>NW_026892607.1:1937500-3137500 GCF_033815535.1 Pezoporus flaviventris | reverse complement strand
TCCAGCACCTCTGCAAATTTCAACCCCTTAGTGAATGTTTTATATCATGTTCTCTTTTCGTCACCTCCTTTTAAATTCCTTTACCTTGCTATGATCTCCATCTAGGTCTGGGCTATCACACTCTATGTGTTTTTCTGGAAGCGTATTTTGCTTTTCTCCCATGGTTGGTCTGTGGATGCTGTAGGTCTTGGCTGTGGGTGGGAGAATGCTCCATGGCACCAGCCCTGGTCCAGGCAATAGGGCATCCTACTCTGCCTGGACCAGGTGCATCCACATGCTCCTGCCCACAAGGGGAGCAGTGGGGTCTGTGTCCAGGCAAAAGGAAAGGCAGGAAGCAGCTTCCCATATGCAAGTGCTGCTAATGGTTTTAAGAAGATGAAGTCGGTAGCGTCTCCTTCTATCTCTTCTATTCTTCTTCGTATGAGGATTCTTATTTTGTTGATTCATAGGTTATCTAAATATGAATAGGCTCACATCAATCAGCACTGCTAGTACCACAAAATGAATATAAATGTTGTGTTCAGTTCTTTCCTAGAAGAATGAGTGTGTGTCTGAAATGTAAATCCGCGTTCCGCAGTCTTTGCTCCTGACTCCTTGAAGCTGAACTCTTTAGTGTTTCTTTTAAAACATTAATCAATTATTTTGCTCTAGACTTCTAAATTGGTTTGCAAGAATTGAGCTGCAGCATTATGTTAATATCCAGCGGATGGCAACAATCAAGGATTATACAAAGCAGAAAAGTTAGGAAGAAGAAAGCGTGGCTCATTCCTCCAGATGACTGGTGGAAGAACATTCAGTCTCTTAAGGCTTCCCGTTTATTCAGTGACCAGGCTTTAAACTGCACATGGCAATTACTCAGTGTTCTTCACAGGAACGTATTCTGGAGCACTCGGGGGAAATTATGGTGCACTCCTGACAGTTTCAGAGAATGAGCCGCAGCGAGACCCAGTGTTGGATTGCACCATGCGGGGGCTCCAGGGAGAAGAGGAGCCCCCATGCTGGTGCGCATACAGAGAAAATGCTGCTGATTTGGAGCAGCCACCACTGGCATTGGGATAGCAAAGGTGAAATGAAAAGTTTCTTCTAATTCCTAGCTGTAAAACCAGAATACGAATGTCTCCTTGAGCCTAAAACCCTCCCCCTGCAAACCACAGCCACAAAGTGCTAATCCACAAGGGAAAAAACAGCTCCTGATTCCAGTTTGGCTCAAAGCAGCCCCAGATTTTCTCCCTCCTGTTGTGGTGTCAGTGGGAGATGTACCTTGGCGAGTGGCTGCAGCACAACCTGCTTCCTGCTTTCTTTAATGTTAGCTTGGTAAAGTGCACAGTGAAGGAGAAGATTGATCTGAATTCAGATCTGATACTTCTGCATCAGCTTTAGTATTTTGGACACATCCAAATCCATTTTCTTTTCACGAGATTAACCAAGTGAAGGATCAGAAAGAATATTGTTTTGAAGTGTTAATGGAAATAACGCTGGTGCAGGAAGGGGGAATGTCACGTGGAGGCTGGTTCTGTGCAGTTGTGCCTGTGACTTGGGGAAGTCACAGAAGAGCCAAGTGAGTCCAGGGGCCACGACTTGAGTACTGAGAGAGTGGGAGGAGATCCTCAGGGATGTCCATGGAGTCTGAATGGTGTTTGGATGTCAAGTGTATGGGTAGTTGAGCAAGCTGCTCTAGTGGAAGGTGTCCCTGCTCACGGCAGGGGTTGGAACTGGCTGAGCTTTAAGGTCCCTTCCAACACAAACCACTCTGCAATCCTGTGGTTGTTGACCTTCTTGTTACAGCTACAGTAAATCATGGGAAGAATCCACTATCTCCTTATCCCCATGAACCTTGGGTCTGTCCTTTGCCAATAGGTCCCACCCCAACTCTTATTTGGCTGTCATGGGCACAACCATGGCCTGAGGCTCCCAGGACGTGCTTTGTTGTGCCAGAAGGGGCACTGACTGATGAACATCAACCTTGCCACAGCGTCTTGTTTATTTTTTGCAGCATCTTTACAAATATTTGTGTTTAAAGCTTTCTCATTAGGGCTAATGACAAGTAATATGCACAAGGAATCATTAGCAGAAAATGAGATTATTGCATCTTCCATTTAAAATGATTTAAGTCAGTATTCTTGACAAATAAAGCAGCTGACCTTTTATTAAAGGGGATGATTGGTGTTAGTAATTAAAGTGAGACACGCGAAATGGAACACATCTTCAAAGTATCCCTGTGCAATCTGTCTTTTCTTGCCTCACTTGAAAACCTTTCTTGCTTTTTCGAGATTGCTCTTCTAAGGATTCTGAGTAACCAAAGTATTTTACTGCTTAGTGAAGTGAAAAGTGATTTCTTAGCCTTACCCCTAAAAGTTGCTGGAGATATGTGGGCTTCTCACAACATGAGAAATCCACTTTGTTGAAGCACTTTTGTCATTTGAAATGCCTTCCCTAGATGTTGTTGGAAAGAAAAGTGATTTTAGATCATGGTCTAGAAGCCCAGGAGCTGACACGCTGGAGGTCCTTCACTGTAAATAAGTGTATTTCCAGCTCTCTGGAGCTCTTCCTTCTCCCCAGGACACAGCAGCTGTACAAGTGAGCCACGTGAAGGTGATGCTGCAGAAATCCCTATTTCCAGTCAAAGACAAAACACATATGGCTGAGTAAGCTATGTGCAGGACAAGGAGCTGGAGCGACAACTTCAAGGATATTTGCTCATTATAGTTACAAAGCAGTAATGTATTTTTAATGAAATCAGCAGTTTAAGTAAGTGAAGTGTTTGACTTCCAAAAGCTGGGAAGTCACCAGCCTTATTTTGCTTCTACAGTATTTGTATTTTACAGTGTATGTAAATTTAAATAGCTACAAATAGAGGAGTCATTGATGAACTCTGCATTTACTGATTCTTATCTGGTTCTCATGTTGTAAATCAAATACACTTAAGTGTGTTTGTGTTCATGAATTAATTCATTTCTGTCATAGGCTTACAGTAGTGTTATAAAATCAGTGTTCCATAATCCGTTTCTGAAGTTTAAGATTGTGAAATCTTGATCCATAGAAATCAGAGGGGATGGGATTTCTGATTTTATAAGTAGTGGAAATCTTTGTTACTTACCTTAGAAACCCATGGGCTTTCAGTCTTTAAACTAAAAGGAAAAGAGAAGTTTTCCTCTCTTGCTTGTCATCCTTACCAGGAGTGCACCAGAGCAGTACAATAGATGTGCTGTACACAAGTAAAAATACCAGACTCTTTCCTGCCTTCTTCAAGAAAAACACCAGCAATAAATGATATTGCATTAATGTAAGCCAGGAATTTCCTTCACATATGGAAGAACCGAGTATTTCTTTTGGCTGGCTGAAAGTTCTGCTTCAAGAGCTTTCCCTGCTCTGGTGACCAGACAGTGAACATTGATGGTGATGAAACACTCTATCACCAGGGAATTGCTGTAGTCTGGTGCAGTTTTCCCCCAGGAGCTTTGTGACATCCCTTTGGACTTGGGAGTGGCCATGGTTCTGATCAGCTCTGGGCTTGTCCAGTAGCCAGGATCAGAGCCCCAGCCCCAACTCTGGCTTTTTAGGGCTCCTCAACTACTCTGCCCTTGATAGATGAAGGCTCGTTCCCAGTGTGCTCTCCATTCTCTGCTTTCTGCCTTCACTGTCATATAGAGCTAAGTCTAATTGGTATGGGCATTGATTTAGTCTGTGTGAAGGGAAGCTGGACTAGGTGGCCTTCAGAGGTCCCAGCCAACCTAAATTATTCAGCGCTCCTAATCCATGTAGCTTTCTTTTCCAGCAAACTCCAGCAAATTACTGGATTTCATTTTCCTGCAGCAGATGCTAATCAAGGTGTTGGAGGTCTGCATTTGTATTCTGGTTTCATGGTGATGTCCAAGCCGCTCAGGGTCAGTCACAGCACCTGCATCATGTTTTACCAACTGAGATTGACTGCTGCTGTTACCTTGGCTCAGTGTCAGGTTTTACAGTGGTTTTCCCAATGAATGCCTGGAAGCCAATCGCTGTGGAGCTCTCCCTTGCTGGAAGAGGCCAGACCTCACGAGGGGCAGGGGAGAGCTCAGCCTGGGGTCAGCAGGGCCTGGAAACACTTCTTGGAGTTACTGTCAGTGGAAATATGAAGTAAGTCAAAAGCTGGAAGAAAAGCCTTTTTTTTATAACCACAGTCCAAACAGCGAAGTGAATTATTGAGGAGGCTGTGGGAGTCCAGTCATGAAAGGGCTTCAGAGCTGGTGCATCTTCCAGTGATGCATTAAGGCTGGCTTTGATTTTAAATAGGAAAACAGAGCTCTCGGTTCCCTCTTGTGTTTTTTTCTGGTGAGTTTTTACTCATTTTGTGCATGAAATCAAACCAGATTTGGTGAGCACCCGAGAGAGTGCCTTTCTATAAATTAAGGTTGATTTTCTTATAGCCTTTGGCCCCCAGCCATTGAAGCCCTGGTTCTCACCGACTTCCCTTTCCGCATAAAGCAGCAGTGGCCAGAGTTTAACTTATTTCAGCATGGATGAAGACAGACACCTTTTTCTAAGACTTGTCTGAGTGACTTTTATGTCTTGTTTCAAAGAGAATTGGGTCAATATTGCTGAGTAACCACTTTTTGAATTCCCTTTTTTCCCTTTAGGCACTTTAGGTGTCATTTTTAATCTTACCAGTAACGTGCTCTACACAGTAGCAGTTTTCAGCAGTGAGATGGGCTCTTCTCTTGAAACTTACTGAAATCTGGTCTTGTTTTCTTTGCCACCCAAATTTTCCATTTCCTTCATACAAAGGACAGGGAATTTTGGTAAAACAGGTGAAAGTTTTTACTTGTCCCAGAATCAGAGATTCCACTGATGCTTATCTGGGCTCAAAAGCAGGCTCTCTCTTGTAGCACTAGTGAAGCAGTGCATCTGACTTTGGATTCTCTTGGATTAATTTCTGAGGTGATACTTGACAGTCTGGAGCTCAGTGTGTTTTTATTTGACATGCACACGAACAGTCACAAAGTTGTTGCTCAGTCAGAGGTGATTGCACTGAATGAGGAGCATGGGGTGAATGAATATGATGAGCAGTTGCTCTAAGGCGACTTGATATAGCTCCAGTGTTGTCAATGAAACCGTAGTAATTTAGGTGATTTAGAGGGAGAGTAGGTCTAAACCATAAAATAATGATCTGAGTAAATAGAATTTCTGTTCAGGAGGGTCCTGTCTCAGTGTGTAACTGCAGCTCAGTCACACGTTGAGCACTGTAGGGGGAAACCTGTGTGTGCCAGTTCCTGAGCAAACTCAAACTGGTATATTCAGGTCCTTGGGCTATCTGTGAGAGGACGCGAGGATTTGGTGCCCAAGGTGGAGTGTTTGACTGTGGTGTGCAGAGTAGAGGTTCTCATCACTGAGCACAAGGTGGAGGGGGAGAGGTAGGCATGCAGAGCAGTGTGGGGTTTGGCATCCCAAATTCACCACCTGCACATTCTTTTATTTCTGTATAATCATAGAATGGTTAGGGTTGGAAAGGACCTTAAGATCATCCAGTTCCAACCCCCCTGCCATGGGCAGGGACACCTCACACTAAACCAGGTCACCCAAGGCTCTGTTCAACCTGGCCTTGAACACCCCCAGGGATGGAGCATCCACAACTTCCCAGGGCAACCCATTCCAGTGCCATATGTTCTAAAATCCCACCATTGGAATTAGCTAGCATTTTTAAACCACATTACTTGCATGTAATACACAAGTCATGGCTGAGGGGAAGGGTCCTCGGACACGTTTGCAGGTCTGAAAAAAAGCCACAGTTTTATTGCTGCCTGTTAATATGCTGTGGGTATCTGTAAACCCAGGGTATTTGTGTGCTTGCTTAGCTTTAATTATCACAAGGGGCCAACGTTCCATTTGGAGATGTTACCATGTTTGAGAGAATCCTTTCGACAAGGACCTGTGGCATGGTTTAAGCCCAGCTGGCAACTCAGCCATGCAGCCGCTCGCTCCCCACCCGCTGACTGATAAGGGAAATGATAATGATAAGGGAAATAACAAGGGGAGAGAATACAACTGCTCACAACCCGCCGACCGATACCCAGCCTGACTGAGCAGTGATCTAACCCTTCTGGGTAACTGCTCCCAGTTTACATCCTGGGCATGACGTGCTGTGGTATGGAATACCTCTTTGGCTAGCTTGGGGCAAGTGTCCTGTCTCTGCTTCCTCCTGGCTTCCCCTGCTCCCTGGCAGAGCATGAGGCTCACAAAGTCCTTGGTCAGAGTAAACCTTACTGAGCAGCAACTAAAACCATCGGTGTTATCAGCGCTGTTCCCAGGCTGAAAGTCAAAACCACAGCACTGCACCAGCTACTAAGGAGAAAAAATGACTGCTACTGCTGAACCCAGGACGGCCTGTAGGGCCAGGTCAAGGGGAATGGCTTTAACCTGCCCGAGGGGAGACTGAGCTGAGCTCTTAGGCAGAAGCTCTTCCCTGTGAGGGTGCTGAGGCGCTGGCACAGGGTGCCCAGAGAAGCTGTGGCTGCCCCATCCCTGGCAGTGTCCAAGGCCAGGTTGGACACAGGGCTTGGAGCAAGCTGCTCTAGTGGAAGGGGTCCCTGCCCGTGGCAGGGGTTGGAGCTGGAGGAGCTTTGAGGTCCCTTCCAACACAAACTGTTTTGGATTTCTATGATTCAGGACTAGCTTGGTTTGCAGTGTTCTGGAAATCAAATTACTTCATCACATGAACAAAATTACACTCTTCCTTTTCTTCTTCGAAAGGCGCCTGTGATGTAGAAAAAGCATCATGGAGTTAACATTTTCACTCTTAGTATTTTCTATTACAGTTAGCAGCTGGTTTACTTTATCCAAGTATGGACTCACACTTACTTTTACACTGCTAATGAGAAAAGCATTCATTTTGCTGTGATGAGCTGTAACAACATCTCTTTGGAGCCCTGAAGGAGGATGAGCTTTTTGTCATGAACAAGCAAGGAAGATACAGCAATATTAGGACAGTACATTTTGTGCAGAGATACAGCTGGGGCCTGTGAGCAGTGCCTGGGTTTCTAACACAGCTCCCTTTCTCTAAGCTGCGTGGGAAAGTGCCTCATTTTCAGGCAGCTCAAGCCGGAATTGGGGCTTGTCCTTAGTTGTGGAGTTTCTCTATCAGGCACCTCCAGATATTTCTATAATGTTTTGCATGTGTCTCAGCTGAACCTAGAGCAGATTTATGTTCTTCATTAGTTTTCTGGGCTGCGATCCAGAGTTGTGGTGGGACATCTCTGTGGTGAGACAGCTCGCACAACTGGGGTGCACCATGGTGAGGCCCCCCTGCAGTGCTGGGTTCAGCACTGGGCTCCCCAGTATGAGAGAGACTTGGCCAGACTGGAGAGAGCCCAGCAAAGGACCACCGAGATGGTAAAGGGTCTGTAGCATCATCTCCTGTGAGGGAAATAAAATACACAAGACAATGTCTATGCCCACTTGCATCAGTCTGTGAAACTGCAGGAGTCTAAAGGGCAGAATTTTGCTTATATGGCTGGATTTTATTTGCACAACACACAAAGACATGCATTAAATATTATACCAGGGCAAACCAACCTTTCCCTGGGCAGAAATCTGCGTACAAAGCTGGTTGCTTCCTGTGTCATTGTCACTTACAGAACCAAGATGAAGGGCACACATCCAGGATCTCATAACTTGTCAGTGTTGTTTGTTTTGTGCATGTTTTGTTCAGCCTGGAGAAGAGATCAGCATTACATTATTGCCCTGGGACTGTGAACTTCTATAAGAAACAGTGGAGTTTTTCTGCTTGGGGTTAGGAGGGATGCAGGTTGAGGTTTCCAAAGACCATGCAAAGTAAGCTTCTGAGATTAGGGCTCCTTGTCTTAGAGAAAATGAATGCAAAGAGTTGTTGTTCCAGGAGGTTTTCAGCACAAAGGAAAAGACAGGGATGCACCAGAGATGAGGGGAAAGGAGAAGGACTGGGGGTGATCTGGTTGCTCACAGTGATCAGATGATGGGAGGGAGAAGCCCTAAGCAAAGGTAACTGCAGGATCTGCATGGAGAATAGCGGGGGGACACAGTGGGTGAGTGGTTGGGTGGGTGGGTTGTGTCCTGCTCATGATGGGGAGCTGGACTGAGCAGCTCTCCTGGGCGGCTGCACAGAGTGGCCTCAGGGCTTGGATTCTTTTTCCTCTTTGCTGTCGTAGCCTTTGGATCATTGGGATGCAGCGCTGCTCCCATGTCCTTCATTTAACAAGATCCAGCGGGGAAATTGTGGGAAGAAGGGGGGGCTGCCCCTGTCCCGCCACCAGTAGGCTGGTCATAGGGCCATTGATCACATGCAAACACGTGTCTTTAGCTACAGTTCCAGCTGCCTTCAGCAGTGGGACCTGTGGGGAAGGCAGGAGTGCAAACGCGACCTGCTCTCCACAGGGCAAATGCCTTTTGTGGAGGGAGGTTTGCGTGTGCTCTGCGCTTCCAGCGAGCGCTGGGGCCCTGGACGCGGTCACATCGCTCTAATTGCCTTGGAGATTCCAGCTCCTGTTTCCATGGGAGATGGTGACTCCTGATCCCGAGAACTTGAGCTTAGACATATTAATGGTGTTTGGTTCTCCCGCAGTAACTCCATTAACTCGAGCGGGTACGAGGCGCGTGCAAGCTCTCTGCAGGGACCGCATCCCAGACCCCGGGATGGTGCTGCACCAGGAGATGAGTGATAGGAAAGGGATCCTGTGCCCTGAGAGAGCCAGGCTGCAGCATATTTTTTTTTGAAAAAATACATGTTTTTTTTAAACTTGTACAACAAACCAACACAAATAGTTAAAAACTCTCTAAGCCTTTCAATGGCTCCCTCCATAGTCCCTTTTGGATAACCTCCTGGTAGCAGGTCCCCAGCATCACAAGCTGCCCCACATAAGTCAGCTGCATTTTGTTTTCTGTGCACTGCTAAATAAGCTTTTTATTCCAAATGAATGGCCATCGAAGGAGGTCTGCAGCTGCCCGGCTGTAACGATGTGTTGGATTCGTTGAGTTGTGATGGAGTGAAATTCAGGGTTAAAAAGCACTCAAGGACCAGCTTTCTGCAAGGGGTTTCTTCTCAACCAACAACTAAATTTGTACATTTTTGATCAAAATTGAAATATCCATTTTTTTTATTTTCTCCTCTGTTTAAAGTGTGGCTGTTTTCTAAAATCCTTTATCTCATTTTTTTGTCTGGTTTTGTTTCTGTTTTAAAATCCAGTCTTATGTGTATTTGACCTTTGTTATTTGGGAGACCAAAGCTCCGCACTCACGTGCATGTTTAATCAATGTCCTCCTTCGTAAGGCATATGAACACCTTAGCTATAGTGGTCCCTCTGGAAGTAAAGGGAAGAAATGCAGGAAGAAACCAATCAAACTGTGTGCAGTACTGCATGCAGAAGCTGGAGGAGCAGAAATCCTTTGACTTGTCCCAGTGGTACCTGAACCCAGGTCTATGCCTGGGGCAGGGTGTCAGGCTTCTGAAGTGGACCAGAGAAAGAGATTGTCTCTTTTGCAATGCAGATGATGAAAGCGGGGTTATCCCCACAGCCAGTGACGATGTTGTGGATAAAATTACCTTTTCTGGTTTGTAATGGCAGGCATTACATTTCTGTTCGAACTCCGTGAGATTCCAGCAGTGCTGAGGAATGGTGTGTGAAGAGCCATGGGCCAGTTCAGCACCGCTGCTTGTCCCCGCTGCCCATCTCTGCTGCCTGCAGACAGACACCCTCTCTCACGGGCACCAGGTTCTGTGTCCAGCCAGGAAAGCTGTGTCTGGGGATGGCAAACTGATGATTGTCCTTCTTGGCAGATTAAAGAACCATAGAATGGTTTGGGTTGGAAGGGGCCTTAAATCTCCTCCAGTTCCAACCCCCTGCCACGGGCAGGGACACCTTCCACTAGAGCAGCTTGCCTCACTTGAACCCCATGGGAATGCTGCAGCTCTCTCACTTGTGGTTTGCACCACTGGGAGATTGGTTTTTCACCCCCAAACCACCCCAGGGAAAGACAGTGGTTCTAGCATGGCATCAGGTAAACCAGATCTCTCGCTTCTGCATGCACCCCAAATGAACCGCAGCTTTGGAAAACCCATTTCTTCCTCTTCTCTTCTGTCTCCAAATGCATTTTCTTTTTTGTTTAACTTCTTTTCCCAGCTGAACACTTTAGAAAATTTGAAAGTGTTTTTGATATGCTATTCTAGTGAGGAAAGTTATCACCAAATGGCCTGTTCTTTTAGCAGTAATATTGTTCATGCATCAGCACCTGCCTTTCCATCCATGGTCGCAGGTGGTTTGAGCTGCAAACGGGAATGAAGCTGTGATGGTCTCAGACCCATCCAATTGTGTATTGCACTATTGCAGCCATTGCTGCCTGCCTTGGTTGTGGGGCAGCTCCCCAGGAAGGGGATAGCCTGTGTTTGTGAGGATGTTGAGCTGTTTTTGCTTAGAAAAGCCAAAGGGAGGGATGGTTTGGTGTAAGGATTTCAGTGTAAAATTCCCCTGAAAGGAGGGACCTGCGGGGCTGCGCTGTGGTAGCATCAGAGCGGGTTTCGCTGCAAGCTCCATTATAGAATACAGCAGTGCTGCAGGCTGAATAGTATTTTGAAATACAATGTAATAAAATATAAACATTATTTTGGAAAGCAAGGTATGAGGAACTGATGGTGAGTGCAGAGTGCTGGCAAAACTTTGAATTTTAATAAATTTATAATACTTTATATTTCTTATAACTCTCCATGGAGAGGGGCTTTGGCCAAGGGCCTGTAGGGCCAGGCCACGGGGAATGGCTTGAACCTGCCCGAGGGGAGACTGAGATGAGCTCTTAGGCAGAAGCTCTTCCCTGGGAGGGTGCTGAGGCGCTGGCACAGGGTGCCCAGAGAAGCTGTGGCTGCCCCATCCCTGGCAGTGTTCAAGGCCAGGTTGGACACAGGGGCTTGGAGCAAGCTGCTTCAGTGGAAGGGGTCCCTGCCTGTGGTAGGGGTTGGAGCTGGAGGAGCTTTAAGGTCCCTTCCAACACAAACCAGGCTGGGGTTCTATGTTTTTGGAAGAATAGTAAGTGTGGGTTGCTCCTGCTCTGAGGAGCAGCCCAGGTTTCTCAAAGCGATCTAACTATGTATAAAAGGGGCAAATATTTGTTGAAATGCTGCAAGGAGGATCTGGGCTCACGGTGCCCAACCCTGGCAAAAAGTAATTTCTAAGTTTAATCTGAATTCTTTCACTCTCCACAGAGTGTTTAATATTCCTTGGAAGCTCTGTTGATCAAGGAACTCTGCTTAGAGTTGAAAACCCTCTGAGTGGTTTGTGCAAACAGGTTCTGTAGATGACTGATGAAATTGGGATGTTGGCTCTGCCCTGTGTCAGCCAAACAGCAC
The DNA here is from genome assembly GCF_033815535.1 of Pezoporus flaviventris. NCBI lineage: Eukaryota > Metazoa > Chordata > Aves > Psittaciformes > Psittacidae > Pezoporus > Pezoporus flaviventris. The sequence goes on along the minus strand of NW_026892607.1, from coordinate 3,126,156 downwards.
TGTTAGAGGCTTTCCTTTGCTTCTGCACCCCTTTGTGCATTCATCTCGTGCTGGGCTGGGGGAACGAACCACAGAAATGGCAGGAATCAGAGGAGATGACTTTTTGTGTTCCTAGCAAAGAATTAAATCTGGCTGGCTGACAAAGATCCTGTTTTTTTTCTCTTTTGGACAAAGGTTTTGCCCCATTCCAAATTGCAGACAAGTCATGGGTGAGAACAGTAAGTGCTCTATAGCAGCAGTTACAACACGGAGGTATTTATACGTGACATACAGCTCTTCTGGCAGCTTGCCCAACTGCCTTGCTATAAAACACAGGTTCTAAAACCTAGAGGATTTGCCAAGTGTTAGTTATTAAAAAGAAAATCTTTGCATTATTGACTAAGCCACTAATTACTGATTTAGTTACTCTTGAAAGAATGTCCTTCGGATGAATGGGGGTTTGGATGTGTTCAAGAAATTATTGTCCTTTATTGAAAGGTGTTATTAATTACCCATCACCATTTAAATGTCAGAATCCGCAGTGAGCCATTCTTGGTGTTAAAGATAGTGTCCACATAGTGAATTCTTACAGCAGGATTTTCTGTTGTGAATACCTCATGTATGTATTTATCAATATTTCTGTAGCACGTGGCACTGAAGATGAAAAGCTTATCCCTGCCTATCCTCTGTGTACCCTCCACAGATCCATGACTCAGTATCTTTTTTGGAATTAAGCTGTTAGAAATTGGAGAGAAATAGAGAACGTAGACAGAAAATCAGCCCTTGAGAGCATCCTGCTTTGAGAATCTATGAAAGGAAAAAGGGAAGGTTGACAGTGAGGAGTCAAAATTTTTAGGCACATATTAAAAGAGATTTAGACATCCTCTTTGACAGAGAAAGGTGTCTGAAGTGTGAAACAGATGATCAGATGCAAGGACTAAATCTGCCAAGCCTTGGTGATGGTATTAAGATACTGTCTGTCTCCAAGTGGAAGCTCAACATGGTGATAAACCTGGAGAGCTCCAGGATTAAATTTCCAATCCGGGCTTGCACTGAATCCTCCTCAAATCATATTCAGTGTTTAGATTTGTCTTAATATAGAGTATTTTGCCCTTTTAATTTGCATCTTCTGCCTGTACAGGGAATATGGGATTTTTCTGTTCTTGCAATAATGCTTATACTGTCCCTGACTATAAAAAATCTGGATGACTTACTCCATCTATCTGTATTTTACCTATGTACAAGGCACACAGCTGGTAATGCAGAGATAGACTAGTCTTTGGTTTAGAAATGGTCTCATACTGCCAAAAATGGGGAAGGGTCCAGCAACGTGGTAGTTAAAACATTGTGCTGTATCGAGGGGAATTGCTTTATTGTTTCTGCATAGCTTGTAACTCTTTTAGTGGAGTTACTGAAGCGCTGCACTAGAGGATTTGGCCCCATAAATGAGTTTGATTATGGCACCGAGATTATGGTAGTTAAAATACAATGGCTTATTCCTTTAAGATTTTAAATACAACAATAACTTTCTTGATAGACCACATTGTTTCATGCATAGTAACTTTTTAATCTGTTGTATATTTTTAGACCTCAGATTGCTGAAGAAGTTGAAATCTGCCATTGCTCTCATGTCAATATACTCTCGGTATACTCTTACGCTTCAGACACATTGCAGGACATGGGCTCAGTGGAACCATGTTGTCTCAGAGCCAGTTCTTACCCTGCCTCTTGACCCCAGCTCTATGTTGTTCTCATCTGCACACACTCCGATAAAAGCCAATTTAGAGCTACTCAATACTCAGATGTTTTCCCAGGGTCCACTGAATGACTCGTGTAAGACTAAAGTACAATGTATGTGCTTTGAAGTATTTTATTTAACATCAGAAGAAGAAATTCCAGGCTGGGAAATTTGCAATGATCAAGCAGCTCAGTCAAACGTGACCTAAGATTTGCCTCGTATAGGCTCAGAAAATTCTGTCCTTTTAATCCAGTTCTCTTTCTCTGCAATTACTTTGAAACGTGGTTAGTGCAAAGATTTTCCATTGCAATCACTTAAACCACGATCATTAATGGAGAAAGCTCAGCCAGGACTCTTTTTCCATTATGCATTCCTTTAAAAACCATAATGAATTGCCTTTTCTTCCCCAGTCCGACTGTGTCAGCCCCACATTCAGGGTCTGTCCAGGTTGAAAGGCTGGTTCCTCCTGACAGGCATCAGGTTCACTGGTGATGCAAATTAATATTAAATGAATGGCAGAGGAAATCTTGACAATCTTCTCAGCCTTGGACTCTCAGCTGTGGACTTTTAATGCCTATTAAATATGAATTGCAGCAAGGCAGATTGTTGAAGGCTTCAGAGCATTGATACGTGAAGAGAACAAGCAGATCCAGCTGACAGGCTCATAGAAGACAGGCCAAAGCATTTTAGATGCTACCTGGACACATAAATCTCTTCCATGCAACAGTGGTACTTGTGGCACTGGGGTAGGTTAGGGTGTAGGTAGGGTAAGATATCAACTTTTAGTTGTTGTTACTCAGTTAGTACTTACTACATGTGACAGCTAAGTTGTTTCACAAATATGCACCTCTAAATGCTGAAAATACAACTTTATCACAGTAAGCATGGATGTGTATTTAGGGCTGAAACTAAACACAGAAAAATGAGCTAATTACCTTTAGCAACCCAGCACCTTGAGAATGTTTCATAGACTCATAGGCTGGTTTGGGTTGGAAGGGACCTTAAAGCTCCTCCAGCTCCAACCCCTGCCATGGGTAGGGACCCCTTCCACTGGAGCAGCTTGCTCCAAGCCCCGTCCAAAGCATTATCTTTTCTATTGAACTCTGCCTTTTCACTCCCATCTGAGCTGTTTCCTTTCCTGTGCTGGGCTGAGGTAGTGTCACAGGCTCCCTTGCCCTGCCCAAGGAGTCTTGGCTAGTGTGCCTGGGAGGAGAGTGCTCCTGTGGGAGCATTCTTTGGTGACGAAGGCAATGTTTCCTCCATGTGGAATGGTTCCCCCGTGCAAGGCGTCGGGCGCATTATTGCTTCGAGAGTGTAATAAATACACGGGTTGAATCAGGTTGCATGTACTACGCAGGTTATAAATGTGGCAGTAAGTGACTCTCCGTGAGAAGCGTAAGACAAGACAGAAGAAAGTGCTCGTTGCAGGCAGTTATTGTACGTGATGAATTGCTGAGCTCCAGTTTACATTTCCTGAAGTGTATTCCTGCAGTGTGCTGAAGGCAGGAGCCATTCCCTCTGCACATGCATACATGTGTACCCCAAAGGGCTCCCAGGTTTCTGCATGGGGCATTGTGCAGGGGAGCACAGGAAGGGATTTGGGAGTGGCGATGTGCAATGTCGGATGCCATCGAGATGCAGATTCAGCCTAGGGGTGCTGGGTGCATATGCACTCTATAAGAGCATGCTTTCACCCCAACATCAAAGACTTTCAGACATCCACATAGTCAAATACTGGGATTTTGACTATTTTTGCAAGTCAGAAAGAGAAATCTGCCCATGGAAATCCACGATTATGATGATTTTAAGACATGTTCAAGTATCCCATCTTCAACAACTCCTTTTTTCATCTGTTTGTGACAGGGACTGGTAGTGCACAGACAGCTCTGGCTCCTGGCCACAGGCTGCTTTAAGAAGATTGTGAGCCTGGAGTATTGATGTTGTTATTTGTGTAACGTCCAGAGCTGCTGAGCTTTCAGTTCAGCTCAGTGACAATGGTATCACAACCTGTTAGATCTTTTACAGTTATCTAAATGCTGACAACCGGCACATCTTACAAACTGACAGGTCTCTTGCTGCATTTCCCTCTGTGCCCACTGAGCAAGTGCAGGTCACATGAGTGACATGGTCAACAGGCTGTGTCTTTTGTCGTGGGAAGCGATCAGCATCCTGCCTCATCAGACCTTATTTCCTGGATAAATTCAGAACTTCTTAAACTCGGATAACGTTTCCTGTACGACCGTGCCACCTCAGGAGCAGAGAAACAGCCTGTCTTTGGTCTGTGACTTCATGCTGCCCCCGAGTTTCCCCAGGGCTGAAGGGAAGCAGTGAATTCCCAGAGAGTTGCAAGCAGTTTTTATAGCACTGCCTTTTTTTGGGTTACGATCCTCGGTGTCCAGCCCAGGGAAGCAAAGGCCAGTTCAGGGGGTGCCAACTGCCCCTGGCACAGCAATGAAAAGGAGCTTCTCTGCTGTGCGTCTCCTCCCTCCTCTGTCTGCCAAAGCCCAGCAGAGTGAGCAGCTTCAGGAGCCCCATTGCGCAAGCCCTGGTCCACCGTCCAGAAATAGATCTGAGAATGAGTGTGATTGTGGCTGCCCCATCCCTGGCAGTGTTCAAGGCCAGGCTGAACACGGCTTGGTCTAGTGGAAGGTGTCCCTGCCCATCGCAGGGGGGTTGGAACTGGATGAGCTTTAAGGTCCCTTCCAGCACAAACCAGGCTGGGATGCTGTGGTTTATAACGTAGGTGTGAAATCCTCCTACATGGGGAGGTGCAAAAGACCTCCTTGATCTGGTGAGGAGGAATTACTGATGTGACTGAGTAAACCACACATTGTCAAATTAGGAACTGAACAGGCTCTGGTAATGGCAAAGGTGGAAAAGAGGCTCCACAGAAGCGCGTTCTCCATCTCCTGTTGCCTGCTGCTCAAGTGTAGGGGCTTTTCTGAGTGGTGTGGGATGAGTTTCCTGGATTAGATCAAAGGGGCCTGGGCTATATCCAGTGTCCTGGTGTGCAGGTTATGAGATTTTCCCTGGAACTGCTTTAACGGTAGTAGTTTAACTTACAGACTCCCCAGTGCTGGTAGCATATGTGCAACCTCCATCCCAGGTAATGCTGGAAGGACAGAGGGATGCCACACTGGCCCACTTTGACGGAACTCTTTCACCAACACCCTCAAGGCATCTCAGCTCTTCTGGGAGCTTTTCTGGTGTGTTCACACCTCTGTAGGCTCACAGCCCTTTGTTGATGTATGGTAATTCAAGCATGGGCCATCACTTGCCTGCTGTGCATTATACCAGCAGAATCATTGGTCAAGGGTCTGTTGTGAAGACTTGCACTTAATTATCTCCTATTCTTCACTACATGTATTAGGCTTAATTGTTCTTTGACTCCTTAATGCAAAGATGCTTAAAGAGATGGCTCTGTATCTCTTACAAAGGTGCCTGTCTAAAACCCACTCACAGAGATAGTTGTTACAGAGCCTTTATGTTGATTCATCCTTTTTTCATGAGCTTTGGCTTTTTTATGGTCCCATTCACCCCCTTTCTTTAACTTTGCTGTGAATTTTTAGTTATTACCTTGGTGTCACTGGGAAAAGCTGTAATCGTCTGAGTGCTGGTTCTAAAGATGTGCCTTTGTTGGAGTCCTGCGGTACTTCACTGCTATAAAATGCAGTCTTGTAGAATAGCACAGGAAAATTTAGGTTGGGTAATTTTCAGGAATCAATAAATGCATACACGACTGCAGCTGCAGATACGTTTGAAGGCTTGTGTACCACATCCATCACTGATACTGAAACGGAGTCAGATATACAGAGCTTCGTTATCTCAGCTCAGTGTGGGGATGGGACTGCTCTTGCTTACAGAAAATAAATGTATTGACATCTTAGTCTGTATTGATTTAAGGGCAACGCTTCTCTGGGCATGCGTTTTCCTGCCTTTTAACAAGAAAATACTATGGGTAGTAACCTGAAACAGTGGAGAGATGCGTGTGACAGCCCTGGGCACCTTGCAGATTCATAGCTCCACAGTTAGCACGCTTGCAGGGCTCCATTTAACTCACCCTGTATGGGTGAGACCATAAATAATGAATAATGAGGAAGGTCCCCCGCACTGATGGGCTCTGTGGCTCCTCCTGGACTATTCCCAGAGCAGCTCCCTGTGGGCACTCTGAACCCGGGTATCAGCCTGGCACATAATTCCTCGTCTCCAAAAGCAATCCGTTCTCAAGAGGTCAGTTTTTACACAGTATTACCCGTGATACTCTGTTTAGTTTCTTGTTCTGTATTTTTAGCAGCATAACTCTTGATTTGCTTCAGGTCAGTGACCCCTTTTCAGTGTTGGTTATCTTTTATATGCAATACAATGAACTAATTATAACAAGGAAAATGTCTTTTGAGCTACAGTTTCTGTACTTTCGCAAACGTACTTGTTTAATGAGACAAAATAAAGTGAAATCTAATACAAAATAAAATCAAATCTCCCCGGGGGGGAGAGCTTTGTTTCCTTGCAAGTTCAACATAAATATGTCCACAACTAATCCCCAAATACACAGAAGTAAAAATCATTGCTATTCATGGTAACCCAATTCTGCTTTAATAGAATCCCAGCCCGGTTTGTGTTGGAAGGGAGCTTAAGGCTCCTCCAGCTCCAAGCCCTGCCACGGGCAGGGACCCCTTCCACTGGAGCAGCTTGCTCCAAGCCCCTGTGTTCAACCTGGCCAGGGATGGGGCAGCCACAGCTTCTCTGGGCATCCTGTGCCAGCGCCTCAGCACCCTCCCAGGGAAGAATGGTAGTGCCTGGACTGTGTTTTGTTTGACAATAATGAAAACCATGGTGGTGGTGAAATAAGGGGTGCTGCTGTGCAGGCTGTCATCTCATTCTTCTGCTTTGGGAGGTCTGGGTTATGTTCTGGTTATGTACAGGGTACTTCAAGGAAGTGGAAGTGTGTAATGATGTATAGTGCATATTTGATACTTACAGGGGCAAGCTGTTGTTTGGATCAAGAAGGCTCCAAAAGTCATCTTAGAACTGCCTGTTTATCCACCTCCCAGTACAAAAATGAATCATTTCTCATCCTTCTATGTTAATCACGATTAAAAACGCTGGAGGTTGTGGGATTGTGAGTGGATTGTGGGAGATGAAGGAGGAGGGTATTTTATTAACCACGTTTCTCCAGCAGTGAATGGGCCTTCCCAGGTAGGGTGGTGAGCATGGCATGGGGACATTTGTATGTTCCTGCCCAGGCTGCAGATGAATGCTTGTGCTCCCCAGCTTGCTTCTGAGGTCCTTTCCTAAGCACTGTGCTGAAGGGAAACAGAAATTGAGAGCCAAATGCTCATCCCCTTTCTGCAGCAGACACCCTTCCAAATGACACTGGAATTCTCCCTGAAGTGATGCCCCACAGGTCATTACGCATGCAAATCAGGCAATTACCTAGTGCTGAGCGATTGTATGCACATTTTTGCATGGGTAATTCTGAAAAGCGTGCCTCAGGTGTTAAATGTTAATCTTTTTCCACACTTGCCACTCAATCATTTATTTCAGTGCATTTCTTCCACATACATATCTATGTATGGCTTGACATGAGCAAAAAAATGACATCCCTTGCAAAGGCATCACTGGGTTAGATTGCAGTTTCCCAAGGGAGGGAAGAACAGTTATTTTTACTCTTATTTTTGATCCACAGTTTGTTTTATAATAGGAGTAAGCTCCTCGTGGAATATGTGCAATAAGAAAGCTTTGAGATTGATTAAATGCCTGAGGTTCCTCTTGGCCATTAACCATACTTGGAAGCCATTTATTGCTTTGAACAGTGCAAGGCAGTAGAGATAATCCTTTAAATATAACAAGTTGCTTCAATATAATGAGGCATAAATACCAGGGTGGTGATGTAAAAGTTATGTCTTTTAGTAATGATGTAGTAGCAATGTATTGCTGGTAACCGATGCTCCTGGGGTTTAGATTTCGGACAAGCTTAAGGTGTTTACCATTAGTGTGCAAGCACGTTTTAGTCAGAGGAGATCAACCCTTTTACTTGTAGTCAGTTAAAGAAAAGGAGAAGAAAGGACAGAAGGAAACGGTTGGGTAAAAGGAAGGAGTTAAAACTGATCTGTTATTTGTGGGCCTCCCTCCCCACGCTGCCCGGACAGAGCCTTTATTCCCATCATTGCAGATCTTCTTATGACACTGTTTCCTGTCACTGTCAGGGAACAGCCCTTTATTGTAACTACTGCAGAGCCTCTGGGAGCAGTCAGTTTTGTTTTGGAGGGCAGTCACAGCTCAGCAGCTGACTGGATTCTGGTCCATTGTAACTGCCAAGACCTCGAATCCCACAGTCAGAAGGTGCCAAGAAACACCACAGACTGAGTGTGGAGTGATGGACCGAGTGATATTTTGTGTTAGATCATATTGTGTTACAGCAAAACGCTAGGAAATACTTTGGAGTATGTGTGAGGCTGCATAATTAACAGGTTAACATGCAAGCATCCCCACTGCCGTGCGGCAAGGGACCACTGCCTGGGCATCTTACCTGCCTTTGCAAGCTGCCCAGCTTCTTTTTAATTCCAGGCCAAAAAAGACCTTTCTGGAACATGCACCAGAACACGTGTTTTACCAGAGCTTTGCCTTTTTCTAGGCCACTTGCTTACCCTAAATATTTTCCCTTTCTAGTCACTGCCTGTTTACTGATAGACCCAATTAGTCAGATTTCAATCAGTGCTGAGCTCTGGGCCCCAGCTTTAATGATGGCTTTCTTTGAAGCCTGTGTTGTTACGCCTGAGACTCAGGCAACCCGTCTCTGTTGCCTACTTGAGAGAGCTGAACAAATTGCTCTCTACAAGTGCTTGTTCTCTGCTGTGCTTAATTTGACACCTGAAGGGTCCTGCTTCTTGTCCAAGGCATTGGTATGGGGGCTGCAAGCTTGGTGCGGGAAGTCAGACCCTCTGGTGGAGTTTGAAATGAGGGGGAGTTCGTGTTGCTATCAGATGGAAGTTGTCCATGACAGGGATTTAATTACTAAATGCTCAAAGTGTACCACACTTCCCAGGGGGACCCCTGGTTACAAGAGATTAATGGTGATGTCTGAGCAGGGCAGGCATGGCTGGTGGTGGAGAACCCTGTCCTAATGCAGCTCCTCAGGCCATGTGGGCTTCAGCAGCAGCCAGGACTCTGGTTCGCACAGTGCTATAGAATCCCAGCCTGGTTTGTATTGGAAGGGACCTCAAAGCTCCTCCAGCTCCAACCCCTGCCACAGGCAGGGACCCCTTCCACTAGAGCAGCTTGCTCCAAGCCCCTGTGTCCAACCTGGCCTTGAACACTGCCAGGGATGGGGCAGCCACAGCTTCTCTGGGCACCCTGTGCCAGCGCCTCAGCACCCTCACAGGGAAGAGCTTCTGCCTTATATCCAGCCTAAATCTCCCCTGTTTTAAGTTTGACCCCTGTTTAAACTGGAAGTAGATGACATTAAGGTCCTGTCCAACCAAACTAATCTATGATTCTAGGAATGCCAGTAAGTATAATGGCCAGGGAGATGCTGCTGCTGCTTGCTGGAGGCAGCATGGGCTGGCTGTCATGCCTCAGTGCTGCATTACCTCTTGTTCCATAGCTGGGCTGATCATGGGCTGAAGTGACTTGCAGGATCAGTCTTGGCATTCTCATCAGCCAAGAGCAGGCTCCAGGGAGATGCCTGGGGCAAGGTGTTCCCTCAGTGGGATGTACCTGGTTTTTTAGAAGGACTATAACTCCAAATGCCCAGGCTGAGGAATTAAACTGGAAAGGTAAAAAATCCCCTCCTGTGGCTCCATGTTGTGTAAACCTCACTAGCTGGGTGAGCAGGCAGCAGGGTCTGACTGCTGAGGTGGGTACCATTGGTCAACCAGGCCGATAGGGACGGGTCTGGGTGATGTGGTGGTCCCTGACTGAGGCTCCATATCCCTGGCTGGAGCTGGGATGTGGCCCTGGGACCATCCATGCGCAGCTCAGCTGAGGTCACTTGTTTTAGGCACAGTGTAAAATCCCCAAGGTATTATTTAGATAATCTGGATGCTGCAAGGGATTAACTGTCCACTTACTGCCTCTGCCTTTATGGCTGAGGGGACCCCCTGACAACCTCTGCTTTCACTGTGAGGTCCCTACAGCAGCAGGGAAAGGGACGTATCTCTGAAAGCCTGTATCTCTCAAAGCCTGTATCTCTTGGCTCGTTTCTTACTGGCTGGTACAATCATTTCTCAACAACTTGAGCTGCACACTCCTCATGCCTTGGCCAGGGCTGCTTCTCAGCACTCAGGGTACCTGTGTCATGGCTGCAGCGCTGCTGGTGAGCACCCCTGGAAAGACACCCATCACCATCAGTCCAACATACGTGTCATTTGCGGTGTGTTATCTCATGGCTCAATCTATGCTGTCATGTTATGCTTAATTTTGTCTTGACTTTCAAGGACCATAACAATCTTGATTATTCGTGGCAGCAGACTGACTACCAGAACTGAACGCGTGAGTTGCAGCAGTTTCAGTGCAGATACATTCCTGCTCTATATGGAGACGATTTTGTACATTTAACATAGCACTTACTTTAAATATTTATAGCATTACGAATGACATTCAAGTGTGAATAATAATAATTAGTCTGGAAAAAAATCATAGGCCCGTGGCATAGATAAACTTGCCTGTACTGAACTAAACTTGAGAAGCAAGGTATACCAAAGTGATGCTTTATTTCTTTGCAGTTACATACTGACAATAGTTGAAATGCAGGATAAAATTGCACGTGGTGTTGTTCAATTTCGCACATGGCAGTCTGGTTCCTCCCTGTAGCTGCTGGCAACAGGTGACCGAATTAACTTAAGACAAGTATCACCTTTGGTAGGAAGATCAACAAGCTTTTTGTTTTCTGAAGATGGTGTGTTCAGGCTTCTGTCTTGTTTATCATTATGGCACCACTGCAAGGTTTCTGGTAGCACAGGCTTCTTACAGGGATCCATCAGCTTTTGAAGAACCACAGAACAATGGAATGGTTTGTGTTGGAAGGGATCTTACAGCTCCTCCAGCTCCAACCCCTGCCACGGGCAGGGACCCCTTCCACTAGAGCAGCTTGCTCCAAGCCCCTGTGTCCAACCTGGCCTTGAGCACTGCCAGGGATGGGGCAGCCACAGCTTCTCTGGGCACCCTGTGCCAGCGCCTCAGCACCCTCACGGGGAAGAACATAGAAAGATCATCTGAAAGACACTCTGTTATTGGAGAGCTCTGTCTCCAACTGGAGCTAGTTTGTCTGCTCATAGGTCCACAGCACTCCAAGGCATGCAGCGCTGGCATCCCTTTCTCCATTGGAACAGATGCCAGACGTGTGGAATGGATGTGGGGTGGGTTCAGCAGGAGGAATGATGGGTGGGATGGTGCAGAGTGGTGGGTTTCCAGCAGCTGTGTTTCCATGGTGGCTGCTGTGGGGCTCATCGTGGCCAGTTTGTCCCCACTGGCTCCCTGCAAGTAGCCGCCCTTGCTCTCCAGAGGGCTTCTCCTTCCCCATGGCTTCCTCCTCTAGGGTTAAACATGTGAATAACCTGTCCTTTCTTTTTCATAATTCATTTTTCACTCATTATTTCATTGTCAAATTCATTGTTCCCTTCAAAGCCAGGCGGTGTGTCCTGCCTGGAGACATGGGTATTATTCTGGTCCTTTAGAGAGAGAAAATATCCTGGTTCCAGGACTAGAAAATACCCGGGAAACCTTAGAAGTTATTTGTCTGAGAAACTCAAGTCAGCATCTGGAATGGCCAGTATTTACAGTATGTCTCCAGTTGTATTTCACAGCTCCAGTGTAAATCCTCCCTCCCACATAAATTCATTATTTACCTTTGGGGCTGGAGACCTCGTCTCACGTTATTTATTATAGAGATTGTGTGTGATTATATTTCAGCTTCAAATTATTACTGGCAGATCTGACTCTTTGTTGGCACCTCTCTTTATTACACTTTGTACTAGGCAATTCATTTTTCCTGATCAAGTCAGTGTGTCAGACGTGCAGGTTTCATGATTTATTACTGTGTTTCTGCACTTTTTGTCTTGGGCATCCAGCTGTTCTCCAGGTGTTATGTTAGCACGTGTCTTACTTATAGGAGGTTTTAGCTGTACTGTAAAAGCTCTAATGTCATTCATCTCCATAATCCACTGTGATTATATTATGCACTGTAATCGTTATTGGTAGTCTTTTGCTTTTCTTTTTGATTTAAACGTGTGTATAACCCATAGCAAATGGCAAATATTTCCTGCTTTGCTTAGCAGGAACAGCAAAGAAAACTCTAATTTGGGTTCAGGTGGTTCAGAGGCCAAAACAAACAGTACTTAAAGATGTAGTAAACAGTGAGCAAAGCGTTATGTCTGTCATTGGGGACATAATGTTCTTCCATAGCACTAGTGCCTGCAGAGGTTTAAATGCAATTGTTTAAAGGCATGTTAATTGTTATGAGCATTATCAGATAGGTTTAAGAACACCTACTTTATCTGGGAAATGATTCTGAAATGCGATTGTATCTTTAGGTGGTCATCCCAATTCAACCTGTGATACCCTCAAGGATATTGCAAGAGGAAGGGTATTTTTCCCCTTTAGAAGTGGTTAATAATTCTGGTTCTTTAATAATTCTGGTTAATTATTTCCTATACAGTTAAATGCTGCCTAATCTGCATCTTCAGTGAAAACTTTGCTTCAAACTAATTTCAGATGTCAGTGTTTCTGCCTTGTTTGATCCAAACGCCAATACAGTTTTATCCAGGGGCTATCTGTCACTTTGTCCCCACGGTGCTCTTTGGTGATGTGGGGATTTTTTCAGGACTGTGGCCTTTGTGCAATAAAACAACCAGGTTTACAGTGAGGATGCTTGACCATCGGAACAGGCATCCGAGGTTGCAGTAACTGCGTAATGATTTTGGGGTTTGGGTTACAGGACTGCTTGTAGAAAGGAAGGATCCTCATCCTTGGCAGTGTTCAAGGCCAGGTTGGACGGGGCTTGGAGCAAGCTGCTCTAGTGGAAGGTGTTGGAACTGGATGAGCTTTAAGCTCCTTTCCAGTGATATGATTTTGATTAATGTAAGCTATCTATTCATCTTCATAACATGTCTGCTTATATTAGTAATGCTGATTATTTTCAACCACAGAGTCTTTATAACCTGAAGTGAGGTTTTTTCAGGCAGTTTCAGGTTTTGTTGCAAGGTGGCTGTAATTTCCCATGGTTTTGTACCCCCTTCCTGGTTCTGGGTTGGTACTAGGCAAATAAATGGTGTTTGCGCCCCGTTTTGCTCATCATGCAGAATACCTTGCATTTATCAGTGGTGTTTTCTACAGGCTGCTGTGAAAGTTCTCATCATTCTTTAAAAACCTTTCCTTTAGAGTAGTTACTATGGACAGGTTTTATTTCTACAGCTGGTGTGGGAAATGATTCCCCTGTGTGTGATGGGGCATCTGGTGTGGAGGCCACGGGTGAGCTCTGGCAGTGCTGCAGCCTGGAGTGGTGGCTTCCCATGGGCAGCCAGGATCTGTAGGGGCTGATTTTGGGGTGGAAACCTGGATTTTTTGGGGAAAACATGAATTCTGGGGGGAAAGATGGACTGGCCGAGTGCATCTATTGGCACTGACCTGAGGATCTGATTGATGGAGTCTCTTCTGGGAAGAGTCAGAGCTCCCTCTGCTTGCAGGCAATTTATGTATTGCATTAATTACATTTGCCTTGGTGAGGAAAGGCCATTCCATGTGAAATATGTTTAGAGCTGGATCTATTTTAAAGACGGTAACTTTGAATAAAACTAAAGGTAGTGAGGCAGTAGGATACGTGTGAGCTTTGGAGCTGGGTGTAAGTGCGAAGGTTTTGAATACTTATTAAGGTTTTGAGTAAATAAAACAACATAAAGAAAGGTCCCTCTCTTAATCTGTATTGCAAATCCTTTGTTAAAAGCTAATATATTACTTTGATAAATTTAAATTAGTAGGTGGGGGATATTCTAGTGTCATGTTAATTTATGACTTTGATGATATGTGCTAAATATCAGCTCAGGGTACTGCCCAAAATTTCCCAAGTGAGGGGTTTTGTCTTTATCTCAATGCAAAAGAGAAAAATTCCATGTGGAAACAAGCCTGTTGTACCAGATTGGAACTGACTCGTGTATTAAACTTATAAGAGGAGTCTTTTTTGTGCTTTAATTATACAAAGACAGTATGTCTGCACTGCTGTCACATTGTGCTCGGCACGATGACTCGTCTGGGTTGCTATTCCTGTAAATCGGAAGTAATTGAGCAGGGATTATCCATGGCAGTGGAAACACAGCCATTCCCTTTGTTCAGACAGCTCTACAAAGGCTTTTTCTCTGAATAAGCATAGTTTTGTTGGAGGACTGGGACTCAAACCCGCAGCCTCTCTGCCAAACCGCATCATTCCGCATGTGCATGCAAAGGCCATTCCGTTACATGGAGGGTCCCAAGGGACTGCGAGCTGGAGGGAAGGTTTCTCTACATCCACCAGAACTGGGATTTCCCCCTTTGCCAGCACTATTAGAGCTTTGTATTATAAATGAGAACTGCTTGGTGAGAGCTGAGGGTTCTTGTCTGGAAATAGACAAAGTCAACATGTTCTGATAAATTCGCAGCGATACCAAGAGCAGGTTTGTTTCAAGCACGACGATGCTTCCACGCAGGAGGGAATCCTTCTTTAAGTATCTTAGAGTCCCAGCCTGGTTTGTGTCGGAAGAGACCTTAAAGCTCATCCGGTTCCAACCCCTGCCACGGGCAGGGGCACCTTCCACTAGAGGAGATTGCTCCAAGCCTTGTCCAACCTGGCCCTGAGCACTTCCTGAAGCAGAGGGATGTGTAACCGTGTTCTTTACAGCAACGTGTTGACCTTTGAATGCTGAAGCACTTTTCTGGGGGTGTGTGACAGCTTCAGCAAGTTAATAAAGGTGCACCTGTGCTCACAGAAACCAGCCAGACCCTTTGTTTTGAGACAGATTAAATAGAATCCTTATAGTTCTATCCTCCTGTGCTTCCCCATGCTAGGGCTGTTTGGGGCTGGTGGCATCTCCAGAGATGCAGGTCTGTAGAACACCAGGCAGTCACTGGGAGACAAAACCTGGCTTTTGCTATCACATGTAAAATCAACCAGACCATACCAAACTGATGAACCAACCAGAAAATACATTCCAGAAGAACTGCAGCATGTTTTTGGGCCTGGAGGGATGCAGCACGCTTCTGCTCTGCCACGGATGCTGTGTTCCCATGGCTTCCCTCCAAGAGAGTAACATGGGTCTGCAATGGGATGGGCTGGGTTAAATTCAGTGTCGCTGGAGTCTTTGTTTCATAGTGTTTAAGAGTTGTGCAAAGTCTTTCAAACACATGTAGCACATCACGCAAAGGGAACCACAGGGAATTTGGAAGCAAAATTGGATGTGGATGGAGGTAGACTGGATTTACATGTAGGTAAACTGTTGTCTCTGGAGTAAATCTGCTGGGCTGGTGTCAGTTTGCAGGGAAAGGATTTAATTTTCTGTGACCAAGGACAGGAATTGCAGTGAATGACTGGAATACTACAAAGTAAATTCATATTTTCAGGCTTAGGAAATAAATAGTGTTGAGTTACATGTATCCTTGGTTTTAAAAATACACAGTAAGAATGGAAAATACGGATGCAGAGTTGTGGAAAAGGTCTGTGTGATCTGAATAAATATTTCCCACAAAAGCTGAAGCCAGCAGCCAGTGCACTGGTAGTGAACTGAGGGAAGCAGCGTGAAGAGCCAGTCAGCAGCGCTTCCCTTTCCCATTGGAATTCAGATCAGGCCCCTGCAAAGTCATGGGAATGGGGCACGGTCCAGCACTGCCGAGCACCACAGCACAGGAGAGCTGCTTCCAGGCTGGAAAAGGAGGAGAGGTACTGCCTGCAACTCATACCAAAACGTGGAAGCCCATGCTTATAGTGGTTATTAATTGCTGAGTTTATACCCAATGCACAAGATCTCACTGGAGCGGTCAGCGTCGTTAATCAGGTTCTAAGCAGGATTGAAAAGGGAAAGAAAAGAATAGGACCCAGGAGACGCTTTTCGGGTGTTGCTGTGTGTGGTTGAATACTCAGGACAATGGTGTTGTGCAGCCCAGTGAGTCACTGCCGGGGTTTGACACTCACCCACATCCTTCTGAATCACCCTTGGGCAGTTTGCAGCATGGGTCCCGGAGCATCCTCCATCCCAGGGTGCTGAAGCAGCCTCATCTTGCCAGGATTTCCTTGCATGTAGCCCCACCACGAGCCCGATCACGGGCTGTTGGGTAATGAAGCATTGATGGATATGTTTTCCATCTCTGCTCATTAAACACAGCTGTCCACTGGTGTTCTGACCTTCAGACGTAAGGGCTGATGGGACGTGAGCGCCACCGTTCCCATCGCTGCTTCGTTGGGTGCAGGCCAGATGCATATGCCTGTTATTATTGAATTACTTCCAGGCAGTAAACACTGCTTTCTGCTTTCTGTAGTGTGTGTACCCGGGAGCTGCGCTGCCTTTCTACACCCAACTGTTGCTTTCTTCAGTCTAAAATACTTCTGCATGCTGGGAGAAACAAGCCGTTAGGTTTAGCATTGGCTTTTTGCCATCATGCTAAAAATGACATCCATAGTAGTAGAAAACATAAGTCTCTTGGAAATGCTGTTTAATTTCTAACCACTCTATTGTGACTCCTGCCTATCGCACAGATGATTATCCCTTGCTGTGGTGGATCACAAAAGGGTTTTATGAAGGCTTGCTCACCCAGAGAACCCTGGGCAGCCCTTCAGGGCAAAGCACAAACCCTTTGAGAGCTGTGTCATATTTAACCACCGAGACCTTAAGTACCAAAATCATGTAATAAAATGTGAGTGCCCGTAGCTGGTTTTGTAGATGCAGATGCTTTTGACCTCAAGGGGCCTTTCTCCTTTGGCATAGAAGGTTGCTGTATTTTAAGGAGGGCTCCAAGACTTGCAATGGCAGGTCTGCAGGAGGACTGTAAGCATGTTCTGCATGGTAGTGCCCTCCTAATGAACAGCCTTGAGGGCACCACGCACCATCTGCATTTCCTCAGCAGACAAACAGAGATCTCATCCATAATCATGAGGAATATCTGCTGTGGATCATTTTGCTGCCCCTTTCTTTTGCTCCTCCTGAGCAAGTGGGTCCTGGTGCTCGCCTACTCCAAGCGGGCTTCAGCAGGCTTCAGAGGTGGCTGTTGCTGTCAGTGGTGATCTGATGTGGAATAAGGCACAATAAAGGAGCTAGGAAGAGCTGGCTTTAGGATGCAAGGTCAAAGTTGCTGATTCAGTGTCAGTATATAGAAGAGTGGGAGTTGAAAGAAACGTGTTGCCCATGCTTTCAAAGTGTTCTTGCTCATTGGCACTGCAGATGTTACTGGTCAGCTCTGATTTATTGGTTTGTTCCCTTCATCCATAAAGGTCCCTGCCCACCTCCTGCCAGGGTTTTGGAAGCCCTGGTGCTGCTCATCCATGTAAAAGCAGCTGGGATTCCTCCGCTGAGGGAAGAGTGAGGGTAAAATGTAATGTACACTGTAATGTGCTGGTTCAGGAAACAGCATAGTGCCACCCTGCAGCATCCAAGGTTTCAGTATCTGTAGAAGAACTCAGGGAAGTTGTTGGCTGTTGTGAAGTAAGGAATACGTAACCTTAAGGCAGTGACACCTTCAGTGGTGCCTGAGGTTTTTACTGTTGAAATTGCAGTAAAAAGTTCAACCAGAAAAGAAAGCACCAGAAAAAGAACTTCCTTGAAGCTGACCCAGCTCTGGTGGATGTGTTACAGAACACATCCAGTGAACCTCCTCAGGAAATCATCCCTTCTGCTCTTCATCTTCCTTATTCATTGAACAGGGGTTTCCAAGAGTAGAGGAAGGTTGCACGGAGAAATGCCAATTGCTTGATCCTTCTTACATAAAAAGAGTATCTCCCACACTTTTCCACTTTGCAATTGTTTTTCAGTAAATTACCTAAATAATTTCCTGCTTGTCAATTCTCACACATCCAGAGGAGGCCACGAGGATGCTCAGGGGCTGGAGCACCTCCTGTATGGAGACAGGCTGAGGAAGTTGGGGCTGTTCAGCCTGGAGAAGAGAAGCTGTGTGGAGACCTCAGAGCCGCTTCCAGTATCTGAAGGGGCCTATAGGGATGCTGGGGAGGGACTCTTCATTAGGGACTGTAGTGACAGGACAAGGGGTAACGGGTTAAAACTTAAACAGGGGAAGTTTAGGTTGGATCTAAGGAGGAAATTCTTTCCTGTGAGGGTGGTGAGGCACTGGAATGGGTTGCCCAGGGAGGTTGTGAATGCTCCATCCCTGGCGGTGTTCAAGGCCAGGTTGGACAGAGCCTTGGGTGAGATGGTTTAGTGTGAGGTGTCCCTGCCCATGGCAGGGGGGTTGGAACTGGATGATCTTAGGGTCCTTTCCAACCGCAACTATTCTATGATTCTATGATCTCTGCACAAGTTATATGGGATTCAACCACATTTATTAAAGGATAGAACATGCCTTTGTGGTTATGACCCTTTTGTGCTCCAGCTTCATTTTTCAAAGGTAGAAATGGGGAACCCGGTGCCTCAGGATGCAACTGATTCAGAGGTGTTTTGTGTCCTCTGTACCTCAGGTCTGATAAACCCACCCTGGCTGCTCCCGGGGCTGTGGTTTCCACACCGCACTGCACAAGTTTAGATGGGTGGTGCTGAAGGACCCGGGGATCATTTCTGGCCCTAGGTATACTTTTGAGAGTCATTTGTGATGTGCAGCAAATGCAATTGCACAGGAACCAAAAGTCCAGGAGCTCCTGAGAAGTGACTGACCTGATGAAGTGACATGAGATGCTCTTTTCTCCTCCCATATTGTGCAAGAGACGAAGGAAATGGTATTCAACAGTGAAACCAAGCAACAGCTAAGTCAGAACAGTTTGATATCTGTTGCTTCCACACAAGTCAAAGCTTTCTTTGAATAAACACAGTATGTTCCAGACAGAAATACATATCCTGACAGGGATCTGGTGTCTGATTATGGCCCAGTTTGTTGCTCTGGATCTATAAATGGTCTCCCTGTGTGCATACAGTGGTGAAAAAAAAATCTGTTTTTTAAATATATATATATTTAGAATATACTTTAAAATATACATTTAAAGGCCCTACAGGCCCTTGTCCCAAGCCCCTCTCCAGGTTCCCTGCAGCCCCTTCAGGCACTGGAGCTGCTCTCAGGTCTCCCCTTCAGGAGCCTTCTCTTCTCCAGGCTGCCCCAGCCCAGCTCTCTCAGCCTGGCTCCAGAGCAGAGCTGCTCCAGCCCTCGCAGCATCTCCTTAGTCCTTTAGTAACAAAAAGCCTAGTTAGGAGCAGGCTCCACACCTATGGGTTGTTTCCCAGGATCTCATTTCATCAGATTCCTCTCTTTTCTTTGCCATAAAGTAACAAAGTCCCGTGTCTGTTTTAAGCATCAGGGAGCAGTGTCGGGAGGACTCTTTCGGCAGATGATGTTCTCTTTTGTCCGCAGACCTTACCCGCTGCCCTGTTCCACCACTCCCTTCCTAAGTGGATCAACCCCCCTTACATCTGGCACTGCTTTTTGTTCTGTTATTGGGTGTAATTTTAATGCAGTATAATTTTATGTAAGTGGTGACCCCTGGCCTTCACTGCACTAACAAAGGGAAGACTCTTGGGAAAATCTGACAGAGATCATCAATGTGGCTCATCCCAAAGCTTTCTGAGGTGAAAACCCCCATTTTTATGAGAGTTTAATTGTTGGTAAACTGGTTGTTTGTGAAAAGGTAATTCAACATCAGGAGTGACTAATGAGAGGGAATTGCTGCGCAGAGCACAGAGCAGTTATTTGCCATGGTTACCCTGCGAGATGGAGAAAGGTGCAATTATCAGAGAGGGACTGTAGATCCTGCTTACTTTTTATTCTTGTCGTCTTTCAAATGTGCTTTCCCCCCCATCTTTGTGCAAACGAGCCAACAATTGGGGTGGATTCATCGAAATTTGGGGCATAGTTTGTAATTGAAGGCTCACCATTCACCTAGCTTGGCCAAGGAGAAGAGCAAAGGTGATGTCTGCGGTCAATGTGATGCCTCCAGGTCTGCGTGGAAGCTCTTCTGATCTGATCCCATATGTTCTACTCAACCAAGGAGGACACAGGTTCTGCTCTGGTATCATAATCTTTATTCTCTTACTGGTTCCCCCAGCCACACATAGGTTCCCCCAAAACATGGTGTATTTTAGTGATGGAGGAACCTCTGGGGTGTTGGCCTGAGAACATGCTTTGAAAAGCAGCAGCTACTTGGGAGGAAGCACATCTTGACACATCAGTAGAAAGAAACCTCAGAATGAATCAATTCCAAACTGTTGTTGTAAATGATAATATGTATTTTTGCTTGGACACCTTCTCAAATTATTCTTAAGCTTAGAGACCCCCAGCATCAGTTGTTGTGTGTTTTGAGGTCTCCCTTGTGTCCAGCCCTTTTCACAGGGAGGCTTTATTCTTTTCTGCTGGAAAGGGTGGCCTTTCATTTCCTCCTACCTCCAGATTGATGCTGATGGACAGGCTGGTGTCTCCTGTCTCTCCTGTCTTTGATCTACCTCTCTCTTCCCTTGCCATTCCCTCTGCCATTAAACCTGCAGTCACCAGCCCGGTGCTCCTCAGCAAGAGCTGTCTGTTGGCTTCTGGGTGCTCACGGCTGCCATGACGGAGGCACAGAGGAATGTGATAATCCCATCAAAACTCTCCTATGTGACCTACGTACTTACTGCCATTGAACAGGCTGCACTTTGGGCAAAGGCTGCACAGGTTTTAGGCTCCTTTGCCTTTCACTCTCATTTAATAGCTATGGGTTTGATCAGCCTCACTAAACAGAGAGAAATAACGAGTTGCTTTTTCCCCTGGAAGAGGAAGAAAAGGTCACTACATAGAGAGGTTAGTGACAGGAGTTCTTTAGTGCCCCGTCTCATTTGTCCTGAGCATGTTATAGTCAGCAAAACAGAAAAGAAGATGGATTTGTCAAGTAAATAAAGATTATTGGGTCCTGACTTCTCTTAAATCAGCAGGAAGCCGATGGTGAGCGCTGTGATTAAGGGGCTGTTATCATCCTTTGGTTTTCCATAAGTGCCTCCGCCATTTCTGTTACCAAATACTTTGAAACAGAACTAAGTAAAATAACAGAATGCTGTGTGACCTTTGCTTCCCTTTTATCTTTTAGAAGTTCTCTTTTAATATTTAACAATATCTTAATATTTAATAGAACGAGAGCCTTTATATAAGCTTGTTATTCCAGACCTCCGGTGCGATGAGAAGAGGCTGCCCAGCTAATAAGATCACTCAGGTGGTCGGTGTGGTGGTGGCTGGCTGTTGGTGAGGTACCTGTCTGTGAGCGAAGCGAGTGAGACACAGCCCGGAGACTGATCCTGCTCCACAAAGTTCCTTTGTCATCTGCCCTTTAGAAAGTGTGGTGTGGTGAGGAGAGTCATTCAGCTGGGTACTGTACATGAGGACAGGGGATGTGCTTTTCACCAAATTATACACAGGAATAAATGAATTACTCAAGAATGCATTATTCAAGGCCAGGTTGGACACAGGGGCTTGGAGCAAGCTGCTATAGTGGAAGGTGTCCCTGCCTGTGGAAGGGGGTTGGAGATGGACGAGCTTTGAGCTCCATTCCAACACAAAGTATTCCATGATTTTATGATGAGTAGTTTTATAGCTGTGATACTCTGGGGTAATGAGATACACTTCTGCAGTGCCAAACTACGCTCAGCTTAGGAGAAGCAGAACTCCAGCTGCTGGTGTTCTGTGGTAGGAAATTGATGGGGGAAAGGAGCTATGCACCCAAGAAATGGAGTTTAATGAAAACCTTCTTGACTTTGTTGGTGTAAAATCTTCTGTGAGGTTGTGATCACGCTGATAGGCTTGGCTGGGGGATTGTGGATGCTGTGGGGCTCTTTGCAAGATGGGATTTCACACTCCTTCCCACTGCTTTTCTCCATCCTAGCACCACAGTGGGCTGTGTGTGCGGGCACTGGGAGAGAAAAACAATTACAAAAGTGTCACCTTCAGGATTTAGAGAACGTTTTTTGGCCCTATTCTTTCACATTTAGTGGAAACCAAAGATAAACAAGAGCCAATGTGAGTATATACTAAATAAGTGCATATGGGGATGCTTCCCGAGTACCCATCGCCATGCGTTCCATCAGCAGAGCCCCCTGGAGAACTGCACAGTGAAATTTTCCCAGTGGATGCCTTTGCATCACTGCTCACTGAGATTGCATTTGAATGGCTGAGCACATCTTTACTGTGATAGAGCACATGTGAAAAAAACACGGTATGGAAGTCTTCAGCCCTGTTACAGGATACAGATGTTTTTTTCCCCTATGCCAGCTCATCTTTGATTTTTCAAAGCCTTTCTAATAAGTATTTCTTTTTATGTTCTATTAATTTATAGCTGGAGGAATTAATTCTTTCAAGTGCAGTTGGTGCCAATACTGCCTCCAGCCTTGTATCAGCAAAGCCAT
Source organism: Pezoporus flaviventris (assembly GCF_033815535.1). Classification (NCBI taxonomy): domain Eukaryota; kingdom Metazoa; phylum Chordata; class Aves; order Psittaciformes; family Psittacidae; genus Pezoporus; species Pezoporus flaviventris. Next base: position 3,103,905 of record NW_026892607.1, on the reverse strand, counting down.
GAGCCATTGAAATATAATTTACGATGAGAAACTCCAGGACTGATCTCCATCTGACATTTTCAGGCTTTACTAGTTTCAGATAGTTTCGGCATAGATTTTATTCCCCAGGTATGGAAAATAGAGAAAGCTACAAACAGTTGTTATTTAAAATGTGATTGAAAACGAAGCTAAAAACAGAAAGTTAATAGCTACTGCTCACTCTTTGTAAGGATTATGTGCATAGTAGCAAAATAAATCTGCCTTTTTTACATAGGTTTTCTCTCCTTTCCTGGCTTAACGTTATTGATACTTTCTTGGAACAATATATATATGCTCATATACGTACGATAGCATTTATAAACACACATATGTGAATATTTATGAGATACAGGTTTTAAAAAGGAATAACCTGAGCCTGTTTAAGCAAAAAGGGCTGCTTTCCAATGTACCTGTGTGCAGACTGTGTTAGGGAGGAGTACAGCGTGTGATGCTCCTTTGCTGAAGCTGACCCAGCCCAGACGTTGGAAGCAGAGCTCATTTTCCATGCAGCAGTCAGTGGGTTGCCTCTGTTCCCAAAGAGAGCCTGTTCCCTGAGCACAACACACACTGCTGCATGCTGCATCCCCTACGGCGGCCGGACTAACTCCCTCTAGTAGGGGACTGTACATGTAGCCAGGCAGTTGTGTGAAAGCTCGTGTTTAATGATGGCGTTAAAGCAGTTGGTAGTATCTGGAGCAAGGAAAGAGTAGCTATATAAATCCCAGGGATCCTGGAAGCACAGCCTGAAGAGCAAGGGGGTCCTTTGGACCTCCATGTCTCATGAGATCACCACAAGTTTCCAGCATGCAACTCCAGGGATGCTCGGCACCCTGGTAATATATAGAGGTGCTCTTGTCTGAAGAACTGATTCCAAGGTTTGAAAACGTTGTTATGAATCCATCCAGTTTTGGTAGCATTCTGCTTGTTTTGCCTGGCTTCCTTGTTTTAATCCTGGTAAATTTTTCATAGTGAAAATTCCAACTGTTGGTGGCTCTCCTGTATCTCCTCAGGTTTTGGCACCAGGAACAGACCAATAGTGGCTTGACCCTGTTGTTTTCATGGAATCATAGAACCCCAGACTGCTTTGTGTTGGGTGTTGGAAAGGACCTTACAGCTCCTCCAGTTCCAACCCCTGCCATGGCAGGGACACTTCCACTAGAGCAGCTTGCTCCAAACCCCATCCTCTCCCAAATAAAAAGCGGTTTTCCCACTTGACTTGCAAACAACCCATTCTTAAATCTCTCTTCCAGTCAATTAAATTCATTAATTAAAAGAAGATAAAGATCAGTGAGTAAAGGCTGAGCTAATATATGCTTAATGCATTGTTATATCATGCTTTGTCAAACATACTAGTAATTGCTTATTTAATTTATTCATTTCAGCTTTACTGATTTAAATATCTTTCTGGACTTCTTCGAGCCAGTTGTCATTTTATTAATGTCTGCTGGTTGTGCATCAAAATGTCAGTTTATTGCACTCAATAGATGATCCATGACTTCAGCTTCCTTAACACTTCTAATTGATATGACAGTTCTCACCAAAATTTACTCCTGATCTGAGAATTATTTCAGTCAGTGTGAAAAGGCAGCTCTGTTTGCTGAGGGGGTTTATTTATATGTCACCTTTGAATAATTGCAATGTCCTGGGGACTCTCCCTCTCTCAGCCACTTCACTTTGCAAAGCATCATTGAAGATAGTCACAGCCTTTATAATATGAGGTCAAGTTGGGAAGTCCTTAAGATAACTTCTCCTGGCATGTCACATCAAGTCATTTGCTGCTTGTGCTTGTTATTTGTGTACAAAGGAACATGAATCACCATACAAAGCAAGCCGGCGGTCTTCAGCAGCTCCTGCTGCAGCCAAAGGAGCTGATAAATCTCATGCCTGCCCATGAGAGAAAGAAATGGAAAGTTCCATGAATGATCTGAATCCTTGTGAAACCTGAAAGCAGAGTTGCACTGGCAACCATTGCATAACAATGATTCAAAAAGCTCTAATTCAATATATGGGTTCAAACTTAAGCAGGGGAGATTTAGGTTGGATATAAGGAAAAGCTCTTCCCTGTGAGGGTGCTGAGGCGCTGGCACAGGGTGCCCAGAGAAGCTGTGGCTGCCCCATACCTGGCAGTGTTCAAGGCCAGGTTGGACACAGGGGCTTGGAGCAAGCTGCTCTAGTGGAAGGGGTCCCTGCCTGTGGCAGGGGTTGGAGCTGGAGGAGCTTTAAGGTCCCTTCCAACACAAGCCGTGATTCTGTGATTCTGTGATTCTATACAGATTGGGGAAAGTTCTCCCTAGTGCTGGGAGAAGAACGTAGAGAGCAATGAAGGCTACTGAGCAAAGAATTAGCTCAAATGCCAATCTTATAACATCTTCAGGAAGCATCCAGCAAAAGCCAAGTCCACAACAAAAGACTTTTCATAAAATGTTAAAACAATTACTTTTACAGGAGAAGAAAAAAGAGAGGAAATATTTGATAAAATGTCAATCTCTTAAAGGTCTTTGGCCAAATCGATAGCTGGAGAGCAGTGAGATCAATGTTAGGAGAGTTGGAAAGAACGTTTCTAACTGGAGTCAAATCTAAATGCCATGTTTCCTAGTCGGGTTTTCATAAAAGGATTTGATTACGCACCTCCAGTAATAGGTTACGGAAATTGTACGTGTGTACACACGTGTGTATGCACACACATATATAAATACAGACAGAAATCGTATTTCCACCCTATGTTTCCTTTTGAGTGGACCCAGGATACTCGGAGGTCTGTACAGGGAAGCTTTTGCTGTGAATGAAGATCGAAACCTGCCCAGTGCCTAAATAGCATTCCCCTTGACAAAGCAGCCAAGGCTTTCCATGGTTTCTCAGTTTTCTAATTAGTTTTGTTTTCCTCTGGGGTCTTTCCCATTCATCCTCCTGGAAGCACATACTTGTTATATATGTATCACATACTATAATACATGTATGACATGCGGTATTGCATACTGTACTACATGTGTAGCAGTAAAACAGAAGGAGCCTTGGCTCTCATTCCTAACAAAGTAGCAGCAAATCTGGACTGATCCTTTGTTTGTAGGGGGTAGAAATGGCACCCAAAGCCAACTGTACTCTGGGGAAACCAGGAATATCTTCCAAACTCACCTTCTGGTTGCTCCCACACTTGCCCAGCATCATTCTGGGGGTTGTGAGAGCATGTACCAGCTCCTTTTCAGTACAACCTGGAAGGGTGGAACAGGGAAAGAGGTGTCTCTTTGGTGCGTGTAATTCAGGAAGCCAGAGCGATCAGAACACTGTGGATCAGAGCACTGGAAAAATGGAGGAATAAACATAAATGGAGTGAAATGGCAGTCAAAGGGATGACATTGTATCTCATCTTCATTTCTGTTCACCTGTTTTTTCTTCTGTTATTTATACAGTACATCTCTATAGGTTGATGTTATTATTTAGACCCTGATTTTAGGCTATAAACTTACCTGCCTGCTGTTTTTGTACAGCCACATGGAGCTGTGAACCAACCTTCAAAATAACCCATTATTCAGTCATTAACCATGGCTATTTTAACATTTGGAATAATGAACAAGGGCATTTTGAAGGTGAATGTTGAGAGTGGATTCATTCTCCACTTTATAAAAGTTTTTGTTTCAAAGTGCCAAACAAGTCTGCATAAAACAGTTACCGATAATGATGCACACAAGTAGCAGTCTGGAAGATTGTTTTGCCTAAATGCCATATGCCTTGTAGGCTGTTCCTTGTTCCTCTCTAGCTTTCACCAGAACGTATTTGAGCTGAGTTCTCTTGGTTTGGATATTTACTTGAATAGACTCACTGTTTCTACCTGTGAATGGGAGCAATCGGAGAGGAGCGATGGTCTGGTGCTGAAGATGCTGTCCCAAGAATAATCATTATTTCACAAATGTTTATGACCAAAAAGCAAGAAAATCCATATTAAAAGTAGTCTGTGGTGGTGAGAGAAGTACCTAAAATAAGCTTAACTTGAGGTTGCCCTGCTTCAGAGCTTTGTGTTCTATAGACACTCCTGGAGAGCAACAACTTGTAGTGATGCCGTAAGAGAAGGAGCATGAATGAGATCATGATCAAATGCTACTTGAAACTGTGGTATTAGAGGAGGGCCTATGTGTTGATGAAGTTGAACAGGAAAATGACTTCTAGTTCCGCTATTTCTTGTAATACTTTTGTGTGATGTCAGGTTATGGCCAAAGGCAAATCTTATCCAAATGGCTCAGCGAAGGGGTCACAGGCCCCCCCCACAGATTGTCTCATCATTTCCTTTGGTTGGGCTCCATTAACCTCAGCAATTTTAAGTTTGTCTTTGAAACTTTCAATTCATTGCTAAGCTTTTTATCAGTAACTGTAGGCTTTTTAAAGAAAGGAAACAGATTTGTTTAAGTGTTTGGAATAATAGTGGTAGGAATTGTATGATAAGTTCGGAAAAAGCACAGGTAGAAACAAGGGATCGTCAGGAAGTGCAGAAGGGCACTCAGAGGTGGAACACTGCTGGTATCCCCTCTTGAAGGCAGTGCAGAGGCTTAATTACCGTGGCTGTAACTCAGGCTGAAGAAGGGACTGTCCCTGCCAAGGTCACTGCTATTTTGCTCGGGATGTCAGGCTTTGATTTATCTTCCCCTGCAATATTACTTGAACCCGAGACTGTAAACAATAATTACACACTGCACTCATGGCTGGTGCCACTGTACTCTTTGCATACCAGCCTCCAGCAGGTTCCTCAGCCATTCTTGATCCACCTCCCATGGCTTTTCATAGCTTGTTTTGCAATAAAAATGACTGATACACTACCTTTGTGCATTGGTTTGGGGTTTTATATCTTGGAGGTGGATTTACTCCAAGGTCACCCTAGCACTGAAGGCTTCATTCCGAGAGTGTTTGCCTTTTCTGTTTTCCACTGCTCTTCTTAATCTGCTTTCTATGAAACCAAAGCATGCTTCCTCTATTGCTGCCTTTTTTGGGGCCTAAGTATTAAACTGCCGCTGGAAAAACAAGACCATTCAAGCATCAGCTTAGAAATGTGTACACTTTGTTTGTTCTCATCTGCAAACACAATAGGTGTGTTACTTTGGTTCTAATTCTCACTTCACTTCCATTAAGGAACAATTTAAGCACCGTTGCTTTCTGTTGCTGCCAATTTTCATGGCTTTTAAAGAAAAAAACACCCAAGCAGGTGCAAAACCTCTCAGGAGCTGTGGTAGTTGGCTGCTGCTTTAGATAAGCTCCAGGCAGCCTCTACATATGCCTGGAAATTGTACTAGTAGCCTTAGAAACTAGAGAGTCATCCTCTGCCAGATGGGCAGCCTTGCCCTTTGCTGTATTACATGTTCACCGTGGTCAGGCATTGCTGGTTCTGAGCTAATGGTGAATGTGTGAGAAAGCTGATTGTCTGGTTGGCACCTTGCAGTGAATGGCAAATCATAGACTCATGGAATGGATTGGGTTGGAAAGGACTTTAAGATCATCCAGTTCCAACCCCCTGCCATGGGCAGGGATGCCTCACATTAGACCATGTTGCCCAAGGTTCTGTCCAAATTCGCCTTGAGCACTGCCTGGGTTGGAGCATTTACCACTTCTTTAGGTGCCCTGTGCCAGCGCTTCACCACCCTCACAGTAAAGAACTTCTTCCTTATATCTAACCTGAACTTCCTCTCTTTCAGTTTTAACCCGTTACCCCTTGTCCTGTCTCTCCAGTCCCTAATGAAGAGTCCCTCTCCAGCATCCCTGTAGCCCCCTTCAGACACTGGAAGCTGCTCTGAGGCCTCTATGCAGCTTCTCTTCTCTAGGCTGGAGAAGTGACTGGTTAGGAGCATGAGCAAACCACTGTCATTACTGTTTGTTGTTTCTATACTGAAAGCAAAACATTCTATCTGTACAAACACACACTTCCCTAAATCATGGCATGATTTCCATGCGTATTTTGAAGGTGTGTTTGGATTAGCCACCCAAACCTGGTCAAATAAAACCTGATGTAGTTTTGGTGAACTGTATATGACTAGTGAACAACATTACGTGCTTGCATGGAAAAGTTCATCTGCAGCCCATGGATTTAAATCACCATGCCAAAGAGCTGAGCAGACTGCAAGGCTTTAGCCTTGCAGCTTGCTCATGAATCACTCGTAACCACAGGATAATTGTGGAGTACAGTCTCTGGTTTGAAAAATTTGCTGAGTTAGCCACATAGGGACTGAATTTTGGTATTTCAGATTAAATCACATGGGGAAATTAAAGATTTTATCCAAGACAAGGCGAAAAATCACACTGATTTTGCCAGACTAGTTTATAGCTTGGCTCAATGGCTTTCCTTCAGCCTCACATGCGGTCAAATGCTGCATGAAGTTTTCCAAATGGCTCAGTTTTAAATTCCTCTCGATTGAAAAAAATCTTGTCTTTGTGTTACAGAAAAACTGACAAAAAATGGCACAAGTCCAGTTATGGGAGAGCAAAGTTTGGATTCCTCATGGCTGCTCCTTCTGGAATGCATAGCTGTAGCATTACAGTTATCTCCTCAGGGAACAAAAGCCTCTGTGTGACAGAGTCCAGGCAGCTTCGCAATGGAAGCAGGGATGACCGTTGCTGTTGTGAGTTACCTGGTTCTGGAGAGGAGATCATAGAATCATAGAATGGTTTGGGTTGGAAAGGACCTGAAGATCATCCAGTTCCAACCCCCCTGCCATGGGCAGGGACACCTCACACTAAACCAGGTCACCCAAGGCTCTGTCCAACCTGGCCTTGAACACTGCCAGGGATGGAGCATTCACAACTTCCCTGGGCAACCCATTCCAGTGCCTCACCACCCTCACAGGAAAGAATTTCCTCCTTAGATCCAATCTAAACTTCCCCTGTTTCAGTTTTAACCCATTACCCCTTGTCCTGTCACTACAGTCCCTAATGAAGAGTCCCTCCCCAGAATCCCTATAGGCCCCCTTCAGACACTGGAAGGCTGCTATGAGGTCTCCACGCAGCCTTCTCTTCACTCCATGTCAGCCCTTTGTGAGAGCTACCAGAGGCTTAACAAGTTGATCTTTTATTCCCTTATTTTTAAAGTAGGTCTAAATCCTTTTCTTTGTACTGTATTTAGATAAATCTGATGGTTCAAAACTATCTGAAATTTCTTCCTGTACAAAGGCACAAGACTTTGAGATATTTTTATGTTAGATGATTCCTTTAGAAATGTCATTCTCACCTCGAAGAGGCACCATGAATGGCACCTATCTCACTATTTAGGAAGTAATCCTCACAAAAAGAGAAGGGCGAACAGAAAAAAATAAGCTTATGATGATCCTGCACAAGTCTTTGCAGAAGGAAATGTCTGATTTGGTTTTACATCAAACACACCTTTAGTCTCCAAGTTGGAAAGACATGAAGGGACTGTTGGTGGATGGGCAGAAGTCGATGTGATGGTGACAGTCCAGGTTTTAAACAAAAAGTGATGAAAATGTGATAGCTCTGGTCTTAGTATGGGTATGAGACACTGGAAAAGCTAGAAAATTGGGGGCTTAGTTATGATTAGATATCTTGTGAGACCTCACCTGGAGCATTGTGTGCAGTTCTGGTGTCCTCTACATAAAAAGGACATGGAACTGTTGGAATAAGTCCAGAGGAGACCACGAGGATGCTCAGGGGCTGGAGCACCTCCTGTATGGAGACAGGCTGAGGAAGTTGGGGCTGTTCAGCCTGGAGAAGAGAAGCTGCGTGGAGACCTCAGAGCAGCTTCCAGTATCTGAAGGGGGCCTATAGGGATGCTGGGGAGGGACTCTTCATTAGGGACTGTAGTGACAGGACAAGGGGTAACGGGTTAAAACTGAAACAGGGGAAGTTTGGATTGGATCTAAGGAGGAAATTCTTTCCTGTGAGGGTGGTGAGGCACTGGAATGGGTTGCCCAGGGAGGTTGTGAATGCTCCATTCCTGGCAGCATTCAAGGCCAGGTTGGACAGAGCCTTGGGTGACCTGGTTTAGTGTGAGGTGTCCCTGCCCATGGCAGGGGGGTTGGAACTGGATGATCTTAAGGTCCTTTCCAACCGTGTCTATTCTATGATTCTAAACTCTGTAGATATCTATATTAGATATCATTTGCTTTAGTTATTATTTGATGACTATTCTTTCCAGGACAAGAAAACAAAACCAACCCCAAACCAGTCAGTGCAATGGTGCAATAGGAAAGTAGAATCACCAAATTCATAAGAATTCCATCTGTTTCTATGGGGCTGTACAGGCCAACCCAGTTAATTCCTTCAGCACTGCACTGGGCTGTTACAAACCCCTGGATCCTGGAAACATCCGTGTGCAATTCATTAACAGCTGTGTAAATTTAGTGTGATTGCTTTTGTTTCATTTCAGTGAAAGAACATGCTCAGACCTGGCCCCACACAAGACAATTATGCAAATGACACACATTAGAAACTAATTTAAAGCATAAATAATGTATTATTGACCATAAGATTACACTCGAGCCGTGATTTGATTCCTTCTTCATCATTTTGCTGCTGGAGCAAAGTAGCCTCGTGGGAGTTTTAATTTGGGTCCCTTTGGGATCCCACACTCTGGCAGCAGAAATGAGTCGGGAGCCTCAGTGACATTCCCATGCAACTTACTGCCTGTTTTCAGTGACAAAGATTTAGACCAATGTCTTACCGTGCTTCTGCAGTGAAATACCTGCAAGGAGGTGCTGAACTCTAACACCTCTGCAGCGGCGTGGGTGCTTCTGAGCTCTGTTCGGTTAAAAGCATCCTCAGTCCCACATCCTCTGGGCCAGTGTCCCCCAGGGCTGTGATAGAAATAGGGGCACAAATTCTCTGGTGACATGGTTAATGTGCCAGCTCTGTGTGTCAGCATGGTGGGCAGACATGGAGACATGAGTGCAGAACCAGGCTTTTGAGAACATGAATCTTGGGGTACATCAGGGGGGCTCAGACTTGCCCAGTGCTTGGAAATGAGAGTTTAAGTCACAGACAGAACCTGCTCCTGCCAGGATCACCCACAGAAGGTCACTGCTTGGCTGCCTTTCCGCTGATAAGGAAAAATCAAGACCCTTTGTTTCTGCTTTCTTTTCTATTCCTCTTGGCCACAAGACCAGATTCCCCACCTTCACTTTGCTTAAGAGCATTAAAGTGGTACTAAAACTAAACAGGGAGCATGTGCTTAGTAGATGACAGCTGGGAATGGTTTGCTTTTGCTCTGGACCGTACAAAATGTTGTTTTTCTGTGTAGGAATTAGTTTCTTAAATAACTGATAGAGGAAAAGATGTTACATCCACACACAGGCACCACTGATGTATTTTGTATAGAGTTATCTATTGGGTGGCATTTCAGTGTTTTCTGTCCCAGTATAACATAGTTCAGTGGGTTGTATCTTGGTGCTTTCTGCCCTAAGAGCAGCATACCTGCAGTGAGTTGCCTCGTGATACAACATTAATGTTCCTTCCTCATGTATTCATTGCTATCGATTACTTGCTGTAAATGCAATGGTTAACTTGGCACTCTCCCTGTGCTGCACACTGGGAAGGGCACAAGAGGTGTTTTGCTCTGCCATGATAAGAAAGTGAAACATCTGTGGTGCAATTTAAAAGTAGGAGAGTGTGTTCCTTGGCTTTCAGGAAATAGGGAATGAAAATGAGTGTGTGATGGTGTGTGCTCACACTGCAGCCTCTACACGGCGGCAGCAGCTCGGGGGGGCAACAGCTTTGCAGTAAGCAATTTTGGGTAATATTTTAGTGAAAGAACAATAAATTAGTGTTGTTTGCTCTCAGGAGTGAGGAGCAGCCACATAATGGACAGGATTGTCACTGTAATCCTCCCAGATCCCGTGCTTTGTTAGTTCCAAGCTAATGAACATAGAAAGTCCATCCCTGCTGCATTGTACTGTTCATTGGAAATAGATACATATATATTTTGCTAATAACTGTAATTATTTAGCACAGCCTTTTACTTGTGCTATGTTGAAATGCGTCCACAACCGAGTAATTACTTTAGACATTCAGCCAGAGAGAAGGAGGATGTCTCAGACAGTTGGTTCCCCTTCCAGGAACTGGTGTAATGCTATTTCATTTCATAGAATGCCTGTCAGGTCCCATGTGAGGGTCCCAGCTGTGTTAAGGAGCCTCCTGCTGAGGTGGTACTTAGCTTAGTCCTGCATTAGACACCTTTAATTTCATAGTGTTTTGAAGACAAACCACTGTGGCTAATTCAGCATCATGGGCTTTAGGAGGCTTCTCCAGTCCCCTGCATCAGGAAGCATCTCAGTTGACACTGGTCAGGTCATCCCATCGGTGCTGTGAGTCTTGTTAAACCCACCACGATCCTGCATATTCTGCTGGGAATATTGGAAATAGAAATTGCTAATTCATCAGAATCACATTTTATTAGCCAGAATTTGTCAGGAGCACAGAATAAATCCAAGCTGTTGTTGTGTCTGCCACGGTGGCTTCAGAACTGAGTTCATGGGATTTCTTTTGAAGACTTTCTTGGAATCAGAGTTGTGTTTAGGTGTCACATTCCTGTACCAGCTTTTTCTGACTTTCTGAAACTCCTGCCAATGAAGACTTCTCATCTTTTCCAAAGGTTTGATAATTTGACCCTCCCAAATTGCTGTCTAACGGTGCTACCACCTGAAAGAAAAGATTATATTGCACACAGGCAACTGTCAAAGGCAGAGCTGGTTTACCCTGTCTCCTCCAGGTCTGGCTGCAAAGCAGATTGCCAGCTGCCATCAACACACAGAGTCCACAGGCTGCAAAGCTCTCGTGCTGGAATCTGTGCATTTGAAATCAAAGCTTTACAGTGCTAGAAATGTCATTCTAAACTCCTGAGTTTTGATATTTTCTTTAGGAAAGAATTCCATTCAAACAGAAATGTTCCAGAGAAAGAGAATGAAATGTCATCTTTTATATCTCTGAAAGCCTTATATTGTGAGGAAGTACTACAGTCAGTATAACCCTTTAGACTGAGAAAGTTCCTGCACGTCAGGATTGTACCATGGAACATTGTGTATTGTCTTCTGTAAATGTCACCCTTTGTGTGCTCTCAGTGGACTGAAGTGGAACCATGAACTCACATGGAAACACCTACATATTAATACTGCATTTGATGTTCATTTGATGGTAATTACAATCATGATTAATTAATTTGGTCTGAGAGCAGATAGTGTGCACCATGGGGACTCTAAATCATTGATTTCTGAGTGTGGGAGTGAACGTAGCTGTGCCGGACAGCTTCAGTAGAACCCAGAAAAGGGGTGAAGGTGGGGAAGGACACCTCAGCCCCAGCAGCAGGAAGGGCATCCCCAGCCCTGGTCCATTAACCAGCAGGGACTGGACTCCCAGCTTGGGCATGGACATGTAGATGCCTGCAACAGGTTCTAAGAACCATTTTCTTAGTGGCTCCACACGTTGGAAAGAAATCAGGAAAATGTGGTGTTGCTCAAACGTCTTCCTGCTCGAGTCAGGGCTGATGGGCCACAACCTCACACTTTCTGTGAGTGTCTTGGGACAAAAAGGAAGGCTGGATTTGAAATACAGCTGCTACAAGAGACGTTTCAATTTTGCAAGGGCCAGAAAGCAGCATTAAGCTATAATTAAAAAGTTATTGGAAAACCTCCACAAGGCTCCAATTCAATTTAATTACTGCAGCTCTTCCTCCACCAGGAAGGCAGGAATCATTACAGAGGCATTTCAGGGGCTGCACAAATCTGCATTTTGCCTATTTTGAATGCTAGATGTCATTTTATTCTCATATCTGTTTTCCTTAGCAGCAGCTAGAATTCCCCCAAACTGGATGTTACAGTGGGATCGGCATTGCTCATCGTTGCACTTGCCTAATGGTGTCAAGGAAGAAAATGATAGAGCATTATACACAGAAGTTCTTCTGCTTGAAACCTGGGGTGTTGCTGGTCTTAATAAAAAGGAGAAAATGGGCTGTTGAAGGCCAGCATTAAACCCCCGTGTTGATTAGCTTCATCATCAGCAATCAGTGTGTTAGTTTTCTGTCAGAGCTCGCTCTTCTACAGACTTTCAGAAGCTGTTTCATAATTAGAAGAGCAAAGATAGGACAACTTGTGAAGGTCTCTGGAGATGAGCAGTGTGGTTTTCAGGCTGGACTCTTCACACCCACCTTCAGGCTGTGGTTCTCAAAGCAGTCCTTGAGCAAACTTAGCAGCTGTTTAATGCTCTAAGTAGGGTTTTGGAGGAGAAGGTGGAATTTGGAAGGGTCACAGTGGTCACTTCAGAAGTCTGAGGAGTTCCCCTTTGGGAAAACAGGAGGTTATATCCCTTTTTTAAAGACACAAAGGCAAATTCTTATTGCATCAAGTAAATATGGCCTCCTTGTGTAAAGTGTAGTTAGGACCATCTTGCATTACGGTGTAGATAACACTGCCTTGCGTTACAGTATAAGCATGACTTCCTCGTGTTAAGGTGTAGGTATGACCTTCTTGTGTTAAGGTGTAAGTATGACCTCCTTTCTGAGGCCTATACAACAGGATTCTTGCCTTCAGCTGGAAGAAAACAAATCCACAATCAGCTCTATATTTCACTACTAAAGAGCGTAACATTAAGCCACTGTAGAAGGCTTTTGTACAAAGGCTAGGTCTATATTGTTTAATAAAGCACGTTTCGAGTAATTGTGAAACAGAAAATAATCCTTGTGGTTTTTCCTTTAAAAAGTACTAGCTTTTTGATCTCTGTGCAGCAGATCCAATTGATACCCGTTCTACAGGCCACTCTTTTGGTTGGGAGAATGATCCTGGTATATGTTAACTGTTTCAAACACAGCAGCCCTGGTAGCTGTAGCAACCTCTTTGCAAATCAATAGGTTTTAAGTGAGCTTATCCAGATGATAACGCAGTGACTGAAATCTGGGACTTGCATAGTTTGTGCTTTTACTTTGTATGTTTTTCAGATCAATAATATATGCAACTGAAAGGCGGCACCACCCTCAGTAATTAGGTGCCTTTTTAGTAGAATTGGTATTGCTTAAGAGCAGCAAATTGATTCAATGGATCCACTCCCAGCTTAGGAGGTGTTTTACCTTAATAGAAAAGTGCAGCATAACCCCAGAGACACTAAAGTTAGTGGGAACATTTCTTATTTATTTCTATTCAGCATTACATTGATGCTAGAAAAAACCTACCTACAATTCTTATGTGCCAGATCTATGAAAAAGTCATTTTCACTTTACACTATTAGCTTATATATATATATATATAAAATCAATGTAACTGTTTAGAAAATCAAACATAATTTTGTGAGGACGAAAGAAATCTCATCAGAAATACCAGCTTTCTTTAGTTGAACTTGTCAGTAAATCTTAGAGAATCAAGTTGTTGGGCTTCTCTTTGCATTAGTGTGCTTTTATAAACCCAGGAGACCTCATGGCGTTTTCCTCCTGCAGCTTTCCAAGTTACAAAGGTGGAAATATGATCATGACTTAGAAATGGTGTGAAGGAGATTGGTTGTGGTCTGTTTCTGCTATAGCTTTGCCAATAAGGGTATAGTTTGGATTTCAAATCTTAAGTTTTTAGCTTAGCACATGCCTTAGCACATCCCAGTGCTGGGATTTATAAGTTAAAAGTATCCAGTAGTCAATATGTTTTAATAAGGAATATTCAGTGCCACTGGTTACAGCATTCCCTGAAGCTGTAACTTTTCTTTCCCTATGCTGCTCCTTTGCAGATTTGGGTTTAAAATGGCTGTATTTAGACTAGTTTGCATTCAGCTCCCCTCCCTCCGGTGTAATAGAGTGTTGGTACTGCAGGGCTGTTACTTGCTGTCACTTTATTCCTGTCTAGATTCTAAATTACATGAAAAACGCTTTTCAATTCAGTACGGTTTTTTTCAACTCTGGCAAAATAGCCCAAGCTGTAATTTCCCTTTCCCGAGTAAATACATAGCAGCATAATGAGAACCTGCGGCAGGTTCAGTCTGTACTAAGGAGGTTGGTGGATCTCGGTGCAATCAGGAGAAGATTTCAAACTTCGCAGAGCTCTCTTCTATCCCCAGCTACCAGACATTCAGCATTAACTTCCTCCCAGTGCACATCCCCTTTCTGCAGGGCAATAAGAAAATGCAAGCAAGATTTAGTGTTACTGCATAAAAAGGCCAGGTTGGACACAGGGGCTTGGAGCGAGCTGCTCTAGTGGAAGGTGTCCCTGCCGTGGCAGGGGGTTGGAACCGGATGCACCTTATGGTCCCTTCCCACCCAAACCAGTCTGTGGTTCTATTGGTATTGGTTTCAAAGCCAAATGTTGTCCCAGGGCTGGGAAATGACATTTTCAAAATCGAAAGAGTAATATATAAATGCTGCATGATGATGATGAATGTTGTGTCCATAGCTGCATCCATGTCTTTGTGTATAACAGGCTTTGATGGACTTTTCTTCCATTAATTTATCTAATTACTTTCAAACCCATTTCTGTGTTTGGCTCCCACAGCATCCTGTGGTAACGAGTTCCACGGTTTAATTATACACTCTGTGAAAAGATACTTTCTTTTCTTTGTTTCACACCTACTGTCTAATTCTGTTCTGACAAGCCTTTGTTCTTGCATTGTGCGAAACAACGAACAGTTGTTTGCTGTTTGTGCTTTTGCTGCCCTATATGATTTTCTATACTCCTACTACACTGTCCTTTTGTCCCCAATCTGAAAAGTGCTTTATTTCAGCTTCCTTTGAATGGAACCTCTTCCCAGTAGTTAACCATTCTTGTCACATTGTTCCATACCTCATCTAGGTCTTCTAAATCCTTTGTGAGATAGGATGGCAGGTATGCAAAGTGTGGCACTCCTCTAGATTTTTACTGGCATAATGACATTTTCCATTGTCATCGTTGCCTTTCTCTATAGTCCCTGCCTGTACCTTCACTTTCCTTCTCCTCCTCAGCCCTAAACTGGTGTTAAATATATATGTGTATATATATATGCATATGCATATGCATATGTATATCGGTATACCCAGACAGGTAAAATAATAGGATCATAGAATAGTTATAGTAATAGTTACAGTAATATGTAGTAATAGTGTAATAGCTATCAGTTGTAAGAAATACAAGTAGTGCAAAATCTTTAACATAAATTAGTCATTTTAGATGTCAAAGAATTAAGACCAAGTCACCTCAAATGCTGGGATTTCTGCCAGTCCTTTAAATGCAGCATCTCATTCCTAACACACGGGCAGGGTCAGTATGTGGCTCTTAGACAAGTGCTAAGAGGTAAGAGGTACCTCTTATGACTGATAAATATTGAAATCATTGTAATGAGATTCCTAATGAAATAATTGGCCGTTTTCTTCTTTCCCATCACTGCTGAGGGGAAAAGTACTTTGGAGAGTCTCCTGCCCATTTTCCAGGGTTAATGGATGGAGTGGGAAACGAGCAGTCGCAAAGTGTGGGCTCTGAGGCTCTGCATCCTGTTACGCATTTCATCATGATGAAATTCAGTAGCTGTATTTTTTCAGTAAGTCTATATATTCTGAAACCAAATCTTTTTAATTTGTAAACTCTGTGTTTAATGATAATTGTGACTTTGGTTGACAGTTCTCATCAGTTTAATGCCTTGGCCAGAAGGACATGATTGCCTTAGGTAAACAGGTCCTCTGTTATTTTAACTCAAGGATGCCTTTTAGCTGATTTGTTCCAACACCCGTTTTCTCTTATTCATCTATTAAACCCATGCGTGCTCCAGCTAATCTGAAAGAAACAGTAAAGAAGTAAAGATGGTTCAGATTCCTCTTTGTGCCTTGGGTGCAAAGGGCAGCTGAGTAAAAGCATGATGTGACTCTCCCTGGATATCCCACCTGCCCCCCCTCCTTTGCCTGAGCCTAGCTGCTGGAAAAGCAAGAAAAGTGGCTTTGTGGGTGGAAAAGGCAGCTTCTGCTTCCTCTGTACTTGAGATGTTGGCTTTACCCACACATCCTGTCAGCTAACCTTAACTTAAAGGTTGGACTTCTTGTTACCAAAGTAGTACCATGAAATACAGCAAACGACAGCCCCGGCTACATCGATGCTGATGGCTGGAGCCTGCAAGACACTCGTGACATCTGCACTGCTAACAAAGCCTCCTTTGTTTCGTTTTCTCCCCCTGTTGCTGTTTTCTGGCATTCATAGTTTTCTGCCGTTCCAGTTAAACCTGAGACAGCAAACCCAGGGAGAGAAAGGCAGCAGGACAAGGCAGTAGCACTCAGAATGGAACTTCTCTTCCCATGCTTTCTCCTGAGGATGGCAGAGAGAGGAGGTGCAGGCGTGCAGGTTATTTCCAACTCTTTGCCTTGAAATACGGTGTTTAAAAAGGCCTCTGAAATTGTTAAGGTTTATATTGTAAAAAACAATTAATAAAGAAAAGCCCATTCTGTAACCTAGTCAATACAGGGAAAATCTCCCCTCACACCTGCGGAGGGACAGGGAGTCCTTCTGCACTGCTCCTAATCTCTATTGTAATCCTTTGCTACAGCTTGATCCTAATGAGATTAGAGACTTAAAATGCTGCTGTATTACATTATTGAACATACAGGACAACTCTTGTAACCATGGTTTCATTTCCGTGCTTTTTTCATGAGAAGAGGAGCTTCCTTTTCGATAAGGATAAATACATTTGTCAGGAATTGTGATAAAGCCCGAATCCCATCTTGTTTGTTAGTGTAAAACCAAGAAAAAAGCCATTAAGAAAACCACCAGGCTTTTTGTATTCCAGTGCTGTTACGGAGTGCTGTTTGTTTGGTCCATAACAAAATCTGAGCCAGCCTTATTCAGAGGGCTCTTAGAGAAATGGCATGGCCATTGTCACTGAGGGGTTTAGTAGCATATCTCTGGAACTTCAGGGCTGGGCCTGAGCAGAAAGTGCCCCAGCCCTGCTCCTGGGAGCGTGTGCTCTCTCTGGGACCTCTCTTGAAGGCGGGGAAGATGTCCCCACTAAAAAGGTATAACCTGCTCTCCAGTGGCTGAAGTGGCTTACAGTCCGAGCAGGCAGGTTTAACCCAGGATCGAAAGGGAAGCAGAAGGATGTGGAAGTGAAAAATACCAAGTTCAAAAAGCCCCATTGGCTTAAAAGGTAAATGCATCAATGATTAGAAATTTCCTCTGTCCACACCAGGAAGAGAAGCCTTGTGCCTCAGGAGCCTGCTGCCTGCTCCAGGCTCCCAGGAATGGATGCCCCGGCGCCCTTTGAAGGGATGGTATTTTGTTCTTCATCTTTCATTCTTCTGTGTTATTGGAATTGCCATTTCCCCATTTAATGCATATTTTTACAGCTAGAAAAACACCTGTGGTCATTTCAGGATACCTTTAGTTTGCTTTGCTGTCATGGAGAAGATAAACACTGCACCTAGTTCCCTTTAAATTTAAGATCAAGTCATTGAAAATTGTCTTTTATATTGTTTCCAACAGTGTACAAACTATTTACAGAGCATAACATAATAGCCTGTTTATGAGCCTGGGAAGCAGGAGGGAGAAGAGAGCACACATTTATCTGGCAGCACTTAGACCAGGAACCTGAAGAAGCTGTTTCAACCATATGGGAAGGCGCTGTCTGAGATAGGTGAGCAATTAGGTCCCAGTACAGACATAAATACTTCATCCCACCAGACTATACAAGATAAGCAGAACCTGCCATGGGCTTCTTAAAGCTTAGCAAAGGTTGGTAAGTGTAAGGGTGGCACCTTTGTCAAAATCCTGAGTGAATATGGGTGGAAGACAGCATGGAGTAGAGAGAAGGGTCGGGGGGGACCTTTTACCTCTCTACAGCTGCTTGACAGGAGGATGGAGCCAGGAGGGGCTGGGCTCTGCTCCCAAGGAACAAGGGATGGGACAAGAGGAACCGGCCTCAAGCTGCCCCAGGGCAGGTTTAGATGGAGCTGAGGAACAATTCCTGCCCCAGAGGGTGCTCAGGCATTGGAACAGGCTGCCCAGGGCAGGGCTGCAGTCACCATCCCTGCAAGTGTTCACACAGCGTGGAGAGGAGGCCTCCTCTCAAAGAACACCCCCCCCGCTGCCATGCTTCCCTTATATCCCATAAGGAACATCACTGCCACCCTCCTCCAGCTGGCCACAATCATCTCAGTGTGGGAAATCTTCCTTCC
This sequence comes from Pezoporus flaviventris, assembly GCF_033815535.1. Taxonomy (NCBI): domain Eukaryota; kingdom Metazoa; phylum Chordata; class Aves; order Psittaciformes; family Psittacidae; genus Pezoporus; species Pezoporus flaviventris. The sequence goes on along the minus strand of NW_026892607.1, from coordinate 3,085,811 downwards.
CTCTTGCTGACGGAACCTGTAGGTTAGAAGTCTCTGGTCACGGCTCTGCGGTTCCTGCTGATGGCCTCTGGGAGACTTCATCTTTCAGATGAAATGTCAGAAGCCATCATTCTTTTGCCCCGTAATGTTCACACAGTTCACCAGGTTGTCGTTGACACCTTGGGAAGCTTTAAAAGCCTCATGAATCGCGTCTGTGATTTTTCTCTACTTCTCCCATTTCTTCCTTTTCTCTGGAAAGAAGAATTTCCCTTGGCTAAGCTAAAATATCATTTCCCATCTTGGTTGTTGTCCTCCTATGGCTGGATATCACTTCATGTAAATTGTTGTTTCTCTTTAGAAGGCTTTTAAAATCGTTCTTAGTCCCCAGCAGTTGCACTTAGCAACTATTAAGGATGAATCTCCTTGGAGATTTCAGGGCTCCCAACTCCCATTGGCTCGTGGCTGTCCACATGAAGTGTTTATTTCTTCCTAGTGCAGCAGAACAGCAACAGAGTCTGAAGTATTTACATGGAGGTGCTTTCTGAAGATGAAATGTATTACAAAGACTGTTGTATCTGACAACTTTCTATTCCTGAAGTGTATGTTAGAATAAGAGAACATGGTAGATGTGACCAGAGCTGTCAGATGCTGTAGCCTTTGTTAAGGAATTTTTCATCGCTGACGTCTCAGGCAGACGTTAAGGCTGGATTTCTGATGGAATTGGCTGCAGTAGCTCTCTGGTGCACTTCAGGATGCTCTGTTGCATTCTCCTCATTGTTCCTGGGGCTGTGCCTTTCTCAGAACTGGTGCCATCCCACCAGCATCCTGCTCTTGGGGTTCTCTGAGCTGTTGAAGGCAACGAGCATCTTAGCAATTCCTGGGGCATGTAGGAGAGGAGCAGAAGAGCTTTCCCAAAGGGTCGGGTATCCCCAGTACGCTCCTTTCAGCTGCTGCATTTTGGGTAGCTGTGGTGCAGTCAATCCACTGCGCTCTTGCCTATCAGTTGGTAGAGGGCAGTGAATGCCATTCCCAAGCATTTCATCCAGCTTTGTTTCTTCTGGAAGCAACCACGGTGCTCTCTGACCTCTCTGTGGTGTCCACATTTAATGTGGACACACATAAAATGTACCATGAACTATTATAATGGAATTGATTTTATAGATGTTAAGCCTTGAAGAAACCATTAACGACCATCTAGTCTTACATGCCACAAAATCGGTGTGATTTTTGTATGCAGTCCACGTTTTCTTTTTCAGACAAAATGCATCTTTTAGCAGAGAAATCCATCTTCACCTGCAGGCTCACATGTGACCCGGAAACTTTGAACTCTTCCAGTGTTAATTTAAACTGAATCCGTCTTGAAATTTCAGTCACTGATCTCTGTATGTTTTGGTTGTTTAAAGAGACCTCTCCTTCACGAAGTATTTTCCCTCAAGTATTTTAGGCTGAGTTGTTGCTGTTCTAAGGACAGACTGGGTGAAAGCTGACATAGCCACTTTACACAGGGGGTTGTAGGAGTGCTTTTATCAGTGTGATATCACCTTAGCTTAGTGTGCCACCCTGATATACCACATAACTTTGTGTGTTACCATGATGTTCTTATCTGTATACTCGAAAAGGAAAAAAAACATGGATTAACTGAAGAGAAGTTAAGATAGAACAAAAAATATTACTAAGAAGCTGTAATATTTAAAGCTCTCAAACTTAGTCTTTAGCCTTAAAAGGTCTTGGTGTGTTAACAGTCTTGGATCTCTTGTCAGCTGGCACAGGCACGGAGATAGAGAAGTAGTTGAGGTGTAGTGACCATCTGTATTGGGATGGACGCTGGCCACCCTTTTACACACTGCAAATATTACATGATAAATGACATCTTTGTAATAGGAGCTGTAAGATAACTAATAGGTAAATGGAGATAATGTGCAGGGCATTGGAGCTTTGGGAAGGAGCAGGAAAGACCAGGCGGATTCCTGCAGACTCCTCCTGGTCTTGGTGTTGGAGCACGGGTGGGAAAACCAAGCAGGTCTTTGTGGATATGTCATACGAGCTCTTCCCAGGGTTCTTTTGGGATTGAGGAACATGGAAGATGAGGTAAAGGCAGAGAGCAGGCAGAGAGATTGTGTGCATTGGTCTTCGTTAAGAACTGGTGGTTATGAGGTGGTCACTTCTAGTTAGTGAGAAACAAACTCCAGTGTGCTGGATGTTATAGGGACCATATGTACACTGGTGGAGATTGATTTAATCACCTAATCTAATCAAGTTGTTTGCATAGCTGCCTAATTTCTGTTTTCCTATTAGCATTAAAATAAGAGAATAAATACACATAAATAGTTATGTTTGAATAAAATGAAACCAGCAACTATTCTTTCTCAATGATCAAAACCAATTAAAGTTTGTCACATGTATTGCTGTTTTTCAATGCAAGAGCTATCTAAAATACCTTTAAAATCTATTTCAATTCCAGTTTGTGTATGATATGAATTCATTATAAAGCCTTTTAGTTAATTCACTTTATCCTTAAAGGCTCATGACTTAAAAATCTTAATTAAATTTCATATCGTATACTACATTCATTAATATATTCCTTTAAAAGCCTTTATAATTCATGGTCTTTACCAATTTACGATTAAAACTGTTACTGTAGTTTGCATCTCAATAATAAGCAGCAGCTGCCTCTCCGAGCAGCACTAAACCAAAACCTCCAACCTTATCTCAGTGTTTCTTTTTACTCCTCGTACCTACTCCGAGCTTGCAGAGTTGTCAGTGACTCAAGAAGCTCAGCGTCCCTGACCCTGCTAATGCTCCCGGTTAGCATAAGCTGAAGGACATTTGGTGGAGCAGTCACTAGTCACGCAGCGATGGGAGGCTCATGCTCTTTCCAAGCAATGAATTTGCTTAGAGGATTACTTCAAAAGTCTGTTGTTTTTTTTATTGAGCCCGTGGTTGCTGTTCTCAAGTTAGTGCATTGATGGGAAGCTCTGCTGTGTTTGGGATGGCTGCATGTTTGCTCAGGTCCTTACTAGGACTTTATTTGCATTATTAATGGCTTTTTAACAACTGATGTAGAAAGGCAAGCTGAGGATATTTAGCACAATTGCCATTTGAATGAGAGAGAAAACATTTCAGCATCTGGTCGTATTGCCATTGGCCAGCTAAAGACCTCCCACCAAGGCAAGTCTGTGCAGACAAACACAATTCCTTAGGTGGAAAATTAAGTAGAACATAAAGGAAGGATGTGCAAGTCTCGTGTCGGGTACAGGATTTATAGGTAGATTTAAATACAGAAGACTCTGTGGCCAGGTAAAAATACTTTGGTTTTGATTCAGAACTTCAGGTTCAAAGGGAAAAGGAACCCAACACACTTATTTTGGTTTGTCTAAGGGGTGCAGAGGAGCTCTGTACACGTCGGCGGTAGATTGGTTATGCTGAGGTGGAAAGGCTGATTGCCATCTTTGGGAAAGAAAGGAAGTATGGACTAGAGAACACAATTAATGCTCCACATCCCATTTGAGACCTGACACCCCCCCTCCCCCCATTTGAGACTGCCTCTGTATGTCAGTGTTATTGAGGGACTGTGGAGTTTGAGCTCCCGAGTTACAGCGTGGGTGTTGGTGCTCCGTTACGGTTGGGATTCTCATTGCGGGTGAATGTTACCCCAACACAGGAGGCAGGCACTGATTTGGGGGATGAAAAACTGGGGCAGAGGGGTGCATGGTTCTCAAATATCCTTGGGGAAAATATAGTCAGCAAACAATCATTTTAAAATAGTCCTTTTTAAAATATACTCACTTTCTGCTCAGTTCTGATTATCTCAGGGTATAAGCAAATGCTGATGTCATGTTAGACACATGCATTGCCTTAGGTTGCAGTGCTGAAAGCCTAAGATAATTGAATTCCAACAGTGTCATCAATCTGATCAGTGCTCTAAATGGACATTCAAATTAGCATCTTTCTAACATAGAATAATTATACCAGAAATTAGAGATGAGATGCTGGCAAGTATTTGCATCACATTTTCAGCCTAAAGGGCACAGCTTTTCTCATGCTAATATACCACTTTGTGGAGTTTGTAAAGGGTTTGTTTCTTACAAGTTTTGGCTGTCAATGTACACGGACCCTGGCTGTGAATGCTCCAAGTGTCCAGTAACACCACTCCACTCCACTGAGGTACGGTTTACACCACTGAGAAGCTGTTTTCTTACATTTCCACCTCATCTTTTACTCCTGAAAAGCCACAAAGTCTTCGTAAACTGTTTTTCCTTCACATCTCTATCTAGGTAACACACTGTTGCACTGCAGAATACGATTTCCCTCTGTATTCATATAACTCAGGAGACGGATCTACACAGTGTTATCACAGAATCAACTAGGTTGGAAAATACCTGTGAGATCATCAAGTCCATCCACTAAATTCTATGATTCTGTGATTTATATAACTCTAAAAGAGGATCTACACCATGCTATAATGTTGGTACTCCCAGTATATGCTCACAGTTGCTCTGATGTGAGTCTTGTTGATGCTCCAGACCACCCCAGTCAGCACCAGAATTCATGCAGATGTGAATGATATGATCTTCAACTCTTCTGCATTACTGTCCCCATGGGAGTGCAGTAAAAGAAACAGATTCAGATTTCCAGAGCAGTAGGGTGTTGTGTCAGTCAACATGCATACTGTGCTGTTCCAATTCATGGGCTTGTAGGGTCTGCAGTGTTTGGGGGTGGCAGTTATACTAAACCTTTCAAGAGAATAATATGCACTCACAGTCACTTGCTGCCCATGAAGAAGCCAACTCAAACACAGGCTCATCTTTCATTATAGAATGGCAATCAATATTGAATAACAAGCAGTTTTGATTTGTGTTAATGTTGGTGAATTCCTCAATGTTAGAGTAGTGAAAATGGTATTAAATAGGCTAATGTGCTTGCTTGTCCTGTAATAAGATGTTTAATAGCAAATAAGTGGTTGCAGTAACAACAAATTAAATGCATTTGTTGTCTATCTCCAGCTGCCTCATGCCACTTAGTGTTCTGTCTTCTCAAAGCTGGTAAACATCTATTTCTTAGTTACATTGGCCTTCCAGCATTATTATGCCTGTAAAAATTTAGGCTAATTTTATTAGCTAACCCTCTTCTTCTTTGCGGTTAGGTACTTGGAGCTAAGGGATCTATTGTTACAGAAGGAAATTCATAAAACTAAAACATAAAAAGAGATGAGAATTAAGAATGTCAAAATTCCATACGCTCAGAATACATAGTCTCTGTTTCTTGTATTTATGGCTGTGAACATGTGCTGGTGGCTATGAAAGGAGGTGGATTTTAAGGTATCAAAAGGCTGGCATTGTGTGGTTGTTGATGAAAGAGAAGCTGTGGCTGCCCCATCCCTGGCAGTGTTCAAGGCCAGGTTGGACACAGGGGCTTGGAGCAAGCTGCTCTAGTGGAAGGTGTCCCTGCCCATGGCAGGGGATGGAACTGGATGAGCTTTAAGGTCCCTTCCAACACAAACCAGTCTGGCATTCTATAAAAGTAGAAATTACAATTATAATGGCAATGACTTTTTCCTCTGTTTGACTTTGTTTGAATTTATGGCTTTGGCTAACTCTAATTGACTTCGTCTGCCTCTGAGAAGTGCAATAATCCCGTGAAAATTCCCTAGTTGGCATGTCTTCTTGGTAAGGGAACATATGAGCAAAATGACATAGCTCTCTATAGGAATAAACATAGGGGAAATATGGCTCTGTCCTCACAGATACCACCAGGAGAGCAGTCACAGATCACCGAGGCTGTGACTGCCGCTCTGAGGACATCTTATCAGTGCAGCGCTGCTAGAGGCATCACACTCCTTGTTGGGTGGTGCTGGGATTGCCCATGGCTTGTGTGGGAATAACAGCCACGTGCAGGAAACTCAGACCCTGACTCCTCTGAACAAATAGGTGGTCTTTCATGCTTGATGTTTTAAACACTGCTTGCCTCTTCGCAGCCTGCTGATCTCCCGGTGTTAAAGAACCAGGGCTCCTTCAAGCTCTGCAAATATTGTTTTATTCCTGCGCCTGCTGTTCATCTGGTTTGAATGTGAAACTGGGCTCGAGGATGTTCAGTGAAATACGGGATCCTATATCTACATCTTATGCTCTTGCAGATTTGCTCTGTAGTAGAGTAATAAGTAAATCAGGGGCATTTGTTAGGCTTATCCCTTCAGGAAGGAACTTTTCTCCACCTTGGTGCTCTGCTCCTTCATTGTTCAGCCTTTGCTTGGTAAAACCCTTTGTGGTTTTGGCATTGCTGCATGACCTCCAAACTATCAAAAATAAGCGTCTTGCCTTATTACTGCTCAAATTCATTCACTGTGATTGTTAACAACACTCTCTTGGGTGGAAGTGGGACCAAAGGGGACATCCCTGGGGTGCTGAGGGGTCTCACACGCTCCCAGGCAGCTGAGCCTGGAGCTCATGGAGCATGGGAAGAGGTGGCAGTCTGGGACAGCCACCAGTGCCCCCTCAGATGTGTTGTGCCTTTAATGCTTGTGCCTTGCCCTGTGGGTTAGCTGCTTATTTCTCTGCATCAGTGCAATTCTTTGATATTTTACATCTTAGAGCAAAGCTGTATGACTTCAATCCAGCGTGGGTCACCAGTACCTTGTTCTTGAAGAAAGACACACAAGGGACATTTGAAACAGCTCTAGATTAAGGTCAGCTGAGGAAAACCTTTCCCTTTCTGTAAAATCGGATTGCAATTTACCTGTTCCTATATATTCAGCTAGAGAAAATGTCCTATAAGGTGTGATAGCACCTAACTGGTGAGCTCTGTGCTTGTTTAAATGGGGGACACCTGTGTGACTGTGAGTACTTGGCCACTGCCTGCACTGCTGGGCTCAGCTTCACCTTCTTGCATATTTGCTCTCATATACCTCATTCCACAAATCCAGCTCTACTTACAAAAATGGGCAGCTCACACAAACAGGGCTGTGCAGGCTGGCTCCCTGCATGGGGAACGTGGAGGAGGTTGTCTTCTCAGACGGTGGAGTGGTTGCTGGACCTCGTGTTCCTGACTGAACTCCTTTGGTAGTAAAGCAGGGTTGGATTGTTCCACTGTAACTCTCAAGAGGCAAATTATCTCCAGAACTCCATGAGCAACCACATTTGCACAGTCTGATTGGTTGCCCTAAAGGCAGAACGAGTTGAATTATGCTAATGCACACTGAAATAGAGAGTCGCCCTTCAAGACATCAGCGTACGTGTTCCTTTTGAAGCAGTGAAGTTGATGTGGTCAGATTTTACATTAGAAGCAACGGTGACAGGTCTGTCATTGTCAGATTTAGCAAGCTAGAGATGTTCAGATGTGTCCTAATAGCAGTGAAGCATTTCATGTGACAATAAACATCACGCTGGGTACAGCGAGCACCCTCATGAAGTGTAGTGCAGCTCTGGAAGCTTTCCAGAAGATCAGATTTTGCATCATTATGTTCAATTCCATGTAACCAATGGAATGTTACCTGAAAACCTGTCCATCATTAGAAATTCAGTATAAAATCCTCTTGCATTGCTAATAATATCTACCCTTGAATATACATTTTTTTTTGCTAGGGTGTGTATTTTAGAGCTTAAAATGTTTTGGTAGCTTTGTGGAAGGGCTTGCTGAGAGGTGTTATTTTATGTCACAAGATTCTGGTCACAAGCAAGATTTGCTCCTAAGATTGCGAACTCTTGAGTGCACTGGTGATGGGAACTCACTTCAATTGTTTAAGACTTTTATGCAAAATAAAATTGATCTCTGTCATTTATTACCCTTTAGAGATGCCCGAGTGTCTTGAGTTGCTTAGCTCTGCACTTTGGAATTAATGGACCTGGGCAGGTTTACCCCATTGCTTTAACTCATTTGAACACATGTGCCCCCCTTGCAATTAGTGCTTTTGCTGACTGAGATTTGAAGACAGCCCAAAAAGAACTGAGATATCTTGTTTAAGTGAAGGGCAGTAGTAGGAGAGGCCGGTTGGTGCTCATGCTGCAGTTACCCGTTTCTGGTGTATTGGCTGTGGGCAAACCTTTGTGCCCCTGTTCTGCCACTGGTGAGGGACAGGAGAAGCCATGAAGTTGTAAACCCATCGCATCCAGCAACCCCCAGTAGCCCTCACAGTGTATGGAATAACACATTATTGTAATTTCTGTATTCACATGAAGCATTGTAAGGAAGGGCTGCAGTACCCCAGGGTTGTGGTTTAGGTTCCTGACAACAGCAGTGTGGTGTGAAGTGGTGCTGGTGGATATTCAGAATGCCCATACCCTCCCTTTGTTGTAAATGCCACCTTGAGCTGCCTCCACTGTCCCTCCTACAGGAAACCATTCCAGAGCCTTTAATCCTTTTGTTTCCATGGTTTGTATTTAAGTTTTCTGCTTCCCCCTCTTACATTCCTTCTGCATCTCTGCAGTCAGCTGGTGAGCAGAACTGGGCAGGGTATTCTGTATTGATTGTAAAAGAGAAGCTGTAACATCCATGCAAATGTCCCTTTCTGAGTACCACACCACGGCCTAATAGCATCTGGAGGAGGAGAGGCAGCCCTGCTGGCCTTCTGCTTTCCATGAAATCCTGCCTGACACATCCCTGCTTTATCTTCATTATCCCTCTGCTAATCTTCCACATGCTTTAGGGAAGTGCTGCTTGTGGAGCATCACCCTCCCATTCCCCTGCTGAGCAGTGTTTCTGTTTGAAGAGCGCAAAAAGGGCCATGGGTTTTTTCTGTATCTTCTGTATTCCCTCCCTCTCCCCTTCCCTGTGAGCATCTTCCCTTCTGCTTGTGCTGCCTTGCACCATGTAGTCCTCACAGAGGTGCTGCACACACCAGTATTTCCTTCCTTCTTCCTCTTACTTCTCATCCCATTCTTCTTGGTGGCATCTGGCTGAGCCAGGGCTGGTGTTTACCAAGCAAATCCAGATCACCTAAAGGTGGTTTGTGATGTGGAAGAAGCTGCTGGTAGAAAATTGCATCTCTTTACCCCTTTTGCTTTCCTTTTAAAACCAGATGAGTGATGCACCCTCCATTGTTTTATCTGCCTGTTTTTAGTGTACTTGGGAAAGACTTATTGTAAATGCTACTCCAAATCTGGAGTTGAATCATGCCAAACCATCTCTACCAGCTGCCCCTCACCCTCACCAAAGGTGAATCCTCAAAGGATCCAAGGGTGAAGAACCAGAGAGGAGGATTCGCTGGGAGATCCTTCCATGCAGAAGCCGTAGCTGGGCAGATGCCAGCCCAGTGACCTTGCAGGAAGCCCTTCCCGAGAGTGCACTCCAAGCAACTGCATCTTTGTGGGAAAGCCGTGAAGGGTGGCACTGGCCTGGGAGCTCTCTCACATCCCAGACCCCTTGCAAGAGAGCTTTAGGGTTTGTTTGACTCCCTGAGCGGAAGAGAATTGGCATTCGCTGCTGAAGGGCTGGTGCAATGATCCTGTCTCTCTGCACACCCTAGAAGATAAGATAAGCTGAGCAGCCTGCGAGGAGGAGCGGAGCGCACTGCAGAAGGCTGCCTGTCAAAGTGACAAGGTTACTGATGACTTTGAGCAAGTCCGATGTCAAACAGGACAGCATCCAGCCTCTTGATTACTTGAACATGAAAAACGTGCTTCTGCCAGCTGCAGCTAGATGCAAGTCCATAATTAGAGACCAGTCCTTCGTATTTCCATATTTATTCTTATTATCCCTGGGGATGAGTGTCTCGGCCAGCTGAGGTGCTAATTGTTGTTCATCCGTGATGGGGGGGTCTCTTGAGACGTGGGAGTAAACACGTTTGGTATGACTGGAACTAATACTCAGCTGCCAGAGCAAACCACACTGGAGAATCTTAGAACAGTTTGTGTTGGAAGGGACCTTAAAGCTCCTCCAGCTCCAACCCCTGCCACAGGCAGGGACCCCTTCCACTAGAGCAGCTTGCTCCAAGCCCCTGTGTCCAACCTGGCCTTGAACACTGCCAGGGATGGGGCAGCCACAGCTTCTCTGGGCACCCTGTGCCAGCGCCTCAGCACCCTCACAGGGACGAGCTTCTGCCTAAGAGCTCATCTCAGTCTCCCCTCTGGCAGGTTAAAGCCATTCCCCTCATCCTGTCCCTACAGGCCCTTGGCCAAAGCCCCTCTCCAGGTTTCTAAACCACTTCAAATTTGCATTTTCCCCCTCTTGTTTGCCAGCAGATGCCGACCTTTGCTCCCTGCGCTGGCTGGATGCATCTCACCTGAACTTGTAGTCCTCACTGGAAAGCCACACAAGCTACCCTGGTGATATTTAATCCGTTTCCCTGAACCTCGCCTACCTCTGGGCCCCAGGCTCTCAGTGCACCACATCTTCCAGAGCTGGCTTGCATTACGTGACTCTCTTCTTCTTCAGACCGGCTCTTTAATCTGTTCTGAGGGCACCCGTGATAACATCGTGTGTGGGGCAGATTCTCAGAGCAAGCTGTGTACAACGATGAGCTATTAGATATGAGTTATTGGTTCTTAGCTTAGTGATCTTCTGCATGGTGCTGGTGGTGTGGGAACTGGGTGTACATGGATTGGATGGGTCCACCTGTAAGGACAGTGTGGGAATCCTGGCTGAATCAGGATACAGGCACTGGGCATCTCACCTGCCATAGGTTTTAGCCCAGTGTGGGTGATTTCAGTGTCTCTGGGGGCTTTCCCCCCCCTCATATTTGTTTTTGTTTGAACTATCACCAACCCCCAGTTTTCTATCACTTATCCCCAGTCTTTTTTGTCTTTTCCTCCTTTGCTGCTTTAAGATGCAATTATGTGCTTTAGCTAATTGCTAGTTATTTAATGTCAAAATGCATAATGTGTCTGAAATGTCCTTTGCTTTCCTCTGTCAAAATCATATGGAGCACAGGAAAACACAAGCTATTAAGGTTATGTCTTTTCAGTTTTTCTCCTGATGGAACATATATCGCATTTTGGGGTGCACTGCTATGATTCTAGGCATTTAAAATGTATCAACTTTGTCTATTATGTGTTTATAGTAATTGAGGGACTTTATGGAACGGCCTTATTTACAGAGAGTTGTAAATTCACATTTGGTTTGGCACATACTTAGGGGCTGATAAAGCTAGAAACATTTTCACAGACTAATGTAAGTGGACAGCAGCAAGTGCCAAAAAGCATTAGGAAAATGGGAATCTGTTCTTTCCACAGCTGAATTTACCCCTTTCCAGACACTGAATGTGGTTAAATATTTTATTTCACATATGTGTGAAGCAGGCAGAAAAAGGTTGAAATTAGTAAATGACGTTTTTAATGGCAGATATAATAATGGCACCTGGTCGAAGGAGGATTTCTCTATAAATATGTTGATCAGCTCACATTGGAACTGTTGGATTTTCATTTTAGAGCTCTAAAGTCCCATCATTTTTGGCACATTAAAAATCAGTCTAAAAGGAAATTAGGAAAGATGCAGTCAGTATTTGGGTGAGGGAATGCTCAAAAGGTGCTCCTGGGGCAGTTTCACATGGGCTATTGCATCAAGGAGACATGAAGAATATTTTGGAGCTTCACTGGCAAAACATCAGTTCTTCATTTATATAAACCCTGCTTCACAGTGCAGGAAACAGGAGGAAAGACTCAGGCTATGAAATAAAAAAAAACACTGAATTCTGTCATTATTGGAAGCATGACTTTGAACTTTGTAAGGGAACTCACTATCCAGCCTATGTCAAGCAGGAAGCTGAGGAGCTCTTGCTCTCGCAGGGGCCCAGTTGCAGTGTGGTTTGAGGAAAAACATCGGAGATGGGCAAAAAAGCATCATTAAGAGCCTGTGAACCCAGTTCCTCCTCATGGGAGGCTGCTGGGCTTTGCTCAACCTTTCTGCTTCAGCATCTTAATGAGGACCGTGAAGTTCATGCTGGTGAGGTGACGTGCCCAGGGTGCATCCTCAGTTTCTTTCCTCATTTTGATGGACTTTGTGTGAGGAGAGGTGGCTTTGGGCTGGTGCTCTGGTGCTCAGCCTTGCAGAGAGGCTGCTGCTGGAGAGGACCAAAAGCTTCTCTTTCCATGGTTGGAGTTCAGCAACTTGTGGGACTTTGGAAAAGAGGAGAATTCCCATTCCTGGCAGGTTGCTTCCAACTGCATGTTAAATCTGAGTCTCAGAAAGCCAATGAGGCTGGCGGCAGGAAGTTCCCACTCTGTTCTTTGACTTAGATTCTCTACAGAAAGAGCAGTCCCTTGGAGAGGATCTGTTTAATTCTGTGGCTTCATAAGAAATCACAGGCAATTTCAGATTTTGGCGTTCCCCAGCCTTTTCCATCTGAATGATTGGTCCATGAAAACTTTAATGAGCAACCTACCTAAAAACATAAAGCAAATGAAAAGCACACCGGGAGTATATTGTGTTTCATACCTCCCCTTCATTCAGCTGTGCAGTAGCTGCTAATTTTGATAGTGTTTGGCATTAGAAAATACTAATAAATGTGGTTTTGTCTATGGCTTTCTGTTATGAACACACAGAAAAGAATTACTGAAGTACAACAAGGTAGTAACGTGAAAGAAAACACTAAAACTATGTTCACCTCCTCCATGCGGTTTCCTCTCATTAAATGGGCCAACAGGGCTGGTTTGGGCCCCCCTTTGGTTTCATGGTCTCTAACTGAAGACAGAAGCCATCCACACCGGGTGTGATGAGTCTGGTCTGTAGGGGCAGGTTTCGAGGCTGGTGTGTCAAGGTCATGGTGGTGCCCATTCTGGGACTGGGAAAGGTTTTTGGGACCTCTTGGACCTCCCAGCCAACTTGACCAACCCACTTGGCCAACCCAATCTACTGCGATGTAAGCCCACCACAAGCTCCAGCTCCTTTCCTAAACCATCCTGTTTCATGTTCACTTTATACAGTGAGACAGACATTGGCCAGTTAACTTCCCACATCTTGGCCAGGAATAGGAAGACAGTGATTCCATGTCTGTTGGAACAAAGAGCAACCATGAAATAAATAACCCACAAGGTCAATTTCTTTTATTTTGTAGGATTAAAAATCCTACAAAATGACAAAACACTGGATGGGGCTTGGAGCAGCCTGCTCTAATGGGAGGTGTCCCTGTCCCTGGCAGGGGGTTGGAACTGGGTGAGCTTTAAGGTCCCTTCCAACACAAACCAGTCTGGGATTCTGTGAATCCTTAATGAAACCAGCCTATGGATTTTGTCACAGACAGGCAAGTAGGATTTAGTTACAGTCTTATTCCCTGGCTGTCCCTACAGTTGTCTTTTCTGCTTTCCCTATCTTACTTGTCTTTCTTTCAGGCTTTTCATGCCCCCAAAGCGTGTTTGCAGTTTCTCTGCCTACCTTTCCTCTATTTCACTGGAGCTCTCATCCCATCCTTCCTGGCTTATTTTCTCTTTCCAAGCTCTTTTTCTTCCCATCTGTGTTACTTCCTCATTAAACCTGTGTTGGCTCTCTGCAGCCTGACCCGTGTTTGGTTGGCAGGGAACATCTCACTGCACTGCTTTTCGCCTGCTTCAAGTATAAATATATTGATATTTACAGAGCTGCTTGTAAAAATCAATAGTGCACTGGGCAGAGCAGCTGCTGTGCTGTGCAGCCAGTCCTGACAGTCTCCAGAAGTGGTGGGGTTTAGAGGCACCAGGAGCAAACCTGTGTTAATGGGAGTTTGGTCTGGAAGCGCTGCAGTAGCATGGTGTGATTTCTTGTCTTGCTTGCACAGAGACATGTTTATCACGACCAGCCTCATTCTGCAAGCAGAGGTATTGGTTAATGTGGGAGCACTGGTGTCCATCACCGTCAAGCCTCCTAAGTATATATTCTCCTGAAATGGTGGATGTTAACTGCCCGGTAATTCCACATGGGAAAATACTAGTCAGTTATTCAGCTCATGGGTAAAGCTGGTAGTACTTGCACTAGTAGAGAATGAAATGTTCCCTTTCACTACTTTGAAAGCCAGGAGTATTGGCTCTTACAGAGCACATCTGGACCTTGGACTGTCAGAAGTCCGAAGGATTGCTAGTATTGAAAGCAATGGCTTTAAGCTGCCAGAGGGGAGACTGAGATGAGCTCTTAGGCAGAAGCTCGTCCCTGTGAGGGTGCTGAGGCGCTGGCACAGGGTGCCCAGAGAAGCTGTGGCTGCCCCATCCCTGGCAGTGTTCAAGGCCAGGTTGGATACAGGGGCTTGGAGCAAGCTGCTCTGGTGGAAGGGGTCCCAGCCCGTGGCAGGGGTTGGAACTCGAGTTTTCAGGTCCCTTCCAGCCCAAACCAGTCTGGGATTGTATGATTCTATGAGTCTGTTATCAACAGGATCATACCAACAGCTTGGGAACCACTGGCTGAAATTCAAAGTGTTTTTTTGCCAACCAGCACAAGACAAGGACTGGGAGCTGCTGGTCAGTTCCTCAGGCACTTTCCAGCCCTTTGTCTTTGGTTGGCGAGAAGAACTTTGTGCTTCCGAGTGCCCTGGGCACAACGCAGGAACTCAGTCACTTGGCATTCTGTTCCCAGAGATCAAGTGGATTTTCTGGCTGCGCACAGGATGCATTTTCAGTGTGGAAGAGAAGGGATGAATCCTTTCTGCCAGTGCTGTTACGCTGTGCAGGCAGGAGTCGAAGCATTCGTTTAGCCCCACACAGCTGAACAGTCTCTAAACCAAGGTGCAGGTACCCGAATGAAACGTAACATTGAGGCGGAGATGATTTCACACCATTTAAAGATATGAAATAGCTTAAAAAATTAATCTTGGAGGAGCGTTTTTTTACCTGTAAACTTCATTTCTCATGGAATTCTCTAACTGCAGGGCTCTGTTTTCAAACCGATTCATGTCCATGCCGGAGGAAAGAAACCACTAGTAAATAAATCTGTGAATGGATAAGAATGCAAATTCCTTATGAATTTCACAGCCTCATGAACCTCTGAGCTCTTAAAAGCCTTTGGAAACTTCTTCATCCTGGCTTTATGTGGCAAATTGCAGTCAATTGTATCTCATGAATTTCTATTTTCCTAAGCACCAGCTTGCTGTCCACAAATGTAATTATGCTAACTTCCTTTCCACTGGAATTTGAGAACTTTATCCATCATTTCTGTGCCTTGCAGAACGTGTTGATGTTTTCAGTGGAATATGGGTTGTGGGATTTAAGCGTAGGTTTGGTCCAAACAGTCAAAAATTGTCTTTCTTTCTGTGCTGTGCTGTTAATAATGATCTAATTTTCTATTTTCTGTGGTAGGTTTTTTGTTATTTAGGGAGGAAATTAGGTTTTATTACTAAATATTTAATAAAACTTAGAAAGTCAATTCTAATGAAGCACAGGAGGGTCCCTCTGAACATTAGGAAACACTTGTTCATGGCGAGGATGCTCAGGGACGTGGTGGACTCTTCATCCTTGGAGAGATACCTTGAATCCAAGCAGACAGGTCCTGGGAGCTGGACCAGATGAGCTCCAGAGGTCGCTGTCAATCTCACCCATTTGGGGATTCTGTGAAGCTTCTTTCTAAGCTTTGCAGCTCATGAGGACATCCGATGGGAGAGGCCCATCAGGAGGAGTCAGTAGAAACCTGAGTGATGCTGATTCTCCCAAGTTAATTTAACTAAAGGCCTTATGGCAGGAGCTGAGAATTTGCACGGGCAGTGATTCATTTATGTTTCATCCATAAGGGGAAGGGTTAATTGAGGAGGAAACCGGCTTTTTTTTCCCATAATATCCTAGAATTTCAAAAGGGAATGAGAGCCTGGCCTCTGAGCAAGTCCTTAATGATCACTACTACTGCAGTACAGATAATATTCCACCTCCATAATTTGCTGAATAAGTCTGTATTTCTCCACTTGAAGCTGCCTTAGGGAAGCTTGAACTAAGACATCATTTTTCCCCCTTAATTTTTCTGAAATATGTACATTCTGGGATAGGTACTTCTTGCTCATTCGAGATACTTTATGGAAATGAGATGAAAGTGCTCTAGCCACGCTTTCCAGTCTTCATTATGGAAATATGATATATCTTTCCTTAGGAATCACATCTTTAAAGTAATAGAAACTTTTTAGCATTTTACTTTTCCAGACATGCTGTCACCCTGTGTTTGGAGCCTGTTAGAGCAGGAACATCTCTGATGCAATTAACTTATTCCTTCATTAATCTCTATAAAATGTATTTGCAACTGTGAAATATTTGCTGCACATTCAAAGCACTTCTAAAACTTTAAATATTCACCAATATGCAGTGCCTTGTTCTCTGTGCAGCCCCCACAATCCTGATGGAACTTAAATGCTAAAGTCTGATTAATTCCTCTTTATCTAAGGGATGCTCTCGGTAGCTGGTGTATTACTGTCAAGGAGCTCTGTGTTGGGTACTTAAATCAAGATGTGTTCCATCCTCAGCTGGACTTCCAGAAGTATGGGGTGACAGGACAGCCTGGAGAGCTCAGGTGTGCTGCAGGAGCTACCAGCTCCAGCAGTAAATTCCAGGGTGGACCAGGAATGAATGCGCTGTGCACAGAGCACACTGGTTTTTGTTCAATTGGGTGTATGAAGGGCCAGAGCAGAGCTTGTCTTCTCTAGATCAGGATTAACATGGGGGTTCTTGGTGGACCCCTGTAGTACTTCTGGAGCAGAGAATTTGAATAATAATTATGAATTCTAAATGTCCTTGAATTACAGAAGAAAGAGTTCAAATGGCAGTAGTTGTTAAGCACCAGAAAATAACCACCATATGCTTGGAAATGGCTTCTCTGGTTTGCTCATATTTTCTCCTTTCTACTTGGATTTATTCTATTCTATTCTATTCTATCTGCTTTGTTCTTTTATCTGACTATGCTCTATGGGATGGGATTAGCTTCTAACTGTAATTAATTATTCCAGTGATTTCCATTTATTGGTCTCTCAATATTGTTGACGAAGGATTTTATGGATTTTTATAGTCCTAAGTACTTGCTAGGCATAGCAGTGCTTTGAGATCATGGTGGAGTTACAGTTCCTGTTGCAGTAATAAGTGCGGGTTAGGTATGAGACATAGTGCTGTCATCAACAGCAAAAGGAATTTTGGAGGTTTGGGGTTGTTTTCTTTGTTTTCCCTTTTTTCTGTTGATCTTTGAGTCTTGGGAGAGAAGAGGGATGATGGAAAAGTGATCTCTTTATGCCCAAAACGTGACCATTTGGCCACTAGCCAAACTGATTATCTTCCTTGTACATCGCAGGAATCCAGCGACCTAACTTGAGGATGGAAAGACATTTAAACGATCATCATCTTCCCTCTTACAGAAAATATGGGCTTTGAAGAAGAATTGTAGTAAAAATACAGAGCTCCAACACTGGCTGTTGAATGTGGAGCAATACTTTCAAGTAGGCTGCAGGCAAAGATCACTACAGCCTTGCTGGGTATTAGGTGGGCATATAACTTCGGTAGAAGCTCTGCAAAGTCCAGAGCAAGCTGGCCCAGTGCTGCAGTCACCCTGCTCTGAGCAGGAGGGTGCTCTGGGTGGCTCCAGCCCCCTCCAGCTGTCCTGGGCTCTGGAACACTGTGATTCTGTGAAGCAGGAGCACTCTGTTCTGTTCCAGGGCTGCTTCGGCAGGGACCTGCAACAAAAGGAGCCAAGATTCCATTTCCTCCCTTGAGGTTTCCACTCTTCCTCTTGCCTTACATTGTGTAGCACCAGCACCGCTTCTGCTTCCCCTGGCTCTGCAGCAAGAACCGGTGGGTGCACAGCCATGCCCTTTGCTCCTTGGCAGTGTTCACCACCTCCTTTGTAACTTCTGAAGTGCCCTTAGATGTGTCCGCAGCCATCCTTTGCCTTTTCCCCATGGCCCATCCTGTATGATCTGGGTGCTGGGAAAGCCTTCTCAGAGCTAAGTCAGGCCGTTGGTTGAGGATGGGAGTGGGTCTCAGCCAAGGAGCTGCTGGATCTGATGGGCTGGGGTGGCTGAGGAACTAAACTGGGCTTCCTTGAGAAACCAGTTTAACCTGTGAGCTGGCAGAGTTCTCTGCAGGAAGTTCCTGGCAATGGGTAACCCATCACTGCTCGGAAGGGCTTTTAATTTGTGAGAGAGGCAGATAAATACTGTTTTAGTAGAAACGGGTGACAAGGAGGGAATGAAGTTGTGTGACAGTTCAGCTGAAGAAGTTTGACGTTTGTAGGGTTTTTTTCAGAGAAAACGTCTTGATGTGCTGGTGCTCCTGGAGAAGTTGTGGAATTGCATTTTTAATTATTTGTCAAGGGCACCTCGAGTCTTAGGGTGTATTATTTTATGTTTTATAGGTTGAAATGGAAATAAATAAATGTGGTTGAGAGCTCAAATGACTGTCTGCACAGTGTGCAACAGCAGTTAAAATGCGTTGGTGCATTAAAACCGTGGGATATATTACGGGAGCATATTGAACAATGGAACATCTCATTCGGAGCGACGCATTCAATTTTTTTTGCCTACCCTGAGCTATAATTAAGATTGACAAGGTTATCCAGAGCAGGAGGAGAAATATGACAGGAATTTTGCATGTGTTGACACATGACTTAAGAAGTGTAAGAAATTAAATTTCTGGACAACAAATACGAACACAATTAAGACAGCTACTTCAGAAAAGGCAGGGAATGAATATTGGGGAAGAAACACTTGGACCATGAGCTCTTCACCTGACTGTTGTTGTGCTGGTTTGATGGGGTCCCTGTAATGCTGCTTCTGCCACAGAGCCTTAGAGGTGGCCTC
This sequence comes from Pezoporus flaviventris, assembly GCF_033815535.1. Lineage (NCBI taxonomy): Eukaryota > Metazoa > Chordata > Aves > Psittaciformes > Psittacidae > Pezoporus > Pezoporus flaviventris. The sequence goes on along the minus strand of NW_026892607.1, from coordinate 3,067,183 downwards.
AGGGCAGATACCAGTAGCTGTAATAATGGAACTGGTGTCAACTGGGATAGGAGAGCAGATAGACAAGTGCAAGGAAGAGGTTGCAGAAGGGCTGGATGTTTGTATTTGTTGCTCTCAATGAAAAGAACACTTTTGATCCAGAATACTACTATTAGAGATAAACATATAAATCATATAATTATGCTAAAATAGGATGTAATTATAAGCTATAAATATAAATAAATATAGACTAAATACTCCAGGTGTATGTACATGCCGAAGCATGTCCAAGGGCCTGTTGCAAGTCTTGTGGCCCCATTGTCAAGCAGGCACAGGGACTGATAACCACGGGATAAAGCATTCCCCAGCCATAGCTTCTCCAGTCTTTGCTCCTCCAGATACTTCCTCCGCAGAGCAATAGGTTTCTATTGTTTTTTGCCTTAGCCACCTCTGCAGCCGTGCCAGGCATTCCCCAAGCTTCAGGGCAGGGATTCCTGGTGCACACACACAGGCTGGTACCTCTCAGCCTTTCAGACAGTGCCTGGACTTATCAGATGGATGCTGAAATGTAACTCCCTGTATAACTGCAGCTTTTCTTTTCCCCATCCTCTTCTACTCGTCTCTAACTTTGCTGCTGCTGCTTTTCCTGGGCATGGCCAGCATCACAGACTACATCTTTCATTCCTCTTTTCCCCGGGGGCTAACCACCTACAGCCTATTTCAAGATCTATTTTCAGCTCCCTAGCAATTAACATGTGATATTGCAATAAGTCTGGGCAGCAAAATTATTGGGTCATTTCACTGAGCTGTCCATTACAGCTAAATACGCAATCAGGCATCTGTGGTGGTGCACGGAGCCAGCCCTTCAGTCCATTATCCTGCAGCCCATGGACAGCCAGAGCCACACTCCTGCACACACAAACAGGACTGCTATTAAAAATACTGGAAATAATGAAGTCGATCTTTTGCCTGCATATAAATACAGGGCTTTCACTGGAGGTGATTTGGGCTGAGCATGTGCAACAGTTAAAAGCTAGGGCATTCTTTTTTAGAATGGCCTGCAAATATGTAATTTATGTGCAATTATGTACATAAATTCTGTCTTCTACCGACACACCCAGCAAAGGCCAAACGTGTTTCTGTTAGAAACCAAGAGGATCCAGTCCTCCAGCCTTTCTGCGAGTGATGCCATCCCTTTAAATCCCTAATGTAAATCTCCATAAGCAGGCCCATCCACTTAATTCCCACAATATGTGTAAATTTACCGTCAGCACGTGTCAGCGTCCCATCAACACTTCCCCTTCCCTCCCTCCAACATGTGCTGTGATGTGGAGGGGTTGCCGCTTGGGTGGTTGAAGCAGGAGGATGGGATGGGAGGTTTAATCTGCTAATCTGCTCCCGCATGGTCCCTGGGCTGGACCGAGCATCCTGGTGACTCTGCCAGCCAACCTCCTCCTGCATCCCTGTCCCAAATCTGGAACCCAGCCACTTCCAGAGCTTGACTATCCTGTCAAAATCATAGTGTGGGCTCCCTGGAACTCTGTTGTGCCACTTTGCTTTAGGGTTTGGGTCTTTTCCTCTTATTCATCAATTTTCATACAGGGTCTTCCTTGTGACCAAACCTGGGACTGACTTACATTTCTGCCTAGAGAAGTCAAGCAACCCCTGAAGTGTGCAGGATCGCAGTCTCTTTTGATTAATCAGATTTTATACAATATTTATTACTTTAGTAAATGAAAAAGCCCTCGCTAACCTTATTGCAGGTACCTCTATATCCCCCCCAGTGAAATTAATGAAGACTTCGATCTCTGAAGAACACTGTCTGGCACAGGACCATCCTGAAAATGCATATAGCTAAATGGAAATAATCTATATGCATATGAACTTTATTTATATGTTAGTAACAAGCTGGTTTGGTCAATTTTCTTGATGTTTTCTTACTCTTTTAGACAGGAACCAGTACAATATTTAGGATATGACTCCCACAGCTTCAGTCCCGTACGAGTTTGAAGGTAACTGTGGCTTAGACAGTGGTGGCAGGTAACGGTGGGAGCTTGGAGGTCAGCACAGGCAGATTTAAGCTGTTCCAGAAAAAGGTGATTTTCCACAGGGGTTGTAGCCAGCACAGCCTCTGTCCAGTTTAAAGCTCCCTCGGCTACCCTGACACTCCATGACACTGGGGTAGCAGCACAGACCTCTCTCCATCCCTGTTCTGCTCCCATGCTCTTCCTTAAACCGGTAAATCTCAGCTAATTCTCTCCCATGTTATAAATCAGACTAAATCACCAATGTTTGCCTTGATGTCTGTTAAAAGAAGCTGCATGTTAAAATTTGGTGACAGAGAAGTGATTTTTAAGGCATGGAAAAGAGGTTAATGCCTTTGTGTGTGCTTTCTGGAAAGGTTTTTCATTCTGGAGCTGCAGATACTGCTTATGACAGACAAGCTGATTAATCTCAGTTGTAAGCGGCTCTCAAAGATTAATAACCTCATTCTGATTCATGCTATTTATGGTGCAGCTCAAATGTTTGGGTTTTTTTAAGTGCTGGAGAAGTGTAGAACAAATGTTTCTCAACCACCCCAGCTCAGCCTCTGGACTGACTATATTCCACCTGCTCTTGGAATAGTTGCTTTAGAACATGTATTGATTTCTAGTGCTCTCAGCAACAGCGCTGATGGCACTAACAGTGCATCGGTGGATGTGTTATTGCCTGTAGGGATCTGTTTTTTCTCCTTGCTTTTTTTATTCCACTGCTAAAGCAAGGTCTTTGACCCTAGTTCTTGTATAAAAATATGTTTGCTTATAATATATTGCTTATTATAGGGTAAAGCCTTTGTTCCCATTCAGTGCTTGTCAAAGGAACGCTGTCAGCTGATGCAAGTCTGCTGAAGGATGCATTGTGATGGGGGAGTAATTAATGTTGGTGCTTCTTCCATGTCTGTGTGTATCTGGGGACGACCCCTCCTGAGCAGGTCTGTGCCCCAGGATTTGTGTCCTATCTGCTAATGAAAGAGCAAAAAAGCCAGGAAACCCAGGAATCTAAAAATGGCTCAAAGCGAGCAAGAGGCTGAATCCTCTGTAAGCTCTCTGGGAAGCAGCATGAGAAGCACTCGTCTGGGAGGGAGCAGGGAAGGTGGATCAGCAATCCTGCTCAATGTAGCTGTTTTTAATGAAGTCACTCTGCACATGTCATGGTGAGGTTCCACCTCCGGTTTCAATTATTTCTGCCCCAAACGTGGCCAGGTTTGGGGTTGGTTTGTTTGATTCCTTCTCTTTGCCAGTGCTCTGAATACAGCTTCCCTCCAAGAGTCCAGCTCTGTTCGTTCCAGTTACATTTAATAATAGGGGGAAAAAAAGACTGCTGTGTTTCATGCTCTCTGCAGGGTTATAACCCCCCAGCATTCAGCAAACACTTCTGCTCGTGCCCAGGACACAGCAGAGCTGGGCTGGCTGACCCACTATTGCCTGGCTTAGGGAATTGGAGAAGGAAACTTATTTTTGCTGGTAATTTTAATAAACACTCATAGATAGATGTGTTTCATATCATGGAACCAGACCCACTTGGGCTGGAAGGGACCTTAAAGCTCCTCCAGCTCCAACCCCTGCCACGGGCAGGGACCCCTTCCACTAGAGCAGCTTGCTCCAAGCCCCTGTGTCCAACCTGGCCTTGAACACTGCCAGGGATGGGGCAGCCACAGCTTCTCTGGGCACCCTGTGCCAGCGCCTCAGCACCCTCCCAGCGAAGAGCTTCTGCCTCATATTAAATCTCAGTCTCCCCTCCGTCAGTGTGTATGTGTGGGATGAATTATTAAGCAAGATAACGTTGCTGCATAGATCTTTTCAGAGCAGTATTCTCTTTTCTCACCTAAGATGCTCAAGGCCAGCAAGAGCAGACCAGGGCAGGGGTTAGAGGACAGCAGGCTGTGCAGACACGAAATCCTCATTGCAAGCAGCCTCTCATTGCCCCCTGACTCCATTCTGCTGGCTGTTACCTTGCAGACTGTAAACCCAGCTCCAGGCAGCACAATCCTGAGCTAAGCAGGGCCATGCTTCAGGTGGAGCACCGCGTTAATCCCTAGTTGGAGCAGGCAGGAAAGGACTGAGTGAGGATGGTGCTGGAGAGGGATGTACGGACGGACAGCCCAACAGCACAGCCTGGGGACAGCTCATTTACCCCATCAGTCACTGCTTGTGTTATCCCACAGTGACTGCCTTCCCATCTTTCACAATATATTGCTCTTTAATGCTTGTGCTTTGGCTGTAATTGATTTTAGCCTTCATTTAACCACCCTTCTGAAAAGGCATAGCAACCATCCATGTTTCTGTATGATGATTATTTCTGTTAAATGATTATATTTCTACATCATGACTGAGCAACTTGCTCTAGTGGAAGGTGTCCCTGCACTGGCAAGGGGGTGGTACTGGATGAGCTTTAAGGTGCCTTCCACCCAAAACCAGTCTGAGATTCTATGATTCTAGGATGATTACACAGTGATGTACATACAGAACTTACAATGACACAGTTATTGAATTTGTTAGCATTTTATAGACACATACTTTTACATACTGATATGGCTGAAAAGTTTTCAGCTCTTCTATCTAAATAGGAATATTAGTGTGTGTCCTATGTTTTCCAGTGTGATTTTCTCACCTGTTAATACACTCAGCATCCTGGTATACCTCCTACAGAGGTTATCAATAACGGATACATTTGTGAAAGTCTCTTTGCTCTGATGTGAATTTAACTTTCAAATGGTGTGGTTTTCTTTTTCCACCTCTTTTACAAATGAAACGAACAGGCAACATGTTCTGATGAGGAATAAGCAGGCTGGGGAGGTTTGTTCAAAAGGAAACCATAGGGGGAAATTAAAAAAAGGAATTCCTCCCAGTTGTTACTATTAAAATGCCTGTTTATAGGCGATGTGCTAAGGGAAACTCCTCAAGAGCTGTTCCTTGTTACACATGGGTTATCAGGCTGCATCAGGCGTTGCCTTAGAGCAGTTGTACAAGCTCAGGTTATCTCTGCAGAGATTCAGATGGTATAAATGGATTTCCCAGTAATTATAAATATAGCTGTGTGTAGGTAGCCAGTGAATGCTTGCTTGGACAGGTTGTTCATCCTTTCTCTGTGTGTGCTATCACTTCTTCAGGAAACAAATTGTGCTGAGAAATGCCTTTTTTCTACAGCCAGTAAAGGTACATTTGATGTCTCTGAAATTAGCTATTGCTATATTAGCTATAGACTGGTATATATTAGCTATAGGCTTATTAAATATTGAAATGATCTATTTAATTTCTCTGAAATTAATTAATTAATTTCATTTAACTTCTCTGCAATGAAAAGTGAAACTTCTCATCTCTCTCTTTCCCGTGGAAGGTTGGACTGAGTGATCCTTCAAGTCTTCTTCCAAGCCAGGCTGTTCTGTACCTCTATGGGATGACTTACAGCACCAGTACTTAAACCTCTTCAGAGCTATGGTGCAGGAGAGTCATCAGTCTGAGGACCTGCATCTGCATGGAGGCATCAGGCAGTGCGGGGTTCAGATGATGGGTTTCACTCTCCCCGTCGGCAATGGTGGTGTAGGTGTGGGGTGAAATCCTGTCCATGCTGAAGCCAGCTAGACCCCTTGGAAGACTGGAACAAAGACTCCATCTTTTGATATCTCCCTTTAGGCAGGAGTGCAGTGCAAGTCTGGTTTTGCCACTTGCAGGAGCTCCAGTCCGTGCTGTTGCCATCCTGCCCGCTCCAGACCTTGTCAAGGTTTTGCTTTAGCACAGTCTAGGGGAATGAGTACATCTTTAGGAGTAATCACCATTTACATCTGCTAAAACCAGTTGCTATAAATGGCACCACCATTTCAAAGGTAGGATTTGAATACAGTCAGCACAACAATGTTATTTAATACACGTACCAGGTACGGCTCTCTGATGGAGCAGGTCGTGGGAGCACGCAGACATAGAGCAGTTGGGTTTGTGCCTCTTCCCTCAAAGCCAGTCAAATGCAAGGTAGTTTCTACTCCATTGTTTCAATGTTATAGATAAGGATCCACAGCAGCAATTAGGAGCAGACAGAAACCTGGCTCCGTGCTCCTCCAGTGGATGAGCTCTAGGACCGGCTCCACAATGTAGTGGGTGACAGTTGGAAAAACCAGCACATCCGAATCAATAGCTGTGATTATCCTGCAGTAACTCCCCATAATGGTTGTGGGCCATGTTCTTCAGGCTGGATTACAGAGGAGAGCGTGTGAGTGTCTGCTGTGAGAAGATAAAGAGCACCAGTTGAGAGGAGATGGTGATTCGCTCAGTAATCGGCTTCCTTGGCTGCCTGCTCTAAAAGCTGAATTCCTCCAGTAAAATTTCATTTCACAATGAGTGAGTCAAGTGGAAACACAGCATAAGAATTGAGAATAGGCTTCTGAGGGGCACCAAAAACCGCTCACCCTGTTAGCAGGGCAAGGACAAAAAATCATGAGTTGAGGCACAACATTTGAAGATGCATAGTGCACTTAATGCATCCTCCCCGACTTGTAACAACCATTCATGCCTTAAGCTTGGCCCAGGTTAGAAGCCACCCCTAGGCCAGTTCTCATTTTCATAGAATCATAGAATCCCAGCCTGCTTTGGGTTGAAGGGGCCTCAGAGCTCCTCCAGCTCCAACCCCTGCCACGGGCAGGGACACCTTCCACTGGAGCAGCTTGCTCCAAGCCCACATAGCAGTAGTACCTCATACTGCTGGAGCAGCCCCTTGACCTGTCAGTCCGGACATGCAGATCTTGTTCCTGGAAACCTCCAGTGGGGACTGGGTGCATTTTACAGCCCATTCGAGCATAAACATGATCCAGCATCAGCAAAAGCATGTCCTGAGCTGTGAGTCCCTGTCCCAAGCTCATCCTCTCGCTGAACCAGCCTCATGTAAGCAGTATGCAGAAGGGCTATGGCAGGGGAAGGAAGGGGCCACCCTTCTGTGTCCCTTCTCAGGTGTGGTTGCACCATGCTGAGACCTCCCCCGGGGAGGTGTTTCATAATGTCATTAGTAAGGTATTAGTAGTGGTACCATGGAGCAAGCAGCTGTGCGGTTCATCCAAAAAGCAACTACAGCCTGAGACCTCTGTGTGCCAAGTCCCTGCATGTACATCAGCCAGTGTGGCTCCATCTATGACCTTTTATTCCTCTTAAATAAAGAGGTTGTTCTGGTATCTCCTGAAAGATTCATTGCGGAGAAGGACTGCAGCACAATTACTTTTGCCTTTCTTAACATTTTATTTTATTATTAATATTCCAAACTGGTATTTCAGCAAACAAAATGTTCCAGGAGATAAGCACAGATGAAATTACAGAATCCCAGCCTGGTTTCATTTGGAAGGGACCTTAAAGCTCATCCAGTTCCAACCCCTGCCACGGGCAGGGACTCCTTCTGCTAGAGCAGCTTGCTCCAAGCCCCTGTGTCCAAGCTGGCCTTGAACACTGCCAGGGATGGGGCAGCCACAGCTTCTTCAGCCCTAGCAGAAGTCATATGGATTATTTAGTTATTAGTTTAGGTGGGGAATTCTATTTCCTGAAGGCCTTTGACACTTTTAAATGTTCCTTTCACTCTGCAGAAAGGTGAAGATAACTTCTCCAATATCGTCACAAAAACGGGGTTGTTGAAATTGCTTTGTCTGCCAGCTGCATGTTCCCAAATGTGTTTTATACTGACCTGGAACGCTGTACACCTCTGTGTGATCTCCGCTCTGCCTGACACGAAGCAAAGACCTCACCCATAGATCACTCAGGGACTGAAGTAGGAACTAAACCTGGATCTAAGGGAATGTCAGAAACATCAGAGAAATGGGGTGCTTGTCTTGTTCTGCCTTTTGGCTTATTCTCATCGTGGTGACAGAGGCAACGGTGGCTGGTCACACACAGCACACTGCCAGGCTGCAGAGGAACTGCTGCTGCAGGGGAATGTGTTATCTGTAACAATGCCAAAATACAATACAGAATGCCAGGATGTTTTCTTTTGGATTCTTTTTAATAAGTTTTAACAAATTTGCTTCATTTCACAAGGCGAGGGAGTACTTGGGTTCTCCCAGACGCAGAAGCCTTAACCTGCTGCTCCGGTCTCCTGAGCTAGGCAGGGACATTGGAATGTGCAGAGCCTTTAGTGGCATTGTTGGGGCTCAGCAACCTCCTGGACATGACCAACCTGGGGACAGAGGGTGTTCGTGTGGTGCAGAAGGTGCAGGGATTGCATGGGACGTAAGGGGGACGCACAGGGTGCAGCCTGTGCTGCAGCTCAGCCCATGAGCATTTGCTTTGTGCTCTCAAGCCCCATAGCCATTGCTGTTTGATTTTCCCTTGTTTTCTGCTTGCTGCCTCATGTGCCTTCTCCCTCTCTGAAGTGCTCGTGGTTACTCCTGTCTTTAGTGTGCAAACAAAAGCAAATCAAGACGACAGCAAGTGGAACGTGTGGGGCACTCAGCAGCAGCCGCGCCGGCAGAAGTATTTGAGCTGGTGCTCATGAAATACTTCTCCACAGGGAATGGGAGGCTGGGCCCGCTTGGCCTCTGCTGTAATCAATGAAAAAGCTCATTCTCAGCAGCCAAGTGCAGGTTTGATCTTTTCCCATGTGTGTCCCCATCCTCAGTGTATGCTGGTTTGTGCTGGGTGACACTGGGGGGAGATAAGCCCCAAAATGGGGCTCATGGAGCATCCCCAGTGCTACCCTCATGCACCTGCTTTTGGTCCTCCTGCCCTGGGGAAGAGGAAGAGCCCATAAAGCATAGTGCTATCTTCTGTTGTCAAATGGGAGCACTTTCTGATGGTGAATGCTGCAGAGGAAGGAGATTCAGACCAGCATTTGGATGGGGTGCTGCAGGGTTTTACAACAGAGGCAGGCAAAGCTGCCAGGGCTGATCCCAGCAGTGCATTTTAATACTGGGCAGCACCTTCTTTACACCCTGAAGGGGCATTGCTGCTTTTCATTATTTCCTGTGTGTGTGATGCTTTTCCATAGGGATCAATGCAAAAGTTTGGTTTCCTGTTGGGAGTGTTTCAATAGCGCATCTTGCACAAGCGGTGGTGAAACATCTGTGCCCACAGCTGCAGATGCTTGCGTGGGGCTTTTCTTGTGTCTGGGTTGTTTCCTTTGGTTTGCTTTGTTCTGTTTCCTGGGGGTTGCTTTGGTTTGTTTTCACCATGCTGTAAAGATGCTGGTTGAACTTAGTTGTCTTGGTTCGACTGCAGGTTCTGTTGTGGCTGGTTATTTATTTATAAGCTTGCCATCTTGGCTATAAAAAGCTTTGTAATACCCCAATAATAAATGCATTCATCACCACATCTTCTGTAATCACTGCAGTTCCTGAGCTGCTATTTGGCACTCATTAGCTGCAACTCCCATTCACCTATAATTTCTGAGAAGCATACAATTATGTGTTATCACTACTTGAAGTGATTACTACACTGTATGTTTTTAAGATAATGGCATGAAACACTCCATGATGAATTATACCTCTCTAGGTAGCTTAAATTCTGTCATTAACTCTATTATTTTACTTAAACCATCCCGGCGAGAATTGCGTGGCAGGGTTGGCATTACCTGCTCGGAGAAGAGAACCAGGTCAATACTGATCCAATAAAGGACGTGACACAGCACACAGTTATCTCCCACCTACTCATGGTCTAGATATAGGATGGAGAGGGGAGGTTCTCCCTGCTGCACTGCAGAGCAGCAGCACCCACACCTTGTTTTGCCTGGAGACACTATTTTCTCACTGTGATGCATTTCATAGAGAGCAGGTAACGAGGACCTCAGCCTTGCATTGATTCTTCAGGCAGGCATCAGGCATTTCCCAGCATTAGGAGCCAATGCAGGTTCTCCCTGAGCATCCTCCCCCGTGCATAGGCGATGCCAGCTCCCCATGAGCCTCTCCTCTCTCCTATAGCACACTGCAGCCCCGCATCAGCATGATGCTCTGTTCATTACCAAATTACTGCATTTATGGGGATATTGAGTTTAAGAGCCATCCAACCCTCGTTATTTTACCCTGAGTGCACGTTACCGTAATAACCTCCCGTTGTAAGCCCTCATTTTTTTGTCAGAGCTTATTGCGTCAGTGAAGGAGCCTTTGTTTCATTTTAGCATGAAAAACAAAGACTAAAGTGACTGTTCTGATACTGAAATAAACACAGTTAATTAAATCATGGCTGGTTTCATTCACTTCTGTATTTCTGGATGCTCGACTCCTTCAATAGCATGCTGTGATATTGAATATTTGCAAAGTGACACGGGATGTTCCTGGACCTGATGTTTCCTCATTCCGTGGGCATTATCCTTTGCTTTGCCGTGGTCTCAGAGCTTATGTTGCTTTTTATTCCTTTAATTTGTGTTTCAGTGTTGTGTGGCAAAAAAGCAGGGGGGGTGAAGTTGCCATCTGGGTTGGCTTCACCACCAGAAGAAAGAGGTGATTTATCTATTCCCATGACATAAACCTTTGGCTCTTGAATTTTCAAAGACCCCTCTCCCTTTGGAGACGCTTTCCTTTAAGGAAAGTGCGAAATAATAAAGACAAAACCACACAGTGAATTGTTTCCTTGCTTTTCTACATGGAAAATTTCTTCTTTAGAATATCCGGAAGGCAGCTGCTCTATATCATAAATCTGTAGGAATTAATAAATATCAAATGGAGCCACCAGCCCCTTTTTAATATTTCAAAGAATAGGATTAAGCTGGGAGCTACTGAGAATAAAACCAGGACTATCGGAACCAATAATATTGTGTAATGCGGTTTCTGAGCCTTCAAAGAGAAAAATTATGTGCTTCATGAAATAATTAATAACTAATAATTCTTAGCTTACACTATAATGTTTCATTTGCTTTAATATGAGAATAGATGTGTGAAAGGGGTGGAAGTACCTTTGTGTAAATAAACACAGCAGGGTAATTTGTAACTTGTGATACTGACAGTTCCTCTGTCCTTGCCATCAAAAAAAGCCACTTTGTGGCAGGAGGGAAGTGCACATCATGGTGGTGGCTAGTGGCTGGTGGCTGTGATGAGTGTTAGAGGCCAGGAAACCCCTGTGAAAATCATGATTCACCTGGCTGGGATGGAATAACAGGTACTGAGGTTGAAACCCATACAGATTAAAGCTGAAATAACATCATCTGTAGAGCAAATCACATTTTAAATCATGTAGAAGTAGTCAAATAAACATTTTTTGATTAATTGTTAATATTCTACTGGTTGGTGGTGAGATGCTGGCACAGGGTGCCCAGAGAAGCTGTGGCTGCCCCATCCCTGGCAGTGTTCAAGGCCAGGTTGGACACAGGGGCTTGGAGCAAGCTGCTCTAGTGGAAGGGGTCCCTGCCCGTGGCAGGGGTTGGAGCTGGAGGAGCTTTAAGCTCCCTTCCAACACAAACCATTCAATGATACATGGTTTTCCATTAAAAGTGTCTCTGATTTAGGGATCAACCCACGTTTTCTCACAGACAACTATCCTGCAATATCTTGAAGCACCTCAATGCAAATGAGTTTATAAAATCCAGGAGCTGGTGATGCATGATGAAGATACATCCTTCTTTCCTTCCCTGTTTCTCGCCCTGCTTTCTCTCCCTGTCCTGTCTTGTGGTCCATCCACAGGCTGGCAGCTACCTTGCGCCTTTCCCATGGTGAGCTGTAAGAAAATCTGCCAAGTTCCCCTGGTTAATAAACTATACATGCATGCTGTGGACATGGCACAGGAGCAGAGCAGGGAGGTTAGTTATGAGAACTGCTCATGAGCATTCAGGTAGCACATATCCCTGCTCATTTCAGGCACTCTGCCGTCGGAAGAGCAACCACTGCTCTCTGCTCCTCTTGGAAAAGTCCACGGGTCAGCAAATGTTGAATGAATTATCTTGGTTCCTCCCTAAGTTTGCAGATCTCCAGTTCTGAGCTGCTCTTTTAGGAAGCGAGGTGATGGACTGCTGAGAATCACGGGAGATGGGGGCGAGTAGGCTTGGAAGAACATCTTTATTATGAGGAGGTAATGATGAGTTAGAGTATTGATACGGTGCTTAATGAATAATTTGACTGCAAGCAGTGGGTAAGATGTCTCTGGTATGCCTGGTCTGTTCAGCCCTGAAGGGGAGGGAATGCTGCAGCATCCTTGGCTCCTTCACTGTCAGCCCAATCTGCTGCTTGCTGTAGGTGCCCTTCCAACCCAAACCAGGCTGTGATCCTGTGATTCTCTTTGCTGCGAGCAGGAGTACTCAGGTGGCTCAGTGCCGGGTGCTGGGAACATGCATGTTCGTATAAAGGAGCCTCACCGTGTGCCTGCTGAGTGCTGCTGTGGGGCTGGAAACAGAGCATTTTTAAAGGCAGATCTAAGGGCTTCGGCATACAGTGGGGGTGCCAGGCAAAGCAAAGCTGGTATCTTATTGTCAGCCAGGTCTGGCTGCTCCAGACAGGGCTGTGGGGCTCTGATTTTAAACTCTGCTTTGAACCTACTGCTTGTCTCCCCTGTTTTACATAACTGTTCATCAGCCGCCCCAGAACCCATCTGTGCGCAGTTCTGTCCCATTCACGGCAGAACAGTCTCCCTCTGCAGGAAAGCTGAACATTTGCATGTTCCACAAATAAAGAGTGTTACCTCTGCAGGGAGGGGAATAAAATGTCTTCCTAAGATGAAGTCTTTTAAACTCTGTTCAGTCTTTCTTGCTATAACTAACAAGAAAGAAGTCTGTCTTGGTGGTGGTACCCTGTATGCCTTGCTTCTTGGGCGCAATTCCTCTGCAGTATTTAAGGCTTGCTATACCTCAGAGATACGAGGTTGCAGCTGAGCTCTGGCCAAATCTCCCCAGCCACCTCCTGCTCCTTGTGTTCACTCTTCCAGGCCTGGCACGGGTGAGTTCCAAGGGAAAACTGTGAAACTGGGGCAGCAGCATCCTTATTTGCACCCTGTGTGTGCTGAGCTTGCGTGGGCACAGATGCTGATGGGTTCAGTTGTGGGGATTGGAGGTTTGGGCACAGAGAGAACCATGGCTTGGTGTGTCCCAGCCTGGTCAGCATCTCCCCTATGGCCTGAGGCTCATCAGTAAGTAAAATAGAGAAAAGCTGTGATAATAATGAGTAGCTGCACAGGTTTTTATGAGAATTCCATGCTTCTGAGGATTCCATACAGCTTTGAGCTACAGTAGGCAGGAGAAAAGCGAGTTTAATCATAAAATGATCACCTGTAATTACACCTGAGTTATTTTTATTGTTTGGAGAATTTCCTTAGTGTAGAAAACTTGGAAGAAGTTAATTCATAAGAGTTCATGGGGAACCCAAGAAGTCATTTATCAGTTCATCAGTAAAAGGGCTTTGCAAAAGTTCTTAGCACGTTTCCAGTGTGATTTGCTGCTTCTGGAGCTTGGATTTACCATCCTATGTTTTGATTTTCTGGGTGTTTTTCTGTGCTCATCCCTGCCCCTCGCATTTCTTCCCCCTTGGTGCTTAGCTCAAAGCCAATCTCCTCTAAAGCAGAAACACTTTAGCAGCACTGTGGTTTTTCTGCAATGTTTTTCTGTGTTCTGAGGCAAGTGGTTATAACTCAATGCCAAAACCAACTTCAGTGGGGAAAAGAAAGATGCTGTAGTAAGCAAATCCAACTCTGCTAAGTGGTTCACATCTGCTTTGGTGAACGCTCGCCCACTGCAGGTGATGGAAGGGAGCTGCTGTCATCCCTTGTGGGTGTTAAAGTGAGCTCCTCCAGCATCCCAAAGCACCAGCTATACAGAAGCAGAAGAGTCAAATTCTTCCAGATTTTCAGTGAAAGGAAAGGATTTCAGGACTTTCTCTAAACTCGATAGAACTTTTAACCTGAACTGCAATGGGATTGCTAGGTTTTGGGGAGCCAGCCTACACAGAGATGAATCATGTTCTCACCTGGGGTATGTGCCTTGCCATTTTGGGGATGTGTTCTATGGAGGAAGCGTCTCACAATGTGTCACTCGGTGTGTCCTCTAAATCAGAGCTGTGTTGTGAGCCAGACCTGTAGCCCCTGGGGAATTTCCCAGCCAGCTTGGCCTGTTTCCTGTGCTCCTCACCTTCATAATCCAATCTGGGGAGGGACCAGATGGATGAGGTGGGACCAGAGCAGACACGGGTGAGGTGGAAGCACTAAATGAAGGCAGATGGGGCTGACTGGGTGCAGTTAAAGGGTTGTGTGTGTTGAATTTGCCTACAGGTTTACAGGACAGTTTTAAACTCATTTCTCCTTTCAGCTTCACAATTTGGGCCAAGTAAGTGGCTGCCCCAGAAGTGTGGATAATGGTAGCTGCTGGTTCTACTTGAATGAGGACTATTTTCCCTTTAATGACGGTCCAGTACTATTCAGCTTAACCCCAGAGAGGGATTGAGATGCTGTTGGAGACAGGCAATGTCAGCACATCCTGGTGCTACATGGGCCATAGGAAAGCTCTGTGTGAATGCAATGGAGTTTGCTTCAAGGGCAGCAAGGTGGGCACTCCAACCCTACTGCACTGCGATGACTCTTCTAGAAAGAGCCCGTGTGCAGCTTTAATTAAGCAAGCAAGCACTGTTTTTTACAAAGATTAATAGGTCTGTGTTTTAATTATGGGGAAATAATAGACTGGAGAGGCAGGGAAGTGGGAGGAATCCAAAAGAGGATTAAAAACTTTCAGGAAGCTGGATGAGAGGATATTTTTCCATACTCGCAAATTGCATACGATCATCCCCATTAATAATGATTGGAAAAATAATAAAACACCTTCAGCCATACACGACACTTAACATTAAAATCTATTTTTTATGCATGTTGAGTAGAGAATTTCTGATTACAATCATCAGTTAAAAATAAATTGTTCTTTTTTTCCAGTCTCCCAAGTTTAAAAATAGAAGAATTATCTTCTGAGTTCAGCTATAGTTAAATCAATACCTTTCCAAGCAATGTAAAGGTAGAAAGAGCAAAAGTTCCTTTTATTTAATGATGGTTATTTCTTTCACTGTGCTACAGTATTATTAGTCACCTCTAAAAATAATTGGTCCTGTGCATAGATTTGAAACATTACATTGCAGAAAATGCTTCAGTGCTGTGCAAAAAGTTTTAAAGTTAACAGAATTTAAGGAAAGGGTAAAGGGGGAAGAGAGGGAAGGCCATGAATATTTGAAGTTTCTTCTGGTTGCCATCCGTTCAATAACTCATTGCCCATCATTATGTAAGAAAAGTTTTCGTGTTGGGATCTATTGAACATCAGCATGCTTTGCCTTGGGTTCTCTGCTGGTGATGGGCAGTGATGGACCAGAGCTCCTGTGGGCAGCCTCAGAGCTGACCTCTGCCAGGAGCCACCGTGCACTTTCAGCACTGTGGTCCCAATGGGAATTTGTGTGTTCTCATCCAGAAGCGTGCATTGATCTGGTGTTATTCAATGTATTGATGGAGCTTAGACCTAGGAGAAGCTGGAGAAGGGTTTGGCTCCCACCCTGAGGCTGACTCGTCCTGAGGGCAGGGCAGTGACAGGCATCCAGCTCCTCATGGGATCACATGAAATCAAAACTCTGCTCAAACTTGCTCTGTTGGAGCGAGGCCAGAGGAGGCCATGGAGATGCTGCGAGGGCTGGAGCAGCTCTGCTCTGGAGCCAGGCTGAGAGAGCTGGGCTGGGGCAGCCTGGAGAAGAGAAGGCTCCTGAAGGGGAGACCTGAGAGCAGCTCCAGTGCCTGAAGGGGCTGCAGGAAAGCTGGAGAGATGGAACCAAGTCCCTGTTTGTCCTTATTTCTGTTCCTCTGCAGTAACTGCAGTGCAGAAGCATTGCCTCCCGCTGCCAGGGACACACGCGGGTGAATGTGCAGTCCAAGCTGCTGCAGAAGAGTTTTAACCACGTTTTCAGAAATGGGAAGTGATTTGCAAACAGAGAGGGATTAAATCTGTTAGATTAGAAAACATTTCTGAGATGAGCCATTTGATTGCTTCTTCCATGGAGTAAATACACACTTTATCCCCTGCATCTCACGTGTGTAGTGGGAAACACAGCTTGGTGGCTGCTGTTTAACTCAGATCTTGTGCACAAGATCTCGGAGAAATCCTGCTACATTTCCCTATCAGTTCACTCCCGCAGGGTTAGGGTGCTTGCCTGGCCTTTCAACATAGAGGAAAGAGCGCTTCGGGCTAGTGAAGGAGCCTGTCCGAGTCAAGCTGTTTAATCTGTTTGCAAAGAACCTTCTTTGGGATAAAACTTTTAGACTGAAACCAGTGTGCTTCCACAACTCAGCGTGCTTCCACAGGGCCTGAACAAGACTGGAATGTTCCCTCCTAGTTCCATTTTAAATACCTGTTTCACCAAATTTGACAGTGCTTCTCAAGAGCTGAACATTGCTCCCTTTTCAGCCCTTGGCTGTCATGTTTGCAGGTGTCCTGGGTTCAGCAGTAGCAGTCATTTTTCTCCTCCTTGGTAGCTGGTGCAGTGCAGTGTTTTGACTTTCGGCCCGGGAACAGAGCTGATAACAATGATGTTTTGGTTTGGCCAAGGACTTTGTGAGCCTCATGCTCTGCCAGGGAGGAGGGGAAGCTGGGAGGAAGCAGGGACAGGACACCTGACCCAAACTGACCAAAGAGGTATTCCATACCACAGCACGTCATGCCCAGGATGTAACTGGGAGTTAGCCAGAAGGGCTGGGGGACTGCAGGGTTGGAGGAGGTATCGGTCGGAGCTTGGTAGGGCTTGAGGGGCGAGTTATCGGTCAGCTGGTGCTGAGGTGTTGTATTCTCTTCCCTTGTTATTTCCTTTATCATTATTATCATTGGTGGTAGCAGTAGTGATCTGTGTTATACCTTAGTTACTAAACTGTTCTTATCTCAACCTGTGGGAGTTGCATTCTTTTGATTCTCCTCTCCGTCCCTTCAGGAGTAGGAGGAGAGAAAGAAGAGGGGGGAGTGAGTGAATGAGTTACCTGACTGGGTTTAAACCACGACAGCAGGGCAGTTGAATACTGCAGAGCTTTTGCTGATGAGTGGGGTAGAGAAGA
Organism: Pezoporus flaviventris; assembly: GCF_033815535.1. Lineage (NCBI taxonomy): Eukaryota > Metazoa > Chordata > Aves > Psittaciformes > Psittacidae > Pezoporus > Pezoporus flaviventris. Next base: position 3,050,222 of record NW_026892607.1, on the reverse strand, counting down.
GAGTTGGGTTTAGCAGGTTTTCATCTTACCCATGATAACTGTGTGCCTACAAATGAATTACCCAAATGTCTTACTTGTTTTAGAATGTTATTTGGAGCAAATCCCTTTGTATATCAAATAAAAGAGCAAGAGGTCTCCCATTCCTTTCTGCAGTGCTGTATATCTCACCCTTGCTCGGCAGGAAAAACTTGATCTCAAAGGGGCTGTGTTTAATGGTTGCACTTGATGATCTCAAAGGTCTTTTCCAACCCAGCTGATTCTACCATTCTATGAACTGAGTTTTTGGCAGCCTTTGGGGCTGTGCTGGTTTTTGCTGGGATAGAGTCAGTTTTCTTCACAGGAGCTGGTGTTGGGCTGTGTTTTGGGTTTGTGCTATGAACAGTGTTGATAACACAGGGATGTTTTTGTTAACAGTGAGTGGTGTTTTAGCAGGGTCAAGGCCTTTCCTGCTCCTCACACCACCTCACCAGCGAGTAGGCTGGGAGGGCACAAAGAGCTGTGGAGGAATATGGCTGGAACAGCTGACCCTGACTGCATATAATACACCATACATCATGCTCAGCATATAAAGCTGGGGAAGCTGGAGGAAGAGGGGAGAAGATGCTCTCCAGCTTTCCTGCAGCCCCTTCAGGCACTGGAGCTGCTCTCAGGTCTCCCCTTCAGGAGCCTTCTCTTCTCCAGGCTGCCCCAGTCCAGCTCTCTCAGCCTGGCTCCAGAGCAGAGCTGCTCCAGCCCTCGCAGCATCTCCATGGCCTCCTCTGGCCTCGCTCCAACAGCTCCACGTCCCTCTTGTGCTGCTGCCCCAGAGCTGGATCAGGGCTGCAGGGGGGGTCTCCCCAGAGCACAGCAGAGGGGCAGGATCCCCTCCCTGAGCTGCTGCTCACACTCTGGGGGTGCAGCCCAGCACACAGCAATACAAGATGGTAAATGGCCATTGAAACGGCAGGCTTCCTTCATAGAACCTCATTTCTAAGTGACTGCATCCAGCTGCTCTAGAAATACCAGTAGAAAAGAAACCCATTGTGGAAAAATGACAGTGAAGCTTGGCTTCTCCCCACTCTTCTGTTCATTAGAATCAATTGGGAAATGTTTGTAAGACTTTGTAAGTGGCTTCTTCCTTCTCCAAATGGGACCAGACCCTACAAATCTCCTGCAGGGATTCACAGACATCTGCTGTGCTCTCCATCCTCAAAGAGATGCTTCCCCATGACATCCCAATTCTCTGCTATATAAACTGTGATTTTTTATCCTGTATTCTGTACGGCTTCCTTCAGAACCCTTTCAGATTTCACATTGAGATCATTAATTAAATGAATGGTTATTTTCATGTTCCATTTCTGAAGAATGTCAGCCTGATGCTTCTAGTTTCTTATTCCTAAAGGGAATGTCATTTTCCCCCTTAAACAATACTGCCATATGCTTCAGCTACGAAATCCCCATTTTCTCCCACCTAACAGTTTCCATAATTGTGCTATTTTAATGTGTTATCAAAGAGATGAGATCTGTTGCGTTCACCTCTTCTGTTGGATTTCCTTCATGTAAAAAACCTCTTTATCAAATAAAATGTCCCATTACTCTGTTGCACTTTGTATTATATTCCTTCCGCACTGAAAGTTGTTTTAAAGCCCTGAGTTCTATTGTGGTTGCATAGTGGTTAGCCTGAAATCTACCTGATTCACTCTCCACATTTCTTTAAACGTAGATAATACACTTATTCTTTCCCTGTCACACAGCACCACTTTCAGGTTGGTTAAAAACCCCACACATGCTCCTGGAATTGCAGTTTCATGCTCTTAGACCTGAGTCCATCCAGGGTTTTCTCTGCCCGTAGTTTCATTGCTGCTCTGCCTGTTCCCATATGCTGGATGTCTCCTGCTTAATGGAAAACTATAGAACAGTGCTCAGGTTTTGAGCCATAGTAAAATGTCCTCAACCTCACTGCAGACAGGTTCAGTCTTACTCATCTGCTCGTGGAAATAAAGTTCCTTCGGCGTGTTCTCTCTTCCCTTTTATCCCTTAACTTCTCAGTCACCGAGAGGAACTCTCCTTGCTTCCTCCTGGATACCCTTCTCCCATCCCATTCCCCAGCATTGGACACTGTTAGGATTCGGCTGGACAGGTTGGACCAGATGATCCTTGAGGTTCCTTCAACCTGGGAATCTGGGATTCTGTGATCTCCTTTGTCTGGTCCTCCTGTTTTTATGACGTTTTCTTGTGGCAAAGTGGTACTTGAAGCATCTCAAGTGATTTTATCCTCATTGTATCCTCATACTTCACACAGGACTGTGCTCTGATGGTGTTTACTGGGTTTCACATCATTGTATTTCCTTTCCTCACTTGCTGCTGTTTCATGCATTCTCCTGGATGCTCAGAGAAATCATTGTTCTGGCTGAGCATTCCCAGGCCAGCCTTGTGCTTGCTTGCACTGACAACATATAGACTGCATTGTCCAAGCATCAGTTGAACATTGATAGTCTCTGATGATCAACTGATCACTCGAAATGCCCGTGGGATTGAGGAGTGTTCTTTAGTGTCCTCCTTTAGTGTCTTTTTTGTCTCCTGTCACCAGTGTCACTCCCTCTTTCCAGTCAACAGAGAAGTTTGATGGCTACTCCAAAACTATTGGTTGCATTAAAAATGAGAATATCTCCTGGGGCTGTTTCTATCCTACCAGCCTGTGTGTAGATGAATATCTGCTCCTTTGCCTCTACCAGTGTGAGGGCTCTGGTGCAGCTCTGCATCCTCTGGCATCACCCTGTTCCCACTGACTACTGCATTCTCCCACCAGATCCACAGGGATCCCACCTCAACAGCCATCTCCTTCCCTTCTCGTTGGCTGAACAGTGCTAGGAAGAACCTCCATCACTATGCACCAGCTTCTTGCCTCTTTTCTCACAAGGTTTTAGTGGCTGTGCTTGATGCTGAGCTGCTCTTAGGACTTGTCAGAGCCGTTTAATCACATGCTTCACATGCATCCCTCTTTGTCCCAGTGTGCAAGTGAGCAACTTCAGAAGGAAAGCTATTTCAGGGAAGAAATTACAAATGTTTCGTAATAGGCAACACAAATTATTGACAACAGCAGCATATTGCAGTGCCTAATTACCTTAGGAGAAGCTTCTACTTCTGTTCTGCCTGGGTGGCTTTTTTTGGGTAGCATATCCACAGAAAGGATTTTCAATTAACATTGACCTTTAATACTTGGGCTGGGTTTTGATTCTGCAGATGGTGAAAGGGACTACAAATGAGATTTTGCAATATACCTTGTTCCTTGTATTTCTCAGCTGATTAGTTTCAGCCTGTTCCCAGTGGCTACACAGGTGTATTCAGCTCACAATTCCCCAGCAATCTCCAGTGCCATGTTCAACCCCCTGAGATATTGTGTAGAAACGCTGTCAAACTCCTCAGATAGACATGTTTTCATTCTCTAGCTGCAGTTTTTACTCATTTTAGCAAAAACAAAGTCTTTGTTTATGGGCGAATATTGTTAAACTGAAATTCAGAAGGAAAAGAACCCGGCTGGAGTACATCTGCTGCCGATTGTAGGGGTGGTGTTGCTCATTGAGCTGCGGTTAAGGTGACTATTATACCCCAAAGAGCACAGTTATTCGTTATTGTTCTACTAATAATTGGGAAAAAGCTTAAGTATGACATAATAAACAAATCACGTTTGTCTGAGTCACTGCCATACAAAAGAGCTTTTAAGAAATATTTAATAGACCTCTGATTTGTGTTCCATTGTTGCTGTCAGCAGGGGAATCCATGCTAATTGAATGTATGTTTGCTTTAAACAAGATGTCTTGAACATGATCAGCAATGACAAATCTAATAATGCCTTGAAAAGGAAAATATATCCTTTTGGATTCTAAGTGCACAGGATCATATAATCCTGGAATGGGTTGGGTTGGAAGGGCCCTTAAAGCTCCTCCAGCTCCAACCCCTGCCACGGGCAGGGACCCCTTCCACTAGAGCAGCTTGCTCCAAGCCCCTGTGTCCAACCTGGCCTTGAACACTGCCAGGGATGGGGCAGCCACAGCTTCTCTGGGCACCCTGTGCCAGTGCCTCAGCACCCTCACAGGGAAGAGCTTCTGCCTAAGAGCTCATCTCAGTCTCCCCTTGGGCAGGTTCAAGCCATTCCCCTTGGCCTGTCCCTGCAGGCCCTTGTCCCAAGCCCCTCTCCAGCTTTCCTGCAGCCCCTTTAGGCACTGGAGCTGCTCTCAGGTCCCCCCCCCCCCAGTTTTTGATAGAAAAAATCTCTTGGTTCCTTAACTAAGCAAGGTGAAGTTTGCTGTTTCTGAGGCAAGAGGAGTAATTTTGCACAGCCCACCTGCCTGCTCCTGGTCAGTAGGGGTTGAAGGTGGAGGAGAAGGGACTGCTCCAATGGAGTCATTTTGTCTAGGTCAGAAATCATGGAGACTCACTGCCTACTGCTCCGCTGACCACTCCCAGCAGGAAAGCCTGAAAGGAAGAACAGCAGAAAAAGATATCTGTGTTCATTGTGTGTTTGTAAAGTCAGCTGCTGGTTTTATGATGATTTGCGAATTAGCAAATGGTTCACGTTCTGAGGTTCAACTCTAACATACATATTCAGTCCAAAAATCAATAGTAAGTTAACAGTGTTATGAAGCTCTCACTTTTCCATGCTTACGGTCTCCCCTTTTTCCCTAGGTGTTACTTGGAGGATGGAGCTTCCAAAGGTGCCTGGCTGAACCGGTCAAGTATTATTTTTGCTGGAAGTGACAAGTGGTCAGTAGATCCTCGGGTTTCAATCGCCACAGCAAACAGAAGAGAATACAGCCTGCAGATACAGGATGTCGATGTGACAGATGACGGTCCCTACACTTGTTCTGTGCAAACTCAGCACACTCCTAAAACGAAGCAGGTGCACTTAACTGTACATGGTATGTGCTTAAACCAACTGAAAAGCCTTATTGGGGATGCACTAGAAAAAATCAGTTTATAGATGGGAAATGTCAGCTTTTAAGCATATTTTAAAGCGCCCTGTCTCCCTTCTCTCCCTTCTCTCCCTTCTCTTCCTTCTTTTCTTCTCTCCCTTCCCTCCCTTCTATTCCTTCTTTCCCTTCTCTCCCTTTTCTCCCTTCCCTCCTTTCCCTCCCTTCTTTCTCTTCCCTCTTCTTGGATGTATGTAGGCATAGACTACTTGTAGTTTGTATGTAGCCATACAAACAAGATGTTGTTTGTGCCATTGGCTCTGGACCAAGTAGATAGCTGACAGAAGGGTGTATAACTTGCCAAAGCCAGGTTTAAATCCTCACTCCTGCTCTGCTGACAATGGAACAAGATGTAGAAATACAAGAGGAAAACCCCAGTATGATGGTTGTGGTGCAGTTCCCTGCAGGGGTACTCTGCTGGTATCTGTTGCGTTGGTTTAGGTCTTCTGCATGGCACCAAACCTGTTTGTTTTGGCTGGTGTTTGATCTAGCCACAGTGTGCAGGTGCATCATCAGGTGCTGAGCCAGTGGAAGGTTTACATTTTAACATTTGCATTTTAACGTTGGTACCAAATATCTGCAGAAACACCCTCACGTCCCTCAGGATATCACGGTGTGTTCAGAACCAGGCAGCGCCACTGCCGTGGTACACGGCAGGAGGGTCGTTGTGACCAGGACCTGGCTGTCCCAGGGGATGGAACAAGGCCACGAGCCACGCTGCGATGGCCATGTAACACAAGTGTTGAATCAAAGATGAGTGATGGATGCAGCGGGACAGGGGCAGGGGCACAATCTGTCACACACTGCTGGCAGGTGGCAGGGCCATGAGCTGTGCTGGCACCCCAACAGCCCCTCTGGCTTTCTGACAAGAGCTCTGAAGGGGGTGAGTTGTTTTGTGGGTTTCTTCAAGGCAGTTCCTTGAGGGCAGCTTGGGAGAAAGAACAAAAATCTTAATCCTTGGCATGTGTTTTGCAGCCCCGGTGTCCCTGGAGCTGCAGGTGTTGTGGCTCTCTGAACCCTAACCCTAAGCGGATGAATGGCATCTTGGAGCTGAGGCTGAGGTCCCCAGCTAGCACCATGGGTGGCTCAGATGAGAAAGGTGTGGAAGGAACAGTGCTGGTGCAGTGCTGTGTTTCCCTTGGTACCCTTTTGGAACCCGGGTGTCCCTAGAGCTGTAGGCTTTGTGGCTCTCTGAACCCTAACCCTAAACTGCATGGCATTTGTGCCCTCTGAACCCTAACCCAAACACGTACCCTTAATCTAAATGGTATCTTGGAGCTGAGGCTGAGGTCCCCAGCATCATGGTGGCCCAATTGAGAAAGGTATGGACAGAGCAATGTTGGTGCAGTGCCATGGTCCCGGGATGCTCATCCCCTTCCCAGAGCAGCTCAGCTGCAAGGAGGGATTCACCAGGGTGCTTCATACCCCATCAGGATGTGTCCTGCACCCATTAAGCTTTAGGTATGAAGTTTTCTGTTGATTTCATTGCTCTTTAAAAGATGCACTATTTCATTTGAGCACCTCTTCTCTGGCGTTCCAAAGACTATTACAAAACCAAGAACTAATTCATCAGCCTAAAAAAAGCAAAGCTAGAACCACAAAGAGATTTTCCAAACGTAGAAATAGAAACTGTATTAGCTCTAGAAACTCAATATAAATTCATTAAAACCAAAATAAAGTGAGGACAGAAAGTTGCTTTTGCATTAAAATCCAGAGAGTTTTTAAATTCCAGGCTAGTTTTCTCACTAAAAACCACACAGATCCCAATGGTGTTAACAAGAACAGTCCATTCTTAGAACTAAATTGATATGAGACAGTTTAATGTTGTAAGTACTTCAGGACAACCTTGTCTGGTTTAAGCACATGGAGGTGATATTTATTGTGCTGTCCCAAGGTGGACAGTTCTTCATTCCAATGGTCTCTGGAATAGTTGATGGAGTCGTGCAAGGGGCTAAGGAAAATTATTGGAGATTAATTGCACGTCTAAAACATATAAACACAGCTTAAAATTAATTGGGCTAACTGCAAGCACATAGAGAAATAATAACCCAATAGTTAAAAATATGCATAATTATTAAGTGATTGCATTTATATCTTCAGAAATGCAAAGTATAACCCAAGGCGTTCACTTATTAGTCTTTGGTGTAATCATCATTAACATTTTCTTTTGCATTTTTATGAGTAATAAAGCCATGATTATAAACCAGAAGCATTGAAATGGCAATCTCTATTAATCCATATGGCGCACCAAAAGCCCTTGCAAATAACATATAGGAAATGTTTCTTAAGTTAATTATCCTCTACCACTGGACCTTCAGGACCCGATGGTTCATCAGAATGTGAGACTGTGGCTCTGCCAAGCTGAGGGGGTTTGTTGCATCAAGAGCATTATCATGTTTGTTAGCAAAACCCTACACTTGGCCATTTTTACAGCCTTCCCCAGAGGCAGCTGCTGCAGGAAGCCCCATAAAGGTGCTGTTTGTGGGGGGGTTGTTCAGAGATCGCAGAAGTGTTTGCATCCCATCTGCAATGGAAGCTGCAATGAAGAAGCTGTGACGATATAAATTATTATTTCAATTATATATATATATATCCAGTTACTCCAATGTTATTTCAGGTATATTTTGTGTAGGAAGAGAAGGGGGGAGCTCCATGAAGCACTGTCAGAACAAGGGAGTGATTTGCAAGATAAAATTAAAGGAAAAAAAATCATTTTCCCTGTATTTTTCCCTGTGTGGTTCTCACAGCACTTAGCAAGAGGGGAAAGCTGCTGAGCTCTGTGCCTATAAAGCCCAGTTCTGCAGTCTCTGGGTGTTGGAGAAGGACCACCAGCTCTGGAGGACCTCAGAGCAGCTCCAGTGCCTAAAGGGGCTGCAGGAAAGCTGGAGAGGGGCTTTGGCCAAGGGCCTGTAGGGACAGGCCAAGGGATTTGGCTTTAACCTGCCCGAGGGGAGACTGAGATGAGCTCTTAGGCAGAAGCTCTTCCCTGTGAGGGTGCTGAGGCGCTGGCACAGGGTGCCCAGAGAAGCTGTGGCTGCCCCATCCCTGGCAGGGTTCAAGGCCAGGTTGGACACAGGGGCTTGGAGCAAGCTGCTCTAGTGGAAGGGGTCCCTGCCCGTGGCAGGGGTTGGAGCTGGAGGAGCTTTGAGGTCCCTTCCAACACAAACCATTCTATGATACTATGATATTACTGTAGGTATGTGTAAGTATGAGCTGTGCAATGGATGCTTGGTGGATCGAGTGCAAGTCATGCCAATCACTCAATCCATATGGGTAGGATCCCACCTTGACTCAGCGCTGGGTTTTGCACAGTGATTTAGAGAGACCTGCATGGAGACTTCCTAGTCATCATCTATCCAGTGGGATAGGGAAGTGAATGAGACTTGTGCGTGTCAGCGCTTCTAATCAGGTCACTTTGTACTTACAGTGCTCACAAAGCCACCGCTCCACCTTCCATGGGCTGGGACTCAGGAGGTAAGGATGCAAAATTCATGCATCCTTTGAGACGGAGATTGACCTGTCTGAAAGTAAAGGAGACATCAAAGAGCTAATTGGTGTTATAAGCTTATATGCCCTTTCCCACTGAAAAGGGTTCATAGGGATGATATAGTAACATTTTATGGAAGCAGTTTTATGCTTCCCTTTAATATCGTTCACAGCTTTGTATTTTAAGAGTAGAAACAACTTCTGCTGTTGGGGAGAAATAAATGAAGGGAAAAGCAGGTTTTTTGTCAAAGTAAAATCATTCCGTCAAAGGGCTGGGTTTCCTTTTGCATCGTGAATAAATGATCAGCAGCAGACCTAGAGCAGCACATGAGATTACAGGGGGAAAAGAGCATTTAAAAGTAATCTTAGCCCTTTAAAACTGCTCTCTCCTACAGGCTCCATTCTGTGGAGTAACACTGTCAGAAGACATTCTCCTGCTGGAAGCAGCAGAGCTGGAGAAGCCAGGATGGTGTGCTTTGTGTCAGAATTAAAGGGATAAAGACTCGTGTCTGATCGTAAGCTCCCAAATAGGTTCAAACTCCTGACTGCAAAAGTACATGCAGTGAAACCCCACTTTAAAAGCTCCGTAAATCCATCTCTCTTTCATTTGCTCCCTCCCTTTTTTTGGTCTGTGTGTGAGGTTTTTCTCTATGCAAGACCCAGAGCTGTCATTTTGAATATACTGTTCTTTGCTGTTTGGACTGACAATTTCTGAACACATTTCTGTAAGTGATTCAGAAAATAAATGCATTTTAATGGGTAAAGATGCCTTCATTTCCATGGATAAACCATGGAAAAGCAACATGATCAGTAAATAATGGAGGCTGAAGAGAAGCAGCAGCTTCTCCATCCCTCTCCCATGGGGGATACAGGGAGCAGTGAGACTTGGTGGGGTTTAGCCACAGCCAACCAGGAACAGTGAGTTTCAGTCTCCCACAGCTCTGCTCAACACCTTAATGAGACCACCAAGTCAAGTCTGGTTAATTATTACATAGTTACGCCCTTTTGTACCTAGGATATTAATCAAGATAGTTAATAAAGAAGAAAAAAGAGCCTAATGTGTCTTTAGCCCACATTTACTTCAGTGCAAGAAAATCACACGAACGTGAGGGAGATCATTTGGTTAACTTCACTTCAGTGAGTTTATTAAAGAAGAAGGGAGACTTAGGAAGTCATTAATGAAAAGTTTAGCAGGTTGGAGTTTGTAATCAACTCAATGTACCCCAGCGCCAGATGCTTGATCTGCAAAGTCATGAACTGCAGGTGATTTAAACATCAGCTCTTTGCCACGGCGAGGCACGAAATGAAATACCTCTTACAACGCTGCATCGCTCATCATTCTTCTAGCAAAGATTGCAGCGTCTGCCATTTCTAATGTGACATTTCTTCCAGCAAAGCTTAAATTGCATCCTCTGAGCCACATCCCCCATCCAATTTGCGAAAATATGAAGACATGTTACCAATGGTCTTGAGAACGAATTTTGCCTCGGGGCAGAGTAGCAGGTTGCAGCACAAAGCCCCAGTTCGCTCCATGCATCAGGATGAGATTATGATGGTGGTGTGCCACGGGGTGAAGGATGAAGCAGGTTCCAGAGACCAGAACAGGGTGTCCAGAAGGAACTCAGCCACCATTGGAGGGCCACCAGCATGATTAGGAGAATAAAGAACATGTCTGGAAGAGATTGCTTCATTTAACCTACCGAAATGAGGGTACATGGAGAATTTTTGTTGTGTCTATTAATACACTTGGTGCAGATCACAGGAAGGGAGAACAAACACTACACCAGTTCAACAAGACCAGGCAATTATAACTTAGCTGTGTGAATTTAAATGTGAGAGGAGGGAGAAGGTGCTGGTCCCCATCATGCTGCGGATGGGCTGTCCAGGGAGAGTGGCCACAGCCCGGGATGATGGTTCCAACAGGGTTGGTGGGGTGGCCATGATGTTGGTGAGCAGGGTTTGTGTCCATGGTCTTCCTAATGGTGGGATTCAGGGTCTGACAGCTCTGTTTGAACAGTGGTGAGAAGCCTGGTGGTGCTCCTGGTGACAAGGTCTGCGTTGAGGTGTGTAGTTTCCAGGCTGTATCTTGGTCTGTCATGGCTGCACAACACTGTAGGTCTGTGGTTTAGGCTTTGAGGTGTAGATAACAGGTCTCATTCCCTTTGCCATCCCCTGTCCCCAACTGCCCATGCTCTCTGCTGATACTGGGGAACTGGTGACACAAAAGCTTCCTTACGTTAGTTACCCGACAATTTATATTTTAATCTACCCCACCCCATAGTGGGCACATTTGGAGCTCCTTTGGAGCAGACCCTGTGCATGTGAGACATGGTCCTTGCTCCTGCCCTGCTCTCTCCACATCATCTCCTTTCTGCACTCATCACGGTGTGCATGTAAATAATTCAGTTATCTATGCAAATGCGATTTATAGATTCAGCCAGAAACCACAACCTATGGTTTTTATTTAAGCATGTATAAGATTTCCAAAGGAATACTCAGGGCTCTTTTTCTGTTTAATAAACCTCTTTAATGTCCCCTAAATATTAATGTATTGATTTAGTCTTTGCAATGTTTGCAAAGCCTAATTTGTTTCCTCAACCAGGCCAAGAGGGACTTGCATTTGGAGCTAACGAGATAAATCTTACCCAAATTTATTTAAAGTAGAACAAAACAAATATGCAAAAGACTGCTAAAATCATATAACAACCACTTTCCAGCTAAAACTGACAATCCATTACTCTTTAAAATTGCTAGCACTCGAGCAGGATGTCAGCTTTTGTTATAACATTAACTCACTTGTGCCAGCCACTGTTATCGTCCTGTCCCTGCTCAGCGCAAGGAGAAAGAGACTTGGAAGAATTGTTCTGCAGGCAGCTGCTGAGGTTTGCTCAGGGCAGACCCCCCCACCAAATGAGCCGCTCGCCCCAGCAGACAACTCACGTGGACTTGCCATTACCAAGGGCTGCAGCCAGAGTCATTAATGCAGCGTTAATGACCCATCAGAATCCTCTGGGATTTGTATTTTTTAGCCATTCATTAAATTCCTCCCACATTGGTACCTCTCGCGGCGCTGGAATGAGCTGCAGGGTCTCTCTCTCTCTCAAATACGTATGAATGTCTTTTCCCCTTCTTTAACAGGCTTAAATCATGGGAAATGTTTGCCTTAGCAGGTGATCTCATTTACAAGGATGTAAAGCAGGAATATGTTATCTGAAGTAGAACAGGGCTGTACTAGTTTGAAACTCATAAGCCTGCAATGTTTGAGGTGCTTTATGGTTGGGGCTGCAGCTGAATTTCCACTATAAGCCTGAAATTTCCATCTTCTTAAATTTGCAGGCAAAGGATAATCTACACAAAATAATCATTTGCCCTCTGCTCTGCTGTATATTAGCTCTGTTACAGGTGAATGAGTTGTTTTGTGACTAGTGAGAGTCCTGCAAAAGGTGCGTTCAGTTGAGTCCAAAGCGTCTTTCAGCAGCTTCTTGCGATGCCCGAAGTCAAAGGAGGAAAAATTTGGGGTAAATTAAAAAGCAACCAAAAGCCAAGCAAATAAATGAACAAAAATTTCAAAACCAAACCAAAACCTTCAAAAAGTGAGGTTAAAGAACACAATAATCTCATGCAAAGGGCAGAACTGTAGATGATAATTTTGAAGTCTGCATTTGTTAGATTAGTTATGTTCTTCATCTCCATCTCTCTCAGCTGGAGAGGTGCAGCCTGATGCTTCCTGCTGGGCGCAGCGTCTCTTGCCCTTCTTAAAAGCATGGGTCTGGTGAGCTCTCCCCCTGTGAACAGGCTATCTCACTCAGAGAGAGCAAAACCAACCACAGAATCCCAGAATCCCAGACCGGTTTGGGTTGGAAGGGACCTTAAAGCACATCCAGTTCCAACCCCCAACCTGTTGGCAAGACAGACTTTAAAAGAGTCTTTGGAATTATATCAATTCTATCAAGGGGTGAGCTGGTGGCTGTGTCTGCTCTGCACTGTTGGTCTCTTCTGCTTCTTACTGCCCTTTAGGCAAATCCAGGTCAAATATATCATTTTGCATTAGCATGATCTGAAGTGGATGGTGAGAACAAAGCCTGTTGGATCAGCTTTTATTTTTTAATGTTATTCCCTTTTAACTAAAGCACAGATAACCCCTCTGCTCTCCCACATCCACTGAAGAGCCTTTTCTTAAGGAATGTGCAATAACAAGTGTTGGACTTTGAAACAGTAAGAGCAGTCTCCTGGTCAGTGGGGCTTGGTCAGGGCTGTGGTACCTCACTGAGTGCTAGCAGAGCTCTGGCAGCACAACCTGTGCTTAAAGCTTTGGCATCACACTGGCCACCAGCAGAGAGGAGATGTTGGCTCCACACATTCATGTGTCTGGGCATGTTTGTGTGTAGCCCTTGGAGCTCAGTAGCAAAAGTCACCTATAGTAGAATGTGATATGTGATTGCATCCTATAATGTGAGAATTTGCCCAGGCTGCCAAACCTGCTGCTTTTTAAAGGTGTCTTATGTATTGAATATACCTTTTTAAATATCTATTGAGTATGCTCCCATTGAACCTGGTGGCAAAAAACCTAATGGTTTCACTTAAGGAAGACCAGGACCCACCACAAGGCTTGCTTGGAAGACCAAACTTGAAACGCTGTTTGTTCCTTGTACTACCTTAGAAATGCCACTGGCATCTGAAAACAAAGTACAGCACTGCAGAGTCTTGAATTCCAACCACTTCATTCCAGTGCAACTTTCTTTAAACAGGTCCTGCATAACTGTATTTTGTCACTGACATGAACTGCAGGAGTATTATTATAAAGACCTAAAATTTGGCTTATAAGGGCTTGGTTACATATAAGTACATGTTCTTCTGAGCACCCTTACCATCAGCTCTATTATTCCCTCTCTGAACACTTCTTTGCCCCCCCGTTGATTCAATTAAAGGCAATTGGGCTGGCCTGGAAAAACTGAGATAGCAATTATAGTGTTACTCATTGCCACCATTCCCACACTGCAAGTGGCTTTGGGACTCTATACCCTGAGTAAGCACTATAGTGTTTTATTGAGCTCTCTGCTGCCTGTCACAGTGAACACTGTGATTACTGTGATTGATCTGGTCTTTTCTTTTTTCATTGGATTTCCTGTTATTTCCACTTCTGTAGTTTTCGACTGTCTACCGTCAGGAGAAAAATAGGTGTCCCATGTTTGAAAGTTCCACTTCTGCTTTGTTGTTAACAAAAGAAGTTAAATAGCATTGGAGTGCATTGAGACCCAATCTCTGCAACTCTTAATCAGTGTCACCTTTTTCATCACCTGGATTTGAAAGAGGATGTAAAAATTATCCCACCTGATGGCCTGAACATGCTGGGTTTCTCTTGCAGACAGGGTTTAAATCTAAATATGTAGCGAAGCCTCGCTAAGGAGGTGTAAAGCCACTGATTTCCATGAATGAATTTCCAACATTTTTTTAAAATCCTTGTCTTCTGTTGCTGTCAGATTGAGGAGAAAGCACTGTAAAAGCAATTCCAGAGTCAAAACTTTGACAGGATAAGACTTTTAGTAAATTCTTCTTCATAAGATTTCAATTCACCCGATTAAAACATGCTATGTCAGGAATTCTGTTATTTGCAGTCAATGAAAAAAAAGATCCGTAGATGAAAACCATTTCTATAAAAGCATGGAAATGGAAACAGTGGAAAGGAACCAGGGAGTAAACCAATAGGACAGGTCAACCATTCCAAAAAGGCATGGCTGTCCCCCTTCCTGTGACTGTTCAGTGCAAAAGGCAGGGGACAGTGTCTTGCTTATAGCCTGGTTAAAACTAATAGCATCAGACACACAGAATATCTGAGCTGAAATACTATAATCTGATAAAACCCCTTTGTCAAGTCCAGTTAACGCTTAAAAAGTAAGACAAGTGGAACCCGTGCTCAAGTTACAGGTTTCCCAAAGAATGAATTCAACTCAAGTTTTAGGGCAACTCTTTTAGGCATTAGAATGATTTAATTCTGGGATAAAAAAAGGAGCCAAATCTTACATGAACTTCTTAAAACACAAGAGAAAAGCATCACAGAAACCTAAGCACAAGAGAGATGTGAGGAAGAAATTTCTTGCAGTGGGATGGTGAGGCATGGGCAGAGAGGTGATGGATGCCCTATCCCTGGAGACATTCAGGGCCAGGCTGGATGTGGTTCTGGGCAACCTGCTCTGTTGAAGGTGTCCCTGCTCATTGCAGGTGGTTGGATGAGCTTGGAAGGTCTCTTCCAACCCAAACTGTTCTCTGTTTCTATGACAGAGCCAATTGTGTGTGCTTCCTTGTGTGACACGACCTTGCCTGCTTACCAGCAAAAACAGAATTGCACATTCCTTTGCCTCAATAATGAAATTCTAAATTACTTTTAAACTGCTTCTCTGGCTATATCACAGGTTAAGTAACTGTAATTATTAGCACTGGAAATAGCGTTCCATGTATCAGCACAGGCAATTCTAAGTGTATGAATGTAATCAAAATAACTAGCTACAAACCCAATATGCTCATAACACTTCACCTTTTGGAATTATTAAAAAATAAGTGTGAGTTTTCACAAAGACATTACTTTAATGAGATGGAAGGTGGAATTAGTGACGTCCTGCAGGCAGGGAGTGAGCTGGCCAAGCTCCTGCCCTGGTTTGGCTTCAGCATCTCTGGCCAGTCCCTGTGGTCTGATGTCCTGGAGGTGTGGGGACCGGATTCACCTGCCTGGGAAAACGATGCCAGCCCAAACTCCCTGCTGCCCACAAGATGCTTTAAAAATGCTCAAGCTGGGAATGTTTTGTGCTACTACAACATGATGCATGCTGAGAACAGAGAGGAAAAGTAGATGGAGCTGACGGTAAACCGCGGTGACATGACACTTTCTAAGGAAACATGCAATAACCAACATGCAATTCTCTGATGTTCTGTTGCTCCGAAGTTTTAACTTGGGAAACAGGTTCTGCGCATCAGCAGTGGCTGTGTTCCAGAGGTCCCTGTGCTGGCAAGCACAGCGTCACTGAGGCAGGATGGATCTGTGCTGATGCTTTCCCCTTGCACCTCCCATCCCCTCTTGCCTTCCACCCCCTGGTCTCCTTCCCATATTTCACTGCAGACCACTGGAGATGGGTTGGAAATGGTGTAAAAATTAAGATGCTGTCAGCAGTTTCTCCTATGGGAACAATACATTGTGACTGCAGTGATACCCACGTTATTTGCTGCTTGACCAGCAGCTTGAGAGCAGTTTCATACCAATGGTGGGTCCTGGAGTCCCAGTTCTTGTGCTCTTGGTGGACATTCTGACCTTTCTGGACTTGCTTGCACTGTAGGGATTGGAAATATTGGAAACTTATTAATACAAGAAGCAGGAACTTAATCCACTAAAATCCCTAAGTTCATTTACATTGCATTAGCTACAGACTGAAATCAATGTATCAACAATAAGTATGTAATGATTGTCCTTTCATAACTATTCTTTTTAAACTTAAATTTGCGTAACTATGGCTAAATGGAGGAAAGCATTACGTTCCATTTTACAAGTGGGGACCCTGACAGAGTTGGGAGGATAAAATCAGACTTATTTCATGGTCTGAAATTGCCCTTCCGATGTCCAGCAATATGAAAATCCAGCCAGAAGGCATTAATGGAGAGAAATAAAACCACTGGATGGGTTCACCCCCATTTATTTCTAAGTGAAATGTCTACAATGGTATAGCAGATAACCACAGGCAGGAACAGAAGAGCCTTCAGAGCTCTTGTCTGTTTATCCTGGCTATCAGTGAGAGTTCTTGTCTGTTTATCCTGGTTATCGGTAAGGATGTACTGGGGTGCACAGACACATACATGTGGAGGTATATATGCAAGTTCTTTGTTGTATATATACACACACACTGAGTCAGACTGTGGTATAATTCAGTGTGGATATGAACGTGGAGAGGTGGTTTGTAGATTCACTTGTCTCAGATGACAGCAGCGTGTGAATGCAAAGCAGCACCGCTGGCAGCATAGCTCTGGAACTGAGCAGCTATTCTCACCTGATACAGATTTGGATCTGTTCACCACTGGCCTTATATTTTCTGAAGGTAATTCTGCACATATGTTTAACTTCATCTAACAAGTAGAAACACTGTGCCGTAAATCCAGTTGTAAATGTCAATATTACACACTTAAAAAGCCTAAAAGCATTGAAATTAGCGCCTGGAATTTGGAAACCCCATTAAGCTTTGGTCTTATTGAAATAATTAGATAGTAGCATCTGTAAAAGTGTGAAATGTCATTTGGGCTCTTCGGCAACCTGTTGACAAACCTGTCCTAGATTTTCCTTTCCTTGCAATTTAAATACTCAAGCTGTCATCTGTGAGAAGCAGTGCTGTAATTAGTCTCTTCCATTCTATTCTTCCGTGTACAGTCTTTGTCTATGTACTTTACTCTGCTTCTCTTTCTCTGCACTCCCATGGAAGTAGAAGTGTGTACACTGACATGTTAAATGGTGCGAAAGCAAGAAAAAGGAAAGGCTGAGCATGGTGTAAAAGTGGGACTGGGCAATTCACGTGCTTTTGAGGGAGCAGCATCCCTCGCTCCTGCGATGGTCTAAGCCACCCCTGAGGATTCCAGGCCTCTGGCTACACAGGGGCTTTGTAGTCACAGATCATTTCAAACCATGGCAGCATCATGGTTTGTGTTGGAAGGGACCTTCCACTAGAGCAGCTTGCTCCAAGCCCCTGTGTCCAACCTGGCCTTGAACACTGCCAGGGATGGGGCAGCCACAGCTTCTCTGGGCACCCTGTGTCCACAGCCTTTCTTCATCTTGTCAGGGGAATGCATCCTGTATCACACACTCTCCCATGAGCATGGTACATGAACTCGAAGGGAAAAAAACAGACGCATCTCCCTGTGTCCTGAGTAAATCTGGGCAGGGCATATACCATACCTAAGAAACTCCTGGGTGTGTTATTGCAGTGGTCACAAGTGTAAGCCAAGCTAAAAGGGTCTGTCTCCCCACAATGCAAATTAAACACATGGTGGAACTGTCTGGGTTGTTCTGGGTGTCGAAGTGCTAACAAAGCCCTTACTTCTGATGAGTTGGATTTGCTTAGCCATGTTCTCTTTTAAACTGGACTGTTATTTAAAGATGCCATGTGCATCTTTGCTGTGTTCCATGTGCACCAAGCCAGATTTTACTGTTTGAAACCATTTATTTCTCCCCTCCTACCTCTCCTCCCTATCCTGGGGCTGAGTTGGGAGCTTGATATTCTCCAAGCGAGAAACCAGCCAAGCTCTTCCTGGTTCTTTATAGTTCATCACTGGGAAAAGTTTAATTTTTATAGATGAGAGAAGGTGCTGGGAGAAGACAAGTGGGAAAATGTCATTTCTCATCAGTGGAGGTTAATGAGCCCATAGTTTACAAAATGTCATTATGCAAAACAGGGTGCCTAAATAGTAGTTTATCAAAAAAGAAGAAAATATCCATCTAATACAGGGAAATAGTACTAGGCAATATTTTGTGTTGCTTTTGAATGTCTAAGAGAAAGATTTATATTAGACTGATGGGTCTCTATTGCTGGTCCACTGGTTCTGTATTTCTGGGACAGTTCAGCATGACTGAAACAGGGGAAGTTTAGATTGGATCTAAGGAAGAAATTCTTTCCTGTGAGGGTGGTGAGGCACTGGAATGGGTTGCCCAGGGAAGCTGTGAATGCTCCATCGCTGGTGGTGTCCAAGGCCAGGTTGGACAGAGCCTTGGGTGCCATGGTTTAGTGTGAGGTGTCCCTGCCCATGGCAGGGGGCTTGGAACTGGATGATCTGGTCCTTTCCAGCCCAAACCATTCTATGATTCTAATGTCCCCAGAATGAATGTCCCATTGAGGCATCCTGCTCTGCCAGCATGTTTTTCTCCCACAGAATAGAAGGAGGGAGTCCACTCCCTATGGAAGTTGCAGCTCTATTGGTCTTGGGTTATTGTTGTGTTGCTCATGTTTAAAGAGAGAGCAGCCATGAGCGCTGGTGTGGTCAGTAAGAGGTACAGAGTCCTGGCAAAGCCAAACTGGACCATGTTGAAATGGTCTCAAAAGAGCTGGGAGTTAATACAGAACCAAAGCAGTTCTGTTCCACCTGAGATTTTGATAAGTATTTAGTGACAGGTAATGCAAAAGACGTTTTACACTTTTAGCAGGCAGTTGATGGACAATTTTAAATAGAATAAAAAGCATTTTAAGTGCCCAAATAGGATATCATAACCAGGAATGTCAAATGCATATTCCTGGTTGCTGTCTCACGGTGCATCTTCCTTTACAATATGACTTTCCTCACTGAAGATGCCCCAGGATGAAACATAAAGAATGGGCAATTGAAAAGCTCAACACAAAAGCAAATGAAGTAAAATTAAACGGGGAGGAAAATGTCAGGAACATTCCCACGTGTCTTTTTACCAGTAAGAAATGGCTGAATGCAATAATGAAATGGAAAACGACTTTACTGCAGAGCATGTCCTTTTTTGTTTTAAATGCTTTGCTGTTCATTTTTCTGTGTCAGTTGCTCCCACACTTCTTTTCCTTTGAAGAAGCATCACCAGTTGTAGGAGTGAAACTAGGCCAAGCACAAGGAGAAATGGAGTTGGAGTTGTAAGCAGAGAGAGCAGTAAACTCTGGAGGACTTTGATAGAATATTTGCAATAAAACAAGCTGTACACTTCGTGCCACATTTCCACTTACTGCTGGAGAAGCTGATAGCACTGAGAATTTGTTTTGTCTTTTATTTCCTTATATGATGCATAATACTTATATCTGCATTGCATGCTGCTGCTTTGCTTCGAGTCATAGTCTGCTCAGAAGAAATTGTGAAGTAAGCTTGTATACCTGCTTTTAAATTACTGTCATCCTTGAGAGATGGCATTATTATCCACAACACTGTAAAGGACTGTGATTTATATCCTCTGAAGCTCGTTTTGCTTTAGCAAAAGTTGATGCATGACCTCTTAGCATGCCAGAGTATTTCATAAAGCTGACTAAATTATACATAGGCAGAAATATTCTACCCCCAGTGACCAGTCCATTAATAAAAATCCATAAACAGGAAGGGGTAGAAAGATCTCATTAAGAAAACCAGATGAAAGAAGGAAATGCTCAAACCTGAAGTACTTTAACAACTGGAGACTGTCACAGAAGCTGAATATTCGGTTTAAGAAGAGCTCCCTTTGCCTCAGAGCAGCCATAGGCTGTACGGGAAAACATGCAGCAGCTTTCTGGGAATACACAGGGCTCTCAGTCCAGCCTCTTTATAGCTTACCAACCAAGTGAATATATACACACACAAAATACCAAATGAAGATGGGACCTTTTCCCCCATTCAAACCAGAAGTAGCATCTCTGGGTATTTATGGAAGATGGTATTTGCCAGAGAATCAGTCCTGAAAAAACCCATATGTATGCACTCTACTCTTCATTGCAAGGTTTTTGTATTGAGGCCATCTCCTCTATCCCAGTGCCCAAGGGGAAATCCCATTCACAGTGAGGCCTATTAGAGGAAAAATACTGCCTGTGCAAGTGATCAGCTCACAAAGAGGACAGCCCATTGCTAAGGATTTTACTGTGTCTGGGAACTGTTTCACGTTGGTGTGTCTTCCACTGAGCTATAGCAAACTTGATCTGCATTGCATAGGTGATTTAATGAAATGAACCAGGAATTGTACATTAGCTCTTTCAATCCCACCTCCGGTGAATGAAGATGTGATTCTTCCCTTTGAATTTATTAGATTGTACAGCTTGTCTTGGGTTTATGAGCTGGGAACTTGCGGAAGAAAAATATTTCCTACTGTGAGCTGTGGTGGATTCATGGTTATGGGAGAATGAACAAGCACGGGGATGGATTTATTAAAGCAGTTCCTTCTCATATACTGCCTTCTTTTTTTGGAATCCTCTACAGCTTAATTCTGATTTTATAGCTTAAGAGAGGATGGTGACAGTATCAGATATTCAGAAGCAGCAAAACCCACCAGTTGGGAAGAGCAAAATCAAATGCGTATCTTTAAAAAGAACTCCGAGAGCTAATTTAGGAAAATTTGTGTAAAGGAGTGAATATAACTGAAAAGCAAAGTCACGGATTCATACCGCCGCAGTGAATTGTATGAAACTGGAGAGAAAGCTTGGAAAGCTATGGATTAAATGTTTCCTGCCTGGAAAACCCCCATTTGAAAAGTTTGTCTTTGAGTGTACAGCTTTTGCTAAAGATGTATGAAAGGTTTTCCAGCTGTTGATCAAAGGATGCTAGGCCAACAGATGCAGAGGTTGCCTAACCTGAACCATCCAGTGAGCATGCAGGGTGCGTCCTCTACAGGGGAACTAAAGATGCTGCTGCTCCCCATTTTAGCATCTGCAATACCTTCATACTGAGGTTTAGTTTAGGAGGCTTTCATTTCTGCATTGGACTTCAAAAGGGGAAGCTTCTGCTCCTCTCCAGCTGCAGCAGTAGGAGGATCCCACCCTCTCACCCCTGTACTGCAGTCTGGGCATCCCCCTCCACTTCATGCTCCAACCTCCTCTGCCTCTCCCCTGTGACAGTGCTCAGGCATCTTCAGCACATTCATGGCCCCAAATCTGGATTATCCTGTAGCAGCTCACGGGAATGTGTCAGAATAGCAGTTACATGAATAGTGCACTGTGTCAGGGATGGGTCTCAGAGCTTGGGCACGTCTCGGTGTTTAGAAAACACAGGAGCTGTTAGTTGTGGGACAGTGGCATGAATGCCCTGGTTCTGGTGGCTGACCTGGTGTGATCCAATAGCTCTGAAGTCGATCTGGAAATTGTGCACAAGTGGTATATGAAGCAGTAACTGCAGTATCATTAAGTTATAATAAGTACTTCAGAGGTGCCTGAAAGTGTGATTTAATTTGAAATCCCT
The DNA here is from genome assembly GCF_033815535.1 of Pezoporus flaviventris. Classification (NCBI taxonomy): domain Eukaryota; kingdom Metazoa; phylum Chordata; class Aves; order Psittaciformes; family Psittacidae; genus Pezoporus; species Pezoporus flaviventris. The sequence goes on along the minus strand of NW_026892607.1, from coordinate 3,028,896 downwards.
TAACAGAAAGAACAAATGGAAGAAAATGAGTAAGTACATACTGACATCTGTTAATACTCAGATTTCATTACATCCCATCCAGTAGGCATCAGCAGCCAAAACCTACAAAGTGGGTCTCATTGGTAAGGAATCAGTGATCTTTAAGAAGCAGATTCATCAGTGGTTTATTAATATTACTAGACTAGACGTGACTAACCCTTGTTTGATGAGTAAAACTGAAACAGTCACCCAAACGTTTTCCATTTTGATGGCATGGCTTTAAGCAACTCTTGGAGCCATCTTAGAAATACTGCAGTGTTCAAGGCCAGGTTGGACAAAGCCTTGGGTGACGTGATCTAGAGTGAGTCCCAGCCCATAGCAGGGGGATTGGAACTGGATGATGTTAAGGTCCTTCCCAATCCTAACTGCTCTATGATTCTATGCTCTTTGCTTTTAGAGGAGCACATTTATGGCAGGGGGTAATCCAAATTACTCTTCTTTTTTTCTGTTTGATAATTACAGGGATGATTCAGATTTTTAGGATACGTAACTAAGAAAACGTTTTGAGGTTTCCCACCAGGAGAAGTGGTTATGTCGAAGGCCAGTAGGCCTTAAGCCTTCAGCTGGTTCAAGATATTGAGTCCAATCTACAAAGACGTAAACCAGCTCTCACGGGGAGAGGAGGGAATATATTTCAGAAGAGCTCAACGAGCCCCAGACATCACCAAACACAGCTGCAGACTCCCAGGATAAACTGCATTAGAATACTGTTTGCAGCAAACAGCAAATCGAAGCCCTCTTTGAGGCAATTAGCGAAATCAGAGCAGCCTTTGAGGCAAGCAGGCACAAAAATACTGCTCTTGCACCGAGCTTTCAAACGCTTAATTTCACAACTTCAGTGTCTGTTGGAAGAGCAGCAGAGCTGAGTATCTAACACAACAGTGACTTCTGTGAGCTGGTGGGGCTTTGGGTTTGTCTATGAATTATTCATCCAGCTATGCAAGCATATTGTCACAGCAGTGATGAATGAGAGTTATTAATTATGGGTGTTATAACTGCAGCCAGACACCCTCTTGGATTTCCACCTTGCACCCAGTAAGGAGTGATGATGACAAGTGGCAATCACCATGGGGAGTGGGGAGGAACTGCCAACTGGGAATAAAGGGGGAGAGGCAGAAGGATAAAACCAAGGGTTCTATCCAGATCCAAAGTATTTTTAATATCAGAGAATCCCAGACTGCTTTGGGTTGGAAGCGACCTTAAAGCTGACCCAGTTCCAGCCCCCTGCCATGGGCATGGACACCTTGCACTAGAGCAGGTAGCTCCAAGTCCCATCCAACCTGGCCTTGAACATTGCCAGGGATGGGGAATATATGATTTTGTTGTTTTTCTGTGATACTTGCTTTAAAATATCCAGCAAAACATCTGGTTACAAAGCAAAACTTCAGCTAGTGTCTTCTTGCCTGAGTCACGGTTCAGATGTTCATCCCTCTGCACTTTTGTAAACCTTTGTAGTTTTTAAGGAGTTTTAAAAGTCCTCACATTTATAATTTCATCAGACAGTGTTCATGATTTGAATATACCCCAGTGTGATGGGAAGGGCTGAGGGACCTGGGGGGTTCAGTGTGGAGAAGAGAAGGCTTGGGGGGGACCTGATGGCTGCCTACAACTGCCTGAGAGGAGGATGGAGCCAGGAGGGGCTGGGCTCTGCTCCCAAGGAACAAGGGATGGGACAAGAGGAACGGGCCTCAAGCTGCCCCAGGGCAGGTTTAGATGGAGCTGAGGAACAATTCCTGCCCCAGAGGGTGCTCAGGCATTGGAACAGGCTGCCCAGGGCAGGGCTGCAGGCACCGTTCCTGGAGGTATTTAAAAGCTGTGTAGATGTGGCTACATGGGGATATGGTTTAATAGTGGACTTAGCAGTGCTGGGGTAATGGTTGGACTTGATGAGCTTAAATGTCTTTTTCAACCTAAATGACTCTATGATTTTATCCTTACCATGTGCAACTAAGAGATGTCTTTTCCTTTAAAGAACAAGTCAAGTAACAGTAATCACTCATTTACAGGAGCAAATCCTTAAAGCTTCCTTAAAAGAACCATTCAATGAACACTCAATGACTGAAATTACTGGGGCTGCACTTCTTGCAGATCATAATATATAAGCAGTAACAAGGAAAATAAAATGGGTTTTTATTTATGGGTAGCCAAAAGAAGGTGTGAATGCTCCATCCCTCACGGTGCTCAAGACCAGGTTGGACAGAGCCTTGAGTGACCCGGTTTAGTGTGAGGTGTCTCTGACCATGGCAAGGGGATTGGAACTGGATGATCTTAAGATCCTTTCTAACCCTAACTCTTCTATGATTCTATGGTTAAATGGTACAAGATCTTTTGCACCACACACGAAGGCTCTATAGCAAAATGAAAACCATATGGCATTGATTCTTAATACAACCCTATAATATGACTCTAACTTCTATTATACTACTGAACACAGACCTTTTATCCTAGCTGTTCAAATAAAATCTTAGGAATTTTTGCAAGCAGAATAGCCAGGCCCCATGGGTAAATGCTGAAAGTGTGCTCGAGGAGATGCACATACCAAATCTGTTCATTTAGTACAATTTTCGGCAAGCTTTTTTTTCGATGTGATGTTTTGAACATCCATCCCTTCAGGCTAATATGTTCATTTCAAAGGAAAAAAATTAAACAAAAATCTCACAGGAGAGATGTGAACTTGAATTGGAGATTTGAATGGATAAAAGGCACTTCAGGAGTTAGATAAAAACAAGCACATTTATAAGGCTGTGATTTTCTAACCTGCCTCAAGGCCAGCAGAGCTGAAGACATTACAGTGAGCCAAGAAAAATAGTTAATTTTTTGCTTGCTTGTAAGGTTTTATAATAGGAAGGGCTAAAATATAGAATTAAGATAATGATATTGTCCCCAGAGATTACCCATTTTGTTGTCTTTAGGATTCTTACTTTATTTAGACAGAAATTTTAATCATCCCCACTTTGCATTTAAAATATGATATTATTTCCCTTTCTATCATGTGGAAGAGAAAACTGGAAAATTTCCTTAATAGTTGGCAGGTTTGCTTTGTTATGTAAACTAGAGCCTTGGCAAAAGAAATTATAATTAACACAACAGCTCCATTATGCAGTAAAAGGGGTGTTTTATCAAAAAAAAGCCTTTTCTGTCTGAAACACTTCAAAGGAAAGACATTGTTTTGTTTTCCTGGTGAATGGAATGTAGGTAGCAAGCTCAAATATTTTGCCCATCAATATTCCAAAACCTCTATAGGCCACAAGAGCAGTGGGTAGGTGTAGTGTGCACAGGCAACACCATAAGTCTCTTTTCAGATCATAACCTCTCTTTAGCTTAAACCATTTTCTGCAGACACACTTCTCTATCATTAAATCTAAATACCACATTAAATAATATGGCTTTAATTGCTTCTGCCTTTTGGACTTCTCTGCTGACTTTTGGAATGCTGATAAGGAGGTGTCAGATTAAATCAGTCTATGCCAGGGAGATACATTCTAAATACAAGTCCACTATCTCATTGTCCTCAACAGCTTATTCCCTGTATTGTGAAAAAGATTGAATAGGATTGAGGAATAGGATCAGTATGTAAATATAATTAGTATTTAATACAGTAAAAGTGGTGTTATTATAATTAATACAGCTATTCAATGGAAGTTAGCTGAAGAATGCCTACAATTGTGTGTTGACAAGAATTGCTCTCTATCATGCATATAATCTTGAAGTGCTGCTGTAGTTTGCTTCCTGACATCATGTTTGTCTCAGGCTTTGTAAGGTGCTGATTTCTGCTAATTCACTGTGCCCAGACAAATGCACTCTTTTCTCCCAGTGACTTAAAACCCAGGAGTGTTGGGGGCTGCAAATCTCAGGGATTTCTAATATCAGATTTCCCCAGCTTGCAGAATTCTGGTTATAAATAAAAATGTATATATGTGGTATATCTTATATCCAAAAAGTGTTCCTACCAAACCCAGCTTTGGAGATGAAATGGTTTTAAAAGATTAAGTGTCAGTCTCTGGAACGCTACAGGGAACACTGGAATAATGTTGGTGCTAAAATAGAGGTGTGCTTTTTAGCCCAAATTAGGGACACAGCAAGATAAGAAGGAAGTTTGGGGTTCACACAGGTACAATGGAGGCAGGAAGGTTTCACCCGCAGATTTCAGTCCTTTTTACCAAGAATAATGTGGGTTTAAAGCAGTTTCTGAAATCCTGATCCCATTCAAGTCAGTGTCAGGATTTAAAAGCCATCATCTGAAGAGGATCTTACTCATCATTTCCTTATCACAATATAGCCTGAGGGGTGTATCATGGGATAATAGACCCTCCGTGATACACATGAGCAGATAATTAGAATAGCTCTTTAGAAATCAGTGTCATATGCCTTCAGCTTTTCAACTGCCTTTTTCCAAACAGCCGTTTTTTGAGCTAGGCAGGATCCTGTAACCTGGAAAAGACACCCAGGGCTTTGGGTTAGAGTGAAAATAACATTCATATTTCCCCAAGGAAAATCTATTGGTTTTCATTTCAATCCTCAAACCCAAACTTTCTTTCCTCAGCTCTATGTGAACTGAATTTTATTTTATTAAAACTTAGAAATTTGGCTACTCATTAAAAAAATCAGTTTTTTATCCAGACTCACCATCTGAGTTTCCAGATTTAGAATGCAATATTGGCCTCGAGTGAGATAGAATGTGACCATGGTGTAATTTCTCAGCATGCTTTGTGTCCTGACTTTATATATTTCAGTTAAAAATGTACAGAAAAGTTAAAAGCAGTAAAATGCATCCAGAATACCACTGTGGATACATTTTCAGCAGGGTTCCTTGACTGCATTTGAAGTAGTTGAATACACACTGAGTTAGATGGTGCTTGGAGCAAGCTGCTCTAGTGGAAGGTGTCCCTGCCCACGGCAGGGGTTGGAGCTGGAGGAGCTTTAAGGTCCCTTCCAACACAAACCAGGCTGGGATGCTGTGGTTCTATATTTAGCTTTCCAATAGAATTCCTGTGATAATCTTTTCCAATGTGTTTCCCTGTCACAGATTTCAAAGGACTCTGGTTTCTGCTCCATTGGTTGTCCTGTTTGTTGGAGGAGTTGCCCCATTTCTGATCATCACTCCAGAGCACCTCTTCTCTGCCTCATCCTTTTTAATCTCCCTGTCTAACAGCAGCGGTGGTGCTGCAGGAAGCGTGTGCCCAGCAGATTGCTGTGCTCCACCAGTGCTGGAGAACTCTTGGAGCAGCCTCCAGGAACGCGCTGCCTGTTGTGTTTTATTGCTTCATTTTCCAGGCTTCTCCCAATCCCGTTCCTGTCCCGGTGCATGAGCCACGCTGCGTTATTTCCCTCATAACTCTGCTTAGAACAGATACCCAGAGTTTGTTGTGGACAAGAAGTAATTTCTTACTCCAAGTTTCCATTCATTTCTGTAAACACAAGTTAGCTGCTGACTTTCTGTATGGAGATATCCCTCCTCAGCACAGCAGGCAGGGCTTCTTTCCATTCACAGGGACCCTCAGAAGGTGCTTTATACACCCCTGCGACAACTCAGCAAGTACAATTTGCATTTTACATTAGAAAAAGCATAATGGGATGTGGGCAACAACTTATCCGCAGGGAAAATGATGGCTTTTCCTTCTTGAGACAGTTCAGGTGCTGTTCGGTTTGAAATTCAGTTGTTTTCTCTTAATTTGTGGTCCTGTGTGGTGGGAAACAATACCCAGCACACATTCCTGGCATCCGTACCATGTGGAAATGATTCTTTATGTGCTGCATGTTTTTAACATCTTCACAAATTCATTTTGACTGGCTTTGGCTTTATTGTTTGGGCGGAATGTTTTTATCTAACGCCATTGTAAGTGAGGAAAGGTAAATAGGAGGACTCCCTTTCTCTATGTTATGTATTAGTTCATGTATCTCCTCAAAGTTTTTTCTAGAATAATCCGTTCTTGTCCTTTTAAAGTCACTTTTTCTGTCTTTCCACTCTGTCATTGATGTTAGAAACGTATCCCTTATTATTACCTTATACCTCACTCTTAATTTGACTGAGCTAAGCTTTCCCAGCACGTTGGTGTCTGACCCTTGATCTCTTAGCTCTGATCTCATCAGTAACAGCAATATTTACTCATCTGAAGTTTTCTCTAGGCACTGCTAGAGACGTTTGTCATTTTGTTATGTGCTGATTGGGAAACACCACTCGTAATCCCTTATTCTTCTGTGGCTGGAAGCGTAATCCATTTATCTGGTCCTTGAGTCAGCAAACGTGGCTCATCCTTGGTGCTAAGGGTGAGCCCAGCATCTTCCCTGTGTAACACTGGTTATCAACCCAACTTACTGCATGTACAGCAGACCACTAGATGCAGCAGTATCAGAACCTGACCACCTCATCCTACACTCACAAATCACAGGAAGCTGCTCAGAGTCCCAGTGAGATCAACTGATTTCTTCATGTGCCTCATTTAGAACAGACCCTTTGTGCCATGGCAAGGAGCTCAAAACTTCATTTAACATATTATCTTTTGCTTTAGCCATCATCACATACTCTTTTCTAAATGAGTTTTAAAAATTAATTTGGTCACAAATTGAAGTTCCCTAAATAATTCACAGGTTTATATTGTGAGCTTGTCTGCTCCTGACCTGCAGATGTGTGGGTAAAAACACCTCAAGTGCGATTAACTCTGTCAGTCTCAAGTATTTCCAGCAAGGAGAAATTCATTACCATGGATTCCCAAAACTAATAGTTCACAGAATGCTCTTAATAACCTCTGTTTCTCTGCAGTGGAAAGAATAAAACCAATGTTGAGTAAATCCTCAAACCCTGCATTGTAAATATCTATTTCACCCTGACAGAAATATCCACTGATCACAGTGCTTTATGATGAGGCTTTCACCTTGCAAAAGCGTTTTCTAACAGCAGGAAAAGCTTGCTTTGGCTTATCGTAGATTGAAATTGAAAATTATCAAAGGAACCTCCCAGCTCTGAAGTGTCCTAACTGTGCGAGGCATCTCCACTGCTGATCTGTGTTTTCATAGTAGCACGCATACTGACGGGTAGAAGAAACAAGAGGTTTGCCCACTCCATGTTGTATATCTTTTTTCCTGGAAAGATGAATAGAATAGGCCTGGGAAAACTGAATATTAGGAACGGCTGCAAGGGTTCTATGATTTCATCCTGCGCATACCCGTGATCCCCCTTGAAAAACCCTTGAGCAAGAGGTTTCCCAGGCAGAGCTTTCAAGGCTGTAGAGCATCAGCAGATATTTTTCTGACTCCATCTACCATATGCTTTGTGCCCGCATCGATTCCTCCAGCTGGTGATGGGCTTGTGGCACTGATGGAAGCACAGTGAAACTTAGAGCGGCACAACCACACTGCTGCGGATGGGTGTCAAGCTGGTAGCAGCAAGGGTAATTTTGTTTCCAGTTTCCCTTCTTTTCTGAGGTAAGTTTATGTACCACTCAGCCTGGGTGAATTGGGTACATGGTAGCAGAGAGCTGTGTTGGCACAACTCCCCAAACTGAGTGTGCCTTCCCTGCTGCCTTTGGCCAAGTTAGAGAAACCAAACACACAAACCCCCACCTTCCCAGTTCATAGAATCCCAAAACGGCTGGGTTGTGTTGGAAGGGAGCTTAAAGCTCCTCCAGCTCCAACCCGTGCCACGGGCAGGGACCCCTTCCACTGGAGCAGCTTGCTCCAAGCCCCTGTGTCCAACCTGGCCTTGAACACTGCCAGGGATGGGGCAGCCACAGCTTCTCTGGGCACCCTGTGCCAGCGCCTCAGCACCCTCACAGGGAAGAGCTTCTGCCTCAGAGCTCATCTCAGTCTCCCCTCAGGCAGGTTAAAGCCATTCCCCTTGGCCTGGCCCTGCAGGCTCTTATCCAAAGCCCTGCTCCTGGAATAAGTTCTCAAATCCATGCTAAGCCCTGAGCCGGGGGTGATTCCAGGGAGGCAGCAGATCAGTATTCCCAGCTGGGTCGCTCTGGGCTCCCCCATGGCTCACAGAGCTTTTCTCTGGCTCTCTCCCTGCAGAAGCATGCTTATCTCCCAATGGAAATGCCAGCCAGAGAGGATAGCAAAGGGCGTCCGTGGAGCTTGACCATTTCTACTGATGCTTCTGCCATTTGGCCACAGTGCCTTCTCCCAAAGGGAAACTGGCCGTGCCTTCAGCATGGGCGATGCCAACAGAATATGCTTAGTCTTTTTTAACTTTGAAATCCTGTAGATTACTCTAGATGCTCATTCACCCTGAGAAATGGTTATTTATGTATGAATCTGGTAAGTCACAGTTACCCAGCACAGACTAGTGCCTGCTGTGATTTTTACCTCAGAGGGGAAGTGATGCTCTGTGTTATCAAAGCAAAGTCATTAGTTGAATGTTGAAACTCTGGAGCCAAGAACTGAAGGATTTTGAGTACTTGGCTCAAGAAGTCCTTTTAGCTGGAGTGAGCTGTCTACTTGGAATGGTTTTGATCCTTGGGATACTTTGCTATAGTGGTACAGATTTGATTTATTCGTTGTTATTGGAGTCTCTAATAAGCAGTGTAATTTATAGGGACAAGTGCAGATAATCCCTGTACATTTGTCATTCTCATTGATTTCTGTGAGCAGGAACATTCCGGGTGGTAATCGTACATCCTAACAAAGGGTATATATCACTGTAACAGTGGAAGCAGAAATTGAATCTATTGCTGTGATTCCATGGCTGAAATTAAGGCAAAATTTTCAGTTGGACCTTTCTTAGTGAAATTAAATACCCTGATAGGGAGCTGGCATTCATTCAAGTACTTGCTGGCCCAGAGATGATGCTTGAGGCAAAACTGTGGGACTTTAAAGCGTTATAAATTCCATTATTAGGACAATGCTTGGTGGAAAGTGCTTTTTGTGTTAATGAAAAGGTACAGAGTGATCCCGTCACCATCTCAGTGTTGTACTGCACATGTTGGGAAAGCCAAAAAGCTCGCTGCATTTTTCTCCAAGGAAATCTTTGCGTTTACAGGTAATACAGCAAAGGGTAAGAGGCAAAATGCGCAACTGAGAGACACAAATGTCCTCTAGAGCAGTTCTGTGCCCATTTCAGAAATAAAACTCTTGTTTCAATTTAGTCTGAGCAAACACTGGGTTTGTTGGCTGAACCTTTAAGGTCATTTAGAGTGCAAGGCCAGGTTGGATGCGGCTTGGAGCAAGCTGCTCTAGTGGAAGGTGTCCCTGCCTGTGGCAGGGGTTGAAACTGTATGGGCTTTAAGACCCCTTCAATCCAAACCAGGCTGGGATTCTGCGATTCTATGAGTTGGGACAGTTCTAGCACTGAGGTCAAATCACTTATTTGCTGTTGATACCGTTTCCGAAAGGATCTACAAGTTGCAAAGTTAGGAACCTGGAGCAAGCTTGTTTTCCCCTTCTTGTGTGTGAATGTCTGGCACCCCATGGTCATAGTGGGCACCCAACGTCTGGCGCCCTTCCCGGCCTCTCCTGCAGCAGTGGGAAGCTGCAAGTCCATTGGAAGATGCTGTGTGCCCTGTCTGTGCTCAGGTATCCAGAACTGTTGGGCAGGTAACAGTTTAATTTTAAATGGGTGCTAACTGTCTGTAAAATGTGAATATTAATGATCCCATTAATCCCCATTAATATTAATGCTTCCCGCGTCATTGGAACATCATGAAGATTAAATCATAGGACTCGCAACACTCTTAGGTGCTGTGGGAGCAGTTCTGCAGGAACACAAGGGATTAATAACGTGGAAAGCAATTCCAAGTTTAAATGTTAGATAATCACTACTAATTTCTACGTTATGTAAATACTGAGTAAATACCTACAAATGGACTTAATTCAGGGAATAAGCCTTTATGAATTGAGCCAATTTATTCAGTTGTAACTTGCTCAGTGTATATTTGCATTTGGTGCAATTAAAGGACCATTTTCTTGAGGATAAGCAGTGTGTAGTTCGGTAATGAGAGGTGTCCCTCAGTGCACAGAAACACAGGAATACATCAGGATGACACTTGTGATCTAAGTGGTCCCAGGAAGAACTGTGTGTGTCAGACACGATGCTTGGATGGGGCTCAGGGCACTGATCAAGTGGCTGTAAGGGGGGCCACAGCTTGTTCAGATCCTGCTGCAGGAGCAGTTGGCAGTAATTCACTGTCTAGCAGGAAGGACACATTGAGTGGGTCTGTCATGGTTCCAGAAGGATTGAATAGGGATTTCAATAGATGAATTAGGTGGCATACTAGAGAATACATCTCTGTAATTTGCAGGTGCCATCGAAGTGCAAGTACTTGTGACAACAGGCTTCAAATTCAAAATGATGGATTTCAGAAATGGGCTGGAATCAATAAGATGAAATTCAATAAGGACAGCACAGGACAGCAGTCTTGGGGAGAACTCAGATACACAAATGAGGCAGCCGTGCTTTCATAGAGTTATAGTGAGCATGTATTAAATCTGAGACAAGAGCATAAATACTGCAGGAAAAGGGCAGACGTCATCTGGAGATGCAGTATCTGGGTGGGAATGGTTTGTACCTGGTCTGCTTTGTCTGTCCCCAGTGAAGCCTGAGCTGCAATGGGATGCCCAATTTGGGGAAGAATGATTTCAAAAAGTTTTAGGTGTTGTAAAGGAAGTTGAAAGGACAGTAAAACTGAAAGGCATGAACATAAATAATAGTAGGAAATATAACACCCAACAAAACATGACAGATTTCATACCCGTGGGCAGGGGATGTTAGCAGGTTAAAACACGTATTCAAATGCAGTTGTTATAAGGAGGACACAAAGGGCAGGAAAAGCGTTCAAGAAAAGTCCTCATGTTCTCAATGTGGAGGTTCAGGGGAGGAGGAAATCTCCAGACTGGGATTTGTGGGCAGACAGAGCCAGAGCAGGTCCCCTGGGGAGATCTCTGCCATAAGCCCCCACCCCAAGGTGAGACTGACACATGTCAGAGATGTCTGATACTCCTGATCTTCCCCTGGAGCAGAGTGTTAAAGTCATTGCTTGATTCTCTTTCTTTCAGCCCCATTTTTAAGGGGTCATTTGAGAAGGTACAATAGATTTCCTAGGTATGACTGGCCGATGACATGTTTTAAGTCACCCTTGGAAAAGACTCCCCTTTGAAAGACCTGACTTCCCAAGAGTTAATTAACGCTTGGCAGCATCTGTGAAGTGATATGACTGCGGGTGCTGGTGTTTGCTGTTCACCGGGTAAGGTACATCAGCTCCACAGTGGAATTCAGCTACTTCAGCGTGGAAATCACATCAGCAGCAGGACCTGATGTCCTGGGGATGGTGCTTTCTGTGGGGCTCCCTGCTGTGGATGAAAGGAAGGGGAAGAGGATGGAGAGGGACTTGTTATAAGAGCAAGTAAGGATGAGACATGGGGTAAAGGCTTTAACCTGCCCGAGGGGAGACTGAGCTGAGCTCTTAGGCACAAGCTCTTCCCTGTGAGGGTGCTGAGGCGCTGGCACAGGGTGCCCAGAGAAGCTGTGCCTGCCCCATCCCTGGCAGTGTCCAAGGCCAGGTTGGACACAGGGGCTTGGAGCAAGCTGCTCTAGTGGAAGGGGTCCCTGCCCATGGCAGGGGATGGAGCTGGAGGAACTTTGAGGTCCCTTCCAGCCCAAATGAATCTATGATTCTGTTCAAGCAGGTGGCTCTGTTCAAGCAGGTGGCTCTGGAGGCTGTTGAAATGCACATCTATGTTGTAAAGGGCAAGAGTGGGCACGTGCTGAGGAGTGAAGGACACTGAGTTGTTTTCAGATAAGAACAAGATACTTAAAATGCGAAGTAAGCAGAGACATATGGTTGGGATTCAAAGAAGGGGGAGTGATGCAGTCAGAGAACTGTCAAGGGAAATTATTTTAATAACTATATTGGGAATACAGAGTAAATCTGTCATCCAGCCTTGCAGGAACAACCAACCCAGAACATTCTCCAAAAGGCAAAATGCACCTTGAATCCTCACACATCTTTTACATAGTTCATGTGACAGCAGGGGGGGCAGCAAGTCTATTACCGTTTATCTGCCAAAACCTTTGGTTATTCATTTTGCCTGTAAAGATTCCTGATGGTGTTTACCTCTGATATTCTATTCTATATAATTTCTCTTGGTCTTTGGCAGGTTGTATAAAAGATTCCAATGAAAAGCTCTGTGTCCACTGATGTCTGAATTCATCTTTCATATCTATATATGTATATATATATATATATACACATCTAAATGTGCGCGGCGATTTGAGCAGTCTGCAGCCTGCACGCCCTGAGTAAGCAGCTTCTCCATTTCATGAAGACTGAGCACAACTGTTACTTTATCCATAATGACACAGAATGGGAAATAGAAGTTTACTGGGAATTGCTCCGTTACATTGCTCCTCAGGTTGACCAGAAGATGTTTTTCTCTCCATTTGTTTTAAATTTAACCATGTAGTATTTAGTTTCTTGTCTGAAAAGAGAAGAGGAATGGTGGGGTTTTAGTAATAATATGTGTATGTCTTCATGTAATAACTAGCAAATTATTGACACCTTCTGGAGAAACGAGGGCAGTGTAGCTGATATCTAATGGCATAGGAAGAAAGAAAGGGTATAGAATATTTTTGGCAGGCTGGAACGAGTAGGGAACAGGCCCTTTAGGTAGTGTGTTAAGCCACCATGCCTTGCATGTAATGATAGGGAAGGGAGTGGAGGGCACGGTGCTGGCTCACTTGAGCCTTTTAAAAGAAGGGAAATCTGACTAGGCTGGCTTGGCCTTGAGGACCAGGTAGGTCTTTAATGGTGCTTCACAGGTAGAAGAGATCTATATGCGCATCTGGCTACACATTTCTGCTTGTATATCATTGTCCTTTTCCAGTCTAAGTCTGCTTAACCGCAGAGAGAGGACTTCCCACGTTTCCTGTGGACCATGAGGATTTTGAAGCATTCTGACTGTTTCTTGTGCAAAGCCAGTGTATTCAGACTGTATTTAACTGACAGACGTTCATCCCATCCCGTTCCACCCAGTTGTTCCTTTCTTACCTTGTGTAAACAATTTTCTCCTTGTCTTTCCCCAGTGATCACTCCCCTGACAGGCTGGCATATAAAATCAGTGCAGAGTAATCATGCCTTTACCTAGACAGAATGCTGTATTACTTTTACCTTTGACCACCTTCATATTTGTAACCATTCTTTTGGGGAGGTTTCTATACAAATATACCATGAAGATCATCTTATATTCCAGTTGTGGGTATACTAAAGTGGGGAGGATTTTCAGGTAGAACGTTTGTGTATAAGTTTTACTTACATTTCAATGTATTGGAATAACTTTATTATTCAAACAGTATCACTGGTACTGGTTATAAAGCTTTTGCATTGATTCTCTGCGATAACCCCTCCCAGAATCCCTTCCATGGTTGTATTTAGCCCTTCCACAGCAGCAGTTGGGCAGGCGTGACACAAGTCTCCAGTGCTGGACAGAGGGTTGGGGGTGGTGGGATGTGCGGGAGGGTCTGAAGCACAAATCAAAACGAAACAGTAAATTTGACATAATTTGCCTAGGAAATAATTAAATGAAGCACACATTCAGTGGTCTGGAAAATGTACAGAAAGAATCCCTGATTTCTCAGAGTACTTTCGTATCAGTGTGCGCTAAATTAGCTTAAACAATGCAGCTGAAGTGGAATATTGTCTGTGGCTCAGACCTTTTACTTAGACAGCAATCAGTCACCAACTGGGAAACTTTCCGTTTAGCCAATAGGTTATTGCCTTTTTTTTAATTCTTTTTTTCTCTTTTTTTTTCTTTTTACATTTACATGATTAAATCCTTAGCAGCGGTTTGATTGAAGAGTGTTGCTTACTGAAAGTAGCTTCTGGTAAGTCTGAAAGCTTTCCCAGGTAGCAGGAAAAACAGAGTATGAAAGATGGAAGATGGGAGGCCTGTTCTGCATCTTCTGTATGCCCGAGGGACATTTCACTGTGGCAGTTTTCCTTCTCTTTGAGGAGGAACGACCATAAAAGGCCACAGACACAAGTCTCATCCCTATTTGCACAGAAAGACTTTCCAAATAAGAGAGTTCTTTTTCTATCCATACTCTGACAATCTTTATTTGGGACGAGGGATTCTCCCTGAAGCTCGAAAGCACCCCATCCACACCTGCACATGTTGTAGGCTGGTTTACGGGACACGATTGCTTTGAGGACTTCGTGTCTTGCAGAAATATGTTCTTCTCATTTCCTTTCATTTCAGTTTTTCTCACCAGAAAGACATAACACAGCATCATCCCATTACAGTGCTATTGGTAGCAGGAATCAGTAAGGGGGTTTTTGTATATCAAGTGATTTGCTTTTCATTTTAACCAATTTCAGCTGCGCTTTAAGAAGTTAGAAAGAATAATTAGGCAGTCAACAGAAAAGCACCTAATTGCTCCCAGCTAGCTAAGTACAGCTGAAACGGTGGTTAAAAACCCAAATGTGCCAGTGCTACAGGGAAATGTGCTCAAGTCAGCCCTTACACAGGCTGTGCAACGGTGGGAACATGCAAGGAGTCTTTGGAGGAGGCTGAGCGAGGCAGAGAGATGAGGTGTCCATAAGGAATGCTGGTGGCTGGGTTTGGCACCCCAAAACCTCTGCTGACTGCCCAGTGAGGCTTATCCAGCAGTGGTCAGTGATAAGCCAGCAACACCACAGTTGTTCCCTCTGTTGGAAACCAGAAACCTGTCAAAGGGGGAATCCACCAGCTGGGGACACAGCAATCTGTCCATGTCAGTGTGCCTGGGAACGGTCTTCCACCTAAGGCACAAAGACGGTAAGCTTGGAAAGCAAAACAAAATCTTGCTGGAGTTGAGGCTGGGTAAGGGTTTTCTGATTTAAAACCAGGGATTTGCAAATCAATTAACAGAAATGGCAATTTTATTTTCTACATTTCTTTTCTTTACAAAGCATCAAACTGCTGATAACAAACCCATCTCGAGGCAAAGAATATAGCTTTTCTATTTCTGTATTTTCTCAGTGATAAATTGAGTACAGTAATGAAAAAATGTAGGAGAGTGATGAAAGGGCTGCAGAGAGAACAAGTGCTCGCCCTTTCCCTTCTCTCTGCATTTACCAAGTGAACAATATGAGTCACAGAAAATAGGGAAAATCTATGGCATCAGAAATTGAAGAATGATTATCTGCAGAGAGCCTGCTCCTTCGCTGATGGAGAAATGGTTGCATGACAAAGTAACTGTGGGTAAGAGATGAAGACCCTTCGATTTGCCTCGAAAAAGAAAGCTGTCATGTTCGTCTTTCAGAGAACTTTCAGCATCACAACTAATTCTGCCCATCAGCCTTCATTCAGAGCGTGTCCTTCCCACCTCCTGAGCAGGTTCTGGCTGTCAGGCTCTTATTTGCTGCCATAACTGGGGGATTTGGGCCAATGTGCTTGTCCAGAAGCGCCACGCTTGGAAAAAACATCACCATCCCTCCTTGGAGAAGTGGTGCTTTGCTTCCAATTCGGGGCCAACCCCTCTCATGTGTTTTATATGTATATATGTATAAAAAATCATATATGATATATGCAGTTCTTTGCTGAGCTCTTTTGCTTTCAGTCTTTGAAGACCATGGAAGTACCTCAGAGCATCACAGCATGAGCATCAGAGCATAAGCACTAGAGGTATTAGCATAACAGTGTAAAAACTGTCCCTGTAAATCAGTTAGTATTCTGTAACAGGAAAAATCCATCTGATTTTTTTTTTTGTTAAATTTTCTTTATTTTACTAAGATTTAGGAAAAAAAAGTTGAATTTTATGTGTTTAAGTGAAAATCAATCACAGTGATAAAGTTGATACATAGGTAGTAAGATTTTCTTAATCTTTTTTGCTCAGTAATTTTAGTGATAAATTTAGCCCTTTTTGTTCTGGCTTCTATCACTTGAACTTTCATGCAGTAGCACCATCTGAGTTTATGAATTTATTCTGGTGCACATTATGAATTGTTCTTTGCTTGGTGAGAGTCCTCCAGGTACAATAGGAGCATCCTTCTCACTGCTCACATGCTGTGCCCATTGCTCACAAAACCTTAGTGAGAGCCTGACCCTCCAAGAAGTGGCATGTGAGGCGCATGTAGCCGACAGCAACCGTGTGGTTTTGGTTCAGTGATGCAGAGAACCCCCCTTGCTTTGCTGAATCAACAGCAAAACTCTGGCTGCTGCAAACCTCTCAAGTATAAATTCACTTTGTGTTTAACTCCCATCTCCAAGGCATGGCTCAGTTTAAGTATGTTCTGATGAATACAAATGCATGTACTTAGTTGAGGTATTGATGCTGGAGATGAATAAACTGTTTTAATGGGACCCTCCCAGGGTCCAAGGACAGTCAAGGCACACAGGGTCATTATCAGCTCAGTGGTAATGAGGCAGCAGGAGGGATGGCACCAAGGCAGGTGACACATCTGACACTGGTAACGTCTTTCCAGGTCTCTTGCACCTTCCTCAACTTCGACTGAGGTTAGAATCACAGAATGAACCCCAGCCTGGTTTGGGTTGGAAGAGCCCCTAAAGCTCCTCCAGCTCCAACCCCTGCCACGGGCAGGGACCCCTTCCACTAGAGCAGCTTGCTCCAAGCCCCTGTGTCCAACCTGGCCTTGAACACTGCCAGGGATGGGGCAGCCACAGCTTCTCTGGGCACCCTGTGCCAGCGCCTCAGCACCCTCCCAGGGAAGAGCTTCTGCCTAAGAGCTCATCTCAGTCTCCCCTGTTTAAGTTTAAACCCATCACTCCTTGTCCTACTGCTACAGCCCCTGATGAAGAGTCCCTCTCCAGCATCCTTGTACCCTTTTCACATGCTGGAAGCTACACTGAGGTCTCCACACAGCTTCCCTTCTCCAGGCTGAGCAGCCCCAACTTTCTCAGCCTGTCTCCATGCAGGAGGTGCTCCAGCCCCTGATCATCCTCTAGGTTAAAACAGATCATGACCTTTGAGAAGTGGCACTGCTGCAAGTCAAGCAGGTAAAGGCCAATATTTCAATGCCAAAACGAATGATATAAGAGGAATCTTGCAGATGGGAATCCAGCTGTGTCAGCCTGTAACCAGCCAGTATTCGCTTCCAGGAGCCCTTCCTGCCCCTGTGACTCCAGGATGCTGTTGATAGAAATACAATAGCTACAACAGATAGGTCACTTGCTTACACAGTTTCAATCTGATTTTCCCTGCCAATTCTGCATTAGCTGTGGCAACGTGGGTCTTTTCTCTATCATTCACGACTGACATTCAAGTTGGCCTGAAATAAATTGATCACTGATAACAGATAATACGTGATAACACATTTCTAGTTAAAACACACAGGATATTACATTAGTTTATACAAAGGATGGTTGTGCTGCTGCTGATATGAAAGAGGTGAGGAGAAAAGATGAATCAGAAACTTCCAGAAGTAGCACTTTTATGAGGTTTTCCTCACTCTTTAGCCTTGACATGGATTGGAAATAAATGAAGAATCAAGATATGGCCATTTTTCTTCACAGCCCACCCCTAATTTCTTTTATCAGAACCAGCGTGCCAGTGTTCCGCTGCACACAAGACAAAGTGTGTTTAATAAGCAGAGGTGGGGACCTTTAGGCAATGCTCTTCAATCAAAATGCTGTTAAAGAACTAATCATGTAAATGCAAAAGAGGCAAAAAATCTTCTCAGCTTTCCCAGTTGGTGACTGATTGCCACGTAAATGAAGATTTGTGCCACGCCTGCACGGGCTGTGCTCTGCTTCTGCCTGTTATTTACTCCACTGGTTCAGAAGTGTAGGAACTATATAAAGCATATATGTTTGGGGGGTATTTTACAACAAACTAAGTATGGAGCTCAACTTTCTGTTTTGTTAAACATGAAAAAAACATTGCGCAGCGTTTTATTACGGGGGGGGGGGGGGTAGCTGGACAAAAGATGACACTACATGGAGAGTCATTTAATGGTTACCTGCACTTTATGCATTCATAAGCAGTTAAATGAACCATGCTGGGTGCAGGTAGGGTGGGAACAATGTTATTGCTGCTGAGCTTCATTTAGAAGATGTCGTGAATATGATAAGGGGGAATGGCTTTAACCTGCCCGAGGGGAGACTGAGCTGAGCTCTTAGGCAGAAGCTCTTCCCTGTGAGGGTGCTGAGGCGCTGGCACAGGGTGCCCAGAGAAGCTGTGGCTGCCCCATCCCTGGCAGTGTTCAAGGCCAGGTTGGACACAGGGGCTTGGAGCAAGCTGCTCCAGTGGAAGGGGTCCCTGCCTGTGGCAGGGGTTGGAGCTGGAGGAGCTTTGAGGTCCCTTCCAACACAAACCAGGCTGGGATTCTGTGATGACTCCCCATTTTCAGAAGCCAGGAGGAGATGAGGTGCTGTAGTTCAAGGCTGGCACTGTAATGTGTTTCATAGGCATTGATGTTTAGGAGTGGTAAAACATTGCTAGCACACGGGCAATGAACTTGTTCTGCAGATGAATTTGGCTTGAAAAATTTTGAACTTTTATTTTTCAGTAACTTCCAGTTCCCACTATTCCTGGCTTCCAAGGAATTTAATTCCCAAAGAAAAACCTTGTTTGCCTTTGCCTTAGGCTGGGAGTTCGGGGTGGGACTTCGTCCGTGAAGGGTTTCTCCTCTGAAACCCAGACCTTTTAAAATGCAGCGATGTAAATATCTGGTTTTAAACTTAACACACTGCTTACCAATGCAAACGCCTGCTATTCATCTACTCTTGCTCGTCCGCTCCTGTTTGACAATCTCAGTGTTAGTGGCTCCTGTTCCCTGGGATGTCCATCATCTCCATGGCCTTGCCTGGACTTGCTCCAATCTCTGTGTGTGTGTGTGTGTGTCGTACCAGGGCTGAACAGAGGAGGATGTAATAATATTCCTTGTCTGGCAACTCCAATGTATTCTGAAAAAGAAGGAAAAAAGTATATATAGAAGTGGAGCAAGGGTTTTTTTTTGAGTGTTGACAAATGATTTTGCAACACTAAAAAGCACAATTATCGCTTTATGACAGACACTCTGGTGCAATATGTTCAACTCTGAAAACAATTTGGTTGGAACGAGTTTTTGGTGATGTTTATGGTTGTGTTTATTTTTAAATAAGGTGTTTTAGATGTGGCGTTCAGAGGTGTTCAGGGATCAATACTGCTTCCAGGTCTGCAAATGAGAGCGGTGTTTACGTGTGCTGGAGAGGAGGGGGATTTGTCTAGATATAAATTATTTAAACCCTTGACAAAATTTGGGGTGCTTTGAAACAGTGGAATAGTTTCTTGCTTCTTAAAGCACTGGAAGCAAGCTCAGCTTATGAGTTTTGCGTTGCGTTTCCACGACTTGCACTCTCTAATGACTTCACTGATAGCGATGGGGCGTATGGATGGACCACTCGGTGGATAAAGAACTGGCTGGATGGCCACACACAAAGAGTTGTGGTCAATGGCTCAATGTCCGGCTGGAGACCAGTAACGAGTGGGGTCCCTCAGGGATCGGTGTTGGGACCGGTCTTGTTTAATGTCTTCGTTGCTGACATGGACAGTGGGATTGAGTGCGCCCTCAGCAAGTTTTGTCGGAGCAATCCCAGGCACAGCTACAGGTTGGGCAGAGAAGAGATTCAGAGCAGCCCAAGGAGAAGGACCTGGGGGTGTTGGTCGATGAGAAAATGAACATGAGCCGGCTTCAGTGTGCGCTCACAGCCCAGAAAGCAACCGTGTCCTGGGCTGCATCAAAAGGAGCGTGACCAGCAGGGCGAAGGAGGTGATCCTGCCCCTCTACTCTGCTCTTGTGAGACCTCACCTGGAGCATTGTGTGCAGTTCTGGTGTCCTCAGCATAAAAAGGACATGGAACTGCTGGAACAAGTCCAGAGGAGGCCACGAGGATGCTCAGGGGCTGGAGCACCTCCTGTATGAAGACAGGCTGAGGAAGTTGGGGCTGTTCAGCCTGGAGAAGAGAAGCTGCATGGAGACCTCAGAGCAGCTTCCAGTATCTGAAGGGGGGCTATAGGGATGCTGGGGAGGGACTCTTCATTAGGGACTGTAGTGATAGGACAAGGGGTAATGGGTTAAAACTGAAACAGGGGAAGTTTAGATTGGATCTAAGGAGGAAATTCTTCACTGTGAGGGTGGTGAGGCACTGGAATGGGTTGCCCAGGGAGGTTGTGAATGCTGCATCCCTGGCAGTGTTCAAGGCCAGGTTGGACAGAGCCTTGGGTGAGCTGGTTTAGTGTGAGGTGTCCCTGCCCATGGCAGGGGGGTTGGAACTGGATGATCTTAAGGTCCTTTCCAACCCTAACTATTCTATGATTCTATATCCAGCCTTCAGGGGGGACTCTGCAGTCTGCCCATTCTCAGTTTGGGGTCACAAGTATTCTGCATCGTCTGCTGCCTGCATCAAGCCACTGGTTGGAGGGTGTCCACTCCCAGACCATGCGTGAGCAGGGTTGGATTTACGGCCGGGCCGGGGGTCAGGAGCAGTGAGTGAAGCTCCTCAAGCACATGAGACACCTCCCTGGTTAATCGCCGCGGGGCTGGCTCAGCAGCACTGGCTTCTGCGTGGAACAGCAGCCAGGGTGATCTCCTGCACACGTTACATCTGCTTCTGCTAGTGACTACACCTCACAGTGCCACTGTGGTGTGTGACCGCAGGATGACAGCTGTTGTGTTGTGTGGTGATGGTTAGTGACGAGCTCCACAGGTGGCAGAATAGCCTGTTGGGGACCCTGCTAGCTGTCAGTGCAGCCCCCTTCCTTCCTCTTCGAACCCACATTTCAGGCACATTATTTACTCCGAAGAACAACATTTCAACTGGGATTTATTTTTTCCCCATAAAAGCTTTCCTTTGATTAAATCTTCCCTTTTTTTGTCCCTTTTCTCTCTTTCCCACATTTGGAGCATTATATTGTGTCTGGTTGTTCCCTCACAAGATGCTTCATCCTTATACCTACAGAACTGGATCTGTAGTTTGAGTTGGAAGGGACCTCCAAAGGTCATCTAGTTCAGCCTTCCTGCAATGAGCAGGGACTTCTTCAAGTAGATCAGGTTGCCCAGAACCACATCCCTCCTTGAGGGTCTGAAGTCAGTGGGACCTATAAATGGGGAGAGGATGAGAAGGAAAGAATCACAGAACCCCAGCCTGGTTTGTGTTGGAAGGGACCTCAAAGCTCCTCCAGCCCCAACCCCTGCCACGGGCAGGGACCCCTTCCACTGGAGCAGCTTGCTCCAAGCCCCTGTGTCCAACCTGGCCTTGAACACTGCCAGGGATGGGGCAGCCACAGCTTCTCTGGGCACCCTGTGCCAGCGCCTCAGCACCCTCCCAGGGAAGAGCTTCTGCCTAAGAGCTCAGCTCAGTCTCCCCTCGGGCAGGTTAAAGCCATTCCCCTTGGCCTGGCCCTGCAGGCCCTGATGAGAAGTCCCTTGAATTTAGAATTTTGTTGCTGTTGGTTTTTAATTTTGTTAATTAGGAAATTAGGGTTTATTACAATAAATCTTCGTGCGAACGCAAATGCTAAAATGTATGAAACTTTGCGAAGACAGAATAATTTGGAAAGCAGAAGTTTTTCCAGATGCTGTGAGATCTGATGATTGCAAACTGAAAGTCATATAGATTCTCAATTAGTGGCAAATGGAGTTCATCACTGCTTTTAATAACCCTCATAAGCACATTTTAATTTTTCTATGTATTTGTCATAAAAAATCTAATTATTATGTCCAAGCCATAAAAAGAAGAACAATAATCCATTTCTTATGTCATGTTGGTGATTTCTAGATATTACACAAGTTAATGAAATCAATATGCGTGTTAGGAAAGCAGAGCGATATATTGTTCTGTCTGCAGAGAGAAATCGATGTTTCACGTTGGCTTGTCAGTGTCTGCAGCACACAGCTCAGGTCAGTGGTCCCTAACCTGCCACTCCATGGGGCAGTCAGAATGCAGGGGATGGTAGCCCTGAGGTGCAGCCTCCTGGTCAGTGCGGGTGAGCTGCCCCATAGCCAGAGGGGTGGGAAGCCTCAGGGGAGCGCTGGACACCTCCAAGCAAACGTTTCTTGTAACAGCCAAGTCTGTCCCATGCTCCCATCACTGGGAGGAAGCAGGGAACTGGTCAGAGGGACAAGGGCAGAGCCCACTCTGAGTGTGAAGATCCATCAGGGCAGCGTTCTGCAGGCACAGCAGGCACTGGGACAATAGTGTGTGTTCAACTGGAATGGGTTGCCCAGGGAAGCTGTGAATGCTCCATCCCTGGTGGTGTTCAAGGCCAGGTTGGACAGAACCTTGGGTGAGCTGGTTTAGTGTGAGGTGTCCCTGCCCATGGCAGGGGGGTTGGAACTGGATGATTTTAAGGTCCTTTCCACCCCTAACTGTTCTATGATTCTTCAGGAGGGGAAATATTGAGTGCCTCTGTGGTGTGCCTGTCCATGGCAGGGGGTTGGAACCAGATGATCTTACGGTCCTTTCCAGCCCAAACCGTTCTATGATTCTATGATTTATCTTCAAGGCCTTGAGATTTGGACCACGTGTTCTTATCACTTACAAGCTGGTTTGGAGCTGGCGGACTGGTTCCAATGAATTCAGCGGCATCAGGGTGGAATGAAATGATGGTTGCTCTTATTAATGTTACTGTTTTCTTGCAGCTTGGCTTTTTTTTCTTGCAGCTCGCTATTTAGGCTTGTCTGAACTTCATTCTCACGCCGTTTGCTTTAATTGCTTTTGGAAACAGAGACAACTTTATTTCTCTCTGTTATAAACAGCTCCAGGGAATACAAATGTGTGGCTGTCTCCCTCGTGCCATGCTCCATTGCTGTGCACGTCTAATAAAGGTGATTAATATCTTTAACACTGTAGTGGGTATAATCTTGGGTAAATATTTAAACAAAACCCCTGTGCAAAAGACCAAAATCTACTCTTTTTTTTTGAGTATTTTCATTGTTTTTTATTCTATCCTATAATGGTGATGAATTACTTATTTAATCAGAGTACAATATTCTCAACACAGAACTGGAGAGAAGAAATAATGGAAAATGCTGATTTTTTTCCCTATCATTGATCATTTTCAGAAATCTTTTAGCGAATGAGTTGAGGCAGGCATGTGAAGGAAGGGGATTGTATGGATTTTAAACTGTGTAGGGATGGGTTTGCACACCAGGATCATACTGGACACTGGAGATGGCACACTGCCGGCACGGCTACCTGCGATCCTTTGTCCTCTGTGTTCTTTTGCTGTGTGTTTTTCTCTCAATTAATCAGATTTAAGTGGAGCAATGTAATAGGCTGCTTTCTGAGAAGGAAATGAAGCCTCACTAGAATGTCAATCTCTTTCCAGAATGTTTAACATCACTTTAAATTTAATCAGCAAACCAAAAAATAATCACTTATTTTTCTCATTTGTTTTAGATAACCGAAATCTTTGGCTTTGATTTTGATTTCTTTTGACTCCCAGAAAATGAGCAAAGTCTAAAGTGTGTTTCATGTTTGATGGGGCACAGGCAACTCCGCAATTTGAAACTTGCAAATGGGGAATCAGTCCCAAATCCTTCAAAATACTTAACTGGAAAACCAGACCATCAGGTGGGTGAGAACAAATCAGTTCTGTGCCCTTGCAGTTGCTTGTCCATCACTTAGCACTGACTCTTCAACCAGACCAGGTCCCTGCCGGAGTTTCTACAGTCTATATATCTTGTCCTAGGTGGGAAGGTGTTCATTTAAAAGCAGTTTAAGGAGGAATATCAGGTGACTGGAAAGCGCTTTTCATATTGGACCATCACACAAAATTTATTTGGGAGTTTAATTCATCTTTCATCCTTACTTCTTATCATTTTTAATGCATTTCCTTAATCTATACACTGCATAACTGCTTCTAATCTTGTTTCTTATGCATTTCTTTAACCTATACACTGCATAGATGTTTATTTACTGCTATATTTAAGGTTTTTTCTGACCTTCAGTTTCCATGGTGGCATGGGTGAAAGACTCTGATTGTAGTTGTTGAAATGGAGAGTAGCTCTGCCATGGATTTAATCTGCAGTCAAAGCTCAGCATAACAGATAATAAAAGCTAAATCTTCTCGTAGATCAGAGTCTTTAGAGGTCCTATAAGAAGTATGCACACAAAATAAACATTTTTTATAGTCATATTTAATATTAACTTTCCACTGTGGTTCTGCACATACAGTCTAGCCATAATTAGTAAATTACACAGATTTTGCTGATGTGAATGTAATGATCACTTTCAGTCAGTAAATAGCAGAAAATTCAGCAGCATGCCAATATACCAGAAATCATTATTTGTCTCAAACTGTGAGGCTCCAGAAATACCATAGAAGCTAATTTCTACCACGGGAAAGATGATCTTCCTAGGAAACCATTGATAGAAAGAAAAGCTACAATTTTTCATCACTACTAGATCATATTATATCATCTCCGTTTTTACAGAATGATATTGACAGCAGGACTACACTTCCGTGTTTACTTGTGTGTTATCTTGGTTAATGCATGGCTTTTAGTCTTCTCTTTTCGAGTTCTCTTTTGGAAATGCAGAACTGATGCAACCTGCTCAGTGTCATTGTCATAAGACTTGCCGACATCTTCTACTGGATTCTATTTCATTTCCCCACTATGAAACCTAGATTAAAGAAGAGCCCAGTCAATTAGGGAAGGAATAAAGCAGGTGTTTAGGAGAAAATCACTTAATCTGTGCTCTGAAGCCCAGAAAATTCTCCATGCTCTGCCTTGTCACTGTTCAAATCTTCCCTTTCGAAGACTGTGAACTTCCTGATGATAAGCCTCAAAAAGAAGTGAAAGTGTGCACCTTCCTTCTGGATCAGGCCTTCCAGTCTGTGGCAAACCTGGAGAGGGCTTGTCCTGTGGGATCTTGTGTCCCTGGAGGCAAGGACGATAGGCTCTGTGTTCTGCACCATGCTGAGTACAGAACGTCACTGTGTATAAACCCAGTGCTGCAGTCACAGCGCTTCCCACCTGGAGTTCTCCTTTTCCATATTTAAAGCTGAGTTGTACCTCTGCAATAGATCTTTGTGCAGGGCACAGAGTTTACTGAGACAGGCACCAGTAATGAAGTCTGAGGAAAGCATTGTGGGAGGCAGAAAAATGCACTAGACCTTATATGCTCATAACCATGGTCTTAAATGTAATACATTTAATAAAAGCTATCAAAGAATATTGTACATTTAGAGGTTATATACAGCCATTGTGTATTTTGGATATAGCGGATGGAGGCATGAAGAACTCTGTGTGCTCGTAATCTGTAGGCTCCAAAAAGCTGCAGGAAGAGAACTGATGGTGTCGATTTGCCCTGTGGGTGAAAATACCCAACTCAGGGATCCATGGGAAGGAGCATGAGATAGTCTTTGGAGGAGCAAATTCCTGCTGCCTGCATGGGAATGCTGGAAGCTGCTGTGTCCTGTCTGCACACGTTGCTGTTTGCCCCTTGGCAGTTAGAAATGCAGAAGCATTTGTACAGTCAGATGGGTCAACAGACTCATGCCAGTCGAAGCAAAACGGTCAGCTGAGCTGCTGAAAGCTCCAGCTTCTCCCCCCTCTGTGCTTACTGCGAGGGGGCTGCAGCCCAGCGCTTGGATAACAAACTTGAGGGTATTGGGGATAGTGGAAAAGAGGCTTTATGGTACTTCTTTTACCCCCAAAAGTCACTCTATTGACAAGAAAGCACACAAAGCTGCAGCTGAGGCAGTAGGGGTGCAAAGGCTGGACTTGCAGCACCAGGGAAGGGTGACGCCGGTGATTCCATCGATTCTGGTGGTAAAATCTCTCCTGCCCAACTCCCAGGTGTAACACTCCCTTCTTTACAATCCAGTTCCACTCACGGCTTTCATGCGTTCCATTGCCACAGGATAAAAGATGGGATTGATTGCATTGTAACCTGAAAAGGGAGTTTGTTACCATGTGATTTAATTAATGTTACTGAAAAAACCCCGTAGTCCATAACTTGTCATCACCTTTATCTGGGGAAATACTTGGAGGAAAGAGAGCTGTATGTCCAGTCACGTGCTGTAATCTTCATCCTACATATACTTTAATGGGTCATTTCCACAGGGGGAGCAGTAAGGCAGCACATCTATTGCTAAATGAGATGGGTGCTCTTAAGCTGAGGCCCCAGATTTTTAGCCTGATAATTCTGGATTGTTCTATAAATAAGACATCCTTTCCCATGTATAGAAACGCGACAGCAATTAAAAAAGCAGCTCTGCCCTACAGCCATTCCCACTGCACCAGAAAGCTTTATTATGCTGCATCGTTTATGTACAGAGGAATGTAACTAAGAATATAATTCCAGTCCTTGAAAATGAGAAATGAGACCCTGCAATGAACTATAGCCTCCATGTCAATCCCCTGCAAATAATGGTGTGCATAACTCTGGGCTCCAGGAAGAAGCACGACACAGAGGCCCAACTCCTGTTGGCATCCATCAGGGATGGCAGGGGCAGCAGATCTGGTTAGACAAGGCAGCTTCTCCACACAGCCAGGTAGGAAAGCAGGTCTGCAGCCTCTGGTGGAGAAGTAGGGACAGGCCAAGGGGAATGGCTTTAACCTGCCCGAGGGGAGACTGAGCTGAGCTCTTAGGCAGAAGCTCTTCCCTGTGAGGGTGCTGAGGCGCTGGCACAGGGTGCCCAGAGAAGCTGTGGCTGCCCCATCCCTGGCAGTGTTCAAGGCCAGGCTGGACACAGGGGCTTGGAGCAAGCTGCTCCAGTGGAAGGGGTCCCTGCCCGTGGCAGGTGTTGGAGCTGGAGGGGCTTTAAGCTCCTTTCCAGCACAAACCAGGCTGTGATGGTGATGAGGAGGAGAGAGGGTGAGGTTAGACAAAGCAGTCAGAACCCTGGAGACACTGCACTACTTCTGGGGACACCAGGTTTTACTTACAAGATATTCAAATTTAAAGAGGAAATTAAGAGGAGATTCCCACAGTAATGCTCCAAGGGGGTTCACTGGTGGACATGTAATGAGACCAAGAGATGCCTCCAGGCATTTACACTGCTGTACACATAGCTGCTGTTTTTAATGAGACAGGAGATCCATGCAGCAAACCATCCTCATCCTTTCCATGCCTCCTGTCTCCTCCATCCCTCTACCCCTCCACAGACTGCCAGGAGCTAGAGGGATAAGAGGAATAAATGGTCCAGGTAATAATAACTGCACAGGGAAAGAGGAAATCAAGCTGAAATAAAGTAGTGGGTTTACCTCTGTACAGTGCGGGTTAGACTCTTGCAAGGCTATTACACCTCGTTCCACTGTTCACATTTCAGGATGATTCAGCTATTCCTTGAGAGAGAATCAAATATTATCTAGGAAGCCTTACAGAAGTTAAGCGTGTGATGCTCAAATCATCTGCAGAGAAAGATGAAGAGGTGATTTGTTACGTTGTGCGGGTCCTTACTCATAAGAAAGATACTTGATAGTAAGGGGGATGCTCATTTTTGCAGACAAAACCATAATGATTTCTGAAAGCTGAATTTAGTGGAAGGCAATTTTGAGCTAAGATGCTATTTCCCAGCAGCGAGGGGGTATTTAGCTGCTGAAAGTGTTGTCCAGATGTGGCAGCCTGAGCGTTGTCTGGAATTGCAAGGATGAGACCAGGCAGCTTTATAGAACATATATTGTATTCAGGCTCCTGGGAAACTTTACAGCCTGTGACTGAGCTCAGACTGAATTACCCTTAGTGACCTCTCCGGCCATATACTGCACAAATACTTTGGTATGGTTGAATTTCATTCGTACCAAATTCCGTGCTCCATAACCACGGTTCCATGTAGAGGCGCCAGGGGGAGGTTTTCACTTGTTTGCCTTTAGAACATACAGTTTTATCAAAATTAAAGTATTTGACAGAATTATATAGATTTGGGAGTTTAACATGGCAGGAAAAACCTGCAGCAAGAGAGGTGAGACTGAGGGCTGGCCCGTGGCTACCCGAAAACAAAGAGGAAAGGGAAAGAGCTGGAGCTGCAGGAGGAAACCCAGGGCTGGGAGCCTGAGCATTAGGGAAAACAGGCTGCTTGTTGTGAGGACACTTGCAATGGAGGTGAGTGATGAAGAGTGAATAAAACCTTATGTAAGGGAAGGCAAAGGAGGACAAGGAGAGCACTTGCATCAAGCACAAAGAGTAGACCGTGTTGGTCTTTGCATTGGAAATGAAATCTTGTTCATTTATGGGAGCGGAATGAAACCCCACTACTTCAGCTCTAGAGTCCTGCCTGGGACAGGGCAGTCAGTCTGTTTTGTCTGGAAGTTTGTGTCTTGGGAGATTTGATTACAGTTGGTTGTATGATGCGCCAGATCCCCACGCTGCTCTGCTCACAGGACCTACAGTGGTTGAGCTGAGGGACCAGCAGGCCAGCAGCTCCTCATTCCCACTGGAATCAATGGTATTAATTAATGTTACTAATTGACTGGAACAGGCTGCCTAGGGAAGTGGTGCATTCATCATCCCTGGAGGTCTTTAAATGCATGTCGATGTGTCACTGAGGGACATTGGTTAGTGGTGGAGTTGGCACTGCTGGGTTAACGGTTGGACTTGATCTTAAAGGCGTTTTCCCACCTAAATGATTCTATGAGTATCATGTTTCTCATCTGTTGTTGTCATTGGCACTAATTAAATCAGTTTACTGAATGCTGAGTGGGCATTTCACCCCTTACTTCCTGGTGATGGATGCAGGGAAGAGGCTGGGCTAAACCTCACCCTAACCCTGGCACAGCCTGAGCACCAGGAGACCTCTTTAACTTGCTTTAGTTTGTAGTGGTTACCCAGGCACTCCCGTGACAGCACAGAGGGCTCCAGCCTCATCCTCTGTGTTTGGTGACAAGTTTAAGGCAAATAACCATCACCGGGATAAGCAGCAGTAGGTGTCAGGTGTGAGAAATCCCTCCATGGGACCGCTTCAGTAAGGCCAGGACATGAGCAAATCTCTCTTTTTCTCCCTTCAAAGGCACAGAACCTTGAATAAGCAGTTTAATGCAGTTGGAAATCTTACACCATCGCATTTACTTAATCTAGAACATATTTTCACAGTTTCAAATAGAAACTGCATCAGCCAATTGTATATCTTTACTTGTGGGAAGAACTGGTTTTAGTGATTTGATTCCTTGACTTTGTGGCAGTACATTCATTCATGAAGGATAAAGAAATAAGTGGCTCAGAAGCAGGCAGATACTTTTGTAATACCATAGACTGAATAAAACCACTGCATATGCCCCATCCCTCGTGATACCCTGCTCTCAGACGGAGCTCTGCATTTCAGAGGGAGTGATCCCTCGCCAGGTGTCTGTGGGAAGCAGATTCATTGCTCATTCTCTGTACACATAAATAAGAATAATAAGAATTCCTCTCAGTGTTTTGTCTGTTGCCAAGAAGAAATCCTAATGATATTTAGCTTGGGCTGGGATGGGGGAGTGGGAAAGACTGGCATCAACAACGCCCCATTTCAGTGCATGGGAATCCCATGTCAGGTTGTAGCTGTGGTGGGGGGGACACGACACTGGTGGGTGCTCACCATCTCCTTTAGGACAGAAGAGACTTCTGCAGGAGGAAGGTCAGTAGCAGGCTCATTTTAGGGATCCACAAAGAAGTACAATTAATAAATTATCCCTTTGCATGGAAGTAACTCTTCTGAATGTGTCTGTTGCTAAAAATGGTCTGTAGTGACTGCGTGCTCTTCCAGGTCAGCAAGAGAGGTAGGGAGGAGTGGATTGCCACCTTTGTGAGTTGGACTATGACAAATTCAGTGTTATATCTCTTGAGTGCGATCCTGCTTGAACTTGAAAGGTGGGTGATGCTGACCTTCATCACTTCAGGAAGTGGGCAGGTTCAGCCTTCCCCAGACCAGTTTCACCTGAAGATGGTGTTTTTCTGCTCATTAAAAACACTCTACATAAACTTTCAGTTTTCTTTGCTCACAAGTGCACAGGCACAAGCAAGCACTGGGAATTCCCAGCATTTGAAGTCTGTCTGACCCCAGCTCATTCCTACAACTGAAATAGTTCCAGCTGATGGACCAGGGAAAGGGCTGGAGAACATCTGCAGGTGGATCCCAGAGCACACAAAACCAGGCTGTGCATGAGACGAAGTAGTTTCACAGTACCTTGAGGGGACGTTAGCAACATATTCCAGGTTGCAGAGGTGGGATCAGATGGTGGCATTTTGCTGTGCAAATGGAGCAAGCCGGTAGGACAAGGCTGGGGCATTCAGGAGAGTGAAGCTCCACTTGGACAGAGGCTTTGGTTAGGAAGATCATAACCATTTTCTTGCCCTCATTTTGTGGGTAGCCATTTACCTTGTGGAGCCCTGGGATTTTACAGCAGTTGTTACAGAAGGTTCTGAAACCTTCTGTAGGTTCCCACATGTAGGATCTGTGTCTTTTACAGCTATTTGTATAGGATCTGTTCTTTATCTTGTAGAGAGGAGTGCTTTTCAGAAACGTCAATAGCGTGTGCCTATACCAACCATAATAAGACATGTAAAGAAATATATACTTCTTCAGAAAGATTCGTCTGAAACCCTGAATTCCCACCTTCACCGCTGGCATCCTGAGTTCTTTCACTCCCCATGCAACATTACAAAGAGTAGAGCAGTCCCTTAAGGGTAGGACATTTTTTCCATCATTTTCCATCCATTTGGAACTCTTTTATGCCCAGATGTATAAATAGTGCAGAGTACGAACTTTAGTGAAGAGTTCTGCTGAGGTAATGGAAGAAAATCTGGCTTGTGTTTTCTTTGCCATGTTGCTACTGCAAGCTTAAAAGCAATACAAAGCAGCAGAAACGAATGTACGTTAGTGTTCTGTGAAGAGCTGAGACTCTCCAGGAACACAGGGGGTAGATGTGACAGGCATCACTATTTTTAAAAGCACACGAAAAAACTAATTTCCTCTTCTTTTCAAACTGTGACAAGCGAGCTCAGCCTTCTCTTAGACAGGAGCATCCAGCAGCAGCAGCTCCCTAGGAACTCAGTAGCAATACCTGCTTGGCACCAACAGAGGAATTGCTGCTTTGTAGCTTTCTGGATCCATACCTGAGCCGCTGTGCACATGATGGGAATAGCTCTGGTTGCACCTAAACAAGGCTTTAGCATAGTTATATTTCAAGAACCACACATGGTTTCGGCAGTGCGGGTACCCCGGCTCTCCTCTCCATGCTCTGGTGGGATTGTGCCATCTCAGCAGCTTTCCATTACAGCATTTTCTTGTTTCCTTCCAGTTTCCCCGAAGATATACCGCATTTCAAGTGACATCGTTGTGAACGAAGGGAGCAACGTTACCCTGGTGTGCCTGGCCACGGGGAAGCCAGAGCCTTCCATTTCCTGGAGACACATCTCTCCATCAGGTAAGCACAGCTCTCTGTATCCCGGAGCTGCCTCAGCATCTCACCAGTAACAGGTTTGGGGCTCTTGATTCCCAGAAGTGTAGGAGCATCGCTTTGTACACCTTACGCAGTGTGTGCCTACCTTGGCTGTCAGAACTGAAACCTTCTTCAGATGACAGCTGAGACCAGTGAAAACTGTAAAAGTACTGAAACATAGGGATGGAGAAAGTGATGAGCTCTTAGGCAGAAGCTCTTCCCTGTGAGGGTGCTGAGGCGCTGGCACAGGGTGCCCAGAGAAGCTGTGGCTGCCCCATCCCTGGCAGTGCTCAAGGGCAGGTTGGACACAGGGGCTTGGAGCAAGCTGCTCAATGGAAGGGGTCCCTGCCCGTGGCAGGGGTTGGAGCTGGAGGAGCTTTAAGGTCCCTTCCAACCCAAACCAGGCTGGGGTTCTGGGATTCTATGAAATAAAGGCACCCACGATATGATTATATTTTTAAGCTCATTTGAACAGGCTGCAGACGTTTATCAAATAATTGCCATTAAAACCAAAGCAGAAAATAGTCCAGAAAACACAGGGCTCTCCAGAAGTAGGTGTGAAAGTTAAAAACATTAAGTCATCATGCAGTAGATTTAATTTAATGTAAGTACCACTGAACCATTATTCCATGATACAGTGCAGTTTATTAGAGTGGCTTTATTGAACAAATTAAATTATATGTATGAAAAATCGCAAGCAAAATGGCACCTAAAAGCAGAGTTTCTATTTAATGTTCCCATTTATACTTTTAATTTCTCATAATGTATTTAAAGGCAAACTTTCATCTAACATTAAAGGCATCTCTACAAATATGACTTGGTGCAGAGCCACCAGCACTGCTCTATGCAAGCAAAACAGGTTCTGCCTGGCTCTGGGGGGGGGGGAGATCCAGCCCCGTATCTCAGGGCTACTGGCATGGGAATCCTGGAGGGCTTTGTGTTTGTAAAGGATACCCCCTGTGTCCAGCTGGCTGCAGTCAGTGAGCCTGGTATTGCACCGGCTCTTCTGTAGGGACTCCCCAGTGGTAACTGGTTTTGCAGTGAAGGTCTTTGTGCTGTGCCCACAGCTCTGATGGAATCCATGTAATTGCGGGGAAGAACAGCTTCACGGATGGTCACAGCTTCCTGCAGCCTCTCGTAATCCTGAGTAATGGTTTGCTTTACAAAGCAAGGTCTAGGGAAAAAAAAACCAAAACAACTTTTGACCTTTAAGACAACGACAGTGAATTCTGCTTGAAGTGTCCATCAGGGGACACAGGGAAAAATTCACTTGGAGCAGAAAATGGATTTTAACTAAATGTCAAATAAAATTTTATTGGAAACCGTGGTGATACTTTAGAGTAATAGCTTAAAGCATTAGGTTGTCTACAGAAAGGAGCTGTAACAGTCATCCTGGAGAGGGAAAAAAGGAGAGAAGGAGGATTAGAGCGCTCAGGCTGGAGAAGGGGTCTGAGAAGGAATTAGACCCTCCTCGTCTCAAGCTCAGTCAATAACCACAAGGGCTTTTAGTGAATCAGTGAGTTTGTATCTTCACCAAAGGACTGAGAATGGGGGCTGAGAGGAAATACGGGATCACTCGGCTACAGATCAATTACATTAGCCCCAGTGAGACTTGCAAATGAAATGTGAGGAGGGCACTAATCAAAGATGGGTATCAAAAGGCCTGCAGGGAGAGGCCGAGGGGAATGGCTTTAACCTGCCCGAGGGGAGACTGAGCTGAGCTCTTAGGCAGAAGCTCTTCCCTGTGAGGGTGCTGAGGCGCTGGCACAGGGTGCCCAGAGAAGCTGTGGCTGCCCCATCCCTGGCAGTGTTCAAGGCCAGGTTGGACACAGGGGCTTGGAGCAAGCTGCTCTAGTGGAAGGGGTCCCTGCCCGTGGCAGGGGTTGGAGCTGGAGGAGCTTTAGGGGCTCTTCCAACCCAAACCAGTGTGGGACTCTACATCAGCCTAATAGCATTCGTTTGTTCTCCAAAGCCCTAAACCCCACTTTGTCCATCTCCAAGCCTCCATTTCTTTATCTGCTCACGGGTGAACTGTTCTCTGCTATAATGGATTAGCTGGATCTGTCTGCTGCATTGGAGCAAACGCTCCTTCAGCTGAGTCTGGCAGGACAACAGGCAGGAAGGGCAAGGCCAAGCTGAGATGCTTTGACAAGCCTCAGTGCTAAGGCCTGGGGAAGTCACTGCAAATGCTGCATTATGGGGCTGCATCATTACAAAACCCTATTTTCCTGAGCGGTGAGTGTAGTGCAGCCGCTGCAGGGCACTGGGGTGTGCCTTGGGTGTCCCCTGCTTGATTAATGGCCTGAACTCTGTCCAGAGCAGGAGAACGCAGGATCCAACTAACTTTTTGCTCAAAAAATCCTGTACAGTGTGATGGAAGGAAACGCAGTTTACAGAATGTTCTGTCTCTTAAATAAAGAGGAATTTTCCCATTTAGGTCACGCTGCACCAGTGTCATGCTCAGGCGTATATTCTGCTGTGCAGACAGTTATAAATGGCATTCAAATCCAAGTAAATATCAGTGTGGCAAACAAGAAGCCTGGATTTATTAGAAAACAAAATGCAAGAGAGTTGAAATGCCCTGATTTCTGGGACGATTTATATTCTGTCTGCAGCAAATTACCTTTATCTAAACACAAGCTTCATCTGCGCTTGATAATTTCTACCATTTTCCTCCTGTCACTCCCATCGGCACTAATGAGGGTTACATGCAAGCATCACATCTAGAATGCACCACTAAATCATATTAACGAATCGCAGTTAGAATATTCTGAAGCTGTTTGTCAATGCTGCTACTAGAAGATAAGAAACTGAAATCTGTGAATACAAATGATTCAATGTTGACTAATTCCAAAGTATTATCATGGTTTGCATCAGTGCAGCCTTTACGTGCATTAGGTTGGGCTCAATTTTTTTGAACAAGAGAAGGTCTCTTCCAACCCAAACTATGATTCTATGATAAAGTGATCCTTTCCATAGGAATAAAACCAGAATGTATTTAGAGGTGATTTTTAACTGGGTACCTAAATTGTTGGCCTGGAATCTTTATTGTGCATGTTGAACTTGCAGTCATTATGTAAACGCTTTCATTATATAAGTATTCATTATACAAACCCATTATGTAAATCTACAAAAATCCACACATTCAGCTCAACACCGTCAGGAACGCGGGGCTGTAGTTTGTAATCTGAAATCTCCTATTGTTGAAATGTCACCCGAATAAATTGTAGGTATTACTTATTTTGTTCTGACATTTAAGAGCAAAGAGCAGCATCAATAGTTTAAGAATGAAAGCAGAATTTTAAAGGATTAAAGTCTGCCTGAAAGAGGACTCCTCAAACTCCTCTATGTGCATGCAGCTCGTGCATGTGCGCTGCGATGAGGATGCTGGAACACGAGTGCAGCCAGGAGCAGGGACAGCAAAAGCCATTCAGAAAAGTTTTGGTAATATTACTGCTTTGTAACGTTCGGGTGCTGTCTGTCAGAACTCTTTTCCTCTTTGGTTTTGACAATATTCCCAAAGGAGAGTTGCCCCATCCACAGAGGGACCCGTGACCAGACACTCAGGTGATGGCCTACTCAGACTGCTGAGCTGAACATGGGCCAGCAGCAGCAGCTCCCACCACCTGAAGCTTGCTAAGAAAGCCTGAAGTGTCCTGTGTTTAGCTGAATGCAACACAAGTTAAATTCCATCATTTCACAAAGTCCAATGGAAAAAGCAATATTTTTTTCTATTCAACTCCCTTAAAACAAAATGTCGCTTAGAATCATGGAATGAGTCATGTTAGAAGGGAGCTTAAAGCTCATCCAGCTCCAACCCCTGCCACAGGCAGGGACCCCTTCCACTAGAGCAGCTTGCTCCAAGCCCCTGTGTCCAACCTGGCCTTGAACACTGCCAGGGATGGGGCAGGCACAGCTTCTCTGGGCACCCTGTGCCAGCGCCTCAGCACTGGGAAAGAACAGCTCAAGGAAGAACTTCTTCCCCATATCTAACCAAAACCTCCCCTGTTTCAGTCTGAACCCATCACCCCTTGTCCTGTCACTGCAGTCCCTCATGAAGAGTCCCTCCCCAGCATCGTTGTAGCCCCCTTGAGTTACTGGAAGCTGCTCTGAGGTCTCCATGCAGTTTCTCTTCTCTAGGCTCTCTTCATATGGGAAGTGCTCCAAGCCCCTGATCATCCTCATGGCCTGCTCTGGACTTGCTCCGACAGCTCCATGTCTTTCTTATGTTGGGAACACCAGAACTGCACACATGCTCCAAGTACCATACTATATAATGGTATTTCAGTCACCTCCTGGAACTACATGAGCTGCAAGGTCATTCCCAACCCAAACCATTCTCGGCTTCTGTGATTCCTTCAGCCTTGTTTCCAGGGAATGGTGACACTGAATAGTTTCCAAAATAACCCAATAGTCACCCCCAAAACCCCTGTAGGAACTGTTCAGCACATGCTAAATAACAGATTTTTCACTGGGGAAAGCTACACTTACCCAGTCATGAGCCTGACTTCAGGTTTGAACACCCCTCCTTCTCCAGCACATTTCATTTGCTGCCAGGGCATGTGTGCACGAGTGTGATATGACTGAACGTAATGTAATGCCCATCCTATTGTTTCTGGACAGCCCTAAAGCTGTGAAGATGTATTGCATTAATGTATCATCATAGCCATGTCGCCCTGACTATATATTAGTGTAATACATCTTCAGAGCACTCAAATGATAGGGCTGTCGGGGAAGAATGAGTCTCGGACCCCATTCAATTCAATTACAGGACAAAAGGCAATGCTCATCCGTGAGCAGAGGTGGCTCCTGCACAACCCTTCCTGAAGCACGCGGCTACAGAAAGCTGATGCTGCAAAGGGAGAAGCGAAGAGCCTTTTTTAACCTTCTTGCTAAACCCTAATGCACAAACAAAGCTTGATATGAGCAAGCGAACGTCAAATATTTTGCTCCACTTGCACTTCTGCTGGAGAAGCACCGTTCTTCAGATGTTATCCCCACATGACAGGAATCAGAAGTATTTTGTTGATGCGCAAGTACTCTGAACCTGGGTTTTCAGGCTGAAAACGTTTCACTGACATGAATTATTATCAGATTTCCAGGGCTTTGTGTGTGTACAAAGCGCGAGTCTTTTAAAATGCTCCTTCTTTTGCTTGAAAACTGTTTTAAAACTCAAAGTTTTGGAAACAAAAACATCTGGATAGTGTCTCTTATTAAACGCTAAACATGGAGAAGTTATCACTGCTGGTGACGGCTATTTCACACCTAATATATCTGTAATTGTTGATCCTGGAGAAGCTGCTCTCATCCATCCTCCTCTGAGCTGCTGCCTTTGCACAGCAAAGCTCCCTCCAGCACTGATGAAGGAATGGCTTTAACCTGCCAAAGGGGAGATTGAGATGAGCTCTTAGGCAGAAGCTCTTCCCTGTGAGGGTGCTGAGGCGCTGGCACAGGGTGCCCAGAGAACTGGAGCTGGATGGGCTTTAAGGGCTTTAAACTCCCTTCCACCCAGACCATTCTGTGAAGTTGTGTGAAGGATCTCACCACCAAACCCCATGTTCCCAGCTTTGCTATTCAAAGTCCAGTTAGCAGGTTCCCCAACCAGCCTGGCAACACTCATCTGAAAAGAGCCCTTTCGCTCTAGCTTCCCTGGTCCAGATAGCTTAAAACCAGTGACTGTTGCTCCCTGGTTAATGGGTTTGGGCATGCAGTGCTTGGAGTAGTCGTTCTGTTATCTCCCTTCAGAGGATCCCATTTCATTTTCTGCAGCTACTTGGGGTGAGCCCTGAAGGTAATGAAAGGTTTTCTCCTTTGGAGCTATCACTTACTCAAGGTGATGTCCTGCAAGACACATCAACAACCTGGAGGCTGGAGCTGGCGATGTGTTCATGATCCTGCTCCTCTCAGATGAGGTATCCTGAGCGGCAGTGACGTGCAGCCACCTTTCCTAAGTGGAGGTAGATTAATTGCTGCATTAGGCCAAAAGCGAAGCTGGTTCCCTTTAGGTGTCTCAGAAGCAGAATGTAAAATAACTCAGTGATTTGCCCTGATCAGCAATGACAGTGATGTGCCTCCCTTCTGCCATCATCACTCATCTTGCAGGCAATAGCTTCATTACGGCACCAACGCTGTGCTCCTCAGTCAGGTGAAGCATTACTGGGACGAGCTGAAACATCTGTTCCCTGCATCCGAGCTGGAAGTGTTTGGAGATGAGCCAGGAAACCTTCCCAGGCACACCAAGGCAGAGACGATCGGCAGTGATGGGCTAAGAGTTAGGGCTCAGATGCCTTGGGGCTTTAAAAGCTCTCGCAACCTACTCCTAGGCTGGGTTTATGGAGAACATCTCTTCTTCTTCTGCCTTGACCCAAACCCCTTATTCTGTGCCATCTGGGGAAGCTGCTCAGCTCTAGGTTTACAGCTCCGAGCTGTGGTACTTTACACAAGCCCATTGCTCTGCAGTTTTTATTGAACAGGAATACTGCTTCTCCCAGTCATCAGGACCTCCTGGAATTGGGAACTCTTCCAGCCTAGTGCCTTGGCATGTTTACCTGTTAGCACTGAAGGCACAGCACCAAAGCTGGTGGGCCAAGGGTCTGAGCAATGAGTATAGTTGCAGAAGTTAATGCTAACAGAGGATGGCAACTGCAACATCCCCCCCCATTGGCATGCAGAGTGAGTTGGTGGGTTTATACCATGAATGCAACAACTTGCACTGCTGCCTCCTCCCCAGGCGTCTTCCTTGGCTCTAACGTGCTGAAAGGAGCTGCTGCCATGCATGGGTGAACAAGAACTCGCTGGAAAACACCGAGACCATGTGTCTCCTGAGATACAGGGTAGACCAAGGGGGACTTGGGGTCCTTCATCATGAGAAAAGCCTTATGCATGGGGTACCTGAATATTGCACTGATGGGGACGTAGTGATTGCATAGATGGATTGGTCCATCTCACCACTGCATGGGGACTTGAAGTGTTGTGATTAATATTTGATATGAATTTAATGGCCTGGCTCGTGATCCTGAAAGGAGTTTTCTCAGTTAGTAAAGGCACAGCGTGCCGTTAAATCAATGGTTCCTTGATATCAACCACACAGCTGGCAGCTCCCCAGGAACTTGAGGGGGAAAGATGCGGAGCTCTACATGGAGTAAATGAGGGGATTAATGAAGTGTTTGAGGACAGCAGTACAAACACCAGCACCCAACACAAACTGCTCATTGTCATTCTTTCCTTTCCTTTGGAT
The DNA here is from genome assembly GCF_033815535.1 of Pezoporus flaviventris. Lineage (NCBI taxonomy): Eukaryota > Metazoa > Chordata > Aves > Psittaciformes > Psittacidae > Pezoporus > Pezoporus flaviventris. The sequence continues at coordinate 2,990,346 of NW_026892607.1, read as the reverse complement.
AAACTATAAGGGGCTTCCAAAGTCCCACCTCTCCCGTACAAGAGGTGATGTCTTTTGGTTTCTGGTTATGGACCTTGGGCCTTTGTTCTGTCTCAATACTTTAAGTACATTCTTGAGAGATTTAGTATTAGGATTCAATTAAGTGACAGTCAGTATCAAGGTCCATCACTGTGGGGTCAAGGGACATTACACTGCCTGTGCTTAGGAGTGTTCTGAAGAAGACTGCACTGAAAACTGTTAGCAGGACAGTTCCAGAAGTGTGAGTATCCCTTCAGGAACAATTAAAGGTATTCCTAGAAATCCTCAAGTCTTCTTAATATCTTTCAAACAGCCTAAAAAACCCTGTTAAAATACAGTTGTCAGGAAAAGAATATTCAAACTAAGATGGTCAAATAGTTGGGTCTTAACAACAGAAGAAATGAGAGTAACATTGCAATCTTAGTGAAATACAGAGATTCAAACTGAATCAGTACAAAAGCACTGCATGGAAATAAGTAGGATTTTTTGAACTATTTGATGGCAAATGGAAAGTATTTCTCTCTTTTCAATAAAAGCAGATGAACTCATTAATAACTCTGGAAATGCTATGAAAATTAGGCTTTGAATATTTGCTTCGTTTAGTTCAGTCCTTCAGATATGAGTTCATTTTGATTTTCAAATTGCGCTTTTGAGGGAGCAATTTGTGTACCATAGAAGATATTTCAGTGAAACAAAACCTTTAATGTTCAAAACCAAACCAAGGAGCTGCAGCTTTCACCCATTTTCCCCTTGGTATGGCAGTCCTTACGGCAGTGGGAGGAGAGCCTGCCTTTGGAACAGCGTGTGGTGTCTTGCACAGGTGTTTTAGAGAAAAATAACAGTTCATCTCTAAAATGCCTCAAGATGCTCCTGTTTCCTCTTTATTCTGGGGACAGCCCCTCTGGGAGAGCAGCAGGTTGAAAACCGAGGCTGGGCACGCTGGTGAGACGGCAGCAAGTGAAGAGCAGATGCCACATTCATCCCGGCCATACCTGGTTTATTCCCCATAATCATTGCTTTGGGGCATTTTTATGAATAGATTGTATTTTAAACATACCAAGAATTCTTTTTAAAATGCTTTAAAAAAATTGTATAGATTTTGAGGGCTATGAAGAAATATGAAAAGAAAAAAGTCATTAATGATAAGTCATAAATGACAACTCATTTAATTTTTGTAGTGTCTCCAGATTCAACAAACTGCAGACAGAAGACTTAAAAAGTGAGAGTGATCAGCATATGTATTTGAGACAAATGGATAATCAGCAGATGATAGAATCACAGAATCCCATCACAGAGTGGTTTGTGTTGGAAGGGACCTTAAAGCTCCTCCAGCTCCAACCCCTGCCACAGGCAGAGACCCCTTCCACTAGAGCAGCTTGCTCCAAGCCCCTGTGTCCAACCTGGCCTTGAGCACTGCCAGGGATGGGGCAGCCACAGCTTCTCTGGGCACCCTGTGCCAGCGCCTCAGCACCCTCACAGGGAAGAGCTTCTGCCTAAGAGCTCATCTCAGTCTCCCCTCGGGCAGGTTCAAGCCATTCCCCTTGGCCTGTCCCTACATCCCTTGTCCCAAGCCCCTCTCCAGCTTTCCTGCAGCCCCTTGAGGCACTGGAGCTGCTCTAAGGTCTCCGTGGAGCCTTCTCCAGACTTGCTCAGCCTGGAGATGTGATAAATAGCAGACTGTCATTTGCAGTGTCTCATTTTGCTACAGCAACAGGAGGAAGGAGTGCTGTAAAGCCATCAGACATCAGAGCTGCGATAACAGGGCTTTGCCCTGGGTCAAATGCCTGTGTGGCACCTTCCAGGCTCCTCCTGACCCCAACCCCTGGGCTCCTGCATCCTCTGGCAGAGCACAGACCAAGTCTGTTCCCAGAGCTGCTACAGCCATGGGGCTTTACTGGGAATAATTAGCCCCTTCCCAAGAGCCAAATGTGCACATTCAGTGCTATGAATTATAAATAAGCTCAAGTGAGATTCAAACTCATCGTTTGCTTGTTTAAGAAATCACTGCCCTGCTCTTCCCTACATGCCTTTAATTCCTGTTTTGCCAGGAAAGGTTTTCTGAGGCTGTTTTCAGCCTGCAGATGTTCATGGTGAGGTATTTGCTGCAGGAGACCCAGCAGCCTCTGTGGAAGAGGCTCTCCTGCAAACCCCTCTCAGGCCAAAGGGTGCTTTGCATCTCACGGTGCAGGGATGATCTCCTTGCTGCAGGTTGTGGTCTTCCAGTGAGAAGCCCTGGCACTGGCAGCAGAGCGCCCTTATGCTCTGCAGCACAGAGGTCTGAACATAGCTGCAAAACTCAAGCACAGGTTTCTCTTCTTACTGCCTGATGTTTAACACCGGGGGGGGAATGCTACCCTTACAGAAGTCCTCCATCCAAGCCTTTGAGAGCGGGTCCACATGGCAGCGTGCGCGTGTGCTACGCCTGGTGCCAGGTACCACATGTGTTGTAAGAAGACACAGTTTTAATTGTGTTCTCTCGTGAGGAATAACAAGAGTGAGGATTTATCATGCATTATATCACACAGCAGTAGCAGAAAATGGACATTCAAGTTTACTGTTACTGGTTTTTTCCCCTCCTGGCTACAGAAACGGGTGTTACAACCAAAGATATCCAGAGCAGATTGCTCCCGTATCATGTGTATCAGCAAGTCTAGTTAAGAGATGTGCTGCAAAACCTATCAGGAATATGCTTGCACATGAGTCAATCTCATGTCCCTATTTCTTTTACTTCAACTTACCGGCTTTTCCCATCTTTGATCAAAGATCTTGGCTAACACCAGCTCAGGCTGATGCCCCTGATGAGTCTTCCAGATTTCTTTCTCTGAGACACTGGCTCTGATAAGTCTTTTGGCTCTGTGGCCACAGATGCCAGCCAGGCACGTTCCTAATATCTTGTAGGTCTGCAAAGTGTACGTGTTCTGCAGAAGGGCAGAACAAGGAGCTGTTACCCTGGGCTGCAAGACACCATAATAACAAACAGTGGGAAAACTGAGTTATCTCCTGAACCTTGGCTGGAGACTGAGCTGAGCTCTTAGGCAGAAGCTCTTCCCTGTGAGGGTGCTGAGGCGCTGGCACAGGGTGCCCAGAGAAGCTGTGGCTGCCCCATCCCTGGCAGTGTTCAAGGCCAGGTTGGACACAGGGGCTTGGAGCAAGTTGCTCCAGTGGAAGGGGTCCCTGCTCGTGGCAGGGTTGGAGCTGGAGGAGCCTTAAGTTCCCATTCAACACAAACCAGGCTGGGATTCCATGATTCTATCAATATCCCTTTTTGAGCAGGATGTGCATGCAATGTAACAGAAATGTGCTTACATATACTTACGCATATATATTTCACATAAAACGATTTAAGTTATCCCACACAGCCATGGGAAATGTGTAGAAATAAAACCAAGCTTTCAAAGATGAAATACTCTGCAGACAAATATGAGAGATTAAATGGAGCATCTCTATATTCCCTAAGAAGAGTACGTATTCCTCATATTTACTCAAAACTTTCTTATGTGAGCTGGATGCAAAACTTCTGGGGACATGAGGGTTTAAAAATGACTTAATTTTGAGGTTTTCAACTGTGTATGTGAGTTGTATGAAATACTTGGGGGTTAGAGCACTATAAAAAAATGTATATTTCGCAGCATAAATTAGATTAACAGCTGAGTATAAAATCCCCATAAATACAGGGGTTACAAAAACTGCTCATGGGCATTTTTGCAAATCATTCCAATAGGAATTAGTGGGGGAGCTCCACCAAGTTTTCACCCAGCAGCGACAATGCCTTTGAGATGCAGGGATGTGCTGTGCTGTCACCATGCCCCGCAGCACCCAAAGGCGGCTGATGCCAGCTCCTGATGTACCCACGGAATCCCAGACTGGTTTGGGCTGGAAGGGACCCTAGAGATCACCTGGTTCCAATCCCCTGCCTTGCCCTGCAGATGTGGTTCCTGCTGGTATCTCCTGGCTGCCGGGGTGGCTGCTTGCCAGAGCCAGGAGCTGATGCTGCTGTTGCTGCAGCAGAGTTATGCTGAGTGTGTGAACCTGTCGCTTGTCGGCACAGAGCAGCGGCTGTGCTGACCCAGCAGAGGCTGAACACTGATGATCTTTTAGGTCCCTTCCTACCTGAACCATTCTCTGATTCCCTTGGCAAACCGATGCCAGGAGTACAGCTGCAATCGAGGGATTGCTAAGGAAATGAAAACCGGGAGGCAAGAAACTGCATTGTCCTCTGATGCCGGAGGGGAGACTGAGCTGAGCTCTTAGGCAGAAGCTCTTCCCTGTGGGAGTGCTGAGGCGCTGGCACAGGGTGCCCAGAGAAGCTGTGGCTGCCCCATCCCTGGCAGTGTTCAAGGCCAGGTTGGACACAGGGGCTTGGAGCAAGCTGCTCTAGTGGAAGGGGTCCCTGCCTGTGGCAGGGGTTGGAGATGGGTGAGCGTTAAGGTCCCTTCAACACAAACCAGGCTGGGGTTCTGTATTTTGTTTACAGTAACAGAAACATTTGAAGCAGAGAATGTTTGGTTTCAGCTTAACTCCAAACCACAAATAAGCGTTTTTTCATGAAATTCCATGTGCTTGTACGTATTTTGTAGATTTTTGTCTCTTTTTCCAAATTGATGCTGGGCATTGGGCTAGGATACATCATAAATCAGTCCCAGGACTCGTATGCAGTATTTCGGTGCATAGCACATATCCAGGGAACTGATGACCCTGGAGAGCATTACAACCTCAGAATTTAATAGCAATTTTTAACCTGGCACACAGGAGAACTTTGCATTGATCTCACTCTCTTGGTGTTACAAAGACAGCAGAAGTCTTGCTGGGAACTCTCCCTGTGCAGGCAGGGGCTTCGTGTCCTTCACTGCTGTTCAAAGCAGTAGCAAATAACATTGCCCTGGAAAGTGATCCATCCTGGCCAAAGTGGAGCAGGATGAGGGCCAGGATGTGCACAGGAGCACTTGGTCTGCTTGTGGAAAGGTTTTTCCTGCAAGTCATTACTACCACCAACATGGAAAAGGAAAAAACCCTCATTCCCATGCAGTATCTCCAATCCCATACATTATTTCATTGCATTTTATGAATGTTCACTTCAATTCACAATCATTTTCCAATTTCAGGCTTATCTTTCTACTTTACCTACCCAGTGCTTGCTGGGGCTCTCTCCCGTGACAGGCACGGTATAGTGTGCTTATTAATGTATGAAATTTATCTCCAAGCGATGCGCTGGTATAATTGATGTTTTGAACCTTGCCCGCATTAAAACACTCATCCACAAACAGATAAGCAAATGCAATTCAGTGCTGTGATGGGCAAGGACGTAGTACTTCTCCTTAGCTCTCACTGCCCAGTTCAGATCTTTGTCATTGCTCTGGAAGGTGCAAAGTCATTAACAGGCAATTAAAAGCCTGTCTGGCTGGGAGAGCACTTTCAGCAAGCGGCGTTAACCTTTGCGCCTATAATTTCCAGTGTCTGTAGCCGTGAGTGCTCTGATGGATTGCTTTAAGATAAAAATGATATTTAAAATTCGGGGTTTAGGTGGTGAACCCCTTGTGAGCAGTCTAAAACCGTCAGTGTGCTCCTTACCGAGAGTGCACTGCTCGGAAGACACGGAAAGATGAGCTCTGAACCAGGCAGTAATTTTCCCCTGAAGGATATAAGCTCCAGGGAGACCTCAGAGCAGCTCCAGTGCCTGAAGGGGCTGCAGGAAAGCTGGAGGGGGGCTTTGGACAAGGGCCTGTAGGGACAGGCCAAGGGGAATGGCTTTAACCTGCCAGAGGGGAGACTGAGATGAGCTCTTAGGCAGAAGCTCTTCCCTGTGAGGGTGCTGAGGCGCTGGCACAGGGTGCCCAGAGAAGCTGTGGCTGCCCCATCCCTGGCAGTGCTCAAGGCCAGGTTGGACACAGGGGCTTGGAGCAAGCTGCTCCGGTGGAAGGGGTCCCTGCCTGTGGCTTTAAGGGTGAGCTTTGAGGTCCCTTCCAGCCCAACCATTTTGGGATTCTATGATCTCAGAGTTCTCCCTGCCAGGCAGGAATCCCAGCAGGGAACAGCTGGGAGGTACTGGGATCTGGGAAACAACAGAAGTTGCTGTGTTTGCCGTGACTCCATGTCAAGTGGAGATAAATTAGCTCATGAATGATACAATTGTTCTTGCTCTCTCAGACAATGAATGTTTTCAGTTACAGTGCACTGAGGAGTTACATACACAAGTATCTCAGTCTGGTCTTCATGTTATTTTACATCAGACAGACCAGTCCTCACAAGGGCTCACACTCACTGTCCTCATTGCTATGTAAGAAAGCACACACTGAGGATCTTACTCCTTGGGTTTAGGTCTTTTGGGAAAGGAGAATTACTGCTTTTTATTTTACTTTTAATTTGCTTATATTTATATACATTATCTAAATGTGAAAAATTCTTTTAATTAGTACTGTGAGATATGTATTAGGGCACAAAACATCAGCAGTGGGTGGTGTGGTGAGCAAGCCTGACAGGTCTCTGTGCCTGGAGGTAGGATCTCCCACCCTCGTGCACCCACCACCACCACCCATTAGATGCGGTCAGCCCCAGTCCCCTTCAGCAGCCCGCAGGGTAGGGGTCCCCTGCTCATGGGGTTTGCATCTCCACCTGGCTGATGCTGCAATGGTCGTGGGAAGCAAGGGCACCTGGTGCTGGGCTACCACCTACTGCTGGTGCCTTCAGCCTGCCCTGAGCACTGGCTTTGCTGCAGGGTGCTGCAGGGGCAGGTCTTTGCCCAGGTGCAGACCATGAGCCCTGATGGTGCTGAAAGTCTTGAGGCCGGGATTTCACCGAGGACCACCCCTTATGTTCTGTGAAGCCCTTCAGGGCAGAGCTGCAATTAGCTCTCATGGGTGTGGAGGCTGAAGGGCTGAGCTTTGGGGCAGGGCTGGGAGAGGGCTCTTGGTCAACTGTATGAGCTTGAAGGGGTTTTCAGCCCGCCTTAGAGCTGGGGCTCCTGAGCAGCTTCCCCCTGGATGTGTGTTATTTGCAGCGTCCACCAACCCCCCTGCTGCTGCTCAGGTGCTGGTGTGGCTTCAAGTGGTTTGTGCTCGGCTCCCAGTGATTTCTTTCTCTGCTTATTTCATTTCAGCAAAGCCCTTTGAGAGTGGGCAGTACCTGGACATCTATGGAATTACAAGGGACCAGGCTGGGGAATACGAGTGCAGCGCAGAAAACGATGTCTCGGTCCCAGATGTGAAGAAAGTAAAAGTCACAGTAAACTGTAAGTCCTCTTGTTTCTTTATCTCTAAATCCAATGGAGAAGAGGGATGTGGTTGAGAAGAAAAGTCTAATGTGCTAAACTGCTGTTTGTGGTGGAGCTGTAGTGTGTTGGGTTTGTGTTACAGCAGGGACCTGTGCTATTTGATGGATAAGTATAGTCTTGCCAAAGGAAGGTAAAATACGACTAAGGTTCAAGCTCTCTTTTTGTCTGCTGGGGATAGTGGTGCTGGTGCAGGCTTCAGAGCAGGGTCTCTCACTGGACTGTGGTGATGAGATGGAGGTTTTGGAGACTTCTATTGAGTAATTGTCTGCATGACTCCCGAGGACTGCCGTGGTTGTTGGGCTGAAGTGCTTCTGGTTTGATTTGCCATGCTTGTGCAACAATACCTGGAGAAGAGAAGCTTCTCGAAATGCTGTTTGGGTGATCAGATGGTGCTGAATCACTGTGGAAGTTTGGAATGGTCCTCGTAGAGGCAGCAGGTTGTTTTGTGTGGCTCTCCATGGCGAGGGCAGGAGGATGCTGATGGGGTGATGTCCTCTTGCGGTGGCCTCGGTGGGTGACAGCAGGAACCATCAAGGTGCCTGTACTGATTGTTACAGCCCATCAGGTCTGACCATCACACCGAGGAGGTGTTTCCATCTGGGGCTGAACTTGGTTTAGTGCTTGGTGCGATACGAAACCTTCAGAACAGTGTTGTTCTTCCTTCTAAGCTGCAGAAAACAAATGGGAAGGGAATGGGGATAATTTCTCTCATTTGTTCCAACACTGGATTTTATGTGAAGTGCAATTTCCCAGCTTGTAATTTGTGGCAGTTCCTGGCTGGAATTTTGCCGTGGTGTCTTTACTGGCTGCAAATCTTTGAGGTGTTGCTTTGTGCCTCCCTCCACAGGCACTATCCCTGTCAGCACGCTGTAGGCAGTGAAGCTGCTTGGCACAGGTCCCTGCAGGGCTGGTGGTGGGAGATGGGGCTAGCTGCGCTACCTGGGCCTTTATGGGATGCTTCCACGTTCAAAAGCTGAATGGACTGTCCTCATTTACATGGCACCAGGGTACTTGTAGTCTGTGCTGTCCTGCAACATGGTGAGTCAGTGCACTAATGCCCATAGAGCAGCTGGACCATGCACTGGGTCTCACAGGCAGCTCTCTGTGCTGCTTGGCCACACAGGCTGGTGGCACTGCTGCAGGTGCTGAGGCTCTGACACCACGTGCTGTGACCACCAGCTCTTGTTCTGCAAGTCACAAGCACCAGCCTTGTCTGCAGAGCAGCTCGATGAGGCTCATGTACAGTCCATCGCTGCTCTTGCTGCTTCTTTGTCCTCATTGACATGGTCCCATCTACATCAGCTTTGCTGAATTACCAAAAGCAGGCAGTGCTCTGAAAACCAGGGGCTGTGTGGGAGGAAAAACCACAGTGGATGGTGTCCTGTGGAGCAAGTGACTTACCTTTTGCACAGTCTATTGATACTGGTAGGTTGTCATTAAGAGAAGTTGTGCAGCAATTGGCATAGGTGTGCCCTGGGGGTTTGGGGTGACACATCTTACCCAAGCTGTACTCGCTCCACCATGGTTTGTGCTGTTTGGTAGGTAACTTTCAATAGGAGCAGAAGGAACTGTGAACTCAGTCTAATTTCAGGAAAACAAATGTTGCAGCTGTGTTATTTCATACCACAGGGATTTTAACCAGGGTGAAACTGGCTCTCTTGGAAGCTTTGTAGTGCTCACAAGAGAGAGAAGTTGGTAAGTCTGCTTCGTGGATGTTTGTGCATTTGAAATAAAATCCCACTATGTGGTAAACTCATGGAATCTCTCCTGAGCCAGGCTGTAATGTGCAGGTCTCCTAGTTTGGATACAAGCATCGACCTAGCTGGCCAAAGCCAAAACTCAAGCTTAAATGCAACAGCCGCTGACATGCCATTGATGTGCACAGTGCATCCCAAGCCATGTCAAAGTTGGAACCTTTTCTGGCTTCAGTTCATGGTTTTCTTAACCTGAGGTTTGAGCCTGTTGGAAGTCTGTGGGTGGGAAAGCTGACTGATGGTGTTGGGAAGGTGAAGCAGACACTTGAATAAAGTGCCCAAGCTAAGCTACCTAGGCTAAACTCTAAGTGTCTCTGTGGCCATGGTGAGGATGCATGTGGTACTGTTCAGATGCAGGCCAACTTCTAAGTCTGCACTGGGGATACGCAGAGTATTTTGCTTTCAGTATTTCTTACAACTAAAGAAAATGGAGAGGGGAAAATAAAACTGAAGCAGTGTGAAACCAGGATCTGGGTACAGCATGGAGCAGTTTGTACACACGAGCAGTTTGTCATAGTCAGCTAATTGTTAATGCGCTTCTGTCTTCTTGCCAGTTATACGCAATGCAAAAGCACTCCCAGCATCTGCTCCCCGCTAATGATGCTCATCTGTTTTGACCAGGCAGAAAAACAGCACATTGCATTGAGGGGAGGGTCATGCTGGAGCTGGGTGCTGCTGGAGAGCCTGGGATCAGCCCATGGGTGTGTTGATCACACACAGTGGGTGCACTGTGCTGTGGGTGGTGCTGGGCTTTGCTTCCAGCTCCTTAGCATGGGCAGCCCTGGTCCGAAAGGGATGTCATGCCTATGATGAGTAGGATGTTGCCTGATTGCTGTCCGTTGAGGTAGCCTGGCAGGGCAGCTTTCCATCAGTAAAAGCTCGATATTACATTGAAGAGAGCTGTGGTTTATCTGCTAATCATTATTATTTAAACTTGAAAATAAATTTTATAGAGACTTCTTGTAAAAAGAAGAGAGTGAACCTCCAGGTCCTCTTGTCCTGTGCTGAGCACTTCCTTGAACTAGGTCTTATTAAGTCCTGTTTCTTCAAGGGCACAGAAGATGCTGCAAGGGCTGGAGCAGCTCTGCTCTGGAGCCAGGCTGAGAGAGCTGGGCTGGGGCAGCCTGGAGAAGAGAAGGCTCCTGAAGGGGAGACCTGAGAGCAGCTCCAGTGCCTGAAGGGGCTGCAGGAAAGCTGGAGAGGGGCTTTGCACACAAGGGCCTGTAGGGCCAGGCCAAGGGGAATGGCTTTAACCTGCCAGAGGGGAGACTGAGATGAGCTCTTAGGCAGAAGCTCTTCCCTGTGAGGGTGCTGAGGCGCTGGCACAGGGTGCCCAGAGGAGCTGTGGCTGCCCCATCCCTGGCAGTGCTCAAGGCCAGGTTGGACACAGGGGCTTGGAGCAAGCTGCTCTAGTGGAAGGGGTCCCTGCCCATGGCAGGGGTTGGAGCTGGAGGAGCTTTAAAGTTCCTTTCCAGCCCACATCAGTCTGGGATTCTGTGATTGAAATGTCCGTCTCCTCTCTCACTTGTAGTGCTTACAATAGAAAATTATCTTGCAAGTAACACATGTGGCTTATGCTTCACCTCCTGCTCTTGCACCCTTGCTGCCTGATGGACCATCTTGTGCTGCAGAAGCATCACTGCATCTCAGAGTCTCAGTAATCCCTGTTTCATCTCTGTATTCCTCCACCATGTCTTGTACAGTGATGTCTTGACACCCCACCTCCAGCACACAGGCTGGTGACAGCCCAGTGCTGCATTTGCATGGATATGATCACTTAACTACTGCTTCTGACACCTTATAGTACTGTTTCACTGTTATTAAAGGACCATTCTTTACTGCAGACCTGGTAACTGTAGAATAAATCAAGGTTTTATTGTGCCCGGTTAATAGAATGTATCAATGAGCCCTGAGTGGTTACAGTGGATATAAGCATAATTTTGCATATGGATATTCATCACATCCAGCAGTTGTTCAGCCATCCAAGCATGTACAAGAAAATTACCAGGTTTAAATTACTTTCTGAATTTTGAGTTTCTTGGCTGGGCAGCTTCCACCCATACATAAACCCCCAACTTGCTGCCTGCCTGCCTTCCAGAACGTGGAGTTCACCTCTAATGGCTTTACAGGTTTTCTTTAGACAGTTTCATATTGCACAATCTGCATTTTCTATTTCATTTATGCCTGTCCCCTGTAATTTTCCCTTTAAAAATAGCGGTTTGAGAATCTGTGGTGCACTCATCTGCCTGAGTTCTGAGGGGGGACAGGAGGGGAAAAGCAATTGAAACTGCTGATTTCTGAAGAAGGAAAACTACCAAATCAAGTCAAAGTAGATAAGATATAATCCAATTTCATTTGGCAAGTAAATCTTATTAGCGTTTTCCATTACATTTTAATAAAGCAAATACTGATTTATAGGTGATAATATTGAACCCTACTTTGTGTCTGGATTAGCAGGACTTAAATACATTGCCTGAAAGCTGGTCTGAAACTCTCTATGTGGTGCCGTTGCTTTGCTGACTCCTGGTTTATTGGTGCCACGCTTAAAACGTGTTCAAGGCAGCTGTTAAATGGGACACTCTGCAGAAGAGTTGAGGCTGTGCTGAGGTGAAGAAGAATGGGATGTGTGCAGCAAGAAATGGGCATTTATTTTACCTTACATGAAGTTGTCAGCTACCCAAGTACATAGCAAATGTGTGCTGCCAAGTGGAGCTGTACTGCAGCAGGATTCCTGGGTTTTAGGTAATACATGCTAAGGGTCTGGGTTTCTGTAATGGTATCTCGAGCACCTCCCTTAGAGCTGGGTCCTGCAGACTTCACTGAACTAAGATCCAGCCGCTTTAGAGAGGGGGAAAAGCCATTCAGTTGAAATTAAAAGGCAATAGTTTAATTCCAACTTGTATGAACCCCACCATGCTGCAAATTGAAGGCCACGTTCAGCCGGGCTTACCAGGGAGGTGAAAATTACAGTTCCTGTGCTGCGGGTGCCCAGTTGGCACTGGCAGTGCTGGTGCGGTCTGGTCCTGCCGGGGATATTGTCTTGGCTGGCTTGGGGTTTTCCTGGCAGCATGGGAGGGAGGACAGGTCCTCACTGCTGAGCCAGGGCACCCAGGAGGTTGTTCTGGCATGAGCTGCTTTGAAGGAAATGGTGTCTAGTGCAGCCTGGTCTCGACGTGCAGCAGCTCTCCTGCCTCTGATTGCCACAGTCTGCAGAAGAGGAAGCTCATCTGCCAGGTTTTGGACATGGTAAATACAAACGATGTAAGGATAACTCATACTACTGTAGCTGTTGAGTCACGTCAGCTTCCAACAGCTTCTTTGCACAGGTATATTCCATTAGATCTGGAAAATACTGAGAATGGAAGATGGAAGTGAATAGATTATATGATAATCTGTAAAAACTGTATTAACAGGGAAAGCTGTGCCCCTGAAGCAGCGTTGCAAGTAGATGTTTGCCCAGGCTGTCCATAAGGCGTCTCTAGGGATTGCAGCTCCGTGGGCAACGTACTTGGTCATAGTCCTTCACTGAGCATCTCTCACAGTGACTAATGTGCAACCACACTGCAGAATTCCTTTGAGGGATGGGGAAACAGATCAGTCTTGCCTTGAGACCTCTTTGGAGACATCAGACTTGTGCTCTCCATGTTCACCTCCTTATGTCCACCAGCCCTAATTCAACTCATCGTTACTCTTGGGTCATGTTTTCTAGGGAATTGACTGAATGTTCCTTTCCCACAGCTGACTTGGTGCAAAGGAAGGGCTTTCTCAAAGGAGGTATTTAAACCTGAGCTAGGATGCTGGGTGAGGTGCTGGGTTGCTGTGGAAGGGTCATTTTGATGCCTATCTGTATATCTGGCGAGGGGACTTGCCTTCCCTGTGAGAGCAGAACATTGCAGGTGGGCAGCCCTGCTCACCTGTAGTGCCTCTTTGCCAGCTGATGAATTCCAAGTGTTGAACTTGCTCCTGTTTGGTTTCATCGATTTCCTCTATAATTTACCAGGGTTGTTTCAAGGTTCTCTTCCCTGACAATGGTTTTAATGAAAACCTCACCAGCAGCAGGCCCAGGACTGGTGTCTGAGCGAGCAGACCCTGAGCAAAGCCTACAGACAACACACACTCATGCAAAGGGAGCTTTAAGCCAAGCACAGATTGCTCGTGCATGGGAGGCATGGGGAAATGCCGCAGTTAAGCTGCGGTATCCACAGCTGGCCCCTGCTATGTGCAGGAGCTGCTGACCTGACACCATCTATTCTTAACAAACCTCTTGGTGATTGCTCATCTTGTTATCTTCAGCTGCTTTCACGTCTCTGATTGCTTGAACAGCTTTTTTACGGGGATTGGAGATAAATGGTCTGGCTTGTCATTCCCTGGCTCCTCTTGTACTCCCCTTTCCTGAAAGAGGCTGGTGAAGGCAGCATTAGGCACATGCCCTGCTCTTCCAGGAGTTCTTGAATGTAGTTTGGAATATATTTTTGGAGTTTATTAGGCCAATTGGGTTTGTATCAGTTTGGTTTACTCCAGTACTTGCTGCATTATTCTTTCCTTGCATTAAACGTGAAATATAAACCCATTAATCGTGGTCAGTGAATTGGTCAAATCGTATGCTTGGAACTGTACTGCTCGCGTGCTTCCTGCTGTGATGGTTTGATAAGATATTTTATGCTGTGGGTTTGGTATGTTTGTTGTTTTTTAATGGAAGGAATGCCTGAGCTGCTTGTAGGAATGTGAAGTCCTGGCTTTGGCTTTGCTTGGACAGGTTAGGGTTTGTGCAGAACAGCTGAACTCATTAGCATTTCTTAAAAGTCTGCCTTACTGTTGCTATGGTGCTTTGCATAACATTATGCATAATACTCTGATTTTACTTTGAAATCAGACATACTGTACAAGCCACTCTATCCTAATTATATCTGTAACATTAAACCCACTGGGGAAAAACATGAGAGGACTTCAGTGTTTGTTGGGGCTCCTCATACCTGGGCACGTTGCTGTGACATTGTTCTCCCAGAAAGCACCTTGCTGTAAACTGTTGCTGAGGGAAAACAATTCAATATCAAGTGTTTTTTGGGTTCAGCAAAGCAGATTTCCCTCGATCAAGGTGAATGGTCATTAACTAAAAGGAGAGACCCAAATCTTTTCTGAAGACCTCGGTGGTCCTCCTCTACATCAGCATAAAATTATTTGGAGCAATATGTACTTTAAATTCCCACTCCTAATATGAAAGGAGGAATGGGGCTTCAGTTTAAGCAGAAATAAATCACTCTGATTCTTTCAGTTTTTAATAGCCACAGATGTGCAGCTTCATGGTTACATCCCTGATGAAATTTAGGACTTGGTGGGTTATGGTCAGCATTGGCTTTAGGAGACCAGGAGTCATCTTGTTGGAGAAATATAAATGTATTTCTATCCATAAGTGCAATATCAGTTTTGTTTTTATTTCAAACAGCATGGACAGCGTATTGAGCAGTTGTATGTGTCTGAGAGAGTCTGTTTCTGCAATGCTGTTTGATAGCCAGCCTGAGAAGGAGCAGCCTTCTTGTCTGTTGTACCAGAAGCTCACAATAGGTGCTGCATCTCGCAGCCTCAAAGACCTGAAACCTCATCACAAATGTTTCCTCTTGGTGAGGGCTCTTCCATCCAATTACAAAGTTGTTTTTCTATTAAACCAGTTAAACCCAGTTCTCTGAAAGAGCAGAACTGCTGAGAAATCACTGTTTTTCTTTAGTGTCATTTGTATTGAGCAAATACACTCATGTCAACCCTTGAAACAGGATTGCACCCACATAAGATGAAGTCATACGTTCATATTTGACCGTGGAACAGAAAGGTCTTATCTTGGTGTTGCAGTGGTTGACATTCTCCATCTGACTGAAATTCACACATTTAAAGCTGCATCATGTAGGTCGGTCTTTTTTAATCACAAAGTATTTCCCCATATTGTAATGATGGAGAGAATTTGCAGCCACAATTTCCACCTACTGATTCAGGAGGTAGATGTGCCTTGGAAGGGTGAACTTTGCAATACCCTCCTGAAGTACCAAAATCACGCTCTGAAAAGGTAAAAGCACTCTGGAGTGTGGTTTCACTGGCTTGCGTGGAACATGTTTTCCTAAATTCTCAGGTTACCATTCAGAAATGGGGGTTTCTGGCTTCAGAGCCACCCTGGAGACCCCTGTAAATCTGCCTGCTGGTTCGTGTTTGATTCTCTTAATGGATCAGTGGAGTTCATTGCAGTGTGAGCTTTCCAGAATGAGCTCTTGCTCTAGTCAGGTGTGGGTGACGGTCACACTTGTGCACCCCGTGGACCCGCAGGATGGGTCAGTTTGCAAGAGTAAGAGGTGACCCTGGCCAGGCATAAGCTGTGTCCAAAGCATGACTCCAGACTGTGTCATTTCCCACATGTTTTCGGGTCTCTTCAGGAAGAAAGCTGCAAGGATTGGTCCCCGTTCTTTTTCTGCCCTCCTCTTTCTTTTTTTCCCCCTACCTGACCTGGGGAATGGACAGTGCCCTCCTTTCACCTTTTTCACCTGAAAACTGTTGCAAAGATCAGTTATGTTCTTAAAGGGGGCTGACAAGGAACCTGGAGAGGGGCTTTGGGCAAGGGCCTGTAGGGACAGGCCAAGGGGAATGGCTTTAACCTGCCCGAGGGGATGCTGAGATGAGCTCTTAGGCAGAAGCTCTTCCCTGTGAGGGTGCTGAGGCGCTGGCACAGGGTGCCCAGAGAAGCTGTGGCTGCCCCATCCCTGGCAGTGTTCAAGGCCAGGTTGGACACAGGGGCTTGGAGCAAGCTGCTCTAGTGGAAGGGGTCCCTGCCCGTGGCAGGGGTTGGAGCTGGAGGAGCTTTGAGGTCCCTTCCAATTCAGACCACTGAAGGATTCAATGAAAGTTAGAGCTGTGCCAACACCTTGGGTGGTGGGAATGGTGCTGCTCCATGATGCCCTGTTGGAGGACCATGGAATGGCTCTTTGAAGGGAGCATTGGCAGTCTGCAATGCAGGCAGCTCAGGTGTGGAGGTTCATGTCAGTGCATTAAAACCATCTCTTGACTTGTTTTTCCTGCTGTTGTTAAATATTAACCTAATTCTAAAGATCAGATTCTGCGTTGCACAGATGTTCTAGTTCAGTAGTTATAACTTTTACATCTGAGCTACTATTTCAATTAAGAAGACGTAGGGAGGCCTTCAGAGGAATGATGGAGAGGCCGCTGCCCCTGCAGCACGCAGTGCGCAGCCGAGGGCAGAGAAATAACACTGTAATTAGTTTCTATATTGGTGGGTCAAATCTGTGAGACTACAAAGCCACCCACTCCAGCTAAAGGAGATTGGATGCTAGCACAGCCGAGATGAAAACTTTGATCATGTTTTAAATCAATAATAGGAGAGCTTGTCTTCGGGTCCAGCTATCCAGATTTGGAGCTGCAAGCAAAATATTCCAGGTGAAACCATTGCAAGTCAGAACAGGTTGGGTTTTTTTTTTTTTTTTGTAAGATTAAGATCTTTGAAGAATTTTCTGCTATTAAAATGGAGCTTTTGATGTGCACAATGTAATCAGTTTTCCTGCTTTTGGGGTGGGTTATTTTTGGTCAACATTAGGACTTTAGGGTTCAAGGTCAGCATTTGTATTCTTATCTACTCAATATGTAAGCGATTGTCATCACTGATATCACTTGTGTGCATCATATGATGTCCAATCTCATAGCAACACAATGAAAAACAATTTCTACCATTTCAGTAAAAACTGGTCATATATCTAAAACCACCTCAGTTGCTGGGGTGGAGAAGGAATGTAGTTGGTTGGAAGGAAATCTCTCCCTTCCCACTGATAGGGAAAGAAGCCTCTTGTGAAAGCAGTGTTTGTCATTTTATGTCCTTTGGGTATTTTTATTAACATTTCAGGAGTGAGATTAAAACAATATAGTTCAAGTTTGTGACTCGAGTGTAATTTGGCTCCTAAATTAACATTGATTTCTTGCTGTGGTGCAATAGTTGACTATTAGGTTCTGCAAACTGTGGCACAGTTACTGCTTATTTCTGAAAAGTACCGCTCATATTGAAGCGTGACAAAGTTGATTATAATGTTCCTTCATGTAGATGGCATTCTGCTGCCACAGCACATAATCAAGGGCTTTGGCAAAATGAAACGAGGGGCTTGTATCTGAAGAAGTTGGAGTATTAGTACTTAGGATATCTTGCCAACAGTTGAGGACATTTTTCATCTTCTTAAGGAAAAATCCCTGCTTCGCACTGCCAAGTGATTTTATTATTGTTATTTTCTATTATAACTATCATTATCTGGGGAGTTGGGAGCTGCACCCTGTGCTTGCCACTGGTGCAGTGCAGATGTGGGAGGGCAGTAGCCTGTGGAGTGAGCTCCTGCTTCTCTCTATGAAGATTTCCATGAAGATCCAGATGCTAGCTTGAGCCATGGCATATGGGGCTGCAGGACAAGGATGCAGCTTGGCTCCTTCAGTGGAAGAGGGGATGATGCTCCAGTGTAATGGAAGCATTGCTGCTGCATGGCCCAGCTTTTGGCAAGAGTTTAAACCACTAAAAAACACCTCGGGTTCTTCCTTCACTGTGTGAGGAGTGCCTCCAGCACCAGTCTGTGAACCGCATTAAGGAGGTAAAGGGCTATTACAACATGTGCAGACAAATCCCTTTTCAAGCACTGTTTTCTTGGGAAGCAGAGGGTCTGACCAAGCTATTAAAAGATCTTTTGTTGTTCAGATCTGGACTTTATTGTTTCAGGAGCCAATGGGTGCTGATTATTTGTCACTTGTGGTTAATTCTGAGGACTGCCATGATTACCCATCTGAGTGATCTCTGTTCCCCATCCCTGGGGAAAAAAGTCTTTTGAATAAAAAGTTACTGATTTGCACATATTTACACTCTGCCAGTAGTTATAGGTACACATATGGTATAATTATGGTATACCACAAATGCAGTTCATGGATTATGCATTTCTGGGCTGGGCTGTAACATATGCTAGAGCATTCATGACACACACTCCTAATATTTGAGAAAAGTATTGACAATGATATATTGTTGATGGCTGTCGCAAAGGCACAAGGTAAAGGCTTGAGGCTGTTGGTGGAAGTGTGAGGACCACACCATGAATTCATGGTTAAAAACATCTATCAAGTTTTTTCTCTTACAGCTTTGGGGTGTTTTTTCCACTTCTGCTGTTATTTTCAAGACAAAACAAGGCTGCAGTGAGATTCGGGCCAGCTCGGTGCATTCACCTCTGGTGAAGCTGCCTTTCTTCCAGCTCTTTGTCTGGCATCAGGAGGAGCAGCAGTGTGTTCTTTGGGCTGGCTCCCTGCATGGTCCATGTGTGGCTCCCTGTCACCTTCAGAGGTGCTAAAACTTCACATCTGCAGGTGAGCTGCAGAGGGAGGAGAGGTTTGAGTGGATGGGGAAGAGCTCTCCTGGGCAGTCACTCCTGCCTGGAGGGAGTGCTTTCCCCCAGCTCTAAACCAGGGCTGGCTCTTCAGCCTCCAGGTGATCCCACTTTACATACCACTAAAGTACAGTGCAGGGAAATTGAAGTCTTACAAGAAGATGACTCATCTCTAAAGAGCTTCTGCATTTCAAGAAGCAATTTTAAGTATAAAGCAGACTGTGTTAGACTCCAAACTGGAGCCAAAATTAATGGAGAGCTCTTCAGCTTCCAGGAGTGTTCACTTGCCCAGATTGCTCTTCAGCAAAAACAATTACTTAAGGTATTTCTTGTAATAGTCAACACACTGGAAAGCAATATTTCTCCTAGTAATTGTAGTATTCCTTGTTGCTGTGGGTCCAGGAATGTTTTTCTTGTCCATTGCTAGCATGGCGCCTCTGGGGCGATAGTCTAAAGAGGGTTTGCATACAACCGGAGTCATGAAAAGACCAGTCTGAACAGTGTGTCAGTCTTGCAGAACTCTCCATCCCTTGGTTATTTGTCTTTATTCATTTCTCCCTGCAGCAGTCACTGCTGCTTTGAAATGGTCCTGCAGAAGACAGCTGTTTATCATAAATCCTCAGTGTCGGGTTGGATGGGGCTTGGAGCAAGCTGCTCTAGTGGAAGGTGTCCCTGCCTGTGGCAGGAGCTGCAACTGGATGAGCTTTAAGGCCCCTTCCAACACAAACCAATCTGGGATTCTATGAACCTGTGGGTGTATGGACATGTCTGAAACATCCCCTGTGGGCTCCTACCCTGGCTGCACTTGGCATTTCAACAGGACATCCAGCCCCTGATATGTCTGCAATGATACTGCTACAACTCTCTGTCCCCAGTGGGATTGGAAATTGGGTTTTAATAACTTCTGCAGTTTGGCTGCTGTTAGCAAGTGTGTGGTGCAGGCACTAGATCTGAGCTAGGGGAGCTTTGAGAAGTGATAGTTCTGCTTTTATAGTTTAAAACAAAGCAGTGCTGTTGACGCAAAAGAAAGGAAAAATTGCCAACATCATTCTCCAGGCATTACAATTCATAAAGCTGGTTCTCTTCATATTTGTTGCCTTCTGTCAAATAAAACCAAACCGGTTTGCGGCGGCTGTGACCTTTTTTAGACCTCACAGCTGTAGAGCAAAGCCAAGCTTTTGTGGTGAAAGCTCTGACGCCTTTAGGCACAGCGGAGCTTGCTGCTGAGAGAGAGAGACCAGTAATGTTATGGACCATATTTCTTCAGGTGCTTTGATCCCTGTTGCACTCTGTGTACCTAGGTCGCTGTAGTTCCTTCTAGACTGAAGGAACTGAGCTCTCAAAATCAGAAACAATCATTTCAAAATGCCTTTGCTTGTATTTTGAACAAAATTCTGTTTCTTAGCAAATGTGTCATCAGTCAGGTGCTTGCTGCTGCTAACCCTGCAATTATTAAAAGCAAAAGAGAATCTCAGGAAGAGCAAAAAGCTGGGAATTGTTCTTCAATGCAGCAGTTAAATGTTGAAGTGAGGATATCCCAGTATTCCAGACTTCTCATGTAAAGTCAGGTCCACACAGAGCTATTGATGTATGATCTATAGTCACTTCTAGGGAAATAAGTGGCATTCTTCAGATGTAACAAGCAGTTGTAACAAGAATATTAAATGATCCCCAGGGCAAACTGCAAAGGCCTGGGCTTCTCTGGTGCTGGTAAACGGCTCCTATTTTTTGCTGTGTGTTGCTTAGATGAGCTCTTAGGCAGAAGCTCTTCCCTGTGAGGGTGCTGAGGCGCTGGCACAGGGTGCCCAGAGAAGCTGTGGCTGCCCCATCCCTGGCAGTGCTCAAGGCCAGGTTGGACACAGGGGCTTGGAGCAAGCTGCTCTGGTGGAAGCGGTCCCTGCCTGTGGCAGGGGTTGGAGCTGGAGGAGCTTTGAGGTCCCTTCCAACACAAACCATTCTATGATTCTGATGATGATTTTCCCCAATACAATGCCTTCGTCACATCCTTTGGTGCTCCAAGGCTGCCAATCACGTGTGTTTGAGGAGTGCACAGCATGCCCATGGCAAGGGGATTGGAACTAGGTGGTCTAAAGGTCCTTTCCAACCTTAACCATTCTATGGCAAAGCAGATGGCTGTGTTCACCCAAGGAAGCCTGTGCTGTTCTAGCCTGGGCAGCACCGGTGGTGGTTTTACATGGGTGTTTTGAGCATGCTGCAGGGAGCAGAAGCCAATGTTCCCTTTACCATGGAGCTGCCAGTTGAAACCATTAACACTGATGGAGCCTGTAAGAGGAAGAGTAAAATGTGACTCAAAGTAGACAGGTTCATTTTTGAATTGACATGGCTGTATCTCCTCTGGCAGATCCCCCTTTATGCTGGCAGGAGGGCTGGGAAACCCCTGTCAGAGCAGCACTGAGGTTTATTTCTATCATTTTACTTCTTTACTTTGTTTTCAGTTACACAAGCTCATCCTGAGAGTGTTTGAGAGCAGACCGTGTTTCTGTGGCTTTACTGCCTTCAGCTAAAACCCCACTTTGGACTCCATGTGCGTGCTTGTCACAGCTCAGTTTAGACTGTCCTGTTTCTATCAACTCCTATCTGCCACAGATTACTGAGGAGGAACCAAGAAACCCTTTATGCAAACTTCACTTCTTTTTAACATAGAGCAGTAACTTCTAGACCTTTTCTGGCTCTTTCTCATTCTTCATGAGGTACATATGTATATCAGCTATAACACACTGTCAGCGAACAGTGGTTTTCAATCAAAAAGACTGTCAGTAAAGCTGATTCACTAACAAGAAAGCTGTCAAGCTGTGACAGCTGCTGTCTTTGCAACCCCAAACAATCTGTTCAGTGCTAACTCTGACTTATGCTTCCATTTATTATACAGTAGTAATGAGTTCTGTCCTCAGAAATACCATTTTGGTGAGTTCACCTAGCTACTTTGTTATGGATGTAGAAAATATCAAATCAGATCCAAGGAGCATCTGATAAGTTTGCTGCAAAAAAGTTCTGCTTCTGTCTTTCAGAATTATTTTTGAATTCCAAATCCAGCTTCAGTACTTACCTCATTTTTGCACTTAAGCAGGAACCTGCAGATTTCATCACTACTGTAAGCTGAGAATTCCCTTTTTTAGCTCATTGTGTTGAAAAATGGTGGATAGCCTTAACCACAGTTTATCTATGGAAATGAGTAAAGGAATTTGCTGTTATTGAACTGTTCTGATCCTTAATAGCATCAGACCCCAGCATCCTGGAGACCACCCAAATGCAGCCCAGGGGAGGACGTGAGGAGCCAGGCTGTGGTGCTGCTGTCCAGATGCAGATGCTCGTGTTTGAATTGTCACCCTTTAGTTTAAAACGGAGAAAGAGCACCTGGACAGTCTCCCTAAGCAATCTCTTGCAGCAATACCTTCCAGACCGATATCTCCCATGCCTCAATTGTGGTTGATTATTGCTTGCTCAGAGGTAGGGAATTAGTGTCTACATTAGTGATGCAGTGTGTCCCTACTAAATGGTTCTCTAATCCCAATTCCTTTTGCTTTCTGAACTTCTGGTACTTGAGCTAAGACCCTGGTGGTGCCCCATAAAGCAGGTGGTTTGCACTAGGTTACACATCTGCTGAGCACCTCTGGGGATACTGGCTTCTCTTCCCAGCACCACCATTGTCAGGTGCCTCCTCCTGCGTTTCTGCTCCACCATCTCAGAAGAAGGGAGGGTTGGTCACTTGTGAGCCTCCAGGACTGCATGCCAAGAGCAGATAAATCTTAACCTACGGGAGATAAAGAGCAGCTTTCTTTCTTCTATGAGGGTGCTGAGGTGCTGGCACAGGGTGCCCAGAGAAGCTGTGGCTGCCCCATCCCTGGCAGTGCTCAAGGCCAGGTTGGACACAGGGGCTTGGAGCAAGCTGCTCTGGTGGAAGGGGTCCCTGCCCGTGGCAGGGGTTGGAGCTGGATGAGCGTTGAGGTCCCTTCCAACACAAACCAGGCTGGGATTCTCTAAATGAATTGCTGTCTCAAATCACCAGGTGGGGTTAGTAACCTTCATCAAAACCACTGATGATGAAACCGTTATTTTGGAGACTTTGGAAAGGTTGGGATTGCTCCTGGGAGCCGAGGCCCTGGGTGCCTGTTGTTTGGAAGGGATTGGCAGATGCCTGGCATGTCTCCAGCCTTCAGACACATGCTGGAACTGTCACAAGATGTGTTCGTACCTGGGAGATAACCCGAGGAGGGTAACAGCTACCACAGATTCATCAACAACAACTCACGTTGCCTCACTAATTCCCATGTATCATCGGGGAAGGCAGATGTCATGTGTTGACGTTCATCAGCTTTTGACATGTGGCACTTACGGGTGCAAGTGTGAGAAACACGGATGAGAAAAAACATTCATGCTGAGGATCCAAAACTATTTGTCATCCCAAGGCTCCTTGCCAGGCCAAGGGCAGGTGGCTCCCCAGGCTTTGTTTTGGGTCCAGTATTCAGGGTTTTGGTTAATGACTGCCGTGTTTTCACGTAAGGTCAAGCTACAAGCGTGGTGGTGCAGAACATACTGCCGTGGGTGTCTCAGTGGTCTGCGCACCACAGAGGGCAAAAATGAGCAGTGGGATGACTTTTTCCTTTAGGACTAATGCTGTATGTCTGGTGTGGTTTCTCATTGCCCTTGACGGCAATGCTGGCATTGCCCCCATGGCAGGGGAGTTGGAACTAGATGATCTTAAGGGCCTTTCCAACCAGAACTATTCTATGATTCTATGTCTCATGCCTGTCTTGCCTGCTTCTGTGCTGTTGGTTTCCTGGCTGTGCTCCAGTAGAACTCGTAGGTCTCTTGCTGCATTGCTGACCTGCTCTAAGGCATTTTGCATTTTTGTTCCAAACTTTCTTTCCTTGGAAAACTACCAGCTTGCTTTAATTCACTTTCTCCTCAGCTTTACTGCCAAAAGATCTACTTAGTAATTCCTGGAATTTGTTGAAGTCCATTGCTTTTATCTTCCTTAGGGGGAGAGAAATAGCAAAGTAAAAGCACTCATGTTTGTTCACACCCAGGCTCCCAGCCAACTCTTCCTTCTGGATTTGCATCAGATGTATGAAAGCATCCCCTTTCCTCCTCCTCACTCCTTAGTACCACTCCAGGATGGTGCTACTCGTTTTTCCCCTTTAACCTCCCCACTCACATTTGAATAACTTGCTGAGATAAAGGAACTGCAGCAGGGTGCGATGGCACGTTAACTGAGAGGAAGCTTTTCCAGTGGGAACTGATGGAGGAGGGAGGTTTCCCATGTGAGTCCCTGTTAGGGAAGCCACTGAGCACGGCTAGGGTGGGATGCCTGGCTCCCTAGGCGAACAGGGATGACAGCGTATCATAGAATCATAGAATAGTTAGGGTTGGAAAGGATCTTAAGATCATCCAGGTCCAACCCCCCCTGCCATGGGCAGGGACACCTTACGCTAAATCATATCACCCAAGGCCTCCTCCAACCTGGTCTTGAACACTGCCAGGGGTGAAGCATTCACAACCTCCCTGGGCAACCCATTCCAGTGCCTCACCACCCTCACAGGAAAGAATTTCCTTCTTATATCCAATCTAAACTTCCCCTGTTTAAGCTTCAACCCGTTACCCCTTGTCCTGTCACTACAGTCCCTAATGAAGAGTCCCTCCCCAGCATCCCTATAGGCCCCCTTCAGATACTGGAAGGCTGCTCTGAGGTCTCCACGCAGCCTTCTCTTCTCCAGGCTGAACAGCCCCAACTTCCTCAGCCTGTCTTCATACAGGAGGTGCTCCAGCCCCTGAGCATCCTCGTGGCCTCCTCTGGACTTGTTCCAACAGTTCCATGTCCTTTTTATGTTGAGGACACCAGAACTGCACACAATGCTCCAGGTGAGGTCTCACAGGAGCAGAGCAGAGGGGCAGGATCACCTCCTTCGACCTGCTGGTCACGCTCCTTTGGATGCAGCCCAGGATACGGTTGGTTTCTGGGCTGCAAGCGCACACTGAAGCCGGCTCATGTTCATTTTCTCATCGACCAACACCCCCAAGTCCTTCTCCACAGGGCTGCTCTGAATCTCTTCTCTGCCCAACCTGTAGCTGTGCCTGGGATTGCTCCCACCCAGGTGTAGGACCTTGCACTTGGCATGGTTAAACCCCATGAGGCTGGCATCAGCCCACCTCACAAGTGTGTCAAGGTCCCTCTGGATGGCATTCCTTCCCTCCAGGGTATCAACCGAACCACACAGCTTGGTGTCATCGGCAAACTTGCTGAGGGTGCACTCAATCCCACTGTCCATGTCAGCGACAAAGATGTTGAACAAGACCGGTCCCAACACCGATCCCTGAGGGACACCACTCGTTACTGGTCTCCAGCTGGACACTGAGCTATTGACCACAACTCTTTGTGTGCAGCCATCCAGCCAGTTCTTTATCCACTGAGTGGTCCATCCATCAAATTGATGTCTCTCCAATGTAGAGACAAGGGTGTCGTGTGGGGCAGTGTTGAATGCTTTGCACAAGTCCAGGTAGATGACATCAACTGCTCTACCCCTGTCCATCAGTTCTGTAGCCCCATCATAGAAGGCCACCAAATTGGTCAGGCAGGATTTCCCCCTAGTGAAGCCCTGCTGGCTGTCACCAAGCACCTTGTTGATTTTCATGTGCCTTAGCATGCCTTCCAGGAGAATCTGCTCCAAGATTTTGCCAGGCACAGAGGTGACACTGACTGCTCTGTAATTCGCCGGGTCATCCATTTTCCCCTTCTTGAAGATGGGGGTTATATTTCCCTTTTTCCAGTTGTCGGGAACTTCACCTGACTGCCATGATTTCTCAAATATGATGGCCAGTGGCTTTGCAACTTCATTCGCCAGCTCCTTCAGGACCCCCGGGTGGATCTCATCAGGACCCATGGACTTGTGCACGTTCAGATTTTTAAGATGGTCTCGAACCAGATCCTCTCCTACAGTGGGCGCAAGGTCTTCATTCTCACAGTCCCTGCATCTGCCTTCCAAGACTTGGGTGGTGTGGTCAGAGCCTTTGCAAGTGAAGACTGAGGCAAAGAAGTCATTCAGAACCTCAGCCTTCCCCAGATCCTGTGTAACCAGTTCTCCTGAGAGCTTCCTGAGGGGGCCTACATTCTCCCTTGTCTGTTTTTTATTTGCTATGTACCTGTAGAATCCCTTCCTGTTATCTTTAATACCTCTAGCTAAGTTTAATTCTAACTGGGCCTTAACTTTCCTAACCTGGTCCCTAGCTTCTCAGACAACTTCCCAGGCCACCTGTCCTTGCTGCCACTTATTATAAGCCTTTTTTTTCAATTGAATTTTCCTCAGGAGCTCCTTATCCATCCAAGGAGGTCTCCTGGCCCTCCTGCTGCACTTCCTTCTGGTTGGGATGCAGCACTCCTGAGCTTGCAGCAGGTGATCCTTGAATATCAACCAACAGCCTTGGGACCCTCTGCCCTCTAGGGCTGTATCCCATGGAACCTTCCTAAGCAGGTTCCTGAAGAGGCCAAAGTCTGCTCTTTTGAAGTCCAGGGCAGTGGACTTCCTTTTTCCCAACATGTCCTGTCATGCTGGTGCTCCTGTCCCACATGGAAACGTTCTTTCCTAAGGTAGCTCAGCATTACCCAAAGACATACATTTTTTTCCTGTACATGGTTTCTGTGCTGATGAGAAAACATTGATGGCAACTTCTCCCTCGAATTGCAGCTGTAGGAGAATAGTGTCTAAAAGGAGGAGTTATGTGACAAGAGCTGTCCGTGTTATACTCTGGCTCTTTCAAGTTGTGGGGTTTTTTACTTTGTTGGTTTTGAAAACTGAAATCCTTTTATTGCAGCTCTTTCTGGGCCCCGTTCAAAGCCCACTGAAGTCAATACAAAGACTTTGACTCCAGTTAAATCTGAATCAAGCCTCGCTGGCCAATGAAAGATTAAAACCAACTCCACCGTATCAAACAACGCCAAACTCCAAACATTTACAGCCCTGTTTATGTTTTGTGCATCTGTTCCTTTTAAATTACTACCAACTCTTGTATGCAAATACAGGATTTGTTTCATGTTTGCTCATTGTGGTTTCAATTATGCCTGTGGAAAGGGAGGGTGTGATGCTGTTGTGTAAACACTCATATGAGATTCTCCCGACCTGGCTGTCCTCCCCAGGCTGCTCTGAGGTCTCCACGCAGCTTCTCTTCCCCAGCCTGAACAGCCACAGCGTTCTCAGCCTGTCTTCATACAGGAGGTGCTCCAGCCCCTGAGCATCCTCGTGGCCTCCTCTGGACTTGTTCCAACAGTTCCATGTCCTTTTTATGTTGAGGACACCAGAACTGCACACAATGCTCCAGGTGAGGTCTCACAAGAGCAGAGGGGCAGGATCACCCTCTCAACCTGCTGGTCATGCTCTTTTTGGTGCACAAATACCGATGCACAAATGCTCATCTATATAGTCACCATGGGTACCACCAGGCACTGATCCTGGGATGTGAATCCTGCAGCTGCCCACCCCATGGATGCTGTGACCAAGCTGCTCAAAGATTTTGTGTCCATACACTAGTGCCAACTCCTTTAACAGGGGATAAATTACATTGACAAAGCTACCTTAAAGGGAATATGATTAGAAAAATGCATTGTTGGAAACCAGACGGATTAAATAGATGAAGCAAGAAGATGAAGTGTAATGGGAAGTAAAACAAAGCAGCCCTTCTGCTGTGCACTAACTTGTGCTTTCATATGTAGCTCCTCAGAGGCCTTTGTTCTCTTTGCTGGTTAGGGGAGGTTTTGTCAACTTTCTTCCTATTCTTTCTTATCCTTATCACTAAAATGCTCATAAACCTCATGGTTAAGAATGCCTCTCTGCTGGCCTACTACTTATTAAGTATTATTTTGTGTTACTGATTGTTCTATATTTCTCCCACACAATTACCCGTGGATTTTGAGCTTTCCTCTCAACGCTGGGAGGTTTTCTATGCCAAAACCTGACTTGCACAGCAGCCAGAGATTTTGATGGCCTGTTACAATGTGATTGTTAGAGCTGAGGGAGATGCTCTGCTGCACCGTGCCACGTGCCAGATTACACACAGGGAATGCTTGAGACTGTTTTCTGCTGGCTGGTACAAGGTGTTTACAGAATTGCTTAATAAATCAATATTTAAATAGGTTGTTCTGAGAAGTTAGAGCCTGAATAGGAAAAGGGCAAAGCACGCTGGGTTACATCTAGAAATGCAGGAGCTGAACTGAATTCCTATTGGTACCTTGTGTGTTTGCATATAAATGCATATAAGCACATCAAAATCACACTGAATTCAGTGGGTTTTGATAAGTCATCAAGAAAAGATGGGAAAAAAAGGAGCTTATTAAGTTGCTCAGCCCAGTGGTTGTTAAAGGCATGTCTCAAATGTTGCCACACACTTGTGAAGTTTCTGATATGAAGAGGCACTTCTTAAACCACTCCATTAGGCTGGGAATAGGTAGGGCTGGCGCTCTGAATAAGTTAGAGAAATTAAATAATGCAGTGTTTTGGAAACCATTTTACTTACATAAAGTACCAGTGATGCTGTTTCCTTGCAAAGATTTGTTACTTTATTGGTGAAATTCTATGCATGTGTGTGTATATATATATAAAATATATCTAATTAATATATTTGAATAATTGCTCATATATTCAAATGTATTTGATTAATAAATTAATATATTTGAATATTGCTCATATCTGAAGGGAAAAAAAGAGATCTCAGAAAACCTGTTCTCTCACCCGGAAGTCTTTATCTTAACACACCAGAGAGCAATTTCCCTAACAAAAGGCTACGTGAAGATGCCAAATTAAAACCTGATGAAAATCAGCAGGAAAAGAAGACTCTCTTTTTTTTGACATTTCCAATTAATGCCCCCAAACTGTTCGTGCAGTTTGACAATATGGTTAATCACAAAGGTGAAATTGGAAGTTGCCAGCCCTGAATGCTAGTGTAAAAGTTAATAAATGCAGCTCATCATCATTATGCACATGCTAGTTATAATAATTTACTGTCCATACCGAATCTTTATAAGCATTGTAATTAAATATAAAATGCACATTAGAATTATAATGAGTAATTAGGGCAACATAACTAATGTGCATGAGAGTCCCGAAGCTCATTAAAACAGTAAAAGAAGAAACCTGTTCTAGCTGGAGGTTCTTTGCAGGCTTTCTGTGCCTGTATGAATGCCAGGGTGCTGCGTGCATTGTTTTAACTGTTCCTTTAGACATTTACAAGCAAGATGAAAATATTTGGGTGGGAAAGCAGATTCAGCAAAGCTCTGCAGCGTTCCGGGATGGAGCATAAGTTGTACAATTTGGTTTCCCCAGCACAGGCGCCTGACTCATGCAAACATGTTGGTGTTATCAGCTGAGCAGAAAGTAATTATAGAGTGAAGATGATCGTTTTCACATCTTCTTCATTAACACGCTGCGCTAGAGATGGAGTGCAGTGAGCACTCAGCACCCTCATGTGAGACTTTAACAGAGGTATTTATTGAAACTTCAGTTGCTCCACTAAAATTAAAGAGGATGTGCACGCATCGGAGCATGCGTATGCACTCTGTGGTGCTCATCTGTCCCCAGATGTCCAACAGGTCCACCCCAAGGCTCTCACACTGCGCCGTTGTCTGATGAACTCAGTGTATTTGATTGTGGTACAGGAGCAACTCAGCTGTTCCATCAGTGTTCTTGCTTATGCTATGTTATGCTCCTGTCTCCATGGTGCTTTTCATGGAATGATTTGGGTTGGGAAGGACCTCAAAGCTCATCCAGTTCCATGGGCAGGGGCACCTTACACTAGAGCAGCTTGCTCCAAGCCCCTGGCCTTGAACACGTCTCCCGTCCTGCTCTTCTGGTGAGGACACATAAATATGTATTTCATTGGAGTAATAAATATGTATCTTGGGTCAAGGACAGCTTTACCTCCTGAGCCATTTCATGCAGGAAGAGACGCGAAAGGGCATTAGTATAACTCCAGTTAAGCTGAGCCTCTGAGCACCCACTTGAGAAAGCCTTTCCTAGCAAAGCACTTACACATCTTTGAGAAATTGATATGAACAAGTTCCAGTAATTTATTTTCAAGTCAGAAATTAAGCATTTATTTTAAGTGCTCTGCTCTGCAGGGATGAGCTGTGGGAGAGGACTGAATGAGATTCTACCACAGGGAGAGTAAACCCGTGCACGCGCGTCACTAAAGCCTGGTACTGCTAACTCATACATAGAATCGTATCTTTTTCTTGGTGATTTTACGTAACCATTCTTTAGGAGATATAAAAATGACAAATACATTTACAATGATTAGTCTTATGGGAGGTTCTCTTGTTGACATCACTGTTACAAGTTATTTAGTCTTGTATCAGAGCAATAACTTCACTATCAAGTTCCCTCCCTTTGGGAGCTCTATGGCACTCGCCCCCTTTCTCCCTCCCTCCCGTAGGATCTTCCAGGTAAGTGCTTCACTCTCCACTGATGCTTTATACCTTGGAGACAAGTTGTTATTCTCTTGTTCATGCGTGTGTTCATTACAGTTATTTACAATTAAGTGCTCTGCACGCCCGCAGAAGCACATCAGTGTCTCTGCAAAGTGACTGGAACCTCTTCCCATCTAACTTGTGGAAGGGAAAACCTTCTGTGTTGGAGGGAGTGCTTGCTGGACTTCTACCTGCACGTGCCTCCCTTTGGCCTTGGATTCTTTCGCGTTGACTCTTGAACATTTCTCTTGTTTTCCCACTGTTTTCCCAGCTGTAATTACTTTATTTATAATGGATTAAAGCTGCTCTTTCTTTTTTACCTTTTTAAACTTTCATCAGA
This sequence comes from Pezoporus flaviventris, assembly GCF_033815535.1. Lineage (NCBI taxonomy): Eukaryota > Metazoa > Chordata > Aves > Psittaciformes > Psittacidae > Pezoporus > Pezoporus flaviventris. The sequence goes on along the minus strand of NW_026892607.1, from coordinate 2,960,102 downwards.
TCTTCAAGCTTGTGTCCATCTGTATCAATCCCTTGCCTTCTGCTGTCCACTCAGGACTTCTGTTAGCATCTGTTTGATCCGTCAGCTGCATGGAGCAGGGCTGCATCATTAATGATGCCAAATGATTTTCTGTAATGTTTTAAGTCATCATTATTACACTCCTGAATGAAAATGTTTTCCTGGATGGCCAGAACCTCTCCTTGCTGCTGTAGAAACTCTTCTCCAGCCTGGAGAACAGAAGGCTCCAGGGAGACCTTAGAGCAGCTCTGGTGCCTAAAGGGGCTACAGAAACTGGAAAGGGGCTTTGGACAAGGATCTGTAGGGACAGGACAAGTGGAATGGCTTTAATGTGCCAGAGGGGAGATTGAGATGAGATCTCAACTAATATACATTGGCTAACAGTGAAGGCAGAATTAAATTGAACCTTGTGACCACTTGTTAACATAATAAATGAGCTTTCCTTTTGCAAAAGGACACGTATGTTGATCAATAAAGTATTCCTGCTCGTTGTTATAATCTCAGAATCTTTGACACAGGGGAACACGCATGCAGCCCCAGCAGCACAAGCAAGCAGCTCTATGCAGCACAACCCACAGCGGTAAGAGCACATCACAAATGTCCTCTCAAAAATGAGTCTTTAAATGATCACATGGAAATCATGAAAAATAAATACGGAATAGTGGAGACCTGAAAATCTCTTCCCACATCTTTGTCCCTTTCCAAAGCAAAGCTTGGCTCCGAGAGCAGCAGGTATTTAGGTGTGGAATTTCACCTGAGAGTTACTCAGTCTTCTGCACTGATGTGAGCAGTAGGGGCTGATGGTTTTGTGCTCAGCATGTAGCTAATCAGTGCACCAGAAACGTGCCTGAATCACAGTTTGTTTTTATAGGACAAACAAGAAAACAACCTGACAAGGGGAAATCTGAGAGAATGGTGACTCCAAGCTGTCTTTGGTTTCCGTTTTCATCCCAGCATTAACCAGGGATTTCCTAGAGGAGGGAATATTGATTTTTAGGTTTATTGCGAAAGAGCAGAAGCTGAAATCCTTCTGAAAGGGAGATCTAAAAAGCCTTCCTTTTCAGAAGTTTTCCAATATTTTCCAAACAAACCTAGGTCTCAGCAGACAGCAAAGCCTGGAATCGTGATTTGTAGCTGGGATCCAGCCAGCATCCCCTTCCCAGCTGCACTGGGAGCACAGTGCCTGGGGCTCCTGCTGGTAAAAGCATTGGCAAGCTTTGTGTTTTTCTGGATAATTTGAGTTATGAATTTATTAGCAGTGACTTATTTAAAAAACAAACAGCCAAAGCAAAGCAAACCAAAGTCCCCCAAAACCCACAGAACACCCCGCAAAAGGTGAGCAGGTCCCACCGAGGAGCAGGAAGGTGGCACTTTATAGACAAGAACCTTCTACGTGACTCAGGCCTTCGCTGGTGTTTTGTTTGCTCTTTCTGCTCAGCTCTTGAGGATTCAGTCTTGTCTGAGCAGTGTGCAAGCAGGGTCGTACCTTCACTTCAAACTCAGGCTTTTTGTTAATAATCCTGCCCACTCTCAAGTAGGAAAAAAGCCCCAAACCCAAATATTTTCACTCCCTTTGCATAATGCAGGAAAAACAAAGCCTCTTACAACAAAGCTTTCCAGGGACCCACTCCATGGTTATGGGAGAAAGGGTGGAGGCGCTGGCACAGGGTGCCCAGAGAAGCTGTGGCTGCCCCATCCCTGGCAGTGTTCAAGGCCAGGTTGGACACAGGGGCTTGGAGCAAGCTGCTCTAGTGGAAGGGGTCCCTGCCCATGGCAGGGGTTGGAGCTGGAGGAGCTGATCATCATTCAGCTGACGCTTTTGTATGGTTTGTGTGGCTCATCTTGGACATTCTTAGTTCTAATTCTTTCAAAGCTGACCTATGAGGTTAGTGGTGCTCTCAGTAGATGTCGGTGCCACACGGTGCTGTAGGAGCAAAGACAAAATGTGACCTATTCACAGCTCTTCATGTCATCAGTCTCACTCAAGGTTATTCTTTAAAGGTCTTGGCTGCACGAAGTGCTTCATTTCTCAGGAAGGAGTTAGCTTTATGTGTCATTGTTATCTTTATGAAGTAACAAATATGTCTGATGGTTTTCGTATGCAGTTTACGGAGAAGTAGTCATGCAAATCAGTTTTATGTTTATTATCTACTTGAAATTTTCATGTTACTGGTTAGGAGTTTAGAAATTCATGGACTGGTGGGATGTAATCATGGAAGAAAATGTTGAAGGCAGGGGTGTGTTTGCTGGCTGTTGGAGACTGTAGTCTGTCTGTCTGCTTCATTGGAGTGATGAGGACATGAGTGATGGGCAAAAGAGAACCAGTTCTGTTTAATCAAACTCAAAATATCCTTATTTGGTTTTGTTAAACATCAAGGCTTGTGTGTAAGTGCTAAGAGTGCACGCTTGTTTTCCCTGGCTGTAACAGCTGGATTTCTGTGCCATGTCCAACGCACCTGGAACAACAGCCAAGGGTGGTGGTAATGATGGATGGGTGTGCGATGGACCTGACCCACCAGGCCAGAACCTGGCTGTCACACTGCTCCTTCAGAGCTCTGAGGTTTCTTTACTGTGGCTGCTTCCCATAAAAGATTATGGTCTCTTAACGTGAGCAATGGGAGAGGGGGTGGAAGAAGCAGCCGAGAGGCAGTCAGGATTTTATATGTACATAAACACCTTAAAGCAACATCTGGAAAACTGCTCAGGAAAAAATAAACAGGTTGTTATTTACAAGTTCTGTGGTTTGGTTTTTACGGCGCTTTTATGATGCACATAAATTATTGTTTAAAACCAGAGATGTAAAAGAAATTCCAGGGAGAAGGCGCTTGTTGTTCAGCCTTTCCTTTGATAATCTTTCCTGAAGAATTTGTTCTGGTTTATTCTCAGCTTACGGTTGCTTTTCGCTGGCAAGGAGAAAAACTGACAATCACTTTTTATGTGTTTTTGTATCTGTAGAACTATTTTTAAGATGTTTATTGCTATTTACAATCTTTGCTATTTAAAAAGATAAGATATATGTACTGAAACAACTCTGTACCCAGTGCAACCGGGGAAAAGTCACGTTGGTATATTATATTTGTGATCGGTTCATAGTTGTGAAGGTAAGTTTGTTCTTTCAATATGCAAAACAAGAGCTAAAAGGCTGTCAGAGCCTAACGGGGTTTATGGGGCATTTGCAGAAGACATGAACCTGCCAGAGAGGAGACTGAGCTGAGCTCTTAGGCAGAAGCTCTTCCCTGGGAGGGTGCTGAGGCGCTGGCACAGGGTGCCCAGAGAAGCTGTGGCTGCCCCATCCCTGGCAGTGCTCAAGGCCAGGTTGGACACAGGGGCTTGGAGCAAGCTGCTCTAGTGGAAGGGGTCCCTGCCCGTGGCAGGGGGTTGGAGCTGGATGGGCTTTAAGGTCCCTTCCAACACAAACCAGGCTGGGATTTTATAAAGATAAGTGGTGCTGGTCCTGTCTTTGTGTTGGGCCCTGGGTGCTGCCATCCCTTCCCTGGCTCCTCCTGACCAAACCTCTCAGCCAGTTCTTCATGTGCTTTCTTTGTGGTTCTGACATTTTAAATACATCTTGCACGACACTAACACTTATAAATAGTTAATCTTTACGCTGAGTAACTGAGTCGGATGAACAGCTTTTTCAGGACGGGCTTGATATCTCTTCATGTCTCAGTTGTGTTTTTTTACACCAGATACACAGAACATAACTCAGAATCTGCTGTGTGGGATAATTCTTACACTGCTGGAAGAAAACGTGATTGAATGTGACTCAAGCTGGAGACCACGCGCCAGGCAGAGTAACACAGAGCGTGCTGCAGAGAAGCGGCGTGGAGCGATCTGCGTATGGAGATGCAAATGTCCGTTTTACAATTCTTTTTTTTCAGTTGCCCCCACAATTCAGGAACTTAAATCCAGCGGTGTGGTGCTTGGAGGGAACGGCCTGATACGGTGCGAAGGTGCAGGAGTTCCTGCCCCGGTCTTTGAGTGGTACAAAGGAGAGAGGAAGTAAGTAGCCGGTGCTCGCCGACCCCCTCGTGCTGCTGGGGATGCTGGGGACCAGAGTGGAAGAGAGAGGAGACCACCAGGCTGGCTCTGTCCCCTGTGATGATGTGACCATCAGGCTGTCCCGAGCTCAGTGCCAAGCTTTAAACAGCAGTTTAAAGCAGCCAGAGCCAACGGAGGTGTTGGCTTCCAGCAGCTGCGCTGTGTGTGGCTTTGGGGGAAAATTCCTGGTTTCCTTGTGGTTGTCGATTCTGTGCTCTTAAAGGTGTTAGCCCTTGGCTGGGCTGTGATGGGGAGTGTTGCAATAACGAACCTAAGTTTTCAATATGCTTCAGCAATTACAGCCTTTTATGTATAATAACCAGAAAGGCACTGAAAAACTCTACTGAAAGGATTTATTTATTTTTTATTTAAAACCCCATCCATCTTCATACGTGTCCTGCTGAGGGTTTGTGGTTGTAAAGGTTGGTTGTTTCATGAACAAGACTTTCAACCAAACCTTCGTGGGGATGAACTTTCTCCCAGTTGATCCATTCTTTGTTTAGGCCATAGGTTTATCATCCACAGAGCTGCTGCCCACCACAGCATCCATGGGGCGCTCTGCCTGAACCCCAGAAGCTGACCATGTGCTTTAGTTTTGTCTACAGTCAGCTTTACCTCCAGGCCATTAGTGCTGTGTAACCATAAGCAGCAGAATTTTAGAACCCACCTCATTAAATAGATATTTTCCTTTTTGGATAGAAAACTGGTTTATGGCTCTTACTTCAGCTAAGAGCTTATTTCTGTTAGGTTTGCACACTGGTGCAAAAGCAAGCGGATAGTGTCTCTTGTAAGTGACTGTCCAGATGTGCCTTCCAGCTTCTGGAATTTCCTGGCTTCCGAGAGTTGGGTTTCTCAACCCAAACATCCCATTAAACCTGGAAGCTGATGGGAGAATATTAGCAACCATTTTTCATAGGAAGCCATCTGTCAGCTCATTTCCCCGTGGCCAGCTGCTCCCCTTCACAGGCTGTAGCTGCTCCTCTTTCTTTGTGACTTTCAGAGCGGTCCTAACTATGGACCATACCCTAAATCATTCTGTAAAATGCTATAACTGGTCTTTACTATCTATAACAGTGAATGCTTTTCTTCTGTTGGTGAAATGCATTGGCATCTATTTCCAACAATGCAAATTATGTTGTGCACATGTTAGAGGAAGTTGCAGCAGAAACATCTTTTATGTACAAAGTATTGTAGGGCAGTGTTTAGCCCTCCTGATTCAATTTGCTGTTTCCAGTGTGATAATCGCCTTTCTATTTATAAGATTGACCAATTCCTCTCACTGTGAGCAGCAGGAAAGCCTAAGCAGAGCACTTCAGGCCAACAAAATTGTGCCTTCTGTTTCAGTGGGGGTATCACCTGAGGCTGGCTATAACCAGCAAGGAATGCATTGTCCTGTTGTGTCTTACTGCTCAAACATTACGCACATCCTATTTCGTTCTGCTGTTGCTGGCAGATGTGCCAGACGTCAGTACAAAGGTACTGGGGATCCCTGAGCCTCCACTGCTTACAGGAAAGAGGAAACCCATTGCTTTTTCCTCCAGTATATCCTCTTCACCTCTGGGTGGTGGAGCCAGCACAGAATGAGCCTTGGACAGCTCAGGTGTTGTTTTAGTGCAGCCCTGAGGGGAGTCAGCTCTCACAGGTAGTTCAGAGTAGCAGGTGTGTTATCTATCAGCAGATACACTCCAAGACTAGATTTATATACTGTTAGTGCACACCCTGCTCTATTTTCTGATAAAAGCATAGAGAGGATCTCATTTTCTTCACTTACTCTTGGATGGGGACCTTCTTTTTTTTCCTTTTTAGATTGGGACCTTTTGGGTTTGTTTTTTAATTGTTGAATAAATGAACAGCAGGCGTTAAAACCGAAACCTAAAGTATATGTTCAGTGTCTGAAACAAGCCCTTTGGGTCTTTAAACTGTATCATTGTTACTTAGATTAATGTATATCCAAACGCACAATTTCCAGACTCCAGGGATCATCTCATCATAAAATAGCCATTAACAGTAAACATAAAAGCAGTCGCAGACTACAGTCAGTTAAAAGAGCTTGTCTGTGAGGCGGAGAGCTGGCAGGACCAATTCTGCCTAACCACTGAGCTCGCAAGAGCTGCTCTTTGTTAATCCTCTGCAAGTGCTGGTGCGCTCGCTGCTTTGAGACCCTCTTGGCCAAGGGCAAGGTGAGGAGCCTAAAGCCCCGCAGGCAGGCAGGCACACCACTTCCGCTCTCCTCCTGTGCCTGGGAAAGGCCAGGAGAGGTCTCATGGACAGGTTTCCAACCATTTAGCACTTTATCTGCCAAAAGCAGTACTTTGAGCTCCATGTGGGAGCTTCTGGGTGGCTGCACGGGCCCAGAGAGGGTTGGGTGAGCTGGGAATGGAGTGGAAATTGGAGGAAAAGCTAGTAAAAGCGTCTTAAACTTATAAATATGTGTGGTTGTAAAGCTGTGCAAGGATTTCCTGCAGAAAGGAGAACGGCTTAGCTGCACTCACTCCCAGTATCTGAGCTCCACAACTGTTCAAGTGTGATGCGTTATAGGGTTAAAGAGAAATCAGATCTCAGACATTAAACAGACACAGGGAAGAACCTTAAAAGGCACCTATCTAAAAATATAAACTCCTTTATCCTTGATAAAGCAAACAAGACTAAGGTTTGTAACAACAAAACTCATTAGAATGGCTTAATATATTATAATAATGTGAAGGTATTCAAATATGAAACCAAAGGCACCCCTCAGGGCTGGCAGTGATGCATGAGCTTCTCTGGATGCATAGTCTCTCAAGTAAAAAGGAGATCACTCTTCCCTTTAGAACTACTGGTACAAAGCAGTAAGGTGAAGAAATCTCTAGGGTGGCTGCACTTAATATAACTTGGTAAACTTAAAATAACTTGGCAAAACCCAGACAAGTCATAAACACTGTGCTCAGTCAATAAGCAAAGCAGAGCAGCACACAGGAGTAATTTGAAAGTAAAAGCATCTGGTTCTTATAACTGCAAATGGGAATCCTCAGAACTGCTGCGTTTATGCTACCTAATGCTGACTCCTCGGTCTGTTAATTGTGTGGCTTATTGATAGCACATCTATCCCATCCCATTTACTCCATTCCAGTTCTGGGCCCCCAGTGTCAGCTTCTTCCCGGGGGGGGGACATGTAGGGAAGCACTGGATGGCAGGAGCACTGGAAGGGGAAGGAGGGGAAGAGAACCCAACAGGCACTCCCAGTTCTCATCCCTTTGGCAGCCTGGGGAAGGCAGCAGATCACATTGAGCAGATGCAGTTCAGTTTTGATACAATTTCATCTCTAACGGGGAATGGGGATGGCAGAAATCCCAACAACCCATTGAGTTAAACCTTTAAAACTGTAAAATAGAGATGCTGTCGTTCAAACTGCAGTTATGGGCTGAAATGATGGAGGTAGCTTAGAAACAGGTGATAAAAATAAGCCATAGATGGAAAAGGAGTATTGCTCCTATACCCTATGATTCCCTGGGAAAGGGAGCGATGGGATTCACACCCCAAAAGGCAGCAGGAAGGGATGGTGGCTGTGGCTCAGCTGGGGAAGGGGCATCCATGCTTGCTTAGCTTAGCTTAGCTTTACCCTACCAAGAGCCACCACACTGATAGAGCTGTCATGGAGTGCTGGCCTGGAGCATCTGAGCAGAGGGGTTTGGGAACAGGGGAAGCTCTTCGATCTTTCTGCAGGAGAGGCAGAAAAAGGAGGGACAGATATTGGCAGTTTTAGAAGGAGAATCATAGAATGCCAGGTTGGAAGGGACCTCAAGCATCACCTGGTCCAACCTCTCTTGGCCCAGCATGACCTAGACTAGATGACCCAGCACCCTATCCAGCTGAATCATAACAGTGTCCAATGCTGGGGAATCCACCACTTCCCTGGGGAGGTTATTCCAGTGTCTGGTTGCTCTCATTGGTAAGAATTTGACCCTTGTGTCCAGTCAGAATCTCCCCAGGAGTAACTTGTGCCCATCACCCCTTGTCTTTACAAGTTGTCCCATGGAGAAAAGGCAGTCTCCATCTTCTTTGTAGCCACCTTCTTAAATACTGGAACATGGTGACAAGGTCTCTCCTGAGCCTCCTTTTCTCCAGGCTGAACAAGCCCAGTCCTCTCAGCCTTTCCTCACACGGCTGCCCAGTCATTGGTTCATCAAACATCCATATGCATAGGGTGGAAAGACAAACCTTTGGACAAAAGATGAATGTTCTAATTGCAGCATTCACCCCAAACCAGGCATTTCAGCCCTATTTTTTCATGCAAAACCAAGTGTGTCCATGGCACATGCTATGTCCTCTGCCCAACCATGGGCTGTGCAGAACAGACCTGAGTCTTTTAAAGCAGCACAAGCTGCCCAGGCAAGAGAAACCCCCTGCATGTGGAGCAGCATGTAGTGACCAAGTGGAACAGAGGCACTCATGTAACGATAGCAAGTGTCAGTCCACACTGTGCAGAAGTGCAACTAATGATACACTTGAACTGGTTTTAGACAGAATGCCAGAAGATTGCATTCATTCACAGGATGTATGATTATATCATCCAGTATAGCAAACAAAAACTGTATACTTGATCTGGAACTCTGCTCCTTATGGGAGATATGAGGTTATGAGTAATCAATCAGCTGGAGCTTGTATTTTAATAATGTGGTTACTCTTCTGATCTCCATTTTTGATCAAACGTGGTTTATCTAAAACAAAGTTTAAGCTGTCCATCTTTCTTTACCCCAGTGCAGCAGTGCTGCTTCTGACTTGGCTTTGAAACTGCACAGTCCCTATGAAATTTGAGGTGAAAAGAGCCCTGGTTTAGCTTTTCCCACGCTCCATTCCCTGCTTCCTATTCAGGTTGCTGTCTCAGGACGCTGAGCACATCTTTCCTAACTGCACGTCTAATTTGTAGCTGTAGAGGCCTGTAAAACAAAATGTGGTCACAATCCTACATAGTCTAATCTCTAGTTACCTAACCCTCATCTGCCATCAGTTGGAGGTGTGTGAGGAGCACCAGCAGTCTCCAGAGCCTGGTAAAACACTCTCTGAAACACTGACCATTACTATTTTCTGCCCCAAAATAGGCTATTTAAATATTCAGTTGGGTTTGCCCAGTTTAAAACCTAAGCTCTTCATCCGAGAGCTATGTCCTGTCCAGTGGCCAGGCAGGGCTATGAGTGTCAGCCATCATTTCGACTGTAGGACACACAGACAGAACCTTTTCCTCTCAACACCCCACAGCTTCAGCGTTGCCCGTGACTTCTCCTATTTGCTGCTGTGGTAATTTTGCTTGACAGACTATGCTGGCAGCTTGCAAACAGTTTACTGTGCTACCAGATATATCTAGAAAAACAAGAGAAAAACAGATTAAAAAAGAGAAAGAATAAAAGAAAATCATTGCTGTGGTATATGAGTTATAGACATTTTCTTTTTGCTTTCTAGACTGATCAATGGTCAACAAGGAATCACTATTAAAAATTATAGCACAAGATCACTTCTTACTGTTACCAATGTGACAGAAGAGCATTTTGGCAACTATACATGTGTCGCTGCCAACAAGCTAGGGACGACCAATGCCAGCCTGCCTCTCAACCGTAAGTAACGTGGACATGTGGCAAATGTTCATGGTTGTTTGTTTCCACATACAAGGATTCAAAAGCCAAAAATAGGAGTGTGTGTTTTTCCTCCCTGTTTCTTCACAAGGTGTATAAATACCATTGAGTTCCTCAGCGCTGGGAAACGACGCAGAGGGTTCTTTATTCCCTGCTGCAGGAGGGTTTCCGTTCTGGAAGTGATGGCACATTTTGGTGGTATCAATGAGTTATGAATCTATCAAACCCACAACTAAACCCAACCCGCCGTCGTGGTGTAGAGGCAGAATTAGCATGACAAAAGTCTGCTCAGAATAGCAGCATTGGAGCACAGGGACCACTGTAAATAAAGCTATGAACTTTTTCTGCAAGCTTCAAGGACTGTACTGGGCTGGAGAACTGGGGGGTGCCAGAGCCCTGCTCATGGGTCAGGTCGTTGGTTGTTGGTCTAAGGTACAGACCAGTTGCAGAGAACTCGGAGTGAAATCTTTTGGTTACGGTTGTAATAGGCAAAGCAAAGCATTAAGGTTTTTAGCATGAAGGTTGTTAAAACAGGTCTCAAATGTCCTGCCTAAAAGATATTTATATCTGTGAATTTGTAGTATTTCACAGTTGCCATCTGTCAGTGGCAGCCGAAGATGTTCATAGCTGAACTTTGGTGCTGATCTGTTCTAATAGTGATAAAACTGAAAGACAAAACTCAGAATATATCCTACATGCTTTTATCTGCATAAAGATATTTCGTCCTGGGTGGAAATGTAGATTTGCAGTTGCTTACGTCCTGGGGTTATTGCCTTCTAGCCATGCAACTTTCTTCTGAATACGCTTCTTAAATGATCTGTATTGTCAGGATATGCTGAATTACTGCAGAGGAGACACAATAAGCAGAAAATAGCATGAAGCCTTTGCTGCCATTTTATTCACTATTTGAGAAATCATCAGCAAAGTGGAAACATTACACTTGTTGTAAACAGGAAATGCAAGAACTGAAAACAGAGGAATATTATGCCAGAAGCAGAGAGTTATTTGGTGTATTTGCAATTCAGAGGAGGTAAAATGAAGGTTTCGTTTAATTTCAAACAGAGCAGAGCTGAATCTGTCTCCTAGCTGCTGCCACGATTTTATCAGTTTTATGTTGTTGAGGTACTATGTAGCCACCCTTAAGAAGTACTTCGAGATGCAGAGGTTGGAAACATCATAAAAGCACCAAGTACTTTGTTATAAATCATAAAAATAGATGTCTTCATCATGAAAGGGATGGTATGTGTGAAGCAGAAGACTGATAGAAAATACTGAACTCTGGGTCTGATCCTGACCTCATGGAATGAAATATGGGGGTAACATTAGCTCCGGGGTTTGATTGAAAGACCAAGATGAAATGTCTTATACTGTGATTTTTTTGATGTAGTTAAAACAAGGAGAGGGTTCCAAAAGGCGGTGAGCTACATTTCAGTTGGGAATGAAGATCGTATGGCAGTTTTTTCCTTACTCATAGTCTGCATTAATGTTACCTAGAAAAAATGTTACCTAGAAAAAATGTTACTGAAAACATAAAAAATCCCGGGGTAGCAACATATTAAATGTGGACTCCTTAATCCTACAGGGAGAATTTTCTCTAGCACGATGCTACTTACATTTTATTCTGTTGGCAATAATAGCTGAACATATGTGCTGGTTCAGGTGTTGGGGGGGGGAAGCGATAGCAGTTAATGGTTGCCTGTAAAATTTCACAGTCAAATGTAAGGTTAAGTATAATTTGATCATCGTGCTACTTGACAAATGTTAAAAGCTAGGTGTTGACGTCTTATTTCAGAGTGTGTTTTAAACTGTTGATTGCATTGGTACAATACAGTCCAAGAGCTTTTCGGCCAAAATTATTACAAGGGCCTGCAGGGCCAGGCCAAGGGGAATGGCTTTAACCTGCCTGAGGGGAGACTGAGATGAGCTCTTAGGCAGAAGCTCTTCCCTGGGAGGGTGCTGAGGCGCTGGCACAGGGTGCCCAGAGAAGCTGTGGCTGCCCCATCCCTGGCAGCGCTCAAGGCCAGGTTGGACACAGGGGCTTGGAGCAAGCTGCTCTAGTGGAAGGTGTCCCTGCCTGTGGCAGGGGTTGGGACTGGATGAGCTTTAAGGTCCAACACAACTAGGTCCAACACAAACTAGGCTGTGGTTCTATGTTTCCCCATAGATACATGTGTGTTTGTTCTTAGGTAAAGGGATTATTATTTCCTAAAGAGCACCGCTTTTACATTCTCTAGTATTTTGAAGAATGTTATAAATTGCTTGTCTGGTAACTGTTGCCTTTCTTAAGAAAAACTGTTAATACAGAGGAAGCATTCATACCCATTGCCTATAGCTGCCAAAGAAATAACTTTCATTAAATGCTGGTTATACGATCCATAGGAGTTACTGATGTTCAGGTTGAAACTTAGATATACGGTCAGTAATTACGCAAACCCATAAAAAATTGTGAAGAGCTGCAGAAAAGGTCAGTAGCGACATTTGGAAGGAGAAGGAGCAGAGCAAGGTGTGTGTGAGATGTGCTAGCATTTTCTGTACTAATTTAATTGCTGCAGCTAAACAGAACTACTTTATTGAATAAGCATCCAACTGTGAACTTACGGTTAGTGCAACATGCTTATAATCTTGTCTCAAACATTTCTACATGCCAGGAAGCGCCAGACCGTGCCCTCAATTTATACGTGTTGATTGCATTGTGTCCTGGTTCCTACATCAAGATTCCTAATTAAACTGGTGTCTTATTATTTTTTAATACACTGGGTTTCATGTCTGAACTGCAGAAAAAAAACCAACAATAGGCTCTCAAAACTTACATTAACTCACTGTAAATTGCACATAACGTGTAATAATACACACATTTCTCAGTGGCACTATGTGTAACTGTAGTGGTGTTGGCTATGTCTATTGGAACATCAAAGACCCAGAGGTACTGGAGGTATCTGCAGAGTGGTTTCTTGTTCTTGCTATGATACATCTTCTAAATATGGGTACAGGCAACCACTTTTCAAGGTAATTCCCCAGCACTGCCTCCTGCTGTGCCAAGGTATGAAAAGCAAAGGAAAACCAGGCTTTAGAGGTCTTCCAAGATCACCTCTGCCATCTGAACAAGGGCACACTCACGATGCTGGTCATCACTCCTGGCAGTTGTTGGACCCACCCCCCTTGATCCATGGTGACCCTCCACCATTACAGTCATTTTATAGTCATACTTCTTTCCTGTGTCAGTAACTTTTCCTGTGTATTGAAACCAAACATTTTCTTACTTCAGCTGAAGCCAGTTTCCATCCGTCATAGTCTCCATGGGAAGAAGAAAGAGCAGGGTTTCTCAGGAGTAAGGAGAAATCAGATCTGGGCAGAGGGAGGGAAGGGCAGTGCCATGGTGAAGTGATTGTATCCAAGTTCATAAAAGCTTCTCCTGAAACAGCAAGGGAAATGATCCAAATGAGTTACTTCACATAGCAATACACACGTGCTTGCACTGCCATTGTCAACAGCAGTGGTGATCAGGTGGCCAAGCTGCTGGGACAGGGACCCTTCCACCACCATTTTACCATGGGGATTTCATGGTGTCTGACACCTGAGCAGCACTCATACTGCTGAAGTGAGTCTAGCTGAACAGTTTCTGTACGCACTTCTTCCTTCAGCTTTAGCAAGCTTTACTTTCTTTGCCTTTCCCCCCCCCCCCCCTTTATTGCATTTTTCTTTTTCTCAAACATACATAGGAGCCTGGATGTGAACTTCTTAATCTCAACCTCTCTGCACCCATGGTTAGAGGGAAGGTACCATTCAGTGCAGGCACCTGGTGGGAGCTGGGTTAGCAGTGCTGCAGGTCTGGCTGCTGGCACTCACTTGGATGCGCTCCCCTGTGCATGAGCATGGCCCCAGCTGCAGCCCAAAACCTCCTTCAGGAGGTGCATTTGTTATCCTGCCTGGAATGAAATCCGCCTGAAGCAGACAAGGTTTGGGCTGCATCTCCCTGGCACTGAGTCTCACTGGAGTTTCCTGTGTTTCCCATGGTCACGGCTGGTGCTGTTTCTGGAGTCCTTATCTTCAGTAACTCATATGGCTTTGAGTGTGAAAACTGCTTGGGTTGTCTGCAGTTCACAGAGCTCAGTATCTCTGCTAAGCTCAGCACTGTCATTTTATTGACTAAGAAGTGGTATTTTAATGTATTTGGATACGTGACAGGTTTCTGCTAAGTTTTAGTTCAATAGCTTTGCCTGGCCTACCAAGTTTGACATTTCTAGGAAGATAGGGACTCTCCAGGGAAATTCTCTTTGAGTCCACAGTTTCAGCTGTTGTCCAATTACCTAAGAAAGATTTTATTATTTGATCTCTCAAATACTGGCCTGCAAAGCAAATCCAACTCCAATTTGCATGGTTCTGTGCTATGACTCAGCCAGACAGGCTGCTCTACACCAAACAAAATACCAACAAATGTATATAACTATACATATAAAAACCAACACAAAACCTCTTGTGCTGATTAGGATCCTGTTCAAAGGCTGCTGCAGTCGGTCAGAGAACATTTACTGATTTAACGAGGTTGGCATCAAGCCCAATGTCTCCTGTAGACATCACAGTGCAGAGAATTGGTACCATGGATCTGATTTTTCATTGGAGGCCACCCTTCCAGTCTTGCCCCTGGAGGGACAGTCATTGTCCTGAGCTGTTCTTTTCCTCCATGCCTCAGGATGGACAGGGAACAGATCTGTAATCCATCCAAAGTTCAGAACTCAGCACCTTCAATTCTTTTATTCATACAAAATAAGACAAATGGCCAAATCCTCCATTTTATGTAAGTTGTAATAATTCTTTTAGATGTTGGGTTTCAGATCTTTCCCTATGGATGCCAACTGCTGCTCCAGGTCGCAATTACTGAGAGTTAAGGGTAAATTTTCTCTTAAATCCATTTTCCAGCTAGAGGTTTATTATGAGTTATATGGCAATAAGAGACTGTGATTGGACAAGGTAGAAATACCCCATCTGAGCAAAGCCAGGAACGTGTGTATCTGCTTGACATTTAGGAGAAACGTTAGAGGCCTGAGGGTGTATCTGTGTTTCAGGGGGGAAAAACCAAGCCAAAGCGCCAGTAATCTTTGCTTTGGGTCCTTAATGAAGTTGCCTTTATGTTATGTTGAGTTACATTTGTGTTGTTATATCCTCCAATTGTGCAATTATAACCATAGCTAACAATGTTCAGACACATCTTTCTGAGCTGATAAATCAGAGTGCTTGAAGCACATCTAGAAGTATGACTAAACGTTCATCTTGGGGCTCAGTTCATTATGATGATGATGCATTCAAGGTCATCCATGGAACTTAACTGCTGAAGGCAGCTGCTGCCCACGTCCTGATCAGGGTGGGGAGCTCTTCTTGGGCTCATTCTTCCTCCCCAGGGGTAGAAAACCTTGGAGAAAAATGTAAAATCCAAAGAATACCGCACTTAACAAATGGGATGGAAGCTAGATGTGCGATAACATAATGAGATAAATACATTCCACAATTCTGGAGCATTGTAGAATGCCTTGGCCTTGGCCTCAGATATTTTGCAGAATGGAGGAGGAGGTTCATAAGGGGGTGAGAAGGATGAAAGAAAGAAGGGAAACAAAGGATGAGAAAATTCCTATGTCAAGAGACTGAAGGTGATTACTGTCAGTCTTCTAAAGGAAAAGAGACATTGAAGTATTGGGTTATCCAGAGAAGGTGTATTAGGAAGTTTCCTCATAAAACAAGCCCAAGAGAGCTTTGACTTACACTAATCAGTGGCAAATTCTAAACTTAATGCAAAGCACTTTGTTAAACTATTATTAAGTGTATAAGTTATCTTCATGAGAAGCTGTTAAAACCAAAGCTCCTCAGGCTTTAAAAAGGAATTATCTATTGATCAGTGAATGTCATGGTATCCATTTTAAACCCAAGATTTCAGTATTTACACTGAAGGTCCAACAGGTTGGAAAACGCTGTAACTGAGAAGTATAGAAATTCCAGGCTATTTAACAGAAGCAGTTGCTTGAAAGCAAGCAAAGTTTCTTTGAAAACCTGTGTGCTCCTATCATGTCAAGTGTCCTCTTAATATAGAGATTACCAAAAAAACATAGAGCTGGAGATGGTGTCCACAGCTTGTATTTAGCTTTCCCTGAGAGCTGCTGCATGTTCCTGAGCATCTGAACAGTTGGTGAACTGAAGCAAATGAGACAGAAGAAAATAATTCTTTTTTTGGCAGAAAGAAAGCTAAAAGTAGATGTAGAGCTTTCAGAATGAGAGGGTTTTCAGTGAGCCCACACTGCAAACACTAATTAACCTCTGAACTTAACCACATAAGTCACAAAATGCTGAGGTATTTAAATAAGCATCTAAAATAGAGAACTCGGTGTTATCCTTCTACCTACAGGTTGGTACGTTGAGAGTTTGATTGGATTTTAAATAATAAATGGAGTCTAAAAGCTTCCTTTTCTCAGAGCTTTTCCAAACCTCAGGCAAAACCCATTAGCGTCAGATGCTTAGATAGTGCTGGCAATATTAGAAAAACTCCATGAGAAAGACTCAAGATGAATTTTTCAGAAACACACTTTTTTCCCCAAAGATATTATCCCAGGTAACAAAGCTGATATCTTGACTTCAAAATGTCCTGCTATGGAGCATCTACAACAGTGATCTAAATGTCACTGTGGTAAGATGGTGGTACTGTTATAGACAATTCTCTTCTAAATTGGCCTGCAAAAAGATATCCAGAGTTTTAGACTAGGAAGGATTTAGATTTACTAACATTACTCAAAGGTAAACCACAGACTGAGAACTTGGTCATTTAAATCCTGTCCATTTATTCAGTTTAAACGTTATTTGGAGAAAAAGAATCAAATGTTTACATTATTGGGATGTGAGGAAGAAAGCAACAAATCTCATGAAGTAACCACATTGGAAACTAAGACAATCCCAGTATAGCAGCTGCTATTTATCACAAACCCAGTATGTGCAGCTTTTATTTATCTATCCAATGAAATGTACATCCTCACCAGCCTCTTTTCTTGGCTAAGGCTGCTGCTGAGCTTCCCAGAGAGCTTTGAGCATGAGAAAATGCCTGTCAGGCAGAAGAAACTTTGGAATCAGGATCCAACAATGCTTTATCTAAATCAATAGACTTTAATGTTTTTAAAACCATGATTTTGCAGCCAAAGGAAGTTCTGTGCATGTCTTTATGTTCTTCAGCAAGGTTCTTCAGCTAGAGTTGGGCTTAAAAAGTAGTTTCCTGGTAATATCAAAGCAGTATATTGTATAAAGTATGTTTGGTATAAAATAGAACTTTAATGACTAAGTCATTGGCATTTTGAAGCAAAATAGGTCTTTTTTGCAACCTGACAAAATGCTTTCCCTAAATGCAGATTTCTAGATGAAGGTGTAATGTGAAAAAAGGACTAAAGTTTCCCTGCACTATTTGTCACCATCCTGCCTCAGTTTCAGTGTATCACCCGTCAGTCCCACAGTTCTCCTAAAAGAATTTTGCAGCCAGTCTGGTTTTGCTTCCTAATGAAAGACTCATTCCTGACCTTTCAGCATTTGCTCTCAAGCAGCAGTCGCTGCTCCTGGGCTCTGTAAATTATTGGTCCACAGTTCGATGCGTGACCTGAGCAGACCAGCATCTTCAAAACATGCCTGGGTTGGTGCGAGAAAGGAAGCTCAGCTCTTTATGGTCTCTGTCAATAGCTGCTATAAAAAATACCCTAAAAGCTGCATTGCTTTGAATACAGTTCTCAGGACTGAAAGCATCAATTCCCTGTTTGTATTCGGTTTTTTTCCTGGAACTTTTCTTACACATTAGAAGTCATAGAATGGTAGAACCACAGACAGGTTTGTGTTGGAAGGACCTTAAAACTCACCCAGTTCCAACTCGCCTCCACTAGAGCAGATTACTCCAAGCCCCATCCAACTTGGCTTTGAACATCTCATAATAACTGTTTTAATGATATAGCTAAGGATGAAGCTGGTCCAAAAATCAGTGGGTATGAATTTGCCATGCATACCCCAGGCTGAGAGAGGAGGATTTCTAACCCTTACACAGCTGGTTCTGCATCAGTCTTCAATACAGAGCGGAGGGGCACATAATCAAAATTATCTTGGCAGTGAAGCTTAGCAGTTTATCACAGGGATTTGTCCTCAGTGTTCAGGAAATGAACCGAAAGCCTTTGGGCTGCTCTGCACAAAAATCAAGTCAGAAAACAAGATGCAGCTCTTGCATAAAATTCCCTTTCTGCTGTTCCAATGAACACCTCAGTGAAAGCTAAGCAAACCCAGTTTCACCCAGGGATTTAGTGCTGGCTTGATTTTATTATCCTGTGTAGCTAGTGGGGTGTGTGGTTGGCATTAATGAAAACAAGTGCCCTGGGTCTAACCCTGCTTCACATCCTCTTCTCAGAGACTCACACTTCTAGATGTCTTTCAGGTGCTTTTTATTGATTTCTGTGTAAGAACAGCATCCCTGTTTGTGCAGATGCAGATTTATTTCTTTTTCAATACGTTAGAAGCAGCCAGTTTGTTTTATGTGTAATCAAAGCAGTGAGAAGGGTCAGCATCAGCATCCTCAGCACTGCAGAGCAGCTGCAAGCAGGGGCCAGGCCAGGGCTAGCCCAGCCAGGTTTAGGTGGCCTTGGTTATCGAGAAGAACAGAGAAGATATTTCTATTTCCAGAAACACTGTGTTCAGCTCTTGCATGTTAACATGATGTTTATAATATGCTGATAGCAGTTCATCTGTGCAGCAAGACTCCGAGCTGCAGCGGGACACTTCCCTTAACGACTTGTGCTGATCCTGCATTGGAAGCAGGAGCAGAGAAGCCCATCTGACCTCAGCAGGGACTCTTCGTTGGTTCGGGTGGGATCTTCCGAGGCAGGATCCCAACACAGAAATAATAGCTAATCTAGTATTTCAGATTCCACTGCCTTGAACAGGGAGAAGCTATCGAGCCTGACAACAGCTCTCGCAGCCTGATAGACCCAAATCCCTTGCGGGAGATGATAAGTGAATCTGTTTAGAAGCACATTTTGTTATTTTAGCCTGCTGATGTGTGTGCTTGGAGATTCTATTTTCTTGTAGGCTATTTGCAGCAGACTTCTGTTCCTTGATCTCAGCTTTTAATAGCTCCCCAGGCAATAAATGCGTTTCCTTCCTCTGAGGGTTGGCACAACGACTTGCGCTGTAGATTAGCCGGGCGGTTTTCGCCTCCTGTTCTACCTGTTTTCCAACACACTTCTGTACCAAATGAAAAGCAGTTGTACTTCTCCGTGACTCATTTGTAACTGGAATAGTCCACATTCTGGTTCACCTTTGTGTTCCTCTCTTGTTTCCTCTGACTTGTAGCATTACGTGGCGCTCTATTTCTCTTGGTAGTGCAACCTTGCAATGTGCTCCTCCTTAAACTCTGCACAGAGATGTTGCAGACGTAGCTGCAGCCTCAATTAAGTCTCCTTTTACAGGAATTGTAGACGGTTTATGAGGTTCATCATGACATTGGCACATTTCACCGTGTAATTTATAGAGATTTGTAATGATTCATTTGATAGGCATTGTCTGTGGATTTCAGTTCATCAGGGATCGGCAGAACTCTAATTACACAGTAATTATTAAATAACTTATTCACAAATTGCTGTGCCAGTGAAAGCAAATATCAGAGCAGTTGAGCAGCATCGAGTCCTTCGAGGCGTGTGCTATATACATATGAGGACTGCAGAGCTGGGGGTGTTTGCTCTAAACACGTTAGTAATGGATAGATCAAGCAGGAATGTCTATAAGTGAGGATGAGACTGCTGTGGTAGGAATTGTCTCAGCCTCTATTCCCAGGCGGCTTTCCTTCACCTGGGAACCCCAGGTTCATCTGGAGGTGGTTAGGTCAGGAACCCAGCCTGCAGGAGTCCCCGTGTCAGTGAAATGCTGGTCTGAAAGTAAAACTGAAACAGGGGTAGAAAATGAGGAGTAAGAGGTGGTTCCAGACAGAGACCCCCTCATCCCATCCCAGTAGCTGTACAGTACCTGTACAGTAGCTGTACAGTACCAAAGCACAGAAGGGTCACAAAGAGGCCCAGGGAGTACAATGAAGGCTGAATAGGTCAGGATTTGAAATCCCTGTTTTCACAGTTCCAGAGGAGGCCACGGAGCTGCTGCGAGGGCTGGAGCAGCTCTGCTCTGGAGCCAGGCTGAGAGAGCTGGGCTGGGGCAGCCTGGAGAAGAGAAGGCTCCTGAAGGGGAGACCTGAGAGCAGCTCCAGTGCCTGAAGGGGCTGCAGGAAAGCTGGAGAGGGGCTTGGGACAAGGGATGTAGGGACAGGCCAAGGGGAATGGCTTTAACCTGCCCGAGGGGAGACTGAGATGAGCTCTTAGGCAGAAGCTCTTCCCTGGGAGGGTGCTGAGGCGCTGGCACAGGGTGCCCAGAGAAGCTGTGGCTGCCCCATCCCTGGCAGTGTCCAAGGCCAGGTTGGACACAGGGGCTTGGAGCAAGCTGCTCCAGTGGAAGGGGTCCCTGCCTGTGGCAGGGGTTGGAGCTGGAGGAGCTTTGAGGTCCCTTCCAACCCACACCAGGCTGGGATTCTACGTTAACAGTGAATCCAGCCTTGTGTGGGATGACTGAAACCACTGCTGATGGACAGAGTTTTAAGTTACTGCAGTGAGGAAGGGGTCTTTTGGGAGATTCCCCTGCATCCAAGCTATCTTTATGGGAGTTGTGTGTATTCAGAGGTAGGAGAAAATGAACAAACCTGCCTATGACCACAGACCTGCCAAAGCATTTGTTTAACACTATCAGTAGTTGCAAGCATAGCAGTATGCACACAGGAAGGAGGTAGTGCTGTGGTGTGCGTCATATTGCTTCTCTAATGTATATTTTGCCTTATTTACACTCAGAAATATAGTGACAGTTGTGCAGATCTAAAGAGTGACCTCTGAGAACAAGAATATCGTTACTGGGAGTCAGAGCAATGCTAATCATATGTTTCTGAACAGCAAAAATGCTAACAGAGTTTTAGACCTCCATTATTCATAAGCTTCCTATTTATACATATGAATGAAAGACCAAGCCAAAAGGATGCAGACTACTTTGTCTCTTTTTCTTCGGTTTCTTACGGTCTCAAGAGCTGTAAAAATCATTAAAACAGCAATTTTGTCTGGAAAAGTTGGAGATAAGGGCTAATAAACAAATACTGTTTATCCTTTTTAATGCTGTAATTTGAACAACTGAATGAAAACATTGAATTTTGTGTAACTTTTGTGATGTAGATGTGATTAAAATGTTGGTAGGAGACAGGAACTCGGTAGGTTTCTCTGCTTGCGTCACCCTGGTTCTGTCGCCTGAGGCTCAGAGAGCACCCAGTGGCACAGCCAAGGGAAAGGTGACTGGGCAGAGGCCACCTCAGACCTTTGGCATCAGCAGAAGGTTGTGTTCAGTCAGTACCTGACAACTGGGCTGTCTGTCGCTTCCATTTCTATGTCTATTTTAGAATTGAGTTCCATGACTCTGGTCTGTGAACCCGCTGCGGAACAGGCGGGGAAGGGTTCATTAAGCATTTAGAGATCACTTTCAGACAACTCCTAAAATGTTCTTTCTCTTCCCATTCCTTTTCCTCTGCTCAGTTTAATTATAAGACATGCAGTTTGTTTTATATGGAACGGCTTGAACCTGCCCGAGGGGAGACTGAGATGAGCTCTTAGGCAGAAGCTCTTCCCTGTGAGGGTGCTGAGGCGCTGGCACAGGGTGCCCAGAGAAGCTGTGGCTGCCCCATCCCTGGCAGTGTTCAAGGCCAGGTTGGACACAGGGGCTTGGAGCAAGCTGCTCTAGTGGAAGGGGTCCCTGCCCGTGGCAGGGGTTGGAGCTGGAGGAGCTTTGAGGTCCCTTCCAACCCAAACCAGTCTGTGGTTATATTATCTGTTTTGATTGCTTGACTTTCCTTTTAGCCCTGTAAATATCCCATGTGTCACATGGGCCAGATGCTGACATTTACGTATTGACAGGCAAACCACAACCAAGTTTAAAGGGGCACTAAAGCAGCACAGGGACAGGTTAGGTTACAACAGGAAGCTTCCAAAAAACTCCCCTTAACTTAGCGTGGTTAAAACAACATCGCTTCTTTCCCTCTTTGGCAGACAGTCTCATGTGGGTCTGGCTGCAGCTGCTCATTGGGGAACTGAGAAGCTTCCAGTGTACAGGGGAAGGGAATTTCATAAATCATATCTTCAGCAGTGCTTCTTGATAAACACTATAGGAAAAACGCTGTGGAGGGTTTCATAAACAGGTCCTCAACAAGGCTGCAGATTGCACATGCCTTTTATTGTCTTTCATTTCTGATAATACTCAGCAGTGTCTTGTAACTGGATACACAGCGCTGAGAGAAACGAATTCGGTTTGACATCAAACGAGCCCCATTGATGCACCTTAGAAGGCAAAAGTGCTGAGGTTTGGAAGCTATTGCTGTGTTTCCTAAACTGCAGAGGGTGTTCCCTATGCTGGAAACTGGGTGCTTTAGAAACCTCCTGCATCTGAAAGGGCTTCCTTGAAAAAACCCATCCTGATGTGTCCTTACATGGAGTGAGTAACGCGTTCCTGGCAGTGGGGTGGCCAGATTGCTTTGATGCCTGTGGCGTTTCAGGAGCAGAGCAGGGACTGCTGACTGGGTACTGCTGGTCTCTTCCCCTTCTGGAAGCATCTCTAAATCCAGAGCATCCTTTTGCTCTCTGGTGCCATGTTTGCTGCTCTGCCCCTCTCCCACATCCAGAGGCTGTGGTCAGCCCTATGCACTCAGGGTGCGTGTGGGACTCACCATAGAACAAGATATTTCTACCTGGGTTTGGAGTTCTTTGCCTTTTCTTGGCTTCTTTCCATGTGTAACCTTCCTCATCTCCAAAGAAACCACCCATGACCACGTTTTCTTTGCAGTTAATGAATTAATTCCTTTTGCTGAGCTCAGGTAAGTGGCCCTTTGCATGGTTTGTTTTACATTTGCCTCTCAGACTTGCCTTATGGGGGTTTCTTCAGCCACACCTTGCATGGGACCACAGAAGGCTGCGTGTGCTGAGGGTCATTCTGAAACCTGTAAAGATTCCAGCCTTCCAATTGATTTTCCAGATCTGAAAGGATCTGGAAAATCAATTATTTGCATTTCTTTTCATTCCTTGACATTCCTTGCACTTTACTTCTTCATTTTTTGACAGATCGGTGCTTGTAATTACTTGTGCAACTATGTACTGGTGATGGGACCTTGAACCAGTGGGTGTATTTTTGTGATGCTCAAAGAACACACTGCAATACGAGGGGCAGAGATTCCTGATATATTCCTTTCCTCAGTAGTCAGGCATTCCTGAGAAAAGTAAAGGCTTGAGCACAGACCAACACGTTACAGATGTGAAATTGTGACCATAGAATGGTTACGGTCGGAAAGGACCTGCTAGTTCCAGTTCTAGTTGTGCTAGTGGGGAGAGAAATTGCATCCTCTTACTGGCAAGAATATCAAATGCGGGACCTTTATTTTAAACATGATTTGAAAGGTTATAGTGGAAATAAATTTTTGCTTGTTAGTGGTTCGCACACACCCCCATTAAATTAAATTTAAAGCAGTTTTTTCACACTATAAAACAGTTGATCCTACATAAACCGTGATGATTCATTCTGGAACTTTTTAAAATTACATAAATAAAAAACCTTTCGTGGACTCCAGATTAAAACAATGGGCTATTTTAGCATCTTTCTTCCTTTTTTTATAAGAAAATCAGATTCCACTAGAATTTTAAGTAAAACTTAAATTTATCCCATTATTTTCTCTGTGCCAGCTAAGAACATGCGTGGTGCTCAGGCTGGTGCTGCACAGAAATACCTTTCATCAGGCTTCTTTTGCAAGAGTGATGCTAAAAGGTGTCACTGATGTGGCTTTCTACACGCCTCAAAATATTAGAGTATTTACTTAAAAAGTAAATCAAGTCAACCCAAAGTCCCATAGGTGTAGAGCAGTGAGTGAACTGCCTGGCCATGTCAGGTCCCCGACTTCAAACTGATAATGATGTATCTTTATAATGTCTCGGAGACATTGAGCTGTTAATTCCATCCTGTAACAGAAGAACAAACCATTTAAATAAAACAAACCATTACTAAGCACTTACAGTGTAATAACTCAAACCTGTACAAGAGCTCAAATTGTAATTGCAAAATACTAATGGGGAGTGAAAGGCACAGAATAAATCAAGGTCCTGTCTCTGCCCAACCCACTTGCAGTTTCCATCCAGAAGATTTATTATCAGCAATGTTTTTCCCTTTACCATTGCACTAAAGCAGTCTCTGGTTTACCTAGGCTGAAAGCTCTCCATTTCAGAATAAATCATTAATCTTTAACTAAGATGATAAAGCCCAGGAGAGATTAGATTGAATAAACCTGGCTAATTACCACAGACCAAAAATGAAAATAGTTAAGAAAGGGGGGTGTTTCAATTAATTAATGTGTTAGTATTTCATTGCCAGTTGTATTTTGGACCAGTTATTGATTTCTCCAATACATGAAAATCTAAATGTTATTACAGCAAAATCTCAATATTTTACTTTAGTAAAATACTATAGGGGCAGGAAAATTACTGTAGGGCCAGGCCAAGGGGAATGGCTTTAACCTGCCCAAGGGGAGACTGAGATGAGCTCTTAGGCAGAAGCTCTTCCCTGTGAGGGTGCTGAGGCGCTGGCACAGGGTGCCCAGAGAAGCTGTGGCTGCCCCATCCCTGGCAGTGTTCAAGGCCAGGTTGGACACAGGGGCTTGGAGCAAGCTGCTCTAGTGGAAGGGGTCCCTGCCCGTGGCAGGGGTTGGAGCTGGAGGAGCTTTGAGGTCCCTTTCCACCCAAACCAGTCTGGGGTTCTGTGATTCCACTGATGCAGACTCTCACAGTTTAACTTCAAACCAGGACTGAAGCAGAACCAGCTTTTTGTGTTCTTCTGTTACAAAATGCCCTCTTTACCCTCTGTAAACGTGTCTGTCTGTCTACAGTGTGCTTCAACACAGATGTAGAAATTGCATTCGTGTAGACACATCATTACTGATAGTGGGTAAGCACCTACCCCCCTCCTATAGTAAAATACCCCATAAAGTTGTGATTTCTCTGATGCAGCATATGTAAATGCCATTCGTTAGTAAATGTAAATATTTAATGCTATCTTTTCAAATCATATCTATTTATCTTAAGAAAACTCCTGGGATTTTAAACTGAATATAAATGGGGAAACTCTTTAGCCTGGTGGTGGTGAATACCTGCAAAATGCAAGAGTAAACTAGCGTAACGTTAGAAAGAAAACAGTGGAACATGCACCAGTGCTATGGCTTTGTCAGATTGTGTATCTTTTGTTGACTGTGTATCTGACTCCTCAGTCTCCCTAAGTGAACACTATGGAGAATAGGTTTCTGTGCTCTTGTGTGTGTCATGTCCCAAAATGAGAGTTTAAGAAACATAGGCTCTAGCTAAAGGCAACGCGGGCTGGTTCCAGTAGTCATTTCACACTGGGGATCGAAATACCCGAAGAATGGCAGAAACTGATGTTAGTTGAGGGCTACAGAACCCAATTAAAACATGTCCTAGTTTCTGTTTGTCATTGTTACTGTGAAATAGCTTGGACTTTCTGTCGCCTTAATAGTGAAGAGTACAAAGAATTAAATTACCCCTCAGACTCGTGCAACATTGCTTTTCGTTCTGAAAAACAGAATCTGACTCATGATAAGGAATAGGTTTTGTTTTAAAAACTCGATCGTCCTAACAGTATCGATTGCACCGACCGAAACAGTCCATTTGGGGCCAGTTGCAGAGTGATAAAACCAGCTCTCTTTGTAATAACAAAATGCGTTTGTAGCTTTGAATTCTCTAATGGTCCCAGTGCTGGTGCTGAGCTCCTGCTGGGCCCGGGCTCCAGAGAACTGGAAAGAGCATTGTCTTTCTTGTATTGCCAAAGAATTACCCTGTCCTGATGGATTGAAATGGTCTCTAGGGGCACTAACATCCCCTGTGAATGACAGACAAACCTTGCTGGCTGGCTCCAGCATCAGCAGAAACATGCTCCCACACCTGGAGCTGAGCAGCATGGGGAGAGGGAGCAGCCTGCATCAGGGCAGGATGCCGGCAAGTGGGAATAGGGCTGGAAAGCCACTGTCTGCTCTTTGCCTTGCTATGGGGCTGTACTGGACTGCTCCTGTGTTGATGAAGTCTGCATTCTGTGATGTGTGGTTTTTGAAGACTTTGATCTGCAGAGGATATCCTTAGAGTCTTCATACACTGGGAAATATATATATATATTTTAAATATTGCTAATATGAAATTAACGGAAATATTTAATCCCCATCCCTGGCAGTGTTCAAGGCCAGGTTGGACACAGGGGCTTGGAGCAAGCTGCTCCAGTGGAATGGGTCCCTGCCCATGGCAGGGGTTGGAGCTGGAGGAGCTTTAAGGTCCCTTCCAAGACAAACTGCTCTGTGATTCCAATTTAGAGCAGAACTGTGCTTCAGAAATCAGATCCACAGACACTTTATTTTCTGTTCTGTTGAAGAAGTTCATTTTTACCCATCTTGACAGACTAAGAATGTCAAGGTCTGAGTCCAGTTGTTTGACCTGTCTTGTCATTTCAAATCTATTATTAGAAAAATTAGTACATTGCCTTGATAAACTGCAGAGGGAGAAGCAGCAGATGAAGACTGAGGGATTTGGCAAGGTACCAGTGACAGGAAAGCTGTCAGAAGTCCTGTCTATTGTTTCAGGTAACACACAGAGATCTGACGTGTGCGCGCAGGGGAAGAAAGGGGAATGGGGCTAAATAATGAGCATTCTTCTCTCATTGTGTTTGTGCCAGGACGAGGCATGGCAAAAAGAGAGAGAATGAGGAGACTGAAGGTGAACTTCTGTGGTCCCATGGCTTTCCACATTTCTCAAGCTGTATCTTCACATTGCCTTCTCCTTCTTGGATGTAATAAATCTGGACTAAAGTCCTGTCAGGATGTGAGCTCTGGCTCTGAGGGGCTGTGTTAGAGACCCTCACCCCCAGCCCAGGCTGTGCTGTGCACATAATAAATCATCTTGCAGTACCACAGAGGTTTCATTCCTACGTCTTCCTTGAGCACTGTCAGCAAGTTTGAGTTTTACCAACTTTCTATTTTGATGAATCTCACCTCAGACTTGCACTGTGGGAAAGCTGGCAGCATGTGCAAGCACAGGCTGGCATTTTGGGGGGTTTTTCTCTTTCCTCCATCAGCAGACCTCTCGGTAAGACTGAAATGTGTTGTAACTGGAAGCATCACGCACCGGTTTGAGCTCTGTTACATGTCTGAACTCTCGCAGGGTGCAGCTTAATATTGAAATTGTAGTACTGAAGTAGTAAATCCCACACTAGAAAGGGTATTCTGGAAAACAGTGATCAAACTCTTCTGTGAGAGACACCGTAACAGTTATATTTCCATGTAATGACACTGAGCTGTGGGTGTGAGTCGCCTTACTCCATCCCAAATAGATGATGGAGTCAAGACTGGAGTAGTGGATAAGGAAATGTGACTTCCTTAGGGTGAGGGACTGGACATAACTCACGTTAGCACTGAAGTAATCCAGTACCAGCAGTGACAATGCATCCATCACTGTCATGTCTGCACCTTTTTAAGTGGAAAGACAGGAAAACTATATATAGCACGTATACCTTGGGCAAGTGTGTGTCTGCTCTTGGTGGGTTTGGGAGATGGGGTTTGCATGGTTTTATCTGAGAGTCAGAGGCTTACAGGCTGGTTTTCTGCAGGCAAAAGGCTGAACCAACGTGTTGTTCACTTTGTCTGGGGTTTTAACATTCTCCTGGGGGGAAAAAAGGTTGTTTTGTGCTGTTAAGAGGCTGGGACTGGGAGGACGCCTGGGTCAGTGAATCTAATCCCCTTATACCGCAGGCTGCTCCGTCATGTAATCCCTTCCATAAACTAATCGAGTTTCCTCCTCTAAGGAGTTGGTTTTCCTTTGTATGAGCTCTGAGGAGGACAGCCAGACTATAAAGGCTGCAGACCCACTTTGGATTTCTGAATGCATTCATGCTCAGTTTATACCCATTAGTTCATGCAAACAGGGGCTGATGAATTACTTAGCTCCTTAATCATATACTAGGAAATTTTCTAGGCAAATAATTACAAGTA
Organism: Pezoporus flaviventris; assembly: GCF_033815535.1. NCBI lineage: Eukaryota > Metazoa > Chordata > Aves > Psittaciformes > Psittacidae > Pezoporus > Pezoporus flaviventris. Next base: position 2,932,286 of record NW_026892607.1, on the reverse strand, counting down.
ATTGGGCTCTAGTAAAGTAATAGCCAGCTTTAATTTACTTGTTTATTTTTACCTGCCTGTATCCTTTAATAAGCTCCTTCCAGATCATATTTTTCTAAAGCCTTGAATGCCATGAAGTTGTATCTCTGTGTGCTTACCCTCCTCAAACACACCTTTCATTCTCAGTCCCGCTGTACCTGCTGTCTTCCTCTTCCCCTCAATTTACTGTTGATTTGTAACTTCATGTGCAAATGCATTTAAATCCCTCTGACCTGAGTATCCTGAGCTGATTGAATTTTCCTTTGACTTTGGTCTGGCAATTTCCATTCCCATTTTGTTCTCCAGAATGTTATCTTTTAAGCTTTTACTGAATATATTATAAACATATATATATATTTTTAGGTCCATGCTTAATTTCTCTACCCTGTCTTTGTGAGCAGGGCTGCTTTCATTCTCCTTAAGGTATCTATGGGGTGTTTTGCAGCAGGTTTCCACGGTTTCCTTCCCAAGGTGCTGTACACCTGGGTACAGCTTGGCAGCTCCCACTTCATCCCAGCCCAGCTGGGTTTCCCAGCCATTGCTTCTGGTTAACAAATCCCTTTTGTTCTGTGTGTTTCCTCCTTGTGTTGTAGCCTTTCATGGGGTGGTTTCCCATTCTGTTAACAGGTTTTCTCTGCAAGCTTTTTTCTACCTGCAATCAGAAAGGACTTTCTAGATACTATCTCTTTCCTTCTGGTAAAGGCAACGTTAAATGTCCTTGACATGAGACTGCACCTCCTTGTCCCAGCTGTCTTTAATAGCTTATGTTCTCCAAAGGTTTCTCTTGAGGATTAGAGCAGGAGTAACAAGTCTGTGGGGTTTAATCATGCGCTTTATTTAAACTCAATCAATGGCTGATCTCTAATGCCAGATTACTTCCAGCAGCTGGCTGTAGTGCACACTCACCACCACTGATCAAAGCTGATTTTAGAAAAACATTAGTTTTTTTCTCTTCCCTTGACAGTGCGGTACAGATACCTACACACCTTGGAATCCCAACTGCTCTGGGTTGAAGGGGCAGGGACCCCTTCCACTGGAGCAGCTTGCTCCAAGCCCCTGTGTCCAACCTGGCCTTGAGCACTGCCAGGGATGGGGCAGCCACAGCTTCTCTGGGCACCCTGTGCCAGCGCCTCAGCACCCTCACAGGGAAGAGCTTCTGCCTAAGAGCTCATCTCAGTCTCCCCTCTGGCAGGTTAAAGCCATTCCCCTTGGCCTGTCCCTACATCCCTTGTCCCAAGCCCCTCTCCAGCTTTCCTGCAGCACCTTCAGGCACTGGAGCTTCTCTCAGGTCTCCCCTTCAGGAGCCTTCTCTTCTCCAGGCTGACCCAACCCAGCTCTCTCAGCCTGGCTCCAGAGCAGAGCTGCTCCAGCCCTCGCAGCATCTTTGTGATCACCTTATCCCCCATTTCCCCTCCTTCACCTACACCAAGTCAGGCCGCTACACCAGGACCTGTAGTATTTTTCTGCTTAAAATCTCTCTGGTTTTCGCTATCAAAATCTGACTTTCCAGATAAATAGATTTCCTTGTGTTATCCCAAGAACACTTTTCTCTACCTTTATCAAAGTAATGTTAAGACAGACAGTTTGTTTTACCCATGTCATCTTCTCTTTCTTCTTTGTACTCCATTCCAGCACCAGCGTAGGATGCAGCAGTCTCTTGGAGTGCTCCCTTCCCTCTTCCACCATGGCTTCAGCCGTCACTGCCACCCTGCACTGCTGCCTTTGGTTGCAGTCAACTCCATCCAGAGCTCTTTGCATTGCTTACAGGCAGTTGTGTTATTCCTCCCTGGCCACGCTCAGTGTCAGGCTGTGATTTGTACACCCCTCCTGCCAGCATCACTTAGCTGACTGCTGTTCTCAGCGGCACTACTACTTCTTCCACGCACTTAATCTGTCTTTACTTGCTGTCCTGTCTGTGATCACTTTGTTTTCTTTCTCCTCCTATGCACAGTTGCAGAGATTGACCTTCAGCTTCTCCCAGCCTTCCCCTATTTTCTTCTTAAAGCTGCCTGAGTTAGGGATTCAGCCTTGACCCCAGAGGGCAGCTGCCACTGGTCCTTCAGTGCACCAGCCCTTCTCCTAAAGCTAGCTCCATGACTTCTGCACATTTCAAGTGCCTGGCAGCACCTCTAAAACATCAGGATAGGGTTGGAACTAAATGGTCTTTAAGGTCCCTTCCACCCCTAGCCATCCTATGATTCTCATTCCAGCTTCATCCCAAACCATCGCTGTGAAGTTCTGCTTTCTATGATGACATCTCTGGCAGCATCCCCAGGCATTCACCATGTGGTCAGTCGGGTATAAGGACTACCTTGGTCAGTGGTTTTAGGCATCAGTAGACCTTGACAGGAGTTACCAGTTTCCCATGTATGTTTAGCAGCCAGTGATGCTATGTCACTACCCCTATGCCCAGCATGCTCCTCTTTGTATTTTTTGATCCCATCTTGAATTAAAGCTCTGCTTTAAAATAGCGAGATGCTTTTGGCTCGCACCCACTACACCAGAGGAGTGTTACTGCTATCCCTGGCAGTGTTCAAGGCCAGGTTGGACAGAGCCTTAGGTGACACTGTTTAGTGTGAGGGGGTTGGAACTGGATGATCTTCAGGTCTTTTCCAACACAAACCATTCTGTGATAACAACAAGGATCCTGACGCAGCAATCTGGACAGCACCAGTGCTGTAAAGGGCAGGCTAAGAGGCAGTGTAGACACATTGATTTTCCTCTGCTTTATGAAACAAATCTTAAAGATTCTGCTGAAGGAGAATTCTCCACTGAAGTCACAGCAGTGACACACAATATCCATTTCCCATTATACTAGCATAGGGTTTTCCACCCTTGAAAATTTGAGCAGTCCTGATCTTGAGGGATTGGGGTCCCAGCAAAATGAAGTGCAGATACCAGGATACGACCACTGTTCCCTACACACCTCTGCCTCCCAGTGCCACTAAGAAGTCATTAATGTATTTCAATTTTGATGAACCAGCCTAGTGTGCTTATAGGAAAACCAGCTGGTTTTGTTTTCCCTCCATAGACCTGAACAGTTTAATGAATAAAGATTTGCAGAGAGGTTTAGAACTTGAAATCAGGAATATATCCACCTCCCCCAATTCCTTAACCTAATAATGGATTTCAAAAATGAGATTTTTGCAAGAATTATGCATGATATTACCACCTTCACTCCCAGCCTCAGTGATGCTACGAGGCTGTGATTTTATGCTACCTTAAGCACCTACAATTAAGTCTAAATCCAATGTTCCCAAAAGAGACATGATCCTAGTAAAATCCCTGCTGGTTTGGGTATGGTATTTTGCCTTTTAATTAATTATTGTACTCATAGAGTATATTAATTTACTTCATTGTTGTAAAGAATGTTGTTATTCTGCAGCAAGAGGAACCTTCTCCTTTACAGGAAGCCATAGCAACAAGACAGATTGACTCCTAAATTCAGAAGGAAAAGAGTCTGCAGTAGGGTAGCCAGAAAAATAACTTTTGTCATCGCTGTACAATGCACTTGAAGCAAAGCTGCTAATTAGACATGAGACGCAGGATGTAATTTCTCAGAACATAAAGATTCAGACAAAATTAAAGACTGCAAAATCGAATCCTTATAAAACAGTCATTAAAACACAGAATTGAGGAATTCTTGATAATTCTTTAGTTTTTCTGAGCCTCTTAACACAATTCCTTTTTCTCCTTCTAAAACCTGCTTTGCTTTATGCAGGAGTACAACCTTATTTCATAGCGAGTATCATGGGTGTAGACAGCCAGGAACATTCTGGTGTGCTGCCTTCCTCTTTCTCTTTACTTGAAGCATGAGCAGCACTCCTCGGCCAGGGCCATCGCCAGCAGCTCAGCTCTGCCCTGGCAGGCTCTTCCAGGCCCCCCATGCAATGGGACATCAGCCAGGACCTTCGTTATGCCTGTCTCCTAAGAAAGCAGATTTGGGGTCTTAAGCAGATGGACTCAAACCCACAGATACATCGCTATGGCTCTTGCACACTTTCCTAACCCAGGTCAATGTAGCAAAGTCCATGTTTACTGAAAGTCAGACATTGCTGAAACCAGTTTAGTTCAGCAGTCTTCACTGTACAGTTATTTCTGTAGCTTTCCGTGATTCTGCTTTATATCTGTTAAATATACTGGGGAAATATTTTTTATAAGAGCGAGTAGGGACAGGCCAAGGGGAACGGCTTTAATCCGAGACTGAGATGAGCTCTTAGGCAGAAGCTCTTCCCTGTGAGGGTGCTGAGGCGCTGGCACAGGGTGCCCAGAGAAGCTGTGGCTGCCCCATCCCTGGCAGTGTTCAAGGCCAGGTTGGACACAGGGGCTTGGAGCAAGCTGCTCTAGTGGAAGGGGTCCCTGCCCGTGGCAGGGGTTGGAGCTGGAGGAACTTTAAGATCCTTTCATCCCAAACCAGGCTGGGATTCTATGATTCTAAAACCCCATTTGCACCGTATCCAGTTAAGTAGAAACTTTGTCTGAAGCACAACACAACACCCAGAAGAATCCTCTACCATCATTTATGTCCTTCACTGACTTTGTGTCAGGCTTGCTGGAAGCAGTCAGCTCCTGCTGCCCTGCACCCCATCACCCAAGCACTATGGCAGGGAGTACAAACCTGGGATGCTCTCTCCACTGCCACATACATAAACTACCCCTGTGCAGGGGCAGGGAACCTTCATATTAGACTTATTACCCTTTTTATGTTCAGGACTGCTCAAGATGTCACCAGCCTTCATGGGTTTTAAATTTCAAAAATGTTGGAGTAATACAATTCCAATTCCGTTGTATTGTAAGTGATGTGGTTTGAATTTATCAGCACCAACGATGTGCTTGTCAAGATGTCAAGTAAATATTTTTTAGATTGGAAGCATCCATCTCTATTATCGGAGTTCTTTGTGTCAGTAAGTTGGTGAAGAAACTTCATAACTTTCTGTTTGGCAAAATATTTGTCTGTTCTTTCACTTAGCATAATTCTGCATCACATTAACCTGAGCAGTAATTGTAGAACTGGACGAGAGAGGAGAATGTGTTCAGCTATTACCCGTACATCCATTGTTGTCAGCTCGCCCACATGGTTTTTCATTAGTTTCTTGTTATAGTCAAGATGTGGTCAATGATCTTTTGAGCTTGGTAATTTTGTTAAACCTTTTTTATTAAGGGTATTGAATGGCTATATTGAGATGGTGCGGGCTCCTGTGCGAGATTGATTGGGACTGGTATTTCATTTTGCATAGCACTATTCAGAGCTAATAAGAAGGCAGAGAATAATGAATTTTAAAGTAAAATTATAATGAAAAGCCACAGGTGATTGTTTCATTAGGCTGGATGCTGGAGAATTGCGCTCTTAACTCTTTCTGCCATTTGTATTGGTTGCCCCAGGTGAAGTAAACATCTTCAAAATGGGTTTGATGGGTTTGAGAAATGTTTTCTTCGGGAAAGGTTCAATAATTAAAAAGATATGCAATTTTAAAAGTTCACTAAAGCACAAAACTATTACTTTTTTCAAAGTTATTACCCTAACTTTTACTCATCAGAGGAAATTACTTTCAGTAAGGAGGGCAAAATGCCCTTCTTCCAGCCAGGCTTTGTTATTCCCAGGCAAAATGGTTCTGATCTTGAAAGCTCCAAGGGCTGCTTTGCCAAGGTGGCAGCAATAATCTGTGTATATTTGGAGTGGGATGGTCCTGATGTTGTATATGGTGACATGGGAGCTGTATATGGTGACATGGGAGCCGTATATGGTGACACGGGAGCTGTATATGGTGACACATGAGTTGTATATGGTGACACATGAGTTGTGTATGGTGAAGATGAGTAATACAGCTGGGAAAAGACAGATGCTAATGTGCAGCTCATGGGCACAGGAGGCTGGTGCATGTTTGTCACCGGCCTGCAATGGCCAGCCCGGTCTCGTGATGAACGTGTCGTGTCTGTTGCATGACTGTTTGCTGTCTCATTCTGTACTTGTCTTCCATGTGTGATTAACTCCCAAATGTTCTTTTTTTTTTTCCTTTTCCCTTTTTGTAGAAATTATTGAGCCTACTACCTCTAGTCCTGTCTCAAGCCCAGGTCAGTATCCACATACATTCACGAAGTATGTCTGGGTACTTCTTCTCAGGGACTCATACCAATGCATTGCCATATCAATAACTGGAATTGATTACAAGCAGCTTTGTTGTGGTGGTGCTGGACTGTCTCCTTCCGTCTTTGTGCATCCATTGGTTTGTCTTTCCCTCCAGGCTCCATATTTTGTTCTCTTCTCAAGTTTCCCCTTTCAGAAAAGCCCTCCCCACATCCCTGTTTTCCCCCATCCAGCCTCTGCCCCAGGGTGATGTACGCAGGGCAATGCAGCCGCGCGGTGCCATTGCTGTGTTTGTTCTTTGTGATAACCTGACCTTGCTCTGGTGTTGCTGTGAACATGAACGTTGGTTTGAGGCTTACAGGCTTCTTGCTGTCTCATCGATGAATGACTCGTAGGATGGATCTAAGACTTCACCATGAGGTGGTTCTCATTTTAGGGTGCCAGAAGGAGTTCCTGGAGAGCTGGAAAGCCTGCCCTTGGCTTGGCAGGCGGTAAGAGGTCCTGACATTGGTGCTGACTTCCCATTTTCTCAGGGCTTCCCATTGCTGCTTCCCAGAGGACACCTCAGTGGAGCTTGCCAGCCTGGCACAGGCTATCAAACAGAGGCTGCCCTGCCCAGAGGTGTTAAAGAATTCCTTCAGTTCAGCCTGTATGTCCCTGCTCATTGCAAGAGGGCTGGAGCAGACGACCTTTGAAGGTCCCTTCCAACCCAAACTGTTCTATGATTCTGTGAATATTCCCAACCATTTCCCAAAGGGGAAGTCATGAATCTAATGTACCATGCTCTAGCTTCCTTTGTTCTACTTTAAAGCCCTTCCCTGGGATGCAGTTGCAGCATCAGACCCAACAGGCTGATATTATTTCTATGTGCATAACGTGGTACAATAGGTGATGCTCAGGTCATCCCCAATAGGAGTCTGGGAAGCATTATGGGGATCATCTGGGAGACAAACTCACAGAGAATTTTCCCCTGGCATATCCTATACATGAAGGTAAAGCTGTTAGGAAGTAGTAACGTACTCCCTACTTAAAAACACAGATTAAACAGAGCTGTGGAAGGAAAGCGAGGCAGCAGGCTGCTCCACCCACCTGAGAGGAGCAGAGAGACAAGTGTATAAATCTTCAGTGCTTTTAATTAAAGGGCTTAGGAAGGGCAATCTCCGGTGTCCTCTGCAGACGCACGGGCGCTGCCTGTCTGCCTTCTTCTCAGCAGTGAGCTCTCCAGAGCACTCTGTCTCTCCTACGTGCCGAGGATCTGCTATGCCTGCAGTGCAGAGCCCTTCACAAAGAACGACTGAGCAATTTATGCATGGCCGGTGTTCATCACGAAACACAGCAGCCGCAGAGTAGGACGGGAGGGATGGACTTCCTTAACCTGCAAGAAGCTGATAGTGTTTGTCATAGAAGTCCCTATCCTTGTGATTTTTCACGGTTGCTTTGGGCTATGAAGCAGCTGAAAACAAGCTGAGAAATTATTTTTGTAGCTAACAGAAGCCAGGAAAACAAAGAGAGTTGTGGATATTATAGCAGTTGTGCAACGTAGTGATAGGAGAACCTTGGTCCACGTGTCATTTAATGCTGGGGGTTGTAATTGGTTGAAAAGTCCCTTTAGCTTGATATTGTTCCAAGCTCTGCTCAGGGAATGATGGTTTACGCTGGATGGTTACAGTTGGAATGGACTCTAGTAATATTTTGGGGTTTATTCTCCATAGGTAAGCGCTACAACACAGAAGTACAGTGTTTTCTCACTTCAAAAACCTGATATTCAAGTGATATTATCAAGTAATCAAGTAATATTGAATTCTTGCTGTCTGCAGTGATATATGATAAATGAGTAAAATTACATGTATTTCTGGGGGCAGGATGGAAATGCTTAGCACCCTTTTATAGTGATCCCTGCTTTAATTCTCAGAACAGAGGTCTTTTTCCAGCATAAAATTGAAAATATGGGACACAACAGATGAAAAGTTTGGAAGAAGCTGAAGTTTTAATAGATGCAAACTGAATCCAACTTGGAATGACAGGAAAGGACTCTGAAGTCAGTATGCAGTTGAAAAACTGCATCTGTTCCCTGAAAGACAACATGAAGGGGGTTTTGTTTAAAGAAAAGCTCTCAGAATGGATAGTCTGGTAAAACACTAGATGATACCATCACTTGCTATGAAGTTAAGCAGCTGAAAAGGCTATTAAAGGGAATCCAAAGGGTCAGAAACTAAGTCTCTCAGGTGCTGCAGCAGAGAAGGCAGTAGGCTGGGGAAGGAGGTGGAGGCAGAAAACTCAGAATACAGAGCATCAGCCTCCTCCTTACTTAATCTAGGCTTTGTAGGTCATTGGTTAATTACTATTGTCCAACTTCACCTCATGGCAACTTTGGTGGGTGCTTATCCTGGAGAAGGTTTCCCTGCTGGAAGGAGGCAGATCCTTCTCCAGTGTTCCAATAGCGAGCTAAAGGTTATGAAAAAGGTCGAAGGAGGTGATCCTGCCCCTCTGCTCTGCTCTTGTGAGACCTCACCTGGAGCATTGTGTGCAGTTCTGGTGTCCTCAACATAAAAAGGACATGGAACTGTTGGAACAAGTCCAGAGGAGGCCACGAGGATGCTCAGGGGCTGGAGCACCTCCTGTATGAAGACAGGCTGAGGAAGTTGGGGCTGTTCAGCCTGGAGAAGAGAAGCTGTGTGGAGACCTCAGAGCAGCTTCCAGTATCTGAAGGGGGCCTATAGGGATGCTGGGGAGGGACTCTTCATTAGGGACTGTAGTGACAGGACAAGGGGTAACGGGTTGAAGCTTAAACAGGGGAAGTTTAGATTGGATCTAAGGAGGAAGTTCTTTCCTGTGAGGGTGGTGAGGCACTGGAATGGGTTGCCCAGGGAGGTTGTGAATGCTCCATCCCTGGTAGTGTTCAAGGCCAGGTTGGACAGAGCCTTGGGTGAGATGGTTTAGTGTGAGGTGTCCCTGCCCATGGCAGGGGGGTTGGAACTGGATGATCTTAGGGTCTTTTCCACTCCTAACGATTCTATGAAAAAACCCAAACTGAGTGAATGTTTAACTGAATATAGATGAGGGAGAATTGCAGGCCATGGGTCTCCTATAAATCAAGGGAAATGACTGATGGGATGCTCAATATTATCATCATAGGAAGAGTTTTCCAGGGTCTTTCTTAAAGCCCAAACTGGGAAGTTACTTACTTTTTGTAGAAAGTGAAGGGTCTATAGTAATCCTGAAGATCTTGAAATCACCTTCTGTTGAGATTTTACTCCAACTCTGAATACACAGTAACTGTCCTATTCTCAACACATTTTTGAACACTTTTCATTGGTATTAGTTTATGCAAGTATATGCATATGTATTTTTGTATATAGAATAGAACCCCAGACTGGTTTGGATTGGAAGGGACCTTAAAGCTCATCCAGTTCCAACCTGCTGCCACAGGCAGGGACATCTGCCACTAGATCAGGTTGCTTAAAGGAAGGAGGAATACGGAAGGAGTAGCAAGAAACGAAAATGTCACCGACATTGTGAGATGCTTAAACCTGGAGTTACTGCTGTCTCTGACTCCTAAAGGTCACTTTTCTTAACAGACATCTATTTTCCAGTGTTGCTTAAGCTCAAGTTATCCAAAGAATAATATTAGTAACTGCCACCTAAGCAGGTGCAGAACTCACTGACGGTGAGGTTCCAACTCCTCTCACAGTGTTCAGACTCTGTCAGCACTGAAATGGATACATGCAAAAGACCTTTCATCTCACAGTTTTTCTTCTCATCTTCAGTATAATTAATAATTCCTTTGTCCTTCTATTGTTAAAAATTATTTATAAGATGCACATATAAAATTCCAGCACAAAAATTTGTGTCATTCTCTGATGCTCATAAGGCAGGTGACAACCTCCCCAAAATGTCTTTCAGTGACTATCTATAAAACCCACTTTGATTTAAAAATAATCCTTACAATTCCAAACAACAGAGGGCAAACTATTTAACACATTTATGACTAAAGCAAACCTAACATTGTGTTTGAGAACTGTAGTGTTGTACTTACGCATCGCTCTGCTGGAGCCCCATTTACATTTGGGAGTTGACTCCCTCCATTTGAAGCTACAATGCCTAAAGCATGGAGAATTAGCTGGAAAAGTTGCAAACGTGTGGCCACGGTTGGTCTCTGTTTGTCAGCCATTGCCAGGGGCTGTGGGTATGTTCAGATCTCTCATCTTCAGCATAATTAGTTCACAGGTGGTGTCTTGAAAAGCCTTTGAAGATGCTGCTGAATTCATAATGCCAACTGAACAAGTGACAGTGACAGGTCGGAGAGAATAACTGAGGAATCTTCTTTACCTAGTAATGATTGCACGTGTTGTGAAGCACTCTTGTAAAAACTGAGGATTGGAGCGAGGACTTGTTCCATTTTCTGAGGAACAAAAGCATGTATTTAAAAGAACACTCTGGGCAGGTTGGACAACTCCTTGAACTTCGGTTACTTCTCCCTCATCTGCCTTACTGCATATCTAATGTGTTTAATATGCCAAGAATACTAAATAATCCTGAATTGCAAGCAGGCTGTATTTGTTTCACAGGAAACATGCCTGCCCTTTCTTCCCTCTCCCTCCATTTTTTCTTTCACATGCCGTTGCAGCTCCCATTTTACTCAATAAATGATTTGTGTAAGGAAAATCTACCGGTTGGACTCTGAATCTCAGACTTTAGGGAATTAACTTGCCCTTAATTGTGTCTTTCTGTGATGGAAGTGACATGTACCTTGAGCTAGAGGTTTTTGCATGTGGGCAGGAGCTACATTAGTACAGCAAATACTGGAGTAGAGGTGAGCCTTGAGGTACAAGATGACCAGCCTGGAGAAAAACCCATTCGTCTTCATCAGCCAACACCCAAACTCTTTTCATTCTTTCTTTACCAGTTTGTGAAATTTCTTCCTAAACACTAAACAAGTATGAAAAGATGATCAAGATCTAGGATAACAGATCCAGGATCATTGAACGTTTTGCTTCTCAATCCTATTAGAAACAGATGTCTTGTTTGTTTAAATATCTTCAGACTTCCAATGGTCACTTCAATGCCTCCCAGATAATCCTACCTAGAAGGAAGGCAGGGTCTCCAGCCTGTCATCCATCCATCCATCCATCCATCCATCCATCCATCCATCCATCCATCCATCCATCCATCCATCTATCTATCTACCTACCTACCTACCTACCTACCTATCTCTTTCATCTGATGTTTGAATCACCCTCCAAAACCCAGGAAAACACAACCACAGGTTCTTTTGTCCCTGTTAACAGATAGAAAAGCAGATATGTAAGGTTACCAAGACTTGCTCGGAGTAGGATGGCATCAAACAGGTGAACAGTCTCCAAAGAAAGAAAAAGATTAATATATTAATCTTATTTATTAATTAGAGCTTTATGTTCATAATGGACATTCCTGTTGCAATTCAGAACTCCAGGCAGATGTGAAATTCCATAGTTCTCTTTGCCAGAAAAGCATCATGTATATGTTCACCCATTGTTATATATCTGCACAGTTTACCCAGAGTGTGATGTGTTACTGTAGGATCACACAGTGGAGTAATGCAGGTATTCAACCTGGACCGCTTAGAACTATAAACTGGCTGCGCTACGAGAAATAACTGCTTTAAAGTAAAGCATTACGTCCCTCTGCTGTGACAAACAGGTGAACTTTATGTCTCCAAATCATTCTGTGCAAGCTGCAGCCTCAAAGTAAACTCTGTGGAATTAGATAAATGTTTCTGTTTAAGTAACACGCATGTTTCAAACGCCTCACAGGGTGTGCTCAGTGACATTCTGCAGTGTTTAAAGGCTGCACCATTTCAAAAGACTGTTTGAACACAGTAAATCGTATTATTCACTGCTTGCACAATAGATGTACCAGTTAATATCAAAAGAGCTACTTTCAATCAGCTGAAAAATAGGATTAGAGATAGGTAATTTTTAGCCCATTAATTCCTACTGTCTAGACCAGTATGCAAAATGCAAGGCCATTTTTTCAGATGCTATATTGCCTACATGCCTTCTGTCTGTTCAATATTAATGACTGTTTCCACAAATATGAGAAGCCCACTTAAAAGGAGAAGCTTCTCCAACACTCACCAGTTTGTTTAACCAACAAAACCCTGGGTTTCACATGGCAATGGGAATGCCTGGATACTTCAGGATACAATGCATAGCTCAGTTTGCTGGAATTTCATGTTTTAACGAAGAAGTGCTCTGAGAAATGCCAGGGAAGCAGTGCAGGGACATCTGAAATAATTTCTGTAGTCTATGAAGAGGGTAGAGGATGTGGAAGGTGGGCAGAGGAGCTCAGTTTACTCGCTGTTGCTGCCTCAGAGTTGACTCTCCTGCCCAAGGGTTTCTGATGCCGAGTGATGAGCCCGAGGCTCCTCCATGTCCCTGTGCATGCCCATCGCTGTATGGAATGTCCCTGCTCCAAGGGAGCTGTTGTTGGTATTGGTGGGTTATCATTATATATCTTCATTTATGTTCTTGTAAATGGCACCAGTACTTGTCATATGTAAGTGAATACTGTGTAGGAACTACAGCATGGGAACCAGCGCACCTCTGGGACACCAGGAAAGCCATTTTCAGTAGTTAACAGATCTCTTAAAAGACAGATGTTGTTCTTTAGATCTCTGGCACCCATTTATTAACCCTGCGCACAACCATGTCAGTCCACGTCCTTGAGACGTCTCCCCATCCCAGGGACACGTTGGTACCCAGCAGTATACAGGCAGCAGAGGTGCATGGACTAGAAATGCTCATGCTCTGAAGGCAGGCTGAGGGCAGCAGTCCACGTATCTAAATGTTGTTTTTCATCTACAAATGTGTTTATGCTTATGCTCCCAAAGCATGCCTGGAAATCAGAAGTTTGCATATCTGGCTTGTAGCACATTAAGTGCGACTCCATCCAGGCTAACCCAAACTGTGACCAGGGCCGTGTATTGTCGTGCTCTTGCAGCAGTGTAGGGTGTTGAACCAGCTCTGCAAGGGCAAGGAAAATGCAAATCTTCCAACCTGCAACACTGCACAACAGGGTAAGGCTGCTCCAAGAGACCGTAAGACAAGGACATGTTCTAAGCAAAAGAGAAGCAGGAGATCCAGGATGTGATTCATTAGCAGAAAGAGAGCAGTCTTTGTTTTTGTTTATCACATAAGGGTATGTTTTATGTGAAGGTTTTATCAGCCAGAATTGGCTGACTACAGTAATTCTTACAGGAATAAATATGCATATATCCATCTAGATGAGATGTGTAGCCATGTGCCGGAATTGGAAATGTATATATGGATCTAGAACTTGAGGAAGGGTCCCCAGTTCTGTGCAGAATATGAAAGAACCTGCAGCTACAGCTGGCTGGGAAGGATCTGATGAGCCTGGGTGGGTAAGGGAGAGCAAAGCTTGGAGGAATAGGGGACTTGTCAGAAAATGCCTATTTGAAAGCTCCCTGAGCGTGTCGGGTCTGAAGGAATTCAAAGGAAAGCCTGTTGAGTTTTGAGCGCTGGCTTCCTTCCAGGCTGCCCGGCTCATTCCAGGCAACACTTCTTCTTATTTTGTCTTTTCACTGGCTGAATTTCTCACCAAATGGAAATCTCAGTTTCCTGCCAGCTGCACCGAGTCTGTGTTCGACATGGACACGGAGGGGCAGTTGCCAGCAGTATTTCCAGCTAGGGACAAAAACTGACATCCACAAATAATACAGGATCAGCCATTTCCTTACTCTGAATAGAACGTTTAAAGGCATAATTTTCCATCCTTACCTTTTCCTTACTATATACCAATTACAAAGCCCAGGATACCAAACTGGTTTCTAAGCCGGTTTCGGCCCTTCTTCAAACTCTCCAGTTGAGCTCTTAAGCAATGACATCAGGCAACCCAGAAAACACTTCATGATGTGTTTTAATTCCCATAGTTCCTTTTGAGTTAAATTAACTAGAGCAAAAATTTGTAGGTAAAAACATAATGGTTGGACCAAACCCATGTCCTTTAACGGGTGCCGTCATAAAGAGTTTACACAGCAGCTCTGAACAATTAAAACAAGTGTAAATAACATCTAACAATTAAAACAAACAGGGGCCTGTAGGGCCAGGCCAAGGGGAATGGCTTTAACGTGCCTGAGGGGAGACTGAGATGAGCTCTTAGGCAGAAGCTCTTCCCTCTGAGGGTGCTGAGGCGCTGGCACAGGGTGCCCAGAGAAGCTGTGGCTGCCCCATCCCTGGCAGTGTTCAAGGCCAGGTTGGACACAGGGGCTTGGAGCAAGCTGCTCTAGGGGAAGGGGTCCCTGCATGGGGCAGGGGTTGGAGCTGGAGGAGCTTTAAGGTCCCTTCCCACCCAAACCAGGCTGGGGTTCTGGGATTCTGTGACTCTACAATATTTAAGACAGACCTTCCTCACAATAGGAGATGTTTTTGGAGGCACAAGCAGTGAGGGCAGTGCAGCAGTCCCTGAGCACTCAGGGTGTTGTAAACAGACTTCGACTATGAGCAGACAGAGGGTGTTTACTTGCAGAGTGATGAATAAAACAAAGCTGGTTTGCTCAGAGCTGGACCAGAGCTCAGGGTCTAGGCTGTATGCTTTATATTACAGACCCAAGCCACTTGCACAGCATCCTGCTGCACCACAATCTTCCTTTGTTCTTCCAGGCCCAGCTGCTAAGCAGAGTTTATGAACTGAATACCAAAATATAAGATTAAATAACATTTGACAAGGATCTAAGGCATTCCTCAATGTGAGTGTGCCAGGACCAGAACTTTGTGTCTCTGCGCAGCAAGTGTTCATGTGAACCTCACCCTTATTTAGGACCCACTACATACGTGGAAGGAAACACATTAAGAGCTCAGCAAAGTTCACTGTATGCTACTCCATGAATACAGTAAAGATTACAAGGATAATTCACTTTGTAGTTGTTCCTGTGCTTTGGCACCTATTTCTGTACATGATTTTTGTTAAGTCCACACTTTTTAACTGAGGGCCTGAATCTTACGGTGCCACAAAAAGACTGCAGAACCATCTGGTTAAAGTCTGAACGATGGTTTTCATGAAATGAAAGTTTTGCAAAATATTTTATCATGTTTCAGCTGCTGAGTCAGATATTCCATAAGAAAAAGCTGTTGGCATTAGGCAGCAGCAGACTAACCCAACAGAGCAGCCTGCTCCTTCCCACCCACCCGCCCCCATAGCATACCTCATTGTGCTGGGTGATGTTGGGTGATGCTGGGATATTCAGTGATGCCTGTCACTCTGAACACAGAGATGAAATGACTGACTTTGACATCTTTTGTACGTCCTCCTTCTCATTCTTGAGGTACATGACTCAGCAGGCATTTTTCTCTCAATCCTATTCCACAAAGGCAGGGATGCGTCTCTTTGGCAGGGGAAAAAAATTGATAGAACTTATCCTTCTTAATATCTCTGATTGCAAAGGAATGATTGCCCACCATTCAGCCTCCTTATTCAACAAGCACAGCCTATAAAACTGCACTGAACGAGTTTTCTGCCAGACGGAGGCAATTCAGAGAACAACTGAGCTTTGAAGCTCAAGAGCATGTTTACTTGAATGAACAGGGTATGGATTTTATAATACCCCATTATAAACAGAAAACAGCAAGTCATTTGAATAGTCTACAGTAAATTGTCAAAGCATTCTGGTTATAGAGACTGTGCAGGAGTAGGTAATGCCTGATGTGTTGCTTGTAAGGTTTCCAGACCTACAGCCTCCTAGGTCCTCCCCTCCTGCAATGTACAGTCCCTTTTAGAGGTGTATTTAAAACAAAGAGGGAGCTCATTCTACAGAGACGTAGAAATCTGCATCCCAGAATTCAGGTTGCCCAGGATCTTAATCCCACATTCACACACACCTGATCTAGTTCAAGATGCCCCTGCTCATTGCAGGGGGGTTGGACTGACCTTTGAAGGCCCCTTCCAACCCAAACCATTCAGTGATTCTATTAAATCCTATCCTGTTCAATGCAATCACTATCCAGGTCTCATTCAGTTATTCAGAAAGTTCCTTTTGTAGAAACCTGAAGGATTTTAGTATTTAAGGTTTATACACAGAACAAACTTGGAAAAAGAATAATTATTTCTGAGGCAAAATGTATCTTTATGCAACTCAAAGACAGTCAGAGGTGGTTTTAAAGGCATCCTTCCATCTCTGCCTTCCCAAAAGCCCAGTTCTTTAGACAGGCACAATGTAGGGCATATACTCAAAAAAAAGCACCCTGTATTCCCAAGGTGGTTAGGAAAAGGAAAGGTGAAAAGCTTCCATCACTGACTGCCAAACCTTCCATATTACCCAGGGGGAAATCTGTATCACTTCCCCTTCTGTTACTATTCTTTTTAAGAAGCTGACATCCATAACTACTTTGAAAGTTGCCGGTGCCAAGTACCACGCACTGTTTGCTGTCTTGTCTTTCTAAATCCTGATTTGGAGCCAAAATCAATGGCAGAAAGAAATTGCTTATTGCCTGGCTGGGAAACGTTTCAGACAGTCGATATGCGTTGCATTCTCGTGACCAGAGGGACACACACGATGTGGAATTCCTCTGATTGCAACCCAGAAACAGGGCCCTGCTCAGAGCCGAGCTGAGCTGCAGGTCACCTACGAGGTGGTCGCTGAGAATATGAAAGAACCTTTTTTGGGTGCTTTGTGTTTTCTGTTTCACAGAGCACTTTAATGGTGCGTGTATGTAGCGTATTTCCACTGAGGAGACCAAATTCCTCACTTCCCAATGTGGGTGAGAAAGGGGATGGAAAACAACACTCAGAAGAGGCTTCCTGCAGCATGAGCTCACACAGTAGAGCGTTGTGTTGAGCATCTTCCCTCACAGGTCTCTCACCTCCTTGCACATGTTGCTTAGAAAACACAACTCTTGAAGTGAACGCATTTTTAACCATCACATTTCCTTGCGTCAGGATGAGTGGTTCTCCCACAGCGATGGGTGAGGAGGGCAGAGCGACATCAAGCATCTGCACAGCAGAAGCTGTGGCTGCCCCATCCCTGGCAGTGCTCAAGGCCAGGTTGGACACAGGGGCTTGGAGCAAGCTGCTCTAGTGGAAGGGGTCCCTGCCCGTGGCAGGGGTTGGAGCTGGAGGAGCTTTAATGTCCCTTCCAACACAAACCAGGCTGGGATTCTGTGAAGAAGTGCAGCTAGCAGCAGAGCCATCCTGAGGATAATACACTCCACACGATCATCCCCTACCATTAATCCATTAATCAGCATTAATTGGTGCCTCCCACGGAGGCACTAAGGTTTTCTTTGTTTCTCTGCTATCTCCACAGAAGTAGTGTACTAATTGACAGATTCTCAACAGGAGTTTCATGCCTAAAACTCCCAGTTCACTCTGAAAAATCTCAACTGTCGAGTTTTTTCTTCTGTTCGGTGTAATAACATAGGCAAAGAGGACTCACGGAATCATGGAATGGTTTGGGTTGGAAGGGACCTTAAAGCTCCTCCAGCTCCAACCCCTGCCATGGGCAGGGACACCTTCCACTAGAGCAGCTTGCTCCAAGCCCCTGTGTCCAACCTGGCCTTGAGCACTGCCAGGGATGGGGCAGCCACAGCTCCTCCGGGCACCCTGTGCCAGCGCCTCAGCACCCTCACAGGGAAGAGCTTCTGCCTAAGAGCTCATCTCAGTCTCCCCTCTGGCAGGTTAAAGCCATTCCCCTTGGCCTGTCCCTACAGGCCCTTGTCCAAAGTCATAAGTCTCAAAGGAGCCATAATGTCTCCCAGATCTTCTGCATGAGGCTCACACACACACAGGAGGCGGCTGCAAAAGCTCAGAGTTTTATCAAGAGCTCCTGCCACTACCCTGCCCCAGAAAAGCCCCAAATAACTCATTATATGGAGCAGCAAATAAAGTTAAATTGGATGGCATATTCTAACATGAAACCTTTGCTAAAGGGTGAAAAATGCAAAGTACTTTAGGGGAAAAGAAAATGTGCTCATTAATGAAAAGCAACAAATACTTGATTATGTTGCATTTTCTGTATATTTTATGTAGATGGACTTAAAGTCCTCTTAGCTCTCAAATAGCAGACTTCAGAATTAAAGCAGCAGCTTTATAGCAACTGCTTGAGTCTCCCACTAGCAAGAGGTCCTCTGCCTTGCGGGAATAAACCTTGTCATTGACAGAGGATGTATATGAAATACAGATGCTGCCAGCAGTGTTGTGTAACATGCACACACAGAAGGCTATTTAAATTCACTGCAGCGAGGACTCCACAGAGAGGCACACAGAGAGGAGCTGTCCAGTCACAAAGACAATTAAACCATCATTTCTAGAGTCAGTCGACTGATACACCAGGTTTATAAGCTTCTCTTCACTTTCTCCTAGCATCAACAGCTTGAGAGGAAGGATAACTAGGCACAGAAAAGATACTTGCATAGCTGAGTAAGAATAGCTACAGGTGTCACTTGTACATGAAAAAGGAAGAAGGAAGCTGTTGGAAGGAGAAAATCTCTTTTGCTGGGGGTTTGTTATACTCAGAAAGTTAAGCATATGTTAACGGTGAAAGGAAGGAATCCTGTTTCCATAGGTTGCATGAGGAGTTGCTCACAGGAAGCACAGTTGGTGTCACAGAGCATCACATACTGTGCAACAGTCAAATCATCTTAATGGGGGGTGCAGTGACAGAGGAGATGGATGCCTCCCCCTTGAGTTGTTCCTTGATAAAGACACATCTCTTGGCTGGGAGATGACAAACTATATGTTCAAAGTGACTAATCATTTAATTAAAATTTACGAGCAGTTAAATGCTGTTTGACCCAAATGGAGGCAGTTATCATGAATCAATGTGGGAGGAGGAACTTGGCTTTCCAGCAGATCGATAGCTCACAGCTACAGTACCTGGACACCCTCTGCATTTCTGATGCGTGGAGAGGCCTTTTGCTGCCTGCTGGAGAGGCTGGTTGGGAAAAGATCTCAATCAAGTTGAAAAGTAGTAACAATCTTACTTAGGCAGTGTTTGAACACTCTTAAGTTTCATGAATAGTTAATGTCTCTTCAAGTGATGAAGAAAAACGCTCTTGTAGCTTAAGAGCAAATAGCTCAGATTTTGATGAGTTATGTTTTTTCATTGCATCCACCGGCCAGGCGAAATTGCAATCATCTTTCATGAACAGGCTCGGCAGGTTTTATTATAGCAAAGTAAGGGTGGCCATTGCATTTCCTAACTAATGCAGTAAACGTAAAATTGCCAGGCTAACACGCTTTTTTATTTATGCTGCTGAGCACAAAATGTGCTGGTAGTTTCATAAAAATATATGTTAGAGGAATTCCACATGCCGGCAAGCTGTACATCTCTTTTATGTATATGACTTATCCAATGTCCTTCTCTTTAAGATGTACCCCATTACAAAGAACGAGATTAAGCAGCACTGACACAGAAGGCAAACTCGAAAGAGATAATGCTTGTCTCAACAGTTATGATTCAAGGTGTACTATACTTTAACTCCACTGAAATTAGTAAACAGTTTGGCTTTGTTATGTATTTTATCCATCACCTTAATATAATAAAAGCACTGTTCGTGATTAATTGCTTGGCTATTAGTGTGGCTCAGCAGGAGACTTCCATGGATTACTTTCATATACCTATAAAATGAGAGCAATCTATACAGTCAGCAGAAATATGACCAAGAGAAACCCCAAAGGAATGCTTAAGAAAATCAGCAGAATACCTGAATAAAAACCACATCTTTAGATATCATTTGACAACCACCTTAATGGAAGATTTGTTTAAAGGTTGTCAGCTCCTCCTGCACAAAAGTTCCTTCCTCATACACAGTCACTAAAACCAGGCAAGAGATCATGTAGTAACCTGCTTAACTCAATATCCTTTGTCAAGAGCGGAAGAATGATGCTGAAACTGTCCAAAAATGGTAAAGTTCAGGGTAAAAAATTATCATTCACAATGCTATGTGACATTGCCTCAATGTAACAGAACCAACAAAACCTTCATGATATATGATGACTATCAAAGGTTGCCACTGAATACATGGATTTAAAGTGCTGCTTAATTCAAGAGCTTATTTACAATGTCACACTTCATTTTGAGGGAAATGATTCTGACAAGCAGCCATTTAAAATATAGCAAGAATGTTTTACTAAAGGTCAGAAGTACAAATATTTTACAGATTAGCTACTAATAAATTCATTTCCTCTAAAAGTTAGAAGGATCAGCAAATGTCTTCAAAGCTCTTTGCCATGTTTCAGCACAAGACCCAACCTCTAATTACCAATGTAAGCTGTAAATAATTGTCAAGTATGCAGATGAGCCAAAAATTCCATCAAATTAAAGTAATTAGCTCCCAAGTCAAATTTTTCTGTCACATTAAAATGCTTTTCCTTTTCTCAAATGTGACACTTACAAATGAGGGCAACATTGTCAGAGAAGCAGTTATTGTAGGCTGCCAAAATTACGTGCCTAAGTACCCGAAAGAACACACCATGCATATTAGCTTCAAAACGAGCTGTTTCTCAGCTATTCACTTTCTAACTCCCCAGTTTTGCTCCAGCATCACTTTTCTGAAGTGGGCAAATTTATCAACCTCCAACCCTTGTAGCTGACCTGAAAGTTCCACACGTTGTATGGAAATGTGAGCACGGTTATCTATCCGTCACAGGGAGCCTCAGTTCTTGGCTCTTCGTAATCACAGAATCCCAGACTGGTTTGGGTTGGAAGGGACCTTAAAGTCATGCAGTTCTTCCCCCTGCCACAGGCAGGGACACCTTCCACTAGAGCAGCTTGCTCCAAGTCCCATCCAACCTGGCCTCTTCTTGGTTTTTCTTCAGCAAAGAACCTTTCCAGACCTCATGGTCTGGGACACAGATGAAAACTGAGCTACATACTACGACGCAGGGATATGGGAATGGGCAGCTAGTTTGCTTGTCCCAGTGCTTTTTCTAGCACTTTTATAGTCTTATTCTCAATGTTCTCTTAATCAAAGCCTGCTGACTGTGTTCAGTGGAACATCATGATCCATTCTCCTCCATTTAACTTTGGACTTCCACGCAGAACCCAGTGTCAGCCTGTTCTAGACTTGGTGTCTTTATACTTTGTGTATGCTCTATTTAATTTTGAGCTGAACAAGTGACTATTGGTTTTGTCAGTTGCTATTGCTACAAATAACAAGATGAGGCCTAGATGTGTAGGTAAGAGGGTAGTCCCCGCCTTGAGCACATCACTTCCTGTATAAGCAGAAAAATTCATCACATAATGAAACAATACATTTATCTGCTCCTTGCCTACAAGTCCTCTTTAAAATGCTCCCTTTCTAGTGCTCATTCCCCTCTAGCTCTACAGCTGTTGCTATTCCACATCTTCCAGACCAGACAAAAGAGTTTAGCCACAAACACAGGCTGGATTTGTAGTCTCCTTTACCCTGACTGTGCCAAGAGCATCCTCCTGGGATGGAACACATACATGGGAGGGAAGGGTTTCCAGGGTGGGACCTTGTAGATGAAAGCTGTAGTATGCCTCATGCCATAGAAATGTTCTGTACTTCCCACATTAGCAAGCACATCCGTTTGCCAAGTGCTTCAAGTAAGAATAGTTTACTTTTGACTAATGAAAAATATTCAGGGTGCAGCATTTTAATACACTTCTGCAAACCTAGAATTGCCTAAAAAATTGAAAGTTTTAAACAGAAAGCCTGTCAACAACAAAAACATGAAATAGTGCACACATGTGCTTCAGAAACAGTGTGCGCATCACACTGCAGATGTACCAAAAGTCACCTTTCTCGAGGCAAAGTTTAGACGGTGAACGTGACATCCATATTTACTCACCCTAGTGTATCTCCAGGGTTAGGGAGCTGTAATCATCGTATAAGCCTGCAAGTACACAGGACCTGCAGTTGCCTACTGTGCCAAGGTTTCCCATAAATAAGCTCAATAGAAATTAGTTCTGATATCAGTTCCAGAGAAGCATTTTAAAGAAACGGAGAGCTTCAGTAGAAACATCATTTGAAAACTATCTCAAAGTGATTTCATGCTTCATTCACAACAGAAAAGCTTCTCTTTTCTACAAATTTTGAGGTTTTCCATACATAAAATCAGCAAAAAAAAAACCTGGTTTTCTCACCAAATCAGGGTCAAAAAGGACAGTTTGGGAGCTGTACATTTGTCTTTCAGATCACAGCTTAAAATACATAATAATTAAGCGTAGCCCCAAGTCTGTATCTATTCAGAACTTGTGCCTGAGTCCACATATATCCCAGAGCTGGGATATCTTCACTGAGACTGGGAAATATGATGAACCATGGAATAGCCCGGGTTGGAAGGGACCTCAAAAGATCACCTGGTTCACCCTTTCATGGGAAGCTGGTTGAAAGAAAGTTGTCAGTCCTGCATTTCCTGACTGCACTGGGGTGACTGACTCTTTTTGCTGCTGACAGATAGTAGGATGCTGTATGTTGTGTTACCTGGTTTACACAACTCTGTATCAAGGTCCTGCCTTTCTTTTATAAAGCATTAGTAATTCTGAAATGCAATAGAAAATATAACCATAAAATCCCAGCCTGGTTTGGGTTGAGGGGACCTTAAAGCTCCTCCAGCTCCAACCTCTGCCACAAGCAGGGACCCCTTCCACTAGAGCAGCTTGCTCCAAGCCCCTGTGTCCAACCTGGCCTTGAACACTGCCAGGGATGGGGCAGCCACAACAGCATCAGTCACATCCAATTCTCAGTTCAATCCAATGAATCTGTCAGGCTTCAGATGTCAACAGACATGTCTTGATAGTGAAATCTTCTCTAGGCTGCCTCTTTCCTTTAGTCTCCTGCAAAGACCAGGAGGCCAGGCCCCCCAGCACGCATCACTAGATGGAAGAATAGCCCATCTATCCAAGCACAAAGATGCAACACCATGTCATTTATTGCAGCACCACGTGAGCTATCAGCCAGGTTACACAGATGTTATGATTTTTATTCCAGTGTTACGCAACTGTGTTCCAGCCTACTAAGCACTGTACTAATGGCAACATCTGCAGCTAGGTTAGAGTTCTGGTGTTCCAGCAAGTGGGGGGGTTGACTTTGGGTTTATTTGGGTTTTTTTCTGCCTAGATGTGTTTCCAGATTGCCTTTCTGAAGCCAAACTTGTATCTCTGCCTGTGTAACCAAGCTGGGACCCAGCACTATGATTGTCCCCCTTGATTTTCATTTGAATCTTGAGTTGGAATTTTCACCATTTCATGGACTTTTTTTATTAAATAGACCTTATTTTACTAATGAAATCCCAGACAGTGCTTCTAGCTCATTTATACACAGTAACAGAGCATATAACTAACTGTTAAGCTGGGTTTGCATTTATTCACCTTCCCTTCTACATGCCTCAAAGAGGCGGAGGGATCTGATCCCACCGAGCACTCTTTGCTTGGCCTTTGGGCTAAGTAATAACTTTGATTTGAAGTCAAAGTTATTTGAGTCACTGAAGATAACTTTACCAAGGAGATTACTGCTGCAATAAAGCACAAAATACCACTCCAAAAAATCTTTACTTTTCTGTAATAATCCTCGGGTAGGTTATTTTTAGCACATCTGAAGCAGGAGAGGGAAGCTTGGCAAACTCAAAGTAAATGGAAGTTGGGTTTTATTTCAAGCAATAGAAATAACAGCGCCCTTTAACTTATTAATAGCTCTAATGTGGGAATGTTAGTGGTAATTATAGCCCTTCAGGGTCTGATCCCATGAAGAAATGGGTTAAACTTGCAAGTTTCTGGAAAGGGTTTGAACGTGTTATAGCTCCTATTATGCAAAGAGAAGGAGGAGGAGGAGGAGGAGGAAGGTGAGAAGACGTTGAAACCACGCTCAGGTGGAGCTTGTGAAGACAGGGCACTGAGATCAGGGAGGAGACAGAGCTCATCCAAAGATAAATTTATCCTGGGAATAAGACAATTCCTACCCGTTTAGAAGTGCAACTGTAGAGAAAACTTCCACTGATTGCTCCCAGTGGAAGCCAACTCACTGCTTTTAAGATAGATCTTAAGATATTTATGAGGGAAATCACAAGACGGAATGAGGCAGCAGGGCCGGGTTTGGGAAGCCAGGAGGCAGACGCTAATTACAGGTGCCACAGCTGGGCTCAGTTTTCCATGAGAATTAAAGATGTATTTGAAGTTTCTGTGCAGTTGGCGTATGAGAGGCACGTCCTTAAGCCATGGGAAAGAAAGGAGAGACAATGTCTGGGAGAGGGAAGTGGAGCTGCAGCCTGTGCTATGGATTGCAGACCTGCCTCCAAGAGCTGCAGGCTGAGGTGGCTGATCTTTGCTTCTGCCATGTGCAGCCCTCGCTTTCCCCCATGGAACTTTTTATATCTCCAGAAAGAAATCAAATCTTCTTCCAGTCACTGCTAATTAGGATGCGTTCATAGTATAACAGCCTGGTTTGGGTTGGAAGGGACCTTAAAGCTCCTCCAGCTCCAACCCCTGCCCCAGGGGGCAGGGACCCCTTCCACTAGAGCAGCTTGCTCCAAGCCCCTGTGTCCAACCTGGCCTTGAACACTGCCAGGGATGGGGCAGCCACAGCTTCTCTGGGCACCCTGTGCCAGCGCCTCAGCACCCTCACAGGGAAGAGCTTCTGCCTAAGAGCTCATCTCAGTCTCCCCTCTGGCAGGTTAAAGCCATTCCCCTTGGCCTGTCCCTACATCCCTTGTCCCAAGCCCCTCTCCAGCTTTCCTGCAGCCCCTTCAGGCACTGGAGCTGCTCTCAGGTCTCCCCTTCAGGAGCCTTCTCTTCTCCAGGCTGCCCCAGCCCAGCTCTCTCAGCCTGGCTCCAGAGCAGAGCTGCTCCAGCCCTCGCAGCATCTCCATGGCTCTTTTGTATTAAAACCCCAGCTCAGGTCACCCTGGGGCAGTTCCTCTATTGCTGGTCAGTGCCAGAAAGCTTGGGGGAGGTGGTGTGGGGCTGTGGGTTCACCCTGCCATGTGTTCAGGCTCAGCCTGCTCTGTGGCCAGCGAGATGTCTATGCAGTGCCATTGATTACCTGCTCTGCTTTACTCTCCAGCCAAGGTGCTTGGCTACGTTCTGTCTCCTTTTCCAGCTAAAGGCAGGTATCAGGTGGTGATCCGGATAAGCAAGGGCTCATCCCGGGACTGGGGCTGCTATCAACTGCCTGTTAAAGCTCATCTCAGACCTCTGAGCCTGCTACATGTGTGCAGCTCTGAAGTTCTTTAGGATACTTCATTTGTTCTGATGTGACTGTACCTCTCAGCTGCACAAAGAAATTGGAGATAACTTGAGTATAAAGGATGAGGTATAAAGCCAATTTTTATTCTGTTCCCTTACAGTAATTTTCCTTATAAATATTTCTTGGGATTATGAAATATCCCTTCCAGCAGAAACCAGGTATGTCAGGGCTGTACTATTTTATCCTGTTAAACTCCAAGCACTCGGTGTTCAGTGCCTGCTTCAGTTATCCTATTACAGCATTAGGATTCTTTTTCTCTGCAGCATTTAAGGGAAAGGTTTTTTTTATTTGATGTGATCACATTTATCTGTGTCAAAATGAAATTCCATTAAAGATACCCTGTACAACAACGCATAAGGGCTTAAAATTGGGTTTGTTCTTGCAGCTGCAACAAAAGCACGTCTGCGTTATCTGAAAGATTACAGTGAGCCTGCCTTGTCCGAGCACCACTGTTGTTCTGATTTTATGATACCCAGAGACGTTTGCTTGAAGAAATAGCTGGAAAGCAGCATATGGGCAATCTATTATTTACACTGATTATCTACAAACCAGGCTTTTGTGTTCGGGCTCTGCTTTTAAGAGTTTCTCTAAATCATCATCACCCGCTTTTCACCTTGCCTAAATCCCTTCTAAATACAGAAATATGGGATAACAACAGTGTGTGCCCAGCCCCACTGCAAAGCCCACACTTACAAATGCTCCTGCAGAAGAACAGCAAGGCCATGTAACTGCAGTGAGCAGGAACCATACGGATTTTTAGGTACCACTGTGAGATAAGTGCCTGTAAATGGGGACTTTTCTATTGGCAACCACACGGTGAAATTCAAAATGCAAGTTGGGAAACAAATCCCACCTGGGTAATGAAGTTTTCCCAATGCCTTTTCATTGTGACCACAGTACAAGATGAAGTGCTTATGTTCAAATGCAGCAGTTTGGGCTATAGCACTGGTTTTAACAGGTTCTGTACCAGATAGACATCATTAATAGCTTCTGTAAGCCTCCAGCTATCACATCACTAACAAGTAGATGCTGAACTCCTTGAAAAAGCACACGTTGACACTCAGGACCACAGCGATTCCTTCGGCACATGACACAAAGATGTCCAAAATCGAGATATTAGGATCTTGTGCCCAAGTATAAGATATCGCCTGTGCTTCTCTGCCTGGAGAGGGGTTCTTTCTGATATCTTAAATGCTTCTAAACAATCACACTCATTTAACTGGAATGCAAAGGTTATCTTTCCCTCTTTCAGTTACGTTACCCGAACTTTGCCAATCCACCTTTACAATAAAATCACCAGGATTTTTAAAACATAAATTATCTGGGAAGTTTACTCATCATTTATATGTTGGAAAGATGAGGGATGTTATTTGTCTAAAGTAACACCCTTTTTCACTACATTAGAGGTTTTTCTGTGAACAGTAACAATCAGATTTAAATCCGGGTTTCTATGAGAAGAGTCATAGAATAGAATCATAGAATAGTTAGGGCTGGAAAGGACTGTAAGGTTACCTAGTTCCAGCCCCCTGCCTTGGGCAGGGACACCCTCCACTGGACCAGGTTGCATTTCCAAATCCAGCTCTGCCAAACTGACAGCCAAATCTTTAACCTCTTGCCTGAGGATGCTTTCCTTCGAAACAGGAGCAGTTCCGTGGCTGGTGCTTCCCTGTCCTTCCCATGTAGACCGAGGCGCCAGCACTAAATACTGTTGAGAAGTTGCTGACTTTGGGAATGTTTTGTTCCAGAGAGTTACTTGAGAACAGAAATTGAGACACTTAAAACCTTTTTGCATATAGTTAACAACCTCCACCAGTTACGGCTTTGCTTTCTCTGTAGGCTTAATGAAATGCAGCTGTTAAGTGTTCACTAGGCAGGTCTGGTTTGAGCTGCAGACTGTGGCTGGCATGTCCCATCGCTTTAATAAGCAAGGAAAAATCATCTTCCTTACGCTTTACCTTACTGGGTGTATTTTTAGCTGGGTTTAAATTAGTACTTGGCTGTTGACAGTATTTAGCAGGAGTTGTTTGTTCGGGGGTGAATGGGTAACTGGGTGCTGTAGAGGGCAGGGAGGGAAGCGTGTCTCTGCTGTCTCCTTGGGCCTGGGTTTCCACAGCCAGGAAGCCCAAATTCCTAGGCAAAGGTCCTCACAATCATGAAACTGCAGTGCTGGGTGGCCAAGATAGTTATCATCATTAACAATAATGTTAACGTATAAAGTTAACCCATATTAACAATATATAAAGATAACAGATATAATGTTAACAATAAAGTTAACATGTATTAACAAGGTAGGGCTTGTTCTTCCTGGAGAAGAGAAGGCTCCTGAAGGGGAGACCTGAGAGCAGCTCCAGTGCCTGAAGGGGCTGCAGGAAAGCTGGAGAGGGGCTTGGGACAAGGGATGTAGGGACAGGCCAAGGGGAATGGCTTTAACCTGCCAGAGGGGAGACTGAGATGAGCTCTTAGGAAGAAGCTCTTCCCTGTGAGGGTGCTGAGGCGCTGGCACAGGGTTATCAGCCGGGATTATCGGCAAAGTCAGGTCCGCTTCTCACTCTTGACAAAACCTCATCTACCATCTTTCCTGCGAGGCGTTTACAGTGTCACAGTCCAGCAGAAGGAGATACCTATGCTAACATTGGCACAGCCACCAGCCAGGGTCCCTGTGTGCGTGCTTCCCAAGTCCACATGCTCTTATCAAACTCTCCTTTTCTCTAATTTAGTGATTATCCTACCTAAGCCTCATGTTTTATACCAGTTAGCAGTTGTGAAAGTGTATAAGCTCACTCTTAGCACAGATAGGATTATATTCAGACATCTCTCCTGGTGGTAAATAGAAAGGAACAAAACAATATTATATCACTATCTCTACTTAATACAAGAGATTAGCAAAAACACTATGTTGAAACGTGCAAACCAACATTTCCTAACACCAAGGACTGCATTAACCAGAAATAATTATAAGCTTTAATCCTGATGCCTTGTAGACAAAAGCATGGACCTCTTTAGGTTGTCTGAATAAGTAAGACTAATTCTGCTAAATGGATTATGCAGAGAGATGCTAATAAGCATTTCATTCAACTATAGTCAGGTTAATGATTTACTATAGAAAAGCCTTAATAAATAGTGGGGTTTTGTGCAACATGTGAAATACACGGGGAAGGAAGGGATAATCTAACTCAAGGTCAAAGCAGTGTGGAAAAAAAAATAAAAAAGATTTGGTTGTCAAAAATGTTTTTTTTAAAGAAAAGTTTGTAAGATACTGGGACTCTGAAGGCCCAGTTGAGCCCAACAGATAACATCTCTACATATCGTTACACTTGATGATAGCTGAGGATTTATGGCTTTGGACGAGCAGGTCGACAGTCTATAAAGGACTGTATTAGAAAGCAACAGCTTGTGTTAGGAGATAATCTGTGAGGAGAGCTCCTGATCAGGCTCACAGCCTTTGGACCAAAGGGAAGTCTGTCAAGAACAGCAGCCTCACTCTGTGCCTCGGGGGCTAGGCAAGACCGCAGAAAGCTTGACCTTGGGAGAACAAAACCTTCAAATCTTGTGTAAGAATGAATCAGCAAAGACACGGATTTGTTTAGTCTTATGCAAATGCAATCATCCTCAAGGCTAAGAGCCCGAGACAGGAAATTTGCAGAGATGGGAAATTCACTGGTGAAGTTAAATAGATAAATCTGAACGAGGGGCCCTTCTGAAGTGTGTGCCAGATGGAGACTCTGATTAAACTGAGCTTTGACCACGATAACAACACCTGGATAATGCTGATGATTTAACTAACACTGAAACGCATTCGGGCTGCATCTGTGGGAGCTGGGTGAGGTGGTGTGGTGGATCAGATCCTCTCCAGTCTGATGTTCCCCCGTTACTGGGGTCAAGCCCTGAAACTCCTTTTAATGAGGGAGAAATGTACAGCACTGCCCAGGCCAGCATCACCAGAGCACATCTGAAAGGCGAAATGCTTGCATTTTAAATAAAGGCAAGCACCCTCCAAAGGAGGATGGAGCCAGGAGGGGCTGGGCTCTGCTCCCAAGAAACAAGGGATGGGACAAGAGGAAACGGCCTCGAGCTCCCCCAGGGCAGGTTTAGATGGAGCTGAGGAACAATTCCTTCCCCAGAGGGTGCTCAGGCATTGGAACAGGCTGCCCAGGGCAGGGCTGCAGGCACCGTCCCTGCGAGTGTTCACACAGCGTGGAGGGGAGCCCTCAGTGCCATGGGGCAGTGGTGGCCTTGGCAGGGCTGGGGAATGGTTGGACTGGGTGAACTTAAAGGGCTTTTCCAACCTAAACAATTCTATGATTCTATTTGCAAGATATTATAGGTGTTGTATGGTCAAAAAGGTTTTCTTATCCCAGTGAAGAAAGTCAAGTGAAGAAATTAGTGCAGAGCTTTAGGAAAAGTGAACCACAATTTGTGTGCTGGCTCATGGGGCACCTAGGAACATTGTCACTGAGTGTGGCAAACTGTTAGATGAGGTACATCAGTGCCACAGGACATGTCCTCACCTGGGCACAGTGCTCATCTGTGTCCCCAGTCCTTAGGAAGCAGTAGGGACAAGGATCATGCTGGAACAAGGGAGGAATGCCCCAGGGGACTCCACCTCCCTACAGCATCATATACATCAAATATGTTAATTTGGGGAGCAAGTTTTGCTCTGCTAATCCCTCTGCAGCCATTCTCTGGGTTTTGTGGGTGGAATTCTGGGTGGAATTTTGCTTTTGTATATTTTCCAGCCAGGAGTCACTCAGCACCACTGAGACAAATATATCTGAAAATCCTTGAGGAAGGAGGCAGGAGGGATTGCAAGAGCTGTCCATGAGCTAACTCTGCCTGGATGGATAAGACAAGGCTGTAGAGGAGAAAGCCCAAAACTGTGAGGTTCTTTAAAGCATGGCTTCATTCTCTGAAATGTGTTGGCAGAAAGATGCAGAAGGTGAGCCCCCAAAAGACCGATGGACTTGATAAGAGAGGGTTTTGTCAGGTCCTGTTCATTGGCATTCACGCGAGGCTGCTGCGAGATGCAGGAACTGTGAAATGAGTGGCTTATGCTGATTTGTTTCTTATTTCTAATTTAAATGAATAATGTAGCAATTTTTTGAGTCTTGAAATAGGAATACAGAGAATAAAAGATTATTGCTCTAACTGCAGAGGCAAAAAACAACTATTTGTTGCACTAAAATATTAAAGCTTAGTATTTAAAATATTTGAGAGAGATATGCCACCAACAGCATTTTAAAGTGAAATATTATCCCCGTGTGTATTTGTGCATATGCATAGAAAATAAAGAAGCACTTCTTGTTTCATAAAGACCTCAGTTATGATACATTCTGTGCCTAATTCAAAACTGGTTTGTGGATACTGATTCTGAGTTCAAATAGAAAATACGATATTTACTAGGCTAAAAAGAAAGTCAAGGAATCCAAAAATGGATCAGAGAATCACAGGATGAGTTTGGGCTGGAAGGGACCTTAAAGCTCCTCCAGCTCCAACCCCTGCCACGGGCAGGGACCCCTTCCACTAGAGCAGCTTGCTCCAAGCCCCTGTGTCCAAGCTGGCCTTGAACACAAACCCACCTCTATAACCTGCTGCTGTAGGTCAGTGTTGAGGGAAGGCAATCCTAGAAGATCCCATGGAGCACAGGGCTCCCATAGTGCTCCATGGGGAAAGAGCCATCTTCTTGGTGAGGGCATGCACAGGGACCAGCCAAACCCCACCAGCTCCCTTCCGTGCTCTTCTAAATCCTCCGTTTACATTGCAAACATCAGACTTTTCATCCAGCCCATTTTAAACTTCCCCTGCACAGAAATTCACTTTCTTTTAAGGTATCTCTCTCGCAGCTCTGAACTGGATTTGCACTGCCAGATCAGCACAAGGGGAGCCAAACCACTTGACCTTGGTTTCTGTCTCAGATAGTTACCAAGACATTGCTCCAGATGAGAAACTTCAGCTGCATAAATGCCTCTCTGCAGGCCAACCACTGTTCTCCTTCCCCCCTCCGTCTACTGAAAGCTTCTCATGCTGTAAAATCAGTTGTAAACAGAGTGCTCTGATATACTGGTGGTGATAGGCATTATGGAAATGCCCAGGATAGCTGCAGATGTAATCAGAGTCGAATAATCCGTGCTTTTATTTATGCTTAATCATACATACCTCCACCATTATCTTGCTGTACAAATATTAAGGCTGCAAGTGCAAGTGTGTGTGTCTGTACAAAACAATGACATTCAATGCTACCATCTTAAGAGGAGGGGAAGAAGCTATTTTCAAACATTTAAACCTTTTCATTCATTCCTACAGTAAGGTTTTTGGTGTGACAGAGGGAACCGTCAATAAACCCCGAAGAAAATTAACCACTCCAAGTACAAAATGACCTTGCCTGGCATTACCCAGCAATGACAATGAAACTAATTCCCACAAATAATCACTCTAGATGAATGACTTAGCAGACCATGCTGGGAACCTTTACATTTCAAACACACGTGTTTACTTTCTCAAAGCTCTTAAAATACCCCAGAATGTTTGGAAGGGTCCTTAAAGCTCCTCCAGCTCCAACCCCTGTGTCCAACCTGGCCTTGAACACTGCCAGGGATGGGGCAGCCACAGCTTCTCTGGGCACCCTGTGCCAGCGCCTCAGCACCCTCCCAGGGAAGAGCTTCTGCCTAAGAGCTCAGCTCAGTCTCCCCTGTTTCAGTTTAAAACCATCCCCCCTTGTCCTGTCACTACAGTCCCTGGTGAAGAGTCCCTCCCCAGCATCTGTGTAGCCCCCCTCAGATACTGGAAGGCTGCTATGGTCAAATGTGGTTTTGAACCGACCCAGTCATAGCATCAACACCCAAGCTCTGCAGGGGTGGAAGAGGGGGAAATTTAGCCCATGGTCCAGCAAAACCAGCTTCTGCATGGTTTGGCATCCTCCACCTCCCTGTCCCATGTGAACTCAGGGCTATTTATTCAAATCCAGCTGAGCATCTGCTCAGGACATTATATTCAATCCCAGTGGCTTAAACTTCTCCAGATTTGCTTCTCCTTCATTCTTTTTTCGCATCAAATCCTTCTGGTTAGCCAGCTCTGGGAACCGTAAGTCTTTCCTATTATCTACCCAAGCCTGTGTGGTTTTCCCCATTAATTCACTTAGCACCTTTGTGCTGAAACAATCCAGATGTGATTTAATAAGCTTCAGAAAGATAGTATTGGTTCATGTGCAGGAAATCAGATTTACATAATTTTCCACTCACAATTATAGCCACCATAGTTCAAATTATCTGTAAGTTAGGGGAACTCTTTAAATATGACAAAATGCAATACCACCCACGCTGTGTTTCAGCTTGCTAGCCTGGTTTGTGTAATAAATTAAATGTTGATTTGCCATCCTGACTTATCACACAAAGTTCCTTTGAATGAGAAGCGAGTGCCCTGTCCTGTGTTTAGGCATGATTATTAGTCACTAAACTAAGCTTCAAAATCAAGCTTCATCTTGTTTGGGGTTTTTATTGCCTGAACCTCTCTGCATGGGGGAAATGAATGATTTTGGGGTTTACAACACACTGTGCCAAATGTCACATTAGAAATGGACCTGGTAGCACATAGCACAGATTTTCTTGTTTCAGTATTCAGACTGAGCAAGGCTTGAAATTCAGGAGACCACAACTGCAAAAGCCAGCAGGATGTGGTGAAACTCCTGGGTTTACTTTAATTTCCGGGGTGATTACTGCAGCTTTCCTTCTTCTCTGCCCCAAAGAGAAGCTTGCTTACTCCAAAGCACAGCCTGTGCCATATCCTTACTTCCAACCTCCTGCCAAGGCAGCGCCACCCAGAGCAGGTCATAGAGGAACGTGCCAAGGAAGGTTTGGGATGTCTCCAGAGAGGGAAACCCCACAGCCCCCCAGGGCAGCCTGTGCCAGTGCTCTGCCACCCTCAGTGTAAAGAAGTTCTTCCTCGTGTTTGTTGAGGTGAAACTTCTTGTGTTGTACTTGTGTTGTGTTGTAGTTTATGGCCATCGCTCCTTGTCCTATTCTCACTAGAGTCAGCCCCCAACCGTGCTGGTACTTAGGGTTCTTCCTCCCCAGGTGCAGGACCCTGCACTTGTCCTTGTTGAATCTCATCAGGTTTCTCTCCACTCAGTTCTCCAGCCTTTCAAAAATCACTGGTTTCCGCCCGGGTCCAAGCCTGCAGCCATCCCACCCATGGCTGCTGCCAGTGATTGCCTCCTCGCTTGCTTCTCCACACTGGTTTCTTATGTTTTAACTCTCTCTCTGCATGCCCTTACTGTAATATTTACTTAGGAATTTGAGAAAGGCTTTGTATTACAGCAAATAAATTCAAGCTCATCCAAGAGACTGAAAATAAATATGAATGTCCTTGGCAAAGCAAAATTGTCAAGCTTTGGCTTCTATCTAAACTTAGGCAGAAAATGAGTTGTTTTCCAGCAGACCTTAGACATTCACCTCTCATTGATTTCAGTGGAGATCTCAATGCTCAGTAACTTGAAAACAGATAAATTATTCAGATGTTTAAACCTGAATTTCTCGGCTGATGTTAAATACCCACATTTTAAATGCTTGCCTTAAAACTGGTTTATCCTCTTTGAAACTAAAAGTCATCTTCACTCAGCGGTGCGGCAGGAGGGCTTGGCTACCTTTGCAGCAGCTCCTGCGGCTTTCAGGAGGACGCTTTTGCTGCACTAATGGTTATCTTAGAAGAGTTACTGAAAACTAAGGATTTGGGGGTCCAGGAGTGGGCATTTTCACTTAACCCCTTTCTCTTCTCTTTGCAGCTCCCAGTACAGCCCAGTACGGGATCACCGGCGATGCCGAAGTCCTCTTCTCCTGCTGGTACCTTGTGTTGACACTGTCCTCCCTCACCAGCATATTCTACCTGAAGAACATCATTCTGCACTAAATGTAAAGACCCATAAAAGGCTTTTAAGGATTCTCTGAAAGTGCTGATGACTGGCTCCAATCTGGTAGAGTTTGTTAAAAGCAGCGTGGGATATAATCAGCAGTGCTTACGTGGGGATGATCGCCTTCTGTAGAATTGCTCATTATGTAAATACTTTAATTCTACTCCTCTTTTTGATTAGCTGCATTACCTTGTGAAGCAGTACACATTGTCCTTTTTTAAGACGTGAAAAACTCTGAAATTACTTTTAGAGGATATTAATTGTGATTTCATGTTTGTAATCTCCAAGTTTTCAAAAGCATTCAGTCATGGTCTGCTGAGTTGCAGACTGTAGTTTACAAAAAAAAAGAGAAGATATTGCAGTAAAAATGTGCTTCTTTAAGGCTGCAATACAAATATTCAGTTCCCTTCTTGAACAGCATTGAACCCACATTTACACAGACACATTTTTCCTTTTTTGATAGAAAAAATAACAAATAATATTGCCTTCAAAATAATATTTCTTCAAAATATTACACATATCTAGATTTTCTTCTAGCATGATATTCAGGTTTCAAGAATGAGCCTTGTATTATAACTGCATTGTGCAGTACTGCTTTCTGGTTTCTTTCCTTTCTCCTGCAAATTCAGCATGGGTGTGCCTTCATAAAACACTTCTTTCCTCTTCCTCTCCAACAAATCTGGAATGTCTTTTGGGAAATGCTAAAGCATCCTTTTGAGCATAACAAATCTCTAGTCTAGGACAAAGGTGCTATTGGCTAAAAGCAAAACCTCCTCTCCCATCTCCAGGGGGTCATCAAAAAGCTTCAGACTTAGGTTTTTAGGCAACCAGTTGAGGATAGCACCAACTCCTCTTTGTGTTTTCCATCTAGCACCACTGACCAGTAGATGATTTCAGTAAAAACCAGTTTTTCCCATTACAAAACAGAACACAAATTATTTTGAGACATCTTTTGAATGTAGGAATGTTTCCCTTAGTCATTCTAAAGCCAAATTCCTCAATGGCTGTAAATGTCAGAAGCTGAACTGTCCCTTTTGTATTACTGGCAAAAACTATGTGAATTGGTATTTTTCTTGCACTTAATTTTGTACTGGTTTGGCTAATTTAGCAATGATAAAGGATGCTTTTAAATATTAGATATCTGAAAATACATGAAGTATCAAGCAGAATTTTATATATATACATATATATATATTAAAACGAGGTTGCTCCAATAACTGTACCGAAGTGCATGTTGCCGTCCACGATAGAATCATCATTACAGACAGGACTTCATTACCGACGTACTAACGCTGTACAAATAGCTTGCACAGCAGTTAAGGCCTCATACCTAATTTCCTAGTACTGCAGTCTATCGAGATAGATAACGCTCATTTCACCCAGTGAAGGATCAAGTTCTGAAATAGCACCTAATGCTACTAACTTTGTTGTTTTTAAGCAGCCCCGGACAGCACTAATGCAAAATGTTACTCACCGTTTATGGCTGAGTTTAAATGCCATCTGTGTAAACTGCTGGGGCATGACGATGGCCAACAGCCCTTGACTACAACATCCCTTTGTGACCCCAACAGATTTTGACTTGCTTACAAAGCAGCTATTGATGACAAGAGTAACAAAACCACTATTGACACCAACACTCCTATGTTTTCTCTATCTATATGTCTGGTAGGTGACACAATTCCTGTAGTCGATGTTTTGTCTCCTATCAATCCATAGGTTTTTGTAGCAAGCAATACCAGATGAGCACTGTGCATACCCAGCAGTTCCAAGTTCAGCTCACAGGTACCCCAGTTTTTGGAAAGGCAGACTCTGGGTTTCACTAGTCTCAGTATACACCACCCCATGCTAACAGAATATACACTGAATCTGTTGTAGTTAGTGATAAAGGGTATAAAAGAAATATGTTGACTCCAAAACATGGGAATGGAGTGTCCTGGGTCACTGTGGATGTTCAGTGACAGATCATACTATTTCTATCTTATTTCCAGTTACTATTTTCAGTAATGTAGCATTTTTTAAAACCTCAAATAACATGAGAAACTTAATCCTCTGAGGAAACAGTCAAAACCCAATTCAAATTGTACTATACACAGTCCTGATATCCTGATGTCTCTTGTATTGCAGCTTTAAAGTGCTATATTTTAGAACCCATTTGCTAGAAACAGTGGTGCTGCAGAAAGTATTGTGTCAGTATGGTTTTATGAGGGGAAAAAAAAAGGATATGCATAGCCCAGCTCATGCGCCTTGTCTCACATAAAACTGAGATGTTTCTATACTGTGGCTGGATCAAATTCCATATTTCAATGATATATTTCATTCCAGTGGTTCCCAAGACCTGAAACATGGTATTTCCAGCAGCAGAATAGAATGAACAGCAGCTTTATTAAATATATTTCAAAAAGATAATTATAAGTTGACTGTTTGCATTCATACCTGCTAGAGCTACTGGATAACATGGATATTCAGTCCCATCTCAGACTTTTCACTTGAATTTGGGGGGACACCATTATTGTCAAGTTTAAAAAGTCAAAAGCAAACAAACCCTAAACATTTCTGGGTGCCAGTGGTGTTTCCTTAGATGAAATAAGTGTTTGATAGCGGTCAGGCCTATTAAAACAGGCATTTGATAGCAGTGTTTGGTGGTGGA
Source organism: Pezoporus flaviventris (assembly GCF_033815535.1). Classification (NCBI taxonomy): domain Eukaryota; kingdom Metazoa; phylum Chordata; class Aves; order Psittaciformes; family Psittacidae; genus Pezoporus; species Pezoporus flaviventris. The sequence continues at coordinate 2,895,438 of NW_026892607.1, read as the reverse complement.
TGCGTGTGTGGGTGCAAAGCGCGGCACAGGGCGAGCTCTTGGTGTCTGTGGACTTAGTCAGCTTGTGAGACTTGCCCGCTCCATCCTCCACTCCTACATAGAGGTGCAGCCGTGCTGAGCTCGGTGCACCAGTTAACCCAACAGACCTAGTACGTGCAGCCAAACGCCCTTAATTATTGCAGGATTGGAGCTGTAGGCAGCATGGATCAAATAAAGCAGCAACCAAGTTGGTGAATGTTCCATGCAGTGAACTGGGAATTGTACAGACTGGGACTTATTGAGGTGTTCCAAACCGGACAGTGCTGCAAATAGAACACAGCCACGTTTCACAAAACCTACCCACCCTTTTAATCTGTAGGTGTGTTTGCGTTAGGCAATGGTTGGAGGGTATGTTCTAGGCTTCTTCAAAGGGTTAACCCACACCGGTCACATCTGTTGGGCAGATATTATTCTATTTATTCCTACCTTTAAATAAATAAATGGCTTAGCTCCAAGCAGCATAACTGAGGTTGTTGTCCACATCAAACCCCCCCAGGTCTGTAACACCATAAGTAAGTTCCTACGTGTGTAATAACTCAGGTCTGCAGTTGCCATTGCGCCGGTGACATCCATAGAAGCAATGATGCTCTTAATTACACAGTTGCTGATGGTGATATTATACTAATACTAAATTAAAGGATGTCTCACAACTTCCTGAACAAATGCAGTTTCTTGAGGGTTTATAACTTGGCAGGAAATGCATCCTTCAGAGCTAGACAGCTTTTTTTAAGCTTTTCAGTATATATATATATTATTTTAGAAACTGTGCTGTTTTTAAGATGCAGGAGTGTTAAAACCCGTCATCAGTGAAAGCTGCTTTTTTGCACATTTTCATAGCTGGCATTCTGGACAGACAATGGGAAATGTTCTGCCTACCAAAATCTCCACTTAGCCCACAGAACTGTGTTATAAAGAATGTCTATACCAAAATATGTACTTACATGGATGAACAATATGCCTTAAAGACTAAATATGCATTTACTTCTAAGACTAGGCCAGAAGTGTGCCCAGTATGGAGGTAAATAATCCATATTTCATAGCCTGCCATGGAAGGATTGGTTCTGTTGAAGAAAAAAGGGGGGAAGGAGAGGGAAGTGTTTCCTTTGAAAGAATCCTAGAATCAACCAGGTTGGAAAAGCCCTTCAAGCTCACCCAGTCCAACCATTCCCAGCCCTGCCAAGGCCACCACTGCCCCATGGCACTGAGGGCTCCCCTTCACGCTGTGTGAACACTTGCAGGGACGGTGACTGCAGCCCTGCCCTGGGCAGCCTGTTCCAATGCCTGAGCACCCTCTGGGGCAGGAATTGTTCCTCAGCTCCATCTAAACCTGCCCCGGGGCAGCTTGAGGCCGTTTCCTCTTGTCCCATCCCTTGTTCCTTGGGAGCAGAGCCCAGCCCCTCCTGGCTCCATCCTCCTCTCAGGCACTTGTAGGGAGCCATCAGGTCCCCCCTGAGCCTTCTCTTCTCCACACTGAACCCCCCAGCTCCCTCAGCCCTTCCCCATCACCCTTGTGCTCCAGGCCCTGCACCAGCTCCGCTGCCCTTCTCTGGCCCCGCTCCAGCAAATCAAATCTTAAATAAGTTTTAAACATATCTTAATCCTAGATATTCTTAAATAATTTCCAAATTATAGCATAAGCAGACATACATGAGCAAGTTTAGGAAAAGGACAAATTTTAGCCTGGCCACGCATGGCCTCTTTGAAACAAGAAGACAACTTCAACAAAGATACATATCTTAAAACCCAGGCATTAAAATTCTCCATTCAGCCTTAATGTTGAGTGTAGATAAATAAGAACTGACATCCAAAGGAGGAATTCACTTTCAATCTGACCAACATCCATCTCAGCCGTGCACTGCCAGGGATGCTGCACACACAGGCACTCAGTGCTGGGTTTTGGTCCCGTTCTATGTTTTTCTGCTGAGCATTGAGGAAAGGGGGAGAGGAATTTATTCTGTGATCAGAAAAGTCTAGAACATAACTGAAAAGATGCAAACCAAGGCAATGGCACAAGGGTCTCAGGGTAGTATCAATAAGGGCAGGAGAGATTTTTACCAGGGCACCTTCAGCACTATTTGGTCCTACTGTTTTCTACCGACTTTCTTAATGCATGAAGAGCTCAAGTGTTCCTTTAGAATAGAAAATGCCCATGCTGAAGAATGCAGAGATCAACATAATTTGCCACCTCCCATAAACCTCGTTTTCAGTCATTTGTATTTTGTCATTCATATGTGATTCACAGAACCCCAGCCTGGTTTGTGTTGGAAGGGAGCTTAAAGCTCCTCCAGCTCCAACCCCTGCCACAGGCAGGGACCCCTTCCACTAGAGCAGCTTGCTCCAAACCCCTGTGTCCAACCTGGCCTTGAACACTGCCAGGGATGGAAGCTGGGTCTCTGCACTGGGGGTTGCTGTTTGGTGCATAATGGTCCTCAGCCACCCTGCATCACCTACATGCCCATGTCTCCTCCATGTCAGAACTAACCCTGAGGCTTTGCTTTAATATATGCCAGCAGCCGTCCTAGTGCCTGGAGACACACAGGAGGAGCCTTCCCTTTGCTCTCACTCAGCTCTCCTGGGCAGAGCAGAGGACTTGGTTCTCCCACGCACTGAACTGTGAACCCACTGCAAACAGCAATGAGAAACAACCCAGTGAAAGGCATTTTCCTTGCAGGGCCGCTGGGCAGCAGGTAAAGCTCAGCCCCCATTAGCAGAACAAATGGCATTTGTAGTGAGCCGGAATGGAAGCTGCGGGAGGAGGAGTGAGCAGCGCTGCTCCGGCCACCACTGCCACAGGAGTTTCACCTCTTATCTGCCAAATACAAAAGTATTCATCATTCCTCCACCAACCCTTGAGGGTTTTCATGCTGCCAGATTAAAAAATGCCTGTGATGATAATATAGATTTGGTATCCAGAGGGCAAAATCTGTTCTCTCCTAATGCACATCCATCCTTCCCTTTATTATTGTTCAGCCAAAACCACACCACAACTCGCACATTACACAGGGGGATTCATGTGCAATAACGTCAGCTCTCCCACTTATCAAAACTGCTATAATCCTAAAAACAGAATTCCCATTAACCCCAGCTATGGTGACTTAAATGTGACCCATGAGAATAAACCTTAAAGAAGTGGCTGAACAGCAGCCACCTTGTTTCCTGGTAGGCATCTAATGGGGAGATGGCAACGCCATTGCTTCCCTCCCTGCCTTATTAATAGAATCCCAGCCTGATTTGTGTTGGAAGGGACCTTAAAGCTCCTCCAGCTCCAACCCCTGCCACGGGCAGGGACCCCTTCTGCTAGAGCAGCTTGCTCCAAGCCCCTGTGTCCATCCTGGCCTTGAACACTGCCAGGGATGGGGCAGCCACAGCCTCTCTGGGCACCCTGTGCACGTGTCTCTGTACATGAAAACAGACTTTGCTCTTCTAATTCAGGCTGGGAGATGCAGCAGTTTAGATGTGCTTAACATCTCTGACACCTCACTTCAGGTAGAGATGCTCCCTGGGGGTGGGAGAGGCGAAGCATCCCAGGAGCCGTGCAGAGCTGGGCAGGCTGCTCCCACTTCATGCTAATGAGACAGTCTCTTGCAGGAATTTTGGCTCAGTGGAAGCTGCAGGAGGTAGCATGGTTCATTAGGCTGTGAGAGCTTTAAAATGTTAAAGGAACTGGTTTTCCTCTCTCATTTAAGTGAATTGCTAAAAGCACTGGGTCGTTTTTCCACGGAACTTCACATTCACCGTTTCCTTCATTAACCTTCACCCTCCTACATTTAGTATTGTAAGGGAAAAATAAAGTTAACTCTGAGATAAGCTGCTGCAAATTCAGTCCCCTCAAGCTTTAAATCAGAGCCTGGGAGCTGGGCCCAGGGGAGCACTGGAGCTCTTTTGCCACTATTTTCTGTGTAAAGAGGATTTAGTGTCCGTTTGCCAAATATTAAGGCTGATAACACCCTGTGAATCATTCCCAAATTGCTTTTAGCAATAGATGCACTCATCCTTCCCATTTATGTGTTTATTGGTAGCAGGAGGACAAGCAGCATGCTGGGACAGGACCTTCCTGTGCACGGTGCCCCCCAGGATGGGGCCAGGAGAGGGTCCCCGTATTGCCCTCAGTGAGCTGGAAAACAAGCTTGGAAGGCATCAATGGGGAGTTAGAGGAAACTCAGAGCTAAATTAAACAATACCCTTGACACAGGCTCTGAAAGTTCAGTTCTGGGATATTAGCATCAGACTGAAACCACTGCGGAGGCGGCCGTGGGCTGTTGCCATTGGTGAGCAACACGCTGGATTCAGGAAAGGGGTAATTCCTTCCACACTCCCCCAGGTATCCCTGGGAAAGCGAACAAGCTGCATCCTGCTCTGCTACTCGTGTGTTTTCTGGTCTCAACAGGGTTTTTTTCCTCATATCAATTTAATTCCAAGGCACCAACCTGTGCTCTTGCAGCCCGCAGGAGCTGTGCTAAGTGGGAGGAGATGTGCAGCACTCCATTTCAGGCTTTTCTGGCAGCAGTGGGATGCTTTCCCTGGCAACAGCACACACAACAGCACTGTGTCACCTCCATGGGGAAGGGACTGCAGCACAGCAGGGGGTTGGCATACCACTGGCCCTGCCTTTTGGTCTCTGTCTCTTGGTACTATTCTGATCCCCATCTCTTGGACCTGTCTCTTGGTCACCTTTACCTAGAGCCCATCTTTTTGTCCCCATCTCTCAGTCCCTGTCTCCCAGTCTCCATCTCTTGCTACCCATCTCTTTATCCCCTTTGCACATCCCCTGTCTCCCGGTCCCCTTCTCTTGGTCTCACTTTAACCCCAGCCATGGGGAATGGAAGGCAGGGGATCAGGAGGAGGAGGAAGAGGCTGCAGTTCTCAGACTGATCTTCCAACCCACAAGACTGCCCCATCAAACAAACAGCTAAGACAAAGACAGGGTGTTACATCAAGGTCTGAGCTCCCACCTTCTTCTCTAAGCGCGCTCTGATTGCAACTTCAACCTGAAAGCTCCATGAGGTTTTTCTGACTCAGGAAAACTTTCCTCCACAACTGGGACGTGTACACGCTGCCGTCCTCGAGCACGGGGTACAGTCATAGAATAGTTAGGGTTGGAAAGGACCTCAAGATCATCCTGTTCCAACCCCCCTGCCACGGGCAGGGACACCTCACACTAAACCAGGTCACCCAAGGCTCTGTCCAACCTGGCCTTGAACACTGCCAGGGATGGAGCATTCACAGCTTCCCTGGGCAACCCATTCCAGTGCCTCACCACCCTCACAGGAAAGAACTTCTTCCTTAGATCCAATCTAAACTTCCCCTGTTTCAGTTTGAACCCGTTACCCCTTGTCCCGTCACCACAGTCCCTAATGAAGAGTCCCTCCTGTTTAGAGACAAGGATGTCATGTGGGGCAGTGCCAAATGCTTTGCACAAGTCCAGGCAGAGTCTTTCCATCCCAGCATAGCTTTAGATAGGTAGAGCAGTGCAGGAGTGTCTGAATGCCGGTTTGCCTCTCCTGCTGATGAGAAACGTGGTGGAAAAGCCACCTGAGTTTTCACAGCGAGTTCACTTTCACCAGGGGAGTTGCAGGAAGTGCCTGGGTCTGTGTTTCAGTACCTCAGGCACCTTTTGCAAGAGGCCACAATGGGGAGAGCACATTTCAAACACCCATTTCCCAAAGTCAACCACTGCAGCAACCTGGCTCCCGCATCAGACGTGGCACCGGCTCCTCGGGAGGCGAGGCAGCGGCAGCACCAGTCAAGAGGCACTGAGGAGTGCTTCTGGCACGGGATTTCTCTCCAAAGGCTTCAGAGAAGACACTTCATTCTTCAGGAACAGCTTCAGCTGAGGGCTTTGACCTTCTGTTCGAGTACAGAATTAGCGCTGCCGTAAAGGTTAATGAACAGAGGAATGGAGTGAAGAAATCCTGACCAAAATACTTCTAAAATGGGTTTAAACACCTGCAGGGAGCCGGGCAGCTCTGCTGCTGCAGAAGGGTCTGATCCAGCCCACCTATTCCTGCCTTGGAAAACCTGTCCCACAGGGAAAACCTGCTCAGAAAGAGGGAACAGAAGAAGGAGGAGGAAAAGGAAGGGTATGCTGGTGGTTGGGGTGCAAAGTCACACCAGTGATGAGGCATTAGGCTCTGGTTGCCCCCAAAGGCTTGTTCTGGCTTTTCTGTCATAGGATGGAAAGGGATGTGTTTACTGCAGGTCTTGCCCGTGGTCGGTTTGGCTTAGGTCCTCGCTGAGACCCCAAAGGAGGGCACAGAACCCTCCTCTGAGTGTTTAAGACGTGCTCATTCTCCTGACAAACTGTGATCTTAGAACGTGACCTTTTTCTTTGCTTCCTCATCAAGCTGGTGCTTTTGGAATGCAATTATTTTACCATATGGTGAAACGTGCAGTGATTACTGTTAGGCTCTTCAACTAAAACATCCATCCTTTAGTATGGATCTCCCTCTTGAGCACTGACAACCAGGGATTTGACCAATGCAGTCAAAACCCAAACCAACCTTCCCCCCACAGGACCCTTTCTCCATTTCTAGTTTCTTTTCCACCCCCAAAAAACAGGACTTCATTGCTGTAAATAACAACTAATAATGGTCAATACTGGGACAGAATCTTAAAAGGAATTGCAAGAATTAGGGCTATTCTGATTTAATAATCAGTTTAAATCATTGTCTTCATGACTTCAGCCATCAAAGGCATTTTGCCCATATTAAATCTCAGGCTATTACCCAAACCTGGGAGTTATGGAAGGTGCTTTAATATCCCCATAAATTCATAATATATGGGGAAAAAATCCCTTCCCACCCTCCACAGGCTGAGACAGAAAGGCCAAAAGCAAAATACAGGTGACGGTGATGGCACTGCTCAGTCCCAGGCCAGCTGCTTAATACAGCACCAGAGCTTTTGGAAGCGTGAGGAAGAGCAGAACTGGGTGGGAACCCATTTGTATCTGTTAAATGCAGAGAGCCACCATCTGAAAGCAAAAGCCAAGCCTCGTGGAGGTGCCGAGCCAAATCTGGGTGTAATTATGCTTCTACTATTCAAAATATTGTTATTAAAACAACTCTCAGCTCAAACCCAGCGCAGTTTTCACACCAGGGTGGGAGATGTGTAAAGAATAGGTATTGGGTCTGCAGCAGAGCATGTTTGCGCACCTCCGTGTGATGACAACAGCTCCTGGTGCCAGGCACAGCGGTGGTCAGATCCCATTCCAGGGGCTGGTGGGGCAGCTCCAGGAGCTCCCCGGCTCCTTGCCACCAGGCACAGGGAACACCAGTTCTTCTGCAAGCCCAGGTCCCTTGGCAGAGCTTTGGGTTGAGTGTGGGTGAGCAAGGAGCTGAGAACCTGCTCACTGGGAAGCACTGGGATTGCCCTGGTAGCTCAGCTCCTGCTCATCACCTTGCACTGGGGCTACCTCCCCTTTTTTCTCCTCTCCAGGATAAATTCCTGGGAATTTATAACAGGAATAACATCACTGTAAGGAACATCCTTTATAGGAACAAGAAAGCGGTGTTCCTCTAGGGAACAACATCCAAGTGGCAAATCCATGTTTAAGGATAGGCACCTCGTGCCACTGGAGGCTGGCAATACCTGTGATGAATCCATGTGTCCCTCTAACTGATGGGCTGAAGGCCGCTGGCTGACTCCTACCAGCAGCAGCACCATGTCCCTGCCAACCCACCTTGTCACCCACCTTCTCAAGCAGGAGGGGGGCACTGCCTGCTCTCCAGGACACAGCACCCAACTCTAAGTCAATAACACATGCAAACGCACTTAGCAAAGCACTCCTGCAGATGTTCTTAATTAAACCAACCTAACCCAAGCCCACATAAAGTAATAACCCCCAAACGCCTTCCTGCTCTCATATGCTCCTGCTCACTGCTGCAGGATGCTGCAGGGATATGATTTTTAGAGGAGTAAAGCCTTTGGTAAATAAGCCACCTGTTAAAGCCACACTCCCACTCTCCAAATATTGTTATTTTGTTTTCCAGCCTATGCACAATCTGGATTTATTTGAGATGAAAAAAGATAATCACTGAAGTAAAACCCCCACCACCACCGCCGCAACAAAAGCCACCAGTATTTTGACTATCTGCAACTATCCATCTTGTGTGCACATCTGCTCCTTTGCAAGCTGGCAGAGCTCCTACATTAAAGAGAATCACAGTTACTTATTCAGCCGGGAGCTGATGAATTTCCATCATCAGACCTTGGCAGTTCTCACTTTTTAACTTCTTCAAGCCTTGAATTGTTCCTTGTTCACCTGGCTTCACTTTCTATGGGGTCTAATGTAGCATAACAACAAATCCCGAGCCAAGATTGCCATAGCAAAGTTGAGCTCGAACAGAGTTTGCCTCAAGTTTCATTGTACAATCACTGTTTTTCTGTGCTTTAAAGCCAAGTTCACTGTTTTCCCACCTGAAGCCTGTTTGTACAGGAACATCCTGCTGCACACACCTAACGTGCCCTGTTTAGTCTCTAAGTCCCCCCTACTCCCACCCACCCCAACCCCTGGAGAACACTGGATGAGTTCTACAGGATCAACGTCCTCCCAGACCCCAAAAAATCCACACAAGAACCAAACAGAATAGAATATTTCAGATGGAAGGGACCTACAGCCACCATCCAGGGCAGGTACAAGGTGTTCAACAGCCAACACTGCCATTTAAGATCACACTTGGCCTCTTTCCTCCATTGTAATGAGAAAGGTCGATCATACCCCAGAGCCCTCCCACCCTCCCCGCAGTCCCAGGTACAGTTCTGCAAGTGCCAGAAAGAAGCTAAGGTCACAGTGAGGAGCTGCTGGACCCCTGTGTCTGCCCCCCACGCCCCAGCAGATCTCTTCTGTTCCAATGCCTGAGCACCCTCTGGGGCAGGAATTGTTCCTCAGCTCCATCTAAACCTGCCCTGGGGCAGCTTGAGGCCAGTTCCTCTTGTCCCATCCCTCGCTCCTTGGGATCAGAGCCCAGCCCCTCCTGGCTCCATCCTCCTCTCAGGCACTTGTAGGGAGCCATCAGGTCCCCCCTGAGCCTTCTCTTCTCCACACTGAACCCCCCCAGCTCCCTCAGCCCTTCCCCATCACCCTTGGGCTCCAGGCCCTGCTCCAGCTCCAGTGCCCTTTTCTGGCCCCGCTCCAGCACCTCAATGTCTCTCTTGCAGTGAGGGGCCCAGAGCTGAACACAATATTAAAGAGAGAGAATAATTTGGTGTCAGACCTCAGGGTTCTGTTTAGGCCATGCAGAAAAAGTGATGAAGCAAAGGCAGCAAAGCCAAGTATAAATGAGGATGCTCTGAAACAGGGCGAGTGGGGAAGCACTTGAGCTGGCTTTGCTGCTCATGGCAGGCTGTCCTGGGCTGCAGCTCATGCAATCTCTGAATCAGTGAGTACATATTTAGGGGCATTGGAGTTTACATTTGAAGGGCTTCTCGGAAGCTGTAAGACTCAGTCTGCAGAGCTGCAGCTGAAGAACGTTCTCCAAATGCCACCCCAGACGAGCACTTTTACACTGGAAAGTAACGCATTAGAGATGCTCCTGCCCCATTATCCAGCCTGAGGTGACTGCTAGTGCTATGGACCCAGACCTGAAAGTTAGACTACAAGTTTCCATGGTGTGTTGTGGGCTTTTTTAGAGTTGGGGCTGAAATAGAGCCCCCAACACCACAACAAAACACTCCCAGCAAACTTTTCTCCAGGCTTCATCAATGAATATGCAGACCACAAAGAGCACTTAAGATCTATTGCTAGCGCTGAGGAGAGGTTACAAACAGCCACAGTTATCCTCTGAGGGCGTGTGTGAAGACATTTACCAGGGATTTAAAATGGATTTAGTGATTTTGTGTCCTCATAGCTGAAAACAATATCTTGTTGTCACAAATAATTACACAGCACGGACTTAGAGGCTTGGAGATCAGTGGTACATCCTTGCCCAAGCCAGGTTATCCTTGCACATAAAGTCCAGCTAACTTTGGAAGGCTACTTGTGCATGCTGTTACACTTGGTGAATAATGGTTCATTATACCAGACCTGTGGAAATCCAACTGATTGGCAGTAAAAGCTGTGTAGGTGATCATGTAAGTGCCTAAAATGTGGTTGTAAAGATGCACCGGCATTATGACTCCACGTAAAATTGCAGGCACAAAGCTGGACAAAACTGCTGTTCAAAATCAGCCCCATTATATCCTGCTCTCCTTCAAAAAGAGCCTTTGTGATAATAATTTTGCATGCTGCTGTTTTACATGTTCACACATACCCCTTTCTTGCTCTTAGGCACTCACACCGTGCCACTTGGCTCCATCACTTTTAGCTGATATTTAACCTGTGCCTTCTGAATAAGGCCACAACAAAACCCTCCAAGCAAGTCTCATACTCTGTCTTTAAAAAGATCCCCTTTTTTCCCCCAAGATAAATTCAGTTTTCATCCAGCTACAGGCTTGCCTCTATCTCTGAAACACTAAACCCCATCAGCTCCTGAATTTGTTCCCCAAGTGCTTTTATGCATCTTGAATCTAATGTAGATTCTTAGAACCAAGAGTTGCACAAAGCCTCTATTACTCCTTTCACTTTAAATGCAGCTCACAAATCAATAGTGTCTGGTAATTAGGCAGCTAATTTCCCTTCCCAAAGAGAAAAACAACTCAAATTGTAATGCTCCTCATTTGAAGGTACAATACTGTAAAACATGTTAAAGGTATTTTAATCATGGAATTATAGGATGTATGTGTTGGAAGGGACCATAAAGCTCCTCCAGCTCCCTTCCACTAGAGCAGCTTGCTCCAAGCCCCTGTGTCCAACCTGGCCTTGAACACTGCCAGGGGTGGGGCAATCATCAATAATAACTCTCTCTAATAACTGTGAGGCTTTAATTAGAGCTGAGCAAAAACTGAGTAAGCCCTAAATGGCCACTATCTTCACATACACATCATACATATGTGTATGAAGGGTTGTGTTCACAATAACCCAGGATTCATACATGAATTATCTGTGTGGATGAAGAGAAACTTACGGCACCTCATGTCCTCGTGCAGGGAGGACACAGGCACAGCCCCTGCCCCATGCAGCCGCTTTGGGGAGCCTGTGGTCTTTGATAATTAGCAGAGAGGAAAGAAGTATTTTGCAGATCTGAGCTTGTGTCACTTTAACAACACCAGTGCAAAAGGAACATTTTTATCTGGAAATACTGCAATGCCCAAACATCAATAGGGAAAAAAAGGAGAGGGTTGCATCCTTTTAAGATAGACCCTTTCCTCACCTCGCATCTCAGCCTTCTCCACAGAGAAAGCCAGGACTCGTTTCATTCAAAGAACAGACTTTAAATTCCTCTACTCATGTCAGGGTGGCATTAAATATTAAAGCAAGATATTAAAATTTCAAAGAACCTAAATTAAACCTGAGGTATTCAAAAATAAGTGTTCCTGAATGTTTAATGCTAAAGATTTCGTAATTAACTTCAGAAACCCCTCACATTAAGAAAATGAGGAGCTACCCAAGAAAACTGTGGCCATCACGGTGACCTTCCAGAGGGCAGCAGCAGATGCTCCCAGCCCACAGACAGGCAGAGGTTTCCTTTGGTTCTCCATTTTCACCCTACAAGAAGGGTGATGCTGGTGGGGGTCCTCCATCCCCAGGATGGTGCTGTCACCTTCCCATTACCTTCCACCACCACCTCAAGCAGGGTACGAGCATCAGTGTGAGCCAGGCATCTGCCTTGCTGGGGCCAGAGGACCACGCTGTCTCCTCTGCCACATGTCACTAACAACCACAGTTCTATTGGATAAAACTGGTTCCATTTCTTTCCTCCCCAGCTGTTTAAAGGAGTCTCTTGGTCTCCGTGGTGTCTTTGTGGCTTCCTGTAGAAGCCTTGCCAACCATACATCTTCTCCAAGCAGAGACACCACTGCAGCATCACAAGTGTCCTATCCCTCATGCAATAAATAGGCTTGCATGCAGGACCAAGAGGGCTCTGGCTAACTAGCGCAGTTCACCAACCTGAGATGAGTGTGATGAGATGTTATTTATGGTTCTTTTAACCTCAGGTGCACTCTGAAAGACATGTGGATTTACTAAGGAGGGGAAACAAACCAAACCCAGACTCAGTGATGTTTGTATGCTCTGGAAGCAGGTTTTCCTCCATTATTCATAAGGACAGGCTGACTTCCAAGAAGCACTTAGAGGTTGCTCTCCCATTAGCATCCTCCTTCCAGCTGGACCACTCTCAGCTTCCCACCATCATAAAACAGCCTACAACCTGCCTGTCCACCAGTACTAATGAAATCTGCTCCTTTGTGCATGCAGAGATTTGGGAGAGGGGTTCATACCAACACAGGGTCCGGGTGCAATGTTTCAGCATAATCAGGGGGAAGAGGAATTAAACAAAAACCTCAGCAGACAAAATAACAGTTCAGATGAGGATGTCTGAGTGTGGGACGTTATTCTGTACTAAAATAGCCTGAGGTGATATGAAAAAGAGAAAAGAGGTCCTCTCTTCATTTAGTTCTAAGATCAGCAGCCGCTACCTCTCCTCCCCGAGCATCCCCTCTCCTGCTGCCAACCCTCGCCTCTTCCTCCCTCATCCCCAGAGGAGCTCCCCACGCACCCGCTCTGGGTAAGCACAGTGGGTTGTGGAAACAGCCACATGGAGCCCCACCCTCGGGCTTGGCCATGAGCAGAAGCACCCCAAGGCAGCAGGGATGGTGCCCATGCAGTGCCCATCACCAGCCTGTCTGTGCACAGCAGTGTCCTCACACTGGTGGAAAGGGCAAGAACCACTGCACTACGGTTCTCGCCCCAGGCAGGTGGGGTGAGGGACTCTTAGAGCCCATTGGGCACAAAATGGGTGGATGATGATGGTGGTGGATGACAGCTTGGGTTGGAAGGAGCCTTCAAAGCTCACCTAGTCCAACCCGCTGCAATGAGCAGGGACATCTTCCACTAGACCAGGTTGCCAGGGCCAGTAGGAAGGGCTCGGTCTCTGCTGACCAAAAGGACATGGGGCAGCCGGCTGTCTCTCACTGGGGGTTTCAGAACAGGTCATTAAATATCCCAGGTCCCAAGTCAGTGCCATGAGGGCTCCTTTGCCCAGCCAAGCTCCATTCCCAGGACAGGGCATTAGGGTGCTTTTCCTCCCTTCACCCCAGCTCTCAGGGCTGTGGAGCAGCTCTAGTTCCAACGTGCTTCACAGACATTCAGAGCATTTTATAAGCATTAGAGGTATTATTCTAATGACTCCATCCCACGTGCATGTTTATAAATGGAAAGCTGCTTCACATGCCCAATTTTTAGCTCTCGGAGGATTTGAGCATGGCAAATAAGGCCAGCGATGTGCAGCACAGCTTGTACACAGCCACAAGTCTCTAGGCACTGCCATGAGTAGCCAGCCGATAGCCTGTGTGTGTTAAGGCTGTGGCCTAAGCCTGAGTTACTGCTCAAAACTGCACAACTGATTGTACACCATTAGCGATGCTCGAGGCGCCTGCTCCCTGGCTCAGGAGCACTATGTGCTGCCTCTGTCAGCCTCCATCTCCAGATAAGGGTGAGCTACAGCTGAAGCCTCTTGTATCTGTGGACATAGATAGAGAACAGCGTAAACAGAATATAAAGCATCAGTCCTGGCCTCCAACCCCTGTGAAGAGGTGTTAATGCCTTCCCAAAGTAGAATACTGGTTACAGTAATGGCAAAAGAAAACCAGCAGAAGCAATGGTACAGACTGCAATTTACCGTTCAGTTTGTCTAAGCAAAGTGAGCATGCGTTTCTATAGGCACACTCTGAAGTTACTGGATTAACATGGTGAAGGGAAAGAAGGTGTCAGCTTTGTCGGGGTGACACAAAATAATAACCAGCCTCACAATATAGCACTGCAAATGACTGGGGCTTGGAGCCATCTCTGAAGGCAACTTGGTTTGAGCTGCAGCTCAGGGGATCCCTGCGAGCATCCAGAGATCATAGAAAAGTAGAACCAAGGAATGGTTTGTGTTGGAAGGGACCTTAAAGCTCCTCCAGCTCCAACCCCTGCCACAGGCAGGGACCCCTTCCACTAGAGCAGCTTGCTCCAAGCCCCTGTGTCCAACCTGGCCTTGAGCATTGCCAGGGATGGGGCAGCCACAGCTTCTCTGGGCACCCTGTGCCAGCGCCTCAGCACCCTCACAGGGAAGAGCTTCTGCATTATATCCAACCGAAATCTCCCCTGTTTAAGCGAGATAAAGCATCCTTTGTGTCACCTGAGCACATGGCTGCAGTTCTAGGTACCGCTCCTCTAATATGCTGGTTCTCATGGAATGTCTGGTGGCCTTCACAGAAAAACCTTAGCCAAGGAGAAAGCTTGTTGGGGTGCCCAGGGATGGGGTCCATGGTCAGGGCACGCTGTGCCTGTCAGGCTGCTGGCTTTATGCTGCCTGCTAGTTTGCAGGACTCGGTTTTAGAGCTCCCCTCAGTAACTAACATACAGTAGATGCCACAACATGCACTTGAGCAGAACGTCAGCTCATGGGTGGAAGGGGAGAGAAGGGGGCTGAGGAGATAAAACCATACACTGCCAAGGCTAGAACAGAAAAATCAATCATCATGACAGATGAGCGGGTGAGGCTTACAGTGGAATCAGAAAGCACAAAGAGGCTCCTGGCTTGCCAGGAAGGGCAACGCAATCGCGTTGCTGATCTCTTGGCTTATTCCTGAGCCAATCTTCCAGCACGTTGTTGAAGTGGATGGCAAGAACACACAGATCTCAGCAGCACTCCATCTGTATCCCTGTGCTTCCCTTTCCCCCAGTGCCCAAACTGCTCAATCCTTTGGCTTTTTTGATGGGATTGGCACTTGGAAAATTGCTGGAGATGAGATGTGGCAGTCAGAGCAGCAATTACAGCAGCAATCCAGGCAGAGCTGCTCTAAGAGCAAGCTGCTGGCTAGCAAGTGATTGCATTAATTCCTGCTCAGTTTTATAGAATGTCTTTTATATATGGTCAAAATGAGCAGCCAGCAGAGCTTAAAGAAATACCGGTCTGTGAATTTAATACCATGTAAGGCTTAATACCTACTTCAACCTGAACCAGTTCAGATCACTTGGATCACTTGGCTTTTTTTAAAGCAAGAATCACACAGCAAGACCCGCAGGTGCTTTAATCATCCATTTACCATGGTCTGTGAATTTAATTTCTATGAATTTAATACCATGTAAAGCTTAATACGTACTTCAACCCCAGCCAGTTTAGATCACTTGGAGCTTTTTTTTTAATCTAAAATCAAGGCTCTCAGGTGATTTAGTCATCCAACAAACTTTCTGGGGTTTTTCCTCTTTTTTGGTGAAGTTTCTTCTGTCAGTGATGGCAATCCATTCCTCCTCCTCAACAAACCCAGGGGCCGTCACTAACAATGGGTAAATCTAATTGCCTCTGCATATCCCAACCCACAGGAAGGGTCCCCAGCACTTCAAAAGCTCAAACAGAAGTCATAGAATCATAGAATAGTCAGGGTTGGAAAGGACCTTAAGATCATCCAGTTCCAACCCCCTGCCATGGGCAGGGACACCTCACACTAAACCAGCTCACCCAAGGCTCTGTCCAACCTGGCCTTGAACACTGCCAGGGATGGAGCATTCACAACCTCCCTGGGCAACCCATTCCAGTGCCTCACCACCCTCACAGTAAAAAACTTCTTCCTTAGATCCAATCTAAACTTCCCCTGTTTCAGTTTTAACCCGTTACCCCTTGTCCTGTCACTACAGTCCCTAATGAAGAGTCCCTCCCCAGCATCCCTATAGGCCCCCTTCAGATACTGGAAGCTGCTCTGAGGTCTCCACGCAGCTTCTCTTCTCCAGGCTGAACATCCCAAACTTTCTCAGCCTGTCTCCATACAGGAGGTGCTCCAGCCCCCTGATGAAGTCCACAAGCTCTGTTCTGGATGAGCTGTTGTAGGAAGTGTGATCAGGTCTTTCCCCAGGGCATTGCTTAGGTTTTTGATGCCTGCTTTGCATGGGTTTAAGCTGAAGCCAAACAAGGCAGGATGGCATCTCCTATTGGCTTCTGCCCCTCACTTTGGGGAGGTGCAGCAGGCTGGGCAGGGCTCTTTTCTTAATGAGGTTTCTCAGGGAGGTGCAGCTCTCCCCATTGCCACCAAAGGACCTCAGCACCCTTGAGGCTGAGCACTTTGGTGGAGCAGGGACATGGAAGTTTTGCTCTCTCATAGCTGTGTTCCCTCAGGATGTGGTCTCCTTCCCGGCTGTACTATCCCACAGCTCCTTGCTCCACCTATACTGTCGAGTAGGCAGCCCAGGCACTGCTGGCCCACACCTGGACAAACCAGAGCAGAGCTCCCCAGCTCTGACCTGCAGGAGGGAGGCTCCTTCTCCACTGCCTCCATCCCCTCTGTCTTCAGATTTCCTCAGTACCTCCTATGGATTCAGTCTCTCTCACACACGCGCCCCTTGCTCCCAGCCCCCAGATCAAGGCCGTCAGGAGGTGACGACAATGTGAACGTGAGCCAGCTCAGGCTGGGTGTTTTCAGAAGCAGAGCAGACCCCCCATGAACAGCAGCCCCTTTGCATCCTCCCACGAGCCTCCTGATCACAGCCAGTGCAGGTCTCGGTACCTTTCCCAAGCTTCACAGCTTGCTTCTCCTCAGTCACACAGAAGACGTTGGCAGTAAGCCCCCAACCAGCGCTTGTCAGACCCCCTTGCTACTGACCTCACAGATACTGACCTCTTCTTTATGGCTTTTCTTCTTGTTGCTGTCTTACCACTTAGGTGAAAGCCGGAGTCAGCTCAGGGCTTGTGGCAAAGCCCACAAGATCAGAGCTAACAGCAAAGGCCAGCTCAGGCTAAGCCAGGAGAAAACGTGATGCAGAAGGGGTTTCCCCCAACATCAGAGGCAGAGTTCAAGAGCAGCCCTATAGGGAATTTTCAAACCACCCTGACGCGTCCCGTGGCACATCCAGCTGCAAACCCAGGCACAAGGGTTGAACACAGGGAATGGTCTGCGGCACACATGGAGTTTTGCTTAATGCTATCACCCAGGCAATAATTTAAAGCGAAATTGATGCAGAGCACTGAGGGAAATCAAAGCAAAGAAGAGGCCCAGCAGGCTGGCGGTGAATCTTGCAGTTTGTCCTGTTCCCAGTTTGTCACCAATACCCTCCCCACAGAGCCGTGGCTCGAATACAATGACACCAATTATATGGCTGTTAACAAAACAGTCGGTGTAGCACGAGGGCAATGCACAGCACAAAAGTGACTTGATATCCAACATGGTATTTACATACTGTGAGGAATTCGTTCATTGCTCATGCAGGTCTGTGCCGTGACAGCAATAAATCAGTTGTCTGATAAAGCACTGAAAGATTATGTGATCTTTTACCCTCCTGACTCAGTCAGACTGACACAGGCTGGAAAATGCTTGTCTGTCTCCTTTCACCCCTCCAAAGCCCTTTCTGATGCCTTCAGAAGTGGCAGGGGCAGCAGTCAGAGCAGAGAAACACCTTGAAGGCATCAGTTTTATGCCACGCTGCAACCAGTAACAGACAAGGGAATATAACCCTTAATTTTCCTGAGATAGTTCCAAAACAGCGAGTTTATCCTTTGCAAGCCCAAGCCATTAGCCTATGTCCTTTTCTCCTTCATTCCCAGATGGTGGGCAACTGTGGCTTTATTTTGCACAAAGTTCTCTCGCCAATATTCATCCACAATCATCAACAAAATAACTTAATATATGTAGGCGACTATAATGACAATAGATGCTGTGTAGGAGGCATAATATATGCTTCATTGTCAATGCTTGCATGCAGAATTAAATACCCTATTCTGGTCAAATGCTAATATATTCTATGAGCACTTTTCCATAAACAGATTCTTCTAATGCAGTAGAATAAAAAGGTGATATGAATAATAAATTGAAATAATCTGATAGGTGCCAGTTGAAGAACCAGTGTTTTTCTTTTGCTTGATATTGGTACTGAAATGATCTGCATGAAAACAATGCTCAGGACAGCGTCCCTGCCTCCCTAACCCCAGTACACCCATCAGGACTGAAGCAGCATCAGACCTCGTCTGTAAATGCGATGTTCTTTCTCTGGCAGAGCCGCAGTCACATAACACATCACAGCTTGACTCCTGATGAAAAGTTAGGCACAGAGCAGGTCGGATCTGACCTTCTGCACATCTTCAGCTTTTACAGCAGCTTAGAGCTCAGCAGCGCTTCCCTCTCAAAGCCAGCCTTAAAACCAAGAGCAGCCTCGTGCCTAACCGCAGAGCGTGGCTCCTGCAGCAGCCAGGAAACAGCAGCTGTAAAGGCTTCGGCTCCGAACCTTTTGTGGCCTTCAGCAGCAGGGAAGGGCCATGCTGGGAAAGGCTTCAGAGGGCAGAGAGCACCCAGTGCCTTCTGGCTGCAGTCTGGAGTCACGCTTCTGCTTGCCCAAGGCGGCCCCTACAATCAAGTTCATCAGCCAAGCCCTTTGAAAGCGCTGACCCCCACAAGGGATGAACTTTGTGTAGGACGTGGGGGACAGGGCAGAGGCAGCAGAGCCAATTTTGCCTCCTCAAGACAAGTGCACCAGGGACTGAGCCTGGTTCTGGGGTTTCACAGAATCCCAGCCTGGTTTGGCCTGAAGGGACCTTAAAGCTCCTCCAGCTCCAACCCCTGCCACGGGCAGGGACCCCTTCCACTAGAGCAGCTTGCTCCAAGCCCCTGTGTCCAACCTGGCCTTGAGCACTGCCAGGGATGGGGCAGCCACAGCTTCTCTGGGCACCCTGTGCCAGCACCTCAGCACCCTCACAGGGAAGAGCTTCTGCCTAAGAGCTCATCGCAGTCTCCCCTCTGGCAGCTTAAAGCCATTCCCCTCATCCTGTCCCTGCAGGCCCTCCTAACTTGGTACTTAAACAAGCACTGCCTGGGCTTTGGCAGTGACTATTGATTATTTTTCTTCCCTGACAGACTTTTGATTTTCCTTTCCTGTTTTACACAGCAGCCATAGGGGAGCCAAGGGATTCAATATCATATTGAGCCCTGTGCAAAAATGCCCCAGGTACTAGTGCATCCAGCTTAGACTTTAATTACTCTGCTAATACAGGGAGGATTTTACAGAGCAGTAAACAGCAGTACCCTGAATAACGCCTTGGTTTGGTGCCATCTGTTCTTCATTCCATAAATGTATTTTCCTTGGTGATCTAGAGCAAAAGGCTTAGTACATTATCATATGATAAGACAATTTAAAAGAATAAATAAGCTCTGCAACACAAAGCTCAGTATTAAAAACCCAACGTGACAATAATACCTGAATGATACCACATACATTAGAGTTAAAAATAGATTAGGAAAACAAAACTACTTCCAGACAAGCAATGGAAGCATGGGTTTAAGGTGATTTATCAGGCACTATGAAGCAGACCTGGCTTTGTGCTGAGCTGTGAACAGTGAAATTGGAATAAATAAAATAATCTTGCTGCATTGATAACTTGCTCTAAAACCACACGTATGTATAATGCACTCACTGGCTGCCAAGTGAACATTGTGATTTAAAGTATAGATTTTGTTTAAAACCTTTATCCATCTAGGAAAAGAAATGAGTCAAGATACAGAGCCTGACCCCAGGAGCAGGAAGGAAGAGGAGGGTGCCTGCGGCACGGTGCTCCCATGGGAGCCCTTCCTATCCAGGGCAGGCACCGGGCATCCCGGTTTGGAGAGCACAAAGGGACAGTGCGATACGATGGGGTACAACACCAGTGTCAGGGAAGGCATTCCTGGAGGGCAAAACTATAAATCAGAACTTTCTAGCACAGGAAGTACATGGTATTTGCACAACTGAGGGAATACAGCTCCATTTTTCATCCTTCCCCTTCCCACTAGATCCCTGCCTGTCACAATACAAGAGCCAAACTGCCTAGTAGGCATCTGTCAGTGGAGATGCTTTGTGCAATACAAGGACCTGGTTCATTGCTTTGAAATAAAATAAAATCTAAAAATGAAATAAAAATTGAAAATTAAACAGACTAAAATTAAGTAAAAATCAGAATGGAATAGAAACACAATTGAATAAGAAATAAAATCAAAATTAAATTAAAAATTAAAATAAAATAGTAAAATAAAACAAAAATCCCTCTCTGCCCAAGATCAGTTTTAATGTGCTGGTGGATTTCCACATATCACATGCCTAATGCCCAAATAACGACACTCTAGAGTATCTCAAAGGTGCTTACCCTCAATAAAATAAAAAAAAAAAGCTTCATTTACTCAATAAAGCTTTTGTTTTACTTGCAAAATATGCGACATTTAACAGCACATCTTTCTAATTTATCTTGGTCAGAAAAATGAACTAAACACCTATGTGCTAGACCTAGAACTTCGTGTTTCACTGGTGGACTTCAGAAAGGGAACCCAACTGCAGTGGAGGTTGATGTCTGGGCTGGTCCATCCGACCCAGGGACTCAACTGAACAAGGGGACCAAGGGATTAGTGAGAACCAGGCCCAGCCCTGAACCTCCTCACCCAACCCAGAACTTCTGCTCCTTTCCATCCATCAGTACTTCACTGCCAGCACTCCATGGGCTGCTTTGCCCATTACCATCAGCTTCCCTTGTGAAGTGGCTTACCCAGGTGCTTATGGCTCATATACACCATGTGCTAGCACAGAGGATGCCCACTACACTGTTACATGCTGAAAATAAATGTGGGATATGGCCAAATAACACTTTTATTAATAACATACTGTAAGGGAAGAGTATAAAACATCCATTAGAAATACTGTTAACAGCATTGGTCATAACGACAAGAGGGAAAACAGCTTTCTTAGGGATCTGATTTCTCTTTTCTCTTCTTAATGGGTACTCCTCTTTCCCCATCCCCAGCAGACAATGCTGTCTATTAACATTTACTCAGCAGTCATCATTTTTATGTTTCTCCATCACCACGGCAATTCAAATAATGCTGTTGCTCCACTTTTTGTGTCTTTCCTTTGATAAATTCAGATAAATCCAGCACCAAAGAAGCCCCTGCTCTCAGTGTCACTGCCAAGGCTGACAGGTAGGGTCATTTGGCTAATCCAATCCTGTCCCATATTCCAGAAAAAATATGTTTAAGCATCATGAGACAGGTTCTGCAAAACAGTTGCTTCCCAATTTTATTTCACCAACTAAATCCAGTATTTTGAGGCCCTCCAGTGTGTTTGCACACAAAAGTAACACAGCAATGCCCACCATGGGCTCCTCTCAGCACGGTCATTTATAATACATTTTCATTCTGTAAGGACAGAGCTGGAAAAAGCCGCAGTAACAGGAGGCTCAAGTATATCCATTTAATACTTACATGTTGTATTTAATTTACCCTCTGTGTGCGCGGTGCAAAGTCAATTACAGTGAAAGCCCAGATTTAAATAGGTCAATCCAAGTCTGCTGTTGAGGGTTGCTTTGACCTCTGCAAAGCAGGGACAAATTGTATCAGAAGGGAATGAAGCCAGGCCCATTCCAGACGTTTCCAATTAAAACTGGAGGAGCAAATTATTAAAAAGGGCCTGAATTACTTTTATCCTTGCAAAGCAAACTGCAGATGAGTTCGGTAAGAGGCAGGCTAAAGCCCATTTCTAGGACAAGAGGAATGAATTATCAACACTTATGGATGCACTAAAGCTCTTTTTTTCCCTCGCAGAGCAGGTCTAACATAGAAATATGGTGTATTCTGTATTACACGCAGGGAGCAGGGTGTTGCCATATCTGTGAAACTGATTTGCATTAGGGGTTAGGATATGAAGCCCATATTCAAAACGTAATCTCCCTGTTAGCTCCTAAAAGCCTGGAAAAGCTTGGCAGATAAAACCCAATCTCAGCTATCAAGCACCAGGCTCTCGATTACATGGCTCAGAAAACAAGATCAAAGCTAATGTATCAGCAAAGTTACTGCGTTGTTAATGCCCCCCTCTCAAAAATTAACACATCCAAGAGCGGAACAGACACAGGTTACAAAGCTAAAGCCCATTTTAAGCCACGTGCACGAGCTTCCTCGCTGACGCACAGCTACAGCAAATAATTTGCTTACCATGGCAAGTCCTAATTTCTAAGCTAATGAATGGGTACCGTGCATGTGCTGACTTTGGTCTCTAACCTCCAGAGCCCCGTCCACACGCAGCCTCTGTTTTGGCAGGTTTGATACGTTTGACCTTTACACAGCAGGAGTTTGCTGTTTAATTACGAGACGGTGGGAGCTGGACTGCAAAATGGAATCGCGCAGTGGTAAACCCTGCGTGCGCTGTAACGCTGCACACTGTGAGATCCAGCGAGTGCTACGCTGTGGGACTCCTCCTGCACTGGGGAAATCACTCAGCAGAATTACAGCTTTCCATGGCAGAGCTACTTACAGGCAAATAAGGTCAAAAAAGCATTAAGGAGCAGGAGGGAAAGGCGAGCATTGCTCGCTGGCTCAGAACATAAAGCTTCCACGTCAACTGCCTGTGATTAAAGCAAACACTTGTACCATTCTTCACCCACGTCAAGGTAGTCAGTGCTGGTGAATTATGCAGGTAACAGGAGACGGAAGCGCAAGTGGGGTGCAGTCCCTCTGGGAACACCTTCCCTGGGGGGCAAAACAAGCAGCATTGCTGTTTCCTCAATCCAGGGATGCAGGGACTCGAGATTCCCGTTTCACCATCTAATTATTCCCTTGCAGGCAAATGAAAGAGTTTTCTGGTGTTTGCACTTGTTGCACTGTAGCAACAGTCCCTCCTGGCACAGTGATGGGGGGGAGGCTTTAGCCTTCCTATCAACGTGGTGTAGCCTGTGAGGGTCCGAGGTGGAAGAGTCTGAGTAAATGGGAACTGAAGTCAGTGTTTAGTAAAACAAGCCTTAAAAAAAGCAAACGCATGTGGAAAGCTTTCATCAAGGGGACAGTTGGGGTCTGACCCCGTCGCTTTCCCATGGGACCCCATTACATCACACTGCCCTTGAAAATCCAAGAGGGGGGGTCCATTTTGTATAAAGCTGATGAGCAAAAACAAATGGTTTTCTATTCATTTTAATATGTTAAATGCTAACAAAAAGAGCTTCTTGCAAAGACCCGTATTCTTTTTATTACAGAATAAATTACTGAGGTGAGCCCTTGCAGTTACTTAGCAAGGATAAAACTATTCTTTCCAAACCAATATTTTGAATGGAATTTGCCAGGTTTGACATGTATAATGTAAGAACTAACCATAGAATCCTAGAATGGTTCGGGTTGAAGGGACCTTAAAGCTCATCTAGTTTCAACCCCCTGCCACCTTCTACTAGAGCAATGATCCACGACAGCATAATGCTTTTATTCAAATAGACACAAAATCAAAAAGGTTTAATGAAAGTTCAAACTCCTTTATCCTAAAACCAAAAGAGCCAACTCTGGGGACCTTGCATGTGAAATCATGATCTGTATGGCACGGGGGGGTCTAGAAAGCATCATCGTGTTATTTCCTTAGTCCATCTCTTCCTGTGTAGATAATGTACGTAGCCTCTGGTACATGGTAACTATTGGATTTCCCCTCTCATTTCCACTCTACAGAAAGAGAGGTAGAAGCACTACATTAAAATATGTCAAAGAACAAAAGTCAACCTACAGACGGGGGTGTTTGACTGCCATTCAGGGCACAGTAAACCAGACGAGTTAATACTAAGCAATTATAGAATGTTTCCGACAGCCAACCTTAGTGACTGGAAGAAGACACACCAGTAATCCAAAACAAGCACGCACTGCATGTTCATACACTCAGACACAAGACAGGAGTATAAACCTCATCAGATATGATTATATGTATAAAGGATATCCCATGTACACACCTTGGATGTAAAAGAAAGCATAGATTTATATAACTCCCCAAACCTCAGTTCAGTTTGGATTAAGTAAATTCATTCTGATTCTATTAGTGATCAGACTGCACAAAAATCAACCGTGACAACCTACTTTTAATGAGTTTCAGAACTGCAAGCATTTAGCTGAGCTATTGGCAACTGTCAGCAAATATCAGTGTATTTTACTCCGGGACAAATGCAGCAGTATAGAGATAAAAGAAAAGCCAACTTCAGCCCCTGTTTGTGCACGGGCAGCTCTTTCAAGAAAATCGGTGCCTGAATTACACAGTAAATCTAAGAATAATGCCCAGTGCAGCTTGGGAGTGCTCCTGTGTAATGTGCAATTCACATAATTTCAGAGCCAGGTTCACATTACGGGCGATCCCCATCACACCTTTACCCATCTGCTGCTGCTGAAATTCCTGCTTTGAGCCCAATGCGCAGCTCATGGCAAAAGATCAGATATCGTATTTGTTTGTTTTCCAGCTTGCTTAGAGCTGATAACAGCATAAGCCAAGCGAATCCAAGGAAATACCATTCATCACAGTACACTGGTCACCCTTGCACTGCTGCAGAAATATATTCCCATGACTAGCGTGAATCCAACTGCATCAAATTGTGCTTAAACATCATCAATCAGAGGCACAGAAAGCACTTTCCTAACACTCCTCCAAGGGTTGATGGAGTGAAACCAGACTGCCTGCACTGGCTCAGCAGCCAGCAGGTCAGAGCAGCCCTCAGCCACCAAACCCAACACCAGAGCATGCTCTGGTGGCATCACCCATCTCTTTACCCTGACCGGGTCACCACACGGACCCACGGGTGCAGCTGAGCATTAGCCACAGAGAAGATAAAGCCATCTTAATGCGGTAAATGCACAAGTAACAGAGATGAGAGAATTACCTTTCCCTACGCTCACGTTGCTTCTGTTAAAAGATTGTATTTTATTCCAGAATCAGGTTGCAGATTGCACATTGTGTTATGATTAGAAAAGGATACTTATATATATATTTACTCTTTTTTATTCATTTCTAAAGAAATCATCGAGATGACAGGATATGGTGAGGATTTTAGTTTTTAAGTGGCTTACAGTAACTAAATTAAACAGATGCCTTATTTGTGAAGATTGAAGGAGTTTTTGAAGAGGAACAATTCCCTGTCCAAAGGTACCCGAAAGGACCCTGGCAGGGGGTGTTCTCCATTCTCCCCAGCTGTGAGCTAAGGTAGCAAGGGTGTTTCTGTGTGAAGCTGGCCTGGCAGCAGGGTGGGAATGAGAAGAAGAATAGAAGCTGATGTCTGAAAGGCACTTTGAGATACCAGCCTTGGGTTGATGTGGACCCTGGTGCTAGCCCGACTCCTCCAAACCCTCAAACATGCAGCTGTGCCATGATGGGGTGGGTGCAGCACCACCACATCCCATGGGAGCTGTAAGGCTCAGTGCCTCTTGGGAGGGACTCAAGCCAAGAAAGACCATTCCAAGAGCAACGCCACAGTACACAGAGTATCTGTCTCAGTAATCAGATGGATCTTCCGAGCTGCAATTAAAGAAAAAGCCCCTTTAAAATAGATGGAAAGTTTTCTTTTCCCAAAGCCACGCATTAACTTCCTTGTAACCTCACTGCAGTACAACGGGCAGGGAGAAAATCGCTTTTCCATAATGCACTCGTTAGGTTAACAGCAGAACTTCTCCCAGGATTAAAATGTAGCGACATTTTCCTTTGCTATGCTTTTTTAATTAGTTTAACCTGAAGTTAACAGAGTCCCTAATTCTTTCCAAATCTCAGAAAGAGCCTGCAGGGATGAGGGTATTTATCCTGCATCTGTTCTCCAAATTAAAGCAGAAAATGATTACGAAAGAAGGGTTCTTGGTAGTCCCTGGGGAAGCTCTTACGGAAACCTTACGTTCTAGTGATGCTCACTGCCACTGAGCTCTCTAGTGCAGTGCGGCTGGAGTCTTTCTGCACAGAACTCTGCCCCTCCTTTCATATTGTAGTAATTTTGAGGGCAATATAACACCACTGCAGGGTTAAAACCTGGTTCCACTGAAGTCTATTTATTTCAATGGAGCAAGGATTTCATTTCAGACATTGATTATGCTGTCAGGAGACGGAGCAGACTGCGTGGCACACAGGGTATCAAACGGTGCCATGGGGTTATATTGCAAACCCATTTGCTCTGGCAGTAGGAACAGCACTGGAGGGTTTTCACTTGCAGATGTGAATGCAGAGGAAGAGTCGGTGCCATTAATACAAACTCAGTGTTTAACACTCACTCCAAAGTACCGTGTGGAACTAGGATCAAATCTAACCAGTCCAAACTTCAAACGATGTACAGCATTTTATGATGCATGTAGTATTTTTAGTAGCAACAGACTATGACATTTGAGGGCTGCAGCCTAGTAGGATATACCGATGTTTCTCGCTTCTATGTAATATTTTGTATGGGTTTAGAGAAGATGGCCTCTGTTGTGCATTGTTTGTGAGCTGTTTCTTATCCCAGAGAGCTGTATGATGTAAAATACGTCAGTGAAAAGTGTATATTTTATGTGAGAGGAAAATACATTTTAATAAAGGTAAAGCTTTGTTAGCTGTAAAAATGGCAACTGTTCAAGTGTACAGTAACTTCTTACTAATGTATGAAAATCTGTGATATTTTTGATTTGATTGTATTTGTATTGCCCAAATAAAACATTTTGGCTGTATTGTTCCTAACTGTTCCTCTCTTTTTTAGGGGGGGAAAGTGCATTTATTTCACAAGAAGGTGTTTTATTCTTTATATTCTTTATTTCATAGATGTTATTTTGTGATGGTGCCTGTAGGGAATTATCCGGTTGCCCCTAGCGCAAGTTCATCTTGTGTTGTAACATGCAGAATGTATTTCTAGATGTATTTTCCTGCACATTGCTATTTATTGGTAAGGAGGACAATTCTTCAGCACAGGCTTTCCACAGAGAGCTATTGGTAGAATAAGGCTGAGTCCTCAGAGGACCCTGTGAAGGGACCCCTGCAGAAGCAGAACATGAGATGAGATGCAATATATATGGTGATGGTGGCATTTAAACCATCATGGCCTTTTTCTCTTACATTTTTTGAAGGGAAGATCTAAATTAAAATTATTCATCTGGAAGTCCAGGCAGCACAAGTCAGGTGTATCCAAACCTAAAACTGAAAACGGCCATGCCAGGGAAGTAAAAAAGGGAAGAAGGTACCATTATCTTATGAGTATATAGGAAAACTACATTCCTTTCAAAAATGTGAACAGAAAGCTGATGCATTCCCTGCTTAGCATAGAACCAAAAGATGGTTTGGGTTGGAAAGGACACTAAGATCATCTAGTCCCAACCCCCCCATCATGGGATGCCTGGATGCAAGTTTAACACTGAGCTTTCATTTGTCTGCCCATCTCCATTGAAATTTGGGTCAGGCAAGAGGAAGGAACAAAATGAGCTGTATCAATTAAATCATAGAATCCCAGCCTGGTTTGCGTTGGAAGGGACCTTAAAGCTCCTCCAGCTCCAACCCCTGCCACGGGCAGGGACCCCTTCCACTGGAGCAGCTTGCTCCAAGCCCCTGTGTCCAACCTGGCCTTGAACACTGCCAGGGATGGGGCAGCCACAGCTTCTCTGGGCACCCTGTGCCAGCGCCTCAGCACCCTCACAGGGAAGAGCTTCTGCCTAAGAGCTCAGCTCAGTCTCCCCTCAGGCAGGTTCAAGCCATTCCCCTTGGCCTGTCCCTGCAGGCCCTTGTCAAATGTCCCCCACATGTCCAACCCCCTGACCACCCTCTTGTTGTGTGCTGGCATGAATAGCTACAAAACCATTCTATGTTTTTCAGCATCCCTGGAAAAGCACCTTGTAAACTGAAACTTCAGGTCGTTGGTGAGGATGATAAAGGTACACAAAGAGAAATGTTTTGCAGTGCATCGTAGGACAAGTGCTGTCCATAGAGGGAGGCAAGTACTAAGAGTATAAAGGATGGCTATTACTGGCAGCTAGGTCAGCAAGCAGACACTTGATAGAAGCTCAGAAGAAAGCAAGTTAACCTGGGATTATCCCTAAATCCTAACACCACAATACTGAGAGGCAGCAATTAGATGAAGGTAAGAGAGGCAGGAAGCTACAGAGAAAAAGCAGCTGCTTTGCAGCTGAAACTGAGCTGATGAAGTGTCTTGTCTGGTGACCTACCAAAGAGTGAACTGCAATCTCACACAAAAACACTTCATCTAGAGCATCAACTACACCAAGCATGTTTCCTAGGCAACACCACCAAGACAATGCTGCCGCTTTAAATGTTTCTGTGCCAGTAGAATAATAATATAATCACAGGTCTTGTCGAGCCACTCTCATTTCAAACGGGTCTAAAAACATCAGAGAAACATTTGCACACTCCACAAGTGTTTCACCTGACGCTGAACTGCGGCTGCGGTTCACAGGGACCAGGGAAGAGCACCGAGCACAGGGCGGCAGCTCACAAGAGGTGAAGGACATCACAATAACTGCGTGCTGCGGCAGTAGGAGCTGGTGCAGGGATGTGGAAAGAGGCTGCACACTGAGATCTGTAAGACCCCAGGAGATGCAGAGCAGCTGCATCCCAAATGAACGTGGCTTGATAGATGGATAGTTCAGAGGGAACTGAGGCAGACTGAATATCAAACCTGGTAGGAATTAGCACCGGATCTGAAGATCCTGAGGTTACACTTTCCCAAGCAGCTGTACCTTTCATAGACCACACAATACATCACAGATTAATTAATTATGGCCAGAAAATGCTACATAAAAATCATGAGCATTACTCTCTGCAGCATCTTTGGTCTTCCTGTTGAAGGCTGTGGGGTTCTTGCATCAAGTCTGGCAGCACAATGCCTCTCCCACTGCCTTTAAGGGATTCATCAAAAGCCAACTGAGACAGTAATCAGGGTAATGCCAGGGGGTGTTTCCTTCACACTTTCTTGATCTGCTCAAATGAATCTTCTCTGTATCAATTGCATAGTTTCTGCCTGGACTAAGTCACCACATCAAGGGGAGTAGATGTGCTCAGGTTCTGTGCCAGAGCCAAGGGTTGGCATTAGCAGATAAGCCAGGTACTGCTGGGTTCTTGCTTACCTGCCCGAAATTACCACTGGAAACAGCAGGAGTTGATTCAGTCCCTGCTGAGTGTGGTCGGTACCAAAAGGAGAATTAAGCTTTAGAAGAGGATTAAGAAAAAAACCAAGGCCAGAGATACACTTTCAAAGCAGGGGAGGGGGCAGAGCTACAAATGGCACTTTATAGAGTATATAGCCTAGAAAATCTCTTGGAAATACCCCCACCCCTGCAGCCCTGCTTGTCCAGAAGCCAAGGGGCCCATGCTGGTGCATAGAGTCCCAGCCTGGTTTGGGTTGGAAGGGACCTCAAAGCTCATCCAGTCCCAACCTCCTGCCACGGGCAGGGACCCCTTCCACTGGAGCAGCTTGCTCCAAGCCCCTGTGTCCAACCTGGCCTTGAACACTGCCAGGGATGGGGCAGCCACAGCTTCTCTGGGCACCCTGTGCCAGCGCCTCAGCACCCTCACAGGGAAGAGCTTCTTCCTAAGAGCTCATCTCAGTCTCCCCTCGGGCAGGTTAAAGCCATTCCCCTTGGCCTGTCCCTAAGTCCTTGTAAGATGTCCCCCACATGACCCACACCATCAGTCCAAGCGTGACTGTCTGCAATGACACCATCCTCACAGGACAAAACACCCTTGCCACTACAACACCAGCTCATATTTGTATGTTCTACATGCAAATCTGTGTGAGCATTATTGCTAAGTGTCGGGGAAATGAATTGCATTGGGTACTGAACCTTAATCCACTCCTAGTAATGACATTACAGCATTCCCAAGAATTAATTTCTTTCTGTCTTCAGGTTAATGAGTTGAAAACAAAAATATATGGTCTCAGGCAACAACAGGAACAAAAATATTTATCTAAACCACCCAATCTTTCCAATTGTCAGATTTATTTTCCTCTTTTTACAATGCTAATGTGCAACATCAGGCTGCTGATTGCAGGGAGAAGCACAAGGTCTATTTTTCCAGATCTAAATCAGATGATGTCTTCATTTAATCCTGTTTGGCTTTCCCAGGGTGCATTCACCCTTACCTGTGGAAAGGAGCCTTCAACTACGGAAGGGGAAAACAGATTGAATTCTAATGAGAGGGTTTCTATTCTGATCACTGCTGGGGCCACCTTCGCTTTATAGCTACAACAAAATGTTAAAGGGAGCATCACCGACGGATTTATTTTGATTGATGGCATCTGCCCACTCTCCTGCATTTTAAGGTACCTCATTACTGTACGTTAAGAGTTTCATTTCTTAGCATGTGTAATAAGCATTAAACTTCAGAGAGCTAATTGGTTCAGCTGGTGCTTCTGTGCCTTAGCTCCAAAGCCAATAGAAAGAAGCACAAAAAGACGAGCATTAATAGTTCCTACTTTGGAAAGATAAGCTCAGCACTAGGTTTATGTTTTAATTGATCCATACAAAGCAAAGAATGCTGCCTTAAAATAGAGATTACCAGCAGATTAAAGACCAGCTTGCAAGCAGTTGGGGGTTTTGTATCCCACACACATTTAGCTATTTGTGTCCCTTTTTTACCTCCAAACTTGTGTTAGGAGAAAAAGTCAACTTGTACCTTTTCACTCCTACCGAATTTAACCTACAAGAACACTTTAATCATCATCTTTTACTGGAGGATCCTCTCTAACAATTACCCTTACTAAAAGGAAAAGTTCTGTTCAGTTTCTCTCATCAGAGATATTTGCAAATGGAGGAAAAAAGAGGTTTTTATGTCTGAGAATAACCAAAATACAGCAGCTTGATCACCTTGGTCTACAGTGAGCGAAATGTTGATAATACATCACCGAAATATAATAGAGGATTTTGCTGCAAGATACTCTTGGGCATTTTTTGCTTCTTGGAGGCAGTGATTCAAACGATCACCTGGCCTGGAGTCAGCAGCTCTTCCTGCTACTTCTCCACACACCGGGAATTTCAGTCCAGGAATGTGCTCTGCAGTCAGAAACAGTGCTTGATCTGAGCAATGATCACCTAAATGCACTGTGTAGGATGTCTATGTGTGGATGGGCAGGAACCTGACTCCTGGTATTCACGGACCATCACAAAAGAGAGCCCAAGGGACCCGTCAATCTCACACACTATATGTATGAATCATACAGCTTCCACGCTGTGCTACAGGCAACTTACACCTTCCCAAACCCCTGTTTTCTCCTCCCCTCCCTGGACACCCTGCCAGCTACGGATGATAAAGCTGCTGACAAGTTTTATCTGGCATGCAACTTGGAAAGCAGAGCCATTGGCTGTGCACTATTCCCTTGCTATGGCTGGAGCCAAGCCTCACATAGCCCAGGTGAAAGGAAATACCCCTCTGCATGACCAGTCACGCAGAAGAATGCTGTCCTAAGACACCACCCATGTCAGATTTGGGCTAAAACAGAGCTCCCACTCCCCACATGCCCCCCAGAACCAAACAGACCCCATCTCTGCTGCAGATTCCCATCCTGGCCATAGGAACTGCCTATGCTGCACTGTGAAGGCAGGATGCCATCAGAGCTTCCTACCAAAGAGCTTGCTTGAAGCCTCTCTGAGAAGCCAAGATTTTGGAGAGTGAAGCATTCCTTCTTCTTTCCCCATTAGTATCAGAAACAAGGTGGTGCAGTGACCAGCACTGATCTGTGACCACTTCTGGTGGATAAGGCCAGCCCTGCACACCCTAACACAGTTGTCATTGGCTTCTGTTTGTTTCTAACAAAAAAAAACCTCTGGAAAATATATTTTCTTGCTTTTCCTACCTGGAAATGCCAACGAGGGTTTTTAATGGGATATTTGACTTGCTTGAACAAATGCAGGATTCATTAGTTGTTATTTTTTCCCAGTGATAGGCAGTGGTAAATCCCACACTAGACTTTTGTCACTGTGCCTAATAAATGTTGCCTCGAGCCCCAGTGCTAGCATTTAATAAGCACAAATCTTGCTGCTACACTGTTTTCTTGTTCTTTCTTCTAAAACAGAAAGATGCACTGATGGCTCATGCTTCCCCCCTCTTTCCTTTGTTGGTAGAAAGGCTTTTTTCCAAGATACCTGAGCTGAGCGGATATTATTTTCTCTGCTTTAAAAAAAAAGGAACCAAAACTACAAAAAAGAAACCCTTTGTCTTTATTAGCTGACTCGTTTCTTAAGACACCATAATGACAGTAACTGTTTGTAATACTGGTGTAGCCCAGAACCCCTGCTATCAACACAATAGGCATAAAATGTTGTTTTGCGGTGTCCGCGGATCATTATCCCTCTTTACATGCTGCAGGGTGAAAGTTACTGATGATTCCTGTCTACCACCTAACGTCGGAGATCACCTCTTGAAAGCGTTATTTCTGTCTCTAGTGCTCTGCTGTTTTATGGACAGATACACGCTGGGGAAAGTTCCAGAGGGCAACTCTGCAACACCGCACCACTTCACAGCTGAACACAAACCTGCCTCTTCCCCTGCCTGCGAGGGAAGTGGTAGAACGCTGTCTTTTAGAGCTGTGAGCTCTCCAGAGCAGGCTGATAGGACAAAGATGAGCAGGATGAAAGTTGTTATTTACTGAAAATAGTCTGCTGGGTCTGTTCTGCAAAGAGTGTGATTTTTTTGTACATTCATGTCAGCCCTCAGAACACAAGTCACAAATAAAGCTTTGGAGAAAATCCCCATCCCCATAGGCAGCACTGGTGAGATGGGAATCACAGCCTGCTTTGGGTCCTCAAAGCTCCTCCAGCCCCAACCCCTGCCATGGGCAGGGACACCTTCCACTAGAGCAGCTTGCTCCAAGCCCCTGTGTCCAACCTGGCCTTGAACACTGCCAGGGATGGGGCAGCCACAGCTTCTCCGGGCACCCTGTGCCAGCGTCTCTTGAATCCTTGCTTTTCTCTTCAGTCCATTTAACCCATAAGGTGAAGAGCCTACAGACAGGTTGTTACTCGTATGTGTGGTTGGGTGTTGAGGTCCCTCAGGCAGATGGCTGTGCAACACGGACCCTTGAGGGTCTTGCTTCAGCTGCAGAGCAGCAGCATGTGGATGTCAGTGCCACTGTAAGCTGTGGGCAGCACATGAGCCTCCCTTCGCCTCCCAGACACGTGTCGACTCAAATGCCAAGTGGTGATCATTTAAAATCACTACAAGGGCCGTTCTTGTATCATCTAATTTGACAGATGCTTCCTTTTAGTGCCATGAGTAAGTGACATTTGGAGATGTGCTTGCCGCCTTTTTCTCCCAAACAAGGAAAAGCTGAGCTTGTCAGCTTCCCACTGCTGATGGGGATAACTGGGTGTCACTGAAAAGCCAGAGTGAAAGGCAAGGAACATGCCCAGTTTGCTGAAAGGACTGCCCCAACCCTGGCAGTGCTCAAGGGCAGGTTGGACACAGGGGCTTGGAGCAAGCTGCTCCAGTGGAAGGTGTCCCTGGTCATGGCTGGGGTTGGAGCTGGAGGAGCTTTAAAGTCCCTTCAACACAAACCATTCTGTGGTTCTATGATCAACAATGCATCATAGATGACTCAGTAATAGTCTTGGTTGATAACAACGGTCACAGGGAAGAGCTTCTGCCTACGATCTCATCTCACTCTCCCTTCTTTCTTGCCTTTTATAAAACCCTTCTTTTTACCAAACAAAATCCCAAACTCCAGACACAAGGTCATCCAAGCACTGTCTCCCTAAGTGTGCTCTCTGGACAGACTGCAGCCAAAGCGATCTCCAGTAAATCTAATTGAATACATTAATGGGGATCCATAAAACAAAGTTGTACATTGCACAAGCACAGTTATTTATGGCACTGGAATCTCACTGATTAGAGCAATAAATAATGCAGGCTGTTTCACTGGGAAATAATATGAAATCAGTTAATCCACGGGAGCAATGAAGAGAACTGGAACAATTCTGCTGTTTTCTAATGCAGTGATTTCAGAGCAGCAGCTCTCACAGCTTCACTTCTCAAAGCATTAAATCTCCACTTATTTGGTGATAACTAGGGGAAAAAAATCCCCTTTTGCTGTTTATCCCATGAGCGAACCTACCCCTTGATAGTGCAGACCAATGGGATTACAACTCGGTCATAGGCTCACCATGACACCTGCAAGATCTCAACTTAATCCAGGGCCACAGTTCAGTTTGTACCAGCTTTGAGTCCTCTTGCAGTTTAT
Organism: Pezoporus flaviventris; assembly: GCF_033815535.1. Classification (NCBI taxonomy): domain Eukaryota; kingdom Metazoa; phylum Chordata; class Aves; order Psittaciformes; family Psittacidae; genus Pezoporus; species Pezoporus flaviventris. Next base: position 2,861,407 of record NW_026892607.1, on the reverse strand, counting down.
TTAGGCTTAACACCAGCAAAGCACTGCAGCCCCACTGCCTGAACCCAATCACAGTCCTTCTGCAGCAGCACATGGCAAGCAAAGACCACAGCTCTCCCTTGCATGACTGTTCTACCTAACACAGGCATAAATCATAAGGGACAAAGCTGCTGTTACATAAGCAAAGTAAATAACCCTCTCTCTGGGTGCTTGCTGGGAGCTGGTTTATCCCCACTGCATATACAGCCATTCTCCAACATGGGAAAGGAAATCTCCCAAAATACGTATGTATAACATTTATGTGTAACATTAACAACCAGGTCCTCTCCCTCTCCCCACCTCTTACCATTTATATAGGATCCAGGCTGGTTCCCCCTAATTTAGGGCTGGATTATGACACTGATGTGCAGGTGGATTTGGGATTAGCATCCTGGAGAAAACCCTGCCAAACATGCTTTTCCCAGGATCTGCAATGTGCAGGTGAACAGTTCCCCCTGCTGCACTGAGCTGTGCTTATGTCTCCTCTAACCAAATACTTTGCCAGCTTAATAGGCTATCCAGTGAAAGTACTGGTCTGGGAATACCTTTGCATTACCTTATGGCAGTCTACTTGGAAGATACAGCTGTACCTCATGGCATTTAGACAGTGAAGGAGATCATTTCCTTGCACTTCTTCCCCTCAATCCTGCATTACTAAACCAAGACCAAACATGATCTAGAAGACAATATATATTACAACAGCATTCAGCGTATCTTGCCAGGAAACCATCATTTATAACATCACCCAATGCTTTAGGGCTCTCTTCAGTGAATACTCAATTTTAAGTTTCTAGAAGCAGCTTTAGTGCTCACACCAAGAGGTGAATGCAGCATCATGAAAGGATGTGGCTGCAGCCATTCTCCCCAGGTTCTGCAGGATCTGCCTCAGACTCAAATCTGCAGGACCTCAAATGTGCAGCATTTGAATTTGGAAAGTTATCCCAGTGTTGAGCTCTGAATAACAGGACAACTGCTTCTAGTGTTGAGTGCTGTGCTGCTTCAAAACATTCTCCATACTCACAGTGAACCGTGCAGCTGTGGCAAGTGCTGCAGGACTGACATTACAGTGAGGTATAGGGATGAAACTCACATCTAGCTGCGCTACAGCTGGTGATCAGATCTGCACCCATACTCATCCAGTGCTCCTTGGTCAGCAGGAGGTCCAGGAGCTCCCAGACATGCATCTGCACTAGGCCCAAGGCTTTGAGCAACAGGAGGAAAGTCTACCTTTATTTTCTCATTGCCCCTCATCATCTCCTGGTACCCTGAATGCTCTTCTAGTGCTCTACTGACTCTCCTGCTGTGCCTCTCTAAATTCAATGGTTATCTCTCCATTATATTCCCTTATGGGAACAAAGCACCCAGAAGGATGATATTCTCGTGCAGCTATTTCTTTTTTTATTGTCTGAATACAAAGTTACTGGAGATATTAAGCAGATTTATAAACAATGCCACTCATTTTACCCAAACACGTGCAGTTTCAGAGCTGTTACTGAAGTACTTACTATCTACAGCAATAGAAAACGGAGAGTTTTACATTTGAGGATAGTTTATATCCCCTCTTTACACAGTAAGACTACATAAGCACTTTTCTAATAGCAGTTTTTCTTAGTAAATCACATTACTCTTGCTCTCACTCTCAGGGCCACTGCCATTACGTGCTTCATGAGCAGGATTTGCTTTAACCATCCTGATAAAGCTCCACAGGGTAATAAACACAATCCTTGCAAACAACGAACCCATCAGAACAGTTCAGAAAGCAAAGCTTCTCATGCACTGGAAGCACAGAAAACATTTACCCCATTTGTTAGCAGAATAAGCAGACACCAGTAGTTTCAGAAGCTTGACTGTTGCTGACTGAAAGTCTTCTTCTGACCTTCCAAAGTCCCAAAATCCAAACCAATTATCACCATCATTTTCCTGTTCAGCTCTATCATTTGTACCTGCCCAGGCCTTCTCATTTACCTAATCACTCCTCAGTGAAAAAGGGGAAAAAAAACCAGAGAACAGCTACTAACCTCCTCTTTTCTTGATATCAACCTGCCCGTTCATCTCCCAGAGGTCCTTCAACATCTTCTCAAGTAATTGTATTGCATTTAAGGCACACTCACAGAGGAGTGCTCAGAGCCATTCGTTGCGAGACAAATGAACACGCATGGGAGGATATTAGCCTGATGTTCTTCACCTCCTGAAAGAAGCTGGAATAGGCAAGTGAGCCCCCCATACACTACAAGCTCTGGATTAAGCAGAAGCTTTGCCCTGGAGTGAAGACCTCACTTTGAGTAGATCTTTGTGCCTTCACTGTGCTTCCTGCCCTTTGGTGTCCCCATGTTGTGTTCACTGTAGACTGTGCCTTCCCTCAGCTTTAACAGGTAACTTCCAGTGTGGAATGGAGCTGCTCAGCTGCAGGAGAATCACGAAGAGAGTGTGTCTGAGCTACAAAGGTTAAAGTTCCGTTATCCCAATAAAAACGTATTGTTTAGAAAACGCTTTGAGAGCTTCCAGGAGAAAAAAACTGAAATTTTGTTCCTTCTCTCTCCTGCTGTGGATTAAGTTTTTTACTCTATAACTGGTCTAAGAATCAGCCAAAACAGAAATGCAGCTATACCTGGGTTTATAGAACTGAAGATAAGGGGGATACGTGGGCAGCAGAAACAATTGCATACTACATTATAAGAGCTACCTGAACTTAACAAAGCAATGTGTATGAGTCCAACTTTGTGGATGGAGTATGGCAAACAGTGGTTGCTGGACGCACATTTGCACCAGTGTGAGAATAAGGGGGGTTGCTGCACACCTACACGTACTTCAAGCCCACAAGCAGCAGCATAATTTGTTCCTGTGGTATAAATGTGATTTCAAACAGGCCACACCAGCTGCTATCCCATAATCACATTAGACCAGCATTGCCACCAAAAGAAATGCCCTTCCTTTCTTCCAGCATCAAGTGTATACACACCAGGTTCCCGCTCCCTTTCTCCTTGGTGGTGGTATAATCATTCCTCTGGCTATGCAGGGAACGAACCTGGAGAACCAACCCTGGTTAAAACTACCCAGTTTAAAATCTTGGTAATTATAATTCAGTTCCATTTGTTCAATCCAGTTTGCACTATAAAAATATTGGTCCATATTTCTACGATTAGAATATGTCTTTTGCAACATAAAGTAATGGAAAAGCTTTCACAAGGATGAGTAACACCCATTGTGAGATACCTTCCAGGGAGTGAAATCTCAAAGGTGGAGGGATATTATGGGTGTGTGACTGCACACCTGATTCTCAGGCTTCATCAGAGCGTTTCAGGTGGGGCTGCCCTCAGTAAGGAGCCTACAAACTCTAGAAGCCTTCAGAAAGCACAGCACAAATGTGGCTATTAAGTAAATCTAAATGCGCATTTACGTGGTCTGAGGCTGGTGGTGGAGGCAAAATAAAGTTCACTGTCACCAGAAAGAATTTTAGGAGATAAAAGCTGGATTCTGGGCTCCTGCACTCATTTATAATCCCACTGCCACTGATTAAAAACCACCTCAAACCTGAACCTGAGAGTAAGGAAGATGATGAGATCTGAGGGATGTTTACTTGCAACCCAAGATGACAGCAGCAAGAAGCAGTCTCAGACTGATAAAGACTATGACTGACTCGTCAGGAAATGTATCCCACGATTAAGAAAGCTCATTTTACACCTGGTTCATCATTGTGGAGCTCTGTTTTAAGGTACAGGTATGTGCTTTTCCTCCAATTACTTTCTCTCCCCTTTTTTATCAATGTACTTTGCCTTAGCAATCAGAAATTGTTGTGTTTTTATCTTCTAAAAGAAGCCCTACAGAGTCTGGCTGGGCTGGGAGTGAAACTGATAAAACCTCAGAAATTCAGAGATAGTGGCAAAATTTGCCTCATGTATTTTTGTTCTTCTCGCTCTGCCAAGTTTGAAATGCAAATGCTGGGAACCTGCACAGGGTAGTGCTTAGAGATAAACAAATGCAGCTTCAAGTGAAAAACCTCACACGAGGCAAAGCATGCTACACAGACCCCATGTGTCCTGAGCTCCAGAATGCCACAGAAGGCCCAGCTCTGTCATTTGGTCCAGAATGTGACCATCAGAATAATCTCTGCAGCAAATTAACACACGTTCTGGCTCAGTGACATTTATCTTAAGTGCCCAGTTGCTACCTGGCATCTTCCCCCCTCCCTTATTATTGTCTGTATTCGGCACTAATAAAATTCCTGCTGGTTTTGATATCATGCATCTCATTTGATTTCAGCCACCAGCTATGGATTTCCATTAGTGATTTTCTTTTCTCAAGGTTCCATATGCCAAAAGGTGAGGGGTGAAATGAAAGCCATCACCTTGCTTTTTAAACCCCATCCACTGCTTCATGAGAGGCAAGAGGAGCTGCCCGGCTGTGTCTCCCTCTTTCAGCGAGCTGTTGAGAAAGGGTGAAAGGTTTCTCATTCCCAAACATGGAAGAGTTCTCTTCAGAGGAGCAATTCAAACCATTTTATCTGTGCCTGAGCTCTCGGAGCAATTTGCTGAATTCAAGCGTGATGGAGAGAGGGGCACTGAGGAAACTGCTAAGGGCAAAGCCTGTTGCACAAGGGAGGTCTCACCTTGCAAAGGGCAGAATCGCTTTGGCCCTGGCACATTCATGTCCTAAGACCACATGTAGGGACAGGCCAAGGGGAATGGCTTTAACCTGCCCAAGGGGAGACTGAGATGAGCTCTTAGGCACAAGCTCTTCCCTGTGAGGGTGCTGAGGTGCTGGCACAGGGTGCCCAGAGAAGCTGTGGCTGCCCCATCCCTGGCAGTGTTCAAGGCCAGGTTGGACACAGGGGCTTGGAGCAAGCTGCTCTAGTGGAAGGGGTCCCTGCCAGTGAACTGGGGAGCATTGTATGGAGCAGGGACTGCAGCATGTGCAGACGCAGCAGCAGAGCCAGGGCAGCAGGAACTTGTGGGGCTTGGTGGGGACAAAGGCTGTGCTTCCTGTTGATCCCCTGCTGCCAGCAGGTGACTGAGGTAACCAGAAGTGCTGATACCTCCTGGGTTTGCGTTCCAGAGGATGGGCTCTGTAGAGCATCAGACCAATAATGAGACAACATGCTTTAGCCTTGCTTGTCTTCTTTCTCTCAGGTGATCTGAGGGATGTTTACTTGCAACCCAAGACCAGAGCAGCAAGAAGCAGTCTCAGACTGACTCTCATTAGGAAATGTCTCCCATTTAATTAAGACTACTCGTTTTGTACCCGAGTCATCATTTTGGAGGACTTTTGCCCTACAGGCCCTCTTGTCCATGGGGGGTTTTCAAGCCCACAGGCTGTAAATGCATGTTTGCATTTTTGCATTTTCAGAATGTTAATACGATAGGTCAGGGACAATTGGTTTCATTAGATTACTGTGTCTGAACAGCTACTTGATGCCTATTGGACTTGCTTCTTTTTGTGTGTGTTATATTTAGGTGTGACCTTGAATTTTGTTTTCTTTTGTTCATTTGTTCCAGAAAAGGTTTTTTTCTCTCTCCCTATCTTGACAACAACTAGAAATGGAATTTTCTGGTTTCAAGCTCACACATGAGCATAGTACTCAAACAAAATGTTATGAGCATACAGCGCTGGCTGTCCATCAGAGAATGTTATCCTCTCTCATTCTGGCTATTTAATACTCACTCACTTTTTCCTTGAGATGGACTGGTCCTTCAGCATGATTGTGTTTTAAACAGGGTTGGTCAAAAAAGCCTGAGAAAGTAGGGTTCCTTTTTCCTTTACTGACCGTCCAGATGCGACTGCACACAACAGTGGTTGTCCTCCTTTGCTCCATGGAGATGTGAGTGTGTTAACCTGTTGCTGATACTCAGCCTGCTATCTGCAAAATCCAGGTACTGAAACAATTTCTCTGCAAAGCCAGTGCTCCACAGGGTTTCAGTTCCCTGCTGATTCCTTGCTGCCTGGCACTCAGTCACCTGCAGCTCGGGTCCCCCTGCACTGCCATGCTCTGCACAATGACATCCATCCTGACATGAGCAGCCTGCAAATTCTAACAGAAATCACTATCATAGCATAGGTATATACAGAAATAGTCATGATTTCTTGATATTCTCAAGTCAGAGGGGTTGATAAGCATCATATACTCCAGAGGAAACCTCAGTAATTTCCATCATTACTGCAAAGCTTTTTGTCACTACATTTCTTATTTTCATTAACAACATTCTTGCTGGTAGACTCTCAGCCTGCTGTGACCATACACACAAAGGATTTAGTCTGGTTCTTCGGTCCTCTTTCCCTTCCTAACACACTGGAACAGGTCTTGGGAATGTGCTTCGGAAGCTCCCTCCCTTCCCACTCAACAAGCAGACAGGGACTGTGGGACCAGACTCAGCCTCTGCTGTACTCCAAGGGGGAAACACTTAACCCGCTACTGCCAGGAAAATGCACATAACCTCAGGCTAAACAACAGCTTTGAACAAAAACATATCCCTGACTTCTAATCCTGATTCTGCTTCAGAACTGTGATGACATAAAGGTCAAAAGATGCAGCTCTTACTTCCAGCAGACTTCTGTTTTCCTTTAGAAATGTAATAGTTCGACCTTTAAGCTTTCCCCACACCTCTGTGATTCCACCTCCCTTTATAATGTGCATCTACTCATGTTCAATAAAAGCAAAACTGATTTCTTGTAGTCAGCCTACAAGGTACTGCCGTTTAGAAATACTTAAGAAGAAAGGAATCATAAAATACTGAGTATATCACATGAAAACTGTATGTAGGACTCCAACCACTTATATTTTTCTTTCAAACAGAAACTCATAGTAAAGAATAAGATCATAAAAGGAGCAGCAATAGATAACAAAAGCTGAAGAATTGTTTCTCTGAATATTACAATGTACTTAAGATAAATGATCCTTCCCTAGTGTTGTCTGCCCCAGAAAAATGGTACCAAAGGCAGTTAAGATCCATCTCAGATTTTTCTTATCCAGACCTTATCTCTAAAGCAGAGCTCCATGAGGACAGCACCAGTCATGTTTCCCTGCATACTCTTTATACTGCAGTATCATAGAACCCCAGCCTGGTTTGTGTTGGAAGGGACCTTAAAGCTCCTCCAGCTCCAACCCCTGCCACAGGCAGGGACACCTTCCACTAGAGCAGCTTGCTCCAAGCCCCTGTGTCCAACCTGGCCTTGAACACTGCCAGGGATGGGGCAGCCACAGCTTCTCTGGGCACCCTGTGCCAGCGCCTCAGCACCCTCACAGGGAAGAGCTTGTGCCTAAGAGCTCATCTCAGTCTCCCCTCGGGCAGGTTAAAGCCATTCCCCTCATCCTGTCCTCACAGACTGTTGTCCAAAGCTATGGACACTTCCGTGGTATCTGCTGTAGTTTCTTCACTAACAAAGTGCAATGGAAATGCAGCATTAATAGCTGTTGTTGTTACTTATGCAACACACGGAATCACAACAGCCTCTCTGCCAGCCTCAGGCACAGTGTTGGTCCTGGGCACTAAGTGCAACAGATGTGAGGTGTTGTACAGGAGGGTGACAGCCACCTGTATCTCGAGCAGGCAGCACCGCTGTGCCAGCTCCAGGATAACCTGCAATCCATTAAATCCAGTAATGACCATCAGCTCCACCAACATCCATTGGAGCAGCCATGGAAGCGCTGTGCTCTCACACTGTTCTCATGAGTGAAGGCTAAGAGCTCAGAGTTTACTATGGGTAGTCTGCTGCTTCTCTGAGTATGCTTGCCTTAGCTGTGACTGAGGAGAGGCAGAGGCAGATCATAGAATCATAGAATAGTTAGGGTTGGAAAGGACCTTAAGACCATCAAGTTCCAACCCCCCTGCCATGGGCAGGGACACCTCACACTAAACCAGGTCACCCAAGGCTTCGTTCAACCTGGTCTTGAACACTGCCAGGGATGGAGCATTCACAACCTCCCTGGGCAACCTAATCCCAGTGGAGAACTGAAGCATTCTTGCAGCCCCATGGCACCTGATGGTCTGACACAGCACTGTCAATGAGTCTGCAAAAAGCATCATTAGCCTCCCATCGCCATAGCAACCCATCATTTGGATTCATGTGCATTCCTGTGCGTGTTCAGCTCCCCTGTGTCCATGGTGAGACCACTGACCCCCTGTGATCCCTTCACCCTGCAGCTGAAGCAGCTGGACCGCAGAGGAGCGCGGCGCTGTCAGGCTCAGGAGAGCTCTTTGCATCTCCAGCATTATCTCACCCAGACCTGAGGAGCCATCTGACATCTCACTAATTTTCAGGGCACGGAGCAAGAGATACAGAGCAGAGGTCACCAGAAAGTTGTGATTCTCCTTCAGTGCAAACACAAGCCCAGGAGAAACAAAAAAGCATAAATCTCAGGATAAAGGACAAATAATTCTACAAAGATCAGACAATGCTTCCTTCTTTCTTCCCTTTCCTCACTCCATAAATCATTTTATTTATGTAATGGGGAACAATAAAGCGAGCCAGATTTAGAAAACATTTCTTCCTGTCAGAGAGTAAAATGATTGATGCTGTGCAAAACCAGTATCTAAGTTTAAAAGAAGAAAGCTTTCAGGGATGATTTACTGAAATCCACTGAAAGGTTGGATGCGGGGACTGAAAAATACCAACTATTCACACCAAATGAATTAATTAAATATGTGGGAATGGCCTTGAATAGTTAGAACTGAGCAGAAGAGGGGAAAATGCATGAGATTGTCTTCAATTTAGAGCCATATTATAAGTAGAAATGATTTAAGACTAACAATGTAGCCCAAATATCTCAAGACAGAATAGAAGCCTTCGACTTAAACAGTGGAGCTCTTATCGGGCTGCCTTGGCATTTGTATGACAATGTATTAGTGTGGCACCAGAATCATAATTCTCTGCTGATTGTAAGCAAAGCGTTTTTCTCAGTCTTGTGTTCCATTCTCTGTTTAAGATAAAAGCCCTGCTGAAGTGCCATACAATGAACATGTACCGCATGAAGTGTCTAATAGAATTTGGATTTATAATACAGCGCTTGTCCCCGAGTAGATTGGTTTAATGTGGTAAGTCTGAGTAGGTGGTACTGTGAGCAAGCTGCATGGTCACCATGCACCAGCTCCATCTCACACGGAGGACTGGGGATCTTCAAACCAGAAATGAACAAATAAACACCAGCACTGGAGCTGGCACTGGAAAGGTGCTTCTGAGGCAGTATTTCCATATGAAGAATCAGTTCTTAAGCAGTGACTCCCCGAGTCAGTGTTAGCTATGCAGGCAGAACAGGCAGTGGTAGATCATGGGGCTGGGGCTGGCATATCCCCGCTCTGCTGTGGACAGAGCTGAGCCCTGAGCTCTCTGCAGAGGAACCAAAATGAAACCTGAGCTTCGCTTTAAACAAGCTGTTCAACTACATCCCTGTCAGCCTGTGCTGCACCAGTTTAGGGTCTTCCTGCAGAACCAGGACTCACTCCATCTCTGAAGCCAGAGCTCAGCTGAGCTCTGCTTAAGGTTGCATAGGGCTTGGAGCAAGCTGCTCTAGTGGAAGGTGTCCCTGCCTGTGGCAGGGGTTGAGACTGGATGAGCTTTAAGGTCCCTTCCAACACAAACTAGTCTGGGATACTATGACAAATATTAAGGTCTTCTTCCCACAGGGTACACATGATGGAAGAGGGAGCAGGAGACAGCTGCCAGACCTGTGAAATGCCTTCTTCTGGCTTCTCTCTTCACCAGGCATTTGTGGGTCTATTTGTTACATCCTTCACCCTGCCACCTAAGCAAGTTGTATCATACTGGCTTAAATGTGATGAATTAGATCCTGAACATGATTACATTGACTGATGCTACTGTGATAGAGTGGAGGCTGTTGTTAAAAAAATAAACAGTATATTAAAAAGAGCAAGAGTGGCATTCTTATTGTAAATGCAAGTCTGGTGCTCCAAAATCTGTAGCTCCATGGCAGCACAGGCAAAGGGCACAGGGGATGGAGATCACAGAATCCTAGACTGATTTGGATTGGAAGGGACCTTAAAGCTCATCCAATCTCCCCTCTGGCAGGTCAAAGCCATTCCCTTTGTTCTTTCCCTATAGGCCCTTGTCTAAAGCCCCTCTCCAGGTTTCCTGTAGCCCCTGCAAGAGTTGGAAAGCATGGCCAGAAGCTACGTGCCAGTGGCAGGGCAAGGGCAAGGGCTCCACCAGGCAAAGCAGGAGAAGCTAGTTTACCTTTCCTGAGAATAGGTAGGAATGTTTATTTAATGGGTTTACTTCTCCTTGGCCAGTTAAAGCACACATGAGGAATGTATTCATGCCTTACCACTGTGCTGTGAGTATTCTGGGAGTTGCCTAGCCTGAAATGTGTTTTCTTTTCCTTGCTCAGATTTGAAGCCTTGGCAACACACAAACACTGCATTTATTCAAAGCCTTTTCCATAGATCTTGCCTAGATGAAAACATGTTTCACAGGTTAAAACATAAACTAATTCAAAGTTGCCAGCTCTCTGTTTGTTGTGACCCAAACCATTCTGTGATGCTCCTAGCACAGAAGATCAGAAAGATCAGCTCACTTCCAGCAAGAACAACACAACTGTGCCTGTTCGGCGTGTTGCTGCATGCTTTTTGCATTAAAGCCCATCCATCCGTCTATCCATCCTTTGAGTTGTCTGTCTGTGATCTTCACACTTCTCCATGAATCCAGCCTCAGAGGTGGCAGCAACTCGGTTGTGCCATAGACAGAACACGGCAGAATGATTTCAGGGAAGTCTGTGTGAGTAGCGGGGTGGTGAAGCAATATATTGCAAACATGTTTTCCATTTCTCTCTGTTGTAAATCATCACATTCAATTCTATTTCTGTGTGGAATGAGGCACTCCTGTTGTTTGAGATACTCAGCTGTGCCTCATGCTGGTGAGAAAAATAACATGAAAAGTGATTACAGAATCATAGAATCCCAAACTGATTTCTGTTGGAAGGGACCTTAAAGCTCATCAGTTCCAGCCCCCTGCCATGGGCAGGGACACCTTCCACTAGAGCAGGTTGCTCTAAGCCCCATCCAGCCTGGCCTTGAACACTGCCAGGGATGGGGCATAAAACACAATGCTGCTGGCAAGGAACACCATAGAGCACTCACAAAATAGATGGGGCAAAGAGGTGGTGGATAGGTTTTGGTGTAGATAAATGTAAGGTACAGGACAGAAAAGAGAAAGCTCTGGATATGGTGGCAGGATGGTGCTGAGCTCAGAAAGCAGGAGGAGGATGGAACTGAGGTTTACAAACACTGGGAGGCACTGAATAAACTGGACGTGGAGCTGACATTCAGTCATACACAAGAAGAACTTGAAAGTGGCCGGTGGGACTAGGAGGAGGTTGCTTGAAAGCAGATAAAAGAACATCTTTCTTCACACGGCAGGTCATGAACCTCTGGAACCTGGGGCCACAGGAGACTCTGAGGCAAACAGGATCAGCAGACTCGGAAAAGGATAAGATAAATTCACGAACAGGAGGTCAGTGGCTACCAAAGATGTTAAGAAGGGATTTAACTTCTAACATCCCTAATACAGCTCTTCTATATGCTGGAGGAGTATACGGCAAAGGGGCAGCAAAAACTGGTTAAGACTCAGATGCTCTTCATGAATAGCGTTGCCCACTGCCCCTGCCACAGACAGGGTCCTCGTATTAAATGAGGGTGCATCCGACCCAAGTCCAGAAGTTGATCTTAAGTAAGGATGAATCACCAGCCACAAGCACCTACTTCAACCAACTTGTGGATGGTTAAATGAAAGAAATCCTACTAACTACACTAGTTCCAATGGATGAGAACCCGTTAATCAGTCCCTTAATATCATTAGATTAGTTCCCAAATCATTCCATACTTTTCCCAGTCATAAGCTTCCATCTCTTCCCACCACTCAACATGATAAACCTCCTGTGCCAGGTTTTCTGGTGTCTCTCACATCTTAGGATTTCACTTGTTGGAGTGAGGTCCTACATCTTACTGCCTATCTACCAGGACATCATCCTTGCAGCTCCACCTCTCACGTGTCACACCAGGTAATCTGTAAATTGAACATGATATGTTCCATGCAGCAAGACATGGGGCAGGTTTGAGATGTTCCACATCTGGCACAGAAGGTCACAACATGATAAAATTCCAGGCTGCTGCTCTATAGTATTCACTTCAGTGGAAGGTAATAACCTTATTAGAAAAATCCAGTTGTCTCCTATAAAAAGGTGAAACAAAGAAGGCATTTGCTGTTAAACGCCATACATTTTTAAGCCCATAATTTTTTTTTTTTTTAGTTTCTAAAGCTATAGGACCTACAGCTTTAAGGGAATGAGGCATTTACAGGCATAACCAAAACAAGAACCTTGTGAGTGTCCATCCCTCCTACCTTCACTTTCTGTAATTCACACAGTTTTGTCAGAACGGGGAATGTGGAAAGGAACAGCTTAAGTTGGTATGGGGTGGAATACAGATTGTTACACAGCATCTCTATATGCAAAATTCATGCACTAACCTGCTGCTAATGACAGCTAATGAACCAGGCTGGGAGAGGTAATGCAAACAGTAAACAGTGTCATTACAGCAATTTATAAATACCTTTTATTAAACATTAAAAGCAGCTGTTTAATAATAACACTATTAGGAAGTGAGCTGGATGATGAATTCACAGCTAGTTAGTTTGTGGCTCATCTCCTGGGGACCTTCCCAAGCATTGCAGAAAGCACATGAGTGTGGATTTTCTTCAGAAAAACTCTTCTCTCATCCTACATTAGCCTTAGAATCCCAGCCTTGTTCGTGTTGGAAGGGACCTTAAAGCTCACCCAGTTCCAAGCCCCTGCCACGGGCAGGGACACCTTCCACTAGAGCAGCTTGCTCCAAGCCCCTGTGTCCAACCTGGCCTTGAACACTGCCAGGGATGGGGCAGGCACAGCTTCTCTGGGCACCCTGTGCCAGTGCCTTGGGAAGAGCTTCTGCCTAAGAGCTCATTTAGGAATTCCTAACCTAGGCTGTGGGGCCCTGGTGAGCAGCTTCTTCAGCTGCGATGTTTGGGTCATGGCCAGGCTGCAGGTCCACAACTGCCCATTGCCTCAGCATAGGGCCAGCCTCTTGATGCCACCTCAAGACACTACGTCTCACTCAACCCAACTCAGCTGCAAGACTTCTTCCTCTTTAACATGTGTTTTAGAAAAGAATTATGTGCTGTTTTCCCACAAGATTTATACACAATCTTTATCTCTCCTAGGTAGAAAGAAATAGCTTCACTTTACCTCTATTAGTCTGATGTGGCTATTAATCTTTAGAAGTATCAACAGAGTCTATCACCTCCAGGTATCTACCATTAATATACAGAGCACTGAATCACAAGTGGCTAAAATTGAAACACACCAAAAATAATCCTTTTTCCTTTTCTCATTCATTCCTTTTCTCCCCAAGCTCAGAACTTTGCAAGACTTTATGTATCATGCCTCTGAGGAGGATTTTTTTGTCTCTTACAGGTCTCCCATTTTCAGACTTGCACCTTCTGTGAGAATGAAGCTTGAAATACAAAGGTTTCTTACAGGGAGGCTTTGTATTTTTTTAACTAAGAGGCAGAGAACAACATCTACAGTTTCTTGGGGATAAATGATCTTTAACTTAAGCAATTTGTCAGGCTACATTTGAAGAACATGCAAACATTTTCCAGAAAACTACTCTTATGGGTAACCGCCATCCCCAGCAGAAGCCCTTGGATTCTGTGGGAACACATTCATATTTCACTGCCACAGATGCCCAGGCAGCTGTGTAGAAACCCATTAGCGGTGGAAGCTGCCGAAACATAACTGACAATCAGTCTGCTGAGAAAATGAAATAAAAGGAGCTAATCCTGGAATAAAGGATAGGCAGATGACTTTCATCTTAATGAAAAAAACTACAGATAAAATGAAACAAAAAAAATATAATACATAGCAAAGAAAACTAATAAATGCTCTGAAGTATCTTCTCAGAAGTCCAAAGCAGCAGATTTAGTTTAGGAAATGGATTTATAACTGATTACTTGCTCTTCAGAGATGTTTTATTATAGAATCACAGAATCCCTTTCTGGTTTGTATTGGAAGGGACCTTAAAGCTCCTCCAGCTCCAACCCCTGCCACGGGCAGGGACACCTTCCACTGGAGCAGCTTGCTCCAAGCCCCTGTGTCCAACCTGGCCTTGAACACTGCCAGGGATGGGGCAGCCACAGCTTCTCTGAGCAATGCATCATTTAAAAATAGATTCATTATTCATTTTTATTCCTTTCAACACAATCCTGGGACTTTTTTTCTAATTAATTGCTAAAATACTTTCCATGTATACCTAAAATTTACTTGTATTTGAAGCTCACCCATAATACAATCAACATAGAGCAGATTGTCGCAAGCAGCTTATACAAAGAAAATGGCTTTTCTACTGTTGTGTTTGAAGTAGGACTGAGAATAATAGATTTGCCTGGTTTTAAACACCAAGGAGACCTGGCTGTGAAAGCAGCAGCCCAGGTCTCTCTGTACAGACATGAGCAGCTTACCTGCACGCTGCTAAGACTCACAGTGCACAGCCTTTTTCAGACCAACAGCTCACAGGCGTGACAATTTATCGTTTTCCCATTCTTTCAGCTATGTTTAGGACCTTCTGGAAACATTGCTCTTCATTTCTTGATTAATTCCTCAGTAATATGATGTTTCCCAAAGTTAACACTCGCAGTAACAACTGCAAACATCGAGTCAAAGTTGAACCCATCTGATTTTAGCACATGGAATATATTTTCCTGCTCTCAATCATGACTCTGTCCATCACCGTCTTGACCATAATCAAGTAGCTAATGGATTTGCAACACTCAATTACTGGAACAGCAATATTTTCATGCTTTGAAATATCAGAGGTCACAGAGACAACACAGAGAAATGTATGTTCTTTTAGATCAAGGCTTTGATTGTTAGCTCATTTGAAAGAGTAATTAGTTATCAGTATGTATGAGTATACATAATCGCAGTTAATTATGGTGTATATATCTGTAAAACTTGTGATATATCAGGACATTTCCCTTGAACCACGCAGCACTTTGCTACAGCATCGAGTGGTCTTTATGAACAACTGTAGATAGCACTCTGGTATCTATTTATTGCTTCCACAGCAGCTACTGCATCATCTTCTGTATTTTGTGTTTAGTAAGATAAATATTTGTGGGAGTTCTGCTCGAGCCAGATGCGACATATTTGTGAGATCCATTCCATTTGCATGATGGCTTGCATCTGACAGCCCGCAATGAATAACAGAAACTTCCTCTGCAGAACCAACAGTCAGCCCATGGCAATTATCCCTGTCCTCATTGATACACGCCAGCTCGCTTCCTCAAACATGCCAGGAAATACAAAGCTTTTGGGGACGGATAAGGGGAATCTATTTTCATTATTGATGAAAAGTGATTGTAATAAAATAGCAGCGTAAGTCAGCCCACAAAAAAGTGCCTAAATAGGTACACTTATCCATAGATCATTAGGATACTGAGCTGCTCTTCCCCAGGTTTGCCCCCCAAAAAAGCTAATTGGTATAAAATAATTTTACACAGCAAATATAAAAACTAAATGATAGAATTCAAACTGCAAAAAGGCTGAGTATGTAAGATATTTCTAGCTGAAAATATTTCACTTAGAGTTACTCTAAAAATAACTCTTTTCAAACTTATCTTTACATTTCAATGGCATTGAAGTAAGTTGTGTACGAAGTCTGTAGAAAAATCTTTGATGATCTGACTCTTATTTGATGGTTATTGTTGTTTGAGATCAGGTTTGATCTCAAGAAGCAGATGGTTTGGGGAAATACAGCAGCTTTTATCAAAGACAGGTCAGGGTCAGCTCTGAAGTTCCTTCCAGGAGCAAATAGTATTTCTCTGGTATTCCCAGCTCTTAGCCTCACCCGAGCCACATCCTCTGTCTTCCCTTGGTCATTTCGCAGACCTTCTCAGTGAGTTTCTGCCCTGTGTTTAGAGGAAGTCATCCTCTGCCTTGGTTCTCATCCAAAATTCTCAGGCCTCAGAGCTATCCACATGGACCCCACTACTCCTTCCTAGTGTCACTGCGCAAATCAGCTCTTCCTGCAGTCTCTTCAGCAGCCTGGTCACCTCCAGAAGGCTGAAGTCCTCCTTTAGGCCACTGAGTTCAGGTTAAAATTTCCAGAGAGCTCTATAAACCCCACCTAGCTATGTCTCTACCTTCACTTGAGACTGCCAGCCCCTGCCAGAAGATCCTACTCTGCACACAGTACCCACTGCACCTTCACAACATGTATTCCTGACCATCTCTGTGAAGTATCTGTTGCACATTGCCATTAATGACTTCTTAAAAAATAATCCATTATGAGACCCTCTGACCTGGGGTATCAGCAGGCAGCACCTTCACAGGCAGTGCCCAGGACGTGGCACCGTGTCCCCAATCCTCACCATGAATAAGCAGTTTGGTTCCAATCAACTCAGAGCATTGGCATGAGAGCATACAAGATCTTCTCTCTGAGCTTTGTAATTAGCTCTTGTTGACTTTGAGAACAAGGTTTAATCAGACTTTGTGTGACTCTTCATAAGTGTGGCTGATTGACAGATGCACCCTTTTCTTTACCCATCTGACAAATAAGTGAAGTGGGAGCAGCTGCCATAATGAGAGAGGAAGGACTATCCTACAGGACCAATGAGAGGTGGTGGGCAGGGGTGACCATCTTACGTGGAACCAACCTCTGGTTCACACAGTCCTTCTCTTCCAGACCACCATCCTATGGCATGGCAGGAGGCTGTGCTAATTCCACAGAGCTGCTCTCCAGGACCCAACCATCTCAGGTGCAGATGTCACGTATGACTGGCCAGCAGACAAGACCCATCTCCCACCAGGTCTTGTTCAGTACTCATTGCAATCTACCACAAATATCCCATTATCTCAGTGGAATTGGATCAGGCTCAAGGAATTGTCCAGCCACAGGAGACACGGAGGTTCTCAGTGGAGTAGGACAAGAACCCAGCCCCACACCACGATCACCTCATCTCCCGGTTTTCCCCAGTGGCCCTTGACGTGGGCAGTGCCATCAGCAGCTCTTCAGGACGAACTGCTGCACACAGTCATCCACTCCACAGGACACTCAAATATTGTCTGGCACTCAGCAGACTGACTGTAGATGTCCTCTGTTTGATGACAAATGAGGCTCCTCATGGGATACTGCAATGGGAACAGACCATTGCTTTCCAGCAGCCACAGAGATGACAAAGGCTGGCTGCGAATTCTAAGTAATCACCTTATAATCCAAGGCAGACACTTCCCACTGCAGGCACAAGAGGACCTAAGCCCTTCACCAACATTATGTCCAGCAGTTGTCTGCTGCCTCCATTCCCATACAGCCTTGTATGTGCCACATATTCTACATGACATCTGCAACTTAAGATAAATGGGGCAAATTGATCTTTGCTTCCCAGTAAGTTTTGTCTACGCACTCTAGCTTTGAACTGGGACTGGTGCAGAAGCCAAAGAAACAATTATTTCATGAAGTAGCCAATTAAATTACCTTTATTAAGTAGCTTTTGATCAAAATATGTTAGCTTATAAAATGTCAGCCATTACAAATGTGAAGGAGAGGAAGAGATGAAGGAGAGGAAGAGCTGGTCAGCAGGATGGTTGCTGGTAGAAGTCAAGACACCCATTGATTTCATTGGTAATTGAATCAAATCTGTAAAGTACAAATTGATCTAAATATTGGAATTTTAATGTCAAAATGTCAAGATTCCTATGAACAGTAACTATTAGAAGGTAAAATGAGCACTAGGGGGTGTTGTAAAGGCATTCTGGGGAAGTATTAGGCATTGCTTTCCAATAAGCTGTACGGATGGAAGCTGATGAGGTACTTGGCTCATTTTGAGATGTGACAGCAGTTCCCCTTCAAATGAAGAGCTGCTGTTGAAGCATAAGAAGCTATAGGAGCTTGGGGAAAAAAGAGAGGGGGAAATGGAAACAAAGGAAGAATAGGCCAAAAGAAAAAGCCTAATTGCTAGCAAGAATTTTACCATGGGGAATGGAACATGAAGAACTGCACAGGGCAAGTTTTTTTGTTCCGAATGTACTGGGATGAAACCTAAAATTACTCAAATATTTACATTTTCCTCAATGGCTTTAATCCATTTTGCCATTTAATTGTACAAAGCCATCTTTCACAAAAGAGTATCTGTACTTTTTAAAACAAATTGTGGTTTTAAATTAAATAAAACCCCCTCAAAATCACATAAAAAGCTACAGATGGGAGTTTTTATACACAGTTGTTTGCCTTCAGCCATTAAGCACACCCTCACCACAGAGCTGCTGCACCTGCTGCTTTACAACCCAGTGTATCCGGTGCTGAATATTTATGGTGCATCCCCAGGGAAGTACAGCCTGGAAGTACCATCACAGTGTAGCAATGGTGCCGGCTGGAAGCAGCCACCGGTGGCTGGCCTCATCCACATCCCCACCAGCAGCAAGAACTGTGTCCTACCAGCACATGCACAAGGAGGGGAGATTCCAACTGGACACAAGAGGAAAAATTCTCCCAATGAGAATAAGCAGCCATTGAAATGATCTCCCCAGGGAAGTGGTGACTCCCCAGCATTCGATACTGTTAAGATTGGGCTGGACAGGGTGGTTGGGCATCTAGTCTAGGTCATGCAATGCTTAGAAAGGCTGGACCAGATGATCCTGAGGTCTCTTCCAGCCTGAGATTCTTTGATTCTCTGATTCTGTGAAGGGATGAAAGATATAAGGAAGAAATTGTTTACAATGAGGGTGGTAAAACAATGGAAGAGGTTTCCCAGAGAAATTGTGGATGCCCCATCCCTGTAATTACAGAATTACAGAATCAGAAAATCATTAGTGTTGGAAGAGACCTCTGGAGATCATTCAGGCCAAACCCCCTGCCAAGGCAGGACCACCCACAGCAGCCACACAAGTGGGTTTGGGATGTTGCCAGAGAGGGAGAATCCACAACCCCCCAGGGAAGCCTGTTCAAGTGCTCTGTCACCCTAAATGGAAAGAAGTTCTTCCTCGTGTTGAGGTGAAACTTCTTGTGGCTTAGTTTATGGGCACAGCAATTGTTCAAGGCCAGGTTGGACAGGGTTTGGAGCAACCTGCTCTGGTGGAAGGTGTCCCTGCCCATCACAGGGGGCTGGAACTGGGATTCTATCACATACAGCAAGATACATTGCAGGTACTTACAATCATTTTAAGAAGTCTTCCTCTAGTCACATTCCAAGTAATCAAAGCTACATTGAGATTGTACCAAGGAGACACAAGGTCCTCCCACAGAACCCCTCAAACACTGTGCTTTCACCTCATTTTCCCAGGCTGAAGCTGGAGACAGTAATGCCAACCTGTGATGTCCATGAGCTTGAGTAGTTTAAAGCCTCTTGTCTGCAATGGACAGGAATTCCTCATGTCCATGCAGACATCAAATCAATTGGTGCAGGTCTGTCCTGCTAGGAGGCTGCTAAATGTCTGCCCTTGTCTAGCTGAATCCACGGGGATGATACCACACAAACTGC
This sequence comes from Pezoporus flaviventris, assembly GCF_033815535.1. Classification (NCBI taxonomy): domain Eukaryota; kingdom Metazoa; phylum Chordata; class Aves; order Psittaciformes; family Psittacidae; genus Pezoporus; species Pezoporus flaviventris. The sequence goes on along the minus strand of NW_026892607.1, from coordinate 2,841,874 downwards.
ATCCCTATGTTAAACCTCTTTGAGATCAAGCCCAGACTCCTGAGCTCACACTTCTCCCTCACTGAGTCACTGTCTTTTTGCTGTAAAAGGACAATACCAGCATTTTTATAGCTGTTTGACCAAGAACAACCCCAAGCAGTAAGCAGAGAGGGTTCTCATGGCTTTTACTCCTGGCAGTCTGCAGTGTCTGGAATCCTTTGCAGCAACAAAATCAGTTCAGGTTTGTATGAGGGGCATTTTTCACGTTTTCCTCACACAGCGCAAGCTGTAGAGACCATTCTGGCTTTGTTCAGAGAAGTGTGTTGGCATCAGCAGAGTCTGCAAGGCAAGACCAGCACCCTGAGACTCCCACCCCACAGGAATGACTTGAGCACCCCCTCATCATTAAAACAATGCAGAATTAAATAAGTTAAAAAAAAAACAAACAAAAAACCACAAACATAAAAAAAAACCAAAGAGTTGGAAGAACAGCTTAAAAAAGGAATTGTCAAGACAGGTCAAAGCTGAGAAGGAAGTGGCCAAGTGCAGAGCAAAGCCGATGAAGAGCAATGGGAATGGGAGTACACATATACACAGAAATCCTTGAAAAGTTCAAAACTTGGAAACTTTTTGCAGTGCCAGTGGACTCACTCATTTTACTCAGGAGATTTGAGCCTCAAAGAAAGAAAAAAAAACCTTATTCTACCTCAGAAATAAATCAGATTTTCAAAGCCATATGGGTGTTTTATATTTATCTCCAGCTTGTTGCCACGCAACTTGGAGAGGCATCAGCTCCCTCGCAATGATTGCCATGAAACCTCCATCCAATTCTCTTCATTGTGTTACTTGATGGTAGTTTTGCCTGACCTGTAACCATCTGCCTATATTCTATTCATCCTTGACTTCTAAACAAGCAAACCACAACATCTTGACCCTCCTTTCAGGCACTTCTCCCCAGCAATGCTGTTGAAGACAGTAGAGTTGGAACTAGTACTTAGGGTGGCTATTAAAACTCAAGGGTACTCTTGATATTATTGACTGACTGTACAGCAGCCTTCCACATAAACCAAAGAGACCCACAGTCTTGGGGTGCAAAACTGCTTTCCTATTTGGATCCAACAAAGAAGAAAGAACCACTAATTGAAAAATAGATGTGACAGCACACACTCCTAAAAACAGACAAGAACCACTGAGACAGTTTACATGTGTCACCTTCCATCCTCAGAGGCCTGTAACTCAAAACTGGGTATTTTTCTACAAACAGCATCCCTGAGAGAAGTGTTTAGACCAGATGCAGAAATCTGTGGGCATCTATTTGAACTCTCTTGGTCAGGAGAAGGGCTGGAGAACAGAGCAGCAGAGCAAGAGGGGTGAGTAGTCAATAATATCAAGTTATATGCAGCAGCATCCAGTCAAAGGCAGATTATTAAAGTTTGCATGAGAAAAATACTTGCAAGGAGAATGTTCTTCAGAGTCAAAAACACAGGAGAAAAGGAAAGCTAATTCTCTGCTCAGCCCTTTTTGTCATGATCAGGGACCAAAGGGCACACTGCAGTGCAGCAAGCCCTGTTCCTCACTGCTATCATGCTCCTGAACGGGATCTGTACTACAGCATCCAGCAGCTGTGAAGAGGAAGACATAAGCAGTCACCAATTTGTGAAATGGGCCTTTAAACAACAGGATTGAGCACAGTTTGTTTTGTTTCATAAAGGATTCACCAGGGACATGCTGTAGCAATTCATGTTTGCAGTCCCACGCAGAACACTAATTCTTCCCATCAAGCCAGTATGTGAACAGGCACAACCAACACCTCCCTGCACAGCATGGAAGGGGCAGAGGTTCTTTAGTTTTACCTTGGAAGAGCATCATGTTTTTTTAATAATCAAACACTACCCAGTTATTAAAAACATGTCATGAACAGGCCAAGGGGAATGGCTTTAATCTGCCAGTGGGGAGACCAAGATGAGCTCTTAGGCAGAAGCTCTTCCCTGTGAGGGTGCTGAGGCGCTGGCACAGGGTGCCCAAAGAAGCTGTGGCTGCCCCATCCCTGGCAGTGTTCAAGGCCAGGCTGGACACAGGGGCTTGGAGCAAGCTGCTCTAGTGGAAGGTGTCCCTGCCCATTGCAGGGGCTTGGAACTGGGTGAGTTTTAAGGTCCTTTCAGCCCAAACCATTCCAGGGTTCTGTGAATATTCAGAGTGAGTTTGTAGCTGCAATGCTGGGTGATGAAGCACTGCTGCTTTCTCAGTGGGGTGAAGTCAAGGGTCACACTGCTGTTACCACTGCTTCTGTCTTTGTCTGGGGAAGAAGGACCCAAACAATGCACCTCCAGGAGCCTCTACTTCCCTTCTGCTATTCCAAGATATGTTTTAACATGAAATAAAAGTCAGACTTGACTGTGCCTCTAAAACGTTTGTACTGCAGCAAGTCACCGTGGTTTTAGGGATGGTGAGCAGCCAGGTGAAGCCTGTCTACAAGTACAGGGCATCTGCAGACAGGCCATGTCTACAAGACAATAAATCCACAACTTGTCATTTATTATAAATTCTAATGAAAATCTAGAGGGAATTTTTTATTTCTTCTTTCTGAGCATATGTAGAATTTTAACACAAGCATTTTATTAAAAAGCAGCCTGAGTTATGAATCATTCATGGCAAACGGCTGAGTCCCACGAGCTGCAGGATGACCAGGGCTTGGCTTATTCACTGGGAACAACTAACACGGCTCTTAATGAACTCAGACAGGTTATTCTGATGGCACCGAAGCAGCAAAACCGGGTGGAGTTTTAGGATTCAAAAAACATTATATATTTTGTCAGGATCTCACTGGTTTTTTCCCCCTTTCTGAATAATGAATGAAGCTGTTTTAACGTAGTGTTAATGCCAGCAGTGCTGGGTGAAGGATTCGATTGAAAGCCTGTCATAGGAGACTCTTGTTTCACTGACAAGAGTTGTCATGTTCCCCTGACACCTGATGTGCAGAGCACCAGTGGATAAATAGCTTAAAGATGAAATTGTCAGTCTCCATTACTCTGCACCACCAATTACCTAGTGGTGTGGCCAGGGGTGCTGGGCTGGAGACCCACCAAGCTCCTCCTGATGGAGAGAGGGAGACTGGACATGAGTGGATGCAGCATCACCTCACCCAAGGGATGAGCTGGAGGAGCAGTTCCACACCCCGGTGCACAGAGACTCTTCCCAAGTGTGTCAGCAATGATGATTCTGGGGATTGTACTTTTTGCTGTGCTTATGGCAGAGAAAGAGCCAGAGGACACTGTGCACATGCAGGGCAAACACCAGTGAAGGAAAGAGCAGGGATAAGAGAATACACACAGGGCTTCAGCTTTGGTGGGGAAAAACTGCACGTCGTAGAGATTAGCCCCAAAGTTTTACGTTGGATACCTCCTGGGAGGTAATTTAAATTGAAGTTTCCAGCTGTAAATGAATTTTATATTACGTGGAACCAAGATGATGGTGCTAACCTAGTTTGCCACCTTCATTCCCCACTGACAGCACGAGAAACATCTGAAAACCCTGTGCTACTGGGAATTACTTTCATAGTGTCCCTTGGATTTGTCTCATTTCTAGCTACTTCAGGGAGACTCTGGGAATGGTTGTGCTATAACCATAGCAACACAGAGATTCTGCACAGCACTCACCATGTCTGTCGTTAACAAAAAAGCATAGCTGCTATCAAAATAAGGATAAGGGGAGCTGGAACTAGATGAGCTTTAAGGTCCCTTCTAACCCAAAGTAGTCTGGGATTCTGGGATTCTATGATTCTATGATTAAAATCCCTTTCTATTTGCATTCAACAGCATGTTGAACCAGTACCATTTTGCTTTTGGCCTAGGTAGGGTTTGGAGCTGCAGGAGCAAGGAGAGGAGGCTGGGTGGGATCAGTGCGACCAGGAAGCGTGACTCATACACAAGCCAGGGCTCGCTTTTGGGGGGAAACACACTCAGGCTTTGGCAGCATCTGCAGGGCCAGTCTGGAGGTCTGTGGAGATAGGGACTGCACCTTCCCCAAGGTTTCCTGGAGGGGCAGATTGGGTTCTACTTCTGGGGAAGAGGACACACTGACTCTGCTGCAGAGTTTGGTTGAGGTTAGACAAAGACACGGCTGGCATGATCCCATACAAGAGATGGACCAGCTTCAGGCAGAAGACCTCCAGAAGCCCCCTCTGCATACACACATAAATACACACCTCTGTTTCACACAGTGTTTGTACTGTCTGCCTGCCAGAAGAATTCAGAATCTGAGCAAACCTCATGAAAAAAGTGTGATTAAGAGACCTCAGAAAGCTTTGGGGGAAATAACCTGTGTCTTGTGGAGGTGCAGAGCTTACCTTATCTCTTGGAGTTGTCACCTCACTGGCATCCCTCTAGCTTCTGACCAGCAGACCTCACGTTGTTCTGGAGTGGACTCTCAGTCTGCATTCATAGAATCATAGAATCATGGAATCCCAGGCTGGAAGGGACCTCAAGGATCATCTGGTGCAACCTTTTTAGGCAAAGAATGACTGAGAGTAGATGTCCCAGCACCTTGTCCATCTAGACCTTAACTGTGTCCAACGCTGGGGAGTCACTGCTTCCCTGGGGAGATTATACCAATGGCTGATTGTTCTCATCGAGAATTTTTTTCCTTTTCTATCCAACTGGAATCTCTCCCAATTCCCTTGACTTCATTTGGTCTGGTGTGGCATGTTGGTCTCAAACACAGTGTGAACTGAAATTGTTCTTAGAACATCTTATTCTATTTATAATTGCAATTTAAGGAAAAACAAAGCTTACTCATGAGTTTTCTTCTTCAATAAAAGAAGAGGGGAAAAAAAGAATTCTCCTTCATGGAAATTCATTTCTCTGTAAACAGGACACTTGTCAAAATGACTTTGTGTGTCTGATGGTACTGTAATTGAGTGTCCTGGAAAAAGAGAGGCTGCCTTCACTGAAACGTGAAGATCTGTAGCAGAACCAGCTGCAAAAATGAGGACATGAAATTGCTTTTGCCTCCTCACTGGAAAGCAGCGATGTATTGACAGTACGAGTAGTCACAAGTTCTCTAGCAGTGAAGGAACACTCTCGGCTCTCCTTGGACATCCCAAGAAACAGGTCCCATAGATGCCCCTCTAGGACATGAGACAGCAAACCCCGCAGGACCCTCCTGACTACCGCTCTTGGGTTTGTTCAGTTCTTTAGCTAAACCAAACTGGCAAATTTTTGTTGATTTTGTCAAAGCAGAATTTCAAGAAGCAGCAAAATACTGATGTCAGTAAGATGCAAAAAGCAAAGCAACGAACTAGAGGTGTGAGGACACCAAAGGAGAGGTCAGCAGCCTAATTCCGACTTCACAGTCCTAAACTGGTACAATTCAAGGCTCATTAACACAAATATGGCTCAAAATCACAATACTGTAGCTAAAACTAGTAGAAAAATGTTTAGGTATGGGTTTTGGCATTATTCCTTACCCTTTAAACGTACCACTGACACATTCCCATCAACTGGGATACATGGGAACAGACTGTTACTTGGTTTTAGGGGCAGATTGCCAAAGTAGGTGATACTTTGCCAAATACATTTTCTTTACATTGGAACAGTGTGATAGAATGATTCAAATCGGCTGCTCTGAAGGGGTTAATTATTTCTGTGACCAAGTTACACTTTTGTCTACTTCACACCATGTTTCTTGGAGTAAACAGTGATCCGCAGAAACTTCCCCGCTGCCGAGCTGCTGATTTCAGCGAGGGCAGAATCTGTGAAAAGCCAAACGTAAGATTCTGATGAAGCACAAAAACAGCTCCACAAAGAGCTGGAAGCTTCTGAAGCCTGCAGGTAGGGCTGAGCCAAGGCTCCATGCTGTGCTGGCGCTCCGGCAGCCCCGAGGTGCTCAGGTGCCATGGTGACGAGCATTCCTAGAGAGGGGAAGCCGAGGAGCTCTAACAGATCCTCGGGTCCTCCTCGCCTCGATTCCAGCGTGGGTTAATTAGTGGTGATAGCACACAGCGCAGGAAGGGCACAGGAGGATGAGCATGGGAAAGGTTAATCACATCTTGTTTTGCTTGCCAGTGACTCCTCAAATGGTGAACCTTGTCCAACCTGGCTTTTCAAAACTATATATTAGATCTTCTTTTTTACATGCCTCACTTTTATTTCTGCTGGCTGGCCCATTAATTGCTTCTGCTGAAACAAATCTGTATTCAAAATAAGGAGTTTTGAACCAAGGTAATTACAGCTGTCAACTGGGGCATCATTTATTCTGCACCTCACCTACATGGTGTTCAAATACACCTTTTGAAAATGATAAATATTGGTTTATTTATGCATATTTTTCATAAACACACCACCTTCTCTTAAGCAGCAGGTTTAGAGAGCACGTCCTGCTTTTGCTGCTGAGTCTTATTCCTTCAGTGACACAGGAGCACAGAGCCTGTCAGCCATCATCCTTCTCACACATCACCTATGTGTCATCATTATACCCAGTCCCCTCTCCAGCACTGTCAGGTTGGAATGCTGGAAGCGCCTTTTGTGTTTTCCAGAGACAGATACCAGAAGGAGGCCACAGTGTCTTCACATAATGATCTGCAGCAATCACAGAGCACCAGCAACTTGTTGAAAAAGGAACAAATGACAAGTTTTCAGATTTTATCCTGGCCTAACAGACTCCTGATTCCAGAGAGTAATCCTTCAGTCCTTTCCTGGAAAATGTGAGAGTGGGTCAGGAAAAGGAGGGGGCGAACACAAGAGAAAGTGGACTTTTTGGTGCATTAACTAAAGATTACCCTAAATTTACAGGCAAATATGCAAAATATGAGCTATGAAATACAAAGTCATGGCAGTTGTAAGATCTTTTGCAACTGATCCAAAGCCACAAAAGATACAGTGGAATATAGATATGCTGCCAGTCCACCTATGTGATATAATTCTATGTAAAATCCTGAAGGCTGTACACTGTGAAAGCAACCAAAGTAATCCACCAATACCAGAGGCAAACAGAGCAACACTCCCTCCTGACTCCAGATCTCACCATCTAATCCCAGGCTTGTTTTGGGTTGGAAGGGACCTTAAAGCACATCCAGTTCCAACCCCCTGCCATGAACTTTTGACAAGGGCCTGCAGGGCCAGGCCAAGGGGAATGGCTTTAACCTGCCCGAGGGGAGACTGAGATGAGCTCTTAGGCAGAAGCTCTTCCCTGTGAGGGTGCTGAGGCGCTGGCACAGGGTGCCCAGAGAAGCTGTGGCTGCCCCATCCCTGGCAGTATTCAAGGCCAGGTTGGACACAGGCGCTTGGAGCAACCAACTTCTCTGGGCAGCCTGTTTGACCACCTGTCGTGGTTTAAACCCAGTCAGGTAACTCGTTCACTCCCCCCCCCCTTCTTTCCCTGCCCCTACTCCCGGGGGGACGGAGAGGAGAATCGAAAAGAATGCAACTCCCACAGGTTGAGATAAGAACAGTTTAGTAACTAAGGTATAACACAAATCACTACTGCTACCACCAGTGATAATAATGATAAAGGAAATAACAAGGGAAGAGAATACAACACCTCAGCACCAGTTGACCGATAACTCGCCCCCCAAGCCCGACCAAGCTCTGACCGATACCTCCTCCAACCCTGCAGTCTCCCAGCCCTTCCGGCTAACTCCCAGTTACATCCTGGGCATGACGTGCTGTGGTATGGAATACCTCTTTGGTCAGTTTGGGTCAGGTGTCCTGTCTCTGCTTCCTCCTGGCTTCCCCTCCTGCCTGGCAGAGCATGAGGCTCACAAAGTCCTTGGCCAAACCAAAACATTACTATCAGCTCTGTTCCCAGGCCGAAAATCAAAACACTGCATTGCACCAGCTACCAAGAAGGAGAAAAATGACTGCTACTGCTGAACCCAGGACATTATCCACCCCTTATTCCGTACCATTCACGTCATGCTCAGATCCCACATTTTCAATATACCATCACTCTTATCTCGGTGCACTCTTATCTTAGTGCACGGACCAGTCCCTATAAAGGTGCTGCGTCCATCTGGTCCATGATGCCAGGCTCCATCTCTTCTAACAGTCTTCCAGAGCAGGAGAGACTGTGCGCAGTGTTCACACTCATGAATAACTTGGGCAATAGTGTCCATTGCTAAGTCCACCCCTCAATCATGAGTCCATCTCTGTGTTGCATCTCTGCTTTGATGGCCTGAAGTGCCATGGGCCCACCAGGCTCAAAATAATTCACTGTCCCCTTCAGCAGTTTCTGCAGCTTGTTGCTGGGGACTCCATACAGCTGCCTTCCATCTCCGACGCTTCCAAAGCACTGGAGGGGCCCAGTGGACTAAATACTTGCCCATACTGTCACACACACCCTGCCACTCATGACTGTCCAGCCTTGGAGAAAACCTCTTGGTCCCCCTATATCCTCGTCTAACCCCAGACAAGACCCAAACCTGACTCTGCTTAACTTCTGAGATCAGACAAAATGGTTGTGGGTAGAACACAGTCTGTGTGTGTGCCAACATGCTAATCCCCACCACAATCAGCAGGCAGGTCCCAAGGGTACCCAAAGGCCATTCAAAACCTTCAGAACTCTCAAACGATGCTGCTGTACTTGTCACTGGGGCTGGTGTAGCTGCTGTGCTTGCCGGCTCTCCCACCGCCGCTTCTCTTTTCCTGAGTCCAGCTCTTCCTCCTCTGCCTTGCTGGGAAATGCTGCGTGGTCTCCTGCATCCTCCTGGGGCTCGGCAGGCGGCTTCCGGGGGATGCTCTCGGCCGTCGCGGGGCTCGGCTCGGCCGCGGGGCTCGGCTCCTCCGCGGGGCTCGGCTCCTCCGCGGGGCTCGGCTCCTCCACGGGGCTCGGCTCTTCCGCGGGGCTCGGCTCCTCCGCCGCCTTCTCCCGCTGCTCGGCAGCTCCCTCCTTCCTCTCCTCGACCGCCCCGACCTCCTCCACCGGCAGCCGTCCCCTCGCGGCCTCCGGCCCTGCTCCCGCCGCCGCTTGGTCCCCGGGGCCGCTCTCCCGGGCCGGTTCGGCTGCCGCCGGCTCCCGGGGCCGCTCCCCCTCGGCTCCCCGCAGCCTCACGAAGATGGAGAGTAGGGTGAGGGCCAGGACGGTGAAGAGCAGCCGGACGGCCAGGTACAAGTCCACGGCCACGTCCATCCCGCCCTGCTGCTGGAGCCCACCGATATTACAAGCCATTCCCATAAAGCACAGTGAGACAAGAACCTTAGCCCAAGCCCCACACTTGATAAACACTAACACAGCAAATACCGGCTCTAAGTTACAACATTCTGAAGCTGTGAGATAAACAAGAACAACTCTGAGAGCCAATAAATCAGCATTGTGACGAGTGACTATTAATCTGGTCAAATCTGTCGTTATCTCAACCCTTCGTGCCCCACGTTGGGAGCCAAAAAGAACTGTCGTGGTTTAAACCCAGTCAGGTAACTCGTTCACTCACACCCCCCCCCCCCCCTTCTTTCCCTCCCCCTACTCCCGGAGGGACGGAGAGGAGAATAGAAAAGAATGCAACTCCCACAGGTTGAGATAAGAACAGTTTAGTAACTAAGGTATAACACAAATCACTACTGCTACCACCAATGATAATAATGATAAAGGAAATAACAAGGGAAGAGAATACAACACCTCAGCACCAGCTGACCGATAACTCGCCCCCCAAGCCCGACCAAGCTCTGACCGATACCTCCTCCAACCCTGCAGTCTCCCAGCCCTTCTGGCTCACTCCCAGTTACATCCTGGGCATGACGTGCTGTGGTATGGAATACCTCTTTGGTCAGTTTGGGTCAGGTGTCCTGTCTCTGCTTCCTCCTGGCTTCCCCTCCTCCCTGGCAGAGCATGAGGCTCACAAAGTCCTTGGCCAAACCAAAACATCCTTGTTATCAGCTCTGTTCCCAGGCCGAAAATCAAAACACTGCATTGCACCAGCTACCAAGAAGGGGAAAAATGACTGCTACTGCTGAACCCAGGACACCACCCTCACAGGGAAGAGCTTCTGCCTAAGAGCTCTTCTCAGTCTCCCCTCTGGCAGGTTAAAGCCATTCCCCTTGGCCTGTCCCTACAGGCCCTTGCCCAAAGCCCCTCTCCAGGTTTCCTGGAGCCCCTTTAGGCACTGGAGCTGCTCTCAGGTCTCCCCTTAAGAAGCCTTCTCTCCTTCAGGCTGACCCAGCCCAGCTCTCTCAGCCTGGCTCCAGAGCAGAGCTGCTCCAGCCCTCACAGCATCTCCATGGCTTTCTCTGGACTCCATAGTCAATACTGACAAAATAGGGCAGTGCTTTTTGCAGTACTGCCGCTCATCCGGTTGTTCACTACTTAAGATTTGTGTGTTTGATTTCTCCCTTCCAATTCTGATACTTTGCATGCAATCCTAGTCCAATTTCTTTTTTACTTCACATCCCCCATTAACATAAAATACAAATAACCTGGAGTTTCACTAGTCCAATGTGCAGGGATGACAAAAACAGGCCATATTTGGTCATTAAATTTTCACTCCCAAACAACAGCAATACAATCTCTAATGCAGCTCTCACTGTTGTTAACAGCCTTTCCTTCAATCAGAATGGCGATATAGATGCAGTTTTCTCCAGCAAATTCTACCTGTCAGACAGTTGTTCTAGTTCTAGTGCTCCTACTCAGAAATAAATAAGGACTCGTGATACACTTCACTCCTCTGACAGGAAAATCCAAACATGTATTTGCCCGCATTTTAGTTGACATTCACAATACGGTTTAGGATTGTCTTTTAGAGCCGCAGGAGATCTGGTTTTGATTTGTGAACTTCATCTCCGAAGCAGATGTAAAATACTATAACATTTCCCACATCGTTTAGAAGTAACCTATTCAGACAAGATTATTTCTGGGTGTGTGAAGGCGTACAGGCATAAGCGACACCATCCAAGAGCTAACACTGTACCCTAAGAAAACCGGAAGGATTAGTTTTTAATGCAGCAATTATATATTCTATGGCTGGCTAGATAATAGAACCACAGAATGGTTTGGGTTGGAAGGGACCTTAAAGCTCATCCATTCCCAACCCCTGCCACGGGCAGGGACCCCTTCCACTAGAGTAGCTTGCTCCAAACCCCTGTGTCCAACCTGGCCTTGAACACTGCCAGGGATGGGGCAGCCACAGCTCATCTGGGTAACCTGTTCCATTGTCTTCACTACAAAGGAGGTATTGGGAAGTACACAGAATCATAGAGTCAAGTTGTTAGGAAAAGACTAGTTGAGATTATCGAGTCCAACCGTCCAACTGCCAAGCCCATCACTAAACCATGTCATTATGGCAAAACCGGTTTCCCCTCAGGATCTCCACCCACAGCTGCCCCTCATAATCCCCACTCACAGCAACCCCTCATCTGCTCTGCATAGCAGCCCACAGTGTATAGCTGCTGCCCCTACCCATACTGGACACCCTTCGTCTCCTATCACAATCCCCCTCCTGGCACCATTCATGCCCCCCAATGGCTGACCCTCCCCTCATGCCCCCCCCCCCCCCCATGATATTTCATCATGGCCACCCCTCCTCTCCCTTCATGATCTCTCCTTATGGCTGCCCCTCTTTTTCCATAATGATCATCCCTCATGGCCACCCCTCCTCTCCCCTCATGATCTTCCCTCACAGCCACCCCTCCACTTCCCTCATGATCTTCCATCATGGCCGCCTCTCCTTTGACCTCATGATCATTCATCATGGCCGCCCCTCCCCTCTCTTCATGATCTTCCCTTGCTGTGCCTCATAATCCTCTCTCCTGACCGCCACTCCTCTCCCTTCATGAACTTCCATCATGTCCACCCCTCCTCTCCCTTCATGATGTTCTCTCATGGCCACCCCTCATCTCCTCTCATAATCTTCCATCATGGCTGCCCCTCCTCTCCTATCATGATCTTCCCTCATGGCTGCCCCTCATCTCCCCTCACGATATTCTCTCATGACCACCCCTCCACTCCCTTCATGATTTTCCATCATGGGCACCCCCACTCTCCCCTCATGATCTTTCAGCATGGCTGCACCTCCCTTCCCTCGTGATCTTCCCTCATGGCAACCCCTCCTGATCATATCTCATGGCCGCCCCTCCTCTCCCCTCATGATCTTCCCTCATGGCCACCCCTCCTCTCCCCTCATGATCTTCTCTCACGGCCACCCCTCCTTTCCCCTCATGATCTTCTCTCACAGCCACCCCTCCTCTCCCCTCATGATCTTTCATCATGACCGCCCTCCCTCTCCCCTCATGATCTTCCCTCACAGCCACCCCTCCGCTTCCCTCATGATCTTCCATCATGGCCGCCTCTCCTTTGCTCTCATGATCTTTCATCACGGCCGCACCTTCACTCCCTTCATGATCTCCTCTCAGGGCCGCCCCTCCTCTCCCCTCATGATCTTCCCTCATGGCCACCCCTCCTCCCTCATCATGATCTTTCATTATGGCAGGCCCTCCCCTCCTCTTATGAGCTTTCTTCATGGCTGCCCCTCCTTTCCCCTCATGATCTTTTCTCAGGGCCGTGCCCCCTCTCCCCTCATGATCTTTCATCATGGTTGCCCCTCCTCTCCCTTCATGATCTTTCATCATGGCCACCCCTCCTCTCTCCTCATGATCTTCCTTCATGGCTGCATCTCCTCTCCCCTCATGGCCTCCCCTCATGACCTTCCACCATGGCCACCCCTCCCCTCCTGTTCTTCTCTTATGGCTGCCCCTCCTCTCCCTTCATGATCTTCCCTCATGACCACCCCTGCCCTCCCCTCATTACCTTCCATCATGGCCACCCCTCCTTTCCCCTCATGATCTTCCTTCATGGCTACCTCTCCCCTCCCCTCATGATCTTCCCTCATGGCCGTCCCTCCCTTCCCCTCATGGTCTTCTCTCATGGCCGCCCCTCCTCTCCCCTCATTATCTTCCCTCATGGTTGCCCTTCCCTTCATGATCTCCCCTCATGGCTGCCCCTCCCCTCCCCTCATGATAGTCTCTCATGGCCGCCCTCCCTCTCCCCTCATGATCTTTCATCATGGCCGCCCTCCCTCTCCCCTCATGATCATCCCTCATGGCCGCCCCTCCTCTCCCTTCATGATTTCCTCTCATGCCCACCCCTCCCCTCCCCTCATGATCTTCCCTCACAGCCACCCCTCTGCTTCCCTCATGATCTTCCATCATGGCCGCCTCTCCTTTGCTCTCATGATCTTTCATCATGGTTGCCCCTCCTCTCCCCTCATGATCTTCCCTCATGGCCGCCCCTCCCTTCCCCTCATAGTCTTCTCTCATGGCCGCCCCTCCTCTCCCTTCATGATCTCCCCTCATGGCTGCCCCTCCTCTCCCCTCATGATAGTCTCTCATGGCCGCCCCTCCTCTCCCCTCATGATCTTTCATCATGACCGCCCTCCCTCTCCCCTCATGATCATCCCTCATGGCCGCCCCTCCTCTCCCTTCATGATTTCCTCTCATGCCCACGCCTCCCCTCCCCTCATGATCTTCCCTCACAGCCACCCCTCCGCTTCCCTCATGATCTTCCATCATGGCCGCCTCTCCTTTGCTCTCATGATCTTTCATCATGGTTACCCCTCCTCTCCCCTCATGATCTTCCCTCATGGCCGCCCCTCCTCCCTCATCATGATCTTTCATTATGGCAGGCCCTCCCCTCCTCTTATGAGCTTTCATCATGGCTGCCCCTCCTTTCCCCTCATGATCTTTTCTCAGGGCCGTGCCCCCTCTCCCCTCATGATCTTTCATCATGGTTGCCCCTCCTCTCTCTTCATGATCTTTCATCATGGCCACCCCTCCTCTCTCCTCATGATCTTCCTTCATGGCTGCATCTCCTCTCCCCTCATGGCCTCCCCTCATGACCTTCCACCATGGCCACCCCTCCCTCCTGTTCTTCTCTTATGGCTGCCCCTCCTCTCCCTTCATGATCTTCCCTCATGACCACCCCTGCCCTCCCCTCATTACCTTCCATCATGGCCACCCCTCCTTTCCCCTCATGATCTTCCTTCATGGCTACCTCTCCCCTCCCCTCATGATCTTCCCTCATGGCCGCCCCTCCCTTCCCCTCATGGTCTTCTCTCATGGCCGCCCCTCCTCTCCCCTCATTATCTTCCCTCATGGCTGCCCTTTCCTTCCCTTCATGATCTCCCCTCATGGCTGCCCCTCCTCTCCCCTCATGATAGTTTCTCATGGCCGCCCTCCCTCTCCCCTCATGATCTTTCATCATGGCCGCCCTCCCTCTCCCCTCATGATCATCCCTCATGGCCGCCCCTCCTCTCCCTTCATGATTTCCTCTCATGCCGACCCCTCCCCTCCCCTCATGATCTTCCCTCACAGCCACCCCTCTGCTTCCCTCATGATCTTCCATCATGGCCGCCTCTCCTTTGCTCTCATGATCTTTCATCATGGTTGCCCCTCCTCTCCCCTCATGATCTTCCCTCATGGCCGCCCCTCCCTTCCCCTCATAGTCTTCTCTCATGGCCGCCCCTCCTCTCCCTTCATGATCTCTCCTCATGGCTGCCCCTCCCCTCCCCTCATGATAGTCTCTCATGGCCGCCCTCCCTCTCCCCTCATGATCATCCCTCATGGCCGCCCCTCCTCTCCCTTCATGATTTCCTCTCATGCCCACGCCTCCCCTCCCCTCATGATCTTCCCTCACAGCCACCCCTCCGCTTCCCTCATGATCTTCCATCATGGCCGCCTCTCCTTTGCTCTCATGATCTTTCATCATGGTTACCCCTCCTCTCCCCTCATGATCTTCCCTCATGGCCACCCCTCCTCCCTCATCATGATCTTTCATTATGGCAGGCCCTCCCCTCCTCTTATGAGCTTTCATCATGGCTGCCCCTCCTTTCCCCTCATGATCTTTTCTCAGGGCCGTGCCCCCTCTCCCCTCATGATCTTTCATCATGGTTGCCCCTCCTCTCCCTTCATGATCTTTCATCATGGCCACCCCTCCTCTCTCCTCATGATCTTCCTTCATGGCTGCATCTCCTCTCCCCTCATGGCCTCCCCTCATGACCTTCCACCATGGCCACCCCTCCCCTCCCCTCCTGTTCTTCACTTATGGCTGCCCCTCCTCTCCCTTCATGATCTTCCCTGATGACCACCCCTGCCCTCCCCTCATTACCTTCCATCATGGCCACCCCTCCTTTCCCCTCATGATCTTCCTTCATGGCTACCTCTCCCCTCCCCTCATGATCTTCCCTCATGGCCACCCCTCCCTTCCCCTCATGGTCTTCTCTCATGGCCGCCCCTCCTCTCCCCTCATGATCTCCCATCACAAACACCCCTCACCCCTCATGGCCGCCCCTCTTCCCCTCCTGCTGACTGAGACCCTTCATGGTGCCCCTGCCACGCCTGCAGCCATCACTCCCTTGAAAACCTCTAGTGCCCAACTCCTGCCACACTTGGAAACGGAAAGGGCCTTTGGAAAACCAGCCCTGCAAACGCTGCGGGGCACCCTCAAAGGGCTGCTGCAGCACAGCAGCTCCGGTGTCCCACCGCACGAGCCTGGGGTGGTTTACAGCACCGGCACTTTCTAGCACAGGCACCGGGTTTTCACTCCTTCTTCTTTAAACAAGTACCTGTCAGGTTGTGATGCGCTTTGAAAACTGAACAGCCAAACGCTGCTTCGCTGTATAATTTAGTGTATGTTCAGTTACAACAGAAATGGCTTTTCATAATAGTTAGATTTCACCTGATAGAAACACATTGCACTCTTTCAACTCATGGATCTGAAATTATTGTTATTATGATGTCTTGGGAAGCATCAACAGTGTATTAAGTGCTTTAAAGTGATGCTTAAAAACCTGGGTGCCCCAAGTTGCTTAATAAAGAGCATGGCATGCAGACAGCATACTGGGAAAGGGCTTGAAAGCAGAAGGGAAGAGCTGCGAAGCACAGGCAGCCTCCAGTTAATTGCCTGCCTTTGATCCTGCTGGCCCTTGTACCATTTAGTCTTTCTTGAGGAAAACTGATTTTCAGGGCTTGTTGGTAGGAATTGGCTGTCTAGAGAGAGGCCAATTAAACAGTTTTCTGTACATTTTTTCATTTTCAGCTGTTGGGTTTCATTATGCTAAAATGATGGTTGATGTATTTCTCATTTACTTGGTTATTATCAACTCCTCACCCACATTTGAAGCCAAAATGTGTTGAGATAGAAACAGGAATCCAATAAAATCTGTCAGAAGCTACCGTGAAACAGCGAGTTTAAATGAAACTTTGTATAAGAAACACAGAAAATGGTCAACATATCAAAAATCTTTAAGTAAAACTGGTTATTAAATAAGGGAATATTCTCTCTAGGCACTGAGCTGAACAGCGGATTGTGCCTGGTCGTATCTCTCCAGGCTGCAGGAGATCTTGCCCACTTGGGCCTTGCTGCCTTGCTTTTATTCATAAATTGATAGATTTTTTTTTTTTTTTTCAGTCTTCAGCTGGCTTTTCAGCCTTTTTTTTTTTTTTTTTTTTAAATAAGTAAATTGGTCCAAGGACACTACAGAAACTGCACAGACTGGGAAAGGTCCCACTGACCACATCAGGCCCGTGGCTGCAGGTGCCTGGCCGAGGACTCCTCTGGGGAGGTTCCTTTGGCAGAAAACAAGTATCAAAATAATCTCAATGCTCCCTGCCAACTTCATGTTCCGTATCAGGTGCAACCCAAGGATAACCCTGCATTCCATTCCCTGTGCCAGCTGCAGCTGGTAGCCGGGAAGCTTTTTTCTTTTTTTTTTTTTTTTTAATAGAGTTATCAATACGTTGTTATTTAAAATATCCCCACCGAATTCCATAAAAAAACAGGGGTTTAATCTCTGATAGCAACGCCACCCGAAGAATGCGTGTTCCTAAAGTGCCACCTGCTGTACAGACAAACACCATGCCGTGGAGGAAGGGCATCCTTCCAGGCACTCTGTGCTGCCGCTGGATTCACCGGCTTTTTCAAGCTCTTTTCTACTTCATTTTGAGGATCGGCACTGACAGAAGGCTCTGGTAGTTTAAAGCCCTCTGTCAGGTTAAAAACGTTCCCCTTGTGCTGTCCCTACAGGCGCCTTCAGGCACTGGAGCTGCTCTCAGGTCTCCCCTTCAGGAGCCTTCTCTTCTCCAGGCTGCCCCAGCCCAGCTCTCTCAGCCTGGCTCCAGAGCAGAGCTGCTCCAGCCCTCGCAGCATCTCCATGGCCTCCTCTGGCCTCGCCCCAACAGCTCCACGTCCCTCTTGTGCTGCTGCACCAGAGCTGGGTCAGGACTGGGGCTGGGAGGGGGGGTGTCTAATGGGAGATTTGCTGCCATTTTACCACAGCGCTAAGACTCTGCTCTCTCATTTGAGCTTAGTCCGATTATCCAGTGCCACAAAGGAACGTCGTTTGGGGCAGAAACTGCTGCTCGCGGTTTCACATTTGGCACTGCTGCCCGTGAAGCGCTGCGCCACACACAGGCTGTGCACCCAAACAGTGCAGGACCCCTGCTGTGGTACAGGCTCTGCCCTGCGGCCATCTTCTTTTCACCTTGTCCTTTCTGCTTGTTCTTGAATTCCAGAAAGAGAAAAGGCAAGTGGAGAAAAGCAAGTTTTTTTTTCACAGCCCTTGCTCTCGATTCGCCTTTGTCTGGGGCCTTCTCCAGCTGCAGGCCAATGCAGGTGTAGTGCTTCCAGCTCAGGAGCACACATGTTGGGAGCTGGGGTTCGTACATAACCAGATGCCCCAACACGTTTTTCCAGCGCAGTCACGCTGGTTTACACTTTTCTAAATAAATAGCAGTAACACTGTCATCTTCCCTCACGACCCGTACAGTGGATGTGATAAGAACCAGGCACATAACCGAATTCCAGATCATTTTTCCACAGGATGTGGCCACAGCACGGAAAGGGGATAAAAACTGCCAGGAATGTCACATTTGCTCTAAATCAGCACACTGCATGTGTTTAATGAGGTAACGCTGGTCAGACTAGGTGTGCAGATCCCACCAGCTCCTCACCAGTACAAAGGGAAAGCAAAAGGACCGAGCAGCCACACACAGGACATGGAAGCATTTGCCCCTGTGCTGAAGTGAACCCCCCACAAACCACAGGATGGTCTTTGCATGATAGTAAAACCCATCTTTAAAATCACGGATTTTCTTGAACACTCTAACATTAGAGTCTTATTCTTGTTTAAAGCACTCTGTACGTTCTTGTGGCCACTTCAGTGCAATCACACTGAGAAACCAGTCTGAACGTTGTGTGCTCTCTCTTCTCTGAAAATGAAGCCTTATTTCATTCATCTTTCATTATGCATCAACAGTTGATGTATTTTCTTCTAGCGAAGGTCTACACGCAGGAGCTCGGGCACGTCTGTCCCAGCTGGGACTTTGTGGTGACAAACGCCACAGCAACAGCCGCAGGACAGGCACCTGCCATGAATAAGGGAGCTCTGTAGTGTTGGTTTTCACGCTTTCGGGCTGCCGGGGACCGGCTCCCCGCCTCACAGCGCGGCTTCCAGCTCCGCGTCGCCCCTCTCCCCTCAGCGCAATCCCGCCACGGCTGCCGAGCGCACTGCGCATGCGCGCCTCCGCAGCAGCCCTCCTCCCCGCTGGGGGGCGCGCTTCCTTCGGTCCGCTCTTCCCGCCGGCCGCGCTGAGGCGCCCGGGCCGCTGCCTGAGCAGAATCCGTGCGGGCGGCAGCAGGGCGCAGGCGCGGGGGGCAGCCCGGCCCGCGCAGGGCCCTGGTCCTCTGGCGCGGTGCTGGGCGCTCGGCTCGGTGGGGCCCAAGATGTCGACCAAGAATTTCCGCGTGAGCGACGGGGACTGGATCTGCCCCGACAAGAAGTGAGCGGGGACGGGGCGGGACGGGACGGGACGGGGGCAGCGCCCGCCGCAGCACAGCGCCCGCCACCGGGGCAGCACCGGCCCGGGGAGCCGCGGCCGCCGGGTCCCCCGGGGCTGCCTCCTCCCGCCGGCCTGGCGCGGTCCGAGTCAGTTTCCCCCCTTGCAGAGCTGCACAGCTCCGGCATCACGGGGCGCGCAGGGCCTGGGGAAATTCGTGTTCTGATTTGGAACCAATTCAGCTGGAAATATAAAGGTGGTTTTCTTCTAAGTCTCGCGTGAGTGCATTTTCCAGCGTTAACCAGCGTCTTCGTTCTCGCTCCGCTTTTGTTTTCAGGTGCGGGAATGTAAACTTTGCGAGAAGAACCAACTGTAACAGATGTGGAAGAGGTGAGTGTCTCAGCTGCCAGACGGGAGATTGAGATGAGCTCTTAGGCAGAAGCTCTTCCCTGTGAGGGTGCTGAGGCGCTGGCACAGGGTGCCCAGAGAAGCTGTGGCTGCCCCATCCCTGGCAGTGTTCAAGGCCAGGTTGGACACAGGGGCTTGGAGCAACCTGTTCTGGTGGAAGGTGCCCCTGCCCATGGCAGGTGTTGGCACTGGATGAGCTTTAAGCTCCTTTCCAAGACAAACCAGAATGGGACTCTGTGATCTTTGTCTCCTCATCTCTTTCTGCCATTTAAAAATAGTATTAAATCCATTTAAAAATAATATATTCATGAAGCAAGATGTTTGAGAGCTGTTTGTTCTTTGTGTCTTTGTTTTTCTTTTCCAGAAAAAACGACAGAAGCCAAAATGATGAAAGCTGGAGGGACTGAAATAGGGAAGACACTTGCTGAAAAGAGTCGTGGGCTCTTCAGTGCTAACGACTGGCAGTGTAAAACGTACGGCCTCTTACAGAGTGCAGTGTTCTTGTAGCGCCACACAACACCTCAAACAGCCTGGTTCTTAATTGTGTCACTGTACATTTACTTGTACAGTTGAGGAAGAATGGTCAAAACTCACACAGGTTCCACTCATAGTGTTCGGATGTGAGGCTAGCATTCAGTTTTGCTTGCTGGAGAGCAGCTTATTTAACATGGCTGGGAAAAGGTTAAAAATAAGATAGGTAGGTAAAAGTTCATGTTTTTCTCTGATAAGCTGGACACTTCTCAAGTTTGGAAGATAACATGTGGATGGAAGTAACACCCACACTGCAGCGTGATATTTTGTTAACATTCGCTAAACACGTAATGAGTCAAGTTTAGCCCATGGTTAAATCCTCAGGTATTTCTCCAAGGCATCAGTTGGGAATGTTAAGACCTCAATTAGAAAAGGTCTGCTTTAATAAAACACTTGGATTTTTGAAAGGAGCACTTGAAGGATTTCAGGCTTTGCTGTTTGAGCTGTCTGAGCAGTGAAACCTGGAATTCTGTTCTTTTTTCGTGTTGGCATTGAGCTGTTTTCAGTCTGATGGATTTCCAGTGGCACTGTCCTACAGCAGCACGTTCCCTGGGCAATGCTGTGGACCCCAGTATCTGAGAGGATCTGCTTGATGCCTTCAGGATTGCTGTGTCTCTCCAAGTTTATAGTTAGGTTGGGTCTTACAGACTTTCTCCTCTTCTCTCTGGGGCTGAGCAGTGCTTGAGGGTAGCATTACAAATGGAGGAAGCCTGAGTGGCCTTCTAGGAGGTCATAAGATAGGAATGCAGAAGCAGGTAACTGCAGCGGTGAGGGATGATGACTGCTGATAAGATTATACCCATGGTACCTTCTTCATTAACCCCTCTAAACCATGAATGCCACTAGTGGAGAGCAGTGAGGGGTCTTAACACTTTTTGTGCAGCTACCCCTGTAAACTTGGCCATGTGCCTTTTCTTTCCCCTTCACTTCTCCAGTATGGTCACTTT
Organism: Pezoporus flaviventris; assembly: GCF_033815535.1. NCBI lineage: Eukaryota > Metazoa > Chordata > Aves > Psittaciformes > Psittacidae > Pezoporus > Pezoporus flaviventris. The sequence continues at coordinate 2,821,257 of NW_026892607.1, read as the reverse complement.
CCCGTCATCCTCATTCCTGTGAAATACCCAGAGACTCTCTCAAGCAATTATGTTATGAGGACTGTTGCCATGGAGATTTACCAGATCACTGCTAAAACTTGACAAATACATTTTTGTAATAGTTCTTATTTTGAAGGCTAAGTTGGACGGGGCTTGGAGCAAGCTGCTCTAGTGGAAGGTGTCCCTGCCTGTGGCAGGGGGTTAGAACTGGATGAGGTTTAAGGTCCCTTCCAACACAAACCACTCTCTGATTCTATGATTTATTCTAAGTGTTGCCTCAGCACTTAAGCTTTTTGATTTGAAATAAAATGTGTCTTATTTTTGTTTCATTCTTTTTGCCTCTGAAGATGTGGTAACGTGAACTGGGCCAGAAGATCAGAATGCAATATGTGTAATACTCCAAAGTACGCAAAATTGGAGGAAAGGACAGGTAAGATGTGTGTGGTTTTAAACTACTCAAATTGCTGTAAGAGGACTTCCTTTTATAAATTTCAGTGTAATTTAATTAAAGGTGGTGTTTTCACAGCAGAACCAGCAAAGTTGACAGGCTGAGAGAGCTGGGCTGGTTCAGCCTGGAGAAGATAAGGCTCCTGAAGGGGAGACCTTAGAGCAGTTCCCAGTGCCTAAAGGGGCTACAGGAAACCTGGAGAGGGGCTTTGTCCAATGGCCTGCAGGGACAGGCCAAGGGGAATGGCTTTAACCTGCCAGAGGGGAGACTGAGATGAGCTCTTAGGCAGAAGCTCTTCCCTGGGAGGGTGCTGAGGCGCTGGCACAGGGTGCCCAGAGAAGCTGTGGCTGCCCCATCCCTGGCAGTGTCCAAGGCCAGGTTGGACACAGGGGCTTGGAGCAAGCTGCTCTAGTGGAAGGGGTCCCTGCCTGTGGCAGGGGTTGGAACTGGAAGAGCTTTAAGCTCCATTCCAACAGAAACCAGTCTGTGATTGTATGAAAGTTGGATGAATTTCCATATGTAAATAAGTCTTGGACTTATAATATAAGTAGGTTCTTAGATTTGATTACTTTTAGTGGTGTGTTAACTATATGATTGTTTCATATGGAAAGTCAACAGATTAAACTGCCCCTATATTTGATTTTGTTACTAAGATGTTTGGAAGGAGTAATACAGTCTGCGTTCAACTCCAGAAGGCCCAGTGTATGCACAATGTCCATTGCTGGAGGCCTCAGCATCCCCCAGAACAGGGTTTGAAGGTTGTGTAGGTCAGACTGTCACCTCTTAATGAGGTTTAGGTTTGGTCACGCTTGGACACATTCTGAGTTCCTCCTGCATTAATAATGAGCCCAGTGGTAACTAGACCGGAGGATCTCCTTACACTGCAGTCCTGCATTTGTACTGGTGCTGCTGCAAATGGGATCAGGCTGAGAAGCTAATGCATGGGGTGTGACAATAATGCATATGCACTTGGGTGACATGGTTTTGTTTGTCGTGTCCCTGCCCATGGCAGGGGGTTGGAACTAGATGATCTTAAGGTCCTTTCCAGCCCTAACTATTCTATGATTCTATATATAAAGAAGCATGAAGAAGAGCACACAGTTTATAATTCAAAAGAATATTTTTTAATACTTGCATCTAATACTGAAAGAATATTAAGAATATTTAATTGGATTTAATATATTTCATATAATTGAGTATTTTAACTATTTCATTATTGTTCCACGTTCTGGTGTCCCTTAGACGTTGCCAGTCACGTGCAGGACACCCAGCACGTTGCATACACTTGGGGTCAGTTACAGAGGCAGCTGAAACAAAAACGATCCCTTCAGGTGTTCCTCTCACGTTAGACAAAGGAACAGAGAGGTTCCTAAGGCAAATCTTGGCATTCATACAATTCCATGCGCCTGCAAGATCCTTTCATTGCTGTGGCTCCCTGAGGAGCTATATCTGAGTGCATGTCCAAAAGAATTGTGATACCCAGGGGCTGCATGCATGTGTGACCTGGCTGAAGCCAAGGGAAGCAGTTGAGCAGTGTGTTCCCACCTTGTGTTTTGTTCACTGCTTTCCTGAGTTGGCTACTGGCTGCTTGCTCCCTAAGGTGGGATTTCAGTCTTGGAGTACAGTAGCCTTTGTTCTAGCCCCTTGGGTACATGCCTGTGTGCATCCACACAGGGCAGCTGTCAGGCACCACAGCCCCACCACAGCTCTTCCGGGAAGCACAGCAATAATCCTGACATTTCTTTTATATTTTTGTTTCCCACTGTTTTAAGCTCTCTAGCTTCTGTATTGTGTTTTAATCCATTTGCTCAATTAGGTTTCTGTTTAATAAATGTGTGTAGGAACAATTCATGTTCCTCTTGAGATCCTGTTACATTATTGAGGCACATATTTATAAACCACTGAAGGCTTCCTGAGCCTCTGTGAAAGTTTAGAATAAACTTTATGCTTCTTGTAGCTGAATTTGGTGCAGATTGAGAGATTTGTCTTGTTTTCCCCCTTTTTCAAGGGTACGGAGGAGGATTTAATGAACGAGAGAATGTTGAATATATAGAGCGTGAGGAATCAGATGGGGAATATGATGAGGTAAGACTGGGTGCATGTGCTGCTCTGGAGGCACAGGTACTGTGTGATGTGCGTGTTTAGGATATGTTTGCATTTGGTTTCCTTAGAAGAGTGCTGATCAAGAATATGTTGTGATACAGCTCTCTGCCAAATGCTCAAGTGTGAGAGTTTCGAACTGAAGGTAGATGTATCTGTTTTGTCTTTTGTGGGTAAAAAGTAAAAATGAATTAAAATTAAACTGGTACGAGCTGAGTTTGTTAAACTTCTTCAAGAGGTGGCTCCAGGGTCATGGGTGTTGCTTTCAGCCAGATGTTCAGTGTTGTTTAATAAAGATAACCCATAGACACAAATATAAAATACTCTTGTTAAATTCAGATTTTCATCCAGCTTGCCTTTGGGCACTAACTGTACCCAAGACAAGCATCTCTTCAGAAATGTTCTTGTTGCTAACTGATGTTTTATGGTACTTCTCTTTCCCTTTGAGCAATATCTTATGTGAAATTTATGTGTACTTATAAAAAAATACAGGTTTTAATTTAAATTACTTTTGATTCTATCATATTCTAATGAAATAACATTTCTTAGTTTGGACGCAAAAAGAAAAAGTACAGAGGGAAGCCAGTTGGTCCTGCATCTATCCTGAAGGAAGTAGAAGATAAGGAGTCTGAAGGGGAAGATGAAGAGGATGAGGATGAAGATCTCTCCAAATATAAATTGGATGAGGTAACATGTTTGGAGTTTTTATCATTCTTTAATCATTACTATAGTGCTGTGTAGTAGTAGTGGGTAGGGTTTGGTTTGTCCTTTAGCTGCCTTTCGAGCAATGTGGAGGAGCAGCTATTGAATAATAGTGCTACAGCTTCTGTGAAGTAATGTGCACAAGCTGTTTTGTTCTAAATACCTGCAGTCACAGATACGTGATTTTAAAACTTACCTGAGATCAGAATCAATAGTTACGAGATCCGTGTTTGGAACCTTTGTCTATGGACACCATATAAAGGGAATATTGTTGAGTTTTACCCTTCGCCTTTTAAAACCATGTCCAATTTCTATTTTATAAACGGAATAAAGTGAGTTTTTCCATCTTTTCAGAAATACATGATCACATAGTGGATTGTCCACATCTCTGCACGGTAGTCCTGCAGAGACCTGCATATGTGCTTATTATTTACACAGCAGTCACCAGGTCCTGCCCATGACACATGTGTCTGCAGAATTGTGCTTTGGCTCTAGATTTTGCATCTGCAGATTCTTCCAGGCACTCAGTTAAAGTAACTGGCAAAATGAATGTCTGTGCTCTCATTAGCTTCATTAAATAACAGAAATGGGACTTCAGATGGAGTTTTTCCAGGCTTTATATTAGTTTGCTTTGAAATAATTATTTCAGTCACTCCTTACTCTTAAAATACTTGGATCTGAGGACATGCACTACCAGCAGTATTTCAGAGGTTGAGAGCCACAAAATGAACCCCAGAATAGGCAAAAAACAATAACTGGAGAAAACAATCCAAGTGTTTCTGAAGTATTTTTGTGGATCTGCATTTTTTCAGGATGAGGATGAAGATGATGCTGACCTCTCAAAATATAATCTTGATGCCAGTGAGGAAGAGGACACTAATAAGAAAAAGAAATCCAATAGGCGCAGTCGCTCTAAGTCTCGGTCTTCCCACTCGCGGTCTTCATCACGCTCATCCTCTCATTCAAGCTCAAGGTCTAGGTCCAGGTAAACGGGTACAGGTCAAGGGTAACGCCAGGCAAAATGTCAGTATCTAACTTCTTTTTTTACTTTTTTTTTTTCTTGATTGCCTTACAATTTTAGTTTAATAATGTTAATGATTTCATGTACAGAATTTACGCAGGTAGATAATGTTCTCTTCTGACCTTCTGTGGCTTCTCATGACAGAGGTTTCCTGTGTCTTGCTGCTTGTTTTAGCAAATTTAAGTTGATATTTCAATTGAATCCTGCAAATATGTTAAAATGTAACGTATTTTCAATTTTGTTTTTAGGCTTGTTGGCATTTTGTGAGTCAATGGGTGAACTTTGGTTTTTAGCAGTGTTGAGTAGAGCTGTTTAACAGAGGCAGAGGGTGCTGTGGTTAGAGTGGGAGGAGGCAGAAGAGGGCAGTGATGATGCAGTAAAGGCAGATTCAGGGAAAGGACAGAATGGAAAATAGCCTGGAAATAACGACAAGAAATTTGAACTTGGCAGGAGACACAGCTTTAAGTACAGTGGCAGCACTGTCAGAAGAACACTGAAGGTTTATATTGGTCATGGGACCACTACAAAAGCGTATGGGGCCGATTGAAGATCTCACATTATTATTTTTAAATTCAGTAATATATGAACAATTCAATAAATGTTGTGCAGTTGGGTGATGTAAATCATATTGTAGCTTTTTAGCTGCCTTACAACTAATACGAGGATGATACTGGTAGATTTAAGACCTCACATCAGTATAGGGTTATATATAAAGTTCATACACGTAAAGTTCAAGTTTCTTCTAACCTTCTTAGCTCTGTAACTGCACCACTCTGCTCTCCCTGCGGTGGCCATTGCCCAAACTCTTCAGCCCTTCAGACTAACCAGGTGTCGGCCACTGTCTCTGTTGTCTTTCCCCTGCCATTGCTGTCATGCTTTTTTCTGTTCTGCTACTTCTGTGACAAATTAAGCTCTTCATAGTCCATACTGTGAGACACCGCATTCTTCAAATGTCCTGTAGCTCTGAGGAGGAGCAGCCTGAATGAGGGTGATGAAGCTGGCCACTGTAAGCAATTTCATCACAGAATCATCGTAGAATCATTATAGAATAGTTTGGGTTGGAAAGGACCTTGTGATCATCTAGTTCCAACCCCCCTTCCATGGGCAGGGACACCTCTGCAAAGGAAGGTGGGGGCAAGATCTATGAGAAAGTGGGTACACTGTCCTGTTTGAGGGCAGCATGGACCCAGTGTGAGCTGCATTTGAGGGCAGTTCTTAGGTGTAGGGGTGGGAAGGTCAAAGGAGACAGAGCTTCATCTCGCCATGAGTTTGCTCATTGATTCACAAATGTTAACTGAAATAACTGGTATTTGCTGGGGATCATTTAACTTCCTGTTGAACTTTTTGCTTCTAGCTACAGATTAGTAGTTGGAAATGTCAGCTGCCGTTTGCGGACACTTCTTTGTGTTCTTTAAAAAGGTTTAAATATATTTCCTAGGTAGCATGTGCTCATACTGCTTCTGTTTTACAGGAAAATGAAAAAGACGTGGTAACAATATAAATAGGGAGATAATGACTGCATGTATAATAGATTTTTTTCCTTAAAGTTTATTACAGTCTGATTGCAATACCTTCTTTTTACAATGTCAGTGCAAGTCCACTACTGTTTTTACATCTCTCTTATGGTTTCTGCTTTAAAGAAAATCCATCAGCATGAAAAAACGGGAAGTCATTTTGACAAGTTATAAGGGGTGTTGGAAATGTCTGTACTTGAACCCAGAATTAACTACTGCTGATTGTTAATGCAGGGGGAAATCTGGATGAAAACTTGAAACTGCTTCAAAATGCTTGTGAAAACTGATGTGGGGAGATGCGGGATAGTTAGTCCTGATGCTTTGCCCTGCTCTGCTGTTCAGAGGAGTGGTGGGCTGCAGGTTAAGGCATTGGTTTTAAATGTCATTAAAAGTCAAGGCATTGGTTTAATGAAATAGTTAATAGATGGGCAGTTGTTTCATTTGCCCAATAACTGCAATTCTGTTTAATGTTTGTGCTTTGTTTTAGGAAACGTAAGCTAAAAGCTGACTTTGTAATTTAATTGCACCATCTTACTATGTTAAAGTTTCTGTTTCACAATGTGCTGTGGTGGTACCGGGGGAGCAGGCGGAAATTGTCACTGCTTTAGTGACTCTATGCCAAACTGTCTCAATGCAGCGTTGTCTCTGCTGCTGACAGCAGCAGCTTTTCTGCTAAATACAAGTCAGACATGGGGAAAAAAAATCTTCCATGTTGTTTCAGGTCCCATTCAAGAAGTTCTTCCAGTTCCAGATCAAGATCTCGTTCCAGTTCCAGGGAGCACTCTAGATCTCGTGGGTCGAAATCAAGGTGAATGAGGTAGAACTCTCTCCTTGCAGAGAGAAAAAAGGGCAGAAGAACCAACCGCTTGTTGATTTCATCGTAAAATTATGCTGGTCAGAGCACATTCACTCTCTTGTATCTTGGAGGTCAGAACCCTTGGGGTCACTGCACGAGGTGCTTCCCACTACACGTGTGTTTCTTGAGAATACCAGGTTTTGGTTGAAGAGGTTAAGTTGAATCTAAGCTAGATGAGTGAATGCCAGAGATCATCACTTGGAAGGAAGAAGGATTTGAATGCATGTTCACCTGCTTCAGCATTTTCTGCTGGTTTGACTCTTTCGACTTTGGCTACTTGATGTGGAAGGACATTAGAAAATACGCTATAATTCTGGGTTTGTGTTTAGTGAGAACTTAATTAATGTATATTTTAAGTTATTTAACTGCTTGAGTGAGTCCAGAGGAGGCCATGGAGATGCTGCGAGGGCTGGAGCAGCTCTGCTCTGGAGCCAGGCTGAGAGAGCTGGGCTGGGTCAGCCTGAAGGAGAGAAGGCTTCTTAAGGGAAGACCTTAGAGCAGCTCCAGTGCCTAAAGGGGCTGCAGGAAACCTGGAGAGGCGCTTGGGACAAGGACCTGTAGGGACAGGACAAGGGGAATGGCTTTAACCTGCCAGAGGGGAGACTGAGATGAGCTCTTAGGCAGAAGCTCTTCCCTGTGAGGGTGCTGAGGCGCTGGCACAGGGTGCCCAGAGAAGCTGTGGCTGCCCCATCCCTGGCAGTGTTCAAGGCCAGGTTGGACACAGGGGCTTGGAGCAAGCTGCTGTAGTGGAAGGTGTCCCTGCCTGTGGCAGGGCTGGAACTGGATGAGCTTTAAGCTCCCTTCTAACACAACCCAAACACAAAGCAGTCTAGGATTCTGTGTATCCATCTTCCACTAGGTAGGACTGTCATTATCTTTATAACGTGGGATATAAAAATCAGTGAATCAAAGTGTTGATAGTAAATCACGTGAGAAGCCTACAGGACCTTGAGCTTGCTGCAGTTACTGACTCGTGTGGAGAAGAGTGACAAAGCACAGAACTTCCTTGAGGTGTCCTTGCACAGGCATCCTGTTGGCAGGACTTGCCTTTTGCCATGGCATGAGGAGCTGTTCCACCTCCACGTGTCCAGAGAATCTTAAAACTGTAAACAAGGAAGTTTTGTGACAGGAAGATCAGTCACAGATGGTGCCAGCACCCTTTGGTGGCAGAACATGCTGAGGGTTATGTGAGGGTCAGCGTGAGATGGAGTCTGTGCTTCTGGGAGGAGCGAAAGGAGTGGCTGTGCCCCTATGGGTGCTGCGGGGACTCAGTACAGCACCCGCGGAGTGTGCTCAAAGTATGAGCTTGTGGAAATAGAATTGCCCTACTATTATGATTTACAGTGGAAATATTTTACCAACCACATACACTGTGTTGTTGGGGCTTGTAAAATGTTTTATCCATCTTACTGAAAAAAAGAAAGACTCAGGTGTTTTGATGTAAATTTGGAATTAGAGCTTAGGACTTTACAGCTCTATCACTTTTTCCACAGGTGGGTTTCTTTTCCTCATTTAATTCTTTTAGATAACAAGAGTGATTTTTTGAGTGTTTGTAAGTGAAGCTGGTCATTTACAGGTTTTTTTAATGCCAAAATTACTGTATTGTAAGAGGTTTTAAAAATCTTTTGGTTGTGAAAATTCTTACTTTCTACACAAATTATTGTGATATTTGTAAATACCCCTTAAGAGGGTTCTTACTGTTGTAGTAAGATGAACATTGCAAACCTCTTAATAGGAGGTGAATCACTGTTAAATCAGCATCACCTCAGTGGTTTTCAAGCCACTTTGATCTGAGTTTAAGTACTGAGGAAGGTCCTTAACACAGGCTACTTCCTACCCGAGTCTGCCATCCCCTCTTTATCCACGTGCATCATTCTGGTGCATGCTGGAAAGAGGTTTCCAATTTACTGGTGGTCTCTATAGCAAAAAACCACTAGGAAAATTTAATAAGAATACTACTTTGGCTTTAGAAGTGCTTATTGGCAGGTAACTCAGGAGTAAGTATTACAGCATCCGCGTGTTTCTTTGACAAAGCACTGACGCAGCTAGAGTAGTGAGTGTGAAAACTGTCTCTTTATGTTCTTTCTTTCTTTGTTCTCCCTATATTATACCAGAATTAAATCTCATTTATTTCTTAATCAATAAAGATCCAGCTCCAGGTCCTACAGGGGGTCTTCCACCCCAAGAAAGAGATCTTACTCGAGCTCTCGTTCTTCCTCCTCCCCCGAGAGAAGCAAGAAGCGAAGTCGTTCTCGATCTTCTTCATCTGGTGATCGCAAAAAAAGACGATCGAGATCACGGTCACCCGAAAGGTTTGGGTTTATGTAGAATAAGAATGGGTGTAGTTAAATGTGTGATTTTTATTTATTTTTTCTGAAGGACTTGAGATTCACTGGGAAGGAGTTGAATCTGATTAGTTATTCTGATATTTAAAGTAGTTTTCTCACTTCCCCTACTCTTTACTTCTTGTTAAAACCTCTGTAATTGCTTCTCCCCAATGAAACTTCCTCCTGGTAGAATCATGTTCCATAGAAAGACCTAGGTCCCCATCTTTCAGTGTGTGAAAGCATTAATGTATACATTAGTGATTTAGTTTCATAAGTAAATATTGCCTTTAGAAGCTGTATTCTACTTTCAGTATTAAACTTCTAGCATTAAATTCACTTTCATGACATTAAAGTGGTTTAAATTTATTTCTATATCCTTATAAGGCCCCTGTCAGATACATTTTGCTTCCAGCTATTGTAGGATACAGACTACTCAAAGTGGGTGCTAAAATTAACTTCAACTCATTTCTTTGCATGCTTTCTCCATTTATATCTTGCAGACGCCGCAGATCATCATCTGGATCTTCCCATTCTGGTTCCCGTACAAGTTCTAAAAAGAAATAATGTATTAAAGCTCACCTTTAAAAAAAACAAAAAACCCAGGAAAAACAAATTCCAGTCAGTGCATGAGACATTTTTAAGAAGTTGGTGTCTTACTTGGTCAGAAGTGCTAAATCTGCTAGTAGAGGTGCATGTCTGTCCTTGCTTTCTGGAAACCTGCAGCTTTGTTCATGAAACAAAACGTGAGGTAGCATTTTAAGCCATAAACTCCTCACAGGAGGTGTGAGGATTTATTACTTGAGTAAAGAGGGGAGTTATTATTTTTCAAGACTCAGTTGCTCAGTTTCTGACTCTCTCACTCAATTCCTGGCTTTCTTGCATGTAAGAGCAGGTACATTCCAACTTCACTTTGCTCTTCATGTGACGATTAGAAGAAGTATCTGAGGAATGCAGAAGAACCCATAAGCTTTCTGCATCCAGCTCCTGAGTTTGTTCATACGGGACCACACAAGATTAGTGTAGCTGTAGGGCTGGGCTTACCCACTGGATGACAGTAGTGAGTACTTAGGTCTAGTTATTGTTTGGTTTTCTGTGTTGAAGTAGAGGTGGATTCCCCTCTCTTTAGCTCTGCTCACTGCACAGTAGTTATTAAATACCCAGAGCAGCAGATGGTTCTGTAGAGAGCATATTAGACCTCATTCCTTCCAAGCAAGGATGTTTGAGACATTGGGCACTGTCCTCTCCAAAGCTGGTATCCCATAGCTGCCAGTGCCTATCAGTAGGAATGATTTGCTGCCATCAGCAACGTGCCCTTTGCAGAGGGTACTGGCTGTGCTGGTGTCACCCACATGAACCCTGGACGCAGCAATCCTCTCCTGTAAAAGGATAACTTTAGGAGCTACTCTTGAGATGGAGGCATGTGGAACTAGTTTCTTGGAATCAAGTGAAGCTTCTGCAGGCCGTCTGTAAAACTCATTTGGGGCTGACTAAAATTTTTAAGGTATCTGAATTTTATTTATATTTAAAAGTGAGAATTAATAAACTCTGTAGAAAGTGCTGACACCCTAAATGTGTTCTTCATCAGTCATTCTTTTTCCCTTAAACATAATTTATGGCTTAAAATGCTTCATTGAATCTATTTGGATAGCAATACCATGTTAAGACTTGGTCTCTCTTGAGCTCCGTTTGGTTAAGCAAGGTTTAAGTATCATCAGTGCCATCACAAGGTAAGTATGTTAAGGAAAGTTCTTCTTTTTAAGCGAGCAAACAGCAATATATCTGCATTTACTTGAGTCCTAGAGCTTCCAAACTCCTTTTTGACCACTGCTTTTTAAAGTGAACTGCATAGAAGCAAACGGAGCAACATTTAAAAACCAGATTCTTCCTTTTCTTCCTTTTATTTTAAGACACTTCTTTTGGACTGATGTAGAAGCAAAATGGTTTTGGTGTAGAGATATTTTGATAATCTCTTTTTTGCAGAAGAAAAAATGCTCTGCAGTTTCTTCTTTAATGCTTTCTTTTCTAATTTCAGTGCTAGGTGTGTGTAGGTTGCACAAGAGCAGGTTAGTCTTGTAACTGCCTCTGACAACTTCAGTCCAACTACTAAACTGTACAGATTGGAGCCGCTAGATGCGATGTTGTTAGCCTTTGGGTTTTCTCCTTGTGCTTTGTATTACAATTGTTGCTGTACTTAACAGATGGAAGTTTTTACATTTAGCAAATAGACTACCAGACAAAGGGAAGTGATGATTTCATTTGGCTTAGACAAAATGTAAGGCAAAATGATTCTGTAGACAAGTGTAAATAAAGCCTGTGAGTCAACTGTGCAGCAAGTGCTTTCTCTTGGAAATGTAAAGCAATCCTTCCATGTACATGTGGTGGTGTGACTGCAGTGCAAGAAGGGTGGTTCATATCCTTACCTGGCCGTATATATCATGCATTTTCAGATTGTTTCAGTTCTTTAAGTACTGAAAATGCTTCAGGATTCAAACAGCAGCACATTTAAAATGAGCTGTTAAGAAATTCAAGGCATTTTCATTTCCTTATCTTCTTTTCAGGCTGTTCTTAGAGGAGGTATATTTAAATTACTTTAATTTCTACATTCTAAATGACAAAGGCACAGTGGCTGTGGTTGTCTGCATGCAAAATACCTCTTTGTAGTTACTGGATCAGCAAATAAGTGAGAACCAAGTGATCAGACCTGATATGGTTCACCTCTGCTCAGACACAAAGCTGGCTGTGGCTCAGGGAGTAGAAGGCTGTGGCATTACTGTGGGGAGAGTTGGTGTGGGTTGGGATACAATGGTCTTCAGTGACCTAACAGTATATTTTTCAGTTTCACTAGAAATTATTCCCTTGCCCTCAATGTATTCACTGGAATCAGATCAGTTGCTGCCTGCAGAAATAAACTGGTATTTGTGTGCAGCTTTATCAAAGATCAGTGATGTTCATCATGCAGGAGGAAGTGGAGATTAGGTCAAGTTTAAGGGTAATGTGCTTTTCTAAGAAAAACTAAATACATTCATGGGTAGTCAGGGTGGGTTTGCACAAGTGTTCTTCTGTAGGAAGTGAAAACTGGAAAGGGATTTGAGGTAACACTGGCCTTTATATAAATTGGGCAACTTTAAAATTCCCTGATGAATAAGTTTTCTTCAGTCAATGATAAAAGCCATTAAAACGTGAGTGTTGGAATATTTTAAACTAAGATTGCTTCATTTCCGCTAACTCCTCTACACTGCTGTGTGATAGAAACCACTGTGATGAACAACCAGAGATTAAATAGGCTTTGTGTTGGGTCTTACTTCCCACTAACTTAAACTTACTAACTTCAGTTTACTTTTCACTAACTTGAGTTTACTTATACTTAACTCTTGCAGTTAGCTGTTACACTGCGTGATCTGCGGTATTTTTGTCCTTTCCAGTGCATTAGGCATTGCTCAGTGGCCATGCCTTGTTCTGGTGGGGGTGACGTGTTGCACCACGGGCTTGTATTGATTATCATTTTAAACATTTCAGATTCAATGGTGCTGTCACTGGAAATCATTGAACATTATTTAAAGAGTAGTGGAAAATACTCCCACTGCTGAAGATGCTGACATGAAACTTTTCTGATTGTCAGTGTAGAGCACATATGGTTTGGGTGGGAAGGGACCTTAAAGCTCACCCAGTTCCAACCCCCTGCCACAGGCAGGGACACTTTTCCCTAGAGCAGGTTGCTCCAGGCCCCATCCCTACCAAGTAGGGCTGGATAACTTTTAATAGTGTTTTATACCTGGTGTCTTTCATTTGGGTATTGGAAAAGGCTTCTTAAAAGCAGACTTTGACAATCAAGAGCTGGCCAGTGGAGTCTGAAATTCCCAGGATGGCAGTGGAGGGGTTGGCAGTTTCATCCTCCATAAGCACCTCACTTCAGCTGGTAACCATGGTGTTTCACTGTTGTCTTCCATCAGAGAAGACTTCATGCTCAAGTCCTTTCCAAGCCAGATAAGGAGTTACTGAGATCCTAAAGTAAATATTCTTGTGCAATAGGAGAAGATACTTTCAATGGGGGGCTGGTGGGAGGAAGTTTGGCTGAAGCCAGTGGAAGTTTTAAGAGGGATATAGTGCCACATTCGGTAACACGCGCTTCGCTCATTGCTGATAACAGCAGCACCCTGGGATCAGCCTGGCTTTACCTTCCTTCCCATGGGAGTAGTTTCCCTGCTGGGGATGCTGCCTCTGCTCCAGTCCCTGTGCTGTAGCTTCCAACTGCTTTTGGGAGAGAAACTAGCTAATGTTCTTTATCAATCCTGTACTTTATTCTTGGAGCATTAATCAGAATGTATTATTTTCTAGATGATACAGGTCATAGAATTTTCTGTCTAAAAATCCTTTAATATAAAGGAGGTTTTGTTCTTTAATCAGAGTAACATGAGCTAATAGGCTGCTTGGTTTGGTTTGGGTTTCTTAAGTATGAAAGCATAGGTATTTGTGCCAACCTTTCCAAAATGGACAGTGGAGCACCAGAAGGTGCTCCTGTAACCATTCAGGTATGATAACTGCTTTGAGCAAAGTTCTGCACAATTGACTCACTTTAACAATTTACTGCCATTATCAAAATAAGCAGTATTTTTATTGGAAAAAAAATAGCACATACACATGCACCAAAAATGAAAAGGTCTGTGGAGTGCTCCAGACTCAGTCTGCAAAATGGAACTAATAAAGGGATGCTCTCTCCTGGGCTGGCAGTGGATGCCATCCATAAATAACACACAGCTTAAGCTCATGGGGAATATTCCCACTGTAAAGCTCTGGGACACAAGAACCCAGCACAAAATGGCACAAAAACATTCCACATAGCAGTGGAGGACATGGAATGGGTGTAGCTCCAAATAAGACAAATCAATGTCACAGTTAAACAGGGGAGAGGGGAGGAGCAGGGAAAAGGGTATTTTCCCCTCACACTTTCTACTTTAAGCTGTGTGCAGTCGAATTTAGTGTGAACACTGTTCCCAGCACGGGACTTGCTTTGCAATTGGCATCCTGCTGTGTAAGAATCCAAAGTCTGGATTCTTCCATTTAAGGAGACATCATTGTGCATGTTCTAGAAAGTAGAGAATTAACAGGCCACAGCTCAGTAATTTATAAAGCCAGCCATAACTTCCCATGTGGCTTATTTAAAGAGAAATGTGGCTCTTCCCATTTTGTGATTTAGCCTATGCACGTTGGTCATACACAGTAAAACCTGAGCAGGACAGTATTTAAACCCATCACAGGCTGGAAGGGACCTCAGGATCATCTGGTCCAACCTTTCTAGGCACAGCATGACCTAGACTAGATGCCCCAGCACCCTGTGCAGCTGAATCCTAACAGCATCCAATGCTGGGGAATCCACCACTTCTCTGGTGAGATTATTCCAGTGGCTGGTTGTTCTCATTGGGAAACATTTTCTGCCTGTGTCCCGTGGGAATCTCCCCAGCAGTAACTTGTGCCCATCAACCCCCGTGTTTTCCATGGGACTCCTTGTCAAAAGGGACTCTCCACCTTCTTTGTAGCCACCCCTTAAATACTGGCACATGATGATAAGGTCTCCCTGAGCCTTCTGTCCTCCAGGCTGAACAGTCCCAGCTCCTTCAGCCTTTCCTCCCTTGCTGCCCAGCCCTTGGATCATCTTTGTGGCCCTTCTCTGCACCCTCTCCAGCCCATCCATATCTTTTTTTTTTGTAGAACCGGGACCAGAATTAGATTTCCTTGGTATCATTTTTGGCTCATAAAACACTTAAAACTTCCTAGAACTGTTAACTCTGCTTTGAAAGGAGAAATTACTTAAATCCCTTGTGGGAGCTGAATCAATGGATCAAGATTAGAAATTCCTGCTTGTAAGCAAACAAGTTATTGTAATGGGAAGTGAGGATTTGTAAAGGTAATTCATGTCTGTTCTCTGGCTTGTTGGGAGCTTCAGCCAGGTCCCACCAAGCTCCTGAGGGCAGGAGAACGTAGAAATGACATAACACTGGAGGTGTTTCAGTGCAGTGGGTGCTCTGCCTGGTCAGTACTCGCAATCTCATACTTAGGGGTGCTTCGTTATTTGTGGTTAATCAAGGTGGTTATGGCCTGAGAACAGAGAAATGGAAGAAGGGCTGAGAATTGGCTGCTTCGTGAATATAAAGAATCAAAAATCGGTGACTTGAGCTATGTAACTGGGCACAAAGGAAGCACCTGAAAGGATGGAAAGGATGCTAGAATGTCTCACAGGAGACTGATAATAAAGCAATATTGTGTTTTTCAGCGTGTTGTATAAAATAAAAGACCTGCATCTAACACAAGTTTAAAAATGCCTGGAAAAGGATTCCTAGAGTGGCTGATTTGAATAGTGCAGAAGGTAAAGATCACTGGGGACTGGCTGTGCTGGTGCCTCTGTGGTTACGCACAGGATGATCAGCGCAGGTGTCGGAGTGTAACAACACAGAGGTCCGGTGGTTTTGCATGAGCTGCTTTAATAGTGGGTAATTCCTTATTCAGATCTCAAAACTATCAGAGGAGCTCACAGAATCCCAGATTGGTCGGAAGGGACCTTAAAGCTCCTCCAGCTCCAACCCCTGCCACGGGCAGGGACCCCTTCCACTGGAGCAGCTTGCTCCAAGCCCCTGTGTCCAACCTGGCCTTGAGCACTGCCAGGGATGGGGCAGCCACAGCTTCTCTGGGCACCCTGTGCCAGCGCCTCAGCACCCTCAGAGGGAAGAGCTTCTGCCTGTGATCTCTGCCAGTTCAATCCCATCGCTTCGGGAACGACTCGGCTGAGCCTGAGCTGCGCTGGACGAGTCCTCAGAGCTCGGCAGAGCGAGAGAACAGGAGGAAAAGCGCGTTCGTGGCACACGCGGAGCGCCCGGAGCTGCTCCTCACGCTCGGCAGCGACTCAGCTTCAGGGGCCGGGGGAGGCAGGGACGGAGCCCAGGGTCGGTGCCGGTACCGCCGCGGGTGACACAGGGGCACGGCGCCGGGGCCGCCCGGGGGAAGCAGAGGCCGCAGAGCGGCTGGAGCAGGGGCCGCCGCCGCCACCGCGCTGGGACCCCTCGGGACCCCCCTTCCCGTCCGGTTCCGTTCCCGCGGCGGGGCACGGCCGGCGCAGACCCCGCCGGGGCTCTCAGCGCTTCCCCCCCTCCGCCTCGCTGCCTCCCCTCCGGGACGGGGCGGGACGGGACGCGCCGCCCGCCTCTCACCCCCCCCCCGCCTTATAACGCTGCCGCCGCGCCCGAGCGCCGCCCGCCGCCGCCATGGGCCGGCTGCTGCTCCGCGCCCCGCCGCCGCCGACCCCGACCCCGCCGGGATGAGCGGGTGGCGGCAGTGCCAGGGCGGCCACAACGGCTCCGAGCCCGGCGCCATGCGGCAGCGCGGCAACGGCACCGGGCGGGCTGCGGCGGCGGAGGGCTGCAGCGGCGTGTCCGTGGCGTTCCCGCTCACCATGATGATCACGGGCATCGTGGGCAACGCGCTGGCCATGCTGCTGCTGTCCCGCAGCTACCGCGCCAAGGAGAGCCGGCGCAAGCGGTCCTTCCTGCTGTGCATCGGCTCCCTAGCGCTCACCGACCTGCTGGGGCAGCTGCTCACCAGCCCCATCGTCATCTCCGTGTACCTGTCCAACCGCGCCTGGCACGCCATCGACCCCTCGGGCCACCTCTGCGCCTTCTTCGGCTTCAGCATGACCGTGTTCGGCCTCTGCCCGCTCTTCATCGCCAGCGCCATGGCCGTGGAGAGGACGCTGGCCATCCGCGCGCCGCACTGGTACGCCAGCCACATGAAGACGCGGGTGACCAAGGCGGTGCTGCTCAGCATCTGGCTGGCCGTGTTCGCCTTCGCCCTCCTGCCCATCGCCGGCCTGGGCCAGTACACGCTGCAGTGGCCCGGCACGTGGTGCTTCATCAGCACCGGCGACAGCCGGCTCACCGGCAGCCTCTTCTTCGCCTCCACCTTCGCCGTGCTGGGGCTCCTGTCCCTCGTGGTGACCGTGGTCTGCAACCTGGCCACCATCGAGGCCTTGGTGTCTCGCTGTCGGACCAAAGCGACCGCGGCGCGCTCCAGCAAGCAGTGGGGACGGATCGCCATGGAGACACTGATCCAGCTCCTGGGGATCATGTGTGTCCTCTCGGCCTGCTGGTCACCGCTGCTGGTAGGTCACCGTGTCACCCGACCTGGGGTGACCACAGGACTCCTCCATCCCTTGGGGCAGGGGGGCTCCGAGAGCCAGGGCAGGGTGGGGGGCACCAGTGGTTCGTGCTCCTCACGGGCAGTATAGATGTCCTTTGAGGAAAGAAAGTGGGGACAGGACTGGGAGGACAGGGTGCCCAGAGAAGCTGTGGCTGCCCCATCCCTGGCAGTGTTCAAGGCCAGGTTGGACACAGGGGCTTGGAGCAAGCTGCTCTAGTGGAAGGGGTCCCTGCCCCTGACGGGTTGGAGCTGGAGGAGCTTTAAGCTCCCTTCCACCACAAGCCGTAATTCTGTGATTCTGCACCCCCAGGAAACAGCTTTCCATGATTTTTTATTTACTCCCAACTTGTAACAAAACTTCAGTGCTTTGTGAGCAAAGGCTTGGCTTGTGGCTTTGTGATCGCCTTCTGGCTTGCAGCACATTGCTCACTGTATCCCCTTTACAGCAGCATTCTGGGCTTCTTGCTTGTGCTGTTTTGAAGTACCCTTGCACTGCTTTCCACCATTCTGTTACTCCTCACTTAATGACCTTTCTTTCAGAAAGAAATCACACTGTTAGCAGAGAGTATGGCTTGTTGAAAGTTGTGCTTGGAATCCATGAGCAGGCAGGGGCTGAAGCAAGCTGCAGTGATTTTGAAGTTACATGTACTTTATGGCTAGAGAAGGGGTTTTCTCCTTGTGCACAAAGAAATAGAGCTCTCATAAATGTGGCT
This sequence comes from Pezoporus flaviventris, assembly GCF_033815535.1. Taxonomy (NCBI): domain Eukaryota; kingdom Metazoa; phylum Chordata; class Aves; order Psittaciformes; family Psittacidae; genus Pezoporus; species Pezoporus flaviventris. Next base: position 2,803,392 of record NW_026892607.1, on the reverse strand, counting down.
GTGAGGAGAGGGGCTGACAAAGGTGATGGCGAATGGGAAGTAAAAACAGAAAACAATGTTATCCTTGTAAATTAATTCAAATTCCATCAAATCTCCAAAGTAACACTGCCCCAAAGCAAGTCATAGGCTGAGAGTTAACTTTCTAGAGATCATTAACAGCTTGTGACGAAGGTAAAACACGAAATCACAGTGAAAATCTAGTGAGGACTTGAGAGCAAGGAGCCCAAGGAGCGTTAGGTTTGGGAAGTTAAAGCAGGAGACTGCCCTGTCACCATCCCAGCGTCTCCGCGCATGGGGCAGCCGTGGTGCCAGGCACCTTGGCTCGCTGGTAACACTGCAGGGCACGTCCTGACCGCAGTCAGCTCCAATGGGGACACCCCGGGATTTCTGTGTTTCACAGCAGTTAACTGCTGCATGCTTCCCTGTCATTACACGGATTAACAGATCAGGAGGTAATTAGTAAATGAAGGAAGGTTTTCGCCTCTCAGCCCTTCTTTTGTAGTGTTTCCATCGGGATGCGGGTTCTGCCCTCCGCAGCCGGGGCAGCAGGATCCACGCTGCTCCCTGAGGTTTTAACCAGCCTTGTAGCATGGAGAGAAAATCCCTGCGGTGAGGTACACTGTTTCCCTTCCTTCAGAACCTGAGTGCTCATCAGACCCAGTGCGGATGCAGGGATCCCTCTTGGTGCTTCCCTTTCCGCGGCATTCTTGCAGGTGAAGTCAAAAGGATGGAGCTGCCCTGGCGCTGCTGAATGGATCTGGGGAGGTGTTAATGGGAGATGTTAATGGGAGATGTTAATGGAGCGGAGCCCAGGTCGGAGACTGCTGTAAACAACCCTGACCCCTCGCTTCGGGAGCTGGTGAGAGGGAGCAGGGACACTTGGAGCTGTGGAAGGGAACTGATTCCAGACTCCCGAGTCAAAGGCAGGGGCGGCAGAGGAGATAGCGGCTGTCAGCCCCTTGCAGGCACTTGGTGGTGGTGGGGAGGACTTGCTGCCCCTCCGGGTGACACAGCCTAGTCCAGAGTGAGCCTGTGACCAGGTCACCTCCCCGTGCGGCTGCAGCAGCACTGGGGAGCACCCCCCTTGCCCCGTGGAGCTCTGCAGAACTCCTCTGCTCAGCGTATGCTCCAGTCTCCACGCTCCCAAACCAAGGGTCACTTCTATGGGAGCGGTTTCACACGTACTCTGGCTTCTTCTGTGCCACTGCAAAGTATGAGTTGGGAATAAGAGGGCATCTTTGCAAGAGTGGCCGTGGAGTAATGCGGGTGCGTTTTCAGGGAAAGCCAGATCCTGGAACTCATTTAACCTCTAAATAGCAGAATCCCGCAGCAGTTGTAAGAAATTTAGTTGAAACGGGAATCCAGAGATTTTCAGAGATTTTTTTTAAGATATCTGAGTTTTACAACCGAGAATTGGTGGATTCTGACAACTTTTACAATTAAACAATGCCCTTTTACACAGGCACTGTTTTTAGACCTGACTTGTTGATGCAAATGACAAAATCAAATGTGATTTAACAGAAAAGTGACACGATGACAGTGGCTGTGCTCTAAATGAAGCGTTCTGCCTTCTCTTGGTGTATACTGGGTTTGGTAGCAGACAGGGAATGCCAGCGTGATCTCCTTTTGTTGTGTGCTCGGGGTCTTACTTGAATTCTGCCTGGAGAACTTGGGAGAACACTTAAATTTAAGATCCTGCTTTATCATAACTGATTTGCAGTTTGTGTTAATCCTGTGTTTATTTTGATGCTCAACTGTGGAGCGTAACCACTGAACTAAACTGTCAGCAGATTGCAGTGGGTCTGAGGGAAATCGAAGAGGCTGTTTCTTGGCTGCGCAGGAGCACCAGTGCAGCACAAACTCTCATAATAATTCTTTCAGAGCTACAGGCTCAAAATTACTCACTCGAAGTTGTTTCAAGGGTAGTGAAAGCCAAAATGCTCAGGTATTCTGCTGCATTTCCTATTAAATTACTTGTATTTAAAATAAATTGAATACAGGAATTAAATAACTTCTCCTTTACAGGTATTTTTATTAAAAACATGTTATTTTGTAGTATTTTTAGAGGTGTAAAACATAGTTCTGGAAAGCACCTTTGCTTAGAACAAAAGACTGAAATCACTGAGCTGCTATTCTATGAGCAGGAACTGTTCCTACTAATGCTCCTCTTCCCAGTTTCAAAACTGCCCCAGAGTACTGATCCTTTCTGTTTGGCCAAAAGACTGGAGAAAAGGGAAAAGAAAAGAACCCTTGTCCATGCTGGGCAGTGGGAAGTTCTCCTGCGTGCCCCCAAAGTAGGGTTTGTAACAGCATTTGGGCTGCTGGAACTGAAATCCTCCATCCTGCCTCAGCTCCAGCACACGCAGCAGGAGTCTTAAAAATACAAGATAGAATTACCACTCTGATTTTGAACCAGGCTGGTACGTGTTGTACCATGTTTGAACCAGGGTGGTACATGTCATACCATGTTTGAACCACGGTGGTACATGTTGTACCATGTTTGAACCAGGCTGGTACGTGTTGTACCATGTTTGAACCAGGCTGGTACGTGTTGCACCATGTTTGAACCAGGCTGGTACGTGTTGTACCGTGTTTGAACCAGGCTGGTACGTGTTGTACCATGTTTGAGCCAGGCTGGTACATGTCATACCGTGTTTGAATCAGGGTGGTACGTGTTGTACTGTGTTTGAACCAGGCTGGTACATGTGTCAGTACAGGGACAAATCACACCCTCTCCATGGTGCCTTTCCATGGTTCACTCTGTGTTTCATCAGGAGAATCCTCTGCTCCTACAGCTTGTTGCTTTATGTGTGAGAGAATGATTTAAGCAACAGCTTAGGGCTGATGGGAGAGAAGAAGTGTAAGGGGATGAATCCTCCTTCATGATGCATAGAAAATGTTTGGGGTTTTGGAAGCTATCTCAAGGAAAGATTGTGCAGTCTGGGAGCAGGAATTTCCCATCAGGCTGCAGGTAGCAGGAGCTCCTGCTTGGCTGAAAAATAAGCATCTGCAAGCACATCAGCTGCTTCATTCTCCATCCTTTACAGAAGCAGAAGCCTCCAACATAGTTTGTAAAACTACAGGAATGTGTTTGGAAAGCTTTTGTCTCCCAGTTCTAACTGCAGTGGAAATTCATTGCAGGCTCTTTGCAGTGTAATAATGACCTGCCTGGGAGTCCCTCAGGTCATGCAAGCTGCCCATGGGAAGTGGAGCTAGTGCCAATAAGGCACAGGGATGGTTCCCAGCTGCGGTCTATGAAACAACCTGGAAATTCCAACTTCATTCGGAGCACTCTAAAGATGTCTCAAAGAACACATCCTGTGTTTGGTTGTAGGTTTGAAAATCAGAGCAGTGGAGGTTTGGTGGTGGTGTAACCCTGCACGCAGTGATACAGTCAAGTTTTATCTACTCTTAACTGAATAAATCCAATTACCAGCTTTCTTCATTTTGAGCCAGATTTTTTACTGGCATAGACTGTGTAGCTCCAGTGACTTCATTCCACCTGGTGTTGTTCCTCCACCTTTTGCAGTCATAATTCATTTAGAAGACCAGTGCAGGCCCTGATAAACAACCTTTAAGGATATCAAACAAATAGAATTTCCAGTAGAGCAATTGTTGGGCCAACTGATATTCCAGTAAAGGAATATTATGTAATAAACCCCAAAATAAGCGGCAGTTGTCTGCTTGGGAAATGTATTTTATTAGCCTGATATTTCTGTAGCTCCGTGGGTTCACTAACAAAAGGACAAGACAACAAGGGCTGCAAAACAAGGGTCATTGCAGAGCTCCCAAAGGACGGGCTGGAAGAGCTGGGAGAAAGGGACCTGAATACTGGGAATGATGAACACGGTGTGGCTTCCCTGGCTGCAGTGTGTTCACGCAATACCAGTACCCCCTCCATGGCACTGTGATGCTGCAGTCCCCACTGAGGTGGGCTGTGCTGGATGCTGCACTGGTGGGCATGGGAGGCAGATGCTGCCTGCAGTGTAGATCGAGCTGTGACAGTGACAGCAGGGCCAGCAGCAGCACCCTGAACAGCTGTAAGTGGCAGGGAAGTGGTAGGGTTGTGGTTGTATGGGCCCGGTGCACAAGAGGCTGTTTGGTGTGGTCTGCCCCTGTATCTTCCCATACTTTCCAAAAGCTCTACCAGTGGTTACTGGTTTTCATTTACATTTAAATTAAATGCAATCCTGAGCTGCTTCTATTTCCAGAAACACAAACAGTTCTAGCTTGCTGCCCCAGCTGCCCTGCCTTACAGACCCAGCTCAGGCTTTCCAAGGTCAACACAGGGTTATTGATCTGGTACCCAGAATATCCCTTTGAACAGAAAAACCCTCCCCCGTAGCCTCTCCTCCTGGGCTCTCTTGTGCAGGGCGTCCCAGTTCCTGGGGACAGATGTGACCTTTCCGGGTGATGCTGCGCTCCGAAGGCAGGCTCCTGTGGGAAAGCCTTGCTGGGATCGCTCAGCCTGTGGTGCTGCTGGTGTGGGTTCTCCTGCTCCTTTCGGAAGGCTGAAGTCAAGAAGTTGACAGGACTGTGAACTATTGATCACAAGTCTCATCCCACAGGCTCTTCCCTGCTTGTTCAGGACTGCCGGCAGTTCACTGAGTGCATGGTACCGCTGACCTTGGCGAAGGCAGCGAGTTAGATGTGCATCAGCGCCACTGAGCAGGGTTATCCATCTCCATGAGGATTTCCAGGCTGTACAATCAGGAGAGGTCTTCAAGTCATGGCTGCCCCATCCCTGGCAGTGTTCAAGGCCAGGTTGGACACAGGGGCTTGGAGCAAGCTGCTCTAGTGGAAGGTGTCCCTGCCCGTGGCAGGGGTTGGAGCTGGATGGGCTTTAAGGTCCCTTCCAACCCAAACCAGGCTGGGATTCTGTGGTTCTATGCCCAGAAGAGATTTGCAAGCAAGAAAAGGACCTGTCCAGGAGAAGTCAGGTGTTCAGTAGCCAACCTTGGAGCACAGAGTGCAGCACAGTTCCTATCCCACCTTCCCAAGTTCTGGGTCACTCCACACTTAGGACCTGGTACCCAACAAGAAGCCCCACTTACTGTTACCTGCCGTACATCATGAAGCAGTCTCCGTCCTGGCATCAGCTCTGCCTTTTGCCTTCCTCTAAAGCACCCCAGAGCTTCCTTCTGCATCACGGCACAGGAATTTCCCCTTGTACAGCCGATAACCATGTTGTTTTGGCAGCAGGTTGCATGCTCAGAAGATATTCCCGTGTTTATGGGCTCCTGGGAAAAACATTGCAATACAAAATCTAATGTAGCTTATCTTAGAGAAGCAAGTAAAAGCCTCTAAAGTGATATATTTTGAAGCAGCTGGAGTTGGTACAGAAAGCTCAGGAGAAAACTCCAGGCAAGGGATACCAATGATTACATTTATCTGACATGTATCAGAATGTGATTCCTATTTCCCGTGTTGTGTATTAGTGCGAGAGCATCACACCACCAATCTGGTGAGCTCTAGCACCAGCTTTAAGAAACAACCAAGCAAAAAAGCTTCTCTTTGTTTTCACATGAATAAGCAGGAGCCCAATATCAAAGCCAGTGCTCCCATGGCTGGAGCCGTGCCCTGGAGATCCCAGGCTGGTCTGCTCTGGTTCGGGTTGGAAGGGAACTTAAAGCTCCTCCAGCTCCAACCCCTGCCACGGGCAGGGACCCCTTCCCCTAGAGCAGCTTGCTCCAAGCCCCTGTGTCCAACCTGGCCTTGAACACTGCCAGGGATGGGGCAGCCACAGCTTCTCTGGGCACCCTGTGCCAGTGCCTCAGCACCCTCACAGGGAAGAGCTTGTGCCTAAGAGCTCATCTCAGTCTCCCCTCGGGCAGGTTAAAGCCATTCCCCTTGGCCTGGCCCTGCAAGCCCTTGCCCAAAGCCCCTCTCCAGCTTTCCTGCAGCCCCTTTGGTGACGCTTTGAAATATGAGTGATAAAATTACCTTAAAGTGTAGGTTGTGGGGTAAAAGCACGAGTCAAAGCTGCCTCCTCTTTGTTTTTCCTGAATAAATGAATGACATTTGCTGACCTGTGCTTACATTCTGACACGTACCATCCGCATAACGCCCATGGCAGGACCCCACAGCCCTGCGCTGCCTAACTGGGATGGTAAATGAAGGTGCTGCCGTGCCCAATGGAGTTTCATCCCCCAAAAATCACCATGTGTGTGGCTTTTGGCTGCTAGGCCAGAGCTGGATCATGCTGTGAGCTGTGGGAGCCCTCAGCTATGGAAACTTCTTGTGTGAAGCATCTTACAGTGTAAATAGTGTCTCTCGGCCATGCCACTGCGGATGCTGTGGGAAACATTCCTAAATATATCCCTCTGTTCACTGGGGTAGCTGAATGGAGGGAGGAAGGAGGAAATAGATACAGGTCAGGCTGACACAAAGCACAGTCCGTGGCTTTCAACAGAAGGAAAAGGTTTTTGCTGTTGACTTTGCTGATTCCTACCCCCAAACACCCTCAGTAACCCTTTCCTTCTAGTTTGGCTGAGCTTATATGCAGAATAAGTTATCTTAAAATCAAACGGTGAAATTTAGAATTCATAGAATCAAACAGCTTCAAAATAAATGAAGACATTTTAGTATTTTAAATTCTTTACTGTTAATACCATCATTTTGAAGAGCTCGACTCATCGTGTACTATTCAGCTGTTCCGTGTAGTTGTGATATCTGATCATGATAACATCATGGAATCATGGAATAGTTAGGGTTGGAAAATGAGGACCTTTAAGTCAATCTGCAAGGTCAGTAGTTTCCCTCTGTAGCCAAGGCCATCTTGAATCTCTTGGACACGCAGGCTGTGTCTCAAGCAGGGAGCAGCATGTGCTGCCTGTGGTTAGCATGAGGTCAGTAAATAAAGCTGAGCGATGCTGAAAGGTTCCGTGCTTATCACTCATTTTACACACACAAACTCAGTGCTCTCTCCATGCTTACGTGCTCTGATGAGGGAGGAAAATCATTTAGTGACAGGGTTCTGCTTGCAGCCCTGATCCAGCTCAGGGGCAGCAGCACAAGAGGGACGTGGAGCTGTTGGAGCGAGGCCAGAGGAGGCCATGGAGATGCTGCGAGGGCTGGAGCAGCTCTGCTCTGGAGCCAGGCTGAGAGAGCTGGGCTGGGGCAGCCTGGAGAAGAGAAGGCTCCTGAGGGGGAGACCTGAGAGCAGCTCCAGTGTCTGAAGGGGCTGCAGGAAACCTGGAGAGGGGCTTGGAACATGGAATGAAGGGATGAGATGAGGAGCAACGGCTCCAACTGCAAGAGGGAAGAGTTAGATGGGATCTTGGGATGAAGTTCTTCCCCATGAGGTTGATGGGACACTGGATGGTGTTGAATGGAGAAGCTGTGGCTGCCCCATCCCTGGCATTGTTCAAAGCCAGGTTGGACACAGGGGCTTGGAGCAAGCTGCTCTAGTGGAAGGGGTCCCTGGCCGTGGCAGGGGTTGGAGCTGGAGGAGCTTTAAGGTCCCTTCCAACCCAAACCAGGCTGGGATTCTATTGATTCTGTGATTTTACCTTTCGGGATATCTGCATGTAGTGATACACAGACTCTTAACAGATACCTCTTTTCCCCCCTGGATTTCCTCAGATAACGATGCTGAAGATGATCTTCAGCCACACATCGTTTGAGCACTGCAAGGGATTCTCCAGTGAAGGCCAAAGCTCAGAACTGCACAAGGAATGCAATTTCTTCCTGACCGCCGTGCGTTTGGCTTCCCTCAACCAGATACTGGATCCGTGGGTTTACCTGCTGCTCCGAAAGATCCTGCTCCAGAAGTTCTGCCAAGCAGCCAACGCTGTCTCCAAGTGCTCCAACAACGAGTTCAAGGAGAGGTCCATCACCTTGACAGAGGAATTCCGACGGACAGCGGCCTGAAGGCACAGCCCATTTGCATGGAAGCTGCTTTTGCCAACGAGTCGTTTTAAATCTTACTGTGAATTGGGGTGTCTGTAACTCGTCAGCATCGTGTAAATAGCTCAAAGTGCAATTGCGGAGTGGACCTCCGGTGCCAAGCAGTTATTTACCCAGCGTGCCAGGAATTCACAAATGCAGGAAGGAATTGGGTTGGTTTCTGCATTCTCTTGTTATTGTTGTTCAGAACTGAGCTGCAGAACATGGCATTTTGTCTGCCTAAAAGAGAGTTTGGAGGGAATTCTATTGCGTTAAGGTAGAAAAAAAGGGTTTTCTATTGGTGACACTTGGAACAGATTCAACAGATAAAATTACTAACGGGACCCACTCCTATATATAGATTTTAATGCTAAGATAATCTACTTCAGAGAGTCCCTTTTTCCTCCTTTTCTTCTGGAGGGACAAGGGGAGAAAGAGGCAAAATAGAGAGGAATTGAAGGAAAACAAAATAAGGAGGCTTTATGGGGTTTCAGTGAAAAGGCTGTGCCGTACCAGTGATGGTGCATCATTTCCCGTCAAGAGCTAAGGTAGCATGGATTTGTCCTGATAAAAACTCATTCTGCGTGGATGCCGAAGTGAGCTCATTTGCTGAGGAGGGTGAAGCACTGGGATGAACAGCCCGAGTGGGTATCTGTGATTGTTTTATTCTAATAGGAGCCTGGGAACTGCCCAGGCTTAGCCAGAATTGCTGTTTGCAAAGCACGCTATAAACCCACTCTGAGCAGATGGAGAGAGCGATAAACAGGTTGTAGGAGACAGTAAATGTTCTTCTGCCTGTAGATTAATGGTGAAGGTTTACAAAGCCAAAAGTGCTGCTTTCAGATGAGTTGTTTTATTTGAAAGTCACACGCCCAGGGATAAAATTAACATCTCATGAATTTTAAGGATTGGGGGTGCCACTCAAAACATCCTCATAACTAATATGACCTGCAAAGTGGCCAAAATAGTACCCCAAATAGTGCCCAAAATAGTTTATTTCTTCTTTCTTACAAAAAACCTAAATCTGAAAGCTATGGCAGCTTGGAAATTGTTAAATGAAGCAGACTGGAAGAGGTGGGTTGGAGTGGGTGCATTAATCACATCTTTCGCCAAGTCACTTTTGGTCTTTGTTAGAAAACTGAGTTCCAATCCATTTGTCACATCTGAAGTTCGTATTTTAAAAAGCACCATTTTTATCTCGTTTTCCTCACCCTTTTGTAGATGACAGCCTCTAATGTCTCTTCTTTCATGGCCTCTTGGGTGAAATTAGATGCCAATAGCATAAAATATATCGTATTATTTTACACCGTATACTATGTGCCATATAGTGTCAAATTCAGGGGCCTTACAGGCAAATGTAATCCTGCATCTGGTGGGAATTTCTTGCCCAGAACCTTTGTATTTACTTCTCTTCCATTGTTTATAAAGTGACTCCTCAGCAGAGAAACTAGCTCTCACTGTTCTCGTTCTGCTGCCGCCTTGTCTAATCCCTCACCTACGGAAGTCTGATTTTCTCTGGGTGGCATTTCAGTGTGCCCTACAAGCTAATAACATCTTACTTTAATCCAAGAGCCAGCCTAAACCCACAGAGGCACTTAGCAGTGCTGGGGAACGGGTGGACTTGATGATCTTAAAGGTCTTTTCCAACCTGGTTGATTCCACGATTCTTTGTCAAGGCATTTCCAAGCAACAGCAGCACTTGCAGAGCATATCTGGGATCCTGAGAGGGAGAAGGCCAGTGAGGAAGAGTGGATCGACCCCTTCTACAGCTCTTGAGAGCAGCAAGAGGAGAGCTCTGGGTTTCCTGCCCGTGGTCAATCACGCATGTGGCACTGAGAGAGCAGCTCAGCCATGGCATCTCCTGAAGTCGTCAGAGAGAAGGCACCCTCCAGAGCAACAGCACATGGGGTTCTCTCTCCAGCATCGGGGGGGGGGTCTCACTTCGGTTCACTTCATGCTGTTCCACCATGCTTTTTTTAGTGAAAAAGGACACTTACATGGCAAAAAGGCAGGTCTGGCCTCGTGGGGGTGGTATAATGAAAAAGCTACTTTTAACTACCAGAAATTGAGAGAGAATGCCTGGTTTTGATTTGTTTACAGAGGAGTTTGAGCACTATTTGCCAGCCATGGGATGTGGCTGGAGAAAGCACTTTCAAAACTGACTTCCAAGAGCTCCAGTGTCAACGAAAACTGTTGTTTCCATTTCCTGTCTGGGTGGGAAGGTGTATTTTTGTTTCACTTCTCTAAAGATGCCCTTCTAAAACTGGTTGTGATGTGTTGTCCTTCCGTCAAAGGTCTTATGGGAGCTGTGGTGTAGAGAAACACGATTTTGAGATCATTGTTTGCCTTAAAAACAAGCCTGTCTGTGTACTAAATCCGTGTGTGTTGTATCCGTCAGAATAAAAGTTCAGTGGAGTAACCAGTCCATTTCCTTGATGGCTCTTGCAGGGACATGGGGGCACAACGGTGTTGAAGAGCTTGTGCTCTGCTGGAGCTGCAGGTGGGGGGCACATCAAGCTCCTGTAGTTCCATCCCCCTGCCTTTAGGCCCTGAGCTGCTGCTCACGCTCTGGGGGTGCAGCCCAGCACACAGCGTCATGGGGAGCTTCTCCTCACCCAGCACCCCAAGTCCTTGTCCTCAGGGCTGCTCCATCCAGTCTCCCCCAGCCTGGGGATTGCCCTGACCCAGGGACAGGGCCTTGCACTTGGCCTGGTTGCGCTCCATCAGGTTCACAAGGTCCCACCTCTGCAGTCTGTGCAGGTCCCTCAGGATCCCATCCCTTCCCTCCTGCCTGCTGGTCCCATCACACAGCTCGGTGTGGTCATGTAAAGCATTATTTAGTAACAGGCCTTTCCAATAACCAGTGTTTCGCAAAGCACTGCTGCTGGTAGAATCCAGTAGGATCTGACAGCCTAGCACAGGTCAGCTCTTATCTGCAGCATCTCCACTAACATCCGTCATTAGGATGGGCAAATCCAACCCACCACAACAGGATTCAACGTGCCGCTCCAGTGAGCTGGTAAAACACCACCATGTGTTTCTGCCAAGTTAAATGACCTCCAGAGGAGAAACAGCATACACAGTTTAGCCTGATTCCGAATGTCCTGCTTGTTTCCTTACTGCTCAACGGATTCAGAGTCCATTTAGAGTCTCACCCCAGAGAAACAGCCACTCGCTAATACAGAGGGAAGATACCCAGTGAAGCTCAACTTCCCAATTGCAACGTTTCATGGCTGTTTTCCTGCAGGGATATCCTCCTGGAAGAAGGGGAATAAAGGAAGTGTCCCATGGGCAGGTGCTCCATGGCAGAAACTTGTTTTTGGTATAAACTTCTCCTGCAGCTGGGGCAGAGCCTGAGCCGCTGGGTACAGGAGTTGATGTCAACAGTGCCCAGCTGATGGAAACCTTGAAACGGGTGCTCTGCAGCTGATAACATCAAAAGCAGCTTCATTTACAGTTTCTCAGCCTACATGATGCTGCAGAACTGGAAACCCCATCACTTCATTGTTACCTGATAGTGAGCACATGTGAGCAGCTGGACATCAGCAGTGGCTGCTGCACTGAGGTCTTTCACTTGTGGGGACCAGAAGGGAGCATGAATAACTCCATCTGTGGGTGCTTTGACATGAAAGGGACCCTCTTGGTACCAAACAGACGAAGTCCAAATTAGGGATGGAGCATCCCAAAGAGCTGTGCAGGGCCAGAGTGGCACCGAGCACAGTGGTTGGGCTGTGGTCACTTTGCAGAGCCACACATCGCATGCTCCATCTGTGCTCAGGTGCTCAAGGCCAGGTTGGACACAGGGGCTTGGAGCAAGCTGCTCCAGTGGAAGGGGCCCCTGCCCATGGCAGGGGTTGGAGCTGGAGGAGCTTTAAGGTCCCATCCAGCCCAAACCATTCCATGATGCTGTGAAACCCAGGCTCACTCTTGCCGCAGCTCTGCTCCCAGTGGCAGGAACACCTCTCATCCTGGGCTCCACAGAACACCTAATTTTAGGTTTCTCTTTCATCAGTTAATCTGATCTGAGTTAAACAAAACCCAAATCACAACAAAGAAACTGTGCTAAAGGGAAAACACAGGGTGAAGAGAGCACTGAAGGCTGTGACATGAGCGAGGTGGAATCACAAAAAGCAAATCTATTTTATCATGAACAACAGGAAGAGCAGCAGCCAACAGGTCTGGCTGCCCAGAGACAGCAGAAAGCTCCCGCTCTGAGGGTAAGCGCTTGTTTCAGCTGCACCAGAGCCACAGGAGCTCTGGTGGGATGTGAGCAGTGTTTCACAGGCTCAGGTTCCCTTGATGAAGCTTAACCTGAGGAAGAGCTGACCCGGAGCGCAGCCCCACCACCACTGGTACCCTGTGAGCCCTGGGGAAGCTGCTGGTGGTTTCCCATGTGCTTCCTCCACTCACAGCTCATCCTGGGTCTCTGCAGAGCCAGAGCTGGTGCTCGGGCTCATGGAGGGCACATCCCAGCTTGTTTAACAGATCACAGAAGTATGGAATCATTGAATCACAAAGTGGTTTGGGTTGGAAAGGACCTTAATATAATTCAGTTTCCAGAGGCAGGGGCCCCTTCCGCTGGATCCCCCAATACACTTAAGGAAACCAAATGCAATGGCTACAGATGAGTATTCTCAGCACACAGCTGTGGCAAGTTACCAACACCGTGACAAAGGCCAGGGAAAACAGTGTTCAAATGAATGGGGCTGCTGGGTCACCAGAGGCACCAAGAAAGCGGCCGTAGGGCTGAGCTGGTCCCTGTTGGAGGTGGGAACATCTGCCTGCCCGCAGGTCAGGTGCTGTATGTTTGATGGAGTGGTTTAGATCACACCAAAGCAGGAAGAGGTTGGGATCAGGGACGTTACCCACAGGAGCTGCACACCCAGGGCCACTTCCCATGAAGGACTGAGGTGTTCTTCCATCTCGCAGTGATCCCTCAATCCCCCAAGTCCCCAGTGTCCAGGACGTTCCCCAGCTCCCTCCAGCAATGCCAGGCTTCAGCAGACCCTGGATCTGGCCTTGGCTGGTGGTGAATACATCAAATTCCCCTTTGTTTCATGCATCTGTGCATTACTATCTGCACTGTACGGACACATTAATGTGTTCCCACACACTTGTTCCCATCTAATCCCAATGGCAAACCTAGCCAGCTTTCATGGAGCAGCTTCTTCCATGCTCAGGTGCTTGGTGAAGCTCCCTGGACCCAGCAGGAGCTTCTTGGGATGGCCAAGGGGATTCCCACCACAGCAAGAGCTGGTGCGACTGCGTTATATGGGCATGAGTTCAGACCTCCCAGCTCCCACAAGGAGGGAGGAAGGGACATCTGCAGCCAAAGGGAGAAAGAGCCATCTCTCAGCTGCCTGCGAGCACCCAGGAGTCCTCAAGGGCTTTCAAGTGAGCAATAACCCAGACTTGGCTCATGAAACAGAAGCTTGCAATCCACAAGCTATTTGGGCCCAGCAAGTTGGGTCTGGTGGATCTTTTCCAGGGGTGATGGGACCGGAGAGGTATTTACAGGCTGAGTCCTGCAGATCACCACTATTTATGGGACACGAGTCTCCGTGTAGCTCACTGGCATTAATGTTCCTGACATTCCTACTCTGAGATGCCCGGCTGAGCCCCGGCTCCTTTCTGTGCATTATTAATCTGCACCATTTCACTTGGGAACAACAGGTTATAAATTAACTGGCTCCTACTTTTATGGTTTCCCAGGGTTTTCTCATCGGAAGCCCTGGCACTGCAGTGAGCTCCTATGGGGGTTGTGCTGGAAAGGGACACGGCTTGTCCTGGCCGCCTCCATTGAGCTCTGGTTTCTCTCTGAGCATTTCAGATGTTTCAAGGATGAAGTCAAAGGAGAATCAATTCCGAGTTCTCCCAGCCTTGTCCTTGCTGGCATCGCCGTCAAGCATGGAGCAGCCTCAGCCGCCCCAACACTGATGAAGGATGCGCAGAGATTCAGCCCTCACATCAACCCACTGCGGAGCATAAAGAACCACTTTGAACACACACCGAGTGAAATATGCTGAAATGCGTTTTGTTACAGACAATGTATTTATATTTTGGGCCGCTTTGTTTTGATAATAAATTGTGGCAAAGGAAAGAAGCCCCAGTTATTATGACTTGCTGTAAACACACTGATTTAACAAACCCTGTCCACCCTTCAGCGCGCAGGCTGTTTGCCCTGATGGGAGCCACAGTTATTACACCATCCATTAGGAGAAATAAATGGGGCATTTACAAAAGCTCTTGGGCTGGCAGATGGAAAGAAGCATCCGCCCTGCTTTGGAGTGACTTTATAGTGTGAAGACATAATCCCCAACAACTTGTGGTTTATGGGACAGGTTGGAGTCAGTTGGATTTCGCCTGATGTATTTGCCAATCACTGGCTCTTGATTTAAAGAACAAATACAAAGACATGCCTAGGAACCCTTTGCCCACATTTGGGCAAGGTTTTGTCCCATCCTGGGACAAAGCTAGGGGGAGGTTGTAGCCTGTCTCATGCAGCATGCAAACACCACAAGGGAGAGCTGGTTCCTGTACCTCAGGTGTAAGAGATCTTGAACCTTTAAATGCTGCAACATAAAGTATTTAGAACTAAAGGAGCATTTGCAATATTAACAACTTTTATGGTACGTAAATGTCATAGGGCAAGGCAGCACCAACTCTCCATAGGGCTTCTCATTTAGCAGGATGAAATGTGACAAAGTTCGGTGGCTCCAGACTAAAGCCAGACGGTTTCACCTTGCACGTTGGATGCTGTGCTCTGGAAACAGTGGCTGTGGCCTTAGAATAAAGCCACAAGAGGTGACAGAGTCTCTGCATCAATTCATGGCTTTTCCCAGACAGGGCAGGCAGAGCCTCTGGTGATGCATTGTCCAGGCCCTTGCACTAAACCACCTCCTTGCCCATTTTGGTCTCCAAAAGCTGATCATTTCTCTGTTAAATCTGTGCTGTCACTTGCACCTAATGAAGAGGGGGAGAGTCGCCAAGGTACAGAGATGGGATGTGACAAAACACTCTGGAAATAGATGCCTTAGTATCAGGATAATCAGTTCCCCCCCCTTCCCATCCCTTCCATGCTGCTACTCTTGATTATTTGAAGGCCCTTGAAAGGCAGATGAGAGGAGGTTACAGGCTGCAGGTTACTGTTCTCTTCAACCAGAGTGTTCCCTTGTTGGCCATCCCTGCCATCGGTCATCTCCTGAGCCAGCACACATGAGGAAGCCTGGTCACTTCCACTGTGCCAGTGAGGAATTGCAACAGGAGACATTCAGTGATGATGTTTTATCCAAACCATAATAACAAAATGATCTCTGCTGAAGAATGTCCTTTTCCCTTGCTGATGCCTGGCTCCAGCAGCAGTGGGTGCTCAGCCAAGCGTCACAGTCAGAGCAGTGATAAAGCAGCTGGGGAGGTTAAACCCCAGATGCATTTACATCATGCAGGACAAGAACTGATTGTCCCGTCTGCCCTGTGCCAAGGCTGAGGTGTTCTTGCCAAAGGTGACACGCAAGGACACGTACTCAGTGACTGCAGAAGGATGACGTGATGCTGGTGGTGCCCAGCCCCGAGGATGGGGAACGAAAGGCTTTCTCCAGGAACACCAAATGAACCTCTGCAGGGTTCCTGCTGGACACGGGCTCTTTCCTGCACCCTCTGATGTGGACACCAGCCCCCTGGTTCATCGACCTGAAGGCCAGCTCAGTCTCTACAAAGCCCAGCAGCACAAGTGCTGCGTTACCACGGCACGTCTCCTTCCATGCCCGCGGTACAGAGACATCTTCCAGGCAGCCTTGTGGCAACCTCCAAAGACACCTGAGAGTACAGACCCATGTTCTAGAATCATGGGATGATGGAATCACAGAATGGTTTGGGTTGGAACCATCCCACAGCTCAAAATCCCGGAGAAGTACACCCGAGTTTATGGAATGCCTTGCAACCGGACGGGGAGGTCTGCAGGACCCGATCCATCAGAAGTCACTAGACCTCTGCCAGGCTGCAGTATGACAGGGTTTCACCCAATGGCAAAATGCATTTCTCATTTTAAAGTGGCCATTCCCGAGGCTCATAACCTGATCAGAAATTCAATGAAGGGAATACTGTGGTTGCCTTTGGGAAGTTCTATAAACCGAGTTTTATTGATTCTTTTTCTTATTAAATCTCTTGTTGCTACTGTATAATTAAAACATGGGTTTGGTCTGTGATGAGTATCAACCTGTTCCAACTGATGAGCTTCTGACAGAGCGGCTCAGAAGACCGAGGGCAGCAATAGGTTGGATTTTGCTGCCCAGCCTGGGATATAAATCCACAGGAGTGAAGCCAAGGACACGAGATGACTCTTGACCAGCGTAACCTAAGGCAAGAGCTCTTCCCAAAGCGATAACACCGCAGCAGTAGCGTCCATCTGTCTGTGCCCCCACACAAACAAAGCTCCCATTTGCTGATGCCAGGGTTATCTTTCAAACTGCGTCTGATAACACACTTGCCCAGGAGATATTTTGGTAAATCCCTCAGAATTAAGTTATGGATGAGTCATTTCAATGCAAGTAAAGAAAAAGATAGGATCTGAGCTTCAAGTGCAGCACAGAGCTGAAATATTCATCCCTCGACTACACCACATGGAATCATAGAATCCCAGACTGGTTTGGGTTGGAAGGAAGCTTGAAGCTCACCCAGGTCCAACCCCCTGCCGTGGGCAGGGCCACCTTCCACTAGAGCAGGATGCAACCTTTGAGGTTGGAGAACTATTCCAGACCTTTTCAGAACCTTATCTGCTCTAGCAAACCTCAGCCCACAGAACCTCATCACAGCTGACCTGGGGCAAGGAGGTGCCCCAGCATGAGGATGAACCGCAGGCAGTGCAGGCAGAGGGACTGTTTGTGTTGTGACCACATCAACACCAATGTGCAGCACATACAAATACCATGGGGCAGTCCAAGCTGGCTGTGGAATGTGGTTTGCCCATCTTAAAAAGCACATCAACGCCATGGGGGGCTGTGGAAATCGGTACTTTGATGCATCGTTTGCTAATGAAATAATAAATCCCTTTGTCCTTCGTTGAAAACCTTTTTGCTATTGTTTTCTATTAGAAGCCCACATTTAGGTGATCAGCAGGTTGCAGCTCAGCTCTGTAAGTCACCTGGTGTAATATCCTAAAGCATTTCCATGGACACTATCCAAAGTCCTCCCTCTGTTGGCTTTGTGAGGATCCCTGTGTGCTCCTTGTCCCTGATGATGGGCAGCTCCAGCCAACCCCATCCATGTCCCTGTGCCATGGATGCACTCACAAGATCCAGCCCAGGATCTGCAGCTGGTGTTCTAAGACTCAGAAACCAGGATTCTGGTTTCCAAGAGCCTGGGTTTAATTGCTCGAGGCAATGGTCTGAGCATCACTGCCCTTGGTTCCTGTGCACTGCCTGTCAGGAGGCAGCAGCTCCTGCTTCCAGGAGAGCGCCAGCAGCCCGGAGCCCCGGAGCTGGGAACACAGGGGCATGGCTTAATGAGGCTGGGCACAAACTGGCAAGCACTTAGGCGCATTTATCCCATGATAAGCAATTCAATGGGGCAGCAATATTCAAACACTGGTGACCATATGCCCAGCTGCCCCTCCCCACCCTCCCTGCAGCTCCCCAGCTGCAGCACCATCCTTTTCTACCCCAGGGCACCACAAGGTGTGTCCCTGAGCATCCCCAGTGCCAGACCCTGCAGCAGCTGCCTCATAGAATCCCAGCCTGGTTTGTGTTGGAAGGGACCTCAAAGCTCCTCCAGCTCCAGCCCCTGCGACGGGCAGGGACACCTTCCAGAAGTGTGGTTTTAATCCCCTCTGTCGCCCACAGCCTGGTTTTGACACTTCATTTGTGAGCTGGTCAGAAACCCAATGGCTGTGATCAGTTCGTGCACGTTCATTTTGGGGATAACAAAGCCAAAGAGGTGCTGGGTGCCAAGTGCCGCAGGAGCTCTGTTTGTCTCCTCCACATCCTTTCCCTTGCTTTGAAGTCACAGACCAGCCACAGCGGGGTTTGCTCCATCCCCCTCATACATATTGACACAGCAGAATTATCTAAGTTGCTGGAAATGGGTTATTAGAGCTGCTATGTCAATAAATTACTCTGATTGCAGTAACAATGTCGACGTTAATAATTCAGCTGATATTTTACTGCCCTACGCAATCATGGCCTGTTATCGATGGTTTTATTTAGTCTCCAGTCTCAGGTACAGATCCCTTTCACACTAAGCATTTCAAACCAAATTATAGGGTCATGTTGTGCCCTTCCTGCTTTTAGAGCTCTGGCTGCCTCTCCCCTGCTCAGTCAGCAGGTTTGCTTTTGCAATAAAACAATATTACTGTTGGATGTAGAACTATTTTCAGAGGAGGTGCATGCATTTCAGAGTGATGCTGCTCCGAAATGACCCCATGAGCATCATCCTGACTCACCAGCCTTGGGGCTGGACCCATCCCTGCAGATAGCACATTGGTGCTGGGAAGTGAAGGACACCGGTACTGTAAAGTCCTGCTGTGCCTAGGGCTTTCTGCTGCGCACAGGGACATGGTGTCAGGGTCACCGTAGCTGGGCAGACCTGTCCCCAGTGTCCCCAGTGACCCTGCTGGGGTGGGAGCCAGCGCGGAGCTGATGGAGGGCAGGGCAAGGTGGGTGCTGTGGGGCAGGGGAAGCCTCCTCTTTCTTTGCATGGCTCACCCCAAAGCAGGTACAACTAGCACGTGGCTCTGTGTAGGGCCGTCAGCGGCTCGGCGGCGATATCCGATGGCATCTACACCCTCTGTGTGTCACCTGAAGCCCGGAGCGCTCCACGGAGCAAGGCAGGCGCGAGGCCAGCTCGGTCGGATGAGCCCCGGCCGAGGGGCTGGAGGCTGCGCGTGGACCCAGCCCTGAGCTGCGGGTTGGGCAGCGCTGGTTGGTGACACAGGGCTCTGCACGGGGACGCTGCCTGTGCCGGGGGCAGGGGCTCACCTAGGATGGGTCTGGGTCCCCCTCGCAGCCCAGCAGCCCTGGCTCACCCCAGTGAGCACCCTTGCCATGAGTGCTTTGAGTTTCCTGCTGGACCTAAAGGCCATGGAGCCACCTGGGCCTGGATTATCTTTGATTTACAGAACCATAGAATCCCAGCCTTGTTTGTGTTGGAAGGGACCTCAAAGCTCCTCCAGCTCCAACCCCTACCACGGGCAGGGACCCCTTCCACTGGAGCAGCTTGCTCCAAGCCCCTGTGTCCAACCTGCCCTTGAACACTGCCAGGGATTGGGCAGCCACAGCTTCTCTGGGCACCCTGTGCCAGCGCCTCAGCACCCTCACAGGGAAGAGCTTCTGCCTAAGAGCTCATCTCAGTCTCCCCTCTGGCAGGTTAAAGCCATTCCCCTTGGCCTGTCCCTACATCCCTTGTCCCAAGCCCCTCTCCAGCTTTCCTGCAGCCCCTTCAGGCACTGGAGCTGCTCTCAGGTCTCCCCTTCAGGAGCCTTCT
The DNA here is from genome assembly GCF_033815535.1 of Pezoporus flaviventris. Lineage (NCBI taxonomy): Eukaryota > Metazoa > Chordata > Aves > Psittaciformes > Psittacidae > Pezoporus > Pezoporus flaviventris. The sequence goes on along the minus strand of NW_026892607.1, from coordinate 2,784,030 downwards.
CTTCTCCAGGCTGCCCCAGCCCAGCTCTCTCAGCCTGGCTCCAGAGCAGAGCTGCTCCAGCCCTCGCAGCATCTCCATGGCCTCCTCTGGCCTCGCTCCAACAGCTCCACGTCCCTCTTGTGCTGCTGCCCCAGAGCTGGATCAGGGCTGCAGGGGGGGTCTCCCCAGAGCACAGCAGAGGGGCAGGATCCCCTCCCTGAGCCGCTGCTCACGCTCTGGGGATGAGCCCAGGACACCCTGCAGGGTAATTCTCAAATGAAGTCCCTTTCACTTCCAGCTGATCCTGAGCTCCCAAAATGAAAAGCCATTTGTGTAAGTGGCCTCTGTCCAGCACACAGCAGCAGAGGGATGAAGGGGCAATGGTAACGAGTTCACAGCAATCCTGACAAATACATAGGGAAAGCCAGCACCAGTGTACCACCGAGCCCCCAAACCCAGGAGCTGCACTTGTGGCTGCCTTGGGTGCTCCCGCTGATCCCCAGCTCTGCAGGAACAAAGCTTTGAAGCCATAAAGCCATTAGGATTTCCAAGGAAGCTCTCTGGTCCATAAAATCCAACAGCAAACAGTTTGCTTATGTACCTCCTGAAGCAGAGACCGGCTTTACCCCTCATTTGCTGCAGTCCTGAGCCTACGGGAACCAGGTGTTTTATTGCCCTTGTGCAGTCTGCAAAGTGAAGCTGGGGTCACTGCGGGGTGGTGGGACCCAGCAGAGCCCTGGGCTAGCACTGGAGTGTGGGGCATTGTCAGCTTAAAGCCATTCCCCTTGGCCTGTCCCTGCAGGCCCTGGTCCAAAGCCCCTCTCCAGGTTTCCTGGAGCCCCTTTAGGTCCTGGCGCAGCCAGGGTCTGCTGCGGATGGGCAAAGCTTTCCTCCCTGGAAAAGTACCTGGGTTCAAAGGGGGCTTTTTGTAAGTTAGTGAATAGAAATGTGTTGGAGTGAGCCCTGAAAGCTGCAGTGCTGGTGAAACCAGGATGCACTTTGAGATGTAGCATACAAATGGATGATGTGATGGGGATGATGCACATGATTCTGCTCTATTGATAAATAGAGAGCCAAATTCCACCCCCACCCCCCCTTTTTATGCAGAACATTAACAAATCACATCAATTAGCATATAAACCAAAATGAATGTGTCGGTTTCACCTCGCCATCTCCAGGTGGAGCAGACCAGCGCTGTCATCCATGGCTGCAGCATGCCAGGCTGGTGGGAGTCATCCAGGCTGTACCCCTGGCATATGAACACCTTTCAGCTCTATGTCCTTTAGATTCCTCAATGCCTCTCACGGGCACTGTGCAGCCCTGCACAGGCTCAGTTTGTTCTGTGCACCTATTCCAGTGCCATGGGGCAAATTGACAGCTTTTTACAGCCACTGGCAGAGATTCGAGCAGGTCTGGGACCCAAGCCTGTCCCAGCTCCAACCCAGCCCCAGAGCTGTGGCGGGAGCTGCACAGCCCTTGGAAGCTCAACTGCCAAAATGCACATTGAGAAAGGCCGTGGCATCCCGCTGTGCTTTCCTGTCCACCCAACCAAGAGGGGCTTGTGCAAGCGCGGCGCTGGGATTTCACTCCCCAGCAGCAGCAGATGGGGTGACGCAGCGCTGGCTCCCACCAGACATTCCCCATCCGCCTTCCCGGTACCAGCTCTCCCGAGGCTCACCCTGGCTTTGCACCAGGCATAACCTTGCCCAGGCTGGAGCCTGCCGGCGCCTCTGCAGTCGTCAGGGAAGGGAGGTGAGAGTGCAAGAGACCGGGTGCCAAGGGCTGGGGTGCCAGGATCCATTGTGCCACAGCAGGTTTGCCCACGGCTTGCCATCGTGTCTGTCACTGTCAGCACCCGCTCACAGCGCAGCAGCCAGGGCTGTATTCCCAAAGCACTTCCGTTTATCCATGCAAGTCTGGACCTGATTTTACTACTTGTTCTATACAGGCAGACAGTTGGAAATGCATTCCCACTGGTTTTCTCCCTTTTCTGTGTATTCAGCAGCCATAGGCATCCCGCAACATCCCTGGAGGCAGATCAGGCACCAGAAGATCCCACCTGAAGCCATCCATGTGCCAGTTCTCTGCTCTGAAAGCCAACTTTGTGTTTATATCCACTGCCAAAATCTGTCTAGGCTTATTCTGCTGGTGGTTTAGGGGGTACAGGTGATGTGTGGGAGATGGTTCATGCTTGTCAGCACGGTCAGACCCAATGCAGCTGGAAGAACATCCTCTGTGTGGCATTCGTGGACACTGCTGGGCACTAGTGAAGCTTCTTTTGGATCCAGTTGTTTGTCAGCACTCCTTTCTCTCCTTCCTCCTTGGGACACAGTGTGACTTGGGCAATGCTCCTAGGGGATCTGCGCTGGAACACTGGAGACGTTTCCCAATGCAGCCTGGCAGGGTCCATGGGATGCTGCTTGTGTAATGAGAGGGAAGATCTTTAATCACCATCCCATGGAGGACCCGCCAGAGGTCAGAGCAGAGCTTTGCTCCTGCAGACATCCCCTGCACATGAGCTGGTGAGCGGGGGGACATGGGGGGGCCTGGGGTCTGTTACCTGTGCCTGTCAGCAGCAGGACCTCACATCCCCATCCTGCATTCCCTCTGCCTGCAGGGCAGGGAGCATGGCTCGGCTGTGGGAGTGGAGGGCAGCAGCAGCTTCGTGCCACCCAGCAATGCCCCAGCAGCCATAAACCCACGGGGTCTGGTTCGCTGGTGCTTTGGGTTCATTATTTCCTATTTAAAAGGGCTCTCCTTCCTAGAAAGTTGCTGCTTCATGGCAGAGGGGGTGAAAAAATATAGAATGAAAGTATTAATGGGGAGAGAACTTTGAAAAATACCTGGATACGTTGGAAGTTCAGATCTCTATTGCAGTGCTGAGCAAGGGCAGCGCAGTCAGCGCTGCCTGCAAGGAAAATGGAAGGCAACAACTGAGGCAGAGGCAGCACCCCCCCCATCAGCGCTGCAGGGAGCGATGGGAGCGTCTGAAGCACAGCACAGTGGCTGTGGGAGTTGTCAGGGGAGAAGAAGTTCACCAGAACGGCCATAAAGGGATCACAGCAAAGCACTTCACTTCCCTTTCATCAGCAAATTGACAAGGGATGGCTCTGACCAGGGCCTGTAGGGACAGGCCAAGGGGAATGGCTTTAAGCTGCCAGAGGTTGAGGAGACTGAGCTGAGCTCTTAGGCAGAAGCTCTTCCCTGTGAGGGTGCTGAGGCGCTGGCACAGGGTGCCCAGAGAAGCTGTGGCTGCCCCATCCCTGGCAGTGTTCAAGGCCAGGTTGGACACAGGGCCTTGGAGCAAGCTGCTCTAGTGGAAGGTGTGCCTGCCCATGGCAGGGGTTGGAGCTGGAGGAGCTTTGAGGTCCCTTCCAACACAAACCAGGCTGGGATTCTGGGATTCTAAACCCAGAACTGGAAAGGCTTGCAGGAGTATGGTAAATCCTAACAGCAGCATCAGTTTTCACTGAAGGGGATCTCAACAAGTTCCATAAGGTCTAATTCACTTTCCTTCCCTCTACTCCAGCTTCTTCAGTTAATATCTGAGGTTGGGTAAAAGATGCTCAAGCTGAGGTGGCTGAGCACAGCCCGAGCCTTGGAGCCCAAAGACCACCACACTTCTCCCTTTACACAGGTGGTAGCCAGCAGCACATTCCAGCTTGGGAAGAGCTTGTCAAAAGCAAAGGGGGCACCGGGGGCTCCATGAGCAGCACAGCTGGACCACAGCAAGGGCATCCGCTGCAGGCAGAAGCGCTGCTCCCTCTTTCCATCCCTGCTTCTTTCTTCCTCCCACTGTGAAAGCTCAGTGTTAAGTCTGCAGGATTTGAGGAGTTCTTTTCCTTTTGGCAATAGATTTTGCAGTTCTAATGAGCCAGCTCCTCTTGTTCCTGTGGCCGGGCACAAGTTCTGCTGTTTCAGAGCTTATAATAGGAAATGGGTAGCCCGTCCTGGCTCTATTTGGTGCAAACGGAGAGCTCTTTGCTCCCTCCTGCTGACGCTGAGACACCTCTTCATGCACTGGACATTATTCCCTGCAAAACACACCCAAGGAGCAAAGACCCTGGCCAGGGGTTGGAAGATGTTCCCTTGCCCATGCAGGGTCCTACCTGCAGTGACAGGGCTCTGCAGGGCACTGATAAAAACTTGAGGGATTGCAGGGATTCGGGAGCAGTGGGAACAGAGCAGGAAGACAAAGATTAAAGCTGAGTGTTAGGGCTGTCTACAGGGAAATAGCGAGGAATGATGATGGCCACAGCTACCCTTGGGCAAGAACGTGGCTGTTGCCAAGTTTTCATGGTGGGTAACGCATGGATGAGCAGGAGCAGCCGAGCACATCACTGTGGGGGCCCCCAGTCCCACAGCCTTTGCCCAGCAGGCTCTGGGAAGGCAGGGAACAGCACTGGGAGAACAGCAGGAATGGGACAAATGACACCAATGGCCATTACAATAATAATAAAATCAGTACAACAGCATAGTTTTGTATCAGAGCTTCACCCCCGAAAAGTACCGGAGCCATTTATGGCATGACATTATCACAGGGCTCCTGAGAGTATGGGACATAGCACTGAGGAGGGGTCCTGGACCCTGCCCTGGCTTTGTCCCCAACTCACAGCTCTCACAGGGTGAAGGAGTCGCTTTTAAACCTGCGTGTAAAGCAACGTGCATCCCAAATTCAATTGACATCAGGTCCCTGCGTGTGAGAAGCTTCTCTGGGTGTAATGCAGATGCTGGAAAACGCATCATTTATTACTTAAACCGTTCATATGCGTGAAAGAAACTCAGACAAAAGCTACTGAGATATTAAGCTACCCATAAGCCTCTCCCTCAGCCCCTTTTAACCTGTCAGGGAGAGGCCGTGTCACTCCTTAACTCCTATTTCTCCTCCATCAACAGTCTATCTCCAAATGTGTTTTGGCAAGGGAGACCCTGGAAAGGACCCCTGTGTGTCTGTGTGATGGCACCACCACAGAACATGCCAGCAGGTGACATCTTCCACCTTTTAGTTAAACTGCTCATTCCTTCCGTTTCCACACAATCTACTGGAGATGGTCTTCTCTGGGTGGGCACAAGCAATAGGGGTGTTCTGCTAGCTGCTGAGCTTGAGTTTTGCGATACATTCTGTGCACTGAGGACATTAAGGATCTCTTGGGATGGCCAAGGCTGATGCAGGTTCATGTACAGGCTCAGCAGGGGCAGGGGGGACAAGGCTTGGCCATAAGCCCTGGTTTCCTGTGTGGAACCTTCCTGTGTGGTTCTCTTTTCAGGGCCAATCTCCTTTGGCCCTGAGCCCCCCCAAGGTTCAGGGGGAAAAGCTGACGGTCTGACCCCCAAGGATTAGCTGTGTAGGACTCAGTCTGTGCATCCTTATTGCATTTTAAGGTATGTCTTCAATAGCAATTCCTATTCTCTGGAATACCATACCTATTGCATTTTAATCCTTATTGCATTTTAAGGTATGACTTCAATAGCAATTCCTATTTTCTGGAATACCATACCTATTGCAACACGCTGGTCCTCTTGGAAGCCTTTTCCTCGCTCTGGCACTGACACCAGGCTGTTGTGGCCTGAGCCACAGTGGATGTACCTTGGATTTCCCAGAAAATCATTGAGCACCATAAATTAAGCACAAGAGCAACAATTTATTCCCTTTTTGGGAAGTTTTGAATAAGAATTTTTATCTCCTTCGAAATATCTCTGCTGGTCAGTAACGAATCCTCCCCCTCCAAAGGCAGAGGAGAACCCAGCCCACGAAGGCTGCGGCTGAGTCAGCAGAGATTTTATTTGCACATTACTCACCATTTATAGGGTTTTTAGGTTACATTTTCTGATGTCACTGGATGACCATGTACATTTCATTTTCTGAAGTTCATCAGGGTGCAAGTAACGAGGATTTAGACCTTAGGCAGAAGCTCTTCCCTGGGAGGGTGCTGAGGCGCTGGCACAGGGTGCCCAGAGAAGCTGTGGCTGCCCCATCCCTGGCAGTGTTCAAGGCCAGGTTGGACACAGGGGTTTGGAGCAAGCTGCTCTAGGGGAAGGTGTCCCTGCCCGTGGCAGGGGTTGGGGCTGGATGGGCTTTAAGGTCCCTTCCGACCCAACCCAGGCTGGGACTCTTATTTCCAAGGCAGAGCAGGCCAGTGGTGCGCAGTCTGATTCAGTCACAGTCTCTGACGCCCCGTACAGCCACACCGAACTCACGAGTGAACGTTTTCTCCCCAGTCTCATCTTGCTTTTCCCCTTTTCCTTCCCCACGCGGTGTGAACGCTGCTCTGCCTTTTTTCACTCGAGTGCCTCTGGAGAGCTGCAGTGGAAGGTTTCTCCCTTTCACGGTGTCCCACAGACTCAGAGCCACCCAGGGAACAGAACAACTCAAGGGTCTGAGTATCGGTACTGAAACCTGAGTACCTGGAAGGAGCATTGTCTGGCTGTGACTCAGAGGTACCGGATCGTTAGGAGCTGCCTCTGTGTCAGAACACCTTGAGGGGCTGCAGCATTCAGCTGCCGACTCATTTCATAGGAGAAAAGATGAACACATCCTAAAAAAAGAAGAGAATAAAGCCCTGAAAAAACCAAAACCCACAAAAACCAAACCACCACCACCCCCCCCCCCCAAAATCAGAAAATCTGTTTATTTCATCTCTGTGTCCAACTTCCAAATCTACCTCCAATACCAATTCGGTCTGTGAATTAACAGAGTCTTTCTTTCTCATTGTTTCTTCTAAAAACAATGAGGATTTCTCACTTTCTCCATAATCACAGCACGTTGGAGTGGGTGCTGCAGTTTGGTCAGGCTATATTGCACCTTCAGGCATTCACAGAGGTTGAATTCCTCCGGGAAGGGGAGAAGATCACTGCAAAGGCCCAAGGCAAGGCTCACTTCTCCCTTCACTCGCTTGCCATGGCTTTTGCTAAGAAACCAAGTGCAGAAACAGCGATGGATTTAGCACAGTGTGGTCCTGGGGTGCTGAAAACAAGCCTGGCTGTAAGAGGGTGATTTGGCAGCCCCTTTGCTATGAGATGTGTGGGCTAACACCACCCCATCTCCTTCCTTGTATTTGCAATGCGACTCTGCAGCTCTGAGGCAGCATCAGCAGGAGCAGTAACTGGATCCAGATACCTCATCTCATCATCGAGCTCATTTTCATCCTGTGAGTGATCCTGCTGGTGCAACCACAACAGCAGCAGCACATCCAATGCCATGGCCAACAGTCTGTGCCCCTGAACATGAATATGTGTAACATAGAATGTATATAACATATAAATACTATATAATACATAGAATTACATGTAGAATCAAATAACAGAAATATATAACATCTAAAATAACAATATATAATACAATATATTGCACATTTGATATATATATAATTAATAAAGGCTTGATACTGCTTTCCCTAATGACTTGAATGCGGTGCTGAGTCTTAAGCAAGTAACATAAAATTAAGAGGGAAAATGTCTAAGCAGATCACTTCCACTCCTGGACAATGATGACTGAGGCAGACCAAGCCCCCCCAGCTCAAGCCTGGCCTGCAGCCCCCAAAATGCCCATTTCAGCAGAACATTCCTCTGTGTCCAAAATACAGCTCCACAGCGATGGGCAGGAGGGGAGGAGAGCAACAGGGTCACGCTGGTGAGACAGGCCATGGGGTTTGAGATGAGATGGTTAATCTGTACTGAAAGTAAGGGGAGTCATTGCCCCAGCACAATTAGGTGAAGCTCCCTTTCGCTGTAAGCAGCAGTGATGCACATCATCCCAGCTGAACGCCTCCTGGGGCCATGATCCGTGTGGGAAGAAGCCTGGACGTCACCGTGGGTGCTCCAGTGGGAACTGGTGAAGACACAGCTGCCACAGCGCTCGGTTATTTCCATGTGCTAAAGATATACATGAAAAACCCTTAAAACTCATAGTGCCAAGGGACAGCTTGACCTGCGCTGCTCACATGGTCCTGCGAAGTGGCAGATGTTCATCCAGCCCAGCAATGATTAACTGCATGCAGGGCTCCCACGGCAGAAAGGGTGGAGGAACGTTTCCTTGGGATCACCCTTCCTTTCAAGAAGCACAACCCCACAGGAATCTCCAGCATCATCGCTGGGCCTCTTCCCATGGGGATGCTTCCAGACCTGTGCAGGCAGGGAGCCCTCAGCCCTGCTATCCACTGCAGGCAGCTCCCTGGGGGTGGCTCCCAGGTGACATTCCTGTTAAATCAGGCAAGTAAAAGAGGAGAGAGGTCATTCCTGCAGGAGCACAGTGACTGCCATGCGAGCCTGGGCCAGCCAAGGGTGTTCAGTGCACTGGGGGGTGTAGCAGTGCAGACTTTTCATCTCTCGTTCTTATCTCCAAAACAACAGAATTTAACACTGTTTTATGCTTTTTTTTTTTTAAAAAAAAAAGAACTTTTAGGAAATAGTATTTTATTTTTTCCCTTAGAACTCAGGCTGCTTTAGCCATGGATTATTGCTGCAGACCCTGACCATAAGTGATAAAAATGAGCCCTCTGAGGTTAATGAATTACCCTAGTGCACATGGGCAACGCAGGCAGACCCTGGGTACCAGCACATGCAGCATCTCCACTGGGTTCACTTGCTCTTCATGAGCTGAACATCCCTGGCAGTGTTCAAGGCCAGGTTGGACACAGGGGCTTGGAGCAAGCTGCTCTAGTGGAAGGGGTCCCTGCCCATGGCAGGGGGTGGAACTGGAGGAGCTTTAAGCTCCCTTCTAACACAATCCAGGCTGGGATTCTGGGATTCTAAGCTGCCTTGAAAATTAGAGGGCATGAGCTATCTCACAGGACACCAGTATTTGCGGTCACATCTGAAACTACAGGTGCTTTGAGTGTACATTTGGAATTTAGTTAAAGAACCTAAAAGAGCTGTCTGTGAAGAGATCAGCTTAACAACAACTCATGCAGCTTCCACAGATATGGAAATATAAATGGATTTAACAAAATCACAGAATCACCCTCTCCAGGTTTCCTGTAGCCCCTTTAGACACTGGAGCTGCTCTAAGGTCTCTCTGGAGTCTTCTCTCTCCAGGCTGAACAAAAATCATTCTAACACCCTGTGACACTGATGCTGTGCATTTGTTTCTATGCAGTTTTATTTATCCCTTTGCACAACAGCACTTAAACCTCAAAAGTGAGCTCAGGCAGGAGCCAGTTACCACACGTGTCTATGCATTTATTCTCATGCACAAGTATTGATTATTTAGCAGTCAGCAGCTGCTATGACACCAAACATCCCCCACCTACGAGCAAACAAGAGCTCTCTCCTGTAGTTCATAAATACCAGTCCTGGTAGAGCAGCTCAGAGTTTTCCCTTTGGATCATCTCGCCCACTTTCTCCCTCTATGACATTCCTTGCTTTCTCCAAAAAATTCACCTTTTTAAACCACCATTTCCCACTTTGCTCAGTCTCCAAGAAGCAACCCATTCAAATGTGCCACCATTTCATGGTCTCTCCATCAGCCAGGGGCACCACCGGCATCTCCTGCGCCAGTCGCAGGGAGATGCAGAACCAGCATCTCCAGTGAGGTACCGTGAAGGTCCCAATGCAAACCCTGGACGCAGCAAGCACAGTGATGGGGTTTGGGAGAGAAGTGGGGTGGGAAGGGGAGCTGAAGCTGCAGTGCTGTGGAAAGCTTTTAGTAATTCTTAAAATGAGTAAATCACCCAGAAGTCAAAGCAATGGTGCTCGGGTTAAGGTGCAGCAAAATGAACCAAAGCTGCTACATTCTCGGATTCAAAGGCTGCAGGAGTCTGTGCCACCCATTTCAAGCTCATAAAACAACAAAAGGGACTAAAACTGCTAATTGTGGCAGAAGTAACCTCAGTGGTGAGTGCTCCATCCACCCCGACACCTTGCACAGCCCAGCTCAGCAGCTGCAATAGAGCCAGGGCTGGCAGGTCACAGGGCTGGAAGCTCCCCAGAAACCAGGGCACGGAGCGTTGCGACACCTTTCTGAACCAGAAAGAAACAAGAAGCACACACATGCTTTCCTTCAGAGATGTTAAAGCTACACCCAGTGTGCGAGGTCAGACTGGGCTCAAGGGAGCTGGCTGCAGGAGTCCCATATCTTTGTGGTCAGAGAAGCCAAGAGAAAGAGGAAAACGGATCAAGAACCATCTCCAGAGTCCCAGGAGCACAGGACCAGGGCTCTGAGAGCCTCACCAGAGACACAGGAGCTGGAGGGAGACAAGGGCAGAGGGAGAATTCGGCAGATGAATACACAGGGCACCTATTAGCACATTCAACCAGTGCTTTGAATGCATCCAAGATGATGAGCTCAGACTCCATCAGCACCAAGACACTAATAACAGCATCTGGTGAAGATCAGGCCTGCTCTACATCTTCCAGCCACTCATCTGTAGGTCTGTGTTTTCCTCAGCTCCTGGCCAAAGCAGAATATCTGATGAACCAAACTTGAGCCTGGATCATGTAAGGGATGGACAGAAACTCAATAAGCAGATGGATAAATAAATAGATCAATCAATCAGTCCCTCCCAGCTGATGCAGCTACGCTGGCATTTCCAAATCAATTCGCTCCCTTTTCCTCTCCACCTTACCTCATAACACTGAAGCCATCTCAGATTTGACTCCATCACTGTGCTTGCACTGGGATCATGGTCCTTGTGGGTTGACAAAAGGCAATTTTGTGAGGGTAAAACTATCCTTCAAGATCCCTCAGCCCCATGAAAATGGCATGTTGGCAGATACCTGTCCTCCCCCAACACAGAGAGTGAAAAACCATCAGGTGAACACTCACATCAATGTTGGACTCCAACAGCATCTCACAGAAGCACCCCTTATGCCTTTTAACCTCAAACCTCTAAGAAACGTCCGAAAACTCAGTAACTTGAGATGTCCCTTAGAGTTTATTTCTCCTCTCCAGGCTGGAAAGTTGTTGTTTCTGTTTTTACAAGATGCAGGATGGAGGAGGGGACATGAAGAATCTGTTGACATGGGAACGGTTTTAAAGATATTCCACAGCTGTGTTCTGGTGAGATTCAACTCATTTTTTCAGCACCAGTAGATCGGTTGTCATTATAAATAAACAACAGAGTGCACGGTTCAGCGGGGTCTGTGTATAGTAGTGGTGATGGAAAGCAGGGAAGAAAGTTGTTTAAAAGGAAAGAAAATCCCAGTTTTTCACACTGGTAGCAAGCCAGGTTCTGTTTTCCTACATATCCTGCCAAGATACACAGTAGGCGACAGCCTCAGCTCCCAGACATCCAGAAGACCCGGTGGTCTGCGGCGCTGCTGCGGCCTCAAGTGTGTCACAGAGCGTGTGAGGACGTTGTGGTGGGTGATGCACTGATATGTCTCCCCAGCACATTGGCAGCTTGGATGCCAGGGGCCAGCAGGAGGAAAACCAAGGATGCAGCTTGGGATCACGGTGATGCTCACAGTGCGGTCCCAGCACCATCTCTCCATGCATGTGGAGCAGCACCAACCGGGGAGTATCTGGAAGAGAAGACATCTCCAATGTCTGAAACATCCTTGTGCAAACCACTTCTGTGTGTCCCTGACTCTGAACCCATGCCCATGCTCCACCAGGAGAAGGGCAGAAAGGAGCTCAGGATCCAGGACCTGCATCAAGGGAAGGTGTGTGTTTGCTCGCCAGAAGCACTAGCAGTGTATTAAAAGCCCTCCTGGTTCCTTTCAGTTTATTTAAGATTATTCAGTTTATTTAATAAAGTCAGTTTGAAGGGTTCGCGCCAGTTTTTCCTCTGTAAGGCACAGATTTTCCAGCAAATTTTCCATTCACAGCTGTTTACTTAGGTTCAAACATCAGAGCGAAGAGGTTAAAGCTGAATGTGCCCGAAAGACATTGCAAAGTTCTTCCAGTAAACCCCTTTGAACAAGAGGCTTGGATAGTGGCTTAGCCCCTTGGTCCACCGGTTCCCTTGGGACGCAGCTCCTTGTGTCCCATGGATTTGTGCACCCTCAGGTTCTTTAGATGATCTCAAACCTGATTTTCTTCTATAGAGGACAGTTCATTCTCCCAGTCCCTGCCTTTGCCTTCTGCATCTTGGGTGGTGCAGCTGGAGCACATTATCTAAAATAAGACCTAAACGACATGTCTCAAAGCGCTATCGGCACGAACACTTGTTTAAACACAGGATAAATCTGAGCACGATGTTGTTCCTGTTGAGACAAGCCATGAAGAGCCATAAACTTCAAGAGGGAACTCGTGAGATTGCACAAGTGGACAGGACGCGGGCAGGACCCTCGTATTTCATCATCCCCAGCCTCTAATGCTGCCAAAAGCAGCCTTGGAATGTGAAACCACCGAGCAGGGCTGCCAGGGCTCACCAGGGCCGTGTAAGTGTTCGGGGCTCCTGGGGACTTCTGTCCTCAAAGCCTCAGACATGAGCTTGGACTTTTGTTTTTAAAGAGACACTTTAATTTTCTCATTTAATGTGAATACATGCTATGGGCAAACTGTCCCTGTGGAGCAGCAGCGAAGGAAGCAAGGAGCACGGGGGATGCTGGGTGTTAGCAGGGGCAGCTAGGCATCACTGGCTGTGTTTTACACAGAGGAGAGGAAACTCAGGTTAAAAACTCCAACTTGTTTAGAGGGAATGCTGTTCAGAGATCAAAACAAGGGCCAGAGTTTCAAAAGCATCCTGAACTGGGTTGAAATACACTGTTGGGTACCACTGAGGTCTCACAGCAAAGATCCCCACCATGGCCAGACCCTCCACCTTCAGAAGGCAATATTTTAAACATTTAATCATGGAATAGTTTGGGTTGGAAGGGACCTTAAAGCTCCTCCAGCTCCAACCCCTGCTGCAGGCAGGGACCCCTTCCACTAGAGCAGATTGCTCCAAGCCCCTGTGTCCAACCTGGCCTTGAGCACTGCCAGGGATGGGGCAGCCACAGCTTCTCTGGGTTAATTTATATATTATATTTTCCTACCTGTTAAGGCCCATGCCTTTGTCCCGCTCTGGAGCACTAACTCCCCTCTTCACCACACCAACATCCCCAGTGAGATGCTCCCCAGCTGAGGAGAGCATCCCCAGCCAATGATGAGGTCAGCTGGATCCTGCTCTGCAGCGCTCAGACCTGGGACTATGGCAGAGATTGATTTCCTTGCTTTACAACAGAGCAGTGAGAAACCCACCTACCCCTTTGGGAGCAGGATTTTCCATGTACACAGGTTTTCCAGATTGAAAACCAAAAGGCCTTTGTTAATACATGTCACTTCTCTCTGTGGCTGCATTGCACAGAGGGAAACCTTCAAACCAACTTGGACTTTTATTGGAGGAGGGATGTCATGAACATTTCTTTTTCTATTTTTTTATATGAATCAGCTGTTCCATCTCCAGTCTGAATCCATCTCCTCAGAAGGAAGTGCATAAATCACTTCAGAAGATAACTTTGGGTCGCAAGAACTGAGGATTGATTCGAAACGATTCATACACTCAGGGAGAAATAAAATCAGAGACTTACGGGCTGTTTTCCATTGGAAGGGGCCTCAGGACGTCTCCAGCCCAATCACCCACTGTGAGATGCTCAGGACCTTGCCCAGCCTGGTCTTGACGTCCTCCAAGGCTGGAGCCTGCACATCACCTCTGGGCAGCCTGTGCCACTGCCTCCCAGTCCGCATGAGGGGGAAGGTTTTGGTTGCATCCCAACACTTCCTCTCCCCGTCCTGTCCATGTTAACACACCCCGGGATGCCTCTGGCCTTCTTTTCTCAGCTCGCATTAATCAAATCACACACATCTAACGCCTTTAACTGATACGAAGCCATCCTCATCTCCTTGTCCACGGCAACATGACACGTTGTGCTGCCAAGGGAATGCACTTTGGAATCTGGCTGATAGGCATTAATGGCTTGCAGGAAAGCAGAGCTCTCCAGGCGTTTCAGAGCCAGTTTTCTGGGCCTAGTGCTGTCAGGACCACAGGACATTGCTCACAAATGCTCAGCAGCAACCCCAGCTCCAGGTGGTTCCACTCCACCCTCCAAAGCCTCACGGATGCTGCAGCACCTACAAGAGCTGCAGCACAGCCCCATCACAACGGAAGCTGCAAACGTTAAACAGAGCATGAACCCTGAGGGTCAAACCTGGGCCCTGGAAAACACAATAAATCCCAGCAGTCTGCACTAATCCTGTTTGCTTCAGCAGCTCTGCTTGGAGAAAACATTCCCTGCGATGGATGGGAGCCTGGAGCTGGGCTGCAGCCCTGAGCTGTGATACCAGAGGGTGTCCAGACACTTCCATTAACATCAGCTTCTCTGTTGTGTGTTTGGAAAATCAGCCTTCCAAAAGCTGTAAATTCTGCGTTAGCTCTCTCTCTAGAGAGCACAACAGAGACATTTATGTGCAGCACATCTGATCCGCAGCAATCCCCAGCAGCTCTTTCCCTCCAGCACTTGTGTGGAACTCAGCACACCCTAAAGCCTTCGGGTTCACTCATGGAGCCCCTGAGGTGGAAAGAGACCGGCCATGGGCTGAGAGCAGAGCAGCAGAATGAGCCCTGGGCTCTGGGGTGCGGGTGGCTGCTCCTGCACAGCTTTTCTTGGTAGGTAAGGGATTGAAGGGAGGTGATGCTGAGTAGAGGGAATCAGGACACGATTCCAGCTGCTGGAGCATTGCAGTGTCCCAGATCCTCACCCACTGCTGCCCCGTCGGAGGTGGGAGATGCTCCTGCAGAGCAGGCGGAGGAGAAGCAACTCCAGTGCAGCCTCTGGAGAGCAGTGATCAGGGGGTGGGAAAGGGAGAGGTGAAAACGGGTGGGATCAGCCCATGCTCTGAATCAATCTTTCTGCTTTTCCTCTCTCCTTCCTTCCCCTTAACTTGTAATCCTGGAGGTCTTTCGGACCGTGCCTCTGGGTTTGGCTTTTTAAAAGCAAAGCATCAGCAGCAAGTGATGCACGTACAGCTCCAGGCTCAGCTCTTGCAGCAGCCATCGGCCCTGACACAGCGTGATTCCTGCAGGGGGAATTGCAAATAATAATAAAAATTAAAAGAAAGAAAGGCAAAATAAATTGAAAGGAAAAAAGGAAAAAGACAAAGGGAAGTAAAAACAGGAAAACAGGAAAGAAAAGGAAAGGAAAAAGGAAAAAGAGAAAGAAAAAAGGGAAAAGAAATTAAAAGGAAAAAAGTAAAAAGACAAAAGAAATGAAAAAAAGGCAAAAAGGCAAAAGGAATGAAAAAAAAGAAAAAAGGAAAAAATCAATAAGGAAAATGGAAAAACAGGGAAAAAGAAAAAGGAAAAAAAGAAGGAAAAAAGAAGAAAAAACATAAGAAAAGTCTTTAAAAATGTAAGAATTACAAAATATATTTAAAAAATGAAACCATGAAGAGTAAAAAATAAAAAAATCACAAATTTTGAAAAGCCTCATATTCGCCCTGGCTCCCAGGCAGGCAAAGGGGGAAGCATCCTGCTGGGTGCCAGGACAGTGCATGCACAGGCACACCCACCACTGATCTGTTTCTGTTAAGCAGTACATTAACTAACCCTGGCGCATCAGCTCCTCTCTCATTTCATGCCAAACCCAGGCAGAGCTCCAGCTGTGCTCCTGTGGCACATCTGGCCAGCGCGCTCTGCACCACATCCTTCCTCACCCAGCCATTGTGGCTGCGTTGTTTCTGTCATCCCTTCGAGGAGTACCAAGAACAGGAAGGCTCAGCACAAATCAAAGCTCTGCAGTCAGGGCGGGTGCTCCCGCTCCAGGCCCAGTTCTCTGGATTCAGTTGTGTCAGATGCACAGCTCCCCGGTAACTAAAGGAGAAGACGATGGAAATGTGGTTCAGGACAATGTTATCTCTCCTCATTTCTAAACAACTGTCAGTTTCTATATATTCATTTTATTAACATATATTTCTTATATGCATTTATATATATGTATTTATATATATGCTGACAGAAATTTGCTATTTCTGGCAGCAAATCCATTTCCTTGGGTATACCCTTACACCACCAGCAGCAGGGGAGTTCCTTGTGATCCCATAAACTGGATGTATTTTGGAAATCATAGAATCCCAGACAGGGTTGTGTTGGAAGGGACCTTAAAGCTCCTCCAGTCTCAACCCCTGCCATGGGCAGGGACACCTTCCACTAGAGCAGGTTGTTCAACTTCCACGTTTATTTTTCCCCATCGACAGCCTCCAGCACATTTCCCTGCAAGAGAGGTGTTGCTGTTGCAGCCCATGCAAAGCCACTCTGCAGTCACATCAGATCCCTGTCAGGTTTGGGAGAAAACCAATTTCACCCAAACCACAGCACAAGGATAAGGCTGTTTTGCATCAGCTGGGGCAGATGGGGAAAGCTGCCAAGCTGAAGGTGAGCAAACAGCAGCTGTGCACCACAAACAAAAAGTCCTGCAGCTGACACCCACGGCCTCACCCTGCTCGGTACATTTTAACATGCAGCAGGAGAACCTGATCCTGCTCCAGCTGGGGGCAGAGATCCCTGCTGCTGGAGCACAACCAGCACAGAGCCGGGATGCACCTGCCTGGGAGCCGTGATGGAGACCCACACGTCCTGCTGCCTTTCCTTGGGCCATGGAATGAATCCCAGCCTGCTTTGTGCTGAAGGGACCTCAAAGCTCATCCAGTTCCAACCCCTGCCACAGGCAGGGACACCTTCCCCTAGACAGAAGGTCACCTAAACCCACCAGCACAGTGGTGCAGGGCATTAGAGGGGACCACAGCTCCAGCTTTCCTAACACAATCCACGTGCCCAGCTGGATGTCCTGGGAACCTTGTGCCGCATCCGGGCTATTGCTGCTCCAGTGAGCGCTCCCAAACTTCACCATCCCACAGCACGGAGAGCCCTGTGTCAGGCATGAGTTGATGGAGCAGGTTTCACCCTGGCAGCTTGCCCTGCTTTTCCCAAAACACAGCCCGCAGAGGCCAGATTATCTCTGCTTAATCCCGGGAGTTTGGCAGGGATGCAAGTGCCGAGCTCGGCGCAGGCACATCGAGCACAGGGAGGTGGCCCCGTGCCATGACACCCCGGGCACAGCAGAACAAGGGACCCCAACAATGTGCCATGTGAGGCAGAGAGCCCTGCTAAGGACAAAAAGGGACCCAAACCCACAGCTCTTCACAGACAGAGCAGGGCTTTGCATTTACCGTGTCTCCTTTGCTTTTCCTGCAAGCTTGAGGGAGGATCTGACAGCCGGAGGGTTTGTGCTTGGTCTGAGCACTGACAAGAGTTCTAACAACTGTGGATCAGCCCAAACCTAAGCCCTGTCTGCAGCCAAGCAGTCTGTCCTCTCACACAAGGCTGGAAAAACCATATCTGCCTCCTGAGCCATGAGCCACCGCTTTCAAGTATCGGTTATCGAATTGCATCCTTAATGATGAAGTCCAGGGGCCAAGAGTAACATTTTTTGTTTTACGGACTAACCCAGAGAAGAAGACAAATTGCCCTGCTCAGTGCTTTGATTTTTGTAAGGCAGGAAGCTGAGGGAGCCAAACACTGACTGATCACAGGATGTACCTGGCACCCAGGGTCAGCAGCACCAAGGAGGCTGCAGCATCCCCGCATGGCCATAGGGCAGCAAGGACCGCTGCTGCTCCCCGAGCCCCATACAAACCTCACCCCAGCACCCCACAGTGCACTCAGGACAACCCTCTCCTTCACCCCAGCACCAGCAAAGCCCAGCACTGTGACAGGGCTTTGCTTGTGGGCTGTGCTCCTTGTTAAAGAGGAAGGGGGGTTACCTTTAACAAGCCCTCTGGAGCATCGGGAGCCTTGCCAAATGAGGCCAATTCAGTTTGTAAAGCAAATCCAGCTGAAGATGAGCCAACATTTGCTCAACACAGATAAAATAAATGTTTTAAAGTGACAAGTGCATTTATGCAATTGCTTTTTAGAGGTGTTTTAATCCAAACACTGGGGCAGGCTGCGATGCCCCTGTCATTGGGGATCACCAGAGAATCCCAGCCTGGTTTGTGTTGGAAGGGACCTTAAAGCTCATCCAGTTCCAACCCCTGCCACGGGCAGGGGCACCTTCCACGAGGATTTCTTCCCAGAATCTTTACATTTGGAATTTTCAGGCCCAAAATGCAGGCATGGGGCAGCTGCTGGTGCTGGGCTCCAGCTCAGCCCCGACCTGTTGCACCCACGTCCTTATGGGCTGGGGTTTTGGCGTGTGCCCAGGCCTCGGTGAGAGGTTCACAGGGGTCTGGAAGTGATATAAATTAGAGGAATGAAACAGCTCTTTCAAAGGCAAATAATGTGATGAATGATCTCCCCTTGGAGGGGTATGAAACAGCAGGAATTCATAGGAGTGAAACGGAGGGGAGTAACGTAACCAGGAAAAAACACAACATAAAACACAGCCTAAGGCGCAGCAACCATCAGTGCAAGTCCCAGAACTGCTCAGAACCTTTCTCTACTCCATCCCTACGCACAGCTCCTGAGCCTCTCCTCTCGCCTTCGGTGTGCAGGGTGCTGGGTGGTCACTGCAGCATTCCCAGGGAGTATATGTGGATTCCAAGTGCTTCTGCAGCACTACATTGCATGTGAGGGCAACGACTTGGCTGCTCCACATGATTACAGCCAGACCCTGTGCGGCATGATACCTGGGAACCTCCTTCTCCAAACCTTCCACCTCCAATCAGGCGCATTGCAAAGGATGTTTTAAACAATTCCTCTGCCTCAGGAGCCGTGGAGCAGCGAATCCTTCCGCACTTCACAGCAGTTTCGGTGCACATGCCATACCTTAACTGACCTACGTCATCTGGAGCGCAGGAGGACAAGCAGGCAGCAATAAACACACATCATAGCTCTAGGAAACAAGACAAATGTCTCTAAGAATATATACGGGGCCCTTAATAAAAGTCAGCATCCACCCCGACTGAAGCACGCAGCGATGATTGTGTGCATGTCAGGAATGCCTCTTCTTCATCCCATCTATTTTATCCTCCCTCTCCCACCACTATTTTTATGACTTCTGGTGATCACTTGAAAATAGGAGTTTGTGTTAGAAACGAGAAGAATTTTCAACATAGCAACAAGGAAAGGTATAGGATAAACAGGCTGCTCCGTGGAGATTAAGCGTGGAGGACTGTCTAGACAGCTGAATTCCTATGGATTTCATGTATCGGGGCCGTCATGCCAAGATCTCCTTTGTTTCCAAACAAGGCCTGGCAAAGCCTTCACCCCACTGCAGTGCTCAGCCTCTCCCTTTGGATCTGCAGCCCCACGGCCTCAGATGCTCAGCGAGCAGGATCCTCCGCTTGGAAAGCCTTGGAGCAGGGTTTAGGGTGATGTGTGTGAGTGCTGATCCCTTCCATCCCGCTCAGCATCCCTGCCTCCCGGCGCTCCCTGCACTGAAACCAGAGGCTTGTTCCCTCCGAGCTGCCTGGCACACGTGGGGTTTATCACAGCAACATTCCAGCCTGGCAGAAGTCCTTCCCAGGACACCACACTTCGCTGCTCTCCGGTTGTAGCTCCTCGCAGGGTGCTTCCATTGCAGTGTAAAAACGTCCTTCTCGTTTATTTAAAGTAATCAAGGAAGTTGTTGCTTCGAGTCCCAGTGATCAAGAGATTACCAGAAGCCCGTGATTTGTATTCAGCATCATGACCATCACATTACTGGGTTTTGAGACTTGCGCAAAGTCAGCTCCTCCTTTTAAAGCTGAGCAGTAACACAGAATTCATAACCTCATCGTGTTCAAACTTTTCAGTTAGGGAACCTGGGAGCGGGGTCATGGCAAACCCTCCCCTGAGCTCAGGACCTCATTCACGGTGTGCGACACTCACAGAACCCTGACGGGTATTAAGACAAGAAACCTGGAGAGGGGCTTGGGACAAGGGCCTGTAGGGACAGGCCAAGGGGAATGGCTTTAACCTGCCAGAGGGGAGACTGAGATGAGCTCTTAGGCAGAAGCTCTTCCCTGTGAGGGTGCTGAGGCGCTGGCACAGGGTGCCCAGAGAAGCTGTGGCTGCCCCATCCCTGGCAGTGCTCAAGGCCAGGTTGGACACAGGGGCTTGGAGCAAGCTGCTCTGGTGGAAAGGGTCCCTGCCCGTGGCAGGGGTTGGAGCTGGAGGAGCTTTAAGGTCCCTTCCAACCCAAACCAGGCTGGGATTCTACAGTTCCCAGGAAGGTGGGGGCTGCTCCTGCTCACCGGGTGGTTCCACAAAGCTGGGTGTGAGCTGCTCCTGGATGGCATTGTACGGGAACAGGTCTCATATTTCCTGTTCCAAACCCCAGACCCGGGGCTGAGGAGGCTGTGTGGGATGAGGGCATTCCCTAACCCAGCTGAGGGGCTGGCTGAGGTGTTGCAGGGATCCTGTCACTGCTGGTTTCTGCTGGCCGCAGGGTGAATGCTCACTGCTGCTTCCTCCAACCCGTTTGCTCCCATCTGCTGGACCTTCATCAGCAGGAAGGAGTAAAGCCAAAAGGAGAAGGAAAACAACTGTCACAGGAGGATAAATCAGGATACCAGAAGGTCTAAAGGCTGCCTTCAGCCTGAGCTCATCCTCCCTGCAGCCCAGCCGCAGAGCTCAATGGGGCCAGTAGCAGCCACGGCTGATGAATGTGCAGGCAAGGGGGCTTTGAGCCAGGTAGGCTCTGGCTGTGCTTGCTCCTATTTCCCCAATGTTCCTTTTTGTGTTTCTTCATCCCTTCACCAGCAACCCACCACCTGAAATGGCATCTCCCTTCCCTAAAATATTGTTTATTTTCTGATCTTACTGCAATGGAGGAGGAAAGCTTCACTGCCTTCCTCCTCATTTATTATGGGCATTAAGTTTAACATTATTTCCTCCCAAATTCAGTCTAATCGGATTAATATCAACATTGTACTGAGCCAGGCTGATCTAATTACTGTCGATATTTAATATATTTTCTGCAAGTTGTGCAGAGAATGAGCTTCTTGTTTTCCATCACTGAGTCTGGAAAGAAGAAACAGCCTTTTCCTTCAGCTCAGGAACTTGGACCACACATGAACAAGTGAAGGCCTGGGCATCATGTCCTGCTCCCTGGGCTCCAGCACCACATCGGTCTCATGCCAGCATTTTCTGGGCAGAAAGTCCTCATTTGAAAAGTTAATGCCATTTCTAACAGGTTGCAAAAGAAGGGAGGCTCAGCACATAGTGGCTCATTGCCATAGAATCATAGAACCATAGAATAGTTAGGGTCGGAAAGGACCTTAAGATCACCCAGTTCCAACCCCCCTGCCACGGGCAGGGACACCTCACACTACACCAGCTCACCCAAGGCTCTCTCCAACCTGGCCTTGAACACTGCCAGGGATGGAGCATTCACAACCTCCCTGGGCAACCCATTCCAGTGCCTCACCACCCTCACAGGAAAGAACTTCTTCCTTAGATCCAATCTAAACTTCCCCTGTTTCAGTTTTAAAGCCAGGAAGTCACTGCAGCCACTTGTGCTGGTGTTGGCTGGTCGCAGAAGCTGCAGGAGTTACCCCACGCAATGGTCACAGAAGAGTAATCACCATAAATCCCAGATCCCCACAGGCAGCTCTCTCGATGGACACGCAGAGCTCAGCAGTAAGTGCTCTAAAAGGAGTTTTGTCCTTGGTTACCGCAGCAGTTATGGTCCACACACCAGACCGGTCCTGCAAGTAACACAATCTGCTCAATGCCGATCCCATAACCCAACTGGGCAGAGAAACAACTCACTGGCTCTGAAGGGAGCAGGCATGGAGCTGTGGAGGTCAGAGAGAGGCTTTCAAGCAGTATCACACCATGCTCTGGTTTTATCAACAGCAGCAAGTTAAACACGATGCAGTAATACTCAGGACATAATTCCCTCTGTGAGCTAGATGATCTTAAGGTCCTGTCCAACCCTGACCATTCTGTGACTGCATTTCAGACCCAGCAGCAAATAAATAATCTCATTTCATGTCAAGAGATTGTAGAGACAATGTAATGAAAACTACGCTCTTACCAGCTCCAGAAGTTCAAAAGCAAGATGCATTCCTCCTCCCAAATCATGAAGCTAGTCTTTTCCTTGCAAGATCTCATGGTTTAGGCTAGACTACTGTTTTCCAGCCTTTGATTCCTGAGGCTACCTACTACATCCTGGCAATAGCAATATTCTACCTACCACATCCTGGCAATAGAAATATTCCTGGGCACAAGCCAGGATGTGGCAGCTGCACAGGAGCATTACTATTTTGGGACCATTTAGAACCATTCCTGTGCCCAGAACGTTACTATATCATAGCAAACAGCCTTATCAGCAATAGCAGTAATTGCAGTTGCAGTGTGAGTGGTTAACTTGCTCCCACCCTAACTTGTCTCCTCTCTACCTGCCCATTTTCAAATGAATTGGTTTTATACCTCAGCACCCACTTTCTGTCCTGAGCACCAGTATACCCATGGCTTGACCACAGCCCTGGGCACCCTTCTCCCAGCATCAGCATTTAGGGATGCTCTGCCCCATTTCGCTATTGCACAAACAGTGGAGCAGCAACCACAAGACTTTCAGACAGCGAGCCGTGGTCCAGCCAGCCGCGGTATGAGGAGGGTCAGCCAAACCCTCCTCAAGGGCTTGGCACAAAGCATGTCCAAGGCTGGGCTCATCTTATGCTCTCCCTTGCCCCTCAGCCCAAAATTACTACTTTTTCCAGCTGTTGTAGCTGGAAAGAAGCAAGAAAACAGAGTGGCCAAAGAGCATTTTCCCAACAGTGCTCAGGAGGCAGGAATACCTCCAGATGAGGCAGCTGGAGTTCACAGCCCCTCCTAACATCGCACCACTATCACTTAAAACACATAGCATTCTCTGCTGAGACTCTTCAACTTTTAGGGCAGAAGAAGGTAGGTTTGCAGTGCCTTTTTCCCTCTCTAGTGATCAGAAACCGTTCCCTTTATCTATGTATTACACATTATAACGACTGAGGACACCCCCCCCCCCCCCATCCCATTGGTGATTAAGACCTAGAACCTGATTTCCATGCCCGATTTGTGCCGTTTCCCTCTGTACCTGTGCCCACAGTGACACGGAGGGGTGCATGGAGCATGATCTCAAATCGCTCCCAGCCGATGCCCGAAGCCAAGGGACACAGCTCCCTCTGCCCTGCAGCGTGCGTGCTGCAAAGGGCTGCTCCCTCGCTGCTCTGTGCTCTAGAAGATGTCAAGCCCTGCAGGGAGGCTCCTGAGGAGCTCTCACAGCCAGACACAGAGAGGCGGGGGAAGTTCTGGAGTCACATAAATGTGTTCTTCACGGTTAAACACGACCGCTGCATCCTTCCTCAGCGCTGCGACATCGAGCACGCTCGAAAGAGGCAGCGTTTCAAATGGGTGCTTTGCACCTCTGTGCATTCACTGCAGCATATATGCAGCCATATATATATATATGTATATATAGGGCTGTAAATCCTGCAGGTGAGACCCCCCAGCTCGGTTGTGGTTTTCCAAATCCTTTGGTTCGGAGTTAACCTTTTGGTTTAAATATTTGTGGAAAAGAGATCTGAAGCTGCCACTTCTTGCTCCATGGTTTTTTTTCCTCTGGTCCACATTGTTAAGGTATGAGGAGTCCCACCTGGGGCACAGCTCCCATTCCTGGCTTCAGGGTCTGTGCTTCAGTCAGGATCCTTCTCTTCATCACCCCTTCCTCCTGAGTGCCTCACCATCTGACACGAATGGAGATGATTCAATCACAAAGAGTAAATTGGTTATTTGAGGAAATAGCCTTTTTTTCCCCATTAAGGAGACGTTCACAAACCACCCCAGATTCCTGAAGACCTATTTATTTGCAGTAAGCAGCTGCAAAATAATCTGCAAACAAATTTCAGCTCTGGTTTTGCATTGATCCAACGTGCTCTGGTCACGCCAGCAAAGCTTTGCACATAATATCAATACAGATGGGTTTATACCTGCTTAGGGAGCAATAAACTCTCTCGTTGACACGTGGGCAGAGCTGACCCTTTGTGTGCAACAGAGGCACATCCCAGCATGGCAAAGGTATAAGTAGTTAATGCAAATATTCCCCGGGAGCAGCTAATGAGGGTTATGAGCAGAGGAATAAGTATTATGCACAGCCCAAGTACACTTTGCTAAAGCCACGGTCCTTTCCCCTGCCGAATCCAACCCAATGCAGTCAGGGTGGTAACACCCTGCACAGGTTGCCCAGAGAGGTGATGGATGCCCCATTCCTGGAGACATTCCAGGCCAGGCTGGATGTGGTTCTGGGCAACCTGCTCAGGTTGAAGATGTCCCTGCTCATTGCAGGGGGTTGGAATTGGATGAGCTTTAAGGTCCCTTCCAACCCAAACTGTTCTACGATTCTCAAACAAAGTCAGATGCTGTTGCAACACAATGAGAGAGGGGTTGGCTTTCCCAGCCCTCTCCTGGAAAAACTGGGGATTTGCACCCAGGAAAGGAACAGATTTAACCCTTTTTGCACATTGCCGCGTGGCAGGGGTTAGAAAAGGGCTGGAGCTGTGAAACCTTTGCTGTAAAGATTGCTGCAGGTCTGCAGAAGGCTTGGAATAGAAACCTAAATACATAAACCTAAATAAGATCTGAATTTAATAACTCCATGCATTGATTTCAGTTAAAATGAAGCTATTGTAACAGCCCTTATTTTATTATTAGGGCATTTAAGCAGCTCCTATTAAAATATTAGAAACTACTGAGCATTGTAGAGCTTCTAAACACCCCGGTCAGTGTGTTTCTGATTAAAATGATTTCTGTTTAAACACTTCTGTCAAAACCGACATTATTAGTATTGGCTGTCCATGTCCAAATTTGAGACCCCAGGTCTGAGCCCCCCCAAGAGCTTCCGCAGGGAATATCCCCCATCCATGGAACACCCACCTTGTGGCAGATGTTTTCATACCCCTGAAACACAAGGGAGAACCATCCCCTCAGTATCCCTTGATCTGCTGGTACTTGTCATCTCCTGCAGCCCAGAGCAAACCCAGGGGAGCTGCCAAGAACAAATAACTACCGTTTCCATAGATCAGGAGATGAATCATTCACCGTATTTTTAGCAGGTCATTATGGGCTGGCAGCTCAGTTTGCAAACTGACTGGTGGGGCTATTGATGGTGTTAGCATAACCTTCCAAGGGAAACATAAACTGGGAGCTAGAACAAAGCAAATGGAAGGACTGGAAATAATAGCTTGCAAATTTGAGGTGTCAGGGAGAGATTAGAATAAACAGACTTCATGTGAGTCTCCTACTCACTCACAGCTCTCATTTAAACATGATGGAGCGAAACAAATACAAGGGACAGGCTGTATATTAAAGATGCCAGGATAAGGATTTATCTGCCTCTCATTGAATATTTACCTGCCCTGGGTAGGGATGCTACAGCCGCTGGGAAAAGATGGATCCCTGGAGATGGAGAGGGAGTTTTTCATCTCACTGCCTGGTTCAGGAGCAGGGAAGCTCCTGTTGGGTTTGGAGCTGCATCAGGGCACCTCAGAGGAGTCGCTGGGACATGGACAGGAGCTGGCTTTGCAGCCATGGGGCTCCGTAGCATGAGGGGGCTGAAGAGCTTTTATCAGGGGGCAAAGCTTCCTAAAATGTGAGTTCAACAAAGAAATACTAAGCTACGTATTAAATATTCATCTTTTAACAGCTACTTCTCTTCTACTGGCAGCACAATGAGTGCCATTCCCAGAAGGAAATCAAGGGAATATGGAGTCATAGAACCATGGAATGCTTTGTGTTGGAAGGGACCTTAAAGCTCACCCAGCTCCAACCCCTGCCACGGGCAGGGACCCCTTCCACTGGAGCAGCTTGCTCCAAGCCCCTGTGTCCAACCTGGCCTTGAACACTGCCAGGGATGGGGCAGCCACAGCTTCTCTGGGCACCCTGTGCCAGCGCCTCAGCACCCTCACAGCAAATATCCCTTAATGCCTGAAAACAAAACAGAACCAGAACGGTGCCAGGCAGCCGCCCACATGGGCAGGGCACCCTTCAGCTGGGTCACTTAACGTCAGGCACCCAAAACCCCGGCGGGCAGATGGAGGGGCTGCAGCTCACATGTCCCCACGGCAGACATGCACCCTGGACAGCCACATCCGTGCCACAGCCCCAGCCTGACAAGGCAGGCCCGAGCCTGGGCTCACACATACCTTCCCAAATGCGGAGGGATGTTCTGCAGGCAGGATCCCAAACATGGCCCGGGCAGGGTGCTAGCCACCATCAGCTTTCCAATATTTCATGTAAAATGGGCTTAATCCGGAGCCTCACAGAGCGTTTGTCACGCTGGTGTTTGTCACTGCACAGCTGTACAGATTGATGTACAAAGGCATCAGCACCAGTGGAGCAACGCCATCCATCTCACAGAGCCTGATGGAAGGAAGGGCCAGAACCCCCCCATGTGCTGGGCTGCACCCCCAAAGCGTGAGCAGCAGCTCAGGGAGGGGATCCTGCCCCTCTGCTGTGCTCTGGGGAGACCCCCCTGCAGCCCTGATCCAGCTCTGGGGCAGCAGCACAAGAGGGACGTGGAGCTGTTGGAGCGAGGCCAGAGGAGGCCATGGAGATGCTGTGGGGGCTTGGAGCAGCTCTGCTCTGGAGCCAGGCTGAGAGAGCTGGGCTGGGGCAGCCTGGAGAAGAGAAGGCTCCTGAAGGGGAGACCTGAGAGCAGCTTTAAGGTCCCTTCCAACCCAAACCCTTCTGTGATTCACTTTCCAATCACGGAGCCAAACAGGCTCACGAGACTCTTGCACTCATCCTTCTTAGTGATTTAATACCACATTATTCAATATGCTCTTGCTGAGCCATGATCAGGCAGCACAGCCTGTGCATCACTATTGGAGCTGCCTGCTCATGCACCCCCAGGATGAGCAGAACACAGCAAGAAGAGGTGCTGCTGCCTGGGCTTGGGTTACCCCTGCAGCACTGGGGGCACAGTGCTGCAGTGTCCCTGCAAACAGAGCCCCTTGCGCTATGTGTCAGTCCCCAGGGCCACCCCTGGGAGCAGGAACACGGCGATGGGGTGTTGCTGTTGCTACCAAACCTCATGCAGGATGGAAATAGAGCCAGGAAAACAGGCAGGCAAAGGGGACCTGCGCAGGCTGCTCCTGAGGGGGTTCTCACATTGACCAGATCATAAGAGGCACGAAACCCCCTGGCACCCCCGGGCTGGCCACCCACCCCGGCTTTTAGCAGCTCCAAAATACAAGCAGAAAAGGGCCCTCGCTTCTATACCAGGCTCAGCTGCTCACAGCAGCCTTGCAAGGGCTAAATCTGGCTCCAGCTTTATCAGCTGCCGCAGCGGTCGTCAAATTAAAGGGCTCTGGTTCAAGCCTCAAAGGCAGAAAGGATGCTCTGTGCGGCGCAGAGAGGTAAATGAGAGCACAAGACGTGCAGGGAGATTGCAGGAGATGGGGTTTGATGAGATAAAGTTCGTGTCTTTTCTGAAGGGGGAAATTTGGTGTCAAAAATGATCAGCGCTCGAGAAGGTGGCACAAAGCGATGTGCCTGAATATCCGAGGGCAGGGGAGAGCCGCTGCCTCATTATCTGCTTCACAGCCTCCTAATAGAAAGCCCCATCTCCTTTATTAACAGGATCTATAAAGCTCATTTCTCAATAGGTAATGAAATAGTACCTGTCCACTTAGAGTAATGCAGGTAGTTAATGGAATCAGCTCGTCCTCCCCTGCATGTCCCTGCAGATCTCATTATAAAGTTCCCAGCACAGGCGCAGCCCTCCGTGGATGGCTCGTGTGAACAATACCCTGCAGCAAATACTGGAGCAGATGGCACCATTCCCAAGAGCCAGGCAACATTCCCACCCTAAGGAACAGGCGAATGGCTGGACAAACACCATCCTCAGCTGGGATGGCAGCAGCTGCCTGACCCTGTGGATGGGGGACATGTGAAAGGCACAGCACCAGCCATCTGTGCTGAAAGTCCTGCAGTGGTTTTGTTTGGGGTTTTCTTTGAAGAATGGATTTAATATGGAGTAAATTGAATTGAAGCTTTGCTGAAAATGGAGGCATTTGCTTCTTCGTGTCTCAGGGGCAGTTTTCATTAATTATATTGAGCCCAATGGCCAAGTTGGCAAGAAATTTGTTTCCAAGGAAAAGAAGTGAGACAAAGGTTCAGCAGGATTTTCATATCAAGTAGAAAAAAGAACGCATTTCAGCATTAGGGATTAAGAGTTTTACCACCCAAAAAGTACCTCTGAAAATGATAGGCACTGTGTGCAGGCTGCCTGCGGAGGCAGAGCTGGGACCGAGCTCCAATGGGGACGTGCTGCTGCTGCAGGACAGCAGTGCCCAGCATGGACCTGGCTGAATTCACATGGTCCTCCCAAGCCCCCAGAGTCACCAATAAGCACCCGAGTGCTGAAGCCTTCCCCTTTCCAGGTGGCCTGGAGCTCCCATCCAGCCCAGTCCAGAGCCTGGGGAAGGAAAGCGGCTGCAAGATGAGTCCGAGGAGACCACGTCCCCTCTAAAAAGCAAGATCAAATCAAGCTCAATGAGACAAAGATTTGGAATCTGGGGACAGTTTTAGGATTTGGGATATCTGATTACTTTTGCTTTTACTTGTATTATTCTCTGCTTTGTTTCATGACCATTCCCTTCTCTATTTTGCCTACAAGTAGAAGCATCTTAATTTGACTTTCTGGGATACATCTTCCCTTGGATAACTGTCTGTTTTGGTATATCATGTACCACTATTTCTGCATCTCCAACCTAAACTTCCCATTTCCCCATCTTAACGCTTTGCTGGAGCTGGCTGTGAACTTGCTTCTTGGCTGAATTCACTTCCCAAAAGCAGGCGAACCGGTTCTGAAACGAAGCCTGGGAACAGAAAACACGACTTGTGGCTGGCACTGATCTGTTTCTGCTCTTCTGTCTGTGTCCAAGCAAAGAATTCCTTTTACGTTCATCTGTCCTCATGAAAGCCGAGAGAAGGACAAGAGATAAATGATTAACATAATCTAAATATAAAGATTTTCTTCATTCTTCGAGCCTTTGTGACACCCTCTCTTGGGAAATGTTCCCAACTGAAATGGAATTTCGCTCTGTTCTTCGCAGACTTCATGTTGCTCTTGTGAAACACATGAAGCCTTTCAAAGCCAGTGATTACGATGCCGATAACCGTGTCTTGGTGAGGACACAACAGGCACCCTGGAAATACAGACAGGCATGGAAATATTAAAGAAAACCCAACGCTATTATGAAGCTTTCCTATGCAAACTCTGCAGATGATCTGGATGAAGGTCCACTGTGTGAAATGTATTAACCGGGGGCTATACATTAGTTGTGTTCAGTTTGGTCCCTGATCTACAAAAGAGCTGTGGATGGGCTGGAGAGGGTCCAGAGAAGGGCCACAAAGATGATCCAAGAGCTGGGCAGCAAGGGAGGAAAGGCTGAAGGAGCTGGGACTGTTCAGCCTGGAGGACAGAAGGCTCAGGGAGACCTTATCATCATGTGCCAGTATTTAAGGGGTGGCTACAAAGAAGATGGAGAGCCCCTTTTGACAAGGAGTCCCATGGAAAACACGGGGGTTGATGGGCACAAGTTACTGCTGGGGAGATTCTGAACTGGGCACTAGAAGAAGACTTTTCCCCATGAGAATAAGCAGCCATTGGAATAATCTCCCCAGGGAAGCAGTGACTCCCAAACGTTGGACACTGTTAAGACTGGGCTGCACAGGGTGCTGGGACATCCAGTCTAGGTCATGCTTTGCCTAAAAAGATCAGAGCAGATGATCCTTGAGGTCCCTTCCAGCTCAGGAGTCTATGATATGGATGGGGCTTGGAGCAAGCTGCTCTAGTGGAAGGTGTCCTTGCCTGTGGCAGGGAGCTGGAACTGGATGAGCTTTAAGGTCCCTTCCAACTCAAACCAGTCTGGGATTCCATGGTTCTATGATTCACAGCTTTGAGCTGTTAAAAAGGCCACGCTTCATGCAGAAACCTGGACCGAGACCTGGACTGCTCTTCATGCTCTTGGTAGGACCAAGCACAGGTCCCCTTTGCCTTACCCCCAGGTCAGCAGCACAGCAGGGCTGGGGATGAAGAGGTACCAATGCGACAGAAAGAGACGTGCAAAGAGTTCACACAGTCAGACCCAATAGATATGGGATGAAAGACTTTGCATGCAGTGGGGTGGTGGCACTGACCTGAACCTCTCATTAAACAAGATTCACAGCTGGGCTGTAAATCACAGAGGGGAGCTGCGGAGCAGAGTGGATATTCCCACTCCTTATACGGGACCCCAGAGGATCCTTTCCAGCTCATCTGCCAAAGGAGGAATTCAGGATGAAATTGCTGCTGCCAGCAGGATCATCTCAGCTATATATAGTAGTGTCCAGATTGAGGACTTTGCGAAGCTAAATAAACTGATCATGGACAGTTACTTGAAGAATTTAAGACAAATGCTTGTCTGAGGAGGCAGATGGGGCTTGGTCTTGAATGTGGAAGACAATCTGAATGTGGTACTGTCGTACCTTACAGAAATATTGCTGCCACTAAGAACTGCGACTCATTTCCTAAGGGTGAAATGCAATTTAGGTGTGGATTTACTGATTATCCTCGGAAATGGAGGTGTTTGATTTCTCAGGGAATTAGCAAGCTTAACCTTGTGCTCCTCCGGAAAGCGCGGATTTTGAAGCCAGCAAACATTCCTACATACTTTAGAAATACATTTAAATAAATGTCTAGTTCTAATAACTGCAAGGATGGTAAATCAGGAGAAAAGCAGGAGGAGGGTTGGTAGTTTACGGATTATTTCAGTACTGATGCAGCACTGCATTGAAGCTGGAGCATCACCTGAGACTTGCATTTTGCTGCTGCCCTGACCAACCTCAGGCCTCCAAGGAGTCACACCTTCAGCATCCCTGCCACCCCATCCTGGTTCTTTAGGTGGGTTTGTGGGGTACCTGAGGGGATGAGGACCCAGGAGGGCAGAGCAGGGGGGAAACGAGTATTTTTAGTTGCAGTTAACACAGCATTCCCTAGGGACAGAGGAGAAAAATGAACCCCAGTTGAGGCCAACCCCACATCAGTACAGCTTCAAGTTCTCCCACTTGTTGCATCCAACTAAAAAAGCTGTTTGGAGTTCATTTATTCATTCCAAATAACCTTGCTATTTAGTCAAGATACAGGCGGGATTCTAGCCAGGCAATCCAGATTCTTCAGTAATTCTAGACACTAATATAGACTTATGATTTTTAGGCTTTTAAGAGCAGCTCCTCAGCATTCCACATGCAAGAAATGCACCCAAAGTTCTATTGACCAACCTAATTAAAAGAGTGAGAGGAAACGATTGCAGAATCCTTTGTGATTTCGAAGACATCAATACCTACAGTCACTGATTCAGATTCACTCTCCTAAGCACTACGCATCGATCAGCAAATGAATTTTGCTGTTAGTAGATCAGATACTCACAGTTAATAAGAGTTGCTAATTGGGTTTTTTTCTCTTTCTATAACTGGCAGGGCTGCACTGCCGGCATGCACCACCTTGGCTGTGCTCTGGAGGGATGCACTGGGATTTGTTCCTTATGCCAGGACTGGGCTCCGTGCTGCTGGGTCCCTGTGAGCCCGGAGTCCCTGCGCTTAAATCTCATTTTGCAAGAAAATCTGTTCTTGTGCCCACTTCTGACACCTGTGCTGGAGAAACAAGAGCATCACTCACCTTAGGGCAGGGGACATGCTTGGGGTGGGGGGGTTCTGGATGCAGAGGGGCCTGGCAGGGAGTTTCATGGCAGTGATGGAGTGCAGAAGCCTGCCTGTGCTCCACAGCAACATAAAAAGCCCCACAGAGCTGGCTGTTTTTCAGAGAATGGTGTCAAGTTCAAAACATCCCTTTTATTCATCAGATCCTTCCCTTTCTTTCCACTTCTGCCCTTGGCAATGCCTCGGCAGTCCCAGTCTGAACCAGAAATGGAAAGTCGGTGTTTCCATTAAACACACTCGGAGGAAGCAGCACTCTTGGGTGAGAACATAATGCAAGAGGGACGTGGAGCTGTTGGAGCGAGG
This sequence comes from Pezoporus flaviventris, assembly GCF_033815535.1. Taxonomy (NCBI): domain Eukaryota; kingdom Metazoa; phylum Chordata; class Aves; order Psittaciformes; family Psittacidae; genus Pezoporus; species Pezoporus flaviventris. Next base: position 2,752,168 of record NW_026892607.1, on the reverse strand, counting down.
CCAGAGGAGGCCATGGAGATGCTGCGAGGGCTGGAGCAGCTCTGCTCTGGAGCCAGGCTGAGAGAGCTGGGCTGGGGCAGCCTGGAGAAGAGAAGGCTCCTGAAGGGGAGACCTGAGAGCAGCTCCAGTGCCTGAAGGGGCTGCAGGAAAGCTGGAGAGGGGCTTGGGACAAGGGATGTAGGGACAGGCCAAGGGGAATGGCTTTAACCTGCCAGAGAGGAGACTGAGCTGAGCTCTTAGGCAGAAGCTCTTCCCTGTGAGGGTGCTGAGGCGCTGGCACAGGGTACCCAGAGGAGCTCTGTCTCCATCCTACACCACTGGGCTTCTTAGCAAGACATGGGAGAATCAATATTTTCCTAATGGAAGACAATAGAAGGGAGGAACACAAATTGCATTTGTCTGTCAGCTCCTGCACACAATAGCAGATAAAAAATTATGAAGCCCTTTGTCAGGCTCAAACTCATTTCAGTGTTTCACAAGCACTTGCTTGTGATGGTTAGGAGTCTGTACCAATACGATAGTGCATCTGCTTTGATGGATCACTGCCTTTGAGTCTGCTAAATCCCCAAATATGCAGGATGCTGAGCTGCCATTCCCAGTTCATTCTCCAGCACAGACCTACAGCAGTGGGTAAGATGAAACACCTTCGTATTTGTGTTCATGGTCAGGGGTGACAGAAAGGGCCCGTCTGCAGCTCTGCACAGTGGGCAGAGGAGATGGAAAGTATGCACAGCCCCGCCTGAGAGCCCCTACATACACAAGTTTATGCAATTGTGACAAATAGTGGATTTCAATTACAGCAACTTTCCTGTAAGTGAAAGCTGGGAGTTTCTAAGAACCCTTCTGACTAATGTGGTCCCGCTCTTGGCTGTGCTATGGCCGGGAAACAGAAAAGCCCTTCATCATAGGGCTGTAACGGCGACTGCAGCTGATAGATGCCAAAGCAAGCTCCAGTCAGGGGAACCCAAGACTGGGAGAGAGCAGGAGGTGCTGACTCCTGCCCCCGCTGACATTTGCAATGCTGGGAGCCAGCAGCCAGGAGCTGCATCTCCTCTGCTCAGTGCTGCAGGGGTGGGGAGCAAAGATCCCAAGAAAAAAGGTCCCCTCATGGAGGATGGCACCACTCACCTGGTGCCACAGTGCTCAGCACATCCCACAGCGCGTCCTGGCTGCTGCAGGCATCCTCATGGGGGATTCCGGATGGAGATACCCACATGTTCCCTTCCCCAGATACCCCTTCGGGCTGCGGAGAGGGGGCTCATGGCCACATCTGCCTTCAGTGCAAAACGCACCCCCTCCGTGACAGTGGTGCTCGGGTGAAGCTGTGCCCAGAGGAGCTGCGGCTGCCCCATCCCTGGCAGTGCTCAAGGCCAGGTTGGACACAGGGGCTTGGAGCAAGCTGCTCCAGTGGAAGGGGTCCCTGCCTGTGGCAGGGGTTGGAGCTGGAGGAACTTTAAGGTCCCTTCCAACCCAAACCAGGCTGGGATTCTGTGACTCTATTCTGTTTGCATGTGAATATATTCAGCTGTTCACTGCTCTGGAAGGCACAGTGCCAAGGCTGGCTGATAGGATTGTCTTTTTACTCTGTGCTTTCACACAGAAATGCTGTATTGATCCAGGATGGAAAGCAGTCTGCATTTTAATGACAAGAAATAGAAGTTTTCACCTATTTAACGCTCTGCTTGCACTCAGACACTGTGCTTTCTTCATCTGAGAAAGAAACAGAATGAAAAGACACCTCTGGAAATCCCATTTTTATTCAGTTTGGGAAAGCTGAATGCTTTTACCAAAGACAGATCTGTGCAATCACACTTGTTACAAGCAGCACTTTGTGAGAAACGCCATATGTAAGCCATACCTGTAGTAGCTTGTGAGAAATGCCTGTAGTACTTTGAAAGACATAACCTGTAGTAGTGAGAAATGCCTGTAGTACTTGCACCTCCTTTATGGTTCTTCAGTATTTCATAAGCTGTGGGCAAGCTCTGCTCAGAGATGAAACCTTGCAGCCACCCACCACCTACCTCAAGCCAGCAGCACCCTGAAACACCTGGATATTCCTCGCCTGAATACTGCATTTTGCAGAATAAGTTGTCATAGATTAGAATTTATATCCTTTTTTTGACAAAAGCAAAAACATCAGTGACATCCATCTCCCACTGGAAAATTTACACAAATCCAGGGTCATTTCATCAGCTGATTTGGAATGCTGGTATAGGAAAAGATCAAATCAATACATCAGGGAAATTCAAAGCATATTTTAATTAATATTCCAGCTCCAAATATAAATCAAATCATTACCATAATTGACATCAGATGATTTTGTACTTTTTAGGTGAAAGAATCCTCTTTAAAAAGTTCCCATTGTTTACCAGGTATTGGATCTCGCTTCATTTTCAATGCTCCATAAGATACCAATAGGAGAAAAAACATTTAACCACATTTCCAACTAATTAAACAACAAATACCTAACTCAGCACTTCTCAAGTTGGGCTGTTGGGTTAGAAGAGATGAGAAAAACTTGTTGTGCAGTTTGAGGAGCACTCACATTACCAACCAACCAACCCTTTGACAGAACAGCCCTGCAGCGCCAGCGTGACAAATAGAAACACTACCGAAACACTACCCTCACTGACAGAGCCAGGATAATATTCCTGAGTGTGCATCTGGCTGCTCTCAGACACAGTGTATTGACTCTACGAATTCCAATCCCAAGGAATTACAATAGAACAGGAAGGGACCCCCAGGAGAGCCCAGGCTGTGTGTCACAGTGCACGGTCCATGCACAGCCTGGCAGCAGCAGAATAAACCTACAGCACAAGGATCCCCAGGGATGCAGGGATTCCATTGAACAGATTCAAATTCTCAGAGACAAATCAACGGAAAATCATTAGCAATTTGGCTTTCCATGTCATCTTTCTTAGGCATTTCCACATTCAATTCCAAGTTCTGGCCTTAGACTTCAAGCTTTACACTCTGTGACCTGCGGTAAGAAGGAAAAATGAAAGACAATTACGCTAAGCACCTGTATCAACTGTGCTGGTTTTGTTTTCCTTTTCATAAATAAGGTACATTTTAGCATTAGATTATCTTCATGCACTGTGCTGGCATATAGAAATACGTGCTCTTACTATGGTTTATTTTCCCTATCACCCAACAAAAAGAGAGTGAAAAACAGAGGGACAAAAAGTACATCGAACTAGGAGTCTACGATTCTATGTGTGTGTGCTCATACACAAACACATCTACACCTCATGCATTTTATGTGAGCTGCCTTGAGAAATGAAGTCCCTGTGTGGCATCACGTTCACTACCATGAATAAAGAACAATTTTAATCTACTGTCTCAAATCCAGAAGGTTGGGTAGAGGAGTAGGAGTAGTGCTTACAAATGAAATAGGTTACTCCAGTATTGGACTTACTGTCTGATAGGAGCTCTTCGCTTGAAGCTCCTTAATATATTTCAACCCTCTAAAACTATGACATGAAACATCTGAAGCACGCACTAGGCACTTCCATGTCTACATGAGTTTCCCCTCAGCCTGACTTTAGTGGATACCCGCATCACTGGGTCAGGCACATCCTGTCTGAATCTATGTCAACTCAGATGGTGGCTGACAAGGATTGTAAACCTTGGTGCACAGAGAAACCTAACAACAAAAGCTTTACACACACTCTGCAAGGTACCCTTACGATTAAATCAAGCGAAGCAAGAATTACCAGCAGATAGTTTGGTGAGGGAGGCAGAGGGGAAATCATTTTGGGAGTGATGGCACTAAGGTAACAACCCACTTACTGCAGCCTCCAAGGCCTGATCTAGATCTTTCAGTAAGTCTTCTTCATCTTCCAAACCAATCGACATGCGAATTAATGTGTCGCTGATTCCAAGAGCTTCTCTGTCTTCTTTAGGCACTGAAGAATGAGTCATGATGGCCCTGGAGGAAAAAAATAGCCTTTTTTCTAAGAAGTTTTTAGTTTTATCATTAAAGACAAAACCAATTGGTTTCCTGGCAGCATTCCCTGAAAATCCATGAAGGTTTTACACCTTTTGGGTCCCACCTGCTGATTAACCCACAGATGCAAAGGGATCATGTCCTCAACTCCTGTAAGTTACATGAACTGCAGACAAGTCAGTGACTTGTATCTCCCAGTACAGTATTTCCAAGCCACTACTGATGAATAACAAGTGGATACTTAATCTGGACCTGAAAAAGGAGAAAGTCCTATTCCTCTTCCTCCCAGATATATTTAATTTCTATCTTATTTTCTAGAAAAGGGTACCTAAAAGCTCTGCTTTAAGCACATGGAGAAACAGCTGCAATAGACAATCTCCAGAGTGAAATCTCCTGAGATTTTGATTTTAACTTTTGGTTTCTTGGGTCATTTGTCAAACTGCACCCACTTACAGTGACGAGTTTGTTCCATCTGCTATGGAGGATATAGCTAAGGAGCTATTTACCCCATGTGTTCAGTCACTGACATTCACCAATTCACAATTACATTTTGGATTAGAATCCAAAATGGTTTGTGTTGGAAGGGGCCTTAAAGATCATCCAGTTCCAATCCCTGCCAGAGGCAGGGAACTGCTTGAGTGTTTTAAGATTTGCTGTTATTCAAAAATGAATAACTGAAAATATTGAGCATATAAATTTAGCCATAACTTTCTGTGTATTTCTTTGAAAAGCAGACTGGATTTAAGTGAAATAATCTAATTTCATAAAAATCCTATTTTTTAGCCTTTTAACCTAGATAGGGGCACCTAAGCATTACTAAATTCCCCACAAAATTCCCCTGACATGGAGCAGTCAATGCAGCATACTGACCATGCCCTCTTGTGTAAGCAGGCAGAACAGCAGAGCTCCTTCCTCAACAGGGCGACCAAAACTGCTCACTACTCAAACACATGTTGATTTCTTGGATTTCTTATCATCACAGTAACAAATCACACCTCAGTCCCCAGTTAAGACAAGGAAACGTGGAAATCCTTTCAACATCCCACTCATATTGACTAAAGCCACGCTCATTCTGGAGTAGCCTCTGGGGTTTGCGCTATACAACATTCTATCCTTGGATCTCAATTATATGCCAAATATCTTGGCTTTGTGGACTAGAAAGTTTTAGAACTCCCATCACGTTTTTTTGTTACCCTGCAGCTGGTTTTAGGCTTTTAAGATGAAGGATGACTTACGGATGCTCTGCGAGGCTTTCAAAGCCACCCAGACTCTCAGCCAGCGTAAAAACCTACAGGAAAATCAAGTTAACATAACAAGTGTAAGGTTCTGAATGCTTGGAAAGAGATGGTTAAGGGAAAAGAAATGTTTAGGGGTTTTTCTAAGTTTTTCTATGATAATTTTTATATTAGAAAAGGTATTACCTGTAATTAGGGTATAAATTCTACATTTAGCAGGTAAGAGATGATACTAAGATTTAAACCAGACTCGTCCTAAAAAAGGCTCTGAAGAGACACTGATGCAAAGCTGAAACTAAAATATGCCCATGTTGATCAAATGTAATTCAGGAGTAGCTCCCACAATGTGATACATGGGCAGCACGGAGGAAGGGCAGAAGGGAAAATGCACAACAGGATGGAGCAGCTCTGCCTGGGCACCAGCAGTGTTCACTCTGTTCAGATAGAGCAGGCTGCCTGAACAAAGACTCAGATCTCATAAATTTCAGCTGAGGTTTAAGTGATTATACCCTATCTTACAACCCCTTCTTTCAGCAGTGATCTCTGAATTATGGGCATACATTCCTGGGTGACAAAGGGCCCTCTGGAGAGCCAGCTGCAGCAAACATAGATTCACAGTGTCTCTGCTGTGAATGCACTTACTGCCCTCAATGTTCCTCTGCTGCTCCTGCTGCTCATATTCACTTTTATCCCCTTTAAACAAAGTAACCCTAAACCTAACTCTCTTCTCGCCATGGTTTAAGGAAATGGCTTTACTTCTGTACCAACCTAGTGACAAGCTGATGGCTATCCAAGTCAAAGGGCTGACCTGAGTATACTCATAAGAACTTGCTTCTCCTGGATTGTATTTCCTGACACTTTCTGTCCAAGCTGGTAGATCTCCCGTGCCAGGATTAAATGCTCTCTCGTGTAAAACAGTATTTTATTGGAAAACCATGTCTTTAGTAAGTTCATTTTCAGCTTCCCACATTGAGTGGGAAGTAAGTAAGACAGGGAGGAGAAGGAAGTTCTAATTTTCTTTTTTTGATTATTATATGTTGATTTGTTTTCCAAGAACAAACCAGCAAAAGCACAAGTGCAGGAAGCAAATTAACCAGAGATCAAGACTAGCCAACACATTAAAGAGTACAGGCAGAATAAATACATGGCAAAGACAAAGGCAAAAGCCTATGGTTTAGGTAAAATAAACAAACAAGTCTTCCCCAACCTGAGGGACTCCCTCTTTGTTTCATGATTCACGTCATTTCTCAATGGGATTTTGCCCTGATGAGTGCTTTGAACTATTACAACAGTATTACACCAGCCCCAGCTCCTCTGCTTTCAAATCCTACAGGCATTTCTGCAGAAGGCAGGTATGCAGGCCCTTTGGAGGCCTGGATATACTACACCCTACTGTGTAAACAAACACCTCAAATGAGCCTAGGCATCCTTTACTTCCCTCCCATTAGCCTCCCTGTGGAGACAGTGTTCTCACGGGAGAATGGATAATTGGTACATAAACTCTGAATAATCCTGAAAGATACAGCAAGGCCCAAGGAAGCTTAAGCAAGCAAGATAAGAAGAAGCTAGAATTCACTGATGTAATGAGAACTGTGGACTGTTGGCAAGCTTTTGAGGTCAAGTTCCCACACCTGTGCTTAACCAATTATATGCTAGTTGCAAAGGGTCTTCAAGACGTGTATCCAATCTGAATATGCCAAATCACTGTAAGTGCATGTAAGAAATAGTATTTAAGGGGTTACGGCTTTGTAATAAATGGCTTTTGTCTGATCATACTGATCTCTGACTGAGTCCATGTATATTCTGTGGCAATGGTGCCCGAACAAGGACCCCCCATATTTTTCATATTGAAACTGAAGGAATTAAAGCGCGTGGCACCGAAGGAAGTGGAAAACGCGGAGCCGCAGGGACGTCGGCTGGGTTCGATCCGGCAGGACCAGGATCGGGAGGTAGTCGCCTCGGAACGGAGCCTAGTGAGCCCGGAAGACACTGCGCAGTGCAAATAAGGTAACAGCCGACGGGGTCTGGAAGAGGGTTAGGATGGGGAATCAATTAAGTAAAGAAAAAATGGTCATCCTTAAGCTCTTCCAGCCTATCCTCTCAGTGAGAGGGACAGAACATGGCGATAATCTGTTAAAAAGATTGTTGCTCTGGAGTAAAGAAAAAGAGCTGATCCAGGGGGTTAATGAAGCTTTTGATCTCGGGACTTAGAAAAAAATTGGGGCATGCCTGTGGGATCAAGTTACTTGTGGGTTTAAGGAGGCTGCCCCCTGGTTACTTCTAAAAGGGACTCTAGCCGCAAGGAAGGCTGAGAAACAGGCGGCAAAATCCGTTTTTACAGCTCAATCTGACTCGCCTTCGCAACAGCAGGGCTCGGCACCTACATCAGATTCAGCACCCGGTGCTACAGCCGTGGTAGTGCCATCTGTTTCGGGCATAAAACATTCTGGCCACAAACCGGCACACAGCACGGTACGAATGTTTGAGGACCCTGCGCCTTTCCCCTGTCCTGTGTCGACAACGCCTTTACCGGTGGTAGCTCCAGCTGATACTCGGGAGCCTGTAGGGGCTAGTGAGGAAACGAAATAAACTGATGTTAACCCTTTTCGTGCTGCTACTGCCCCTAAACTTAATCTCCAAGAATTTTTGCCGGGGTGGGAGTCTCCTAAGGAGGAGAGTGTAACTCCGAATAAATGCCTACCTCCACCACCTACACCACCGCTTGCATCGCTCCCACCGGAGCTGCAAAATGAGTGGAACTGGGGGCAATGGACAAAATCCTTAGATAAGCAATTGCAGGACTTGAGGGACCGTCTGGACAAGTTGGGGGAGGAGAGGGAGCAAGCCCCAGAAAAACGGGAAAAAACAGGTAAGATCAGTCCGTGTGATGTGCCGTTACCACGGACTCCTACATCTAACAAAGCCAATCCGAGTGCCATGAGATGGCGAGGCTGCGTTCAGGATGCAATCATAGGCAGTACTATTTTACCGATAGGTGTTCCCGCTGCATTCCCTGTTATTATGAATTCTCAGGGACAGTCTGTCTGGACTCCTATGGACTGGAAAGCTATGAAAGAAATTAAGGGAGCAATTACTCGGTATGGGTTGTCTTCCTCATATACGCAGCAAATGTTATCTGCTTTCTTTTCTAGTAATGTTACTCCAAATGATTGTCTCAGAGTGGCTGCAATTTTATTAACTCCTTCACAGCTCCTACATTTTAAAAGTGGGTTTGAGGAGCTTGCTGCAAGGGCTGCAGATGAGAATTCAGAGTGCAATCCTCATCACCCTTTGCACGGTGTTTCATCTGAAATGTTATTGGGAAAGGGACAATTTCACCCTGATGGAGTACAAGCTCGTATGAAAATTGAAGTTTTACAGCAAGCACAGCAATTGGCTTTAGCTGCTCTGAAAGCTGTGCCGGAAGCAGGAAAACCTAATCCTTCCTATACATCAGTAAAGCAGGGACCTACTGAGCCATATATGCAATTTATTGACAGATTGACAGAGGCTATCGAAAAGAATATTGATCTGGCATCTAATGCTAAAGAATCCATGCTTATGTCTCTGGCTATGGAAAATGCTAACCCAGCTTGTAAGTGTATTTTGCAGGTTTTGCCAAAATCTGCTGGTCTTCAAGAAATGATGGATGCATGTTCTAAAGTGGGCACAGCAGAGGAAAAGGCTGGATACATGGCTACTGCCTTCGCTGCTGCTGTTAAACCCCTTCTACAACAAGGTCAGGGTGATCGTGGGGGTACTAAAGGACAAACTATTATTGAACGAACACACCAAACTTTGAAACAACAGTTGGAAAAACAAAAAACAGGGGAAGAATGACTTACACCAGTAGCAAGGATACAGAAAGCTGTATATGTTATGAATTTTCTGCGATTGACAGGAGACTTTAATGACCCCCCTGCCATAATACATGGTCAGGCATTAGGTTCAGGTTATATGACTAAAACTCAGGGTATTCGGGTCCAGTATAAGGACTTGGAAACCAGCATTTGGAAAGGTCCTGCAGAAGTAAAACTAACTGGTCGAGGTTGTATGTGTGTAATTACAGATTCTGGTCTGCGGTGGGTGCCAGCACGATGGGTGAAACCCTGGAAAGAACCAGCACCACCCCGGGACAACCCCCCTTGTCAGTGACTGAATTAATTGAAATGTCAGCTTAGGACTTCCGTTTTATGGATGTTTTTCAGTCCTTCTTATAGTGAAGAGAGCAAACAATTTTACGTTAAAGTAAAAAAAAAACAAACAACAAAACAAACAAAAAAAACAAACAAAAAAACAAAACAAAGCATCCACCCCCCCCCCCCCCCCACCCACCCGAACCTACAGCAAGACAAACATGGGATACAGGGGTATTGTGTGTGTTTTCGGTGGTGGGAAGGTCTTACATATGTTCTTATCGGGGGTGTTGGGCATACTGTGACTCATTTCATACAGTCTCTCTGTGATACTCATGAACTAGAAGTTGGTAAAAATAAGTATGTCCAGGTTTCTGTCAACCTTTGGAGACCTTTACAGATATTGCTGGCTGCTGCTTCCAGCACAGGCTGGCCACCTGTGTCGGAATGAGCGTGCATTTTGGTCAGTATAAAAGCCCAAGCCTCATGCGCCCTGGGGGAGGCAGAGCCTCTGCGGGGACTCCCGCTAAGGTTGAGCCTGCCACCTCGCACTGCAATGATGCTTCTCGGAGCTGGTTTGCTGTTAGTCTCCACAGGGTCCTTATGCCACGTTCTGTACGTGGAACTGTAGTGGGAGTGATGATTGTCTGGATTTTGTGCTTCAAATACTGTAGTTGTGTGGAGTGTGCTTGTGGGATCCCACACGTGTGTGTGTGTATTGAGGGCAATCGGTGTTTTATGTATTGTTGGGTTCATGTAAAAGTTTTTAACGGGTAGCTTTTAACATTTCGGGCATGAAAGAGTTAATGTAAAAGTGCAGCTGCCGGCAGGTATTTATAGTTGCTGCTGAAGCAGGCAGGCGGCTGCAGCTGCTGCCAAGCAGGCCGGCTTTTGCAGGGATTAAAAAAAAAAAAAAAAAGAAAAAAGGAGAAAAGAGCAATGATGCAGCAAACTCCTCGACAGTTAACAATGTGCAGTTTAACCTGTCTGCTTCTCAAGAACTGATAACCTGGGGGAGGGGGTATATTTGTGTCCTCCTGCCTACAGGTCCATGACGACTGCCTGCAAAGTTTGTCAAGCCTTGCCATGAGCTGGACAGACGAATGGAGGAACCTGATGGCTCAGCTACAGGAGCTGACCGTGAATACCCCAAGCAGAATGAGAGAGAGGAAGAGAAAGAACGATTAACTGCAAAACATCACTTGGGGGCAACTGAAAAGTAACATCCTAAATACGTGTGCTTGTAAAGTAGCTATTATTAGAGGTTGTGATTTTGTGTGTAAAACCACCTGTATTTACTAGCTAGTTGCTAATAAGAAACTATGCCTTGTATTGTATAGATTTGTCACTTGTAAAAGAGATGTTAGCGTACGGAAATTTGCAGTAGCTGCTAGAAAATGCTAAGGCAAAAGATAGAAAGATTTTAATACAATGGTAGTGTTATAAAGCAGGTGATGGAACAAATTAAGAGGGTGGGAGAATTCCACTGGTAAGAAATTTCTTCGGCTAGTCCCTCACTGCCATCAGCATCTTCAACATGCTGCTGCACCCTGCAATAGTTACTCTGCTAATGTAAATGTGTGTGTGCCTTGCTGTAGTAGCCACTTGTTACTGGATGAAGGAGGTGAAACTCTGCATTGACAACAAGGTACAAGGACTGAGGCTGACCAAATGCCTGCTACCACAGTCAAGGGCAAGACTGGGTTGGCCTCTGTGTTTGCCAAAACCTTTAGCTCCGCTGTTGGCTGCAACCCAGCAGGCGTGGGGCGGTGGGGACACATGCCATGCCAGACCTTGATGTGAGGGATGGCCTCCCCTGTTGTCAGAGAGCCATACAGGAGAAAAAAGGGGCAGGCCCAGCAGCCTGTAGTTGGCATATGTTGGAGATATGATCTAGCCCAAATCCCCTGCTCAAGTAGAGTCACCCAAAACATATAAAACAAAAAGGGGAGATGTGGAGACAGTGTTCTCATGGGAGAATGGACAATTAGTACATAAACTCTGAATAATCCTGAAAGATACAGCAAGGCTGTGAGAGGCCCAAGGAAGCTTAATCAAGCAAGATAAGAAGCAGCTAGAATTCACTGATGTAATGAGAACTGTGGACTGTTGGCAAGCTTTCGAGGTCAAGTTCCCACACCTGTGCTTAACCAATTATATGCTGGTTGCAAAGGGTCTTCAAGACGTGTATCCAATCTGAATATGCCAAATCACTGTAAGTGCATGTAAAAAATAGTATTTAAGGGGTTACGGCTTTGTAATAAATGGCTTTTGTCTGATCATACTGATCTCTGACTGAGTCCATGTATTTTCTGCAGCACCTCCCTTTACAAATAATCTATTATTTAGGGATGGCTACACCCAAAAGACTTCAAGAGCTTTGCAAGTCCAGAGAAAGACTCTTCCCACCCCAAGAAAAAACACTTCCTTTAGCATCCTCAGTAGCACAGTCTCAGTCCCTCTAAAGCAGCATGCATTTACCATCATTTACCTTTAAATTCTTGAGGAAGTTAACAGCGTGTTTGAGACTCCCTTTAATGTAAAAGGTGACCATGCCAGGACAGCCAGTACACTGCCGTTTGATCAGCTCATGCTGAGGGTGTGAAGGCAAACCTGAAATCCAGAGAAGTTGCTTTAATTTAATTGCTATCATTTCAAAGGGTAGAGCAGCTCACTCACAGCAACGCAGAAACAGCCGCTGCCGAGGTGGACACGCAGTCAAGTCACCCAACGTGAAGAGCGTACAAGCTACACATAGTACTGCAGTGCTCAACTCCAGAAGTCACCCACTCTGAAGTCTTGCCAGCATACCTGGGAAAATGACTTTCTCCACCCGGGAATCTGACTCAAGGAACCGAGCAACAGCCAACGCGTTGTGGAAATGTTGCTTCATCCGGAGGTGCAGTGTCTTCAGACCACGATTGCACAGGTAACAGTCAAAGGGGGATGGAACGGCTCCAAGAGCTACAGAAATGAAAACGTGCAACAAAGGGGGGGAAGGTTTAGTAAAATTTCACAAAGTCCCGATTCCCAAATTCCTAAAGTTAGAACAAGACCAGTGGAAAGAGATCTGATGCAATCTGCCTTCCTCACACGGTAACCCAGGCAATTAATGAGCTGGATGAACAAGGTGAAGACGCAAGGATTAAATGCATTAGACACAATATACCTTTAGTCTCTCTGTTGTAGACAGAGGGCAGACAGAATACTACGCAGAAATGTATTCATTACAATTAAGAGGCAGTAAAACTGTTAAAATCAACCTATATAAGAAAACTGCATTAGGCATATCCTCTGATGGGTGAATGAGTTTAAAAACCCAGATGTACTTGATACGAGTTAGGTGGAATTAAATAAAGGCAAAATTTAAATGTTTATATGCCTCTTCATGTACAACATCAAGATAATATAGGAAATGATGGTGCTTTCTGCCATGGCCTTAACTGCAACCTAAAGAGAGGCTTGGCAAGGAGCCGTGTCCCATGTAACTGCAGGTGCTGCCCATGGGGACAGCATCTGATGCTTTCAGGAAAGCAGGGACAGAGGGAATTACAGTCCTGAGGCCAAGAGTGCTGCCTCCATTCAAGCCCCTGCCCCAGACAATTCATTCCGCTCAGCAGCCCCTGGTGAACAAATGGGGAACAACCCACCCTGCTCTCAGTGGGAAGCGTTGTTAACATTATTCGAGAGAGAAGCCAGGGAGGCACACCAAAAGCTGTGGGGTTTGTATAAGGCCAGTGAAAAGCAGGGAAGAGAATTCAGGATTCTTACATCTGTGTCACCACTTCCTCTCTGGCCATTTACACTTCTAAACATTTAAATGACTGAGCTACATCTCTAGATAGGTTTCATACTTGTGTGCATGCAACATGCTTTCCATTACAAGCTGGTACATTTGAACACAACTGATTTCAAGGTACTTCCTACATTGACTACTTACACTCTTGTAAGAATTTAAGCCTTTCGTAGAGATCATCACGGTTTACTGAAACGAGTCCCATTACAACATCACTATGCCCTAAAAACACAAGGAGAAGACAAGAACAGAATCAGCCACTCCATCAGCTGCAGGGCTATGCCACAAACCCATGTTTTCTCAGTCTTTTTGCTAATACAGTCCCTTTTTTGCAAGACACTGGGCTCCTTGTCATTGCTACATCTGTCCTTCCTGCACAGCACAAGGACTGTAAGGCAGATTTCAGCTTTTTCTAAAGCTCTGGTGAGCAGCATGCTCCGCCCTGTGCCCCCAGACAGTTCCCAATAGAACTGCCAGAAAGTGGGAATTCCAGGGTACAGGAATCAGGTGTGTCCTGCTGAGCTGTCTTAGCAAGGGTGAACACCAGCCAGAAAACTTCCTCTTCTACCCACATCACCAAGGACATCCAGTCACGTTAGCTCCATGTGGGCTGCCTGGGACACAACACAGTGAATGTGCTTTTGGACAGGCTCCACCACAGATGAATGAAACCTGCTTTGAACCTGAATGGAATTTCTAGCCACCACCTTCTACTGAAGCCACTTGCTTTACTGTAGTCAAAACCAACACGGCTAGAAACACCTCTAGGTCTATTGCCTGAAGACAGGTCAATATTCCTTCTCCCAGGGATAGTTTAGGAGCTATGAAGACTAATGGTCTACTGGATGGCCCATCTCCTCTGACAATCCATGTAAGAATTACTAAAAGGCACACTGGTTTTCGTGAACTAGGAAGGTGCTGAGGTGCTGGCACAGGGTGCCCAGAGAAGCTGTGGCTGCCCCATCCCTGGCAGTGCTCAAGGCCAGGCTGGACACAGGGGCTTGGAGCAAGCTGCTCTAGTGGAAGGGGTCCCTGCCCGTGGCAGGGGTTGGAGCTGGGTGAGCTTTAAGGTCCCTTCCAACCTCAACCAGTCTGATACTATGAACTGCCCACAGCCAGAATGGCTCTTGAACAGCCAGCCTGAGCTGTGTCAAAGTGACACACTTACCATTCATGTATTTGGTGGCAGAATACATGCAAATATCAGCCCCCAGAGATAAAGGACGCTGAAATGAAATGGAAACAATAGGTATGGTTAAAGCTCATGTGTACTGTGGTTCATTTCAAGCTACCCAAAAGGCTGCGATCCAACACAGAAAGTAACAATAGGTGAAGAAACTAAAAACCACAAAAACTTAAGACCTTAAACATAAAACCCTGAGAATGAAGATAGGATATGTGACAAAAACAATAGTACAGGAAAGCACTCCGAGTTCAAGAAAAGCACAATAAAAAGAACACAAAATAAGATGTAATTTAAAAGCACTGGTCCAATTCCCACCAGCTTCAGGGGAGGAGGGACTGAATACATCCAACATACATTCATATTTGTGAAAAAATAGTTCTATTGCTCAGCTGAGGCAGGGATAAGTAATGCTATTTACGGTGTGTTTGTTTGGGAAATGAAGGCCTCAATGCAGTCTGCAAAGAAAAAGATCTGCACTGCTGTCTAGATATGGGTACTGGTGATACCAGTATTAGTGATACAGCACTGAAAGAGCAACTGAAACCTGAAGAGGTTTCCTTTGCCAGGTCTCTCTTCCCTGACTTCCCAGAAGCCTTTCGAAGGTGAAGCAAAGGCAGATGTTGATGGGTGAGAAGTAATGACCAATATTTTTAATCAGTCACTAAGCAAAGGACTTTGCACATAAGATAAACACATTTCAAAGGCTGAAAAGTATCAATATGTTAAAAGGTAACAAAGCAGATTTAGAATGAAATGCTGCTGCTGTCAGCTTAAACGCGGGCACCTAGTCAAGGAACGTGGATGATGTGCATTCCCGGTGCGCAGCCAGGAGAGCAGCAGCATAAACACCAGTGCCTCTTACACTCAACAGTGCTACACAAAGCACCCTCAAATTAGGATCTTCTCAGCACAGTGCATCAGCAGCAGTATGGAGGGGTTTAAAGGCATTAACTATTAATTAGAATTAATCATTACAACTGACTTTCTCTTAGCAGCAGGCCAATAAAAGCCACATTAACTAGCTCATATATCCAGATGCTCACTTGGCTTCTTTCAAACTTGTCTTGCCAAATAAATGTATGTTGCAAAGGGGAAATCGTCAAGCCCTCTACACTAAGGCGCTTTCAGTACTCTATTAGTTACTCTTCATGACTTTAAATGTTGCAGTTACGCTCCCAGCAAGGATAAATGCAGAGAGACACTTTTCATTTTCACTTACTGCCTACCTTTGGGTTTTGAACAAATTTAGCTTTTTATTCCTCTCGTCTTTTTACCTATTCCTTTACATACTAAAAATACCAGCATCCTTCCTGGAGGAACACACCCATTGGAAATTACTCCTCCATTATTTGTTTTCCACTTGAACAATTGCACAAGCAAATTTTCCATAGAGTCAAAGTGCAGAAAATGCAGCTCCACGTTGCCACAATAGCTGACCCTGCTACTTTCTGCTGAATTGCCTAGTGTCTGAGAGCAATTTAAGTAATTTAAGAAGATAGAGAATATAAACAAGATAAACATAATAATAAACAAATGATTAGACCCCAAATACTCTCACAAAGTTGAAGGCACAGCACAGGAGGACACATGGATATGCCACAAACACTGTTTTTCACAGAGCAGTTCCAATTAGTAATGCATCCATTATATTTCTGCATTGAATAAGGGACTCCATAATAAGCTGGTAAACAGGGACCTCATGCCTCTGCCTCCTCTTAGCTTTCAGTAATTAAAAATGCAACGTGAAGTTTCCAACATCACCTACAAACTGAGTTCCTGCATCTCTTCCACAGGAGCATGAGCAGCAAGTCAAGGGAAGGGATTCTCCCTCTCTGCTGCACTCAAAGGAACCGCCTTGCAGCCCTGATCCACCTCCAGGGCAGCAGCACAAGAGGGACGTGGAGGTGCTGGAGTGAGGCCAGAGGAGGCCATGGAGATGCTGCGAGGGCTGGAGCAGCTCTGCTCTGGAGCCAGGCTGAGAGAGCTGGGCTGGGGCAGCCTGGAGAAGAGAAGGCTCCTGAAGGGGAGAACTGAGAGCAGCTCCAGTGCCTAAAGGGGCTCCAAGAAACCTGGAGAGGGGCTTGGGACAAGGGCCTGTAGGGACAGGCCAAGGGGAATGGCTTTAACCTGCCAAAGGGGAGACTGAGATGAGCTCTTAGGCAGAAGCTCTTCCCTGTGAGGGTGCTGAGGCGCTAGCACAGGGTACCCAGAGGAGCTCTGTCTCCATCCTACACCACTGGGCTTCTTAGCAAGACATGGGAGAATCAATATTTTCCTAATGGAAGACAATAGAAGGGAGGAACACAAATTGCATTTGTCTGTCAGCTCCTGCACACAACAGCAGATAAAAAATTATGAAGCCCTTTGTCAGGCTCAAACTCATTTCAGTGTTTCACAAGCACTTGCTTGTGATGGTTAGGATTCTGTACCAATACGATAGTGCATCTGCTTTGATGGATCACTGCCTTTGAGTCTGCTAAATCCCCAAATATGCAGGATGCTGAGCTGCCATTCCCAGTTCATTCTCCAGCACAGACCTACAGCAGTGGGTAAGATGAAACACCTTCGTATTTGTGTTCATGGTCAGGGGTGACAGAAAGGGCCCGTCTGCAGCTCTGCACAGTGGGCAAAGGAGATGGAAAGTATGCACAGCCCCGCCTGAGAGCCCCTACATACACAAGTTTATGCAATTGTGACAAATAGTGGATTTCAATTACAGCAACTTTCCTGTAAGTGAAAGCTGGGAGTTTCTAAGAACCCTTCTGACTAATGTGGTCCCGCTCTTGGCTGTGCTATGGCCGGGAAACAGAAAAGCCCTTCATCATAGGGCTGTAACGGCGACTGCAGCTGATAGATGCCAAAGCAAGCTCCAGTCAGGGGAACCCAAGACTGGGAGAGAGCAGGAGGTGCTGACTCCTGCCCCCGCTGACATTTGCAATGCTGGGAGCCAGCAGCCAGGAGCTGCATCTCCTCTGCTCAGTGCTGCAGGGGTGGGGAGCAAAGATCCCAAGAAAAAAGGTCCCCTCATGGAGGATGGCACCACTCACCTGGTGCCCCAGTGCTCAGCACATCCCACAGCGCGTCCTGGCTGCTGCAGGCATCCTCATGGGGGATTCCGGATGGAGATACCCACATGTTCCCTTCCCCAGATACCCCTTCGGGCTGCGGAGAGGGGGCTCATGGCCACATCTGCCTTCAGTGCAAAACGCACCCCCTCCGTGACAGTGGTGCTCGGGTGAAGCTGTGCCCAGAGGAGCTGCGGCTGCCCCATCCCTGGCAGTGCTCAAGGCCAGGTTGGAGCAAGGGGGCTTGGAGCAAGCTGCTCTAGTGGAAGGTGTCCCTGCCTGTGGCAGGGGTTGGAGCTGGATGAGCTTTAAGGTCCCTTCCAACACAAACCTGAAGAGGTTTCCTTTGCCAGGTCTCTCTTCCCTGACCTCCCAGAAGCCTTTCGAAGGTGAAGCAAAGGCAGATGTTGATGGGTGAGAAGTAATGACCAATATTTTTAATCAGTCACTAAGCAAAGGACTTTGCACATAAGATAAACACATTTCAAAGGCTGAAAAGTATCAATATGTTAAAAGGTAACAAAGCAGATTTAGAATGAAATGCTGCTGCTGTCAGCTTAAACGCGGGCACCTAGTCAAGGAACGTGGATGATGTGCATTCCCGGTGTGCAGCCAGGAGAGCAGCAGCATAAACACCAGTGCCTCTTACACTCAACAGTGCTATACAAATCACCCTCAAATTAGGATCTTCTCAGCACAGTGCATCAGCAGCAGTATGGAGGGGTTTAAAGGCATTCACTATTAATTAGAGTTAATCATTACAACTGACTTTCTCTTAGCAGCAGGCCAATAAAAGCCACATTAACTAGCTCATATATCCAGATGCTCACTTGGCTTCTTTCAAACTTGTCTTGCCAAGTAAATGTATGTTGCAAAGGGGAAATCGTCAAGCCTTTGGTATGCAGAAGACAAACTCAAGTGCTGCTTTAGCTAAGCATTAACACCTTCTGAAAGCTCTCTTAATTTATAAAGATCTCAGTGCCCTTAAGAAAAACAGACACCTTGCCTTTTGCATTCATAAAAAGCTTTTTCTTTAGACTTAAAAACACAGCGAATCAGCTTCATCTCCTGGGAAATACAAATGAATATTTCTAGCCCACGTTAAGATGAACCAGACTTCAAAGTTTAATAGTCTTCACTTCATGTATTCTAGTTATCCAAGCAGAAATGTTATGCTAGTTGTTTGAGATCAAAAGGACAAACTCTTAAGCCACACATTCAACAAGATATTGAAGAAAAGTTAAATTGAATGTCTCAAAAGGAAACAAAGTTTGCTTGGTTTAACTTTTTCTTCCACTGCTCTTTTCAGAATATCAAGTGGTTCAGAACAGATCATAAACAGCATATACAAAAGAAATGGTATAAAAAGGCCAAAGTTAGGAAACAGGATACTTCTTAATAGGCCTGTTATGATTTCCATCAGTGAGGACTAAAAAAACATGATTTTTGAATGGCTTACCTGATTCAGTGTGTTTATTGGACTGTTGAGCTATACTAGGTTTGCTGGTATCAATCACACTGGGATGGGGCTAGCTACAAAGTACTGCACATACCATCCTTAGTAATGTAAATAGCACAGTACATGGGTTGTATTTAGAAACAGAACAGGTCATTTTACAAGACATAGATCAAAACTACAGTCCCATGGTGGTGTTTCCATTTAAAAAATGCACCTTTTAATACACTGAAATGATGGGGTAATTGTAAACAAAGTGCTTACCTGGAAATATGCAGACATAAAACTGTTGTCTACCGCCAGAAGAACATCTTTATGCTTGTGTACTACATCTGCACACGCTTGAATGTCAATGACCTTCAGTGTGGGGTTTGTGGGTGTTTCAATCCAAACAAGCTGCAGTAATTCAACAACACAAAAAGTCAGTTTAGAGATTTTACAGTGCTGGCGATGATACACGTGTAAGTCCACAAGTGGTTTAATTTGTTGAGTGTCAGCTTCTCCTGCAGGTTTGCAGAGTGGCAATAAGACAGCATCCCTACTGCAGAAAGACAGGGTGCCCAGAGAAGCTGTGGCTGCCCCATCCCTGGCAGTGTTCAAGGCCAGGTTGGACACAGGGGCTTGGAGCAAGGTGTCCCTGCCCGTGGCAGGGGGTTGGAAATGGATGGGCTTTAAGCTCCATTCCAACATAAGCCATTCTGTGATTCTGTGGCTCTTGAGAGAGGCAATATTTTCCATAAAAATAGCTGATAAAAGGGAATAACATCAAAGCTTTGGAAAACCTCAGCGCATTGCATCTGAAGAAGGCCTGACATAGCCACACCAAAGTCTTTACATTCAAAACTTTGTAAGCCTTTTCCAGCTCAGTGATCTTCCACTAGAGCAGAGGGTTATTTATCTGTTCCAGTGACAGGGAGCACCCCCTCTTCCTCTGACCTTGCTGCTCCCTTTGCTGTTTCTGACCTTTTCTCTCTTCCCCTCTCTCTCCATACTGTTTTTATCCTTCTAAGTGTTGTCAGTGAGGCACCACCACCAAGTGGACTGGAGTGGAGAAGTGCTGGAGCCAGCTCTGCCCCAGTCTGTCCCCACAAAAGACACCCCTGTAGCCCACTCTGTTTGACACGTACACCCATTACAATAAGAGCAAGAATCGAATTGTTGAATGACATTAAGCAAGTAAGTTCAGCAATTTCCCTCTCCCCTACCTTGGTCTCTGGTGTAATTGCAGCTTCCAGGCATTTAATATTTGAACAGTCAACAAAAACTACATTCAAACCCATTTTCGTGGCTACTTTCCTGAAGTATGTGTTTGTGCCTAAAAAACACAAACGAAAAAATCAGAGGTGCAAAACAAAACTTCACTGATCCCCAGACTCCTGCATTCATGCATGGAAAGTCAGGAGGGTACAGTTTTATGCTGTACACCATGAATGGCACATTAGTATTTTTTATTCCCAAAAAGTTTAAAGATTTCCATAGATCACGGAAAAGGACTAATGGGAATATGGAATCAGAGTGATTGAAGAAGTACTTTCAATTATCAGCTCTTTGGGGTTGGTTTAATCAGAAAATTAAATGGACCCCTTTTAGTTCACCTGCTTCTAACATTTCCTCCAGTCCTTTGCCATGCACAAGTTAGTGGTTACAGCTTTCACATTCTCTTTCCCACTTTTCAATTACTTCTTTCCACCACACAAACTCTTTTCTATTTCATAAGCTTCACTGCTGCTTCTTCTCCCACATTCTCAAGGGGAAAACTCCAGCTACTGTGTTTCTTTACCATTCCATTGAAGCAACATGTAGCAAGAAACATAAAGGAGTGATTACTTCCTTCCTTTCTGTCTTTGCAACCCTTCATTGGAAAGACTAAAAGAAGAAGCCAGGAGCAACCAGTTGCTCATTAGAAGTGCAGCATAGTGACTATCTGCTGCCTGGATTAAAAATTAATTCCTTCAGTCTTTCTGCCAAGGTTGTTTAACATTCACTCACTCACACGGAACACGAGTTTGCCATTTAGCCATAAAGTCCTAACACGTGCAGGGTATGATCCTGTGCGCTGAATGCTGTGTCTGAATGATGATTTTTTAAAGGAAATACTTTTATGTCTACAATGAGCTGTATATTATAGTGTCACTTGTGCTGTAGGAAATATGTGCAGGTATAGGAAATTTGCGCCTAGGCTGTCAGCTCTACAAACAACAGAAAGTTGCTTTACATACTTCAAGTAATAACACACTACAATGAAACCTTAGATGGAAATCAAAGGTTGCACAGAAAGTAGCTCTTTTAAGAAGTTACATCAGCGGCTCACAGTTCAGAAGTGCCAAAACCTGACAGCTCCTCCTCACCCTCCCAAAACTCAGCAACTCTTAAACACATCCCAGGCAGCGCACTTGTCAGCATTGCCTGAGAGCCTTTCAATTCTTTCACTGTTTTTCTGTCAGCCTTGCAATCTGCAGCCTCATTTGAGTTAGCAAGTGCAGCACTGCTCTGTTAGCAAGTGCAGCGCTGCTCTGTTAGCAAGTGCAGCGCTGCTCTGTTAGCAAGTGCAGCACTGCTCTCCTATCCAACCCGGCCTTTTACAGAAAAACATGGTAAAAGCTTAGCAAAGCCAGTGTGCCCTTGATGGAGCAGGGGCACATACCAGCGCTCATATCCACTGACTCAAAGGATGCTATTACGAGGCTGAAAAGACAGGCTGAGAGAGCTGGGCTGGTTTGGCCTGGAGAAGAGAAGGCTCCTGAAGGGGAGACCTGAGAGCAGCCCCAGTGCCTGAAGGGGCTGCAGGAAACCTGGAGAGGGGCTTGGGACAAGGGCCTATAGGGCCAGGCCAAGGGGAATGGCTTGAACCTGCCAGAGGGGAGACTGAGATGAGCTCTTAGGCACAAGCTCTTCCCCGGGAGGGTGCTGAGGCGCTGGCACAGGGTGCCCAGAGAAGCTGCGGCTGCCCCATCACTGGCAGTGTTCAAGGCCAGGTTGGACACAGGGGCTTGGAGCAAGCTGCTCTAGTGGAAGATGTCCCTGCCCATGGCAGGGGTTTGAGCTGGAGGAGCTTTAAGGCCCCTTCAACCCAAATCAGTCTGTGATTCTATGATTCTAAGAACACGAGCAGGAAAGAGGACTAGGAACAGCCAGAAGAGCACGAGCTAGGAGAAAAGCAAGCAGGGATGTCAGGGGACAAGGAGCCCCTAACAGCCAAAAGAGGAAAGAAGGGGATGAACACATATTGGCCACAGTGTTCAATGGCAGATCTGCAGATGTAACATGTATGACGTGTGAGGTCTGCTGAATAAGGCTGGCTGGGGGGAAGCTGGTCTCTTTACAACAAAAGCATGAAAAAAACCCTCAGGGAAGAAACCATGAGATTCATCTCTGACTTTCCTGCTAAGGACTTTTAGGTGGCATCAATCTTTTGAAGGACTTTGGCAGAGGTGGATGAACTCTGTTCCTGGGGAGTTTCTTGGAAGAATGGATAAAAAAAAAACTATACAAGATCAAAACCTAATAGTGAGCTGCAGCACCGCTGAAGCATTCAGAAGACATGTGCATAGCAGATGCAAGTTGTGCTTTCAGGAAAGATGACAGAATAGTTGTTTGAAACAGTTCAGACAAAATGCTGGTTGATAAAGGGTCAGACCTGGGAAAGGGATAGTAAAATACCAGGAGCTGGAAAACTTTGCTGTGGGGGGTCCTGCTTTGCAAACAAATCTGTGCAAGGCCAAGATATTGCTGTTTTCTACTTATTATTAGTTAGTTATATTGTTTTAAACCTGCATGTTATGCCACAGAACCTTTCAGTGTTTGAATTCCTAACACCAAAATCAGACAGGGGTGTTCTGTGTTCTCAGAAAGTGAAAAGGCTGTAAAGGGAAGTAAGGTCCTGTGTGGGAAATTCAGGTCATGACAATCACAAATAGGTACATTTAATCACTTGTGCAATAAACATCAAAAGCATCCTTGTGGTTTACATACCTCCATAGACATCATCCATGCAGATAATCGTGTCCCCTGCCTTTAACAGGTGAGTAATATTCAAAGTAGCAGCTGAGCCAGAAGCATAAGCCAAACCTAAAAGAGAAAACAGTAAGGGGCAGACACTGTGTTTTAATGTGATAAAACCTTGTCAAACTTGCCTTCAATTTCCTCACTTTGCTTTTAAAAGGAACCTGTTCTGTCACTCTCACACTATCTCAATCATTCAGTGGACTGAGTAAAAGCAGCAGCCTGATTTTACACAGAGTGGAACCCAGAATGAACAATAGTCCAGGAAGCACTGCTGCCTGTCTCCTGCTCCCCACTGCACTCAGTGCGGCTGCACAAGGACAGATTCCATTTAGCTCAGACATCAAATGCAGCGAGAGGAAGCCCTGCAGAAGCCCAGGGATTGAGCTGGACTTTGCTGAATGTGTTGAACACTTTTCACTCTTGCCCATAACCAGCAGGTACAGGCTGTGAAAGCCTTGCTGTGATGTGACTGCTGCTGACAGCTTGGTGTCCTTGCTCCCCAAGTTATGCTTCCTGTAGACCATCAGGAAACACCATGCTGCCATCTTGCTTGAGGAAACTATTAATTACTTACAGTATTTAGCTCCATCTAGTACTGCCACAGCCTTCTCCAGGCAATTCCGGCTGGGGTTTCCACTCCGGCTGTATTCATAACCCTATCGGGAAAGCAAGAAACAGACACAACTTAAGAGAGAGCACGGAGGAAGCTGTGTACAATAGTTGTCCCAGGTTCCTTAAAAAGCCCTTGTGCTCAGCACCGAGATTATGCATCCACCTCCTCCAAGACCATCAGGCTGGTTTCCTGGCTACACCAAGCTGCTGTACACAGCATCTGATCAGGCATCCCCAACCTCAGAATGGTTTCTAGGGGTGTGCTGGGGGAAGTATCGCACTGCTGGCCATGTTCTCCTACTTTTTCCCAGATAACCACTTCTGGTCACTGTTGGAGAAAAGGCTGACAGATTCCACACATTCTTATGTTATCAGGAAGGATGTGTCCCATCACCACAATGCTCTGCTTGGAAGATGCTACAGGGCACTGACCAGCGCCAACCTGTACCCATCAAAAGTTCTTGAAAGCTCAGCCGTTTCCCTGGCATGAAACCAGACCAAGTTCCACTTTCCAGTGCAACAGTTTTTATGTGAAGACGGAGAAAATTGAACAAGAAACAAAAAATACTCATGCAAGGGAGACCTTACAGCAGCTCCAGTGCCTAAAGGGGCTGCAGGAAAGCTGGAGAGGGGCTTGGGACAAGGGCCTGTAGGGACAGGCCAAGGGGAATGGCTTTAAGCTGCCAGAGGGGAGACTGAGATGAGCTCTTAGGCAGAAGCTCTTCCCCGGGAGGGTGCTGAGGCGCTGGCACAGGGTGCCCAGAGAAGCTGTGGCTGCCCCATCCCTGGCAGTGTTCAAGGCCAGGTTGGACACAGGGGCTTGGAGCAAGCTGCTCCAGTGGAAGGGGTCCCTGCCCGTGGCAGGGGTTGGAGCTGGAGGAGCTTTATGGTCCCTTCCAACACAAACCAGGCTGGGGTTCTGTGCATGAATGCAAATGTTACAGAGGGAACTGTTAAGTGTCCTGGTATCTGTGTACTTTCAGGACTTCTGCTTAATGAGAACTTGGCTGCATTCAGGAATCTGGCAGACGGCTCTCACAGAGCTTCCAGCAGGAACACAGCCATGCTCTTGTCAGCACAGGGACACAGCAGCATGTGACTGCTTCATCTGTGGTCTTCTTCAAAACAGCTGCTGACTTAGAAGCACTCACAGCATTATGCGAGTGGCTGTGTGGAATCAAAGATCACACGGCAAACACGGATTGCCCAACCAGCACAGGGTGATGTTCAGGCACCAGCTTCGGAACAAACTGGTTTGTGAACATCAGGTTTGTGCCATCTCCCTCATACTTGAGTGGCAGCCATCAGAAACCTCACGACAGTTCAACCCTAACCCTTCCCATCTCCTCTCCTCCCCTTCCCAGAGGCTGCCGCTCCCCCTCTGGCCCCTCCGGCCATGCCAGAGCTCCCCGGTCCGTCCCGGCGAGGACAAGCCCGCCCCGGTGCCCCGCCGCCGGCCGCACTCACCGCGTGCTGTCCGGGGCCCTGCTGCTTGAAGGTGGTGGCGAGGGAGATGGGCGGCACCACGGCGCCAGAGCTCCACTGCTCGGGCTCCTGCCCGGCGTGAATCGCCTGCGTGGCGAAGCGCGCGAACGGCGGCAGGAAGTCCCGGGCCCCGCCGTGCTCCATGGCTGCGCTCCGGACACCGCCACGGCTACCGCGCCACAGGGACCGGCACCGGCACCACAGCCCCACGCCACCAGGGGCCCGGCGCGGGCGGGGCCTCGCCGCCGCCTCCCATTGGCTGCGGCGGGGAAGGGCGGGGCGGGACCGGGCAGCGCCCGCGCCGCCGGGAGGGGAGCGCCTTCCGGTGCGGTCCCGCCCGCCCGCCGGGGGGCACCGCAGCACCGCAGCACGGCCCCGGGGAGGGCGGGCAGCGCGGCAGAGGGCTCCGGCGGGAAGAGGCTGCCCGGCTGCTGGGGCTCTGCGCACGGGGATGGGGGCCTGTTATCAATACTGTAGCCAATGTCGGTTTAAAGTATAGATTTTATTAAACTGAGTAAGCGATAGCAGATAAAACAGCGCTGGGTGCCCCGGTACTACTCCGCTCCGCCCAAGACGCGCACAGGGGGTCCCTGGGAGGCGGTCCTTTATCTTCTCTGGTTCAAGGCCCCAGCCAATCCTGTCGCGCCTCCTCACTCGGATGTTGACGTGGCTCTTCCCCATTGGTTCCCTTTGTTGCAGGGGCGTCTCATTGCCGAGAAGTTTCGGGAAGTTTCGAGAAGCGCCCACCGCCAGCCTCCTCACCGCCAGCCCCCTCACCGCCTGCCCCCTCACCGCCTGCCCCCTCACCGCCAGCCCCCTCACCGCCTGCCCCCTCACCGCCTGCCCCCTCACCGCCAGCCTCCTCACCGCCGCAGCCCCCTCACCGCCGCAGCCCCCTCCCCTCAAGCGTTGCAACAAGACACCACTTCGAGCCACCCAGCCCGCTTTTCTCTCTCACAATCCTGTGTAGCAATACAACTGGCCTCCCCCCCTGTACTTACAGAGTACCACAGTTACAGAGTCAAAAGGAGAATTGTTTCACATAACGACAGCCACAGAGAGCCTCCCTCCCCCCAAACTCCTTGATGAACAAACCCCACACATTACAGGGCCGCTGACCCCACCGGGGATCCCGGGGAGTGAACGGGCTCTGCGCCAGACGGCTTCAGCCTGACACACTCCGGGGGTGCAGCGAGGTCACACAGGCTGAACCGGGATACGTGCGGGTGGGAACAGAGACTTGGGGCAGGGGAAGTTAATCCTGTGGTGACAGATGTGAAGAACATGAGCATAAATCCATGTTTGGATTGCACAAGCAAATTTGCACAAGCAAATTTTCCAGAGTCAAAGTGCAGAAAATGCAGCTCCACGTTGCCACAATACCTGACCCTGCTACTTTCTGCTGAATTGCCTAGTGTCTGAGAGCAATTTAAGTAATTTAAGGAGATAGAGAATATAAACAAGATAAACATAATAATAAATTATTAGACCCCAAATACTCTCACAAAGTGGAAGGCACAGAACAGGACACATGGATATGCCACAAATGCTGGTTTTCACAGAGCAGTTCCCATTAGTAATGCATCCATTATATTTCTGCATTGAATAAGGTGTTAGAGAGGGTGAAGTTTTTACAATAAAATAATCATATAAAATAGTAAAATGATTATATTTGAGAAATTTATAAATCAATAGTGAGGCTTTGTATATTAGAAGACGTTGTAACTTTGCCATTTTGTATCATAGTTACTCTGTAACTACATGATACAATGGTAGTCTTGGTAGCAAGAGCTAACATAACTGCATATGGTGAGGGGAGTATGGGTGTATGTATTGTAAAACTCTACCCAAGCAGAACCTAAGTTTAAGATAGCCAAAAAGGGCATACCAGAAACATCCTGGTGAAGATAAGAGAATGCTAACGTCCACAAGACGATTGGGACCTAGCCAAGTACAGAAAAGGTGAAGAGGACAACCTGAGGAAGACTTCTTACTTCATCTGAGGAAGACTCCTTACTTCATCAGGGTGACCACCAGAGGGGGCTGCGCAAGCGCAAAGGAGGCTGATGTCGTAATAGATTGATGTAGCAATCTTTGATGCATATGTATTAGTAAATGATGTAATCTGTGTTGAATATGTATTAGTTACGAAATTTTTAGTGTATAAATTGCGAACGCGATGTGACGGGAATCGGAACCAGATTTGGGTGCGTACCCCTGGTTCCCGCTGCCTCAATAAAGCACCTCATATAACCATTCCGGTGGTTATGTGTCAGTTCTTACGCTAACAAAGGGACTCCATAATAAGCTGGTAAACAGTGACTTCATGCCTCTGCCTCCTCTTAGCTGGCCTTCAGTAATTAAAATTGCAACGTGAAGTTTCCAACATCACCTACAACCTGAGTTCCTGCATCTCTTCCACAGGAGCATGAGCAGCAAGTCAAGGGAAGGGATTCTCCCTCTCTGCTGCACTCAAAGGAACCCCCTTGCAGCCCTGATCCACCTCCAGGGCAGCAGCACAAGAGGGACGTGGAGGTGCTGGAGTGAGGCCAGAGGAGGCCATGGAGATGCTGCGAGGGCTGGAGCAGCTCTGCTCTGGAGCCAGGCTGAGAGAGCTGGGCTGGGGCAGCCTGGAGAAGAGAAGGCTCCTGAAGGGGAGACCTGAGAGCAGCTCCAGTGCCTAAAGGGGCTCCAAGAAACCTGGAGAGGGGCTTTGGGCAAGGGCCTGTAGGGACGGGCCAAGGGAAATGAATGGCTTTAACCTGCCAAAGGGGAGACTGAGATGAGCTCTTAGGCAGAAGCTCTTCCTTGTGAGGGTGCTGAGGCGCTAGCACAGGGTACCCAGAGGAGCTCTGTCTCCATCCTACACCACTGGGCTTCTTAGCAAGACATGGGAGAATCAATATTTTCCTAATGGAAGACGACAGAAGGGAGGAACACAAATTGCATTTGTCTGTCAGCTCCTGCACACAACAGCAGATAAAAAATTATGAAGCCCTTTGTCAGGCTCAAACTCATTTCAGTGTTTCACAAGCACTTGCTTGTGATGGTTAGGAGTCTGTATCAATACGATAGTGCATCTGCTTTGATGGATCACTGCCTTTGAGTCTGCTAAATCCCCAAATATGCAGGATGCTGAGCTGCCATTCCCAGTTCATTCTCCAGCACAGACCTACAGCAGTGGGTAAGATGAAACACCTTCGTATTTGTGTTCATGGTCAGGGGTGACAGAAAGGGCCCGTCTGCAGCTCTGCACAGTGGGCAGAGGAGATGGAAAGTATGCACAGCCCCGCCTGAGAGCCCCTACATACACAAGTTTATGCAATTGTGACAAATAGTGGATTTCAATTACAGCAACTTTCCTGTAAGTGAAAGCTGGGAGTTTCTAAGAACCCTTCTGACTAATGTGGTCCCGCTCTTGGCTGTGCTATGGCTGGGAAACAGAAAAGCCCTTCATCATAGGGCTGTAACGGCGACTGCAGCTGATAGATGCCAAAGCAAGCTCCAGTCAGGGGAACCCAAGACTGGGAGAGAGCAGGAGGTGCTGACTCCTGCCCCCGCTGACATTTGCGATGCTGGGAGCCAGCAGCCAGGAGCTGCATCTCCTCTGCTCAGTGCTGCAGGGGTGGGGAGCAAAGATCCCAAGAAAAAAGGTCCCCTCATGGAGGATGGCACCACTCACCTGGTGCCCCAGTGCTCAGCACATCCCACAGCGCGTCCTGGCTGCTGCAGGCATCCTCATGGGGGATTCCGGATGGAGATACCCACATGTTCCCTTCCCCAGATACCCCTTCGGGCTGCGGAGAGGGGGCTCATGGCCACATCTGCCTTCAGTGCAAAACGCACCACCTCCGTGACAGTGGTGCTCGGGTGAAGCTGTGCCCAGAGGAGCTGTGGCTGCCCCATCCCTGGCAGTGTTCAAGGCCAAGTTGGACACAGGGGCTTGGAGCAAGCTGCTCTAGTGGAAGGGGTCCCTGCCCATGGCAGGGGTTGGAGCTGGAGGAGCTTTAAGGTCCCTTCCAGCACAAACCAGGCTGGGATTCTGACCTGGTCAAGCTGCTGTACTACAGAAGAGGCAGGGCAGGCACTGGCAGAGCTTTCAGCATCAAAAGCCAGCTCTGCTCTCATTGATTCCCAAGGCACCCTCTCTTCCCAGCAGGTTCCTGCTGGTGTAAGGACAAGGACCATTTTGCCTCCAGCATCCCTCACCATGCAGGTTCACAGCACAGCACAGCACATTCACAGGGCAAGGAGCAGAGCTCCGTGCCACATTACATCCCTGGCCCCTGAGTGCTGCTGAGCCACCTGAGGCTGCGGTCCCTCACAACAGACATGGTTTAATCAGTCTCACTCCTGGGCTTAGTGTGAGACAATTATCTCCCAGGGAACAAGATGTAATCCTGAGTCAATGCAAGTGTGATCTGGGCCTCAACATGAAAAGAGAAATTCCCCTTGAAGTGTAATGCAGTCCGAATCCATGGCTGCAAAATCTAATCAAAGGATGAAACGTGCCCTTTTAAGTTCAGAAAGAATGCAAGATGTGAAATACATGATAGATCTGGAAGGGGCAGCTGGGCTGACTCCAGGAAAGTCATAGAAAGAATGGATGTTTAGAGCAGATCCCAAAGGATTACCTTCTGCTCAGATGTATAATCAGATGTTGCATTCTCCTGCCATTCACTTCAAACCCTCCCCACAAAGAGATGAGTTTCTGGCATGTCCAATGTGAGGCCAAGCCCCCAGTCTTGGGTAGGACAACCTCAGAGCCAGCTTCAGACCCACACTGAGTGTGTTAACAAAATCACTGAGCAGCTCATTGCGAATTCAGCTCTGGCAGTTTCATCTGTCCTTTCCCCATATAAATGGCACAAAAGAAATCCACATCTGCAGGGAGCAGCAGCTGGAGAACACAGAAACACACAAGCTGTTCCTGTGATAGTGAATATTCTTTTGATAGAAACCAGACACTTGTGCCCCTTTGCAAGCAGCCAAAGACCAACCGTTCCCACACCAGGACCTGGAGCTCATTGCACAGCATCGTGGCTGCACACTTCAAAATGTGTGTATCTGTGAGACTTCCGATGGATGGGCTTTTACTTTTTGACCTGCTGCAAACAGTAACCCACATTTTGGAGGAATTAAAGCTAAACCAGACACCAACACATTACACACAGTGCCACAACCCCACCACAAGCTGCAGTGTCCTGCTCTGGAGAGAACCAGCAGACCGAGCACAAAACCAGGTCTCCCCTCAAATCGCAGCTCTGTCAAGGGCCATGCTCACAAATGGTCATGGAATCCCAGCCTGGTTTGGGTTGAAGGGAGCTTAAAGCTCACCCAGCTCCAACCCCTGCCATGGGCAGGGACACCTTCCACTGGAGCAGCTTGCTCCAAGCCCCTGTGTCCAACCTGGCCTTGAACACTGCCAGGGATGGGGCAGCCACAGCTCCTCTGGTCCTCCCTCAGGACTCGCTTCATCCACCCTCAAGGTGCCGTTCAGCCTCCCAGGGCTCGGCTCTCCTTTGCCATGAACCATGCTCAGGCATTGCTTAGCAGCTCTGTATTCAGCATTCCAGTGAAACCCTATTTGGGCGTTTGTGATCTGATTTGCAAACACTGATCAAGGGTATTCAGAGGAGTAAATAATAATGGAAGTTACTTCTGGTTCCCGATGTCCTGGGGAGGGCACAGATGAGAGCTGCTCACCTTCTACTGCTCGCTCTGTGGAGCAGGGGGGTTCCAGCCCACCACTGCAGCCTCAGCACACCTACAGACACGGGATGTTCACAGCTCCCCATCAACTCCTTGCAGGCGCAGGCACATCTTCCTCTGCAGTTTATCCTTCCTAAAACTGCCCTTTTTCATTTAGTAACCTCCTTGTTAATGAAGACATGACAGAAACCAGCAGGACTGGGAATACAGAAATTAAGTCAGATATTTAGTGAAAAAATGTAACCACAAGCATGATAATTTCAAAGAGATTAACAGGGAAGAGATAGTTTTTACTACAGGGAGGATGAGAGGTACTAACTCACACAATAAACCCCCAATGCCCTTGAGGCTTTTCACTACCAGTTTTGGGCTTTCTGAAAGTAACAAGAGCTCCTCATTTTCATACCACCCACCCACCTACATCCCCTATAGCATCTTACTGTTTGCTTTTATAATATACTCCCATGCAATGAGGTGCTGCAGCATCCTGGTGAACCAGGAGTCACTGTGCCTGACTCATTTTGCTAAAAAGTACCTTCTTGTCCCCATTTCTGGAGGGCTGTTTGCTGGGCATGCATACCTTCAGCTCACTTTTCCCAGGAGTTCATCATTCCAGAGAATCAAGACTATTAGAACTTGTAACAGTCTTCCAATACCTAAGTGTGCTGACAAGAATGTGGAGAGGGGCTTGGGACAAGGGCCTGTAGGGACAGGCCAAGGGGAATGGCTTTAAGCTGCCAGAGGGGAGACTGAGATGAGCTCTTAGGCAGAAGCTCTTCCCTGTGGGGGTGCTGAGGCGCTGGCACAGGGTGCCCAGAGAAGCTGTGGCTGCCCCATCCCTGGCAGTGTTCAAGGCCAGGTTGGACACAGGGGCTTGGAGCAAGCTGCTCTAGTGGAAGGGGTCCCTGCCTGTGGCAGGGGGCTGGGACTGGATGAGCTTTAAGGTCCCTTCCAACCCAAACCAGGCTGGGATTCTGTGACTCTATTCTGTTTGCATGTGAATATATCCAGCTGTTCACTGCTCTGGAAGGCACAGTGCCGAGGCTGGCTGATAGGATTGTCTTTTTACTCTGTGCTTTCACACAGAAATGCTGTATTGATCCAGGATGGAAAGCAGTCTGCATTTTAATGACAAGAAATAGAAGTTTTCACCTATTTAATGCTCTGCTTGCACTCAGACACTGTGCTTTCTTCATCTGAGAAAGAAACAGAATGAAAAGACACCTCTGGAAATCCCATTTTTATTCAGTTTGGGAAAGCTGAACGCGGATCTGTGCAATCAGACTTGTAACAAGCAGCACTTTGTGACAAATGCCAGTAGTACTTTGTAAGCCATACCTGTAGTAGTTTGTGAGAAATGCCTGTAGTACTTGCACCTCCTTTATGGTTCTTCAGTATTTCATAAGCTGTGGGCAAGCTCTGCTCAGAGATGAAACCTTGCAGCCACCCACCACCTACCTCAAGCCAGCAGCACCCTGAAACACCTGGATATTCCTCGCCTGAATACTGCATTTTGCAGAATAAGTTGTCATAGATTAGAATTTATATCCTTTTTTTGACAAAAGCAAAAACATCAGTGACATCCATCTCCCACTGGAAAATTTACACAAATCCAGGGTCATTTCATCAGCTGATTTGGAATGCTGGTATAGGAAAAGATCAAATCAATACATCAGGGAAATTCAAAGCATATTTTAATTAATATTCCAGTTCCAAATATAAATCAAATCATTACCATAATTGACATCAGATGATTTTGTACTTTTTAAGTGAAAGAATCCTCTTTAAAAAGTTCCCATTGTTTACCAGGTATTGGATCTCGCTTCATTTTCAATGCTCCATAAGATATCAACAGGAGAAAAAACATTTAACCACATTTCCAACCTAATTAAACAACAAATACCTAACTCAGCACTTCTCAAGTTGGGCTGTTGGGTTAGAAGAGATGAGAAAAACTTGTTGTGCAGTTTGAGGAGCACTCACATTACCAACCAACCAACCCTTTGACAGAACAGCCCTGCAGCGCCAGCGTGACAAATAGAAACACTACCGAAACACTACCCTCACTGACAGAGCCAGGATAATATTCCTGAGTGTGCATCTGGCTGCTCTCAGACACAGTGTATTGACTCTATGAATTCCAAACCCAAGGGATTACAATAGAACAGGAAGGGACCCCCAGGAGAGCCCAGGCTGTGTGTCACAGTGCACGGTCCATGCACAGCCTGGCAGCAGCAGAATAAACCTACAGCACAAGGATCCCCAGGGATGCAGGGATTCCATTGAACAGATTCAAATTCTCAGAGACAAATCAACAGAAAATCATTAGCAATTTGGCTTTCCATGTCATCTTTCTTAGGCATTTCCACATTCAATTCCAAGTTCTGGCCTTAGACTTCAAGCTTTACACTCTGTGACCTGCGGTAAGAAGGAAAAATGAAAGACAATTACGCTAAGCACCTGTATCAACTGTGCTGGTTTTGTTTTCCTTTTCATAAATAAGGTACATTTTAGCATTAGATTATCTTCATGCTCGGTGCTGGCATATAGAAATACGTGCTCTTACTATGGTTTATTTTCCCTATCACCCAACAAAAAGAGAGTGAAAAACAGAGGGACAAAAAGTACATCGAACTAGGAGTCTATGATTCTATGTGTGTGTGCTCATACACAAACACATCTACACCTCATGCATTTTATGTGAGCTGCCTTGAGAAATGAAGTCCCTGTGTGGCATCACGTTCACTACCATGAATAAAGAACAATTTTAATCTACTGTCTCAAATCCAGAAGGTTGGGTAGAGGAGTAGGAGTAGTGCTTACAAATGAAATAGGTTACTCCAGTATTGGACTTACTGTCTGATAGGAGCTCTTCGCTTGAAGCTCCTTAATATATTTCAACCCTCTAAAACTATGACATGAAACATCTGAAGCACGCACTAGGCACTTCCATGTCTACATGAGTTTCCCCTCAGCCTGACTTTAGTGGATACCCGCATCACTGGGTCAGGCACATCCTGTCTGAATCTATGTCAACTCAGATGGTGGCTGACAAGGATTGTAAACCTTGGTGCACAGAGAAACCTAACAACAAAAGCTTTACACACACTCTGCAAGGTACCCTTATGATTAAATCAAGTGAAGCAAGAATTACCAGCAGATAGTTTGGTGAGGGAGGCAGAGGGGAAATCATTTTGGGAGTGATGGCACTAAGGTAACAACCCACTTACTGCAGCTTCCAGGGCCTGATCTAGATCTTTCAGTAAGTCTTCTTCATCTTCCAAACCAATCGACAGGCGAATTAATGTGTCGCTGATTCCAAGAGCTTCTCTGTCTTCTTTAGGCACTGAAGAGTGAGTCATGATGGCCCTGGAGGAAAAAAATAGCCTTTTTTCTAAGAAGTTTTTAGTTTTATCATTAAAGACAAAACCAATTGGTTTCCTGGCAGCATTCCCTGAAAATCCATGAAGGTTTTACACCTTTTGGGTCCCACCTGCTGATTAACCCACAGATGCAAAGGGATCATGTCCTCAACTCCTGTAAGTTACATGAACTGCAGACAAGTCAGTGACTTGTATCTCCCAGTACAGTATTTCCAAGCCACTCCTGATGAATAACAAGTGGATACTTAATCTGGACCTGAAAAAGGAGAAAGTCCTATTCCTCTTCCTCCCAGATATATTTAATTTCTATCTTATTTTCTAGAAAAGGGTACCTAAAAGCTCTGCTTTAAGCACATGGAGAAACAGCTGCAATAGACAATCTCCAGAGTGAAATCTCCTGAGATTTTGATTTTAACTTTTGGTTTCTTGGGTCATTTGTCAAACTGCACCCACTTACAGTGACGAGTTTGTTCCATCTGCTATGGAGGATATAGCTAAGGAGCTATTTACCCCATGTGTTCAGTCACTGACATTCACCAATTCACAATTACATTTTGGATTAGAATCCAAAATGGTTTGTGTTGGAAGGGGCCTTAAAGATCATCCAGTTCCAATCCCTGCCAGAGGCAGGGAACTGCTTGAGTGTTTTAAGATTTGCTGTTATTCAAAAATGAATAACTGAAAATATTGAGCATATAAATTTAGCCATAACTTTCTGTGTATTTCTTTGAAAAGCAGACTGGATTTAAGTGAAATAATCTAATTTCATAAAAATCCTATTTTTTAGCCTTTTAACCTAGATAGGGGCACCTAAGCATTACTAAATTCCCCACAAAATTCCCCTGACATGGAGCAGTCAATGCAGCATGCTGACCATGCCCTCTTGTGTAAGCAGGCAGAACAGCAGAGCTCCTTCCTCAACAGGGCGACCAAAACTGCTCACTACTAAAACACATGTTGATTTCTTGGATTTCTTATCATCACAGTAACAGATCACATCTCAGTCCCCAGTTAAGACAAGGAAACGTGGAAATCCTTTTAACATCCCACTCATATTGACTAAAGCCACGCTCATTCTGGAGTAACCTCTGGGGTTTGCTCTATACAACATTCTATCCTTGGATCTCAATTATATGCCAAATATCTTGGCTTTGTGGACTAGAAAGTTTTAGAACTCCCATCACGTTTTTTTGTTACCCTGCAGCTGGTTTTAGGCTTTTAAGATGAAGGATGACTTACGGATGCTCTGCGAGGCTTTCATAGCCACCCAGACTCTCAGCCAGCGTAAAAACCTACAGGAAAATCAAGTTAACATAACAAGTGTAAGGTTCTGAATGCTTGGAAAGAGATGGTTAAGGGAAAAGGAATGTTTAGGGGTTTTTCTAAGTTTTTCTATGATAATTTTTATATTAGAAAAGGTATTACCTGTAATTAGGGTATAAATTCTACATTTAGCAGGTAAGAGATGATACTAAGATTTAAACCAGACTCGTCCTAAAAAAGGCTCTGAAGAGACACTGATGCAAAGCTGAAACTAAAATATGCCCATGTTGATCAAATGTAATTCAGGAGTAGCTCCCACAATGTGATACATGGGCAGCACGGAGGAAGGGCAGAAGGGAAAATGCACAACAGGAGGGAGCAGCTCTGCCTGGGCACCAGCAGTGTTCACTCTGTTCAGATAGAGCAGGCTGCCTGAACAAAGACTCAGATCTCATAAATTTCAGCTGAGGTTTAAGTGATTATACCCTATCTTACAACCCCTTCTTTCAGCAGTGATCTCTGAATTATGGGCATACATTCCTGGGTGACAAAGGGCCCTCTGGAGAGCCAGCTGCATCAAACATAAATTCACAGCGTGTCTGCTGTGAATGCACTTACTGCCCTCAATGTTCCTCTGCTGCTCCTGCTGCTCATATTCACTTTTATTCCCTTTAAACAAACTAACCCTAAACCTATCAACTAAATAACTCTCTTCTCGCCATGGTTTAAGGAAATGGCTTTACTTCTGTACCAACCTAGTGACAAGCTGATGGCTATCCAAGTCAAAGGGCTGACCTGAGTATACTCATAAGAACTTGCTTCTCCTGGATTGTATTTCCTGACACTTTCTGTCCAAGCTGGTAGATCTCCCGTGCCAGGATTAAATGCTCTCTCGTGTAAAACAGTATTTTATCGGAAAACCATGTCTTTAGTAAGTCATTTTCAGCTTCCCACATTGAGTGGGAAGTAAGTAAGACAGGGAGGAGAAGGAAGTTCTAATTTTCTTCTTTTGATTATTATATGTTGATTTGTTTTCCAAGAACAAACCAGCAAAAGCACAAGTGCAGGAAGCAAATTAACCAGAGATCAAGACTAGCCAACACATTAAAGAGTACAGGCAGAATAAATACATGGCAAAGACAAAGGCAAAAGCCTATGGTTTAAGTAAAATAAACAAACAAGTCTTCCCCAACCTGAGGGACTCCCTCTTTGTTTCATGATTCACGTCATTTCTCAACGGGATTTTGCCCTGATGAGTGCTTTGAACTATTACAACAGTATTACACCAGCCCCAGCTCCTCTGCTTTCAAATCCTACAGGCATTTCTGCAGAAGGCAGGTATGCAGGCCCTTTGTAGGCCTGGATATACTACACCCTACTGTGTAAACAAACACCTCAAATCAGCTTAGGCATCCTTTACTTCCCTCTCATTAGCCTCCCTTTACAAATAATCTATTATTTAGGGATGGCTACACCCAAAAGACTTCAAGAGCTTTGCAAGTCCAGAGAAAGACTCTTCCCACCCCAAGAAAAAACACTTCCTTTACCACCCTCAGTAGCACAGTCTCAGTCCCTCTAAAGCAGCATGCATTTACCATCATTTACCTTTAAATTCTTGAGGAAGGTAGCAGCATGTTTGAGACTCCCTTTAATGTAAAAGGTGACCATGCCAGGACAGCCAGTACACTGCCGTTTGATCAGCTCATGCTGAGGGTGTGAAGGCAAACCTGAAATCCAGAGAAGTTGCTTTAATTTAATTGCTATCATTTCAAAGGGTAGAGCAGCTCACTCACAGCAACGCAGAAACAGCTGCTGCCGAGGTGGACACGCAGTCAAGTCACCCAACGTGAAGAGCGTACAAGCTACACATAGTACTGCAGTGCTCAACTCCAGACGTCACCCACTCTGAAGTCTTGCCAGCATACCTGGGAAAATGACTTTCTCCACCCGGGAATCTGACTCAAGGAACCGAGCAACAGCCAACGCGTTGTGGAAATGTTGCTTCATCCGGAGGTGCAGTGTCTTCAGACCACGATTGCACAGGTAACAGTCAAAGGGGGATGGAACGGCTCCAAGAGCTACAGAAATGAAAACGTGCAACAAAGGGGGGGAAGGTTTAGTAAAATTTCACAAAGTCCCGATTCCCAAATTCCTAAAGTTAGAACAAGACCAGTGGAAAGAGATCTGATGCAATCTGCCTTCCTCACACGGTAACCCAGGCAATTAATGAGCTGGATGAACAAGGTGAAGACGCAAGGATTAAATGCATTAGACACAATATACCTTTAGTCTCTCTGTTGTAGACAGAGGGCAGACAGAATACTACGCAGAAATGTATTGTTACAATTAAGAGGCAGTAAAACTGTTAAAATCAACCTATATAAGAAAACTGCATTAGGCATATCCTCTGATGGGTGAATGAGTTTAAAAACCCAGATGTACTTGATACGAGTTAGGTGGAATTAAATAAAGGCAAAATTTAAATGTTTATATGCCTCTTCATGTACAACATCAAGATAATATAGGAAATGATGGTGCTTTCTGCCATGGCCTTAACTGCAACCTAAAGAGAGGCTTGGCAAGGAGCCGTGTCCCATGTAACTGCAGGTGCTGCCCATGGGGACAGCATCTGATGCTTTCAGGAAAGCAGGGACAGAGGGAATTACAGTCCTGAGGCCAAGAGTGCTACCTCCATTCAAGCCCCTGCCCCAGACAATTCATTCCGCTCAGCAGCCCCTGGTGAACAAATGGGGAACAACCCACCCTGCTCTCAGTGGGAAGCGTTGTTAACATTATTCGAGAGAGAAGCCAGGGAGGCACACCAAAAGCTGTGGGGTTTGTATAAGGCCAGTGAAAAGCAGGGAAGAGAATTCAGGATTCTTACATCTGTGTCACCACTTCCTCTCTGGACATTTACACTTCTAAACATTTAAATGACTGAGCTACATCTCTAGATAGGTTTCATACTTGTGTGCATGCAACATGCTTTCCATTACAAGCTGGTACATTTGAACACAACTGATTTCAAGGTACTTCCTACATTGACTACTTACAGTTTTGTAAGAATTTAAGCCTTTCGTAGAGATCATCACGGTTTACTGAAACGAGTCCCATTACAACATCACTATGCCCTAAAAACACAAGGAGAAGACAAGAACAGAATCAGCCACTCCATCAGCTGCAGGGTTATGCCACAAACCCATGTTTTCTCAGTCTTTTTGCTAATACAGTCCCTTTTTTGCAAGACACTGGGCTCCTTGTCATTGCTACATCTGTCCTTCCTGCACAGCACAAGGACTGTAAGGCAGATTTCAGCTTTTTCTAAAGCTCTGGTGAGCAGCATGCTCCGCCCTGTGCCCCCAGACAGTTCCCAATAGAACTGCCAGAAAGTGGGAATTCCAGGGTACAGGAATCAGGTGTGTCCTGCTGAGCTGTCTTAGCAAGGGTGAACACCAGCCAGAAAACTTCCTCTTCTACCCACATCACCAAGGACATCCAGTCACGTTAGCTCCATGTGGGCTGCCTGGGACACAACACAGTGAATGTGCTTTTGGACAGGCTCCACCACAGATGAATGAAACCTGCTTTGAACCTGAATGGAATTTCTAGCCACCACCTTCTACTGAAGCCACTTGCTTTACTGTAGTCAAAACCAACACGGCTAGAAACACCTCTAGGTCTATTGCCTGAAGACAGGTCAATATTCCTTCTCCCAGGGATAGTTTAGGAGCTATGAAGACTAATGGTCTACTGGATGGCCCATCTCCTCTGACAATCCATGTAAGAATTACTAAAAGGCACACTGGTTTTCGTGAACTAGGAAGGTGCTGAGGTGCTGGCACAGGGTGCCCAGAGAAGCTGTGGCTGCCCCATCCCTGGCAGTGCTCAAGGCCAGGCTGGACACAGGGGCTTGGAGCAAGCTGCTCTAGTGGAAGGGGTCCCTGCCCGTGGCAGGGGTTGGAGCTGGGTGAGCTTTAAGGTCCCTTCCAACCTCAACCAGTCTGATACTATGAACTGCCCACAGCCAGAATGGCTCTTGAACAGCCAGCCTGAGCTGTGTCAAAGTGACACACTTACCATTCATGTATTTGGTGGCAGAATACATGCAAATATCAGCCCCCAGAGATAAAGGACGCTGAAATGAAATGGAAACAATAGGTATGGTTAAAGCTCATGTGTACTGTGGTTCATTTCAAGCTACCCAAAAGGCTGCGATCCAACACAGAAAGTAACAATAGGTGAAGAAACTAAAAACCACAAAAACTTAAGACCTTAAACATAAAACCCTGAGAATGAAGATAGGATATGTGACAAAAACAATAGTACAGGAAAGCACTCCGAGTTCAAGAAAAGCACAATAAAAAGAACACAAAATAAGATGTAATTTAAAAGCACTGGTCCAATTCCCACCAGCTTCAGGGGAGGAGGGACTGAATACATCCAACATACATTCATATTTGTGAAAAAATAGTTCTATTGCTCAGCTGAGGCAGGGATAAGTAATGCTATTTACGGTGTGTTTGTTTGGGAAATGAAGGCCTCAATGCAGTCTGCAAAGAAAAAGATCTGCACTGCTGTCTAGATATGGGTACTGGTGATACCAGTATTAGTGATACAGCACTGAAAGAGCAACTGAAACCTGAAGAGGTTTCCTTTGCCAGGTCTCTCTTCCCTGACCTCCCAGAAGCCTTTCGAAGGTGAAGCAAAGGCAGATGTTGATGGGCGAGAAGTAATGACCAATATTTTTAATCAGTCACTAAGCAAAGGACTTTGCACATAAGATAAACACATTTCAAAGGCTGAAAAGTATCAATATGTTAAAAGGTAACAAAGCAGATTTAGAATGAAATGCTGCTGCTGTCAGCTTAAACGCGGGCACCTAGTCAAGGAACGTGGATGATGTGCATTCCCGGTGCGCAGCCAGGAGAGCAGCAGCATAAACACCAGTGCCTCTTACACTCAACAGTGCTACACAAATCACCCTCAAATTAGGATCTTCTCAGCACAGTGCATCAGCAGCAGTATGGAGGGGTTTAAAGGCATTCACTATTAATTAGAGTTAATCATTACAACTGACTTTCTCTTAGCAGCAGGCCAATAAAAGCCACATTAACTAGCTCATATATCCAGATGCTCACTTGGCTTCTTTCAAACTTGTCTTGCCAAGTAAATGTATGTTGCAAAGGGGAAATCGTCAAGCCTTTGGTATGCAGAAGACAAACTCAAGTGCTGCTTTAGCTAAGCATTAACACCTTCTGAAAGCTCTCTTAATTTATAAAGATCTCAGTGCCCTTAACAAAAACAGACACCTTGCCTTTTGCATTCATAAAAAGCTTTTACTTTAGACTTAAAAACACAGCGAATCAGCATCATCTCCTGGGAAATACAAATGAATATTTCTAGCCCACGTTAAGATGAACCAGACTTCAAAGTTTAATAGTCTTCACTTCATGTATTCTAGTTATCCAAGCATAAATGTTATGCTAGTTGTTTGAGATCAAAAGGACAAACTCTTAAGCCACACATTCAACAAGATATTGAAGAAAAGTTAAATTGAATGTCTCAAAAGGAAACAAAGTTTGCTTGGTTTAACTTTTTCTTCCACTGCTCTTTTCAGAATATCAAGTGGTTCAGAACAGATCATAAACAGCATATACAAAAGAAATGGTATAAAAAGGCCAAAGTTAGGAAACAGGATACTTCTTAATAGGCCTGTTATGATTTCCATCAGTGAGAACTAAAAAAACATGATTTTTGAATGGCTTACCTGATTCAGTGTGTTTATTGGACTGTTGAGCTATACTGGGTTTGCTGGTATCAATCACACTGGGATGGGGCTAGCTACAAAGTACTGCACATACCATCCTTAGTAATGTAAATAGCACAGTACATGGGTTGTATTTAGAAACAGAACAGGTCATTTTACAAGACATAGATCAAAACTACAGTCCCATGGTGGTGTTTCCATTTAAAAAATGCACCTTTTAATACATTGAAATGATGGGGTAATTGTAAACAAAGTGCTTACCTGGAAATATGCAGACATAAAAGTGTTATCTACCGCCAGAAGAACATCTTTATGCTTGTGTACTGAATCTGCACACGCTTGAATGTCAATGACCTTCAGTGTGGGGTTTGTGGGTGTTTCAATCCAAACAAGCTGCAGTAATTCAACAACACAAAATGTCAGTTTAGAGGTTTTACAGTGCTGGCGATGATACACGTGTAAGTCCACAAGTGGTTTAATTTGTTGAGTGTCAGCTTCTCCTGCAGGTTTGCAGAGTGGCAATAAGACAGCATCCCTACTGCAGAAAGACAGGGTGCCCAGAGAAGCTGTGGCTGCCCCATCCCTGGCAGTGTTCAAGGCCAGGTTGGACACAGGGGCTTGGAGCAAGCTGCTCTAGTGGAAGGTGTCCCTGCCCGTGGCAGGGGGTTGGAAATGGATGGGCTTTAAGCTCCATTCCAACACAAGCCATTCTGTGATTCTGTGGCTCTTGAGAGAGGCAATATTTTACATAAAAATAGCTGATAAAAGGGAATAACATCAAAGCTTTGGAAAACCTCAGCGCATTGCATCTGAAGAAGGCCTGACATAGCCACACCAAAGTCTTTACATTCAAAACTTTGTAAGCCTTTTCCAGCTCAGTGATCTTCCACTAGAGCAGAGGGTTATTTATCTGTTCCAGTGACAGGGAGCACCCCCTCTTCCTCTGACCTTGCTGCTCCCTTTGCTGTTTCTGACCTTTTCTCTCTTCCCCTCTCTCTCCATACTGTTTTTATCCTTCTAAGTGTTGTCAGTGAGGCACCACCACCAAGTGGACTGGAGTGGAGAAGTGCTGGAGCCAGCTCTGCCCCAATCTGTCCCCACAAAAGACACCCCTGTAGCCCACTCTGTTTGACACGTACACCCATTACAATAAGAGCAAGAATCGAATTGTTGAACGACATTAAGCAAGTAAGTTCAGCAATTTCCCTCTCCCCTACCTTGGTCTCTGGTGTAATTGCAGCTTCCAGGCATTTAATACTTGAACAGTCAACAAAAACTACATTCAAACCCATTTTCATGGCTACTTTCCTGAAGTACCTGTTTGTGCCTAAAAAACACAAACGAAAAAATCAGAGGTGCAAAACAAAACTTCACTGATCCCCAGACTCCTGCATTCATGCATGGAAAGTCAGGAGGGTACAGTTTTATGCTGTACACCATGAATGGCACATTAGTATTTTTTATTCCCAAAAAGTTTAAAGATTTCCATAGATCACGGAAAAGGACTAATGGGAATATGGAATCAGAGTGATTGAAGAAGTACTTTCAATTATCAGCTCTTTGGGGTTGGTTTAATCAGAAAATTAAATGGACCCCTTTTAGTTCACCTGCTTCTAACATTTCCTCCAGTCCTTTGCCATGCACAAGTCAGTGGTTACAGCTTTCACATTCTCTTTCCCACTTTTCAATTACTTCTTTCCACCACACAAACTCTTTTCTATTTCATAAGCTTCACTGCTGCTTCTTCTCCCACATTCTCAAGGGGAAAACTCCAGCTACTGTGTTTCTTTACCATTCCATTGAAGCAACATGTAGCAAGAAACATAAAGGAGTGATTACTTCCTTCCTTTCTGTCTTTGCAACCCTTCATTGGAAAGACTAAAAGAAGAAGCCAGGAGCAACCAGTTGCTCATTAGAAGTGCAGCATAGTGACTATCTGCTGCCTGGATTAAAAATTAATTCCTTCAGTCTTTCTGCCAAGGTTGTTTAACATTCATTCACTCACACGGAACACGAGTTTGCCATTTAGCCATAAAGTCCTAACACGTGCAGGGTATGATCCTGTGCGCTGAATGCTGTGTCTGAATGATGATTTTTTAAAGGAAATACTTTTATGTCTACAATGAGCTGTATATTATAGTGTCACTTGTGCTGTAGGAAATATGTGCAGGTATAGGAAATTTGCGCCTAGGCTGTCAGCTCTACAAACAACAGAAAGTTGCTTTACATACTTCAAGTAATAACACACTACAATGAAACCTTAGATGGAAATCAAAGGTTGCACAGAAAGTAGCTCTTTTAAGAAGTTACATCAGCGGCTCACAGTTCAGAAGTGCCAAAACCTGACAGCTCCTCCTCACCCTCCCAAAACTCAGCAACTCTTAAACACATCCCAGGCAGCGCACTTGTCAGCATTGCCTGAGAGCCTTTCAATTCTTTCACTGTTTTTCTGTCAGCCTTGCAATCTGCAGCCTCATTTGAGTTAGCAAGTGCAGCACTGCTCTGTTAGCAAGTGCAGCACTGCTCTGTTAGCAAGTGCAGCGCTGCTCTGTTAGCAAGTGCAGAGCTGCTCTCCTATCCAACCCGGCCTTTTACAGAAAAACATGGTAAAAGCTTAGCAAAGCCAGTGTGCCCTTGACGGAGCAGGGGCACATACCAGTGCTCATACCCACTGACTCAAAGGTTGCTATTACAAGGCTGAAAAGACAGGCTGAGAGAGCTGGGCTGGTTTGGCCTGGAGAAGAGAAGGCTCCTGAAGGGGAGACCTGAGAGCAGCTCCAGTGCCTGAAGGGGCTGCAGGAAACCTGGAGAGGGGCTTGGGACAAGGGATGTAGGGACAGGCCAAGGGGAATGGCTTGAACCTGCCAGAGGGGAGACTGAGCTGAGCTCTTAGGCAGAAGCTCTTCCCTGTGGGGGTGCTGAGGCGCTGGCACAGGGTGCCCAGAGAAGCTGTGGCTGCCCCATCCCTGGCAGTGTTCAAGGCCAGGTTGGACACAGGGGCTTGGAGCAAGCTGCTCTAGTGGAAGATGTCCCTGCCCATGGCAGGGGTTGGAGCTGGAGGAGCTTAAAGGCCCCTTCAACCCAAATCAGTCTGTGATTCTATGATTCTAAGAACACGAGCAGGAAAGAGGACTAGGAACAGCCAGAAGAGCACGAGCTAGGAGAAAAGCAAGCAGGGATGTCAGGGGACAAGGAGCCCCTAACAGCCAAAAGAGGAACGAAGGGGATGAACACATATTGGCCACAGTATTCAATGGCAGATCTGCAGATGTAACATGTATGGGGTGTGAGGTCTGCTGAATAAGGCTGGCTGGGGGGAAGCTGGTCTCTTTACAACAAAAGCATGAAAAAAACCCTCAGGGAAGAAACCATGAGATTCATCTGTGCCGAAACCACCAGGGGCTGAGGCTTTAATGAGCAGATGAACTGGTTTTGCTTGAAAAATACACCCATGGGCCTTTCTGAAGTGAGAAGCTGATAATACACTTTGGCCAAATGACTTACTGAGTTCTGAGGTGGGAGGGCAGTGTATTAAAGGACTAGCTTGTCACTGGGGACTCCTGCTCCACTCAGCTTGGCTCCAGATGTACTTGGAGATGAGCTATCTGACATGAACTAAGACATTAAAGCAAATGTGTGTATCTGTATTTGATGTGCACAACCACAGAGAACTGATTAGCAAACAGTAATCACTCAGCACTGGGAAAGGTGATTACTCTTGCTAAAAGGTTTTCCAGCTATTGCTTGG
Source organism: Pezoporus flaviventris (assembly GCF_033815535.1). Classification (NCBI taxonomy): domain Eukaryota; kingdom Metazoa; phylum Chordata; class Aves; order Psittaciformes; family Psittacidae; genus Pezoporus; species Pezoporus flaviventris. The sequence goes on along the minus strand of NW_026892607.1, from coordinate 2,707,370 downwards.
GAAAGCACAGCCTGTTGCTGGCCTCTCTAACCTTCCTTTGGAAACAAAGCAGGTTTGATCTCCTTGTGCCAAGGACTTGGAGCAGATGGAGACAAGCTTTTCTGACCAGTGAAACATAGGAGTTGGGCACTGAGGACACTGATTGTCATAGGGCGTTCGAGCTGACTTTCCTACTAAGGACTGTTAGGTGGCATCAATCTTTTGAAGGACTTTGGCAGAGGTGGATGAACTCTGTTCCTGGGGAGTTTCTTGGAAGAATGGATAAAAAAAAAACTATACAAGATCAAAACCTAATAGTGAGCTGCAGCACCGCTGAAGCATTCAGAAGACATGTGCATAGCAGATGCAAGTTGTGCTTTCAGGAAAGATGACAGAATTGTTGTTTGAAACAGTTCAGACAAAATGCTGGTTGATAAAGGGTCAGACCTGGGAAAGGGATAGTAAAATACCAGGAGCTGGGAAACTTTGCTGTGCTGGACTGTGGGGGGTCCTGCTTTGCAAACAAATCTGTGCAAGGCCAAGATATTGCTGTTTTCTACTTATTATTAGTTAGTTATATTGTTTTAAACCTGCATGTTATGCCACAGAACCTTTCAGTGTCTGAATTCCTAACACCAAAATCAGACAGGGGTGTTCTGTGTTCTCAGAAAGTGAAAAGGCTGTAAAGGGAAGTAAGGTCCTGTGTGGGAAATTCAGTTCATGACAAGCACAAATAGGTACATTTAATCACTTGTGCAATGAACATCAAAAGCATCCTTGTGGTTTACATACCTCCATAGACATCATCCATGCAGATAATCGTGTCCCCTGCCTTTAACAGGTGAGTAATATTCAAAGTAGCAGCTAAGCCAGAAGCATAAGCCAAACCTAAAAGAGAAAACAGTAAGGGGCAGACACTGTGTTTTAATGTGATAAAACCTTGTCAAACTTGCCTTCAATTTCCTCACTTTGCTTTTAAAAGGAACCTGTTCTGTCACTCTCACACTATCTCAATCATTCAGTGGACTGAGTAAAAGCAGCAGCCTGATTTTACACAGAGTGGAACCCAGAATGAACAATAGTCCAGGAAGCACTGCTGCCTGTCTCCTGCTCCCCACTGCACTCAGTGCGGCTGCACAAGGACAGATTCCATTTAGCTCAGACATCAAATGCAGCGAGAGGAAGCCCTGCAGAAGCCCAGGGATTGAGCTGGACTTTGCTGAATGTGTTGAACACTTTTCACTCTTGCCCATAACCAGCAGGTACAGGCTGTGAAAGCCTTGCTGTGATGTGACTGCTGCTGACAGCTTGGTGTCCTTGCTCCCCAAGTTATGCTTCCTGTAGACCATCAGGAAACACCATGCTGCCATCTTGCTTGAGGAAACTATTAATTACTTACAGTATTTAGCTCCATCTAGTACTGCCACAGCCTTCTCCAGGCAATTCCGGCTGGGGTTTCCACTCCGGCTGTATTCATAACCCTATCGGGAAAGCAAGAAACAGACACAACTTAAGAGAGAGCACGGAGGAAGCTGTGTACAATAGTTGTCCCAGGTTCCTTAAAAAGCCCTTGTGCTCAGCACTGAGATTATGCATCCACCTCCTCCAAGACCATCAGGCTGGTTTCCTGGCTACACCAAGCTGCTGTACACAGCATCTGATCAGGCATCCCCAACCTCAGAATGGTTTCTAGGGATGTGCTGGGGGAAGTATCCCACTGCTGGCCATGTTCTCCTACTTTTTCCCAGATAACCACTTCTGGTCACTGTTGGAGAAAAGGCTGACAGATTCCACACATTCTTATGTTATCAGGAAGGATGTGTCCCATCACCACAATGCTCTGCTTGGAAGATGCTACAGGGCACTGACCAGCGCCAACCTGTACCCATCAAAAGTTCTTGAAAGCTCAGCCGTTTCCCTGGCATGAAACCAGACCAAGTTCCACTTTCCAGTGCAACAGTTTTTATGTGAAGACGGAGAAAATTGAACAAGAAACAAAAAATACTCATGCAGGGGAGACCTTACAGCAGCTCCAGTGCCTAAAGGGGCTGCAGGAAAGCTGGAGAGGGGCTTTGTCCAATGGCCTGCAGGGACAGGCCAAGGGGAATGGCTTTAAGCTGCCAGAGGGGAGACTGAGCTGAGCTCTTAGGCAGAAGCTCTTCCCTGGGAGGGTGCTGAGGCGCTGGCACAGGGTGCCCAGAGAAGCTGTGGCTGCCCCATCCCTGGCAGTGTTCAAGGCCAGGTTGGACACAGGGGCTTGGAGCAAGCTGCTCCAGTGGAAGGGGTCCCTGCCCGTGGCAGGGGTTGGAGCTGGAGGAGCTTTATGGTCCCTTCCAACACAAACCAGGCTGGGGTTCTGTGCATGGATGCACATGTTACAGAGGGAACTGTTAAGTGTCCTGGTATCTGTGTACTTTCAGGACTTCTGCTTAATGAGAACTTGGTTGCATGCAGGAATCTGGCAGATGGCTCTCACAGAGCTTCCAGCAGGAACACAGCCATGCTCTTGTCAGCACAGGGACACAGCAGCATGTGACTGCTTCATCTGTGGTCTTCTTCAAAACAGCTGCTGACTTAGAAGCACTCACAGCATTATGCGAGTGGCTGTGTGGAATCAAAGATCACACGGCAAACACGGATTGCCCAACCAGCACAGGGTGATGTTCAGGCACCAGCTTAGGAACAAACTGGTTTGTGAACGGCAGGTTTGTGCCATCTCCCTCATACTTGAGTGGCAGCCATCAGAAACCTCACGATAGTTCAACCCCGATGCTTCCCGCACTTTCTACAATACAATAAAATACAAACCATTTGACATGGTTTAGTGGTGGCCATGACAATGCTAGGAGAACGGTTGGACTTGATGATCATACAGGTCTTTTCCAACTTGGCTGATTCTATGATGCTATCCACAAAACGCTGCTGAAACACTTGTTTGCTCTGCAAGGACAACTGGGGCAGCCTCTTACACAACTGCTGTAATTGGGAAAACAGATCTTGCTCGGGGACAGCAGAAAGTTTTGTCATCACGCAGACTTCAAGAGAGCCCCAGCCGCACAGAAACCATCCGACCGGCGCCTGAACCTTAGAGCCCGGTTACAGCTTCCTCCACCCACCGTCCACGTGGGAAACGATGTCTGAGGGTCGTTCGGGAGCGAGAATAAAGGGACTGTTTCCACGTGCTGCAACCGGGAGTCCCCATCCCTTTCCGTCCCTTCCCATCTCCTCTCCTCCCCTTCCCAGAGGCTGCCGCTCCCCCTCTGGCCCCTCCCGCCATGCCGGAGCCCCCCGGTCCGTCCCGGCGAGGACAAGCCCGCCCCGGTGCCCCGCCGCCGGCCGCACTCACCGCGTGCTGCCCGGGGCCCTGCTGCTTGAAGGTGGTGGAGAGGGAGATGGGCGGCACCACGGCGCCAGAGCTCCACTGCTCGGGCTCCTGCCCGGCGTGAATCGCCTGCGTGGCGAAGCGCGCGAACGGCGGCAGGAAGTCCCGGGCCCCGCCGTGCTCCATGGCTGCGCTCCGGACACCGCCACCGCTGCCGCGCCACAGGGACCGGCACCGGCACCACAGCCCCACGCCACCAGGGGCCCGGCGCGGGCGGGGCCTCGCCGCCGCCTCCCATTGGCTGCGGCGGGGAAGGGCGGGGCGGGACCGGGCAGCGCCCGCGCCGCCGGGAGGGGAGCGCCTTCCGGTGCGGTCCCGCCCGCCCGCCGGGGGGCGCCGCAGCACCGCAGCACGGCCCCGGGGAGGGCGGGAAGAGGCTGCCCGGCGGCTGGGGCTCTGCGGACGGGGATGGGGGCCGCTGACCCCACCGGGGATCCCGGGGAGTGAACGGGCTCTGCGCCAGAGGGTTTCAGCCTGACACACGCCGGGGGTGCAGCGAGGTCACACAGGCTGAACCGGGATACGTGCGGGTGGGAACAGAGACTTGGGGCAGGGGAAGTTAATCCTGTGGTGACAGATGTGAAGAACATGAGCATAAATCCAGAGGGACCTGGACCGTGGGAACCTCCTGGAGCTCAACAAGGGCAAGGGTAAGGGCAAGGTCCTGCCCCTGGGTCGGGGCAATCCCCACCACGAACCCAGGCTGGGGGAGACGGGATGGAGCATCCCTGAGGAGAAGGACTTGGGGGTTGGGTGAGGAGAAGCTCCTCACTTAAGCTATGATGTCTTAAACCTCCTCACCTACTTTTTCCTGTTCAGTTTAATTCCCCTGAATATCCTCTGTCACTCTACAAGACGACTGCTACCTAGCATCGATCCTGCCAGCCATTCTGAATGCCTGGGAGAAGCAGAAGTTAATTTCTCCACAGCTGGGAAATTCCATTCACCGTCCTCCAGGACCTCATTTATTTTTGTTTCGCCTTGTGGAAGTAAGGAGAGGCAACCAGAGCGCACCCCTCTACACTAAGGCGCTTTCAGTACTCTATTAGTTACTCTTCATGACTTTAAATGTTGCAGTTACGCTCCCAGCAAGGATAAATGCAGAGAGACATTTGTCATTTTCACTTACTGCCTACCTTCGGGTTTTGAACAAATTTAGCTTTTTATTCCTCTCCAATCTTTTTACCTATTCCTTTACATACTAAAAATACCAGCATCCTTCCTGGAGGAACACACCCATTGGAAATTACTCCTCCATTATTTGTTTTCCACTTGAGCAATTGCACAAGCAAATTTTCCATAGAGTCAAAGCCCAGAAAATGCAGCTCCACGTTGCCACAATACCTGACCCTGCTACTTTCTGCTGAATTGCCTAGTGTCTGAGAGCAATTTAAGTAATTTAAGAAGATGGAGAATATAAACAAGATAAACATAATAATAAATTATTAGACCCCAAATACTCTCACAAAGTTGAAGGCACAGCACAGGAGGACACATGGATATGCCACAAACGCTGGTTTTCACAGAGCAGTTCCCATTAGTAATGCATCCATTATATTTCTGCATTGAATAAGGGACTCCATAATAAGCTGGTAAACAGTGACTTCATGCCTCTGCCTCCTCTTAGCTGGCCTTCAGTAATTAAAAATGCAACGTGAAGTTTCCAACATCACCTACAACCTGAGTTCCTGCATCTCTTCCACAGGAACATGAGCAGCAAGTCAAGGGAGGGGATTCTCCCTCTCTGCTGCACTCAGAGGACCCCCCTTGCAGTCCTGATCCAGCTCTGGGGCAGCAGCACAAGAGGGACGTGGAGGTGCTGGAGTGAGGCCAGAGGAGGCCATGGAGATGCTGCGAGGGCTGGAGCAGCTCTGCTCTGGAGCCAGGCTGAGAGAGCTGGGCTGGGGCAGCCTGGAGAAGAGAAGGCTCCTGAAGGGGAGACCTGAGAGCAGCTCCAGTGCCTAAAGGGGCTCCAAGAAACCTGGAGAGGGGCTTTGGGCAAGAGCCTGTAAGGACAGGCCAAGGGAAATGAATGGCTTTAACCTGCCAAAGGGGAGACTGAGATGAGCTCTTAGGCAGAAGCTCTTCCCTGTGAGGGTGCTGAGGCGCTGGCACAGGGTGCCCAGAGAAGCTGTGGCTGCCCCATCCCTGGCAGTGTCCAAGGCCAGGTTGGACACAGGGGCTTGGAGCAAGCTGCTCCAGTGGAAGGTGTCCCTGCCTGTGGCAGGGGGCTGGGACTGGATGAGCTTTAAGGTCCCTTCCAACCCAAAGCAGTCTGTGATTCTGTGATTCTAAGACTGGCTCTGCACCATACATGTCTCCAGCATCGGGGCAAACAGTCTCTTGTGAGCATGGAACAAGAGACAGCTTTGCCAGTGGTGCCAACCTCTCAAATTCTGTTTGTTGATGGGTCTTAGTTTTCTCTACAAACAAGAAGATACAAGAGTCTTGTCAGAAAGACCAATGGAGTATAGAGCAAAGGTGACTTTTTTTCCCCTATAATCATTTAAAATTGTAAATATCCATGTGGGAAGCAGCTATCACTGTGAAGACAACAGGCACAGAAATTGGATTTCATAGTTCCATCTCTAGTAGAACTCTCCTTAGCTGCTTGGTAGAAGAGGAGATGATGCAAATCAGGTGAAGAAAAAGGTCACTCAGAGTAGTTTTTTTATCTTTTATCTAATCTTGCTGACAAGGTGTGGGCTCTTTCTCCTGGAAGCCCTAGTAAAAGAATCCAGTTTACCTGGATTGTGACATGTCCTCATGTTTTTATGATTCATCCCACTATTGTTAAGTTAATACGTGCAGGAGCAGCACTGAAGGAGTTGCTGCAGGGAACTTGGGGAACTCTGAACCTAATGCAGTTACTTTATGAGATGATAACACATCTACACAGACACGACACCTGTCTTATCCTTCCCTTTTCCTGTGCGTGCTTTTGAGGAAAGCAATTTGTACCAGTGTCATCATTCTCCAGATAACTTATTGTTTCATTGTCATGGATCATGCTGGGTCTTTGCCTTCTCTTTCCCTCTCTCAGTGACTGAAATACCCTGACAAACAAGGGAAATGGGTGAACAGGGCAGCGTTTTGTTCAGACTAGCATTAGCAGCCCATTTCTTTTCCTCAGCTCACACAGAGGTTCACCGAAGGAGCACTGGAGACGATGCCCAATTGCTGACTTGAGGTCACCTTGTGAAATCCATTGATGTTTCATGATCTGGGAAGTGGCCCAGAGCTTCTGTTCTCTCAGCAAACAAGGCGCATTGGCTCATCTCGTTTATTTCATTGCTGTGCGGTTTGTTTACACCTCTGGCACGCAGCACCGACCAGAACATGCACTGTCATCTCTACACTTGCGTAACTAAGCCTCAAGCCAAGGCACTCCTGGATCCACTTGGCCACTTCACAAATGAATCTGAGAGGAATCCGTAGGAGTCATCACAGCAGATTCTTGCCACAGGCTGAGGATCTGGAGCCATCCCTCACAGTATGCCAGCACCAGACACGGTGCTTCTTCCCCTCTGCAGTCCTGGTCAGCCAAGAGCACTTCCGAACGGCCACAGCCTGTGCGGTACCTGCTGTAGTGTTCCAACGATATGGAAGTAAGGCCTGTGGGAAGGCACAGCTCCCTGCGCAGTGCAGTGACCCCACAGAAGAACGGCAAGCTGCCTGCCCCACAGGGTGTTCCCGCTCTCTACACCCATCAGGCACTGACAGACGTTCCCCTGGAGATGACAGATATATTCTTAGCGCAGATACACGAGCGTGCCCGTAAATCCCTACGAAGGATACACCCGAGCCCGGAGCCAAAGAGCCAGCGCGGGGGCTGTCGGCGGGATTCCAAGCTCTGGCTCAGCCTTCACCTCAGCGGCGGCGGCGGCCACCAGCGCCTGCCCGCGGGCTCCTGTACCTGTTGAAGGCCTGGTTGTGAACGCGCCGGCCTCTCGCAGCCCCGTCAAGCCGAGGTGAGCGCGGCGAGGGGCGGCACCGGGACGGTACCGGAGGCACCGGGGCGGCACCGGGGAGGCACCGGGGAGGCACCGGGGAGGCACCGGGGCGGTACCGGAGGAACCGGGGCCGCCTCCTCAGCCACTTCCTCAGCCGCCGCTTCCCGCCGTCCGCGCAGTCTCGCGGTGCCTGCGGAAGTCTCGCCTCGTGCTGCTCTTCTCGCGGGCTCAAGCTACCAAGATGGCGGCGGCGCCGGGCTGCTGAGCGGGACCCTGCGGCCGGGCGGGCTCCGGGCGCTGCTGGCGGGGGATGCGGACGGGACCGGGCGCGCCGCCGCGGCTCTGAGCGCATCGACACCCCCCGGGCTGGGCCGAGCCTTCTTGGCGGGGCCCCGCCGCTGGTGGGGCGGCCGCTGGCGATGACCGGAGAGAAGCTGCGCTCGCTGCGCAGGGACCATAAGCCCAGTAAGGAGGACGGGGACCTGCTGGCGCCCGGCGAAGAGGAGGCGGCCGCCGCGCCCGGGGGCATCTTCACCGGCGGCCGCGGGAGCAGTGGGAAGGGTGGCCGGGCCGGCGGCCACCGTATCTTCAGCAACCACCACCAACGGCTGCCGCTGAAGGGGGGCCCGGCAGCCGGCGGGACGGGCCCCTCTGCCGAGCCCGACAAGTGCCCGGCGCACTTCCCGGTGCACGAGTGCGTCTTCAAGGGGGACGTGAGGCGGCTCTCGGCCCTCATCCGCACCCAGGGCATCGGGCAGAAGGACAGTCACGGTGAGCGCCCGTCGGGCCGGGGTGCGGGGAGTGGCGGGTGGGGGAGCGGCCGCGCTGTGGGAGCTCCGCGGCCCCTTCCCGCTGCCCTGCCGGGTGTGGGGCCCCGGGGCCGGGCTGCGGAGGAGCGGGGCTGCACGGTTGGGAAGCATAGAGCCGTGGAATGGTTTGGGTTGAAGGGACCTTGAAGCTCATTCAGCTCCAATCCCTTGCCATGGGCAGGGACACCTTCCACTAGAGCAGCTTGCTCCAAGCCCCTGTGTCCTACCTGGCCTTGAGCACTGCCAGGGATGGGGCAGCCACAGCTTCTCTGGGCAAACCCCTGGGGTTTTGGCGATAGGAGGGAGCACAGTGTTAGCTTTTGTGACAGTGTAGTGGTGGGAGAGCTGCTTCTGACCGGCTCTGCCTCGTGTCCTGAAACCTACTCCATTTAACAACAAAGAAATACTATATTTTCCAGATGTCTGAAGTGTCACCTGTTTGGTTTTGGAGGTTCTGAGTCCCCCCAAAGTGTGGCTCCTTTGGCGTTGCTGGAATTTGCTTTGTTTTTTTCCCCGGGGTAAAACTCCAGAACTTCTTTTTTCCTCCTTAAGTGTTTTAGTTCAGGGGTTTGAAAGAGACAAAATCTTGTTCTCTGTTCTCCTCCAAGCTGGGTCTGGACATAGAAGTGGCAATAGCAGATACAGAAATACAATCCTCATGCTGCTCCCTAATGCATAAATATTTAGCTCACTAGATGATCCTTAAGGTCCCTTCCAACCCAAACCAGTCCATGATTCTATTTAAATCCTGCTAGGACATCTTAAAATAATATCAGAGAATCCCAGCCTGGTTTGGGTTGGAAGGGACCTTAAGGCTCATCCAGTTCCAACCCCCTGCTGCAGGCAGGGACATCTTCCACTAGAGCAGCTTGCTCCAAGCCCCTTCCATCCTGGCCTTGAACACTGCCAGAGATGTGGCATCTATATATTTAATTTGGGAAATATTTTACATTTAAAAATACTAAATCAACCTGTCAAGTCAGCTTAAGTTTCATGTTTTTCATCTGTAGGCTTCCTACCTATTTTAAGAGTAACATCATTGTGCTGAAGAATGCTAAGTTATCCTTTGTGTGGTGTCTGGGAAGTTGTGATTAAAGGGTGCAGTTATGTTCTGTTTCTGATTAAGAGATAAATGTTCCATTTGTTTTACTTAATTGTCTTATGTAAAAAAGAACATTAAGGTAGAACCCCCTTTGGGATTGGCAGAATGGGAAGAACAGCATAATTGGAAATTAAAAGCTATGTCCATGATAACTTTGGGCACTCTGAGACACAGACTAATGTATGTGGAGGAATACACAGCTCGGTTTCCTCAATCAAGGCAGGGAGGAGTATTTCTTCCAACTGTCATAACATTTTTCTGAGTATGTTGCTGTAAATATAGCTACGGATATATTTATCCTGTCATCTTCATTCCAAAGGCTGCAGCAAATACTGGGAGAATGAAAGCAGCAGACTGGGGAAGAAATTCTCTCACTTAGTGTATTCCTTCTGCTGACTTCTCCCCTACACCTCCTCCAGTTCCTTGTCAAGTAACTCATCATCACAAGTTTAACATCTTTACTTGATCCATCTTTGCTGCACTCTCCTCTTCAGTGTCTATCACAAACACTGATCCTATCCTTTTTTAATATATATATATGCACCACATATATATATATACATTTCAAATGAAGATCTTTCTGCTTTCTCAGTAGCAGTGCTTTGGGGATTTCTGTCTCATTACCCTCCTCCAAGTTTTTATTTTAAGCATTTCTTTACTATTAAGCTTTCAGATAAACCCCAATAACAAACTTCTTAATGTCCTGACATACCAAAGGCCTGACTAGTATTTCCTTGTTATTGTTTTCCTTCTGTTTGAATCCATCTGTCACTTGTTTACATATCTGAATCATACGTTATTTGGGGTAGATATTATACTCGGAAATAAGCCTGAAGAATCCCAGTGCATGATAAGGAAGTGAGAGAGGGGAAAAAGAACTGCTTGTAACAGTGTTTATAATTCAGTCCCATTTTTAGCGTGGTTAAGTGCAGAAAAGCCAAGTTCTGTAGAGTGTTAAACTCTTGGTGTTCAGATAAAACAGCTGATGGTTGTGACTGTAAATGGTGTGCAGCCTCACTCACTCTAAATTGACCTCAAAAACCATTACTCATTGGAATGCCAGCATCATTGTTCCAAAACCAGTGAGTTTCTGGGGAGAAGCTTGTCTGTATCCCTTTCAGGTTACTTGTACTATAATATGCATTTAAGAACTTTAACACATATTCAAAATGAAACCATGTTGTATTTTGGAATAGCCAAATCATCTTGCTGAATTACTCTTGGAAAGCAGACTCAGCTTCTTTGTAGGTGTGCCAGATGCCTCACAAAAGGTTAAAGGCTGCACACACATGCAGACAAGTGCTGTATTTTATGTGTCATTTTGTGCAAATGGGTTTTGTTTGCCTACCCTGGAATGCATGTGTAGGATTTCAGGCACTGTTGTATCACTGCTTTCTCAGAATAAGGCCCTGGAGGCTCAGTGACTCGGGGAGGGAAGTGTACAAGCTCATTTCCCAAAGCTATAGATGTCGATGAAGTCGTCCTTAGATGGAAAGGAAACATGAGATTTGTTTATGTGGTGGCTCAAGCTGTTGCCAAAAGATAATGAATTTGATTGCAGCTGCTCAAGTATGTGCCCATTCACGTTCCAGTCGGTGTCTTCAAGTGATCGTATCAAACACGTTGTCATTATGATTAAATTGCACGGAAGTAATCAAAATGACACATCAGCCACTTCATTAGAGTGCCCTTTTTATTCCACCTCCAAGAGGTGAAGCACACAGTTATATCTTTGCACCCTCCTCTTCCTCTCCAGCAGCCGTCTTGTGTAAAGCTCCTTGTTTTTATGGAATCTAACATTGACTGTTGTGGCTTGGGCTGGGGTTCTTGGAAAACCTCATCCTGTGCAACTGGAAGAAGTGAAACTGCCCTTGCCACACTCTTGCCTGTCCTGCCAGAAATGCCTACCTGTGCTGTGCACTGGCTGGGAAAAATAGAGTGGTGTTAAAGCTCACCGTGTGTTTTCATCAGGCTCATTTTGCCTAGAATGGTTCTCTGTGCTCTGGCTACGTCTAGAGGAGCCGCTGCTGTTCCTGCCGTGATCGAGCAACTAAACATCATTTGTGTTTTAGGATCCTGAGGTTGCAGTGCAATAGTATTCCACTGGAGTGGTTTCCTTTGAGCCCTGTAAGCACTGATCCTGATTAATTTATCAGTCTGGGACTTCATGCATCATGATGGTGGGTCTCTGTTTCAGCAGCTGCTGGAATTGGGTTTACACCTTCAGATCCCATCTCTCCCAAAGCAGTAGAAGTTAACTTGTCCCGTTGTGTCTGTGAGCCAGCCAGGTTTCTGGGATTAAATGTGTGGAATGTTTTTGGCTGCTGTGTGCTTGAACAGCTCTTCCCTTTCTCCTGGGGTTGGGGGGAAGAACCTGAAGATTGCATGGAGACATTCTATGAGTTGAGGGATTCCTCAACTGTAATTTCTTATACAGCCTTGCACAGTTTAGGTGGCTTATTTTGATAAGTCAGAGTTCAATTTGCTGCTGATAAACCTCATTTTGCTTGGCCCAAAGAGCATCAAGACTTACCCAGATCTATCCGATGGATGATTAGCGGTGGAGCTGTGCAAAATGCCATTCAGCGTTTGCCTTTTGGGTGCCCCAAAGCTAGCAGTATGTCTTAGCTGTTGTTGAGACTGCTTTCTTTTGATCAGGGAGGTTCTCTTCTGAAGTAGCTGTGGAGTTTTGATGGAATAGAAATCTGTGTGAGATTACTGCGGTCTTACAGGGTTTGGTGTGCTGCGTGTGTGGTGTTAGACCACCCCATCCACAGTCCTGCCACCAGGCTCTCCAGAGCAGCCACATGCTGTTGTGTCCGTGGCTGCTGAACTTGGCTGGTCCAGATTGAGGGCTGTCTGGAGGGGAGTTTATCAGGGCAGTGAGAAGTTTCATCATATCCCTTTTCTGTGTGTTTCTCTTCCGGGCCCCCTTTTCTAAAGGAGCTTTCCTGGCTTACCTGTTATTGTGCTCCTCTCCCTTTGGTACCACAGCTAACCTCTTACGTTACCTCACTGTTGTTTGTTAAACCTTAGACTTCTTCCCAGGGACTCTCTGGCTGAAGACCAGCAAGCAGGATGTCACCTCTTTTCAGGTTCCTCATAAATAGCTTTTTATATTTCTATTCCTTCTGGAATTGACAGGTTCCACTTTCTGTACTTTATCAGTTATTGCACTGTCTGGTTTTCTGCCTGCTGCTCTTCCTCCCCCTCATCTGCTCTATCCAGATTTCTTGTCTAGTTTCTGAATTGCATACTTTGAAAGAACATTGAATCAAAGAAAAATCTATGCTGTAAGAGCTCTCTGGAGGTGGGCTAGTCCAGCCTGCTGCTCGAAGTAGAGATAACACTGGAGTTAGATCAGGTTGCTCAGAAGGAGATCTAGTCCAACCTCCTGCGCAAAGCAGAGATAACAGCTGAGTTAGATCAGGTTCCTCAGAACTGGGTCCAGAGGAGTTTTGAGATGATGTGTGCCATTGCACACCTGCGCTTTCTGCTTACGGGCTGAATGAGATCTGACAGAGTTCCCAGGAAAGCTGTCAGGGGCCTGGTTAGCTTTGGGTTTGGTGTTTTTTGCAATGGCAAGAAACACCATGCTGTCATAGCTGGTGGAGCTGTCTGGCTCTTTTCTATCCACCCTTTGAAATGTGGGGTGAGTTTTTAATTTTAAGGTATATTGATGTAAGAGAAAACTTAGTGCAGAGCTATTTTTATATATACATAGAATCCCAAACTGGTTTAGGTTGAAGGGACCTTAAAGCTCATCCAGTTCCAACCCCTGCCACGGGTACGACACCTTCCACTAGAGCAGCTTGCTCCAAGCCCCTGTGTCCAACCTGGCCTTGAACACTGCCAGGGATGGGGCAGCCACAGCTTCTCTGGGCACCCTGTGCCAGCGCCTCAGCACCCTCACAGGAAGAATTTACATAGGCAAGCACACATACACACACACAAATATATATATGTATGCATGTGTATCGCCCATTGAAGTGCTTGATAAGGTGAGGAAGATGTTTACCCCTGGCTTCCATAATTTGAAGTTTCTGAGCACATGGTTTGGCTCCTTCTCAAGTCTGTTCCTCAATAACGTTATTCCAGTCACTTAACAAAGAGTGGCTGCATCCGGTATTCTGCATTGTGTCTTGGCTCAGAGATGTGATGAAATCTATTAATAGACAATTTGAGGTTAGCTCAGAGTGTGCATAATGAACTAGGCTGGAGCTGTTTGTGATGTTGCTAGTGACCCACAAGAATCATCGGTGCTTTGTGTTGAGTAGCTCATACAAAACCACTTGGAACCTGCCTTTGCTTGCCTATCTTGATCAGACATTTCATGATACTGTAGTATGCTGGCAGTTACTTCGTATAGAAGCCTCTCAGTTCTTGGATTGCATCTTTTAGGTGTATGGTACATCAGCCTTTACATGTAGCAAGTACTTACAGTTAACATGATACTGGAAAATAACGCTAAAATCAGTACATTTGCTGTAGTTGCAAATGACTGGTTTTCCAGTGATTTTTCTCTTAACTCCACTAAGAAAATATTTATATATTTAAACAGAGCAATGCAGTTAAATGCAAGCTACATCAGTAAAATGTGCCAGAATTCTGGTAGCATCACTGATCCAGAAAATCAACCCTCCGTACCTCACAGTGCATATTTAATAGCAGAAGTACAGAATGTGTCATATGCGTAGCCAGGAAAACAAGCTCGTGTTTGTAATATCTGCTGATAATCTCGGAAGCTTTCTTTGGAAACAAGGCACCAAAACAACCAAAAAGGGCTTTTGTAGGGAAGTTGCTGTTATTTCACAATCTGTCCAGTACTGTATTAGTGAAAATTTTGTATTAAAGCTATGAAAAAGTAATAAAATAGGCTCTTAAAATTTTAATCAGTGTCATATCTTTGAGTAGCTTTTAGCCTAGATATGTCATTCTTTGTAAGGTATCAGACTTTTCAGACCATGATAAGCATAGAGGTTTGTGTTATCTGTCTTGAAGATACAATTGGGCCTCTTTGGCTGGCTTAAGTTTCAAGATGTCACTCCAAAAATATCTCCCTTGGTCCATGAAATGTGTTTTGGATATATTTATTCTAACAAGTATAATCCAAATGCTTGCTCAGAAGAACGCAACTGCTTTGGTGTATTGTAGTGTATTCCGTGGATGGATCATGTAACAGGTTTCGTAACATGTTTGAGTTCTATATGCAGATACCTGAAGGAACTGCAATGGATTCATGGAGTTCAGCAAGTTCAAGAGCCTGCTCCTGAGTTGGGGCAATCCCCAGCACAGGCCCAGGCTGGAGGAAACTGGATGGAACATCCCTGAGGAGAAGGACTTGGGGGCATTGGTCAATGAGAAGCTCCCCATGATCTGACTTGAGCGTGTGCTTGAGCCCAGACCCCCCCCCCCCCCCCCTTCCCCATGCTGGGCTGCACCCCCAGAGCGTGAGCAGCAGCTCAGGGAGGGGATCCTGCCCCTCTGCTGTGCTCTGGGGAGACCCCCCCTGCAGCCCTGATCCAGCTCTGGGGCAGCAGCACAAGAGGGACGTGGAGCTGTTGGAGCGAGGCCAGAGGAGGCCATGGAGATGCTGCGAGGGCTGGAGCAGCTCTGCTCTGGAGCCAGGCTGAGAGAGCTGGGCTGGGTCAGCCTGGAGAAGAGAAGGCTCCTGAAGGGGAGACCTGAGAGCAGCTCCAGTGCCTGAAGGGGCTGCAGGAAAGCTGGAGAGGGGCTTGGGACAAGGGATGTAGGGACAGGCCAAGGGGAATGGCTTTAACCTGCCAGAGGGGAGACTGAGCTGAGCTCTTAGGCAGAAGCTCTTCCCTTTGAGGGTGCTGAGGCGCTGGCACAGGGTGCCCAGAGAAGCTGTGGCTGCCCAATCCCTGGCAGTGTTCAAGGGCAGGTTGGACACAGGGGCTTGGAGCAAGCTGCTCCAGTGGAAGGTGTCCCTGCCCGTGGCAGGGGTTGGAGCTGGAGGAGCTTTAAGGTCCCTTCCAACCCAAACCAGGCTGGGGATTCTATGACGTTGACTCTAACATCTTGCTATTTCATTATTTTAGGAAACACTCCGTTACACCTTGCTGTGATGCTGGGACATAAAGGTAAGTAAAATATGAATTTTGTTGGCTTTTAAATTATCTCAGAGATTTGGTGGCAGGAAGAAAAAAGTTTTTTTTTTTATTTTTCCTGCACATGATCTTGTGTTTCTGGTTGAAAGTTGAGGTTTTCTGAAAAGAAGCCACCACATGAATTTACAAGGGGAAAGTTGGAGACGAGGTTAGAGCTGTTCTTCAGGCCAAGATCCAGGAGCTTGGTAGTGAATCGAGTACAGTGGATAGGAGCTGTAGCTGTTGGACTCTCTGTGAGTCTAGAACAACAGTGGGTGGACCCAGCTCCTCTCTTCTTGCAGAGTTGGGAGGAAATTGGGAAATTTGGAACATGGTAGAAGATTGAGAAACAGCTCAAAGCTGGGGCGTGCAGCAGGGGCAAGCATCTGCACGCCTGCTTCCCCTTTCCTACACGAGCAGCTGAAGTGGAGGGATGTGCTCAGGATGTGTAGGCAGGGGACTTGATCCAGGCAGATCTCTATCTTACTCTGCAATTAATTCATGTGTGGAAGGGTTACTAATACCTGTTTGTGGGGTGATACCCTTTCTTTTAGTCAGTGCTGCTCTGGTTATTAGTGTCACTGTGTGTTGCTGATCTGCTCACTAGAGGTGTCTGATAACCCCATTTTGCTTTCCCAGTGAAGTGAATCAGACTAACATCCTCTAGAATAAAATGACTCTGTGAGTGGAAATGGAACCTCTCACCTGCATTTTGCATACTCTCTCACTCACTGGATTGGAATTCCTGACTCACTGCCTAGCTGTCCCTTCAGGTGTCAACCCCTGTAGGGGGCATGGGACAGGTACAGGGCTGTTGACTCTCCATGGCTCCCAGTTTTGCAAATTCCCTTCAAGGAGTTCTTTACAGCAGAATTTCAGAGCACAGGATTTATATTTCTACTTCAAGTAGGAAGTATAGATATAGACACGTCTCAAGACTGGGAAGAACCCTGGAATATGATTGTTCAGTGTCTGTGGCAGTAAAATTTCACTGCTGCAGCAGGGATGGCTTGGTGTCATTCAGCCCTGTGAGTCCTGTGCCTGGGTATGTGGTACTGCTCCATGAGAGAGCTGCTGTGAACCAACACACCTGGCTGGTTTGGAGAGGGGAACAGGAACTGCAGTAAGTTGTCTTAGGATGTTTTGGAAACACCTATGAAGTGATCCAAGATAATTGAGAGTTAGAGCAGGAAGTGATTTTGAAGGAAGAAGGGAAGAGGTGGCATATGCAGAAGAAGAGGCAGTAGAGCTTGCTGGAATCTGCTGATACTAGCCCAGGCTGGGGTACTTTTAAAATAAGTCAGTAAAAAAGGGAAGAAAAAGAAGCTATGCAAACACTTTTTGTGACAGCAGTGAGTCAAATATGTTTTACAAGTCACAGATAGGAGTTTTTTTCAGTGAAAAATGAGGCTTCATCAGAATTGCTATTTTCCAGTGAGGGTCCTATGCTAGAGGCTTGGATCACCAGAAGGAAATGGAGGCAGAAGCCTCTTTCATTTCTCAGCCATACATAAGGCATTTTTCTTTGTAAGGTACATTTTAGTTCTGTAACTACTCTGCGTTGCCAAGCAGTGGTGACCAGCAGTGTGCATGTTTCAGGCTTTAGTTTGTCACGGTCATTAGGTGTAGAAGAGGTTGAGTGGTTTTGGTTAGAAGGTGATGAGCTGTCATGAAGGGACACATTCCATATAGCTACAACAGTATCATACCACATTAATGAATACAAACAATTCTGAGCCAAGATGCTTCTAATAAAACTGGTAGAAAAGCATTTGCCAACTTTAATTCAGTATGGCTGACTATTTATTCTGAGTCTCTCTTATGTTTTGGTTACTTTATGTAAAGGATAAAGAGCAATCTATTCAGTGCAGACAGGTTCCTTCAGTGAGCTATCCTCACGTAGAGCACAGCAAAGAGAGCCTTTCTTCCCTCTTCTCCTGTTCTGCTTGACTGCGTATTTTAGATTTCAGTTTGCAGTTCATCTCTTGGCCTCTTTCCATGTAGTCGGTCATCCTGTGGGTAAAGCCGTAAATCCCTTAGGATGCTTGTGGCAAGCCTCTGTCTAGTTTGCCTAGAGCAGGGCTGTTTGTGCACAGCATCCAGCACGATTCCTGCTTTTACTGTTTTGACTTCAAATCCTGCATAGTTGTTGATCACCAAGAGCCCCGAGTCCTTTCCTACCTCATTGGTCTGTCTCATTGATATTGAGAGTCAATTTTCTGTCTTTCCAGGTGATGCATATAGATTGTTCAGCTGTGTAGCAGTGTTATAGCTGGGGTTTTCTGAAGAGCAGGGTGAATTTACATCCTGTTTATTTAACTACAGTGTAACCTGGCTGGTAAGTGCAGGCTTATTTGCCTGCTTGCTGTGCAGTGCTGTTACTGCATTTGGCACTGTATTTAAGCAACCATAAAAATACGTCTCTGTTTGTGCTGACTGAGTAGTCAGGGCTTTTGTTTATTTACCACAGAAGATAGTATATTCACCAGTGAGGTATCTCTTCCTTCCTAAACACTGTGCTTGCTGGTGACTCATAACTGTTGCATCTGGAATGACTGGTATGGTTTCCTGTAACACCTATAGCAGGAGAATAATCCAGGAAGTTCCTCTATCCGTCCTGCCTGGCCATCCTATTCATAACGAGACATTTGTCCAGCCTGCAGCTCCAGCTTGTACTGCTCTGCCATTTGCAGATGGGTCAGGTTGATTTTAATGAGATGTGGTGAGGAAACTTTCTGTAGTTGGAAACTGAAGAACGGTTTCGTATGAAGACAGCTTATTCAAAACATGGAAACAACAAAAGCTTTCTGTGCTCCCTGATTTTAAGGACTGCTTGTTATTCCATCACCTTTTACCCATAGACAGAGAAGGGAAGGCAGGTTGAGCTGTGTCCCCGCTAGGAACGTGTGTGTGTGTGTGTGTGTGGCTTTGAGATGTGGAAGTTACTTTATCAGCACAGCATGTGCATGCTGAGTCTCAGGGTTAGCACTGGTGCTCGCTGTTACTGGTGATGCTGGTGAGAAATGGAGCACGTTGCAGGTGTGGAGCACAGGACTGTGAGCCGTGTGCTCCAGATACCCATGTTGTCAGTCCTGCAGTACCTGTTACTTGTGCAGCTGGTCATGCACATGCTCTGAGGCTTTCCTCGGTCAGTGAGCTTGTTTGCTCACTTCAGATGCCACAGGACGTCCCAGCGTGCAGTGATGTGTTAGTGCCACAGCTTCCTCTGCTACCCATGCACATGCAGTTCTCAGGACTTGCCTAAGTCTACATCTCCATGCAGTTTTCTAGCAAACCAGTTTACCATTGACCTTTAGGTGAAGGGGGTTGAGATGGAGAGGAGGGGGAAGCATGTGCACAACTTCCATGTGTGGAAGACTTATGAAGTGTGTCTTGGTGCTTGGATTTGTACATTAAGTAGAGCTGATGCAATATTTTAGAAGCATTTGTTACATAGTTTTGTGTCTGTATATGCATCCAGACATACAGCTTCATAAAAAGCAAAACACAAGAAGCAGAAGGGATGTTTCTTCAGTGGTTGTGTAATTGGTGGTTAATCACTAATTATATTTTTAGTGCCAGTGTTTACCAGGGAAGTGCTATAAATACATGAATGGGTTTTATTTGTCCATAGTTTGACTTGGGATCCAGATACGTACTTTGATAAACTGTTTTATATGTTGAATATCTTACTTTTGCTTTATTATCTTTTCCTTTATTACGAGTGATATTGCTACATCCTTGATGTTTATTGCAAATAATGATTACTGTTTTGTTACAGAATGTGCCCACTTGCTATTAGCCCATAATGCTCCAGTAAAGGTGAAAAATGCTCAGGGATGGAGCCCTCTTGCAGAAGCCATCAGCTATGGAGACAGACAAATGAGTAAGAGCCCCTGCTTCCCTATTAAGGCCTTATTCAGAACAGGAAAACAGGTTTTCAAGCTATGTTTTTTTTTAATAATATGCCTATTTTAGTTCTCTGAAGAGTTTATCTTAATATTTTCTCTATCTAAATATGATATGATAAGCTCTACCTACACATGTTCATTTCCTTGATAAGAAAGATACTGCATTAGGATACATAATGCTAAGTAAATATTTTGCTTGAAGTGATTGTAGAAGCTATAAAACAGGATTCTGTATTTAAAATTGGAGTTACAAGATCAGAATGGATTTTAGCTGTATAGGATCATCCAATTAGAACTGCTTCATGTGATCATACATATCAGTTATATGGAGATGTATATCAGATATATCAATTGGCAATGGGATATTGCTTTCATGTTGCATCTCAACAGGCCAGTGGGCAAATACAATGATTACTTACTCCAGATATAAAGTAGTAAAGAGAAAATTATTTTACTGCTGCTCACTAGTGGATGTTCATAGTATTATATATTCCCATGTCGCATAGCAGAAAACTCGGATCTATTACTATATTAATGCACTAGTTTGTAATATACTACCAACATTCTGCATGTCAGCTCCTCACTACTAAAGAAGTTCCTCAGTGAAGTAGATGTCATGCAGTCTATAGACTCACATTCAATAACACATGTATATCACATGTTTAGTAATGTGCATGTCAGAGACCTGTTCAAGGTCTTCAGTGATGTTCTGTCTTGACATGATTGTATTCTTGTCATTCTAAGTAATTACTGAGTCTTTTCTTCCTGTTTTAATCAGAGAAGGCTGTGTATAATTACTGTAACTTGAGGTTAATTTCTCTGAAGTCTGATGAAATGTTACCTTTGCATTGTTTTTCCTTTTAGATGTCAAATAATGACACCAACCTTTCATAAACCAACAAATAAATGGAACAGATTTACCTGATAGTTAATTTCTATTTAGTTTCAGCACTCCTAAGGAAGCTCAAACAGCAGTCCAGGGAAAGTGTTGAAGAAAAGCGACCTCGATTATTAAAAGCCCTGAAAGAGGTAAGTTCAAGGCAGTTGTGCTGACAAAACAGATCGTAGAATCACAGAGTGGTTTGGGTTGGAAAGGACCTTAGAGCTCCTCCAATTCCAACCCCTGCCACAGGCAGGGACACCTTCCACTAGAGCAGGTTGCTGAAAGCCTTCTCAGATTCTAAAAGTTCCAGTAAAAGGTTTGTGTAGGACAGACCTCTGGTCTTTGCAATCCAAAAGTTAAAGGCTGTATTCTTAATCTGTATTTATTTAATTAGATTTTTAGGCTCTCCAAAATCTTTTGTTTGGGTGAATAATGCCACCAAGAAATCTGGAGAGAGACTTTTTACAGGTGTTTATTTCCCTTTAGGTGGGGTGAGCTGCTCCTGCCTACTCATGGTAAAATACGAATGGGTTTATAGAAAACCAGCTGTTTGTCTTAAGTTAATGAACCCATGCCTCTTAAAAGTTAAGTGAAACTGCATCTGTGATATGCTCTGTAAATATGCTCTGCCAGTTTCATTGATCCAAGAAAAAACCAAACCTGCTGTCTGTCTAGGAGTGAAAAGCTTTCAGTTTTTGTGTAAGAGCAGGCAGAAAGCAGATGCAGCCTTAATCAAACAGCTCTGCCATTCCTTATTCCTGCTGGAGCAAGGCCTGTTCTGGAGTTGCATGGAGTGCAATTATGTGGCTACCTCAGTGTACTACCAACATTTGCTAATTTTAATCAAGTCACCCCTTCCTTTGTTTTTGCTTTGCATACAGTGTAAAGGAGTTGGCTGGCAGGTGTTTATGGAGATAGAGCTTTTATATAATGAATTAAGCATGTTTCCAGAAGGCAGATTGAGATTTGCCTATGTGAATGCTCCTAGCTAATACTTGGCTCATTAATATAAGCCAGAACTTGTAATTCCATAGGGTTCAATGTGATCAATCAAAGCAAGCAGAGGTCCATAGGTCTTTTTCTAAACACATATTTACAATAAATCTTTTACAATCCACTACTTAATAGCTGTGTAAACGATTATTTTTTTAAAAGGGTGGTTCAAATGAGTTGTGAAATGTTAGCATTGATTCTAGTCTAGCTAGAGCTTCAGAAATGCTTAAATTCGGTATCAGTTCAAATAGTAACGTTAGAGAAAGTTTTCTTTGTCAGCAAAGCCCAGTTTCTGCCTGTCTGTCAGCAGATTTTATACTTGTCATTTAGCCTGAAAAACTTGTTAATATGTTGTTCTTTTCATCTCAGCTAGGTGACTTCTATCTAGAGCTTCACTGGGATTTTCAAAGTTGGGGTAAGCAACTGCATATTCCCTTCACAGGGAGATAGTGTAATCAGTCTTCAGCACACTTGTTCTCTCAAGCTGAAATTATCAATTGGTTTGGATGTTGGAAAGTTCACCATTCAGTACTCAAGATCTAAATTACAAGGAAAAGAGGACAGCTCTCTTTTTGAGCTATTTTTGCTTAGTTGTATTTTTGCTTATTCACTTTTGGAGCTGAATTTTGTTCTGTACTTCAGTGACACAGTGTGGGGGGGACAAGCTGCTGTTTACTTTAAGAAATGGATTATTAGAAAAGTGAAATATCTGTATCTGGTTGATTTGTGTCACTACAGAGCATTGGTTTGAACAATTTAATTGAGTTGAGGCATTTAATTTCCTGAACTTAGCCTGTACTGTGAATGGTGACTGTCAGTTAAGTGGAGCTGTGTGGTATGTTCTTCAAGCCTGAGCTTCACCTTAATACTTCTTTTATGTGACTGTATAACCTTCCACCTCCTCTTATTTGAGTAGAAAAATAGAAATAAATGAGCAAAAATGTAAGGAGAGCTGCAGTCTCATGTGTCCACCTTGTAATTCTATATGGCCTCTTGGTTCCACCAGTGCTTTTGTCTTTGCTTGGTGTTTTAGTGCATTGGGGTTTTTTTTCCTGCTTATGGGTGTTCAGCTTTAATGGCAGCTGGGCTTTCAGTTGGAACAATATAGTAAATAAACTATCAAATCCTAGAATTAAGGTTTCAAACTGCTAGAAGACGAGTTATTGGGATTTATAAATGATTTAGCTGTGCCTGAGGACACTTTAAATTATATCCTGATGCTGAAAGCAGCCTGTACAATTACAAATCGGTTTTGCAGTTATTGAGTAGAAGTAACCCTGGTATTAGTATTGAATAGAAATAACCCTGGTATTAGTAAGTTATATCTGTATTGAGATCATAATGGAAAATGGGTGCAATATATTAAAATGAAAAGAGAGATTCAAAGTGATGCATAGTTTTAATAGAAATACATTGCAGAGGAACCTCAGTGTCTTGATTATGTTCTCTCTTCCTACCTTCAGTGCCTTTACTTTCCCGAATTCTGCCTTCTGATGCATGTAAAATACACAAACAAGGTATAAATATCAGGTAAGTCTGATTTAACAGTGTGTGTTGTCTGAGTCAGAAACATCTGTGTGCCAGTGAAAATGCTGGATTCCACTGTGGACTGAACGAAGTCACTGAGGAGCATGCAAATGTTGGTGAAACAGCCTTGTGTGTGCACACTGGTGGCTAGAGCCAGGAAGTGGTTTGAACTTCAGACTGTCTCTTCCCCCCCACATTGGTCTGAGTTTAACTTCAGTTCCTGAGTCACTTAAAATGGAAAAGAAAAGCAGTTGAGCTGTATAAGGCTTTATCTACCAGACATGACAATGACAAGTTGAAAAATAGGAATTTGGTGTTTTTAATAAAATTTCAAATAAATGAGCTTTCAGTATTTTGTGGAGAACAGGAGAACAGTTGCTACTCCTGTCTCTGTAGTAAAATACTTAATGTGACAGATTCACAAGGTCAAGCGAGTGTTTCCAGGAGTCTGTCCATGTTCTGCTCCTTCAACTTGCTTGGTTTAGGCATTTGGATTTAAGTGTCTTTTGTGGCTTTTTCTTTAGGTTCCAAAATCTAAAATAGACAACCCCCCAGTAGTATGGTTCAGAAGATTTAATCTGTAGAAGACCTTGTGCTGTTAAAGCTGTTAGCACAGGTGTGGGAACTGATTTTTTTTAGGTCAGATTTGAGTCTGAGCCCATTTTCTCCTCATTTCTGTGTGCTATGAGACTGTTTCTGTGAGACTGGCATTGAGCAGAAATAGCTGCAGATTATTGAAATCAGAGGTCAATATAGGATGACTGTTAAGCAGTCACCCCTTAGACCTGAAGTGGTCACTGAATTCAGGTTCTTCAACCATCTTTGTTAAAGAAGTAGATATTCTAGCAATAATAGATATGAATTGCTAGAGAGGTCCTTGTCCTTGCCTCCCATCTTCTAGTTATTCAGGTCAGCAGAAGCATTTCTTTTGTGTTGGTGAGGGGGAAAAGTAGAAATAGCAACTAAAATAAGTCAAAGAAAAACCCAGTCTGTTTCTTAGTCCTCTTTGTAATTTGGGTCATGTCCTAATATTGTTACTCACATCAGTGGCTGCTGCTTGCAGAATAGAGTGCTGCTCACATGGAGTAGTTGTATTTCTCGATGTGTAGCACTGGCTACATAAATAATGTCACTTCCACATGCTGGCAGTTTGGGAATAAAGTCTTCTGAAGAAGATGTTACCTTTCCCTCTGAAGTTGGCATAGTAATAGTTTGGAATGCATTTATAATGGTAGAGATGTGATAATGTGGAACTTATTGTTAATAGCAATTTGATTTCTGCATCCAGGCTTCACTTAGGAAATGTATTAAAACTTAGGCTTTGGTGTGTTTGGTTGTGATTAAACAAATCAAAATGCTTCTGCTTGAAAACTGAATTTAGGAGTGTATTTGAGTGTTCATGGGTCCCTGTGTTGGTGTATTTTCACAGGCTGGACACAACTCTCATAGACTTTACCGACATGAAGTGCCAACGAGGGGATTTAAGCTTCATTTTTAATGGTGATGCCGCACCCTCTGAATCTTTTGTAGTTTTAGACAATGAACAAAAAGTTTACCAGCGAATACATCACGAGGTAAAGTCCTGTGTGAGCAGAGAGTGTGAAATAGCTCAAGTTTTAATTTCATTTCAGAAATCTTATTAAACAAAATGTGCCTCTCAGAAAGACCCCAACAAGCTCCAAGGAAATGCAAACAGTTGTTATAAGTTCAGCTGTGTAGGTGACATGAGAGTTTGCTGTGATAAACAGTGCTCTTGAATGCAAACTTTGAAATGAGGAAAAAGCTGGAATGTAAACCTTTTGGAATAATCTGTTACCATTCTGGGCAGGCAAATCTGTTTTAAGTTATGATGTGTGCTACTTTTAATCTTCCCAGTGGGCTCCCTGGGGGGGGGGGGTCCCAGGTGGGTTTTCAAATTTCCTTGCCAATGCTTGGTATCTGTTCCATCACCCTGTGCCCAACTGAGTTGCTAACAAGCACAAGGATCTGACTCCTTGGACCCCTTGTATTTTAGTCAAGGTTTTAATTTACAGCTTTACCAACCAGTTACGTACGTAAATGGATCTTTGCATGTAGGAAGAGGCTGCTGAGCTTCTGGATAAATCACTTGAATGCTTTATTTCATGGAATCTTAGAATGGCTGGTGTTGGAAGGGAGCTTAAAGCTCATCCAGTTCCAGCCCCCTGCCATGGACAGGGACCCCTTCCACTGGAGCAGCTTGCTCCAAGCCCCTGTGTCCAACCTGGCCTTGAACACTGCCAGGGATGGGGCAGCCACAGCTTCTCTGGGCACCCTGTGCCAGCGCCTCAGCACCCTCACAGGGAAGAGCTTGTGCCTAAGAGCTCATCTCAGTCTACCCTCTGGCAGTTTTTTATTTTCATTAATACTTAAGATGAAACTATTGGTAACCATTTGGCCTAGAAAAGTTTGAAAATTCAGGAAACACTGGTTCTGGGAGACGTTCCAAGTGAAGAGATTTATTGATTTACTGCTAACTTCTTTTCTTCTATAAGAAATGTTAAAAAAGAGTAATCACCATTATTAAGTTCTGTTCATATTTGGGAATTTTTCTTCTAGGAATCTGAGATGGAAACAGAAGAGGAGGTTGACATTTTGATGAGCAGTGATATTTACTCAGCAACATTATCAACAAAATCCATCACCTTCACGCGTGCCCAAACGGGATGGCTGTTTCGAGAAGACAAAACAGTAAGCAGACAGAAAACTTCACAGGCTGCATTACTGGGGACAAAATAGTGCAGACAGCCTTATGATAAAAATTACTTCATTGTAGGAGTATGAGGCCTCTGCACATTCATTCCGGGGTGTGCAGTGAGGAGTCTATGCTTTCCTGTGTCAAAGTAGCAGGGAGATGGGAGCTTTGAGGGTAGTTTCCTTTGGGTGTTCCTTTTTGTGTTATCCATCTGTCTGAGATCTGAGTTCTCAGCTGTGAAGAAATTGAAATGGCCACTGTGGTATCTTCTTGAGTAGGAAATGATTATCTTGTGACTACGAAGTAATTTGGTTTCATCTGCATATGTTCAGGTAGTGCCATTCCTCACGGATTTTCATCTGAGCTAGTGCTGCACAACTTTCTTCCTTTTGGATACCAAATCCATATTCTGCACCTGTAAATTATCCTTCAACACAGCTTGCTGCTGAAGGGAGTTTCAGTCACATTCCCCTTGGCCACTCTTAAATTGTTAAGCAGTCCTTTCTGTCTTAAAATTGCCATTGGTACAAAATACCTGCTCATGATGGCATTCTTGTGTTTGTGCTGTCCAGACCTTGCTGGGATTGTCCACTGACAGTTCATGTGGTTGGTTGTGTGAATGACAGCATTTCAGTCCTGAAGTTATTGCACTGATGTGCAATTATTTTGGTATACAAGAATTTAAATGGTTTTATTTTATCCCTGTGAGTCACTAATGTCCAATTCCTTTCCTGCAGGAAAGAGTAGGAAACTTTTTGGCAGATTTCTACTTGGTTAATGGACTTGTATTAGAATCAAGGAAAAGAAGAGAACATCTCAGTGAGGAGGATATTCTTCGAAATAAAGCTATTATGGAGAGCCTCAGTAAAGGTGGCAACTTGATGGAGCAAAATTTTGAGGTATAATCAAGTAATTCTTCACAGTATGTGTATTTGTGCATAGGAGAATAATCCTTCACTCCATTTAGCAGAATCTCTAGATAATGGTTTATTCCATTTTGATTCACTGAATTTATAATAACAAATCCAACTTACAAGTATAACCATGGTGATACATTAATGAATTATCCTCATTAGTGCACACATTCAGGAATGTCTGTGATTATATTGGATATTTCAGTCTTAATTTGGCCCTTAGTAAAAAATGATGGGTTTGGCTGTGGCAGATCACTTTAACTTCTTTTAGGGGAAATGTTTATGGTTCAGACTCCCTTTCTGCTTTGCTTTCAATCATGGTTTTCTTTAGCTTCATTAAAACGGAGCTAAGCATGTTATTATCGCCATGAAATCAAGAGCTATTCAGAATGAGCCAGACGTCATCTGGGAACGTGCATTTTAAAATGGACTTATTTATGTCTGTATTAGCTTGTCCTTTGTTACTTGTCATTGACACTTGAATTGACTGATTAACTGATGTATTAAACCAGCCAACATCTATGTAAAATACAGTTTGAGGCCAAATACCTAAATGGAGACTATGAGAGCGAGAGCAGGCGATTGAAAAGCCCAGTGAAGCATCAGCCACAGACTGGATAGACTATATTGCTGTTCTGTGTAGAGTGGAAGAGCAGTTGTATCTTTTGAATGGCAAAATTGTAAGAGCATGTAAGGAAAGATAAAGAGTTAAGACCTGTTTTTCTGAACAGCCTGTCAGACGGCAGTCCCTTACTCCTCCATCACCCAATACAATTACATGGGAAGAGTACATATCTGCTGAAAATGGAAAGTGAGTATTACTGCTTCATTGGCACTAATGTCCATAGACACTGTTAGAGTATTGGGTTAGGGTTGTGGGGTTTGGGGTTGGTTTGTTGTTATCTATATTCTGTTTACATTATGTATTTATATTCTATTTATATTATGTCCCTGGGTTAGCTAATCCTGAGCACAGAGACAGGCAGGGCAGCAGATGGGTTGAGAGCAGCCCTGAGGGGAAGCTCCCCAAGACCTTCAGTGTGAGCTTGAGCCCAGAACTCCCCCATGTGCGGGGCTGCACCCCCAGAGCGTGAGCAGCAGCTCAGGGAGGGGATCCTGCCCCTCTGCTGCATGAAGGGGAGACCTTGGAGCAGCTTCAGTGCCTAAAGGGGCTCCAGGGAACCTGGTGAGGGGCTTTGGACAACGGCCTTTAGGGACAGGATAAGGGGAATGGCTTTAACCTGCCAGAGGGAAGATTGACATGGATCTGTTGTGGGGTTTTGGGGGTTTTAACTAGTTTAATTTTTAATATATTTGAGATGGAATGAGTATTCAAGCAGAATAAATAGGCTGTGCTTGAACAGCTCTTGCTACTGGGGCAGAAATATGTATGCAAGATTTTGCTTTCTTTAATAATCTGAAGGGAGTTTAATGGGGAAAACAGGTTTCTAGCTACTATAAAGCAAAAGAGGAAAAGATTGGTTATGTTGTTTGTTACCTGTCCTGTAGCAGTCCTGTGTTTTCCAGTATTGCCTTGCAGTGCTTGTAGAGTAACTTTTTTTTTCTGAGATTGTGTTGCATTTTAGGCTGAAATAAAATTACCCTTTTTCTACTCCAGCCTGATTCTTTGTTCACATACAGCCTGTTTGAATTCACACCTGAAGTCAGCTGTATGTGTTTCTGGGTATCTGCCATGTCTTTCTTTAGAGCTTACGAATGTAATGTTCATGAGGAATTATATGAAGATTTTTAAGTCATTCTACACACTGCTTTTGTCTTGTCTCCTGGTTTAGCAGAGCTCACAGTAACCTGAATTAAGGTGGTTACTGACTATTCTTTACTGTGCCCAGCTTTTACTTTTAAGGTATTTCCTTTAGTGAAGGGATTCTTTACTGATATTTTCAAACCTGAGTCTGTCTTCTTGCGTTTAAAACTGAGGTTTCATCGAGAGGAAAACTGACTTTGGCTTTCTCCCCTCCCCTTACAGAGCTCCTCATCTGGGTAGGGAGCTGGTGTGCAAAGAAAGCAAGAAAACCTTTAAAGCCACGATAGCTATGAGCCAGGAATTTCCCTTAGGAATTGAATCGTAAGTCAAACTAAGTGGCCGTGAATGTTACTAATGTGTAGGAAATGTTTTAATGTGTTTATGAACTGCAGAATCCTTCATATCTTCAGATAAGGAAAATGGCTTAAAACATAGGAGTGAAGTCATGCTGCTAAGCAAATACACTGCTAAATTAGAGACCTCAGTGGTGGGGTGCCTGTTATTAGAAGAGCTGAGCGCTTATCTTGCTTAATACCAAACCAGAGAGGTTTGACCTGTACTGTTTGACATGTACCTGTAGGACTGAGTCCAGGGGAGGCCATGGGGATGCTGCAAGGGCTGGAGCAGCTCTGCTCTGGAGCCAGGCTGAGAGAGCTGGGCTGGGGCAGCCTGGAGAAGAGAAGGCTCCTGAAGGGGAGACCTGAGAGCAGCTCCAGTGCCTGAAGGGGCTACAGGAAAGCTGGAGAGGGGCTTGGGACAAGGGATGTAGGGACAGGCCAAGGGGAATGGCTTTAACCTGTCAGAGGGGAGACTGATACTTCTTCTTAGGCAGAAGCTCTTCCCTGTGAGGGTGCTGAGGCGCTGGCACAGGGTGCCCAGAGAAGCTGTGGCTGCCCCATCCCTGGCAGTGTTCAAGGGCAGGTTGGACACAGGGGCTTGGAGCAAGCTGCTCCAGTGGAAGGTGTCCCTGCCCGTGGCAGGGGTTGGAGCTGGAGGAGCTTTAAGGTCCCTTTACCCCAAACTGTTTTGTGACTAATGTCACGATACTGATGTGCCTGTGTGTACAGAATTGTGGAGTGTATTTGCCTGTAACAAGTCTTAGCCCAGAGTTACATCCTCTTCTCTAGAGGGAAAGCTGTGAAACAGGAATTTATAATGAAATCTGGTTTTCTTTTCAGATTGTTGAATGTTTTAGAAGTAATTGCACCCTTCAAGCACTTTAACAAACTTAGGGAATTTGTTCAAATGAAGCTTCCACCAGGCTTCCCTGTAAAATTAGGTAAGATAACTACAACAGCTCTGGCTTTCTTTTTCCAAATGGGTGTATTTATTCATACAGTACATTCACAACTCCCGTTGAGTTTTGGAAAAGAACTCTGACATAAGAACTTTGTTGCTGTAGACTTCAGGAGGAAGAGTTAAGTTTGTGGAAGTAACATCAGGTAGGAAATGTGCAGCTGAAAGGTGAATCTAGTCCTAGTCAGGAAGAGAGCTTGGTTATTTACCTTTTCCTTATGTTTGCTCTAAGAGTGATGCAGATTTGGTTAATTGTCCTTGCGTTAAAAGCTGATCTGTCATGAGTTAAGCATTTTGAAGCATTTTCATGTTTCTTTTTCGTCAGGGATTACTGATGATTACTGACTTTTTCACTTACAAAAATAGAGGAAACTATTACACTTCTAACCAATGGAAATGTGTAAAGCAGTTTAGTCATGGTATAGATTATCACAGCATAAGCTGCCAGGAAGTAATAAGTGTAACACCTTTCTAAGTGTGACAGGATTTCTGTCATCCCTGTAAGCTGTTCAGGCTCAACAAGCCTGAACAGACTCTTCTGCTCCTATCCCATTTGCACAGCTCTGTTTATTGAGGATTGAATTTTTGCTGTGCTCATAAAGTTAGTGTCTGGGCAGGACCAGTTTTATTGAGGATAACTCAAGTGTTCAAGGTCAGTCCAGATTGGAAAAGGGTGGTATTGTCAAAGCAAACATGGGAAAAGTTCATCTTTTCATGTGTGTTTGCTCAAGGGAAGCCTACCTGTGGCAAGGTTATCTTAGAGGCAGATACCCTCTATCTTAACAGATTAATCTGTGTGTTCACAGCACCTTGGTTTCCATGTCAGTCTGCAGCAGGAAATGAAATTCACTGGATTTATATTACTAAGAGTTCCTGGAAGGGTGTGTTGAGATGGGTATTGTTTCTCTGCTCAGGGTATCTGGGTATATTCTGAAGTAACTTCCTTTAAACCCCTTTGTTAAAGAGCTTTGAACACCAGACAAGCTTCCATGTCTCCACCAAGTCTGAAGTTACAAATCCCTGAGTAACAGAGGGTGCTTATTGGCAGGGTTGCATTTCTTTGCCCTTCACTGTACCGTTTTGCTTCCTGTCCAGATATTCCTGTATTTCCCACCATCACAGCCACTGTGACTTTTCAGGAGTTCCGTTACGATGAATTTGATGAATCCATCTTCACTATTCCTGATGACTACAAGGAGGACCCCAGCCGTTTCCCTGATCTCTAACTAAACTGGAAGGTGAATGGGGAATACCAATACCAGCGTACCACAGTGAAAGCAAAAGGCTGCAAAAAGAGCCCACAGCTAGAGCTAGAAAAAGTGGGTCGTGAAGGAAGGGATAAACTTAATAACCCAGAAGAAAAGGGAACATGTATCAAATGACTGATGTACTGTACTCACTATAATGGGCGTCTAATGTAGTTCCTGATTTCCAGCAAGTCTCCTGACGTGTCGTTCACACTCGTCTCCGCGCAGGTCTGCAGCGTGGCGGTGCCACCCCGATGGCCCTGGGGACACTGAGCAGCTGTGAGGACTATCATTTGTTTTTAAATTTTATACATTTCTTGGTGATACAAAAAGCACTCTCGGACCATTAGCGTACAGGCTGACGTGTCTTAGCCCGATATTAGCCCTCTGCATCATCCCACCGTGCTTACGACTGACCATATTGTATTCTTTCAAGCTTTGTTTTCATGGATTGTAAACTACGTATCACAATGTATAGTTCAGTAATCTGAATGTTAGCTGAACGTATATTAGAAGGAATGCTCTTTCTGTAGAGGAATGAACCAAATGGTAACCATTAAACAGTTGGGTTTTCACACTGCAATACACTTCAGAGATAGCGTTTGCTCTGCAGGGAATAAGGTACCTCCTTAGCACCTTAGTGCGGTCCATTGTGGTGCTATCCATGTCTCTGAACCCTTTGTTTCTTCACTGACCTTTCTTGTGTTGGCTTCATGATCAACTTCATCATGCTGGCTTGGACATCCCTGCTGTGCCCATGCTGCTGTGCTGATGAATGTGCTCGGGGGGTGGGGGGGTTGTTAGCTACAGATTGTCACCTTTTTCCTTCTCTTTTCACATCCACGTAGGAGACTTGCTCCATAATGGTTGAGATCATTTCGTGTCTGTGTTCAGCAGCCACTTGGAACCATGGGGTGCATAGAAAGAGTTACTGGAACAGTACACTCGAGCATTAAACCTTCATACAAGAAGTTGTTTCTCTTGAGGTTAGTTTAATTGTAGTGCACATCGAATAGGGCTCACGTTGGAAGACTTCATTTGCAGATGCTTAGGATGTTTCCAGGTTTAATTTCCTTTCTCTTGATGTTTTGTAGGTAGGTGCTTCAGTACTATGGCCTCTTGAGCTCATTCTCATTCCAAGTGGTTCCAGTCTCCTAATTTGACAATAATCCAGCTTTTTCGTTTTGTTAGAAAGAACTTGTGCAAAAGGCTAATGGTGCTATTTGTTTGTATTGAGACATTGAAAGTGCTGTGGTGTAATTGTACAAAACTGTAAATATTTCCAAAATTATATTCTTTGTGCACTGTAGTTAAAACTTTTTTCTGGAAGTCATAGAGTCAAGTATCAAACTTCATATCAGAGAGCTCCAGCCATGCTTCGTAGAGGTACCTGACCTAACTAACCATGCAGGTCATGAGTGGAGGTGTCTCATTGCAGGGCAATAGGAGCTGGCTTGTGAGGTCCATCGACAGGACAGGGAACACCCATCCCAAGCAGATGTTCCTTCAAAGCTTGTGGCCTCCATCTGCGTAGAACCCAAAGAGGCAGCGCTAGGGAAGTGCAGGATCCACCTTAGGTGGAGTCCCAGGGAATCGCTGTCTGCGGAGCACAGATGAGCTGAGAATGGAAACAGAGGCTGAGCCTCTTGCAGCGTCACTGGGAACCTGCAGGTTGGGCGGGGGGGTAACGCTGTGACCCATGCACTGGAGTTCAAAATCGGGTGGAAAATAGGGGGGGAAAGCAAAGGGAAATGCAGGATTGCGGCGCCTCCTGACGTACTGTACCGGCAGCGGGTGTTGAGCATTCGGTAGGAATGACGGAACTTGTTCTTCCAAGTAATGATGAATTCCTGAGGTGTTCACATCCGTGCTATAACCCAGTGCCCCCCGTGGGCCCCTGCGGGCTTCAGCCGCGCTCACTGGGAGCGGCCAGGCTGCGACACGGACACTGAGGGACCCCGTCAGGGCTCGGTGGCAGTGGGGCTGCAGCCTGGGTTCTGCTGGGGCTCGCCCCGTGCAGGGTCGTGCTGGGTGACACCAGTGGGAGCAGCACGGGAGCACCGAGCTGCTCTGCAGTGGCAGCAGAGGGAGGCTTCTCCATGAGGTCAGTGTCAGAAATCCTGTTCTTGGGCTGCAGGGGAGGGAGCAGGCATTTCGTGTGACTTTGGTTGTTCCAAACGGCCACGCAGAGCTGGCTGGCAGAGGAGGGAGCGTTCCGAGCTGGCGCTGTGCAGGTGATGCAGTGACGGCCGCGGCCTGGGCTCTAGAATAAGAACAAAGCTCTTTGTGCAGCCCCACGAGAGGAGGGTTCTGTGTGCGTCCCTTCTGCCTCGAACACCCCATGGCCCCAGGTGGAGCAGGAGGTGGTGTCTGAGCCCGAGCCGCTGCACTGTGGGAATGGTTTCTGTGCCAGCCTGCCTGCAGGTTTGGAGGTTTTGACCTTCCCGATCACACCATGAATAACTTTGGTACCTTTTCGGATCTGCAGACACTTTTTGCAGTGGTTGCTCTGTTTCCTAGGGCTCGCTCTGACGTGGAGTGAGAGCAGGCACAGAGCTGGGTGGCTGCAGCCTTTAGGTTATTACGGTGTGCATCCCCTGCTGCTGCTTCCCCTCCTGCTGTAGCAGTCTGACTCCAGGCACGTTGTGCTCAGTGCCTGCTTGGGCCCTGTGGCAGCGCACACAGTGAGCCTTGGGCAGCTGCTCTTGGTACCTCTCCTTCTGACTCTGGGTGATGTTTTGTGTCTGAAGCATTCCTGTCGGGCGCAGGGGATGCTCAGGACATGGTGTCCAGGGCTGTAGGGCCCATTTCTCCACTTGGATCTGTTCTGCTTGCTGGGGCTTGTGCTGTTGGGCAATAAGTGTGTGTTGTCAGTGTGGATGTGTCTGTGCACCAGCACTGCGGGTGGGTGAGGAGTGGGGAGAGAACCCCAGTCTGCAGCCGTGCTGTGGGCACTGCTTCCCCCACTTCATCCCATCTCCTGCTGGGATACCCAATGGAGATGTATTCCCTCGGGCAAGATTGAGCTGGCAGAACCTCACTTTTGGTTTCCCCCTTTTCCTTAAGACCACGCTGGGCGCTGAGGGAAGGTTTGGTTCCCTGGACAGTGGGTATCTTCTCCTCACCGCCTAACGAGGAGCCAGTCAGCTTTAACCTGTTAATGTGGCTTGTGCAGGGATTAGGGACTTGTTGCAACCGGGTGCCTGGAATGGGAGGACCTGGGTGCTTAAAACCACCTTTGTGGATGCGCTGGTCCTGGTGCCGTCCAGCCTAACATGAGGGGAGAAGGGAACTCACAGGGGTATGGTGAGCATCACCCAGCTGTGGGTGGTGCAAGGAGAAGTGGACACGGTGCTGAGTGATGGCTGTGGAGGTGGAAACCTCCAACCAGGGCTGGTGGGGAGCCCCCTTGAGTCCAAGCACTGCTCTGATCTCGGCACTTCCCTGATGGCTGCGGGGTTTCTCTCTGAGCAAGTACTAAAAACCAGCCATGCATTTTGCTAAACAAATATAAGAAATGAGGGCAAAAGCATCCCGAGGGTTCTCTCTCGACCAAACTGTTTTCCTGGTCTTCCAAACTTGTGCTTTAATTGGTGGCAAAGGGAATGTGTTTTCTTTTTCCTTCCAAGGAGCTGCTGTTCCAGTCACTGTACTCACTTTACTCTTGGTTTGTGTGTGTTGAAACGATTTGTTCCAAACCCCTCTGGAGAGATGGGTGCTGGGACCCCGCCGCGTGGAGCTGATATTCCAAGCAAGTGTCTGGGTTTTTTAACTGTCTTTGTTCTTGGTTTGTAGTCCATCGAGGAGAACTGCGTTGTTTAACCTGTATTAACAAACCTCCTGTAATGCTGCAGTTTCACCTTTCTTTTCCTTACAATTTGTAACGATCATGGAAACAAATGTCACTTTTTGCATTTTACCAGCTGTCCGGGTCCATGTTTTTAACTTTCCTTCACTAATCGTGACTTTTGGTTGTATCATTTGTTAGAATAAAGACCAAAATACGCTGTTGGATTCTGAACCTGTTCCATGTGTGAGCATCGAGGTTTGGCTCTCCTGGTGCGGTACTGTCCTGACCTCCCTGCAGGGTCCATGTGCCCCTGGGGCTGAGCAGCCCCGCTCTGGCTGCAGGGGCATTGCATTGGTCACCTTCTAAATAAACCCCTACATTTTCACTAATGTGCCCTTCCCCTCTGTGAAGCTCCACGTGCCAGTGGGTGGCAGATGCCAACCTCATGAGGTTTAACCATGCCAAGTGCAAGGTCCTACACCTGGGTCAGAGCAATCCCAGGCACAGCTACAGGTTGGGCAGAGAAGAGATTCAGAGCAGCCCAAGGAGAAGGACTTGGGGGTGTTGGTCGATGAGAAAATGAACATGAGCCGGCTTCAGTGTGTGCTCACAGCCCAGAAAGCAACCGTATCCTGGGCTGCATCCAAAGGAGCGTGACCAGCAGGTCGAAGGAGGTGATCCTGCCCCTCTGCTCTGCTCTCGTGAGACCTCACCTGGAGCATTGTGTGCAGTTCTGGTGTCCTCAACATAAAAAGGACATGGAACTGTTGGAACAAGTCCAGAGGAGGCCACGAGGATGCTCAGGGGCTGGAGCACCTCCTGTATGAAGACAGGCTGAGGAAGTTGGGGCTGCTCAGCCTGGAGAAGAGAAGCTGCGTGGAGACCTCAGAGCAGCTTCCAGTATCTGAAGGGGGCCTATAGGGATGCTGGGGAGGGACTCTTCATTAGGGACTGTAGTGACAGGACAAGGGGTAACGGGTTCAAACTGAAACAGGGGAAGTTTAGATTGGACATAAGAAGGAAATTCTTTCCTGTGAGGGTGGTGAGGCACTGGAATGGGTTGCCCAGGGAGGTTGTGAACGCTCCATCCCTGGCAGTGTTCAAGGCCAGGTTGGACAGAGCCTTGGGTGACCTGGTTTAGTGTGAGGTGTCCCTGCCCATGGCAGGGGGGTTGGAGCTGGATGATCTTCAGGTCCTTTCCAACCCTGACTATTCTGTGATGTGGATGGTGGCTTCTGGCACTTCCTGAGAGCTATAGAGTCAGGAATAGCTGCTGGGAGGGAGGGAAGGAAACCAGCTCAGGAATGACAGTTGGATCTCCTAAATCCAGCATTGTACTCCTTTAAATAACAAGATGTGAGGCTTGGTCTCTTTGCAGTCTCTCAAAAGAGCTGTGGATGGCTTCGAAAGCAAAACCTGGAACTTCAGGAGTTTCACTGTGCCTTGAAGAGGGGGTTTGGGGTTTTATTACTTAGAATTGCATCAGAGGCTGAGCATGCAGTGCAGCCACCACGACGTCTGCCTCTGGCTGAGGCTTTGCTGACTTTATAAATAGATTTTAAAGGTGAGGAAAACAGAAAGTGCTTAAAATACCACGTTAAAGGTACAGTGACTGCTGCAGCTGCAGCTATCACACTGCTGTAACGGGCCAGCAACTGCTGGGGGTAGCGACAAGCAGTAACTACTGAAACATAGGGCAGGGGGGCTTTAACAACTGCAGCCCATTCCAGCATGGCTCATGGTTAAAGCTGCCTGCAGGGAGGCCAGAGGCACAGCACAGGCTTGGGATGTCTGTACAATAAACCAGAAATGAGTTTAATTCCACACAGCCCATGATGTGCCATGGTGGGCTCCACGCCCTGCCTTGGGAATGACTCCCACAGCGATGTGGTCGCAGGACCACATCAAGATTTACTTTATTTCTCTTTGGTTATGTTCTGGACCTTCACATACAAGTACCCTGATGACAACAAACATCCCTGAAGTCATCACACAGCTGGTGTGTGCCTGGTTTTACTTCCTGATACTACTGTCCCTCTCTCCCTACCAGGAACTGAAGCCAGGGCCCAGCTGTGCAATAGAAACCTCTACCAACAAAATACCCCAAAGTTGGTAAAAATTCCCATTTCTGCACTGCAAGGGGAAGCTCCACCAGCCCTGGGGTAAAGGGGCAGTTTAGGTTTGATGTGGCAGCTTCAGAAGTTCAAGCACCACTTCTCACTTCATCCCCAAACTGACTCCTTTAACCCAGTGAGTTTTGAGCTGACAGCAGCTTCACCTGCACAAGCCCTCCCCCTGCATCCCTGGCTGCTGCTCTTCCACTGCGGTGAATGGTCATAGTTCAATGAAAATACAAAGACTTTTACCAATACACATTTCCTGTCAGCAGCACTTGTCCCGCACCGCCCCTGGTTCAGCCCCTTCCCTTCATTCCCCTCAGAAGTCAAGTAATTCTTAGCGTGACACCTGGCCTAGGGCTATCCCAGGTTCTGAGCAGATGGAGCTGGTACTGAGGTCCTTCCTGTGTAAATGACCAGCAGCAGAGGGTAAGTTTAAGGGTTTTATTATCAAAGTTCTGTAAAACAATTTCAGAAACTGTACATGGACATGGCACAGACCGTGGCCTACTTCTGTCTTCTGACCTGCACAGAAGTGAGAGCTCCTGAACTAAGGAAACAGCTTTGCCTAACTACTCTGCAGATAACATGGAATCACTGTGCATAAGAGTACTACTGCAGTGACAGTAAACACAAAGTATTAGTTTATACAACTTGAGATCAAGTAAAAAGTACATTATCAAGTAGACTTGCTTTTAAAAGCATCCGAAGGTTGATTTAAAATGCACTACTACCTCTTTGCAAAGTGTTCAGCTCAGTAACAAATAAAAGAACCTGGCTTAGGAGAACTGCACAAATCAACCTTTCATCACTGGGCGCTGGCCAAGCAGAGGATTTCTGCCCCAAGGCTCAGGAGGAAAAGCCAAAGAACCATTACAGAGGATTAAAAAGGAAGCCCTCAAAAAGGTCAGTGCATCTTAACCTTGTCAAAGCCAAACAAAACCCACCGGGAAAATCAAAACCAACCCCAGCCCCATGGCTTTAAGAAATAAACAAAACCCAAAGCTACCTCTATGAGAACGCTGGTTCCAGCCGTGCTGTCACCGTGGTGTGTGCAGTCCCACGCTGGCCCCTCGCGCCGCTCTGCAGGATGTCCCAAGAGGGAGGATGTTTCTGCCCCTTCCCTATGCAGTCAGTGCATTCCCTCTACTTCCCTATTACTGCAATGAATCAAATTCTAGAGACACTATCGGAGGTGAGCTGATTTACTACAGGAGATCAGACAACAAACAGTCCATGCCTGCTGTAGATGCATGCAGCTTTTTACTTTTGCTTGAAGCATCACCAAGTTAGTAGAAATGGCTTGGCTCCGCGCTCCCTCAGCCAGAACAAGGATGGTTACCCTTCTACCAAGCTTTCGTGTGAGTTAGTATCGGGAGATTTACAAACCAGGGGTAGCTCAGAGCTGTATACATCGAGGTTTAGGATTAACGAGTACAGCGTAAAAGAATCACACAGGAATGACACTGATGCACGGCTGCAGCCGTGGCCACTGCACAGGCAGAGCTCAGTCACTCATGTCCATGTCCTCCTCATGGTGATCATCCCCGTTCACTTTGGATTCCCTCGCCGCATCCCCACTTCCTTTATCAGCACTGGACTCCTTCGCTTTAGGGGAGGAAGACTCTGACATTTTCTTGTCTTCCTTCTTCTCCTTCTCGCTGTCGTAGCCTTGTTCTTCTTCATCGTAATCCCTTGTGACCTGCTTTGCCGAGAGAAAAAAAAGGAAGAGTAAAACTTGCCTTCCAAGCCCCTGCTGGCTCCGGGTCAGGGCTGCAGCAGGGCCCTGCAGCTGGGCAGGTTTGGAAACATACTTTCACATCCTTGTCACTCTCAGATTTCCGTTCTCGATCCTTCTCTTTGTCTTTGCTCTTTTTCTTCTTGCTGGTTGAGCGCTCCCTCTCGTCTCTACTTCTCTCCTTGTCTTTATCCTTCTTCTTCTCCTTTTTATGTCTACAGTGATAAAGCATGGAGAAGAATTAAAGCCACAACCACACCACCCATAGCTGTCACCCACAGTCCATTAGAAATCTGAAGGGAGAACAGCAGTGTGTAACTACAGCACACTGTTAACTCTCAAAAAATAACCCAGCAGCCCCATTTCCCAGCTCTGGAGCAAACCCAACCACCCAAAAGCAGAGTCTAAGAACAGCAACACACCAGCATTTTATGGAGCATCTCAAAGTTCCTCATTTGGGGAAGAGAGGACCACAGAATGCCCTGGCCCACCCAGAGGCCAGCTGGCCCCTATGGTACAGAGCCAAAGGGGCTGGGAATGCTCAGTACCTTCTATCATTCCCCCTGGAATTCCTCCCTTTTGGAGCTCCCCTGCTCCAGTTCCCAGCTGGGCAATCTTCCACCCAGGCACCACTTTATGCTGTAGCCAAGAGATCAACTGACCTTCTTGGAGACGGGGAGCGGGACATTTTCCTCTTAGGAGACCTGGGTTTTTTAGGTGACCGTGTTCCACTCCGGCTTCTTCTACGTCGTCTTTCTCTGCAGGAAAGAGACATCAAGGCTTTTTTTCTCTAAAGCTACAAATACACCTCTGGCTCAATAATGGGTATTTACTCCTGGCAGCCCTGCAAAGCCCTCCTGATCTGCAAAGTCATCTCCTGTTCTACCTTCATCTTCATGTACAAATATCTTAAACTGTACTGGGGACCCTGGCTCTTTCTGCAACCAGAAATAACTATTTGTCCTTGTTACTACTGCAAGTTCTTTTTGGAAGTGTTTTAAAAAAGAACAGAACACGTTTTGCTTGTATTTATTCCATAAATCGGGAAAGAGTTTAACAGTGACCTCAAAGAATCACATTCTCTGCTACAGAGCAAGCAGAAACTGTTCTAAGCCCAAACAGCACCTCCAGAAAACTACAGTCAGTATTAGGGAAAAAATAAATCATCTTATCAACATGGGTAGAGAGCATGTGTGCATTTGTGCATACACCCAATGTACCCACAGCAGAATCCTCATCCTGCCACTCACAATAATGTTCTTTTGATTAAAGTGGAAAAAAATGCTGGAAACAGCAAGGAAAGCTGTTGTGTCACTGTACCTGCTTGTGCTTCTTGACCGTCTGGTTGTGCTGTAGCTTTTGGGGGGAGTTTTAGAACGTTTCTTTTCTTTCTCTTCCTTCTTTTTATCCCTTTTAGTAAAATACAGATTTTAAAGTTTAAGTCATTGTCAAACTATTCAAGTAGCAGCCTCTCCTTTTGCTACGTAGGAAAACAAATGCAGACATGGTAACATGGGATAGTGTACACAGTTGAGTATTTCTGAGGCCAGTCACATTACAATGATGGCAACACAGATTAGTTACCTACAGCTAAATAAGATCGTAGCTCTTACAGCTTCTGCGTATGGACAGCAAAAGAATCTGCAAGCCCAGATGCTCATAGCTCCTGCTTTCCAGAGGCAGCTACTGAGGGATTTGGCTAATGCCTGCTGCATCTGCTGACTCTCAGGAAAAGCAGGTTATGCGTTTTTATGTAACCAACTGCACATGCAGAGGTCTGTTATTAATCTGTAAGGCATCACAAGAGACTGTGACTTTAATCTTGCCCTAGTGTTGGCTTTTGTGGGTGTTTTTTGTTTGCTTGTTTGGCCTATTTTTTTCCTAAATTAGCACAAAATGTAGTAAGTCACTGCTAGCAATTAGAACAGATTTACTGAAGCCATTACCTGGTTTTAGATGTGCTCCTGGACCTCCTGCTTCTCTCTCTGGAATGAGATCTTCTTCGCCTTGGACTTTTAGACCGCCTCCTGCTTCTTGATTTTGAATGGGACCTTCTCCTTGATCTGCTTCTTGACCGTCTACAAGCAGCACATTGTACATGGGAGTTAAATACAGGGAATTTTAATACACTATTCAAAATCCATCTGCCTCGTGCTCAGAGTATCATAATGCATAATGATACATGAATAAAGATACAGAATACAGAAAACAGCAAGAGTTGCATTGAGTCCACCAAGGAAAAAGGAAGTGCACAAATGTGAAAAGGCAAAGAAGAATGATGCTTCGATGATCTCTTTTTAACTCTCCTTGTAAGAAAATATCTTATTCCTCTTCTTATAAGAAAATACCAGGCCTATTGTAGAGGAAAAATGGTCTGTTGTGTTGAAATGTGAAGAAATTTTTAGAACACCAAACCAAATACAAGCCAGTTACTGAATATGCAAACAACAAAGTACAGATGGGAAAGCCATGGTTATAATGGCTTTGCACAGGCCACTGGCATGTGCTGCCTGATTGGAGCTGACAAGCCAACAGCATAAACGAGCCATATGTCTTCTAGTTTGGGTATTAGAACAGCGTTAAGATCTCTAGTCAGAACACCTGAACAGTCCTGATCTCCAAGTAAATCATAACCTAGAAAACCCTGGGAAAACTTTGGTCACACACTTCCACTAAGGTGAATG
This sequence comes from Pezoporus flaviventris, assembly GCF_033815535.1. Taxonomy (NCBI): domain Eukaryota; kingdom Metazoa; phylum Chordata; class Aves; order Psittaciformes; family Psittacidae; genus Pezoporus; species Pezoporus flaviventris. The sequence goes on along the minus strand of NW_026892607.1, from coordinate 2,666,457 downwards.
TGCTGCACATACTAAAACCAAACAGCCCAGCAAGTAAACATCTACGTACCTAAGAAACAGTGCTCAGAGAAGCCTCCTAGGACTTGGTTTTAAGACAAATTATAACTACCACATGAGCACACTGGAAAGAGACTGAAGACAGAACAGAGGTTTAAGGACAACAGCTTAGGTGTTCGCAGTAGTGAAGGCTGCGCAAAGCCAAGGCTCTGGGCTGAGATGTTTCTTATCTAATACAAGCAGCCACTGATTGCTAAATAAAATCAGTCCAAGCATTGCACAGTGTCCTGAAGGTCCTTCTGCAGTAGTCTCAGGTACTTCTGACGTACTTTTTGCCATCAGCTCTCTCCCACACTAACAGTCTAGCCAGATCATGGCCTCAGCTTTCTCCAACCATCTGGCAGCCTCCAGGAGTGAAGCGTCACTTTCCAAGAAGGATTTTTGAAGGCACTATTTCAGCCATGTGGGGTTTTTATAGGGCAAACAAGCTGACTACCTGTGTCTAGATGAAGAAGGTGTCCTCCTCCTCCGCGAGCGTGACCTCGACCTTGAATGCCTTCGTTTTTCATCTTTTTTGTCTGGAGGTTAAAAAAGGAAAGCAAAGTAAAAACCACAGTGTTATTTTAGTATTCAAAGAGATTTTATAAAAGAACAAGTTGAGCTTCACGCCACAGAAATAACCAAGATAAAGAAAACATAAGGAATATTTTGGAAGTAAGGCTTATCTAACCTTTTCCTCAGAAGACAACACAAAGAATTCATACGATAAAGATGTGTGTGACATAAAACCAACATACTGCTTTATGCAAAACTGAAGAAGCCAAAATTCAGAAGATGTTTAATTTAGCAGATTTAAAAGGTAAGAGCTGCAGGGCACTGAAAAGCCTTGGTAAGATCTCAGAATCTGCCACTTTGTGAAGGGCTAAAGAACCTCTGAAATCACTGTTCTGAACTTCCCACAGAAAGCCTGAAGCAAAGCAATCAGCACGGTTTCTGGTGTAACAGAAGAACAGGAGCTCTGTTCTTTCTTGAAAGCAAACAGGAGGCTGGAAAACTGTATTTTCAGTGTTTCAAGTTCCTGCTTCTCAGATCTGGTGGGTCTTACATTTGTGGATGAACTGCTGCATCTTCTTCTAAAATAAAATCTACTGAAATCAGCTACAGAAAAAAGAATCATTTACAAACTTCCACAGATCAGGAGTTAAAGAAAGGAAATCATCCCCACGCACAGGAATCACCAGGATACCAAGTGGTTAAGTCACTTGCTGTTTCCAATGAAGTCTCAGAGCTGGCACTATGAACTTCCACCAGGGGAAGCTCAAGCATTTTTCCATCTTCAGACAAAGGGAATTTGGGGAAAAACCAAGAGACCATTAATTCCCTGCAACATTCGGCAGGACACACGCAGCATTCACACTATGGGACAATTAAAAACCTGTCAACCATACATTAAGTCACTATAGAACATGAAAGCATTAAGCCAATATTTTGCAGACCATGAGCTTTTATCATATACTACAGCAAAACTGCCTCTTGAAGTAAATGAGGCATTTAAAATTACCTGGCTCAATAGCAGCAGAAATTAATGACTGTGCTTCTCGTACTCTTTTCATAGCTTCTTCTATTTCTTTACTGGAGGTATCTGATTTCAGACTTGGGGAAACAAGACCTGCAGCTACATGGTTCAACCTGGGAAATAAAAAAAGGAATTTTAGTAATTCCGTGTCAATGAATCCAAGAAATACAGCCTGAAGCCTATTCAGAGTGACTGATCTAAGTGAATCAGTACCTGCCCACGCTTGTCACCACTTAGATAAGAGGGTAATAAGTCTAACATGTGGTATCTGTGCTGAAAACAGCAGCACAAGATATAGCACCTATAGCTCTTAGAATTCCAGTCAGCCATAAAGAGCAGGAAGCTTTGTGTTGGCTTGCACAGGTAAGTTTCTAATGACACCTTTCAGAACACTTGTACAGCACAATTTCAATTCTTAACACCTGAAAGAACAGCTCCATGGGTGACAGCGTGTAACACAGCAGAAAGTAAGCTTCCATTTTGATAAGCCACACTGGGAAGTCTACAGTGATGAAATCTGCAATTCAGAAGATGTGCTCTACAAGGTGGCTTTGAAGTCAGGTGTACTGGGTATATCTAATCCATTATCTTTGTTAACTGTTTTGCTCAATCAGCTATGCAATCTCTGCTTACAGAAATATCAATTTACAATAGGGAATAATATGCCAGAACAGTATTAAAAAAGAAGATGGGTCACCTGGCATAGAATCCTATCAGACAATGGTTTGGGCTGGAAGATACATAGCTTTATCACCTGGTTTAGAGGAGATGGCTCTGACAACTTAAAAACACTGAACAGCCAAACAGGGCTAGAAGTTGTTTAGCTAACAGAGCAGCAAGGCAAGCAATACTTGCTGAAGCTGAGAGTTGAAAGACTTCCCTCCAAAGCTCCCAGCAATTTGCAGTACCAGGGCTTTCTGAGGCAGATTTGGCTTCTTTGCTTTTAGAACATTTCTCATCTACTCATTTGTCTAACAGCTTTTTTCTCTAGTGTATTAACTGGTATCGTTCCATGGATGCAAGGCTGAATCATCTTCAGTTCCTCCCCCTCTTCTCTCTACCACAGAGAAGAGTCTGCACAAGATCCCCAAGTCACGAGTTTTCTCCAACCTTAATTAGATCCAGCAGGACAAAGACTGGATACTGAATCACAAAAGACATTCCCATAATCCAGTGTATTGCAATTCAAAGATTTGTAAACACTGATGCTTACTTTGGATCCACTGTGCTCATAAGTTTTAGTAGTTGATCTGCTGCAAGAGACTGTGAGGAGAAACAAAAACAACAGTTAAAACCATGTTGGAAGATGTGTGTGCTTAAGAGGATCATCTTCCCTGAATGTATCCTTAGCAGCAGCTGAAGCAAAAATCTCTACAGATAAAAAAGACCAAACCAAAATACTCCCCAAACAAGTTCCAGACAAAAAGTTCCTGGACAGAATCAAAGCCCTTGAAAATAAAAATGCACTCCTGGTATTTATGAGTTATTTCTCGGTTACTTCAAGAGAATGGAAATCTCATTAAAGAACAAACTTACCTGTCCATGGGAAGTCCCCAGTGTCAATTTATAAGCAAAAGCTTCTTTAATCTAAAAATTCTATGACAGTTGGTCACTTCCTGTACCAGTGGTATTGTAACAACATGTTTAGTCCCCACTAATTTCTTCATACGGAAGCTGCCTTGCGTTGAACCCAAACACTTTTGTTACATTCAGCTGCTTAATGAACAAGGGAAACAACCCTTCCTCATACCAGCTGTATTTTATTTTATTATCACCATATTTACTTGTTACTACACATGGCATGCACAAAGACAATGCTAAATGATGGATTCCTTAGCAATGCACTGAATTATTACTACTTCTTGTACCTGTAAAACATGTTTGTTCTCCATACACTATTTGGTTCCTATATCTTAAGTATTAACCCAATATAACTCACTATTACTTAGCACTTAAAGTCTGCTTTTATTTATTTTTTAAAAGACTACAGTCTAACAAAGTCTCTGTATTTTCTATACCTACAACATTAAAAACTCAAGCAGTCTCTATTTACTATAAGTACAGTTTCACAGCTTGGTAACGACACACGTGTGAAGTGTTTCACTACTAGCCCCAGACTATTTTTTAGGTCCCTCTGGCATTTAATTTGTACTCCTACAGATACTACTTATTCCAAACAACAGAAAAAACCATCACTGGATTTTTCAGTGGCTGTTAAACTGATATAAATGAAAATTACTTTACAACAGAAGAGGGTAAAAAAAAGAGAAGTGTTCATATACAAGCCTGCTATGCCAAGAAACAAGACTGCATTCTATAACAATTCTGAGGAGTTTAAAGAACCCGCAGCCTGTGCAATTACATTCAGCCAAGCATTTCATAAAAAGTAGTATTTTTTACCACTTTTTCAAACCTAAGTATAGCATTTCCAGATCTCCAGCTTGTTATTTAATATACTGATGAACCCTAAAGCATCATGTATGATAACTGAACTATGTAAGAGACAATAAAGAGAATGTTAAGAGCATGGGACATACCTGAGAGTTTAAGTTTGCCCCAGGAAGCCCAAGAGCAGCTAGGGCAGGATCAAGAGCAGGAGCTCCTAAAGCAGCTAAAGGAACAGCACCAATCTGTAACAAAGGTAGCAATTAGACAAAGCCATATTCAACTGGTAAAAAGCTGTTGGATTGAGATTCCCAAGCCTTAGACATGTGAAAATGTGAACTGGGGTTTCCTCAGGCTTCTAGCTACAGGAAACATTATACTAAGGTTAGCCAGAATATTTCAGTTTTCCCTATCCAGGTATTCCAAAGCTTAGTATAGGAAAGATTCTTGCTCCTATAAATACTCTAAAATGAAGTTCTGTTTCCTCTGCATCCCAATGGGTGAGTCAAGGGAAGTAAAAAAAGCAGAACGTTTCAGTACAGTCAGGAAATGGTTTAAAATGAAGTTGTTTTCCAGTGCTAAAATGAAACAATGCCAACAACCACATATCTAAATCAATTTAGGATTTAAATGAACATGTTTTATATTAAAAGACAATATTATTACATATCTGCAAATTTCTCTAGTTAGGTTAAAACTACAAAATGGGTTGAAAAACTACTAGAAGAGTAAGTAGGATGATGGTACAGGTCTGAATTCCTTAAATTAATCTAGAAGCCTCATAAAGAACCTGATTTTTGGCCATTTGAAGTGAAATGATCAAAACACACAGTGAGATTAAACCCAGGTGATCTCATGTTAACCAGCTCTGTGCTGTCACTGTGAGGGCTTGCTCTCCCTTCATTCCATCCTCTTCACTGCCTCCTTCCTGACAGCTCTGGCACTTGAGACTCATTAGTCAACCAATTCAACCCACCGAGGAGTCAGAGAACATACTTTTGTGGCTACATCCCACTATCACTATAGCTCACTAAAGAATCTGACAAGCTCCAGAGCCAGTGTGAAAGCAGCAGCAAGAGCATGTAGTCAGGAGCAATGCAGTGGAACCTTACCCTATCTGACAGGGAGTTTTCCAGTTAGCTGGTTTCTTGCAACTGTACAGGCTCCTCCCTGCAGTTTGAGAGTAAGATGTCCAGCTCCCAGTAACAGTCAAGAGGAGCTGCATAACCAGCTTTCAAGATGTATGTGAAAAAAAATTACCATCCATCACAATTATCCATAAAATGCATGTGTTAAACAGATTCTACCATTAAGTGGATTGGGAGTAGGCTAGGATTCAGGTTACAGAACTAAGATTAAGGTGGTTCAGCAATCATTTTCAGGAATTTACATATACAGGTTTTGATTAAACTCATCTTTAAGATGGTGTTTTTTTCTTCCACGCCCTTCCTCGAGTTTCAAAGCTAAACTTCAGGCTTTTCCCTTCATATATGGTTTAAGAGACCTGAACAACTCAATGTCAAATGTATCTTCCATGCAATCAGAAATCCTAACAGAAGCTATACAAAGAAAATATAAGCACAAGCTTAAGAAGTAGATTTGGGAACTGTTGAATTAATGAAGCTTTATTCTTATTAATTTGCTTCTTGTACTTTTATTTTGTCTCTAATAAGATATGTGCTTTGACTGAAACTATTTCCGTGATGTATTATTCTTAATGTTCATCTTCCACAGGAATTCTTGTGTATTTAGATAACAAGCAAATACCTTTAATACTCCAGCTGAGGGGAAAAATTGTATCTCCACAGCATGTCAACCCCTTGAATTTCACAAATGTAAAGCCTACAAGATCTCTACTGCTTGTCAAATCTGTCTTTAAGCACAGAATGGAGAAAAAAAAAAGGATGAGAAAGAGATATAAACACAGGGGCCCTGAGAAACCAGAGGCATCATATTAGGGAAATAAAAGTATCCCATCTACCAACTATCATAATTTAGCCACAATTCACAAGAGGCAGCTGTAACAATCCAAGACACATAAACTAAAGCATTCTAGGAATAGGCATTAGTACACAGAATCATAGAATTAACTACATCAGTCTATTTGTCCTGGAAAAAAACCCAACAGAAGTAAGTTAGAATCAACCAGGATACATCCAATCATTCGCATTAGCTTTAGCCTGACAGGAAATGGGAAGCCTACCTGAGAAAGTGGGTTAGGAGTAGGCAGGAGTCCACCTCCAGGCAGCAGACCTGCCACAGCATTAGCTGGTGCCAAGAGAGACAAAGCCTTAGTCTCATCAGGAATAACTCCTGCAGAGAAACAGCCTTGCATTAGAGTGCATTCCATTTCAAAGGCAGAAAATACACAAAAACACCCAGAAAATGTCTCCCTGATACACCACCTGAGTTTGTTGAAAGTACTTATGTTGGCTAAAATACAAAGCTCGTTGTCTATTAATATTTATCATTAAATTTTTTTGTCAGAATGCAACTTCAATGTGTGACAATTTGACTGTTCCTTTTTCTCTACAAATGGTTAAGTTTCTAGAGCAAAAAAATAGCACAATACACACTACTTTTTTGTTAACACTGCCAAGATTTCATCACCTGTACTCGATTTTTAAGTCATGAACCAAACGTAAGCAAGCACAGTCGGTTCTCCAGGGGTGTGCTCTCAACTTTCAAAAGCTGTTTTATGAACAACGACTCGTGTCGGCTGCTTCACTATAAAGCACACAGAAAAATCAAGATACACAAGACAAAAAAAGTTTGATTTAGGGGTTAATAATATGGTACAGTTCACTAAGTTTGCTTTTACACCTACCATATAAATTTTGTAAAACTTAAAAGAGAAGGTATGGAAATATTTTTGGTTGAATCAAGCGTAGGGCTTTTGCTGACTTGTCAAATGAAAATGAAAGTCTCTGCAGATCTTCAAATACACGCTCTGTGTGTGTGTCTGAGGGTGGATGGGTGCATACATACAGGATATTGTGGCACATTCCTTACCTGTGCAGTAAAATGCATTTGTTCCAGTATGTGCCATGCTTATTGTACCAAGAATGCTGCTACATACTGCCATTTCAGTAGAAACTTCTGGCCCAAAATCTTGCAGCCAACTAAGACAAGTGTCTTATTTTACTGCCTGCTCTGCACATACAATTTTAAGGGTCCTAGCATGAAACAAGTCATTATGCAGGTGGTTTTTATTCTATCCAACAGCAAAAGCCCTATACAGATGGATTAATTTGTTAATGTGCCCAAGCCCCCAAAATGAGAGTTCAATAAAACAATTTTACTATATATTTGCAAATACCAGTAGTGTTTCTGTAATACACATTAAGAAACTGCATCTCATCATAAAACATACAATATGTACAGGGCACTTAAGAGAAACTGGATAAGCTGCAGAAGAAAACTGTTGGGTGGTATTTTCAGCAGGGCCTGGTATATAGTTCAGGCTGAACCAGGGAAAAGAACTGTAAAACACAACAACAAAAAAGAAAAACCACTGTTAAATAAAGGTAATGGTTCCTTCCACCTATACTGAGAAGTGCCGATAATATAAACAAATGTATAATACACAGCACTGTTATCTTGCTTGTGTCATTGAGCGGTCATCAATTTAGATACCCAAAGTTATGGAGGGAGAGGGGGGGAAAAAGGTCATTTAGATAAAGGGCATTAACGCATCAATATATTAACATACCTACAGAGAGATTATGGGGGAATTTTGCATGCAAAATTATGGCTCAGAGCATATTTATAAATTACAGCTAAACATTTCAAATTAGTGCAACTACAACATTTCTGGCATCTAAATATAAACCCTCAGACTTATCTTGAGACACCTCATAGAAGATCTGCATCCATTAAAAAAAAAATCATGCATCTGATCCTCTAATTGTTTTTCTTTAAAAAGTATTTAGAAATAAATAAACTACAGTTCAAAAAAAAAAAAGCAATGAGGCCCCTCACCAGTTAATTTTCATGCTTCAAGAGCTTTTTATACTGCTGCTTTGTTAGAACCATGAAATACTGCATGAATGTGTAGAAATGAAAGAAAAAGAAACAGACAAAAGAAACAAACATTAACCAAAGAACCTAAATATCCCCCCCAGCCACCTTTAATCTTAAAGAGTTCCTTCCGAACGTAGGAATAGCACAGTGAAAATGACAAATACTAGACCTTACCGTAGACTTTGTGTATAGTTCTATAACACAAAGCAACAGCCAACACCAAACTGTGTATGCTAAAACTGGAGTGCGCTTGTGGTATAGGGGATAATTATTGCGCTAAACAGATAATAAACATTTACTTTAGTGACAGGTAATATTCATACAGAATTATCACAACAGAAAATAGAAGATCAAAGGGCCCAGTTCAGCACAGTAGTTAAGCATATGCCTGGCTTTAAGCACATGAGCAATTTCACCATGGTGTTAAGAATCTTGCTGTATCGTGCTTAAGTAGCTTGTTGAATTGGACTCTGGCAATTTGCATTGGCAGGGAAAACTATATTCCAATATATGGACAGGAGCATACGGTTACAAAACCAAGGGGTATAACTTTATTGGCTGAGTGTATCTCTTGTGATACACCACATCGTTCTGCACCCCTAGAGCACCAGAGGAAATAGGCCACAAGGAGCTCCTGGATTTTAAACAGGCCCGTTTAAATATTCTATTTGTTCATTACTTTGTTTTCTTTACACAATCTGAACCATAAGTACTGGGCAGATTTCTCTATGTGCCAGATTTATACACCATTGAGCACAATGGACAAAGTCAGACTGGTTTTATCCTTATTGGTCAAGTTAAAACACTAACGTTCTGCACCACGGGCCTTGGTGATTGTTTCAGTTCTGACTCAAATGGTCTGCTGCTGTATCACGTTTTAATACAAAGACAAGGACAAGATGCCTTTCAACTACATTATTACACCTAAACTAGCAGAAGCAGTAACTCAATGGTAATTTTAGAACATGTTCTGTGCTCTCAAAAAGCAGCATGTTTCAACCAAAGGTCATGCTGCAGAGTCCTATGTTCCATAAATTAAGTTTCCGTAACATTTAAGTTTAAGTAATTACAAAGATAAAACAGCTCCCCAGGCCTCAAAAGACAGCCTACAGCATTATAATGTCGTGAGCATAGGTCTGAACCCAGGCCATGTACCAGATTTGTTGCTGTAGCACAATTTAATCTACAGAAGATTTTATTTAACTCAAGCAATCAGGGAAAATCCATTAATTCAGAAGTAAATCAAGAAACAGTACAATGGATATCAGTTACTTCTAAAGCAAGTCTAGAAGAGTTTAATAAGACTTCTGCAAGAAGAGGTGTCTTCTCAGCACTTTGTTTTTAAGGTAAGTTCCAAAAACCCTGCTCATTGCCTTTCAAATTACTGTAACACCCTAAAACGTAAAAATAAAAAGAAGAAGAGAAAATGTAGTTAACAAGTGGTTACACCAGGAAAACACTTGGGGACTTGAGTGCTTGCTGGCCTTTAGTTAATGTCTAGAATCCCCTGTAGCTGCAGAGGACCCACTGTTTTTCAGTCATCTGGAAGGGCTTTGCATTTGCCTTCTCCACTACAAAAATCACACACACAAATAACAGAGAGAAGAGTTTATTATTTAGTGAAATTCTATAAAATATATCAAAGGATGAACAAGAAAACTTGGAATAAAAAAAAACTAGTCCCAGTGCCCATTTGGCACCTCTTGGAGATCTAATTTCAAATTACACCGTAATTATTCAAACCCTTGGTATACTGGACTTATAAGGAGAGTGAGTGCCTTTTCAGGGAAGTTCCCAAATAAATGCAGTGGCAGAGTATCTCAGAGAAACATTGCTCTACTCTCCCATGCGCTCTCATGGAGGGAGAAGCCATTCTCATGAAGAGATTTTTATCTATGTGGAAGTGGCAAATAATTATTAAGGCAAAATTTCCTTATAACATGGACCTGTTTGCGTAAGTCTGTTTACAGAAACGTCTCATTGAGACTGATAAAAAGCAAAATTTGCAAAAAATTCTGCCTAAAACGTTCATATTCTAAACTTAAAGACACACAAAAGCAGTTCAGAGTTAAACTTTCCACTTTCATTCAGTGTCATTAAATTAAAAACTATTTAATCCATGGGGCAATGGCAATATACCAAGGGTTTCAAAACATTAATTATCTTTTATGCTTGACGTTTTACTAATCCTCATTTTTGTGAACTATACTGGAATAAAATGCCCCATACAGGGGCTTCATAGGCCATTAAACAATTCACAAACCTTCTGCATACGGTACGACTATCAAGGCTCTGTCAACGAATACAGTGTTTGTCAGGTGCTGCGCCACAACTGCCGAGTCGGGGTCATGGAACTTTACAAAACACACACGTGATGACACAGGCAAAGGAGAATCACTGCAAGAGAAGGAAATCAGTTACTGAGGTGGAAGCAAATCTGACACTGTGAACCTTGTAACCTCTACCGTCTCCTCACTTTGACCAGTCCAGGAAGTCACAAGGGACCACAGGGCACTTCTCTATGCAAGAACACAACTTCAGGTTTTGTACCAAACATCATTTTGATTGACCACAGATATAAAACTACACTGCATGAAGCCAACTCACTGCAAAATTGCAGGAACATTTTTACTGCCTCACTTGTAACTGGACATTAACTCTACTCTGCACAATGCATCTATGACCAGTCACCTAAATGCAAGTTAGTTTTCATGACCTGTCTGTGAGAAGGGAAGGAAAACTTTGCTCAAGAAAGGTAAACCAACTTATATTATCTATACCACTTAACAAAACTAGGGGGTTTACACTCTCTGCTTTAAACCCCAAATTACTCATTAAAGTAAATGATGAAACAAAGAGGGCAATGATTTGAAAACTGCTATGATTTTACTTATCAACACATTTTCATAAAAGCTCATAGACCAAACTTTTTCACGCTGCTTCTCAAACAAGAGAAACTGCCAAGTTCATTCTGAAGGGATGTAGCACATGTCTGTCATTCCACATTAACAGAACTAAACACAAAGCTCAAGCAGCTCTGTAGAGACCTCTTTACAAGACAGAGGCCTGTACCTTACAAGAGGTAAGTAAGTCTGTACCTACTCCACAGCTCAAAACGAGTGTCTGTCAGAAGAGCTGTGTAAGACACCCCCAGACATGGAAAATCCAAAAGAGAACGCAAAGGTTCCGAGTTACTTGACAATAACCCAGAAATAACTACTTCCTACACAATAGGAGGGAATTGTAGGACACAACTGTGAACCCCAAACCCCCTTTCCTGAAACCAAACCAAACCCTCCAAATCAGAGGCAGAAATCAACCTGGTAAAGGTCCAAAATGGGTTTCAAAGTACATATATCCTTAAAATGGTTCAAATTTTGCTTTAATCAGACATATAAACTAAAATACAGCAAGACAAATTGTTACACAGACACAACTTTGTAGCAGAGGAGTTAAAAGCTGTCTCCAGAAGGTACAGGGCAGGCACTGAAAGTTGTAGCAAGTCCTAAGACATTAATTCACAGGAGTCCAGAATACACGCACTGTTCAGTGCTGCCCTCAAGTACCAGAAGTACAAATTAGCCTAAAGGAGTAGCTCTGATACTGATCTTGAGGACAAAGATCTCCCTTTGCTATCTAGATTCCCAGAAGCAGTTATAAGACTAGCACTTCAAACCACTGCCAAAACAATGTTAGCAACTAAGGTTGAAGATCCTCAATCCAGTCATTATGACTAAAAGCACTGAGAGAGTTGTCAGAATTCAGGACAAAGGAGAATGACTTCGATATCAACAAGAAAGATATCCAAGTTCTATTTTTGTTAGTGCAAATGCCAAAACCTCTCTAAGCTTCACCACCATAGCCTCAGCCCAACGTGCTAGTTACACAAACTCCAGACCTGCCTTCAACGTCTACCAGATCACTTTACTGTACTTTAAATTTAACCAGATGTGAAAAACTAGATTGGAGCCAGTGTATGGCAGCTTTTAAAATCTTAAAATTAGAAACATCCATCTCATCCAACATCTTGCAGAGTTAATAAACTGGAAAGTAACAGCTAAGTGATAAATGGCACAAAGAGAGACAAATGGAAACTATTAGCTCTTTTGTATCCATAAATACGCAGCAGCTTGCCAAAATGGTGCCTCTTAACCATCTGCATAAAACCCAAAGAAGCATTAGCTTTAACAGAACCACAGTGGTAAAATTTGAAAGCAAAGTAAATCAAGAAGTTACAGTATATCTGAATTATGTATTAATCTAAGGTCTAAAACCCCAATTTATTACATAAATGCAGTACAATATTTTCCACATTCTTAAAATGTCTGTTGTAACAGAGTAGATGCTGTTTGTAGACACAAGTGCTACCAGGTACTAACCTGTACAGCCAGCTGAACATACAAAACCAACTGAACACACACAAGGCTATGCTTATGCAGCCTGACATTTAATATAAACCACTGTATTTCGTTTTTATAAATGTATTTTCAGTCACTCAAAAATCCAAGCTGTGGCTGAGTGAAATTCAGCAGAACAGAATGTTCTCAGCAGTTACCAAAAAAAGGCCATCATTATTCTAATTCACCAGAGAGTAAAAATTCAGTAATTCTCTCCCAGGTACCATGCCTCTGAATGCTAAGGCATACGATTTACTGGGGTTGGTGTCTGAACAAGGTACTAAGCCTGAAGTACAGGAGATGCTGAAGCACAGCGGATACACAGGGAAGCCTGATCTTCGCCCTACAATCTCTTAACTACTCACTCCTCATATTGCAACCAGCTTCTTAAATCTGTGTTAAGTGATATTTCAGCCAATACATAAACACTACTACTTACATAAAATCAGGCTAGAACCAGGCTGGAGTGAAAAGACTGTCCATGCAAGAGATGTTCTTCCATATTACCATGTTGACTGGATGGAAAGCAACAACACAGAAACCCAATAAACCCCTACTCCATGTGCTTCACTCGGCAACAGAAATTGTCCCCCTCTTCTCAGCAGACTAACTACATGTGGCAATTACAAGTAATGCCAGTATTCTGAGAAGAGTCCTCATATAACTTTCATCAGCAGTTTTAGACAAGGCAAAAGATCTTGGGAAGTAGCGTTCAAGCTGGATGAGGCTTGGAGCAACCTGGTCTAGTGGACTGGGCTGTATGGGGAGAATGGAAAGAATGTAAACCCCACAGGTTGAGATAAGAACAGTCCAATAACTAAAGTATAATGCAAAACTACTATTATTATAATAATGATAAGGGAAGGGAAAAAAAAAACCAACAAAAACCACAAGCGATGCACAATACAATTTCTTACCACCCACTGACTACTACCCAGCCTGATCCAAGCAGCAACTGGTCCCTTCTGGGTGACTCCAACAAGTTTCTATACTGGGCGTGATATGCTGTGGAACACCCCTTTGGCTAGTCTGGGTCAGGTGTCCTGTCTCTGCTTCCTCACAGCTTCTTGTGCCCCTTCTTACTGGCAGAGCATGAGACTGAAAAGTCATCAGGGTAAGTGCTACCAAGCAGTAACTAAACCATCGGTGTGCTATCAGACTAAAGTCGAAAACACAGCACTGCACCAGCTACTAGGAAGGAGAAAAATAACTGTTACAGCTGAAACCAGGACAATATGCTAAACAGAAAACAGCTTATGTATATACGCGTGTATACATACACTGCTTTAAGAGGAAAAAAACCCACACTCTCAAAAATCCATACCTTCCCCTCTTCCATTCCGCCTACCACGGAAGATGAGCCATATGGAACTCAATAAGGACAGGAACCAGGCAACTGAGTCAGGAAAGAACAGAAGATGGAGGGAAGAAAGGTCTTGAGGAGGAAAAATGGAAGAAGTCACAGAGCTGGCTGCTGACTGAATGTGTGACAGGAAGCTGAGGTGTACATGAAGGGTGTAATAACTGATTAGATAAATTGGAATAAGGAGATGGATGAGGGGAGAGAAAGAGAAACGCAGACAAGCTCAGGAAGTCATATCTGATCTGGAAGGCCAGCAGAATAAGGAACTTCTACAGGGGACAGCGGAATCAGACTGACCAAGAGAAAGATGAAATAGAGAGGTAAAGCAATAGCACCGGTTACTCAGAAACACTGCAGCAAAGAAGAATCCCACTATAATCTGGGACATAGATTCAGACTATGGAGAGAATTTATAGATTATAATTTATATCCTGTAACACCCCCCCCCCCCCCCCAAAAAATGAACACGAAGGGCAGGGTAATGTCAGGACTTGAAGTTTAAAGGAGAAGGAATAAAAAAAGGCTTTATGAGAAACAGATAAAGAACCTGCCACTATTAAAAATACAACCCTCTTTGGTATGAAATGAAACCAGAGACTGTAAAGCATCCCAAATTCAGATCCCTGAGCATCTCGGTGGAAACCCACAGCGGGTCTAGAGGTGCCCCAGCATCTCCATATGGACAGCGACACAAAGGAAATGACACAAAACCTCCTTAAAAAAACAAGGTTAAAAATTAACCCCAGGCCCAAAAAAGTGCCTGGTCCAGGATAAGCTGCACAACCTTTATATATGGTTTTCAAATATGCTATTTTTCCACCAAGACGTACATTCTGCAATGAAGATATATGTTCAACAGCTATTCAGTATTTTCTGCATCTTTTATGCAAGGCCTATTCAGTTACACTGTATTTCCTGCTCCTTATTGAGTTCTTCAGTGGCTTTCCTATAGTTGTAACTTTACTAAGGAATCTTTACAATATCCCTACAAGACAAATAAGTATCATCCTCCTCTCTCATTCAGGACTTTGAAATACAAAAGACCAAATGTTTCAAGTAATTTTTGGTCACCCAATTTGAGGTATCTGGCACCTGGCTTAATGGAGTTATTTGCATCTTGTTGCCTTTTCTCCCTTGGCAAACTGCCTTCACCAACACAGCTATAAGGCAGCCAGCTGGTATTTTTTATATAAACCAGCAAGTCTGCCTAAAGACTGGTATCTGCTAGTATCAAGCATTACAGCTACTGGGGTATAGCCATCTCTTCTCCCATAACCCATCTCTACAACACATCCGTCCATCACTGGCTTCTCTCCAGTACACAGCCCAAGACAGATCTATCGCCTGCGCTGAGTAGGGCCCCATGGGGCTGGGGTTTCATTACACATTCGTGCAAAGGAGACAGACTAAGAATGTACAGACAGTCTGAGGGATGGTAGGAAGAGAGCTTTGGATATGGGGATTTTTTTGTAGAGCACTTCATTCCAATACCACAAAAGTAATCCTCTAACAGACTGATTAGTACGTATCTACAACATTTCAGAAACAGAATTTACCTAGAACAACATTCCTTAAAATAGAAAGCAGAGCATCAAGTAACTGCATCTGTTTAAAGATTAATTACTTTGCTGGCTGCCAAGCATTAACAGTTCTGCCATTTAAGTTATCCCAGCTAGTATCACAGCTCTCATGTCTTTAAGTGTCCCTCCATTTCAGTCACACATACATTCCATTTCCTTCCATGCTTCAATTTCCAATGTGAAACCACCAAAATCCAACCCAAAGTGCAAAACTGCACAAGACCAGAAATGCTGTTTCAAAATGTGCATACATAACCAGCCAGCAGGATGGGCGAGCCTTCCTGGGCTTGTGCTAGAAGGGACTGAAGCTCAGTGATGAATAAGACAGATCTTAGCAATAACTACCACCCCCCCCTCCCCCCCATAAAAAATCCAGAGAGTTTTTGGTATTAAAAATAATTGACTGCTTCCTTGTTTGATTTTTCTCCACTCAATGCTCACTCATCATGGCATAATACATATGCAAAAGATCAACATATGACATTACAGTCTGTAAACCACATGAAACTGTCATGACCAAAACCAATGTTAACACCTAATGAACATAATAAAAGTGCATTATTTGTATATTAGCGATTACCTGCCCACTTTGCACGGAATTCTTTGCAAGGAAGGCATATTTCTGTATCTAAAAAAGTAGGTTTATGGCCAACTGCCTATAAACGGTTGTGGAGGTTAAGCAGGCAGCAGAGGTTAGCTGGCCAGCCAAGAACAGAACAGCTCCTAGAGAGCAATCGGCACGTGGCAGGGAGAATCCCGCCTGGAATGACATATGTAAAGTACTGCCTTCTCCCCACACTCGTACCTAACGCATTAGGTGAATAATCGCAGTTGTGGTAAGAACACAACCTCCTGCTAGTGCCCCGCAAGTTGGGGGGGGGGGGGCAAGAGCGCGGCTCGCTCCGCTCCATTCCCGGCGACGGGCACGGCGCTGGCCGAGGCGGGCTCTCTCCGCCCGGGGGCCGGCAGCCGCGGCGCGGCGGGCCCCGCTGCGGGCCGCCATGGGGAAGGGAGGCGGGCGCTGGCCTGCGCTGGGGGAGGGGAGGGCGGAGGCGGCGGCCAGGCCGCGAGGAGGCGGAGGAAGAGGCCTGCTCCCGCCGGGGAGAGACAGAGAGAGGGAGGGGAAGGCCCGCACTCACTCGGGGGGGAAGAGGCGCAGCTCCTCGATCTTCCCGAGGAAGCCGAAGAGCGTCCGCATCTGCTCGGAGCTAGCGCTGGGGGAGACGTTAGTGACCTGGATCACGTCGGTGCCACTGCTGGAAGCCATCGCGCCGCCGCTACAGACACAGCGGGGATGGGGAAAGGAAGAAAGGGGAAGAGCGTGTTATGCCCCAGCAGCCACTCGCTGCCGCGCCCCGAGTCCGGCCCGGCCCGGCCCCGCCACCGCCGCTCAGGACCCGCCGCTGCCTCACCAGCCTGCCTGGGCCGCAGTATCCCACAATGCACCGCCGCTGCACCCCCCCACGCCCCACCGCGCAGGCGCATTGCCCCCGGCCCGCGCCGTGCGCAGCGCCACCGCGCAGGCGCGTGTCCCCGGCCTCCCTCGGGAGCGCGCGGGGCGGGAGGGCGCATGCGTAGACCGGTGGCGGCGGGAAAGGCCGCTGCCTCAGCGGCTTTGAGGGAGCTCTCTGGGCTCTTACGGGGACAGGGAGCGTTCAACATCGCCTGTCCCATGTGCCGGTAACACAGCAGCTCATCCAGATGGCTCCCCAGCTTCCAGAGCGCTCCGGGTTAGTCCTCAGAGGAGCTGGTCTGTCTCGGAGGCTGCTGTGTTGCTAAGTGCGCTGCACAAGGTGTTCCAGATGGGCTTGGTAATGCTGCTTGTTCCTTCAGAGCTGTAAGCGTAAAACTGACATGACTTTGACAGGCTAGGTCAATCGGCACATGAATTGTATTCACATGGAGATGAGTGGAATAGGTGTTTTGTTGCCTGGCTTCACTGAGATGAACGTGCTTTGAGTGCTCTGTGTTCTGTTCTAGCAATATACTGTAAATAAAACAATCATAGAACCATGGAATGGTTTGGGTTGGAAGAGAGCTTAAAGCTCATTGTCGTGATTTAAGCTCAGCTGTAAATCATGCCATCGCTCTCTCACTCCCCCCTTTCCCCTGCTCCCCGAGGGATAAGAATGTAACTCCCACAGGTTGAGATCAGAACAGTCCAGAAACTAAGGTATAACACAAACCACTGCTGCTACCACCAATGATAATAATGACAAGGGGAGTAACAACGGAAGAGAATACAACCGCTCACCACCCGTCAACCGATACCCAGCCCAACCCCAGCAATGAACTAGCCTTTCCAGGTAACTCTCAGTTTACATCCTGGGCATGACGTGCTGTGGTATGGAATACCTCTTTGGTCAGTTTGGGTCAGGTCCTGTCTCTGCTTCCTCCCAGCTTCCCCTGCTCCCTGGCAGAGCATGAGGCTCACAAAGTCCTTGGTCAGAGTAAACCTTACTGAGCAGCAACTAAAACCATCGTTGTTATCAGCACTGTTCCCAGGCTGAAAGTCAAAACCACAGCACTGCACCAGCTACTGAGAAGGACAAAAAGTGACTGCTGCTGCTGATCCCAGGACACTCATCCAGTTCCAACCCCTGCCACAGGCAGGGACACCTTCCACTAGAGCAGGTTGCTCCAATCCCCATCCAGAGGCTTGACCACTGCCAGCGATGGTTACTTGAAATCTTCATACAAAACTGGGGTTTCCAGCTGTGTTTTATTTTAATACTCAGATGAAAGAGAGAGGAGACAGAAAAAGGGAATTACAGAGCAGCAGTAGAAAGCTAATGAGGCCAAAACCCTTCCTCAAGTGTTAGCGCCTGAAGCAGGACAGTTTCTTGAGTCACATACTTATTTACCTAACGTATTTGGTCCTTAGCTAGTTACTTTTATCTTGTTTGGCACTGTTATTAGTTTTTTTCAAAAAGGGCAGTGTGGAACACAAATGTTTGGAACACAAACCTTGTGTTTGTGAAAAATGAGAAGTAGAAAGAGCCACAGCTAAATTCTCTAGTGATTGAGGTGGAGACACTCCTTTCCCATCCTTCCCACCAGGAGAAGCTGGTGGGATCGGGAAATATCGCTCCTGAGTTGTGGATAAACAGCAGACACAGGTCCCTGTTAACCTCTAGCATTGGTAGGATTGTTCAGTCTAATGTTTCTATTCAGTTTGCAAGCTGTGGACTAAAGGGGAAATGGAAAACAGCAAGTTGATAAAAAAGTGCCATATAATCACAATACTTGCTGTGCCATCTCTTGAATCACTCCACAAGCTCAGAGGTGGGGTGTTCAGCTGGACCAGGGTCTTTTTTGACCTGTGGGTGTGATTTTTAGTATTATAATGAAGACAGTTCACTTCAGGACACCTTAAAAGTCAGTTTCTTTGCCAAGCTGGTTAATCAAACAGTCACTTTGCCAAGCTGTCAGGTAACTCATTCTTGGTATAATCCATCCTGGATGTTCTCCTTTGATCTTATGAACAGAATCAAGTCCATGTTCAGGATCCTAATATGTACATTAACAATACCAGCGGCGGATGTACAGTATACATCACTGCTGTTGAGGGGACGGGATTTCTTTGTCATCCCACGTGTTGGAGGGAGCCACGGACAGAACTTCATGTCGATCTGGAGGATGGAAACCACACAGGGCAGCGCTGAGGCCAGCCTGGTGTGGAAATGGCGGCGCTGTTCTCGCAGGGGGCGACAGCCCGGTTGCGGGGCTTAGGGGCAGCCGGCACTCTGGGCCCCGCTGCCCCCCGGGACGGGCTGAGCGCCCGCGGGCCGGCCCCGCTCCGTGTCCGGCACCATTTCGACGCCGTGCCCGGAACGCGCGCGGCCGGCGGCAAATGGCGGCGCCCGGAGCCGGGACATCGCGGGGCGACTGCCGGAGCCGCGGCCCCTCCCGAGGGCCCCCGCCAGGCCCCGCCTGTTCAGCGGCGCTGGGGAGGTGCCGGCGCGGCCCCGGCGAGGGATGGCGGCGGCGCGGAGAGCGCGGGCTGCGGACCCCCGCGCTGTGTTCATGCGGGAGGCGGCGGAGCCGGGCCCCGCCGTGCCGCAGGGTCTGATCCGGGCGGCTCGGAAGAGCGGGCAGCTGAACCTGTCGGGCCGGAACCTCAGTGAGGGTGAGCGCGGGCAGCCGGCCCCATCAGCCTGGGGCGGCTCAGCGCCTTGCGGCGGGATCGCAGCGCTCCTTGTTCTCCCTGTAGCGGGCGGTTCCAGCCCTCCGTCCCGCGCCTCAGCCGCGCCGAGCCGGGGCTGCTGTCTCACTGCGGGCGGCGGAGCTGCGGGGCCTGATGCGGAGGGGTGGGAGCCCGGGGGAGAGCGGCTGCGGTTGGGCCAGGCCCTCGGCGCTTCCGAAAGCCACAGCTGTGGCTTCAGGTGCTCTGTGTGCTGGGCGATCCCGCGGGCTTGTGTCCGTCCTGTGGCTGGGTTTGCGCTAGGCGGTGCCATCCGGGCAGGACAGGAAAGATACGGAGGGAGCAACAGCAATGAATGCTTCCTGCCATCTGCAGATGAACTTAATAGATTGCCGTCACCTTGTTATTGTCAGGTCTGGTAAAACGTCTGTAGAAACCCAGTTGCCCATATGCGTGTATGAAAAGCATTATGATGGTGTAAATTTGAGAGTAAGCACCTGAAGATGTTGGTTGACACTTGTGTGTTTGTCTGTGTAGTGCCTCAGCATGTGTGGCGGATAAACTTGGATACTCCAGAGGAAGCTCGTCAGAATCTCTCTTTTGGTGCTGCGGATCGCTGGTGGGAGCAAACAGATCTGACCAAGCTGATACTGGCTTCAAACAAGCTGCAGTGTCTTTCAGAGGATGTCAAACTTCTGCCTGCACTCACTGTTCTGGATGTAAGTACAGTGATCCTATTACAGTAGGACTGTGCTCTCCCCATAGAAGGGGAAATAAACAGAGCCGTAGATAGAATCATAGAATAGTTAGGGTTGGAAAAGACTCTAAGATCATCCAGTTCCAACCTCCCTGCCATGGGCAGGGACACCTCACACTAAACCATGACACCCAAGGCTTCGTCCAACCTGGCCCTGAACACTGCCAGGGATGGAGTATTCACAACTTCCCTGGGCAACCCATTCCAGTGCCTCACCACCCTAACAGGAAAGAATTTCTTCCTTATATCCAATCTAAACTTCCCCTGTTTAAGTTTTAACCCGATCTTTGTTTTGCATTTCCCTGCAGCAGTGGATGTGTAGAATTGGCACTTGTGTATTCTCAGGATACAGAAAAGGTTGTTACAGATCACTCTTTTATCAGTTTATATGCTGATAGTGGGTGCTGTTCTGTAGAAAGATCATATCTACTCTCTTAGTTTTAATTAAGTCGAATTTTGCAACTTGGCAGTTGCAGAGCTACTGTTGGTACTTGCTTTGAGGCATGTATGTAGCTGTTACTGTGTACAAAATTACGCTGTGTTTAGGTTAGCTTGATTTGTTTCTGGGAAAGGAAACCTACATGGTACAAATTAGTAACTGTGTGCTCAAAACTTTCTTTTCCAGGTGCACGATAATCAACTGACATCCCTGCCTTCTGCTTTAGGACAGTTAGAGAACCTTCAGAAACTTGATGTCAGGTAAATTACACGTTACAAAACTGGAATGTGAGAAATACCACAGTGACTTTGACAGGGTGAATAAGAGATTGCAGGATATCAAGTTTTCTTTCAGATACTGATTTCAGATTTTCAACAAGAAAATATTAGTAGATTGAGAATTGTAAGTTTTGGATCAAAAATGATAACCTTAACTTTGTTAAAGTTTTGTTTCACTGAAATTCAAAGCCATGGTCTCACTTGGAGGGTGAAAACTGATACTTTGAATAAGCACACAAAAGCAGTATCTACATTCATTTGGTTCATTCTGGCAGCTTTGAGTATAAACATACTTTTTTTTCATGAAAAATATACATTGTAAAGAACTGTATTGTTCTCGTTCATGCTGGAAAGTTCATCATCCTCTGTTTACTGGAGTAGTTTTGTAAACTAGGGCACAAGAAGAAGGAGGGTATGCTGCCTCTCTGTGTGTGAAGTACATCAAACAAACAGAGATCCTGCTGGGATACAGCAAATTCAGATGAGGATAAAAGGAATTCTTGAAGAAGTAAATAGGATTAATTTCTCCCAGGAAACTAATCCATTGTGGAAGGCTGTGACAGTTGTAGGAGACAGATTTTTCTTCAAGGTGATGGTATCTTGAGCAGCAAGTACATGTGCAGGGTGCAGCATGGGAGTGGGTTGCAGAAGCCTTTCTCCTTCTGGATGGAATTAATAGTCTGTGCCAGCACGGAATTCCCTGTGCTGGGTGTGCTCCATGCTCTGTGCTCTAGGCTCTGAAGAGTTTGTGTTTCAACAGGCCATGGGTGCCTGAGATCACCCTGCTGATAGCAGCGACGGGTAGGATCAGGTAACAGGAGTGTCTGCAGCAGTTACTTCCTTAAAACGACTCAGTAATTGCTTTTCTCTTTGTGTTTAGCCACAACAAACTGAAAAGTATCCCAGAAGAGCTGCTGCAGCTGTCACATTTGAAGAGCCTCCTTCTTCACCACAATGAGCTGAGTGTCTTGCCAGATGGGTTTGGCCAACTTGTCAGTTTAGAGGAATTAGTAAGTTGCAGCTCTTTGAAAAATGTTTATTTGTGCAGAAGGGCTGATTTCCCCACCTTTTGTTACTGCTGATTAAAACCCTCTATGTCTAAGGCACAGAACTTTGTGAATGTTTAAGGACTTACGTAGGTTGTCAGTTTCAGTTACTACATGGTGGGTTGTTGGTTTGCTGTTTCCTTGCTTGAAACCAAGGTTTGCTCTTGGTTTGACAAATATTGTAAGAAAAATCAAATCCTTTGTGATTTCTCAGTCACAGGAGACTTGTTTCTTCTATTCACATTCCTACCAGGTTGATCCTGAATATGTCAGCCATCTCATTTTAATGTTCTGCCAGTAATTAACTTTGCAGTAGTCATACTCATGGGATATTTTAAACAACTCTATTTCTGGCCTCTTTCTCTCTCTCTCCTTTTTTAATCTTCAGGATGTGTCCAACAACCATCTCACAGACATTCCAACAAGTTTTGCTCTGCTCATTAACTTGGTGCGACTCAATCTGGCTTGTAACCAGCTCCAGAGCCTGCCTGCTGACCTCAGCGCCATGAAAAGTAAACCAGTTTCTTCAGATGCCATGCAGCCAGCTCTGTACTTGTGTTCAGAAATGTAGTGCATGTTATTCAGGCTTTAAGAAATACATGCTTAAAGAGTTACTGTGTTCTCAAGAGTATTAGTTCAGCGTGATCTAAAAAAGTCAGTTACAGCTAGTGTATATCCAGCTTGAGTCCTCTTATGGTTCGTATTTCCTGATAAATGGGGTGTGGAATGATCAGAAAGGTGTAAAGGATTAACCTAGTTCTGCTTAGAGGTTATTAGCCTTATGGCTGCAATAAGAAATCTGACTTTTTTTTTCTCTAATGCACAGTTTGAGTGGAAAATAAAGCATAAATGAGAGACAGTTAAAATTACTGGAGAGGAAAAACATAAATTGGAGTGACAAAGTTGACTTGTAACACTTGAATGTTAAATATCAAGCTGAGTAGTGGTTGATAGGAAATGCAGATATTAATAGCTGAGGCAGCTCTAGAGGAGCAGCTTTTATAAGTGCTGTAGAAATGACTTGCAGATCTTTCTGAGATGGTCTGCAATGGTTAGACCCTTTATTGACAACAGTGAGTTTTTGGCAGTGTCATTGAAAGCATTCCAGAATGTTCTGTGAAGAATAAGTGAAAAGCAGATGCCTTCGTTTCAGAAACATTGATGCTGACTGATTTGATATCTTCCAAAATTCTGTTTGACAAAATGTTCTTCTGCTTATTTTAAGCCTCAGGATATTTATGCTTCCATACAATGCAATTTTTATATTCTCTTACTTCTCTGTTTGTCACTGCACACTTCTTTCTGTAGGCTTGAGACAACTGGATTGTACTAAAAACTACCTGGAAACGGTACCTCCTAAACTTGCAACTATGGCATCTTTGGAACAACTTTATCTGAGAAAGAATAAACTGCGTTCCTTACCAGAATTTCCCTCCTGTGAGTTACTGAAGGTAAGGTCTGAAATGGCTGGTATGCTGTATTTTGGTACAGAAAAAAGGGTATTTTCTGTAAACTTAAAATAACAACTTAAACACAAATTCTTGTGAAGTGCTATGATCAAAAGTTGTGTTTAAAACTCTGTTTAATACACCCCTGTCTGCAGTTACTCTTATAGTCCATATTGGTCAATCCTAAGATCATGTGAGAGACAAATTTGCAGCATTACTCTTCAGATTTGGGAAAGAAAAGAAATATTTAGAAGAGGAATGACTGAAAACTGGATCTAGTGTTGTCTTGCTACAGTTATTTTTTCTCTCTAGGAACATTTTCTAGATAAATTTACTTTGTTCATGATCGTTTTCTTCCTTTGTAACTGCAGAGAAAGTATACTTTTTATTTCTCCTTTTAGGATAATCAGATCTTCTGATATTTTGCAGTCTTAATTCCCAGTATGTTTAAAATTGAAAATTGCCTGTTTCAGAACATCAGAAGTTGGTTACTCAACTAATAATAGCAAAGTGAATGGGCTAAATGAATGCCTGTACCACTGCGTTGTTCCCAATGCCAACATCAATCAAAGAGTGCACATGCTTTAGTTGTGCATAACTCTGAACTCAGTAGTTAAAATTCCAAGCTTTTTCAGCATTTTATAACAAAATTATTCCCAATTACATTTCCAGTAGGAAGAGGGGGAGCTACCCTCTCAACTTCCTGTAACTTGGAAATTAAGAAACTTCTCGAATAAAGGCATTGTCAAGTTCTTGAAGATGGGGCAGATTTACTCCTAGCTTGGAACTCAAAGCTGAGGGTTCCACAGTGGTGACAAAAAGCTAAGTTCAGACTAGTGTGCCTGGATCTTTGGAGACTTTGGTATTTCATATGCAGATGAAAGGGAATTGAGATCTACATTTTCTCCACATCACTGCATATTTTTGCCAGTGTCATGATTTAGGAGATCAGTAGAGTAACATAATTGTGGGTGATCTTTGTTTCCATAGGAATTGCATGCTGGTGAAAATCAGATTGAAATATTAAATGCAGAGAATCTGAAGCATCTGATTTCCCTTTCTGTGCTGGAACTCAGAGACAACAAGATAAAATCAGTTCCTGATGAAATTGCTCTGCTTCAGAAACTGGAGCGACTTGACCTCTCCAACAATGATATCAGTAGGTAATATTAAAAACTGCGTTGTGGCTGTGATGAGGCACAGCTAATGACATCTGATGATAGCTCATTCTGTAGCTCCTGCATTGCACTTTGTGATATGTAATTAAAAAAGGACTCGATCATAAAATGAAGGAGCCCTTTCTATGTTGTGTAATTTATTAATTATATGTTCTGTATCTCTTTACCTGAGCCTGAGCTTCAGAGTACCATGCCATCTGGCGAACCATTGCCAAATCCTTTTAGAAATTGTTTTGAGGCTGCTCTGAAATGAGATGTTTCCATTTGCAGGTTGCCTTACACACTGGGGAACCTTCCCCAGTTGAAATTCCTGGCATTAGACGGAAATCCTTTGAGGACCATTCGAAGAGACCTTCTGCAAGTAAGCAATAGAGGCAGCATGTAAAGTTTGGTGTTGTTGCTTACGTAAGTTATCCTGGTTGTGTAGCCAGAACATTAGAAACAGTCAGAATACATCCAGATGCCACATAGCCTTTGTAACTTTAATCTGCCTCTTATCTGTGCATATTGTGATTTGGGTGCTGTTTCCACTGGAGTCTGATGCAGTGCGTCAGACCATGAGGACGGGGGAGTAAAGGAGGTTGTTGCATTGTAGGACATGTTTCAGATTTGCCTCAGAAGTTGTAATATATATTGCAAATGAAGCAATGGATGTCTGGGAAAAGAGCGATAGTTCAGCTGTCTCCTGCCTAATCCTGCAGCAGTCACAGTTCCTTGCAATGCTATGTGAGTACTATACATCAGGCTTTTCCTAGAGGAGTGTGGATATCTGTTCATCTCCTACTCGCCTGATACAAGGCTCTATGATCCATCTCCAGAGTATATTCGATGGCAGATGCATTTTGGGCAATGACAGTCTGATGTACTACCTTTTGTTTAGGATAACCTGAACCTCAGACCTGTGTTCTTTGTGTAGGTAACCAGCAGAGTGAAGGCGTGAGATGTGCATGAGGAAACAAGTACATAGGGCAGGAGGGAGGCTGGAGCATAGGCACTGATGCTGCTGTAGAATTCCCTCTTTGCTCCCCAGTAGGCCTCTCTTCTCATAGGAGTTATATATGTTCCTGTGGTTTTACTGGTGTTATAAAGTAAAAGCTTACAAAGCTCTGTGATACTCTAAAAATAAGCAATACCGAAGACTGTTGAAAGGGAATTTTGTAGTATCTGTCAGAAGGGAGAAAACATTGTGTATCTGATTAACTGAGCACTGTATGCACTAAATTAAGGAGCAGGGCTCCAGTGGATGAAGTCATAGATGATTCCAGAGTTCAAAATTGGCTTAAAATGTACCTGCAAAGGAGTGTGAGTTAGGGTTCCTGGTTACTTAACTTCTGGTACCCTGGCTTCCAAGGGTTTACTGTCTTTGAAATATAGGAGCACGGATGTGTGTAACTTCCTGTGTGTATTTCAGATTTGTAGCAATGAGAGGTATGAGGATTCCATCACAGTGTTTTATACTTACACTGTCTTGATCCATTACCAACACTGTAATTTCATGTAACTGCAATTTTAAATGGTTAGTAGATTTTTTAAGTGGAGTATTTTGGAGAATTTTAAATGGAGTAGATTTTTTACACTTGATTTAGAGGAGTAATTGCTGAAGCTTGTGCAGTTCCACAAGCGCTTCTTAGAAGCAGGGAAATGCTGAGATTATGGATTGGCAGGGCCCGGGGGTAAGAACAGTCTAGCAGGCACCTGTTCTGCCCTTGTCCACCCCTGCTCCAGCTCATCAATCCCTGTTTCTCAGGCTTCTTGTTCTGGTCCCAAATTCATTCTTGTTTCTTGGTGAATTTCCAGTCAGTTTCTGTTAAATTCTGGTCTCTCCTTTTTGCATAACTTACCATCACCTAGCTGTTGAGCTGTGTTTTACCTGCTCTTCTCTCTGTGCAAGCCATGTAACTGTTACTCAACTTCCCCTTTGACCTTCACCTTTTCCTTAAAAGTTTCCTGGTTCTTCTATCCTGGCTTCCCTCTACTTGCTCAGTACATGCCTGCAGTCACTCCTGGTCTCCTAAGGCGTCTCTTTCTCAGTCTTTTATCTTCTGTTTCTGTCATCTCATCAGATTCCAGGTGAGAGTTCCTTCCTTTCCAGCTTCCACGTTTTCTTTGTTCCGTCTGCATTCAGATCAACCAGTCTCTTACTGTGTGTAACACATATGTCAGCTAGAATGAGATATGTTAATTTGTATTCAGCAGTTTAGTTCAGTCCCTGGTTATAAAGCATGTAAAATCAGAGGGAAAACCTAGCTTTATCCTAAACCAAATGGGCTAGATGAGGTTATACTTACTTACTAGTAGATTGTGCAGCCAGTAGCTGTGTTTGACCAGTAGAAGATGTTATGAGAGGACTGAAAGTCAAGTCTTTGGAGAGCTGAGCTGTTAAAAATCCATGCAAATGATGTCAGCTGTAGTGTTTTACCAATATATATCATTTTGGACATAAGAAGTTAGCAGAATACTGAACAATTAGCTTCCCTGACAAATCTACGTGTGTGCTCCAAAGCCCAATTACACCAGACCTTTTTAAAGGGAAGATTAAGTTCATTTGAACGTTTTTCCTTGCTCTTGGAAGTGCCTATCTGCTTCAGATACAGAGCTGAAACTGTGGAGCCTGAGGTCAGGCTGGAGTATGAAACCGAACTTGTAAATAAGCAAGTTCAAAGTTGCTGTGAAGAGGGATTTCCTGTGGGAAGCATTAGGTGGGTTTTAGTCGCCAGTGCTGTGGGCTCCACATGTGTCACTGGAATTGTCATTCCTCACTGTCAGAACGGATACATAGACACTGCCTGGCAAAGACTTTCCTGACTTCGTTTTTTTTCTCTATTTTGAAGAAAGGCACCCAGGAGCTTCTGAAATACCTGAGAAGCAAAATCCAAGGTATGTTGCTCTGTTGCATTGCATTTTGAAGGTATGTTGCTCTGTTGCATTGCATTTTGAAGAGAATCTGTGTAAGAAATGAAAATGAATTGGAACCTGTTGAGGGTGTCTGTTTAAATCCAAGTTTCTCCAGTTACCCTGCAATTACCCTGAGTTTTCTTTACTCAGCAGTTTGCTCTTATATTTCCATGCTGTTCCTTTTTCTTACTCTACTAGATAATACTGACTGACAGACATTGCTTGTTGAGGAGTATCATTTAGAAAAATAATGTTCAGTGTTTTCCCCCTGGTTCCTTTATGCATTTTACATGAGGAATTCCAGTAGCTTCTCTTATTTTGTCTCTGAACATGATGGCAAGTTTGCATAAGGCAAAACGACTGAGTTCACGTGTCATGTTAAATATCATATGGAAGGGATTATGCTGCACTTAGATGGCAAAGTATGCTTAACCTCTTAATTTAGAAAGGGCCTTGATAATTCATGCAAGCAGCCTTTATTGAAAATGGTATGTGGGAATTTTCCTTTTATTTCAGTGGGTTTTCTCTCCCTCTGCCAGAGGATGGCAGTATTAGTTAGGCTACTGCAGCATGTAAAATTGCTTCCAAACATCAGGTTCCATGCAAATGTGACATATTAACTTGACAAAAATTAATTGAATGCCAGAGTACATGCTCAGAAGCTTATCTGGTGAAGTACAGTAGATAATGTAATTGTGGGTAATAAAATTAGCTGATGTCCTGCTCAACAGCAATGCTTATGAGTTTATTCTGCATGCTGTGGCATCTAAGTTGGAGCTAGAACAGTAGGAGTGCTGTTTCTGTAAAGGTTTAAATGGGGAAAAAAACTTGGGTTTGACCCTTTTGACCTTCCCTAGTGAAAGGACAACTAGTTGTGGTTAAGGACAACTGTTGGTCGACTTCTATTAGTGACTGCTGCCGATTTTCAAGGAGTTTTGTTCAATTTCTTTTAGTGGAAGTTGGATTTATCACTGCTTTAGACTTTAAACTGAGCTTCACCCTGCTTACGCGTGTGAGGCCGCACCTCAGATGTGCAGAGCAGTGCTTTTAAACTGCATTTCTTAAGTGTTCCAAGTAGCCCTTGCAGCACCAAAGGCTTTTCTGTGTGATTGTAACAGAGGAGGGTGTGATGATGGTTTATAAATGTTAATGTTGTGGTCAGATTTGCTGTTCTGGAGACAATAGATCTAGATCATCATTTCTAGCCCAAATTCCCTGTTTGTTTCTAGCTCCCATTCCCATGGAGGCAGCTGCCTACACAAGTTCTTCACTAGTGTAGCATCTCCATTGCTCCCTATCTTTTAAAATTCACATCAACCCCTCTCCTCTCCCCTCCTAAAAACCCAACAAACCCAAACAAACCAGAAACCCAAGATTACAGAGAGCCTTTACTAGAGAATACTTGGAAATATTCTGAATCAGTTAATATCCAGTTGAGCAGGAACACAGGAAGAATTAAAAGGGGTGGTGGCAGGTGACTAGGGACACGAAACCTCCCTGTCTAGGATACCGCATCTGCTGGCAGCCTGCAGTCTGTGTGACTGTACATGTTTGTTACCTGTAGATGATGTAACCAGCTCAAATGAGGAGCCTCCTGTGACAGCCATGACGCTTCCAAGTGAGTCCAGGATTAACATGCACACCATAACCACATTGAAACTGTTGGAATACAGGTATGTGTGTTGAATACTGCCTATTTCTAAGGTTGTAAGAACACTTGTATTTTTTTCCCCTTTTTTTTAGTCCGTATGACATATATCAACTTGTGTGCAAATCCTGCTGCATTTGTGCAATTTTCACTTCAATGTGTGTGCTCAGGAATAGGTTTGAATTGCAGAGTTTTAATTATTTGTTTGTATTATCAAATATTCCACAGTAATATTCATTTTAAATCACTGAAACACTTCATACCTTCAGGTGCTTTTAGTACCTTTTAAACTTCCTTACCAATTTCCATTAAGTATCAGAACACCTTGTAGTACATGAGTTTCTCCAGTTAGTTCTTAAATGTAACCAACAACATGAGTTGTTAGGTTGGGAAGGGGGAAGAAACCCTGATATACTGAGAACTGCTGGGTGAAATGCAAAGTGCTGGTGAAGGCTGGGACGTGGCAGGGACCTTAGTGGTGAAAGGGCTGATGTGGCTTCGGTCACCACAAATGTTCAGGAGCCCCACAGTGAGTAGTTACCTGCTGTTGTGCTGGGGGTGTTTCCTTAGCTGAGAGGGGGAAACCTGTTTCATGCCAATCTTGCCATGCTTTCTGGCCCAACATGCAGCATCCGCAGGTGTGTTGAGGTAGTGACGTAGCTCAGCTCTTACTGACTTTTCTTAAGTATGGTAACAGATCAGTGCACCGATGTGAAATGATACTGTCACCCAGATGCCACATAACATGGCACAGTGGTTAGTAGCTTTCTGATTAACAGCTTTGCAAGAATTTTAAGTTGTAGATATTTCTTTATCTATTCTACTACTCATCTTCTGAAAGATTAAAATGTCTGGCTAATAAACAGGAAACGTTTGACTTGTGTTACTCAGCGAAATGCTTTCCATTGTTCAGTGAGAAACAGGCAGCTGTGATTCCTGATGAAATGTTCAATGCAGTCAGAAGCAATCCTGTCACCATGATCAACTTCAGCAAAAACCAGCTGAGTGAAGTTCCTCCAAGGTACTGTTGTGAAGGTTGTTCTCTCTATGTGGCTTTCTTTCTTACTTTTGTTCCTCAGCATCCTGTGATATTCCTCATCAGGTGTATTTACACTTCATGCTGTGCATTTGTTTGTGTACACACAGGCACACAAACAAAAGTGTAATTGAGATGCTGGATAATACACTCATGTTTCTAGTACGAGTAGCGTGCTGCGGGTCACTGATGGGCAGGAAGATGGCAGTAAAAAGAAGCTTGGTTCTACTCAGTGGTGCTTTCATTCCGTGTTGGTTTTCATCTTGCTTTGCTAAGGTGAATTGAGAGGGGTGGATGTGACTTCTCACAATAATGAAGTGCTGGTGCTTAACCACACTGGGGGATTGTTTTCTCTAGGGAGCATTTTTTTCCTATGTGAAGATAATCTGTGTGGATTCACCACTTCATTATCATAGAACCATAGAATGGTTTGGGTTGGAAGGGAACTTAATGCTCCTCCAGCTCCAACCCCTGCCACAGGCAGGGACACCTTCCACTAGAGCAGCTTGCTCCAAGCCCCTGTGTCCAACCTGGCCTTGAACACTGCCAGGGATGGGGCAGCCACAGCTTCTCTGGGCACCCTGTGCCAGCGCCTCAGCACCCTCCCAGGGAAGAGCTTTTGCCTAAAAGCTTATCTCAACCTCCCTTGTTTCAGTTTGAACCCATCACCCCTTGTCCTATTGTTACTATCTCTAATGAAGAGTCCCTTTCCAGAATCCTTGTAGCCCCCTTCAGACACTGGAAGCTGCTCTGAGGTGTCTACGCAGCTTCTCCAGGCTGAACCGTTCCAATGTTCTCAGCCTGTCTCGATATGGGAGGTGCTCCAGCCCCTGATCATTCTTGTGGTCTTCTCTGGACTTGCTCCAGCGGCCCATGTCCTTCTTCCATTGAGGACACCAGAAATGCAGATAGTGCTGCAAGTGGGGTTTGATTGGTCTTACTGGGCAATAACTGTACTGTACCTGGGGTTCTATTTAAATTCAGTTTCTTCAGGAAGTGTAATTGTTTGGTTGTTTTTTTTAAGGAAGCATGAACAGTTTCCATGCCTCTCCTTGTTAGGTTTGTGTCCCATCACACAGCATTTGATGTTACTGCACTTGTTATGTCATCACAGTCAGGGAAAAGGTTTCTCTTGGCACAAATGGGAATAAATAGCATTTTTGTTTATGGAGGAAGGTTACTTCATCTCTGGTGGCCCAAGAAAATCATGAAAACTTTTTTTAGGCTAGCAACACATTTGTGGGTGGAACTGATTTCCATTCTTGGACACAAGCGTGCTGCACATTTAACCTTTAGCACATAGAACTTGAAGAGATGCGATCTCTTTCTTATAGTTAAAACTCTTTTTTCAGTTCAATTTCTAGAATCAATTTAGTGAGGTGGTGCTTGTGCATCCCACACTTTTCCCTGTGCTGGAGGCTGTTGTGTTCACTGGGGTGGGTGTGGGTGTGCAGCTGCTGGGTGCCAGAGAATTCAGTGGCATCCAGGTGGGAGAGATGAGTATTTTCTCATTTAATTATCTTTTGGGTTTAGCGCTAAAGCAGAGGTTGTTACAGGGATTCAGCAGCTAACTTTTGGATCTGTTAAATACTGTACACCAAAGCATCTGAAAATACCTTTTTACAAGAAGCAGCAAATGCTGTTTCCTCGGATTTGTAATGGCAGAGGGGTGGAACAGAATGACCTAGGTGTTTTCTAAGGTCCCTTCCAACCCAAACCATTCTATGCTTCTAAAAGAACAATCTCCTTTTGTTTGACTGCTGAAGAGCATGGGTTAAAACACTTCCAGGGCAGCAGATGGCAGTGATGGTCATCTCTGCCATGGCTTCTGCAGTACCTCTCAGCTGCAATGAAGTGAGTAGTTTTTTGTAATAAAATTTGCTCTCTTTATCACTGAGAGAAAATTTACCATTCTGATAGCTTCAGATGAGCTCTGTCTTCACATCAGGTGAAGGCTCCAGGACAGGCAGCCTTCACAGGTGAAGTTTCCATTGTCTTTGCTCAGAATTGTTTCTGAAATGTCAGGAAGCACAGAGTGTCCTGGAGTTGTAGAATACCTCAGGGTTTTGTTTTCTTTTTGGTAACTTAGACAATAGAATGCAAACCTGATCTTACATAATAAAACATACTTATATTTGGTTTCAGGATTGTGGAGCTGAAAGACTCAGTTTGTGATGTCAGCCTGGCCTTCAATAAAATCTCCTCCATTTCCC
Organism: Pezoporus flaviventris; assembly: GCF_033815535.1. Lineage (NCBI taxonomy): Eukaryota > Metazoa > Chordata > Aves > Psittaciformes > Psittacidae > Pezoporus > Pezoporus flaviventris. The sequence continues at coordinate 2,634,054 of NW_026892607.1, read as the reverse complement.
CCGAGCTTTGCATGCTCCATAAATTGACACATTTGGATATCAGGTTTGTGACGTGTGTTGGACTTCCTTTCTGGGTAACTCATTTTCATGCCTGTTTAAACCACCATCTGTTATAGCAGTACTGAAATAATTCTTCATATCCCAAACTGCCTCCACGGCATTGGGTGCCTGGCAGATCAGAAGCAGCAAGTGGCCTAGATTTAGGCATCGGTTAAAGAAAACCGCACAACCCAAGTGGACAAGCTCTGAGCCTTGCTGTGATGAAAGGTCTTGCTTCAGTCATTGGAAGGTTCTCAGAGATGTGAAGCTGCTATTTAAAAACAGCCCCCACGACCCCACAAAAGAAACCCACACCAGGAAATCCTGGAGGGCAGCTGGGAAGTAGAACAGTGATGGTACAAAGCTTGTCATGCTGGCTGTGGGTACTTTGTTTGCAAGAGAGAGTTACTGTCATTTTACCTTCTAACTCCTGAGAAATGCTCACTGCATTTGTGCAGACACCAGGATTAGCTCATTGGTGTTTGTTTACCTTTGGTGTTTCACAAAGCACAGTTGCAGAGACAGGCATTTGCTTTGGCCTGATTTAATGTATCCTGCCTGTGCCTGGAGAGAGTGAGGGGCCACCAAGACAAAGGGACTGGAGCATCTGCTACAAGGAGAGTCTTAAGTCTCAGAATTTAGGTCTAAGTTTGGGCATCTTTTAGTGAGTGGTCTTTATTGTCCTGGAATGGCTCTTTATGTCAAACTCAGGACAGACCTTCTTTATCCTAACAAACCCCTTGTATTTAAGAAGCTTCCAAATGGCTTCCTGCTGTGGAAAACACCATGGTAACCATAGCCAGAAATTGCTACAGCATTTTTAAGTGGTTTAGTTATCCTGCTGCTTCACTTTGATACCAGGACCTGCACAGTTTCATCAACTGTCCTCTGAACCCCCAGAGCTGACTTTCCAGGCAGGTTTGTGGAGCTGTTTGTTAGATGCTTTGCAATACTTGGGAATATTTAGAGGATAGACTTTGCATCTCCTATGACAGGAATGGAAATGCAAACCTGGCTTGCATTAGCCAGGCATGGTCTTAACGCCTTTATGAAGCAGTTAATTGGTGTAAGACCCTATGGTGGCACTGATGAATACACACATTCTGTCTTGGTGGATTCTTAACTAAAACTTTGTAGAAGTTAGTGATTATTGTTTGTCCTTATTTGATACACAGAAATAATTTCTTGACATCTCTACCTGAGGCGATGGAGGCACTGACAAGACTGCAAATAATAAATCTTTCTTTCAATAGGTGAGAACTATTTATATGTTTTTTAATATAATAACCAAAATAAGTGGGCTGAATTGAATATGATTTTCCTGTGATGTGAGGGGGCACTTGATCAGTTGGCTGTGGGGTTAAAACTGATGCAGTGACTGTTTCTCTAAACAATGGATAGTGTAGTTTTGGAACTTTCTGCCGCATAAGTTTTGGACCTGGCTAAAAAAGGAATTAAAGAATCTTCTGATCAGTGCATCCCACCACAGACCTCAACTGGACTGCTCGCTGGCAGCCAGAGTACAGCAGGACCCTGGGATGGAGGAACAGGAGGGGAATGGGCTGCAGGAAGCAGATGAGTGGTGCCCTGGAGAGCATCTGCTCTCACTGCTGCTGCCCAGGCAGGGCTAGGCTGGAGCCCTCTGCCCCTGCCCCAGCAGGATGGAGGGATCTGTCTGTTCTCCTGGTGGTGGTACACCCCTGGGTCATGTTCTGTGGGACACACCAGCCCTACTCAGTGACCACGGTTGGCCTGTGACACCGTTATAGGTGCTGAGCTGCCACTGCACACATTTCGGTGACCTCTTTCTCTGTGTGCCAGCTAAGATAATGAATGCTGTCTCCATTCAGAGCAACCTTAACCATTTCCTTAAACAGCTAAAGCTTCAATGCTGTCTGATTTTAAAGGCTGCTAATATTTTTAATGCCCTACTTCTGTTTTTCATTGTTTTGCCGCCTTCTGCTTCTTGAAGACTTAAAGTATTTCCCAGTGTCCTTTATCGCATCCCAGCACTGGAGACGATCCTGCTGGCTAACAATCAGGTTGGGGCCATAGACCCTCTGCAGCTACAGAAGATGGACAAGCTGGGAACACTGGACCTTCAGAATAATGACCTGCTTCAGGTGCCACCAGAGCTTGGAAACTGTGAAACGCTGAGGTGTGTTCTGTAGGTGATGACATGGTTTAGGAAACAGGTTCTGACCCATTTGTTCAGGGCATGTGTTGTCAGAGGAAAAAGCACTGATTGGCAGTGTATTATTGTGTAGGTCTCAGTGCACAAAAAGGGTCTCTCTTATCACTTGTAAACCAGTGTAGTTGCTTCCATGTTTATTCAATTGGGGGGGGGGGGAGTGTCATGATTTTTATGACAATGGAAAGAGTGTGTTGGTCTGTGGAAATTTCATGTTAGAGCCTAAGCTGGTTATGTACAAACACACTGGCGGTGCACCTATAGACCAGCCAGGCAGGGAGCTGCTGTACTGTCAGCCTGTACGTTTAGCTCTGTGTATAACTTGGTGTAAGAGGCAGGATGATAGCCTCTGAATAACATATGATGAGTCATGACTCTGGATGTCCCTGCATAATACACCTCAAAGATGCCCGGTGTAAGCAGTCTGTCTTGTCAAAAACAACACATTCCTGGTCCTTGGGGTCTCCCTCTGTAAGGACACTGTCCCGAGAGACTTCAGGTACGTCTCAAGGGAGACCTTATAGCAGCTCCCAGTGCTTAAAGGAACCAACAAGAAAGCTGGAGAGGGACTTTGGACAAAGGGCCTGTAGGGACAGGACAAGGGGAATGGCTTCAACCTGCCCGAGGGGAGTTTGAGATGATTAGTGTGAACAAGGGAAGCAGGAATTAAAATTCTTCTTACAGAAGAGGAATGAAGAATTTCAGATCCGTGTGGAGTGTGTGACCGTGTTGGTACAAGCAGTAGCTGGGTTTCCCTCTGTCGTTCCAGGACACTCCTGCTGGAGGGCAATCCTTTCCGCACGCCACGGGCAGCCATCCTGGCCAAAGGAACGGCCGCCGTGCTGGAGTACCTGCGGAGCCGCATTCCCACCTGATGCACCAGCACAGGCCCTGGCCAGCCTGGGCCATCCCAGTGCAAGTGAAGCACTGCCCTATCCGACCCCAAATGCCGTGGGGTTTTCCTGCCTTCTTCCTCCTCCGTCAGCTCCCTGTTACCCTGCCTGTGCTGGGAAGCGTTTGTAGCAGGAGCTGTCTATGAACTGTTTTCTCCTCGAGCTGCATGTTTCAGGAGTGCATTTTAAAGTACTGCACCACACGTTTACACTTTTTGTGATAAAGGATGCCACTGCGAGCTGCCTTCAGTAATGTGACAATTTTTTTCTACAATCAAGCTGATTTTTAAATGGAATTGTCAACATCAAAGTAGTTGAACAAAAGCCAGAAGTAACCACTTTGCTTTTGTATGCCTGTTTTATAACCTCCCCCAAGGTATTTACTCTCTCTCTCCACTGCTGCCTCAGTGGTGAGTCTGTATGTGATAAAGGGCTTCAGCCCTGCAGCCGTGCAATGAGCTGTGCAATGTATGAGGTGTGCTGTGAGCTGTGTGTGTCACACCTGAACATAGACAGACTGTGGTCAAAGGTGGTAGCTGCACTGAACAATAAACACTCCCTGGTGGCTGTTTGGTTTGGTTGAATTTGACCTTAGAAGCTGTGTAGCTGGTAATGTTCAGATACTTTCATTTTCTGTTTAAATGTGCTTCCATGTCCTGGAAGCAATACCTTTAGTGGGATGTTAGTAATGGCAGTGGGAGGGCTGCTTGTTCTGGGACAGCAGATCCATTGCTTCTCCATCGGGCAGCTCCAGGTGGATGAAGGGGAAGAGGCAGCAGGTACCGGAAGGGCTGGGTTGTTTCTCAGGCTGAGCTCACCAAGGGGGAACAGCCGCCTGTCCCATGGCTGTGTTGTCCTGTGTCAGGTGTAGATGCCAAGGTACACTTGAGCAGCATCACCTCTGTCTTCCCAGTACTGCCCTGTGTTTAATGCTGTCCCTATGGATGACTACTACTTCTAACTGCAAGCTGCTGACTTCTGTGCAATGAAGAACAAGTGCTAAGCTTTAGAAGCAGAAGTACACCTCACTTCTCTCTTTAGCTGTATGAAGGCTGAAGGGCTGATGTGGAATGGAGATCCTGTCTGTGGTACGTGTTTATAAGGGAAAAATGCAGGTTATGGAAGCATTTTCCTTTCTCCACCCAACCTCTCTATAATGGCAGAATTAATGTGATTCAGCATTAAACTTTACAGGTTTTGGATATGTTCAGAGGTAACATAAAATACAGTGACCTGATCCTCAGGTTTAACAGCACCTCTCAGTGAGAGAGGGGGTCTGATGTACCTTGTGCACGGCTACACCGACGGTGGCTGGTGGAGATGGACCAGATCAGGCCAGCATGGCTGGAGCCAGAGACCTGCAGCAGGTACTGACCTACTCCAGAAGGCGAGGGGCTGGGAACAGCTGCAGAGAGTAAACAGGAAGGAGTTTCCTGTGAGAAATACCCACTAGTGTTTGTTGAGTGCAGAAGGAATGATGGTGGGTTTGAGCTCAGACATGTCAGGAGATACTCTCTGGTTACCTGGGGGATGGAACTGCTGCTGCTCTCCCACCTTCACTCCTCTCTTGTTCTCCCATCTCTCCTACAGCATTTGTATCTACAGAGCAGTGAATGCTGAGCTGTTCCACACACACGTGCAGCCGCCCCCTCTTCATATCTGATGTCTCACCGGCAGCTATGACTGACCGAGGGGAGCTGCTCCATTTCCAAGGCTCTGGTAATTGCAGAGTCTCTCCCTCAGCCTCCACTCGGTTTGCTGGTGGATGAGGCTGAGGGAGAAGGCACGGGGCTGCCATGGGATGGGTCACCACCAGACAGCTCGCTCCCAACAGCCTTCTCTGAGAGCCCAGCTCCCTTCCAGCAGTAAAAGATGACAAACTTAATTACAATAAGGTGACATTTTTATTATTTATACAATAAAGAGACTTTTTAATGTTATTCAAAACACTTCTTTAAATACTGAAAAAGTTGGGTACACCAAAGCCGAAAAATGGCTCTGCTATACACTGCACAGCATTGGTTTAGTCCCTGTAGTTGTTCTATGTACAGCAGCATCTGCAAAATGCAATCGAAACACAATATGCACCTTACGGGGGGTGTCATACATGGAGGGGGGGACGGGGTGGATACAACCGGCGTGTGCAAATTAACCCACCAGAGAAGTGATTGCACTGATCAAGAGAGTTAAAATAGAGTTCTGAAGTACCTTTTTGCACATAAAATGAAGCAGCTTTTCAAGTTCAGTAAGTCTTTATACTGCAAAAAACATTAAGTACATTCACAATCTATGTTAGTAAAGTAGTAAATATTTCTTCATTCAGCCTTATTTACATTAATACTGTAATTAAACTGAAAAGTACAGTTAGTCATTTGTAATATAGCAATCTTTGAACACATACAAAAATGACCATTTTCTGTATATAATTTAAGCTCAAAATCACAATTATCTCAAAATATTAATTACAATACAGCCATCTCCATCATAATTAAACATGTCTTTTATAAAATGGTAAAATCTTTAACAAAGTAAGCTGTTGGCTACAGTACTCACAAGTAGAAAACTGAACCGATGGGAGCGTCTGCTCTGCAGGGGGGGCGAAGCTGCCTGCACCAGCCCAGCGGCTGCGGGGCCCCGGGGGGACACTGGGGACCCCTTGTGTGCCACGGGGCTGGGGCTGGGCAGTGGGAATGCTGAACGCAATGCAATGGTGGCACTTGCTTCCAGCCCACTCGCTGGAACTGCCCGGGGAGAGGATTGGCAAAAAAGCTTTCTTTTTAAACCCTTTTTTAATGGTTTTAATAGAAACTGCTCCTGACATTTGCTTTTCCTGCTGCTGCCACCCACCTGTGCCCCAGCCTGGCCTCTGGGAGCCGCATGGCTTGTGCCCACCATCACCAAACGTGTTCAAACCAAAACCAAACCAAACCATCAGTTAATCCGTATCCTATCCAAACTACTGGCCTGAAAGTTGTATCATCGTGTTGTATTCACACTGGGAATAAAGCCTCAAATCCGACTGCCTGGAAATGGAATCATATTGTCTTTGTGCGCTCGCTTGAAGTTCAGGTTCTGATGGGAGAAGACCGGGGAAGAGCACTGGGGTGGGATGTGGAGGTGGAAGGGAGCTCAGCTGCAGGGAACGCTTCATTTTTGGCAATCCTAGTGTGGAATCCAGCAGCCTCAGCCCCCGCAGCCCCCAACCTGCGCCTCTGGGGCTCTGGGGAGATGGGTACTCATGTCAAATCCTGGTTCTGCTTTTACAGGGCTCACCGGTGGTGGGATGGGGAGCACTGTGGTGGAACACAGCACCCCACATCAGCCCAGCCTGCAAGAGCCCGGCTCCAACCCCGCTCCATTAGAGGTCGGTCCACCCGATAAATATCCCCAACAGCCCCTTGTTCAGGCACTGACCCCACTCCTCTGGAGAGCAGAGCCTGCTCCTGAGCAGGCCAAAATGCCTGGGGTTCCATTTAACACTGACTTTGCATTTACTGTTGCATATATCTCCATCAGATATATACATATATACATCCATAGCTATAAATCAGCGCTTTTGAGTTGCTCAAGGTAACTAAGTGCTATATTACAAGCCAGAGAGCTTTAACCAGGGAAAGGCTTTACATTCCAAGTGCTGACTAGCAACAGCAAACCAATCTCCTGAACATTTCATACTAATTTCAGTTGGAGTTTTTGCTCCTGCGGGTTAGTGGTGGTCTGTAACATCAGTGACTGCACTTTTCAGGTGTCCAGGGCTTCTCATTCCTGCTCAGATAAAGACCACACCGAGAAAACCTGAGCCAGCTTCCAGGCTGAGCATCCCTAGTGCAGCCCTGGAATGGCTGATTGCTGTCCTGGGTGCACTGTGTGCCCAGCACCGGGAACGTGGCCCTCAGCTTTACTCTCAGCTGCCCCCTGCACCTCAGCTTTGTCCCTCCTCCACCAGGTACCTGCACCAGGACGCTGCCGGGCGCTGTGTCGCTGGCTGGCAGAGCCTGTCCTCACCTCGGGAGCTGGCGCAGTGCCGTGAAACACCGATACAGACATGGACGTGCTAAAAAATACCTTGGAAAACCCCCAAACCAATCTGAAGATGTTAAATGATCACTATTATGAACAACTGGCTTCTAAGTATGACAGTTCATCAATGCCCGGGTAAAAACTGCAAGCTGGGAATGGGAAAACAGGTAAATTAAGACTGGAGAGTCCTGTGGGCTTTTCATGGTCTGAGCTTCCCCTTTGTCTCAAAATAAGCAGCTTTTTTTTTTCCTTTTCCTCTTTTCTTCCTTTCTTCTTTCCCCTTAGAAGCTGCCTTCCAACAAGGCAGCAGAAAAGTAAAGGCTTTCCTGCCAGTCTGTGCTGGGCCCCACTGTGTGTTATGGGGAGGAACCGGAGCGGTGGCACCGACCACTGAACTCCTTAAAACCTGTTGTAAAATGAGCATATGGGAATAACCTTGCAGGCTTCCTTCTGTAAGCTAGCCCTTCCCTGAGGATCATTAGTTAAATAAGTGTTTATTGCATGGAAAAATCTAAAAAGCACAAAGCAGGGGAAGCATCTGCCTCTTGTGGCCGTGCTTGCCTGGGTCTGAATCCATTCACACGCACAGAAGTGAACCCACACATGGAATTCACCTCAGGGGGAGTGTCACTGCCTCCACGCTTGCCATATAATCACATTTAGTAAATAAAATAACATAAAATATCATCATCATGTGCAAAGCACACACATAACCTGGTACCTGACCTGCAAACGGGGCTGCAGGTGATCGTGGCTGGGATGTTACAGGAGACCTGCCAGGGAAGACAAGAGGTGCAGGCTGTATTTTGAAGGCTCATTGGAAAGCTCCTAAGTAGTCCATTAAGTAATGTTGATTGCTCACAATACTACTGCTAGCTAAACAGTTCAGCCCATCCGAATAGAAATAATGCCAGCAAGAATGCATTTGGTATTTTGGGGCAGTAGGGTTGGTGTTAAAGCTTCACTATGGTATGTTTGAGAGTCCAAACGTCCCCCAGCCACCCTCATGAGCTGGTGGCAGGTTGGACCAAGTTAGGGACCGGAACATGACATTCCACTGCACTAACCTGGCTTCGTTGTATTTCATTATAACCCATTAAGGAAAGCACTTAGCAGCCCTGGAACACGGACCTGCACACAGCCTGACTGGTGATGCCAACCGTGCTTTGGGTCTGATGAACTTGGTGTGCAGGAAGACAACGGAGCACAAACTGGCACCAACAAGTGGCTGCGTGTGGGGGCACAGTCACAAGAGTGATTTTCCACATGAAAAGCCAAAGGCAGCTCCAGAGAGGGATTTAGGTGCAAAAATACTCAGGTAGGGACCTAATTCCCATTCAACATAATTACAAGCTGCGCAGGTGTCTACAGTTTCCTGAACATGATGTTGAATAAATTCTTATGTTTTCTAAAGGGCAATGGCGACTCAGGAATGGAAATTTTGGCCTTGGAAATGTCAGGGGAATTAAAGAAATTTTGGATGGGCTCAGCCAGAGCCGGTGTGACCTGATGGCACGTTAGGAAATCACATCCATGCGACAGGAAACCGAAAGCTGGAAAAATGGAGCAAGCAACAATCCAGCCCCAGCTCTTGAGAATCCAGCGAGCTCTTTCAGCTGGTGGCATCAAGAAGGTTTTCATTTACTGATAAGTATTAATTAACTGGTGTTCTGAATATCATAAAATAACTTCTCCAAACTGGAAAACTTAGGATAAGCTTTGGCTGTAGCTCAGTGGCACCTGCTGGTGTCTGGCAGTGCCAGCAGCACCATGGTGCTGTCACTTGGAGCACTTGCTTGGATGAGGGCAGATTCACATGAGGTGGGCTTGGAATTTATGTTTCATTAATATTTATACATATAAACTTAATTTCTCCCATTGATTGAGGAGAAGGAGGGAGATACAAGATGAAGGAGGGAGGAGCTGTCGCTGCCCCATCCCTGGCAGTGTTCAAGGCCAGGTTGGACACAGGGGCTTGGAGCAAGCTGCTCTAGTGGAAGGGGTCCCTGCCCGTGGCAGGGGATGGAACTGGAGGAGCTTTAAGGTCCTTGCAACATGAAAAAAAATCACCCAGATCTGGTGCTTCCTAACAGCATTAGGGGATGGTTCCTGCTGCACCGTTTTACTGCCTAACCTGTGATTTACTTTTTGTGTGTGGGATCTTTGTCTCCTCTCCCATGTGCACACGTGGTCACAACCACCACCCTCTCCCAGCACCAAGTGACTGCCAGGTCCCAGTAGCTGCAGCAGTTTTCCTTTCTCCCAGTTTACCTTGATATGGGCATAAGCCCTTGGCACACCAACCTGCCTGTGTAGAAGCTGCTGGTGCAGGTGTGCTCCAGTGGTGGCAGGGACTCATTGGCTGGTAGGAATGCTGATGGCACCTTGTGCTGCTCAGTCCTTCCCCCCGCTGCACCCAGCGTGCAGCTGGGCTGCCCTGGCTGCAGTTACACCAGGGTGCAGCAGCCAGGGGCTGCATGTCACGGCCCTCTTTAATCTGAACGGAATTACCCTGGTCAGCATGTGCCTGATGGGGAGCAGGAAGGGTGAGAATTCTGGAGGCTCTTGCAAGCAGCAAAGTGCAGTGCTCTGGCCATGTCCTCATGCTAGAGCTACACTCCTCTGCCTTGAGCTTCTAACCCAGGTGGAAAAGATAGATGTAAGGGAGCCTGGCCCTCCCAGAGCATGCTCTGGCTCTCCGTTCAGGCCAGTGTGAGCGGTGCCATCAGGTCAGAGGGAGCTGGATCCCCATTTCCTACGTTTCTCACATTTCTCCATCTTGCCGTTGGTTACAGACACGACGGATGCCTGCGACAGCAGCAGTTCTGTGCTGTCAGGATGCTCTGTTGGGACAGCTCTGGGATATGGACGTGAAGGGTTTTCCAGCTTCACACTCGCATTGGGAAGCTTTCCCCAGGCCAGGCCAGCATCACCCCCGGGACTGAACCTGCTCCCCCTGAGCCACATTACCCAACTGAAAGAACATACAAAGGTTGAAGCCTCCCTGACAGTGACACAGCGACCGGGGCGAGCACGGCTGGACCAGCGTGAAAACACAGAACAGGGTAAGACCGGGAGGCACAGGGAATGGAACTAAAGAGCCTGTCATTAAATTAAACCCTGAAATAATAAAATCAGCAGCAACAAAAGGTGCCTTTACTGCCACCCATCACAACCTTCCGTTTCTGACCATACCTGCCTGAACTCATTGCTCGTCCACCGAGTGTGTTCCCATGGGATCAACTAAAAGTGTCAAACGACAGAAGTTAACCAATTTCATCTCAGTTCTTTGTGTAGGTCCCAGAGTCGAGTGTAATTTATTGAGTATCTCACCCTGTGTAGTGACATTGTTACTAATTCATATGGAGCCAGCTATACACACTGCATATGTACAGGTATTTTCATAAGGCATATAATATCTTTGCATTGAAAATAAATGAACATTAGTAAATTTAATTTAATATATACTTTCTTTGAGGTGTTTATGAAAATATTTTTTCTCTCTATTTTTGTATGTGACATGATAGAAATATTTCATGGGAAGTACAGGTTAATATATTTTATCTTTATAAAGGCATATACAACTTTGAGGCAGTGTTTCTGATGGACAGCAGAATTCCTAAAGAACTTGTATGTGCTTCTGTGTTTTGAAATCATATGAAATTGACTTTAAGAAGTAACTGGATTAAAAAAACGCACCAATGCACAGCCAGAGGCTGACAAGTAAAACTAATACGTAGCCACATGAACAATATATTTATATAGTTAATATATTTTTTCAAGATGATTGGTACTAACATAGAGTATTTTACATTTGGCACTACTGTTTGCCATTGGTCCAGCAATTGGCAAAAAAATTTGTTTCCTATGTATAAATCTGTTTGAACATTAGATCTGGCTAGACATATTTACTATTTATAAAAAAATAGTTAGACAGTAAGCTCACGTTGAATAACTAGGTCTACTGTGTTCTGGAAACTCTTCAGGAGTAACACAGCCTTCTCGTGTTCCATATGTACAAAACTGTGTCCGTTTGCCTGCAAGACAAACACAAGGAGAGGAGAAGTCAAAGGACGTTCTATTTAGCCTTGTCATTTGGGGGGAGCAAAGGGGTATGTGGAGATTAAAACCAAAGCTACAATAACTAATGATCATACGATGGTTTCCTGCACACAAGAGTCGGATTGTGCCCTTAAGAGAACATCTCTCTCTCTCATCCTTCATTGGACAGATGCTGCACCCCTGCTTAAAGCCTCAGGGACGCTTCCCAGCTTAAACTACTCAGTGACTCTTCAACATTCCACATATTTTCTGAAGGAGCAATGACCCTGGATGTGCGAGGTTCGAACACTGCGAAGCCCAAAGGAGGTTAATGCCACCAGAACATGTAGCTGAGTGGAAAGGCAGGTTCCAGCTGAGACACGCTGCCTATACAGAGTGGAGAATGCACTCAACTGTTCCGGTTCTGTGCTGATTCCCTCCCCAAAGACAGCAGGAGAAACCTTCAACTATTACAGACACTACAGCCCTATGGAAGAACTATTGCAGAAGATGCTTTTTGCACACACCCAGACCACTACACATGGGCATCCTGGCCACCACACAACTGTACTACACCCTACAACCCATGGAAGACACTTCCCAAGCCCCCAGCCCACCATCAGCATAAGCAGCACAAAGTGGCTGCAGAGCCCTGCTGGAGCCAAGATCCTCCCCCTGGCGCAGGGGCTGCAGAAAGGATACCCCGTGGCCTCTCACTGCATTAAAGGATAAAGCTCCAAGAAACAGGAATACAGATTTGAGGCAGGAAGAGTTCCAGACGTTCACTCGTGTGCCCAAAGTAGGCAGTCATTGGCATTCAGTTGGAGGTCATCTCAGGCTCTGGTGTCATTCAGAGACACTGAAGTTTCCGAGTGTTCGCCACACAGCTCACTGGGATCTGCACTGCTCATTCAGAAATAGAAACGGAAATCAAAGAAGCTGCAGACAGCCTAAGGCCAGGCAGCTCTGCCCTTGTCCCTTCTCCTTGTCAAGCTGCACAGTGAGGGGTGTGGGAAAACCTTGTGCAAGCTCAGCTTTAGCTAACAGAGAAGCCTCATTTCCACAAGAAAAGCTTCTGGGGGAAGCAGGCTGTAGGAGGCACACATCCAAACACACCGCAGCGGTCCGCAGGCAGGGGGATTTGTGATTTACCAGATAAATAAATGGTAACTGGAATAAATGGTCACTCCTGCTGGGGTCTCACATTCCCCACAAAATACATCATGAAATCCCCATCTATTGTTACACATTGAGTTATCCCATCCCTGGCAGTGCTCAAGGCCAGGTTGGACACAGGGGCTTGGAGCAAGCTGCTCTAGTGGAAGGGGTCCCTGCCTGTGGCAGGGGTTGGAGCTGGAGGAGCTTTAAGGTCCCTTCAACCCAAACCAGGCTGGGATCCCATGATTATTTAGTTCTAATTCTTAGGCAGGAAGAATGGATTGTAGCTGAACATGGAGCCACCATAACAAGATTTCTGAGAACTGAAGGGCAGCCTTTAACACAGGGCGGCAGAACTGCACGACATGGCTGAGAGCTGCTCTCTCCTTGCTGGCAGCCCCAGCAGCCATGCAGCCATGTTCCTCCTTGAAAGTCATTACTCAACCTGCTGCTAATTCAATAGCAGCAAACCAATATTTACTTATCAAATAAATAACTGAAGAGCTTATGGCACAGGAGGGGAAGACACAACAATTTTGCTCCCCCAGGATCCCAGTGGGACCGTGAGCTCCTGGACTTCTACTGACAAGAACATTCTCCCTGCAGAATAGCACACAGATGCTTGTCTCTCAGAAACAGGCTTTGGGCAAAACTGTGCTTACAGATGTCAGTTTCTCATGGGTAAGTCCAGCCAGGGAATGTCAAGCCTTTTACTTTTTGAATCTTCCTTCCCTCGTCTACCAAAACTGCATGGGGAGACACGTAACTGCACGACAGAAACATCACTGCTTCTCCTGACAGCATCCTGCAAAGCAGAGTCCTTCATGTGAGTGTTTGGGGAATTCCCCCTTGCAGCCCTGGGCTGGTAATACCTGTCCATATTTTACCTACACCCTGAGTAAATGGAATGCAACGTGTGGGAGCACAAAAGGGGCACAGATATGGCGGTGTTCCAGTGACTGTGACATCGGGGATACTAGCCACGGAGACACACAAATGCACTGGCCAGGAACCTGGTGGGAAAGGGTCAGACAGACACAGTGGGAGAGAGAGTCCGTAGGATGAAGATCTGTATGACGGGAGAAGCAGAGCAGGGGGCAGACTGCATGAAGATGGGGTCTGAGGCTGAGGAAACACAGGGAGATGGTGCCTCTGAGTCCCAGCAGAAACTGGGACTCGTAACACAGAGCCCTGGTCTCTGGTAGGGGATGGCCTCATGAGATAAAAACAGAGGTGATGGCAATGGTGGAAAACTGTGGTGAAGAGATGCCACTGAGTATTACTAATTTCAAGCTCTTGCTGCCCAAGGAACGGGATACATTCACAGCTAAAGGCACCGCTTGTATTTGAGAAGTAAAATATCTTCATCACAGGTATGGCTTTTGTCTGTTAATTCCTCCATGAGATTAATGGCCCTTTTACTTGCCACAATATAAATCAACACCTGGTAATAGGCATTATGCATGGGCAGAAGGAATTGCAAATAAAAGGAAAACGCTCTTGCCAGAGCACCTGGAATGACGGTGATGAATGAGGAGCTGCGAGCTGATGAGAGGGACTGAGAGTGCTAAGTCAAACTCCGTAAGTGTAAGGGATGAATAAATCAGGAGAGTGAGATCTGCTCCCCCCAGACCACACAGCAGTACCTTAAATAAGCATATGTAAATGCTCCTGGTTTAGGAACACATGCTGAGACATGAGAAATCCCAGCTCCTGATGGCCTGTGTCCATCAGAAGTCACCCTCTCACCTTATTTGCCTGTTGCTTTTTGATATCTTTTAGCATATTTTTGCTTCTGTTTCTAAGCTCACCTTTCAATATAGCACCATCTCCAGCTAACTTTGAACTTCATTTAGCTTTGTTATTTTCTCTATCTCCCAGGTTTTGAGCATCCTGGCAAACATGAGTTGCCTATTGCAGGGCTCAGAGCTGGTCACTCCTGCAGTGCCCCTGCTGGGTAGGAGGGAGCGAAGGAGGGAGAGGGGCAGGAGGAGGGAGAGAGGCTACTGAAGATGTTTTCTCTACAGCCAGCCATTGATTTCAGTGAATGAGGAGCTTTGAGAGGTGTGTGCAGGAATAGCCTGTCTTTCTCTTTAAAAAGCTCACTGGAATACAGGAAACATTTGTTACAAACAACAGAACAAAAAGCGGAGACTTCTCTGTAAATCCCACAGCCGCTTCCATGATCCAGCAGTGGATCCTTCCCCTGCAAGTGCGTTCACAAATGCTCAGGCAGCAAGAGAGAGGCAAACACACTGCCAGTTACTGTTCTGTCAAAACCAGTCAATACATTGCCAATACAGTCAATTGCCAACATAGTCAAAACGTGAATGTAGAGCCCCCTACACCAGTGCAAAGGTCAAAACTGGAGACACGTCCTGCTCTGTCACAGATCCTGCTTGTGACACTGCCCAAGAAACTCCTCTTTCCCTGCACCTTCTTCTAAGTTGTGCCACCTGGACCAGTCCTGTGCCTCTTTTTCACACCCTCAGTTTCTTCCAAACAGCTTTATTCCTTCTGAGAGAAGCCTTCAAAAGCACTGTAACGCTGTTAAAATCAGCGTTAAAGTACCAAGGTAACAAAACCAGTGGTTAACTTGTCCTGAAAGCCAAGTCATTGTACTTGTAAGATGCAAATACTGAGGTCAGTGACAAAGCTTGATTTAAATCCATCCCTACCTGGAGGATCTTGTCGCCAGGCTGGAGCAGGCTGGATGCTGGTCCGTCAGGCTGAACCCTAGTAACAAAGATACCCTATAAGTCAGAAGTAACAGAGGTTAGGATGCTATCACCAAGAACTACTTCCCAAAATACAGGTGTCTCCCTAACTGCTGTCTGGGGCTTTACATATTCTGTCAGTGTTCTAAACATGAAACTCTACTAAATCTGTTCATAATCAAACACGAGGATGGGTTTGTAGCAGCTCTTTGTGACCGTCAGCGAGTTATCACCTGAGAGGGGCTTTGGCCAAGGGCCTGTAGGGACAGGCCAAGGGGAATGGCTTTAACCTGCCCGAGGGGAGACTGAGATGAGCTCTTAGGCAGAAGCTCTTCCCTGTGAGGGTGCTGAGGCACTGGCACAGGGTGCCCAGGGAAGCTGTGGCTGCCCCATCCCTGGCAGTGTTCAAGGCCAGGTTGGACACAGGGGCTTGGAGCAAGCTGCTCCAGTGGAAGGGGTCCCTGCCCGTGATGAGGGGCTGGAGCTGGATGAGCTCTAAGCTCCCTTCCGACACATCTACCATTTGAAACTAAGATTCCGCATCACAAAGCAATGTCCGATATGAACAGGGCAAGAGTAACAGGGTTATCAGGAGGATAATTAAAATGGAGCAAGCATTAATTAACAGAATGATAAGGTACCATAATCTATACAGGAATATGTGCTTAATTTGCTTAAAAAAAGTTTAAAATATTTTCTAAAATCCAATCTTATATTCAGCCCTTGAGATACTCAGTGCAATGCTCTGCAGGACTGTCAGTCCAAGGTCTGAGCCATGAATGACTTTGAATGGGGTAAAATTATGAAGTGATAAAAGATATTTCTAGATTAGTTTTTTCAGTATTTCAGTAAAATACGTTAATAAAATCCCAAATCAAAGAATGAGTTCCTCAGTGGTGAACATATTTGAAGTATTCCCCCCGCAGCTCAGGCAGCCCTGCACTTGTGCATCCTCCTCAGGGTCCCTCTGCTGTGCTCATCCTGCTGCAATGTTTCAGAGTAACAGCATATAAAACCCTTTATCATTATTACTTTCCTCAACATAACCACCCCATCACTCCCTTAGTGCACAGATCTGCATTTCTGCTATGGGTAAAATGAAGCTCACCTACAGGTGTTGATGCACTGAGCATGTTACTGGTGCAGGCACATTCGCAAGGGGATACAGACTCTGCTTTAGTAATTTCAGGCAAGTGATTGATAGACAGTGGAAGCACAGCTTGAGTCAAACATTGTACAGTAAAGAGACAGTGATGTTATAAAGTGTTAATTCTAGTTTGCAGCCTCAAAGGAGGACACAAAAACGAGTGTTTTAGGGGAGAACTGTTAAAATACCCAATAGTTGCGTATGTTAAATGCAACCATTCTTGAAGTCCAGACCAGGGTTATCAATGACAATTTGAAAGGAGTTAAGGTTGTGTCAGACTGGCATTCCAAGGAAATAATTTTTCCAGTTTGCAGGCAGATCTCAAATATCTGAAGAGGTGAAAAGCCAGTTTTATTGTCATCATTTGCCAAATACTCTCAGTGTTTATGGAAGTTACGACAGCCTCTTCACGCTGCATCCAGTATTGTTAGAGTATGAACTCTGTGTTCAACAGAGACGTACCCTTACACTTGTTTTTCCACAAACTCCAATCAGTTTTACTGCTCAGAACAGGTCTGAGAGTCCACGTCCTGCTCCTAAAGCCCTGTGTAGCTGATAATCTCCAGTTGTGTTTTTATAGGCACCCATATGATTTCTGCTTTGATTCTCTCTTCTTCATTAACCAGGGAAAAAGCAAATACTCTCCTAACAAAAGAAAAAGTCAACTATGGGGAAAATTCTTTCAAATATCACAACAGAAGTGCATAAGAATTTCACTTATGTTGTGTCTGTCTCCACATGAGACTCGAAAGCAAGGAGCATTTAGAGAGAAATGTGTAACTAACTTACCTTATCGGAAGGTTTGAATGGATTTCCTTGTCCGCTTATTCCACCGCTGATACTAAAACCAAGGCCAGGATTCTTCTCTATCCTCACACAAAACTAGGTTAAAAAGACATGGCAAGGTAAGTCAATGCCAAAGTTCCAGCCTATCCAAACAGCAGCATCTTCTTCACATATATCCATTGCATAGAACCACAGTCTGGTTTGGGTTGGAAGGGACCTTAAAAGCTCATTCAGTTCCAACCCCCTGCCATGGGCAGGGGCACCTTTCACTAGAGCAGCTTGCTCAAGCCCCATCCAACCTGGCCTTGACCATTAATCTCACTGCTGACAAGACGAGCTGACCCTCTCAGAAGCTGCTCTGCACAATGCAGTAAAACTCGTTACAAACTGAAAGTATCTGCGTGGTTTTAGCATGCTGCAGTGACACTGTAATATTCACAGTGCTGCATGCAGTTTTTGGAAATATCTTAGAATTTTGTGTTCAAGGATTAAAAAAAAAACCCTTATTTTTGTGAGAGGAGTTCACATTGGCCAAATGATTAATTTAAACACTGGGATAAATCTGTCACTGATGCTTCATCACATGTGCAGCATCCCCCCGTACATTGCTTGTGTCCAACCCAAGGGATAAGTACTTTGAAGCCTGGGGCCACAGCCTGCTCTGAGCACCAACCCTTCCAAGTGCCTTACTCCAGGAAATAGTGCTGAATCTCATCTTTTAGTCAGGAAGACCCTAATGGCATTAGGTAATTGAATATAAAATACAAATTACTTCAGTATAGCTTTTAATGACTACTCATTGAGCCAGCCTCAGCACGTACTTGGGCCACACAAGCAATTGCTTCAGAATCCCAGTGCAGTACTTAATACAGACAGCTACTATGTGGATTGACCGACCCTTTACTCAAGGGAAAGGTTTACTGATGATTCTGCACCTTATTCTGCAAGTGTGGTCCCTCCAACAGTTACTGCAAGCATTAAGGCCAAATATAATGGGGATAGCACCACTTAATGAAGAAACTCGGCAGCGCACATGATGTTGACTGGGGGCACTGGAGCTGCAACTGGGCTTTCCTAGGGCCACGCTGGAGCAGCCCACACAGATCTGAGATCAGTGTCTTGCCAAACGTGCTGCACTGTCAGCACTCCACTGAGTCACTGGAGAATCATCAGAAATTGCAAGTTAGCTCGGTGCGACCCAGGAGGTCAGCTCTGATCAGGAACTTCAGTGCCAAGGTGGGCTGCTCGCTCAACCCAGGCAGAAAATACTGGGGAAGAGGCCAGAGCTGCTCATCCACCCCCAGCTCAGCCACCCCACAGTGCCACCCTGTGTTTCTCCCAGTTCCTGCTGCACGCAGGGCAGAAGAACCCCCCCAAAGCATTGTCAAAGCATTACTTTGCAGCCCCACAACCTCACCTGCTCCTGGTACGCCTCTGTGCTTCTCTGGCCCTTGGTTTGGATTAAGCATCGCCCCGTCTGAGGTGCCCGAGAGCTCTGCGAGGAGGGAATCTGGATGGGCAGCGGCGGCTGGTACTGCTGGATGGTGACTTTGTTCATGTTCCCTTCATACTGCTGCTCGCGGCTCCGATGCTGAAGGCTTTGGGATCCCATGAGAGTCTGGATATGGCTACCTGCCTGTGGGTAACGTAACCCGTTAGGCCAGAAATTCAGGAAGCTGAAAAGAAGCAATTATTACAACTTGCAGAGTCAAGTAAAAGCAAACCTCTTAAATCCTCTCAGAGGTTTGCCTTTTGACCACGGTTGGAAACCACCGTGATTAAAAGCAGCAAGGACATGCCTGTTGCATTTAGTGCCCCTGGGAGGTTAAGGGAAATCAGCCATGTACAGGATGCTTTGGAAACAGAACACACTGGTTTGATCTCATGGCACGATATATGCTCCTGCTCAGGATGTTTTATGAACCGCAAACATTTAATAGATTGATGTAGGCTGCATTATCCATCCCAGCACACTCTGAAGATACTGGGATGGGATATTTTCCCTGAGGATAGCTTGAAATCAGGTTGGTAACACAAATACAGCATTGTGCCAGCACTGTGCACTGAGTAGAGAAAGCGTAACCAGTTACATCCCCTGCCTGCTCCTAGGAACAAATGAGGCTTTTACAAAACACAACTAATCAAATCAGCCAGTTTCTATGATAATATCTACTGATCGGAAGCTCCAACACTTTGTAAGTATAAGTAAAATGCTGATGTACATTTTCTGGGCCTTTCGATACTCTCAGGAAGACAGAGGAGAAGACACAGCGGTGCCTCAGAGGAAAATGTCCATTTCAAATACAAGAAAAATTGTGCTTCTTCACTGAAAAACCTCAGATCTTCTTAATCAGCCTCAAAGACCTCTGTACTCAACAGCAGATGCTGGGAATGAATGGGAAAGGGCCTCCAGCCTCTTGGTTGTGGCTAACAGAAACACTCCCAGGTCAGGAAAAGGGAGAGAAAGGGTGACTTGGACACCTGTACATCCCAGCTCTGAGGCAGCCGCCTTGCTCCAGTTCCATAGCACAGGCTCTTTCTGCACCCATCGAGACCACTGCAGCCCATGCTGGGGTCTCCCAGGTTTGCACAGCTTCAGCCTTCACATGGGCTGCTGCAATCTGCAGCCTCACCCAGCACAGTCCTGTCCTCCCCATCCCCATGCCTGTACTGCTGCTCCTTGAGCACTGGTCTGCTGGTCTGAGGTCTGCTCATTTGCCCTCTGCATTCTCACTCTCCAGCATCCCTTTTTACACAAGAACTGATTTCCAAGTGCACCAAGTTCTACCCCTTCCCTTTTGACAGAGGAGCAGCTAACTCAGAACACAGCAGGTTTAACCAGGCAGGTACCTGGCATCCGTCCTGTGGATATGGCAGAAAAAGGCGTCTTCCAGGAAGCAGAAATACTGTTGTGAGCTATGCTCAGAATTCATTTTCTCCCTCCAGTTAACAGACTTTGAAGAGCTCCTATCACTGCTTCTTCTGCATTCACACCGTGGCTCTTGCTGGAGGTGGTTAAGCCACCTTTCTTGGAAATGGGAATTATTCTGCAGAAAAACAGCTGTTATGCAGGCTGCTTCCCCAGGTTCATCTGTATTCCTTAACATCCACCACAGAAGTTAAGTATTTTCAGCCCAGTGTCCAATATTTACAGTGTAGTTGAAGTAGCTGACAAGGGATGGAACAATGGATTACTCCACTGAGTTAAGCAGATTTCAGTACCATTATGCAACCTTTGTACTTACCACATCCGAGCAGTGAGATACTGAAATACGCAGGATGAAACAGAACCTGCAGTTTCTTACCATAGTAACAGCAGTGATGTACAAAGGGAAGATACAGACTGTGTGAATGAATGAAGGCAGGGTTTATCCCAATACGCCAGTGAAGATAAGCAGTGACTCCTCTTAAATTTCTTACCCTAGTTTCTTGCATATCAGAGGATAAAGAAACCCTTTGAATAACTTGGCTGCCAGAGGCAGCTCCATCAATACCAGTTGCCTTCCTCATCCTCCTCATCCCTGTCCTGTGCCTGGGGAGGAATCTCTGGGATTCTCTGGCTGCAATGGCTTCAGTCTCCCATCTTCAAGCAATTCCTTTGTCCATCTCTTGTCTCTGCTTTTGTGTGAAGGCAAAGGCTGCTGCTTCCAAAATGGTCTTGGATACAAAGATGTGAGGCCAGTATGAAGATGTTTGCCTCCTCAGTGCTGACAGTTATTTACGCCATAGAAGTTATTCGTGTGCACATTGTGCCTTTCACAATGGTTTTGTTCACTCATAAGACTCTTCTTCAGGAACAAGCAGGACCAGACTCCATACAGATAATGTTCAATGCAATGATCGCTGCTTACTTGTGCAGTTCCACCTTGTAAAGCTGACTGTGAACGCAGGTTGGTTTGCTAAGCTCCTCCATTCCCCAGCTTCATGATCAGAGCATCTCGAAATGGCAGTTTCCAGTCGATGAGCAGAGCCAAGCTGGGGCCGGGAGAGAGCAGCCAGTGTTTTCATGGAAGCAGGCCAGATCCAAGCACTGAAATCTGGTATCTACCACCACGAGGTACTTGAAATTAGGCCCCTTTCTAGTCAGTTTATCAGCAAATGAAGTGTGCCTAGGAGGTCCTGGGGAAAATGGCTGTGCCCAGGCACTGGGCTGGCCTCATCTCAACCCATTCATTTTGTGTTGTGAACTGGAGAATGTAATTGAAATGAAACATTTGAGTGAAGACTTCGCAGGCCAGGAGGGAGCTGCGAGCTCTGACACGTGCAGGAGTACACCTGCCAAACCCATGTGCCCGTTTCGCAGATGGAGATGTAAGCACTAGCGTGTGCACTGAGTACAAAACCAGGGAGCAGGCATGAAGACATCGTCCTTAAATCATAGAATCATAAAATCAACCAGGTTGGAGAAGACCTTCAAGATCAAGTCCAACCTTCACCCCAGCCCTGCCAAGGCCACCACTGCCCCATGGCACTGAGGCCTCCCCTCCACGCTGTGTGAACACTCGCAGGGACGGTGCCTGCAGCCCTGCCCTGGGCAGCCTGTTCCAATGCCTGAGCACCCTCTGGGGCAGGAATTGTTCCTCAGCTCCATCTAAACCTGCCCTGGGGCAGCTTGAGGCCGGTTCCTCTTGTCCCATCCCTTGCTCCTTGGGAGCAGAGCCCAGCCCCTCCTGGCTCCATCCTCCTTTTAGGTATTAGGTCTTCACATGTTGTCCTGTGGATAACAACATCCAGAGAGTTCCCACGATGTTAGAGAACACCCGTGGCCAGAAGACAAGAGGGTTGAATCACCACGGTTATTGCTTTAAGCTCTGAAACAAAAGTACGCATTTCCCAAACCTCATTAACCTGTTCTCCTCCTGCCCTGCCAGCGACGTGCGGGGCGAAGAGGACAAGCACAGCCAGGTCAGAGCCCGCTCGTGTGCTTACCTTCTTGGTGACGGTGTCCGGGGGCACGTCCCGCCGGCCCAGCGGGTAGGGGTTCCACTGGCTGCTCACGGACACCTCCTCCTGCCCGTTGTCCAGAATGCTGCTCTGCTGCGATGGGGTCTGTTGCGGAAACGGTAGGGCAGCCTTTAGTCACTGGGCACACCACGACAGAAAACACTCTCTTCATATTTATTCCAGCAACCAACCCAGTTACACTGCAACACGCTATTGCTAACGCAGCATCCGCTTAGATTCTTACAACAGTTCATTAACAACCTTTAGTGGGACTTTCTGCAAGCAGAAGATCTTGAAAGATACTTAAGAGAAGTAATGAGAATAATGAATGATGAGAGAGAAGAGAAACTTAATTCAATGTGACTCATTATTTCAGAGAAACAAATGGTGGCAAAGTTCCTTCATTTAAATGGGCAGTCTGCCACTATTATCCGAGTTAGAACTTTCCTACTGGTCATTCAGGTATCAAAACCCTTTAATTAAGTATTTGCCACCAAGATAAATTGTATGCTTATAGTTTCTTCAGGAAACATTCCTTACCAGCAATACTGACCTTGGGACTACTCTCACCTCGTGTATGCTCTGTGCATCCTGTGTGTGCTGTGACTGGTCCCTAGGCTATGGCTGGTGTTGTTCTAAGGTAACAGGGTATCATCTGCATGATATTAACGAGTAACTGAACACTGTCCTGGCTATGAATGGCCATAACACACATTGAAAGTTTCCTAAATGAGCTTGAGACTTGCATTAATATCTTCCACTTTCCTCTCCTTTTCTACATGTTTCTTCTTTTCCCCTGGTTATTTTACCCTGCTTCCAGTACCTTTTAGAACTCAGGTACTTTTTCTGCCCCATCCTGACTTTCTGTTTCCTGTCTCTGTCTTTCTCCACCAGCACTGGAGATTTTGCTACCATGGGTAGGGCTTTGTGTGCTCGACTTTCCAAAATGCCAGCACTGTGCTACCACCAGCAGCACTTCGCGCTGGGTAGTGCTTATTCAGTTAACTGCTCATTCAGCTCTGATTAACGGTAATCTGCAAAGGAAAAAGAGTCTGCTCTTCCCCACTGTTGTCCAGGCAACTTCTTCTTCATCTGGTATTAAAAAAATCAGGAAACACTTCTTTAGATGGCTGCAGAACAAATCGCTTTGAAGCATTAAAGCTGGTAACTGGTCACTTCAGAAATTTATAGTGCAAGCTTAAAACTCCTTCCACAGTGAATAGAAGTAAATTGTGATTGAAATCATACCCCTCAGAGGTTAAGTTGGAAAAAAAATCATCCGATTTTTTAAAATCAAAGAAAATTTTCATTATAATTCTGTCATCGTTCAAAAAGTCTTCTGAAAAAATCAAGAAAATGTGATTTTCCTTATATTAAAAACACTAGGAAAAAGCTTTCCTCTGTTGAAGCTGCGAGACCTCCCTGCAGAGCTTGCTGAAGACATGATATAAATGGAAAAAGGAGAGCAGGCGCAGCACTCTTCCTACGGGTTATCCCTCATGGCTCAACAGAGGCTGCTCCCAGGGCCCTGTTCTCTCGGGTAGCACAACACTCTAAGTTGGGTGCAGAGCTGTAGGCTGCTGTGTAGACATGGATGGGACCTGACTTTATGGCTCTAAGTCCCTCCCAGCACAGCTAAACCTTTCCTGCCGAGCTGCCGGGGTCAGCCCAGGACACGCTGAGCCCTCTCTGTCCGCAGAGCAGAATTTGGGTCAGCCATTCTGCCCTGCTTGCTGCCCATCGCCATGTAACCCTCACCCAACCAGGGAACATCATCCGAAACCAGGGCAGCAAACGGCTCCTCAGAAGTACAACTGCAGAAATCGCTGCTCTGAGGAGTAGTAAAAAGAAATGACAAAGGCCAGGAATCATCTCCGTGCTGCATCATCCCTGCAGTCACCCACACACTGAGGTGGAATGACAGGAATTTATAACATGTGGTAGGTGCCTCCCCAGGCAGAGACATGGAGTCAGTGAGACAGCTTCCTATGGAAACTCCTGCGCTTACTGCTATGTGACCATACACTCACAGAATGGTTTGGGTTGGAAGGGGCTTTAAGATCATCCAGCCCCAACCCCTGCCACGGGCAGGGACACCTTCCATCAGAGCAGCTTGCTCCAAGCCCTGTGTCCAACCTGGCCTATACATGTGAATATGCTGATTATTCCTAAAGGGAGTCGGTACTGTACCCTTCTGGGGATGAAAACCCATAAACCTTAAGAAGAATCATGAGATGGATGCCAAAAATGGAAATAATTCCTCTGCAAAGTGTTTCTTTTGTCACTGCAGATAATGCTGGGCTGGTTTGATAAGCAACTGACTCATCTGCAGAGGTGAGTTTGCACTCAGAATGGATAAAGCAAAACACAAGAGGCTGCTTTCTGCTTTCTTAATAAAGAGGAAAATACTGTGAGAACAGGTTTTTCTGTTGCTTTTCTGCAGTATTTGCAATATTACTCATCTGCAGGCTGCAAACAAACTACATATCTGGTAAGTCTAGAAGGAGGCAAAAAGCAGCAGTTCAAATAGTTTATACATGGAGTAGAATCAATGTAATAAGCTCTCTCAATATAAGCAATTGCTATCTTTGATTTCCTGATGCTGACAATTAGACTTCACTCATTACTCTCTTGAATCTAGGCCACAAGAAGGAGGAGGAAGAGGTAAATATGAAGGTGCTGTGGCCTGGATTCATTAAGAAATGCAAATTCCTTAGAACATGTGAAGGAATAAAACGAAACAATATTAAACATTCACATTATACAGTTCACAATAACTGTCCACCACTTTTCAAACAGTACAGTAAGAGAATACACCCCCTTCATGCAGTTCAGCATCTTATATGGGTATGTAGCAATGCTAATGAAATAAAGCAGAATAAATCATTTAAGCCCACACCCCAAAAGTTGTCATGAATTTCCTTAGACATCCATATATTAGAATTTCCTTAGACACCCATATATTAGCATCCATATTCATCTACAGCCTGGAATTCTTGAAGTGCTATAAAATACCTTATTCCTAAATGTGTGTAGGAAACAGAACATTCTTTGGAGCTGATGTCAAACACACTTCTTGCAAGGACTTGTGACAAGGATTAGTGTGTACCCAAGTAGACGAACAAACTCGTTGAAGGAAAAAACAGTACGAGCAACACTGCAAAGCTGCCTGTGTCCAAACACACACACATCTACCACGGTTCAGAGGTGACCTACACGGCATCAGCTCAACAACAGAGAAGCACACACTAACATCAGGACTCGTTTAAATCCAGGGACAGCTGAATGGGCGGTGTACATGGAGGTAACGGCGTGGGGAAAGTAGGCTACAGGAGAACGCTGACAGTGAGCTCAGTGTGTGTGTGTTTTAACCTCTCACAGCTTTCCCTGGAAATCCGGTGCTTAGTCCTGTATCGCTAAGCTAAGCAGGACTAAAGGCTGTCCTCAGGCCAAGCAGCGCAGCCTGGTTACGTTGCTGCCGTTAAACTACCTCATTCTTCTAAAGAGACCTGGATCTAAACCCTTAAATCGGGCACTGGAGCCCTCCTTTAGGAATTTGTGGCTGGCTCCGGAGCCCCTCCTGGCCAGGGACATCCTGGGAGGTGCCAGCTGCCCAGGGCCGCCCCAGGCTGAGGCTAGCCCTGCAATTCACAGCGCAGATGATGGCCCTGCAGCGCCTGGCTCTGTGCTCTGCTGCCCTTTAACTGCTCACCGACAGGCTGCTCATTTGTCCCAACTTGGGTTGCTGCAGCAGCAGTCCTCTGCCATTGCATGCAATCCCAGTGCTGCCACTGCTCCCAGTGCTGGCACTGAGCTGCTGCAGGGACTCCAGAGCAGCCATAGGTGCCACAGAGCAACGTCCCAGCATCCCCTCTTGATACTCTGACAATCCTCCAGCTGTGTCCCTCTCTGCCTTGACATCTGTGTTCTTCCCATTGAATACATCTTAAGTCATAGAATAGAACCCCAGACTGGTTTGGGTTGAAGGGACCTTAAAGGTCACCCTGTTCCAACCCCTGCCACGGGCAGGGACCCCTTCCACTAGAGCAGCTTGCTCCAAGCCCCTGTGTCCAACCTGGCCTTGGACACATTTGTTCATATATGGTTTTGTATGTAAGTATAATCGATAAGTATGACATAAGTCTGTAAGTACTTATCAATAATACATCCTTAATAGCTGTAAATAAACAGGGAAATAAAGAGAATATTATTTTCTTCCTACAGACATCACTCAGCAAAAGTTTAAAGTCAGTTTTTAGGTTTAGTAGGCATGTACTCAAAACCAATCAACTATTACAGTACACCCAATTAGTGTTCAGCTATTAAAATCCCCGTCTTTCAGAGCCTATTTAAATGTACAATTAAACATTTCTGCGTTCAATTTTCCAAGATCAAACAGTGACAAAACAAAGCACGCTCTCCATTTCTGTGCAAGTACTAAGTCATTGAGAAAATGATGGCATCAGTCTGTAAGACGAGAGCAGAAAGCAGTAATGACAGCCACGAGAGCTACTTAATCCCAAAAGCAAGATTACGGAGTAAGGAAAAGTGTTTGACAATCATCTTTGCTTTTGGGATTGCGTAGAGGATAAGCATGAATCATAGGCAAAAGCTAAACCAGGAGAAAGCAAGGAGTGTTATCAATTTATTGGTAATGCTGGTATATGCTGGCTATCCCATACTTACTTTCGGTAGAGGTAGCTCTTGAAGCATTTGGTTTTCAAATTTAGATTTAGTCTGCAAGTTTAAAGTCATGCTTCTGCCGGCATGCATTGCTGAAAACCCTCCAGAGTGCAGCATGCCAAGGCTAACTGTGTTGTGTTTGTAAGCAGCGGTCTGAGTAGAGGAAACAACCACGTGACAGGTATGAACACACATGCTCCTTCAAGTAAGTATCACACATAAATGGTTAATTTCACAGAAGTTTTAGTTTAAGCAAACAAACAGTACCGAGAAATAAATAGCTTCTTGAGGCATGCACTGGGTCACACAGAAGCATATACATTGCTAGTTATACATAAAATGGATACCAGAAAAGACTGCAACGCTGACAGCAGATGGAATATGTTCTCTGTAGGTTGAAAATTGCAGGATTTAATGGGGTACAAGTCTTTATTTTGCAAATATGGCCAAATTTTACTACGTCTGCAGCCACGGGTGGGCCAGAGAAGGTCTCTAGTATAAAGAGCATCAAAGGCAGAGGAGAAAACCCTGCACAAAAGGCCCTGCATCACCTCCCCAGCTCTGCGGCTGCTCCTGGTGGGCTGGGACCAGGTTGCACCAACCCAGCATCCCACCGCCCTGGGGAGATGGGCAGTGTCTTCTCCTGAGCGGCTGCTGCATGGCAGTGCCCAGGCCTTCCCAGCAGCACAATCCCCACCACACAGCCCAGCTCCTTAGAGCTTTGCTCGTCCAGGGTGGCCAACAGCCGGGAGCTGGCTCGCCGGCACCTGCAGGGATCACTGTGGACTAAGGTAGCTGGATAAGATCACCAGTGTCAGCTTCCCATGAGCAAAGACACATCGTAAGCTAAGTGTGAAGTTATTGCTTAAGCAAGCATCTGGGAAGGGCTTATTTCCACCAGAAACGGCCCTACTTGGGGTGCACTGCTTTGCCTAGGAATTAGGAATTTTCCAGTCAGTTTGACGCAACACAAGGCAGAAAGCTGAAGGAAGGGAAAAGCTCCAGCCTTCAAGCCAGTTTTTAAGCTTTACCCATTTGATCCTTAAGGATATTTCAATATGCATCACATCCGAGCAACTGGAAGGTTACGAATATCTTAACACCAAACTCATGAGTATCTAGTGAAAAAATAGGTTTAAGGACACATTTTGAAGCTAACTTATGCATTTCATGACAGTATTTTTTCACAACCACTTCAGATTATGAAGTAAATCCAATTTGTGAAGCAGGTCATTAAATAGTCAAGACCAAGACTGACATCATGCACTAATACTTGTACTGGTTTCTATAGAAGGCAAATAAGCAGAACTTCCTACAGCTAGAAGGAGTAATGGTCATAGCCCTTGCTCAAAACAGTGGCAGTGTGCGTCCAGTTAAGGGATCCCTTGAAATCCCCTCCACTAGCAGTGACATGAAAGCTGAAATACATCATTTGACTCTTTAACTCTGATGGTTTTATTTCTTTCTTTGAAAGCTCTCAGATCATTACTGAAGTGGTGCAGCACCTTCCCATCTGTTGATAAGGAGAGGTTTTTATGGGACGCATTACTCCAGGCAGTGCTGCAGCAGTTACTGCATTAGCAACGTGCACCGTGGTGCGTTGCCTGTGCACAGGCTCTGTATTTATTGCTCATTTACCCAGGAAACCCTCACTCCAGCTGCTTTGGAGCACCCCCAGGCCCCTTTGCGGGCCGGTTCCCCTGACACCAATGCAAGGAATTTCAATACTGGGAATTCTGGTGGTTACCACTGCGCGTGCAAAGAGTTTGACAGACCGAAACACACAACTAAAGGCATTAATTGCAGAGAAATGCCAAACATACCCTGTCTAACCTTCTAGCTTCTATATGTCTAAGTAGCTGTTGTCTCCAGTCAGCGGGCATTTTAGCACAGCTCTCATTTCCCTTCACAGGGGTAGGCCTTGTCTTTATATCACTGCTATCGGAAGGCTTGTCGCCATAGTTACCCAAGTTATAGTCTGACGGAATCTTTTCCAGCAGAGCTGCCATTGTAGGCCTCGCTGAGACCGGCCTGGTTTGGGATGTGCCGTAACTCTCTGTACTGTAGCTTCTGGCAGACAACGGCCTCCTTTGTGTCAGGTTTTTAACGGGAAAGCTTCCGGTCTGGGCTTTCACTTCTTGGTAGGAAGGGTGCTCGTCTTCGTACCTGCCGTTCCTCTTGAGGAACTGCGACTCGGCCACCGAGATGCTGCCCTGGCGCTCCACGGCGCCGCGGTACGGGGCCCTGCCGTACCTGTCCCCCGGGGGCAGGTCGTGGGGCTCGCTGACCCTCCTGAACATGGACATCTCGGTGGAGCTGGCCAGCGAATCCGCCCTCCTCAAGAAGCCCGGCCGGGAGCCCTGCGTCGCAAAGGGGGCCGCGACCACGTCGTCGTTCACCGAGGGCTGCGAGAAGGAGAACATGTGCTCCACGGGCGGGTAGCCGCGGTAAGCCCGCGGGCTCACCAGCTCCTGCGGCAGGTTCTTACTCTGCTGGGGGATGTAGTCGGGGTTGAGCTGGAAGGGCGGCAGGAGCCTCTTGTCCGCGGTCACCTCCACGGCTCCCTGCGGGTTGAAGCTTTGGTCGAACTGGTAGACCTTCTTCGTGACGGAGGACTTCTGCTGCGGCTGCACCTTGACACTGCCGTAGGTCAGCAGCTCGTCGTCCAGCATGGGGACGGACTGGCTGCGGGACATGCTCAGCATGCCGTGCTCCGGGCCCAGCAGCTTGTCCACCCTCTCGTGGGTGCCTACAGTATCGTTACCGGATGCATAGTTTTCTAAGGGGATATTATAAACTTTGTAGGTACCAATGTCAATCTCATCGATACTTTGCGACTTCTTAAATTTGTTCGTTTTTAAATCCCTCATCATGGGAGAAAGCCGCTCCGTGCTCTTGCTGATCGAAATCACGTTTTTGGAAGGATCCGGGCGACAGTGGATATGGGAAAAGACGTTTGTGAGACTTCTGTTAGCGTTTGGATCGTGGTATTCCCATGGTATTCCCGGAGTGAAGGTGCTAGTCATTTCGGGAGACTCTTTGATATGATCTTTCCGCTCGGGCAAAGGGCTGGTGGTGGGGGTGCTTTCCAGTTTGGAAGGAAAAGCTGTCCTGTCTTCAAAAGGACTGGGGGTTCTGGTCCAATTTTGCCAAGGGTTGGGAGGAGGCACTTCAGATTCGTGTGTGTTTCTGAGCGTCGGCTGCTCCAGCTCCAGGGGAATGCCGACGATCCTGTCTTGCCTGATCAGCGGCCGGCGCCCGTGTGCGGACGTGCTCCTGGACTTGGCGCTCAGGAGGGGGTTGGCGCCGGGGTTCTCCACCGCGCTCTCCTCCGCCACGAAGCCCGTGTTGTCGTAGTGGGTGCTGTCGTTCCAGCTGTCGGTGAAGGTGTCGCTCAGCGGGCGCCGGTCCGTGCGCTGCGGCAGGCTCCCGGCCGGTGCCGGCTCCCGCTGGCTCAGCAATGGCTTTGTTTCAATGGGCTGTGGAAAGGACTGGGCCAACCTGCAATAAACAGAACAAACCCAAACAAGATGAAATGCCCTCTATTAGAGCACGCACGCAGCCAGCAGACAGATGTAGTTACGAGGCAACTTAATCCTCTCCCAGGTATACTCTGGCTTTGGGATCGTACCAGGATCCTTGTGCACCTTGTGCCACTGGTTGGGTATGGATACCTGCAGCAGTGTTTTGCACTGGAGCAGGCATTCTATAAGTACGTACACAGACAAACCAACAACTCCATCAAAACTCCTGGCTGGCTTCAATGCCATGTTCATAGAATTCCAGCTGAACGTATTTTCCTGCTTCAAAAATAGTCTTCTATGAGTGCAATGGAAGACGATTTTTAACACTTACATGATTATTTCTTTTTAACAAAAAGACCAGATTCATTTTGTGCATGTCCTCACCACCAAGGGTTTAACCATCTCCAGTGAGCGGGCTCCAGCCTCTCTTTAATGGGGAAGAGCCTGTGGATGGAACTGTATTAGGTGATTTATGGCAGGCACAGACAAGGTAGGGTGCTCCTGCGACGGTGTGAAAGTGTTTCCAGGTTGCTGATGGTCAGTGCAAATTACAGCCTCAGATAACCAGGGCAGAGGGAAGCTCAGGACAGCAATAATGAGGCACACACTGTTGTCTGTGTGAAACTCCAGCCAGCTGCAGCTCAGGACCACAGTGAGCAGAGTAATTGCGGCTCAATTACTAGGCACTTTTAATGCATGGTTATAGCACTTAGTTGAGCCACCAGCTGTAGGATTACTGACACAGAGTATGAACGGGTGGCCAGCTCTGCACAGCCTGAGCTTTGAATTGCTACACGGACCTCTGCAAAAGCGGGGTAAAACCACTGTATTTAACTGAATACCTTCACAGGCAGCATGTGATCACTTTGAATGTCTATGATAACGTAAGACAAAAGGCAACCAGAAGCTGTGTAGAAAGATGGTCCCACCTGTTCCCCCACAAAGAGTTGTTCACTGCTTCTTTAGCCGTTGTCTGCAAGGACCCCATTTTAACATGCGTGTTGGAGGACCCTGAGGAAGCCTGGGAAGGGGAATAGTCGGAATAAGTGCCTGAGGAAACGCTGTTGTTCATACAATGGATCTTATCTGCTTCAGACTCATCGGTGGATTCTGAAACAAAACACAGCAAACGTTTTCAGGGGATGGCATTTGACAGCTACACTTCAGAAGAACACATTTTTAAATGAATACTAAGGAGATATATACACATGGCCACAAATACGCATGTAATATGTTTTAAAATCATAGTGATGTGTAGAACATAGAATCATAGAATGGTTTGGGCTGGAAAGGACCTTAAGATCATCCAGTTCCAACCCTCCTGCCATGGGCAGGGACACCTCACCCTAGACCATGTCACCCAGGGCTCTGTCATCTACCTGTGCACAGTACATATGTTTTCATCTAGAAGGATGTAAGTTAAGTGAGTACCTTTCTTGTCTTTACTCAGAAGGACAAGTTTGGGTGGGTACAAGGGAGTCTCTGGCATGGAGGGACGGAGTTCCCCTATCCTCATCTCGGTGGGAGGATGTCCAAAGGCTTCCTGGGGAATAGAATAACGCAGAGTAAACACAGGAACCAGAATCCACTGCAAGGAGCAAACATTTCACAGCCTTCTTTTCATCAACATGACAACACACCAAAGCCCCACTGCATGGGTCATGTCCAATCATGCTGGTTTGTCAGCTGAACATTCTAATTAGTCCTACAGGAATACATGTAACACGTCTGGGACTGAGCTAGTTCTGAAAATGGGGACAAACCAGATGGAGCTTGCGAGATACATCAAGGCCATGTAAACATTTTGGATGGGGTAAAGGCCACAGAAGTGCTAGCTGCCAGTAGGAATGAATAAAAATTCAGAGCAAGCAACAACTTGTTTCAGGAGTAAGCATTCTCATTCATTTATGCGTGGCACAACTCCTGCCATGGATGCAGCTGGCCCTGCAGCAATATTTAATTAAAATGACCTTGTCTCTAAAGAGTCTTTTTTGCTAAATTAAAATTATTCAGATTTCAGAAACTTCTCATTGAGAGTTCAGCAAACCTGCACCTTCAAAGGCTGCCCTGCACAACCGTTGTGCTGCTCTAGCCAGCAACAGGATATACACTGCAAAGAACAAGTTCAGAAGTGGCAGGGAAGTGAGATGTACCCATAGATGTTTTAAATGAGGACATTTAAATTGGGCTCATGGGGTAGCTAGGAGGGAATGGAGACACAAAGAGGGAATCCATGGCATTTCTGATCCCTGGAATTGCTCAGAAATGAGGAAGATGCTGACCTGAAGATTGCTGGCTTGGGGACACAGGGTGCGAGTGGCACCTACCGGAGGAATAATACTGGTAACCCTGCCCTCGGGATGGAATGGATGGAAGGGGAGCCCAAGAAGGAACAGAATGGGAAATGCAGTCTGTGGGTGTCAGTGGAATGGAAAGGGAATGGTGGAGACGGGCAGGGCAACACCAGGAAGTAGCACTGATGCAGCCAAGATCCTTGTGGGGAGGAGTAGGAGAAACATGCATTCGCCCAGGAGTGAGAGCTGAGATTTCATAAAGAGATGGAAGTTGGAGAAGGAGAGGATCTAATAAATGCAAGTAAGTCTTGGAGAGATATAAGGAGAAAATCAATAATTAGCAGTATAAATAAGGAAGGAAAAGGTTAGGAGAAATGTATCTGGGAGGGAACTTGCACTTACAGAGACACTATGAGGATCTCTGTACCCTGACATTTTGTGGTTAAAGGTACTCCAGTGATTTTGCAGAGTGAAGTCAATAAAGGAAAAAGAAACAGTTTAAAATGGAGTACCAAACCCCAAGCCACATCACTAAAACGTAAAATGCTACAATCTGTTTAAATTTACTTGCTTTACTCTGCAGGAGAAAACTATCAGAGGTTTACTCTCCATTAACTAGGGATGTTTCTATCCTTCTGCACTTGGTGTTCTACTGGATGTAGCACCATACCAAACCAGATACCTTTACAGCCTGTGTAACGAACCCTCTCAGTGTTAACATTTAAGCAACTATAGACCCATACTGATTCTTAAAATGTCTTGTAAAGTCTTATTCAAGACTTTAAACTGCTTTCACATGCAGAGATCCCGTGCTGTGCATGGCATTTCTTGCATGACAATAGTGGTGTACATACAACTTAAAGCTACCAACAGTGCAACATTCTTCCAGTGCAGCACAACCATCTCCTAGTGCAGTCTAACAAAGTGATGCAAACCCGTTTTTGAGGAATAGAGAAGTGCACAGCATTCACAGTGGGGAATTCTGCACCTCTGAAGCATGGTGCGTGGTAACTCTCTTGCTGTACCTCTGAGCTTTCTGCATGCTCTTCTTCCTCCTTCCCAACTGGGATTTCCAGAGTTGATCTATGAGTGTTGTCTGCATCAGACAGGTCACCCTTTTGGGATTCTTTGGTTTCTCTATCTTGAACCTAGAACCCCAATATTGTACCATGAAACTTCTGAAAGTTATAACTTAAAATGAAACTACTTGCTGTGAGACAGGGAGAGCCAGCAGTTCCATTTGTGACATAGTGATGAACACAGGTTTTTATTTCAGGTGCAAGATTTTATGCAGTTTTCTATGTTATACTCTTGGGGTTTCTCTTCTTTTTAGCCCCTCCTCCAGCTATTCCAGCAAAACTCAATGCATTTTTGAAAGGACTAGTCTGGAGTTTGTGAATATTCCATGAAAGTGAAATACATTGTAAAAAACCAAATCATATTCCCTTAATTCCACTGTGTTTAAGAGGACATGCTTTCTTACACACTCAAGAACAGAAAGGTCACTAATAGGAGAAAGAAAAGTGTTATTAATAGGACCAATTGCAAGAACAAAGGGAAAAGATAAATGCAATTGTGTTGTGTCAGAACTTATTCATCAGGACTAACCAGGAAAGATACAGGTAGAGGATAGAAAAATATGGTGAGCTGTTCCCCAAGAGAAAACACATGGTAAAAACCATTAAAGTAACTGGGAAAGAGAAATATCACCTATTATTCATGCGGACAACACTAGAACATCAAATTACAACGTGGAGAAATGGGATTCTTGAAATAATCCAACTCTTGGAGTCTGCTTGCAAAGAATATGAAGACTTGGAGCAGAGCAGACGGGGGCTCTGGGCAGGCACAGCACACACGAGGCACAGGAATGTGGGACCGTTACTGATGGGTCTGTTCCAGAGGAACAATGAAATACATGTAGAGGGTTGGCAGCCCTTCTGAACTGGAGGAGGCCAGGTCAGTCTGAGGAATGACATGCTGGCTAAATAATTGGAAGAGCAAAGAAATAGGTAGATTAAGGCAAACGTTACTCAGTCCAGGTTTTAATGAAAGAATAAAGGAGATCACAGGAAGTGTGGGAACAAACACAACCAGAAGCTACCAGAACATCCCCAGACACACGGGCTTCTTTCCTGACAATCACTGTTGGTGGTGTGGCTTTGTAACAAAGCCTCACTGAGCCGCTTACGTTACAGCCTCTGCACAGAAAGCAGCAGTGCTTGCACCTCTCAGCCCTGCGGGTCAGTGGCTGCGAAGTCCCACTGAGCAGTCTTCCCTTGACAACATCACAAGTGAATGCTCTCTGAAGCTCAGCATGTGAAAGGCAGGCACAGTGCTGGCTATGCTGCTGTGCAAGATAGCAAGTATCAGACTGAGGTAAATAAACCCCAGTCCTCAATCCAGGAATGCAGAGAATTACCCCAAAACCTAGGATTATCCCAGAAGAGAGCAGAAGGGAGGATCTTCCACTTGCTCCTCAGCCTCTCCCACTCTCTGGCTGCAGTGGCAGCTTCCAGAAAGGCCAGTTTCAGCAGCCATTAGATCTGAAGGTTCTCCCAAGAGGGATGTTTATACAAGACATAACTGAATGGATGTAAGGAAAACTTCTGAATATGAATATGGAATCTGAAAGTGTGAGAACGAAGAAACCCTACCTTTCCTACCTGCAGAGGTGACACAGCAGCCAGCACAACATTACAGCACTGATGCAGCAAGCTCAGCTTTTCAGCTCCAGCAACAATCTCAGACACATGCTAGAGCTTCAAAAGGAGACATAAGTACATGAGGAACAGAGTGGGCAGAGGCAGTTTTGGAGCTCCCATAATGAACACAGATATAGCAGATCCTGGAAAAAAGCTGCAGGTAGGACACTGATTGTTCCTGCTGCCTGCCCTTGCCTTGCAGGCAGATGGACCTACAAGCAGTTGGAGGAATGCACACGTTGACCTTGCCGATCCAGGTGATCAGAAATACAGCCAAGGCGAGGCACCCAGGAACTCACCCGAATTACCCATCACCAAAGAAACCAAAGTTAGAGATCCCCAGTTTACAAAGGTGCAGTTTAGACTGAAAATTCCCATTTCCAGTAGTTCGGTCTCATCTGGGTAAGCCTGTTAGCTGACCCGGTCAGGATTCCACGAAGACAAACTGCAGAGCTTCATAAACAGACCTTATCCAACCAGTCATCAGTCATGTACTGCAGAGGACCTTCCAAGACCACCCTCAGTTGCAGACACGGAGAGGCTCTTGTCCAGCTCTGTACGTGGGCTTCACTGTGAGGACAGAAGTCCCAGCACTGCCCTGAGTTGCAACACCTTGATTTGTGAATTGCAGTCTCTCATCTGTGGAGGAAACAAGCTTCTGCTGCTCTCTGTCTTGATGGAACTGCACCCAGCTGCATACATCTCGTGTCCGTGCGCTGTGTGTACAAGTGCACAGATGCCATGCCTAGACATGGAACACCACACCTCCTGCATCCTCGTGCAGAGCAGTAGCCTCATGGGGTCAAGAAATCTCTTTTAGGGAAGGCAGCTGTACCTTGGAGACAGCCCTGAATAATGCCCCTCCAATCCAGACACCGAGATAAGGTCAGGCAGAAGTCAAAGTAACTGAAAATGAACTTAAAGACATTTGCCATCCTATCTGAAGGAAGGTCTCCTGTGAGCCAGACCTCCAGATGAGGAAATCATTACCTTCTTCCTCCTTTGACAAGGGCATAACCTCAGTAAAGCTCTTTTGTGCTGCGGAGAAACCCAAGCTGCCATAATGAGGATATTTCTGATTCCTGGTAAAATACAGGTAATTCTGCTGCAAAGAGCTCATCAAGACATGGGCTTAAAGCAGATACAAGCCAAAACTGTAGCACATATTCCTCTCCCAACCAGGAGAGCCTGTCATGGCACATCTCATTAGTGGAAAACAGCTCCCACGGTAGCCACATGGACTGTATCAAGGGAAGCCAGGCATCCTGGGGGAACAAACCCCACAGCCCAAACCCACACAGTGACAAGGTCAGCAGTTAGAAGGATCAAGGTCTGATGCTGACTGAGATGAGATGAAGGTGCCAGAAGATCCCATACAGCTCAGGCCATATTCTTCTAGCTCCTACCACTAGGATCTGTATTGGATCACTTCAAGAGTAACAGTCTCTCCTTTTTACACAGTATTAGTAGGCCTGCTTGGAATTAACACAGAGGGTGGAATGCTGTAGGCTGGACTAGGAAGAGGTTGGTTTGGTCCAAAGCTGAGAGTTATACAGAAGTATTTCCAGTTTATTTCTCAATCCATACATCTCAAGAATACCAAAACTACAAAGATCTTGATTGAAAGCTGATTTGAGGTATTTCTCATTGTTTCTCACGGAATGGCTACACAACACACTGAGTTATTCCAGGCTCTCTTTTGTCCAAAATGCACATCTTGCAACATAAAAGACATCAGGACATTCATTCTTAGGACAATGAAGATGGTTATTTTAATACAAGAGATTGTTTGCCCATTAGAACTGCAGGTGGAGGATGACACAGGGGGGTTGAAATGCAGCTTCTTACTCATTTCTAATGCTTCCTTTACTTATGTAGAGACAGTTTTGTGAAGAGATGTGTAAATTAATTGCAAGGAAAACCAAAAGTGATCAGAAAAGAAACCAGCTTTGGCCTCTGAGCATGAAAAGTGAGCAGTGCACCTGAAATCAAATTTCCTTGTTATTAGAAACTGTCTTCAGCCTAAATCTACATCAGAACACACCTGCAGTTTCAAACTGCATTTAACTCAAGGCTTGAGATCATGTCTCCTAATTATCTGCAAAGCAAATGGAGCTTAATTACGTTTTATTTAACGTGTTATAACTGAAATCATGATAATATTATTCACAAAATCATTCGCCCTTTTCCCAGCTTCTCATACCTCCTCTTTATCCTCACGCAGGAAGCCAAAGAGAGCAAAATGCATGCAGCATCCTGTTTTACAGCCACAACATCCTCCCAGTGCCGTTACTTGCGTGAATGACAAAAACACTTTTTTCTCTTCTTTAGTTGAGGAGGTAGTTGTGCAACTAATCCAGATGGTCCTAGAGGTCCCTTCCGCCCTGGTGTTCTATGATACTAGTCTCGACTGAGTATCAGGGATATTAAGATCTTGATAAAGTCCCACCATCTTCACTATTACAATATCAGAAGATGAAAAAATACATCTTCACTTGTCTGCTGGCAATAGCCATGAGCTTACATCAGTTGCTCATGGTAGCAATTTCAGTAGGAAATTTCAATCACATCATTTAATTGCACTTCAGGAGTTACTGCAGCCGCTTCAGCAATTCAACTGCTTTTATAGAATGCTTTCTGTGATGCCCATGAACATTCCCAGGAAAACCAGACAGGACTATCTTCCTGTTGCAAAAGGGAATGCGTTGTTGTCAAAGAATGAAATGTAAGAAGGAAATTTGCCTTCACCCTTTTCTGTGTTAGAAAACAGCTGCATAACACAAGCATCTCACAGTAACTATAGTATTTTATGGTGTTTCTGCAATTTACTTGCTCCTTACACCTCCATAACAGAGGCTTCACTGTGCAAGCACAAGACACTTCTGTGGCTCAGTAATGTTTTAGTTTAACAATTGAACATCCAGTTGAACTGTACTAAACATTTAGTTTAGGCTGTAGTAAATCAGTGCAGCCACCTCCTTCTGAAACCACAGCCACAAGACCAACCACCCAATGTCTTTGTCAGACAACACTGATCCAAATGCCACAGAGGTAATATGTTCACAGCAGGGATAATTCAAACCTGCAGAAAGCTGGGAAGAATATTGAAGTTCAAAAGTGACATGATACAAAATCCATTGCATGTATTCAGCAACAACAGCAGAACACGTCGATGCTCACACCACAGGTCATAAGCTGGCTCAAAGGCCAGATTTACCAGTAAGAAAGGATTTAAAGAGTCGAAAGGAATAACGGTGGAATTTAGGATTTCAAATCTAGATAAAAACATGAATGATTGCAGTATTTTAGCTTGAAGGACTAATCAAAACTGTGCCTAGATTTGAAGAAAGTCTTCTGAAGCCATCTTGAAGAGAAAACTTACAATTTTAGTTTGCCTGTTTTTTTTTCCTAGGAAATGCAGTGTAAATGAAACACAAGGCCCTGACAGAGCAGCTACAGCAACTGCTGAATATGGAAGAACAGCCAACCCACGTTGAGGCTATGGGGAATTGAGGAAGAAAGATTCCTGCACACGCAACGAGCCAGAGCCAGGGATATTTCAAGGACAATGAATTCAGCATAATGTGTAACTAGCAGAGGAGTGACAAGTTAATGTGATCATTTCTTTTCCTCATTTCTTTCTTTTCAACATGAAGACTTCATCAAGATTTTCAAGGTGCTCTTGTAGACCTGCCCGAGCTTTTAAACTACGAGTGCGTGCTGCCAGGGTAAGAGATTCCCCTTAGTTACAAACTGTGCCTGCGCAGAGCAAGTCATTAGTGTGAACCTTAATGAGTAGGTGCCCGCTGAGCTGAAGCTTCAGCTGCTCGTAGCAGCTTTGCACAAGACTGCAGCGCTCAGGAATTCACCTTTCAGTGACTGCATTCACGTTACAAGTGAATATATTGTTACTACACACACACTGGCAAACATACCAAGGGCTATATTCTGCAACCTCTTTTAAGTCCCCTCTGTGCAGGGGAAACCTGATCTAAAGCTCCCTGCGGCTGAAGCAGCCCTCCTGCTGACTCCATTCGCTTGCGACAAGGTCCCTGGCTATCTATCCACTAACACAGCGTGAATAGAAGCAGCAGAACCTAATAGCATCGTGAGGTCAGATGGAACAAACTGATTTGCCTGCAACATATCTGACACAGAAATGCACTTACTGAAGTCTGAGATGTGAATGATGACCAGGCCCATTCTCCTCCTAATCTGCAAGTCATATCCCTACAATTTAGGACAGTGCTCGTATGTATCAGTAGCTAAATTCAGATCTAAGTAGATTTAAACCCCAAAATTCAGTCTGATCAACTGCGGAGTTTTGGAAAAACCAGAGACGGGATATAAACCTAAATTACAAGTTACAGAATGAAACGAGGAGCTCTTAGGCATGAAGTTCACAG
Organism: Pezoporus flaviventris; assembly: GCF_033815535.1. Lineage (NCBI taxonomy): Eukaryota > Metazoa > Chordata > Aves > Psittaciformes > Psittacidae > Pezoporus > Pezoporus flaviventris. The sequence continues at coordinate 2,594,506 of NW_026892607.1, read as the reverse complement.
CAGATGCAGCATATCACTGGAGGGAGTTATGTGAGAACCTCATTTTGAACTCTGGAGAGGAACAACGATCCTTTTACATTACCTCCACTGAAATCTCCTTTGGTGCCATGGGCCACTTGTGCTCATACTTGTCTTTCACAGTTTGGTCACTGTTGGCGGTTGGTGCTGCGTTCTCAGGCCGTACTCCATGGCTTGTTTTGCCCACCAGATTTTGAACTGATTTTACCATATTCTTTAAATCCTCCGGGTATGGAGTGGGATAACGTTTTAGATTTATTTCAACCTGAACATTCATAAAAAGAATTAAAGCACAAATACAAAATGAAAACAGCATGCAAACGAAAACCATGGTTACAGTACTATGGCTAAGTGCAAATCCCTCGAATCTTTAATTATCTCTTTGAGGTAATGTGCTGCAAACAGCTATCTTCATGGAGCTTTTGTACTGAAATTTGCTCTCGGTTACACTATGTCAACCTGTAATGGAATTTCAGTGACATAAAATAATGGATGGGAATGATTCCCTATAAGCCCATCTTGTGCCCTGTGGGAGTACTGTAGTTTAATTGTACATTTTGCTTGAGAGTACTGACATATTAAACCACACCTTTGAAAAACAGCACTGGTGTAAATGCAGAATTAATTATAACTGTGTTCAGTGTTCTGAATTCATCTGAATTATCTATGGCAGCTGAGAACAGACTCTGATCTACCGGGAGCTATTTGCTCTTTGTTGTACAAGTGTGTCCTACTCTTTTCTCATACAAGAAAACAGACTCAAACCACGACAGAGAAGTCACCCAAATGGTGCTTCGAGTGACTGACAGACCTACAGATTTGCCCGAAAGCTCCACATTTACATCTATAATTTTTATCACTCAGAAGCAGAGAAACATCGTATTCCCCAAGTGCAAAGCGATGCTAATTTGAAGACAACTCAACAAAATCTCAGGGCCGAGGGAAGGGGGAGGAGCAGCTGAGAAGGCCCCTGGGTGCCGTCACCCCATCCCATCACCTGCAAAGACATCACACTGCCAGCAAATTGCTCTGAGGAGATGGTGCAGCAAATGCCCACATCAGCAGCGATCCAAGCAGGACAGATGACACACGTGATGCTGACCTCTCCGTACACCTCCTGCACTACGGACCTATTTGGTCTGCTGAACGTCGTCCCACCCCGTCATGAGAAGAGATGCTGAGGAAACTGAAGTGTACATCCAAACAAAGCATTACCTTGGCAAGGCTGCCGGGGCTGCACAGAGAGTGTGGGCACCTATAGGTCTGTCCCTTGAGCCCTACCACAGATGCTTCCCTCTCAGCATAGGGCCCTCTGCTCCTCAAGAGCATCTCCTGCCCTCCCCACTGCAAACCTGTCCTATGTCCACCAAAGCTATGAAAGATGGTTGTGGCTTCACGTGGGATTCACAGGGGCACCAGAAAGCCCACCCTGTGGAGCAGCAAGGCTGAGCACATGCACTGGCCACCACACACAGGCAGCTGAAACACAGCTGGTGCTGGCTGAGCCCAGTGCTCTCTGAGCGCCTGAATGTGGGGTGGAAATGTAATAAAATCCTTAAACGGGGTAAACTTCCAGCTCCCAGTGCACGCCAGGATAACTGCTCCCAGTTATGAGGCTGTGAAAGTTGAAATCACCCCACATTTACAATGTGATAAGTGTTGGGAAGCGTTTACTACAAAGAAGCTTTTGCCTCATTGTGTATGTAAGATCAGCCAGGGGAGCTTACTTTTGATAGCTCACTGTTATAGCTGCTGGAATTTAAATTCCTAAAGAGCAGGGAAAAATGTAATTTGGGATTCCAATGAGCACGGGCTGTTCATAGGAAGAGTTTAGAAGCAAAAGCATGATCGATTTGGAAAATAAAACTGTATGAAATACTCGCATACGATTCTGAACCACAACCAAATAAACAGTACAGAGAATTGATTCTGACATGACTTTAACATAAAATGTTACAATGTATGACTGTGATGCCATATGTCGAGAAGGAATTTCAACAGAAAATAATAAATTAAGTCTGTAAAGTGTTACTAAAGCTCTGGTTGATTTACGGTTGAAAGAAATCCTGTTTCCACATGGCCTAATGAGGCAACTGCTTTTTCCCAGGATTAGGACTGTGATTGAAGGGTAAGGTCTGCAGACAGCCTGCTAAAAGCCAAGCCACAGGGCGAGTTCTCACTTGTACTAGGCAAGGAAGAATTAACTGAAAGGTTTTCCTGAGATAGACAAGTCACAGGCAGGGATTTCAGCAAGAGTTTTGTACCACTGTGTTAATATTAAACAGTGAACGTCTCACGTGGCAGCGGTGGAAGGGGGGATAGCCACTGAATGCAGATATTTTGATCAGTGATTTAGATTTATCATTAGAGGAAATCTGTACTCCCTGTCGACACAGCTCTCGCTTGTTTAACACTGTATCAAAAGAAGCATGACCCTGAAAGAGAATTTTCAAGTTCAAAATTCTTGATGGAAGAAGCTACTGAGCAATTTTGGTTACCAAATAAATCTGCTTTAACCTATAGCTGGCTGAGAGTTCAGTTTCAGCTAGGAAAGATCAAAAGTGAAAACTGCATGCTAGAAAACACCACTGATGTCTGTGGTTACTGCCTGGTGACAGTTTAAATTAACCTTCAAATTCATCCCATAAAGGTCAGGTAAAACTGCTAAGAACATACATGTTAAAACCTCCCTTTGACCTATGGCCACACCGGGATGGTGTGACACACACTGAGTCCTCAGAAGGTTCCAGCAATTACCTCTACTCACAGGCTGATGGACAGCTCGGTCAACTCCTTACAACACCCTCATGCTCATTTGTATCTAGAGCTGTCCTGGGTTCAGCAGTAGCAGTCATTTTTCTCCTTCTCAGCAGCTGGTGCAGTGCTGTGGTTTTGACTTTCAGCCTGGGAACAACGCTGATAACACCGATGGTTTTAGCTGCTGCTCAATAATGTTTACTCTGAGTCTCATGCTCTGCCAGGGAGGAGGGGAAGCCAGGAGGAAGCAGAGACAGGACCTGACCCAAGCTGACCAAAGAGGTATTCCATACCACAGCATGTCATGCCCAGGATGTAAACTGGGAGCAGTTACCCAGAAGGGTTAGATCACTGCTCGGTCAGGCTGGGTATCGGTTGGCTGGTGGTGAGCAGTTGTATTCTCTCCCCTTGTTATTTCCCTTATCATTGTTATCACTGATGGTAGCAGCAGTGGTTTGTGTTATACCTCAGTTACTGGACTGTTCTTATCTCAACCCGTGGGAGTTACATTCTTTAGATTCTCCTCCCTATCCCTCTGGAAGAGGAGGGGAGGAAAGGAGAGGAGGGGGTGAGAGAGAGACTGAGTGGCTGAGTTGCCGGCTGGGTTAAACTATGACAAGAGCTGAACTGACACTGCTGGGAAAGAGCATGCACACACCAGAAGGATGCAAATAAACATTTCTATCTTATTCATAGTCACTGATTTTGAGGTCATTTTTTCATGGCTTGGGCAAAAAGGCTCTTTTCCATGATAGGGAAAATCCCCCCCACACCTCCAATGGGAAATCCTTTCACAGCCTGGCGAGATTTCCCAGGTTTGAACAGAATTAGGTCTCTACTCACAGTTTTTACCCACTGCAGGTATTTCTGGGTACACACAGTGAGGTATCAGAGAAGAGAGAAGCTCTCTTCAAGGTACACAGACAGGAGAAAATACCTGATCAGCTCCTAGCTCCCTGCTTCGCTTTTCATTTAATAATTCTGCTCCATCTAAGCAATAAGTACAGCATCAGCTGCAGAGTTTAGTGGTTTGAACTGATGAGAAGACATTAGGATCATTATCCAAGGCCAGTTTGGATGGGGTTCCTGCTCTAGTGGAAGGTGTCCCTGCCCGTGGTAGGGGGTTGGAACTGGAGGAGCTTTAAGCTCCCTTCCAACCCAAACCATTCCATGATTCTCTGATTTTGGAGGAGAGGAACATTGGATTTTATGTGGGAATAGAAGAATCTCATCCAGAAACAGACTCACGGTCTACAACACTGGTTTATGCCCACTCCCTATGGATGAGAGGGAGAACAGGTAAGAGCCACCACTACTACAGGTAAGAGCATCCATTGCACCCCCAACAGCTCCAGGGCCTGGGATCACACCACACAGAGACATCTGCTCGCAGCATGGCCACGGGCCAGCTATTCTTGCTAAGTCCTGTTTCCAGGAAACCTGGAAGCGTGGTGCTGTGCCTCTGCTTCCCTGCTCTCCATGCAGCAGATGGCAGCATTTGAACTGACGTAGGGGAACAGCTCAGTGCATGAAGGAGTTACTGATTCTACACAGTTTACTCAGAGGAGACATTTGTTTCAGCCATTCACAGTGTTCTGAAATATATTAAACCCCAAACGGCTAAGTGATGTAATTCATACATTACATTCCAATATTTAAACTAACACTAGCAAATACCATACAATACAATTAAATTCCTCTATCATCTTGCAAAGATTCCCAGATGCTGTTTTCCTTATATGACCCATAAACGGGCAATTCAGCTGGGGTACACTTTCAGTTTAATCCCTTTATTGTGAGGCAAAGGTTGTGTTTGGGCTTCTTTCTCTGCTTTATTAAAGCAGTAGAGTCTGTTATCCCTGGTTACAAGAGTTGGATGAAAATTCCTTGATTGGGAAGAATACTAAAAAGGAAAAATCCAAGATTTCCAAGAAGATCTAAATGGGATGTTAAATAACTGTTAAAAATGGTATTGCTCATTTGAAAAGGAAAATATGATTTAAACCTCCTCACAGGATTTTTGTCCCTGGCAATACATTTGATGTTGGGTATCTTCCCACAGGTAAAAATGTGCAGTGTTTAAGTGTTTGATCTGGGGTAATTCCTTTATATTATTCAAGAAATGGAAATTTTCATGCCATATGCATGTAGCTAATGTCCTTCTGACAAGCTTTATGATTATGGACTCTACTGAAACCTCTGGAATTACCTTGATTTCACATAACTGGAGGAGGATACTCATGTTTTGATCTTCATTTATGTTAGGTTACAAACCTGATGAGACCGACCCTCTCCACTGCACATCCCCATGTACCCCTGTGAAGCTGCAAAGATCTCACTGGCTTCAAGAGGAACGTGGAATCCCCTGTGTGATCTGATTATTTCTCAGGAACCAGGTGGTGGGACAGGAATTCCAAGTCTCCCAACCCTCTGGGTTATCCTTGTCTGCGTGACAAAACACCCTGCACAGCAGGAACCCAACATGAGGGCTATGGGCCTTAGCTGACATGTGGAAGCGAAGCAGTGCTGTCTAGACAGCAATAGCAAAAGCAGAATTGGTGGTGTGAACTTTAGGGAGAGCAGTCATGCTATTCCTCCTCAACCGCTCTACTTCAAACACGGTGATGAGTACTTTCTAGGTATTTAGAACTCAAACCCAGCTCAATCCAAGATCTGCAGCTTGGACCCTGTCCATACTATGTGAATTCCAGAATAAATCAAATAGAACTTACCTTGACTTTCCCTGCATTTTCCTCCTCTTCCTTTTTTTCTTCAAATTCAAAGGCAACAGTCATACGTTGCTGTCTCTGCTCCTCCCACAAAGTAGGGTTAAAACTATCACTGTCTGACTGGAAATCTACAGTTAAATTGCAAAGAGCCATTAGTGCACCCAGCACAAGACTGGAAATGATCTAACAGACATGCCCTTAGTTGATCCTGTCATCTTGGGTTATCGCCTTAGAACTGCTGAGGGGGGGAAGTGAGAGTAGTAACCCATAACCCATTACAAACAGTGCTTAAGCTTTAAACTGAAGTGAGAGCGATGGGGAGCAACAGGGTTTTGATGCAGGTCTGGAGGGGAGGGATGTATGAAAGCTCCTTCAGATGGGTCCAGTGTCCCCGCAGGTTGAGCCTGCTCTGACCGCGTGCCCATCTGCATGGCAGCAAGGAGTATCTTAGCGTTTCTGTCCCATGCACACCCAATTCCCAAGTTCAGATTGTTCCTACAAAGCCATTCTGCTGACGGTAGAGAAGTGCTGAGGAAAATGTAAATCTGATGGGCTGAGAGTAAAGGATTTGTAAACAGGATTCCGTTGGGTATGACAAAACACACACCGGTATGTGTGCACCACCGGCTTTGTGCGTCAGAAGAGACACACACACACAGAACCAGGTCTGAAACCCCTTCTTTTCCCTCCCGCTGCTCTTTCCTCCACTATCTGCACAAGCTCTGCTCCTGCCTCTGTGGGCAGAGCTGATGGCGTTTTACCTTCATCGCTGCGGGGTTGCTGGGGAAACATGTAGTTAGTCAGAACTCGCTGCTTTGTTTCGGGGTGAGCCTCGGTTTGCAGTGGAATGAGGGCCTTGGACTGCACAGAAAGGCAAAACAGAGAACTGTTAATTCACAGCATGTGCGTGGAGAGCAGATTTAGCACTTGATAAATAGAAAATACAAGATTAACTGAAATTCCACATGAAAACAAACTTCTCTGTGGACTAAACCACGTATCACTTTGGTGGAAAAGCCTCCCCTCCCATTCCTCACTTCTGGAATTCCTACCAGGATCAACAGAATAAGCCCATCTATCAGAAATACTGACTGCACATTCAGTCATTCCATGGAGGAAGCTGAAGGCCCAGTGGAGCAGAGCTGCAGCTACACAGTTACAACACCCACTCTGGTCTATTTAAAGCTAGGGCTAACGAGGAGAAGATTCATGATGGTTATTAGTTCATCTGAGGGCAGAACTGGTGCAAGATACTGGAGAATTTACATGGAGGCGCTCTGCTATTGAGATGTTACTGCTGTGTCTTGCTTCAGCTGGTGTAAGGGGCTTTGGGCAAGGGGGAATGGGGGAATTGAAGCTGCCCAAGGGGAGACTGAGATGAGCTCTTAGGCAGAAGCTCTTCCCTGTGAGGGTGCTGAGGCGCTGGCACAGGGTGCCCAGAGAAGCTGTGGCTGCTGGGGTTCTGTGCTTTTTTATTACCCCTCCACTTAATCTCCCCTCCCTCCAGCTGTAACATTTTTTGCTTAGCTATAGAATCAAGAAGTACACAGAAGGAGCAGTGCAGTAAGCAGCACCAGTGTAAATCTACTGACTGCCATGCTCTTGGCTTTGCTGTGATGTGAGGGCCTGGCTGAATGGTGTGCCCTGGCCAGGAGTCAGCAGGAATGTCATCTGATGTCTGGACAACGGAACCTCCCCATCTGCTGGGCTCTGCTTCCATGAGGGCTTTTTCATGTGGATAAAAGGATGGACTCATTTCTGCTAGTATGACAACTGGCCCCTGAAGAATTAACCTCATCAACCGCAGCTAAAGAGCTGTAATACCTGACTATGAGCGTTATTGCAAAGTGGGAACAATGAGATTATGAGACTGTGTTGAGATTATTAAAACCTGTTAGGTAATGTCAAACGTGTCTTTGTGCAAATGGAGGTTTTCTCCATTTAGGGTTAAATTATAGAGTTGCAAAATGATTCTATCCATCAGTCCTGGCGAGGGTCGGGACTTATTTCAGTGCTGAGATGCTGGTTGAACCGTTCCATTTCTCAGTGTTGCATAAGCTGCATCACTTGTTTTAAAATAGAATCCAAAGAACGCATAGCTTTGGAACAAAGAAAGGCAAACTTAAATGTAAAAGGAACTTAAATGAGAGTTTTCTCCAAAACAAGCCTCAGAGTTCTGGTGCATCTTTTACATATTTAAACTCCCATTGACTTTAATGGAGTTTAAAGTATGCAGCAATGGGAGCGTGGACAAGGGAAAGGGAAAAGGCAGATGACGAGAGGCACCGATGGAGTAAAGGATGGAAATTTTGATAATGAATTCTTACCTCTTGCATTCCTATTTACAAAACGTCCCCTTGTACTTTTGGCCTCAGAGAAGCTTAGCTAAATGCAAGTGATAAATCCTGCAGAGGGGATCTCTCCAAGTTAATAAATGACATCCAGAGGAATCCAGACCTTGATATGAAAGCATAAAGCTGGACTGGGAGCAACTACTTGTAAAATTCTCCTACAATCCTGTATTAAATTACAGGTTTCATCTCCAGCCCTGGCTAAGACCCTGAGTTAGTGAAGAAAATACGAGTACCCAAAGTCATTACCTGGTTGTCAGAGAGCCACAAAGCTGCAAGCTCTTTGAGCTTTGTAAAAGTGAAGGGTAAATTCTTCAGCCTGTGAACGATAATATTGGAACCGCATGAATCCATTTGCACTATAGTTTCTTTCAAAGCTCTGTATGTAGCACGTTTATCTTGACCATGCTGAGATTGCTCTGATTCCATCTCTTTATATTCTCTCGCTTTTTAAGAAAATACAATTGCTTATTTAAGGCCTTCCAGATTTGGAATCTAAAACTACTGACATCATACCCTAAAACTGTTAAGGAGATACCAATATTTTGCCTTGGCTGTAAGGTAACCAAAGTTACAGCTTCTAATGCAGCCAACAGGAAAAATCTTGGTCCCAGGGAGACTTAGAGGAAAGACCTGACAGTTTTCAGGTAACAGAAATCCTTCTATTGGACATTTACATTTTGGAACAGAAATAATCTGAACTTACTGAAAATTCCTTTTTGCAGAAATGTTAGGAAAACGATTAAAATATTATAAATATTCAGAGTGAACCTAAATGCCAAAATTAAATGAAGCAGGAATAAAAAAAACCTTTCAGTTATACATGTAAATGCATTTCCTAAGAGTGATCTGAATGTAGGAGTGGGGACAGGATGACTTAATCCTTGTGGAAGCTTCACTCAGGTTTTCCCCACTAATTCTGAACATCTTTTTACATCTTGGTCTGTGCCAACACGAGAGTGTCCTGACCACACACTGACACTGACCCATCTTAGTGTTAGGGACAGTGAAGGAGCTGGAGGACTGTAGGAAGAATTGGACTGACCAGAGGACTGCCTACAAAGACAAAAGCTAAATGTGATTTAACAGCAAGAAAAGAGGAAAAGCCCTTTCCTGAGAGTCAGACACCCCATGCTACGGAAAGAAAAGCTCTTACAGAGCTGTTCACTCACACCTCAGGTAAGGGTGGCATCGTGCTGCCCCACGTGCAGGGCATCCTCATCATAATTCATTGCCATCTCCCATCAAACCACCAAAACCACTCCTGCAGCCTTCTGCACATTAAAACCTCCCCATACTTTTGGGACATAGACACCTCATGCGCTTTTCCACCACTGCCTCTCTGCAGTGCTTTGAAACTGTGCCCATTCCGGAATTTGTAGGTGTATTTTTACCACAAAGTCATTACCTCCGAAGACAGTGTTATTTCAGTGTTATTGCTGTGGAACAGTGCACTACGGACACTCTTTATATACCCAGGTTACAAGTTTAAGCTTTAATAGTTAACATAATGATTCTTAAATAGTGTTTAACCATGTGTTTAATGCAGAGCTTTTTTCTGCCTGAAAAGAGAGGAACTTTGGCTTTTCAATTGGTACCGTTATTTCTATACGTTTTAGGATTCAGTACTAGTAACATAAGTTTCAAAATTCAACAGAAGCCTCTGTCTGCAGGTGTTACTGGTGGTGGTTCAATGCACTCAAGTTGAGAAGTGTGTACCAAAGGGAGAAGCCAAGCTGGTGAGCTTGCTCCAGAAATGGTGTGCGGCAAGGGGATCTCCAAGCTGGTTTTCCACTTCCATACTCAAACAAAATTAGTGGAATTAGTTATTTTTAATTCTTCTTCGTCAGTAAGCCTGGATACCCCTTTTTAAGCATCTGAAAAGGCCAGATTTTAAGGAGTCTTCAAAGGAAGAAATCCCCAAATAGAGCTCAAAGAATGAGGGCACCCAAAATCATGGGTGGTTTTGGAATATGCTCAGCCGAGATATGCCCCAGCCTCTTTGACTAACTGCAATTTGGTTTTGAGAACTAAGACTGCTTCATAAATCATGTGCTGTAGGAACATCTCACCCTCATCTGTACTGCCAGTGCTCCTGCAAGCACTCTGACCTTCGCCAACAAATGAATTACCAAGTGATTTCATGCTCTACCCTGGGTCAAAACAAGGCCCTTGATAACTGGCACTTGCACTGCGTTAGTTTAACCATGAAAGGGAAATACATCAATGTTTTTCCAGCTTCATCAGTCAAAACAAGGATACACCACAGCTATAGAGGATCTCAAACATTAGTTCTGCATGGACATAGGTTGATTGCTTCTCCATCCTCTAGGCCAGATCCTACTTGCTATAAATCAGCATAACCTGCTGATTTCAAAGAGCTAGCTCCCATCATCCTCAGTAAAGGATTTGGCCTCCTCTGAAGAGAGAAATTTTCATCAGTAACTGAGAAAAAGCAATTAATCTGCACTGCTTCCATTGCTCTTGCACATTATCTGTAGTCAGTACAGAGAAATAAAACTTTCTGGCTGTGCTGTTCAACAGAGAGCATTTCTTTTATGCTGAGATGCTGAAACTCCTCACTAGACAGCTTGGAAAACCACGTATGTCATTATTTTTATCAATCTAAGGGAAAATATATTCACAGAACTAAATGAAACTCTAATTGGTGCAGAGATAGTTAATCAAGAAGATGGCCAAATCAAATTGACTTAGAAATCAAAGGCAAACTAGGCTGTACCAAACTGACTTGCTCTGACTGCGACTGGTATTTTATCCAGCCTGAATAAAGGACCTTTGCATGGGGCCGTTTCTCTACCAGAAGGCTTGACAGAGCAAGGGCAGCAGTCAGGATGGGGAACAGGATGGACAGAAACATGGTCACAGAGCCTACACCCTTCCTTCAGGCACCAGCCCTATGATGTCCTGAAACATAAAGTCCACGGGAAAACAGTACCTCTGATTGTTCAGGACAATGGCACCAGTTCCAACTGGTGCCTGCTGGGTGTGCTCCCTTGCATGAGCAACAGTTCCATTCCTCTGCAATGTTTTCATGGCTAATAAGTTCAGTTTGCAATCTCTTACACTGGTTTGTAAAGAGAGCTGAAACCGTGATAGCCAAATCAAAGGAAACTGAGTGCTGTAGAGATCACCTGGGTGCCCCATCCCTGGCAGCGTTCAAAGCCAGGCTGGACACAGGGGCTTGGAGCAAGCTGCTCTAGTGGAAGGTGGCAGGGGTTGGAACTGGATAAGTTTAAGGCCCCTTCCAATCCAAACCAGTCTGGGATTCCACGATTCATACTAATTCAATTAAACTACAGGTTAAATCACATATGCTACTGGCAAATGAAAATGTTTTAAAGTTATCAATAAAAATCCTTCTTTTAAGGTAAATCTTGATGCACCAACTGATTTTGCAGGGAAACAACTGTCCCCAGTAACAGTCTGGAAACAATTGAGATGTCAATGCTCATTTATAGTGTTTAATCATCACATTGAATATGTTTTCTTGTGAGAAAAAAAAGGAGAAGAAATGTCCCCCAAAGTTCTCAGGTGAGTAAAATCAAACCCACCCCAGCACACTTTTTGACATGACACCCCCAAACGTTAAACCACTGTATCATATGACTTCACAACCTCAGGGAAGCTACACATCAGTGTGTTACACTGGTCTGGAGTGAGGAACTCAATATAATCCCATCATTAATCCCAGAATATACCTTCTGCATAATTTGTTACGTTCTTAACGGTTAGAGACTTTAAAAATATTATTCATGGGGCACAAGCAAAGGAAAGAAAATGTCATTGATGCTGCGTAAATATAGAAACCATCAAATGTTGATATTTGAGGGGTCTCACGGGGCAAAGGTGGTCTTGGCTTTTGCTGAAGCCTCCTGACGGACATAACTTGAACTTCTCTGTCCTGATAATAATTATTTTTCTCATAGTTTTGCAAAATAACCCACTACATATTTGTACCAGGTACTGCATTTTTGTTATGTGCTAAGTAACCCAGCTCAGAGGACGGGAAAGGTTTCCCCTGATTGTTACGCTGAGTAACATAAATGTACAAAGAGCTTATGGGAAATACCTTCTAGATTCATCGATGCACACATCATACTTCGGTGGCATTCAGAAAGACTTTTTAATAATAAACCAAACATGGAAAATTCATGTGCAAACATGTTGAAAACTGGTCATTACAAGCAGCATCACCAGTCAGCCAGCGGAGCCCAGAGACAGTTGTGCTTGTGACAGTCCTCCAAGGGAGCTCTCAGCAAATCGGTAATAACAGGGTTTTCAGAGTGGGGAAGTTTGAAAGAGCATGATTTATATTAACCCATCAATATACTGCTCATAAAACCACTGTGGACATACATGGCCAGCAGTGACCACCTCTTTGGCAATGAGCAATACTGTACAATTGAACATCTAGCCAGAAAAAGAAGAGGTACACCAGGGAATAGCCTTGTTTTGAACGGGTCATGTCATCTTAGGACCTTTTTTTGCCTAACTTCTGTGGGTGAGATTCAGAGCAGCAACTGAGTTCTGACCCCAGGACAGAAGCAGTGCAAATACAGAAAGGTGATGATTCTTTGAGCTCTTCTTTAAGCACAATCTAAAACTAAAAGAAAGGTTACTTACCAGTAACCGATGCTCTTTGAGAAGTGTAGCCCAAATGTACATTCTAACAATTCTACCTCTCAATCACAGGACTCATACCTGGAAGGACTCTGAGGAGAGAGGAGAAGCAGATGGAAGACAAATGTATATGTGGACTACACATTGTGAAGAACACCGGTTACTGGTAAGACATCGTTTGAATGAATCCCATGTGTACTCTTAACAGTGACTGAATCCAAGCAGCTACCCCCAGGGACTCATTACGTGCTGGAGGTCTTGGTATCTTTTGTACAAGTAGCAACTGCACAACTACTTATCAAATGCTGCATCGGTTCTTGAAGCACTGGAGATAGTGTTATGGCTGGCAAAGGCCAGGATGAACCTCCAGGTAGCTGCATTGCAAGTACCTGGAGCCAAAACTTCCCTGACTGCAGAAGGTGAAGCTCCCCAAGCTCTGGGTGCTTGCACACTAACCCTCCTTAGGCTCCACCTTCAGCAAGTCAGGATTGAACCCATCACTGCCTTTTAATGTGTAGAGACAACAGAATATTGCATTTCCCAGAGATGAAGAGGGTTGAAAAGGTTTGGACCTGTAAAGATCAAAGGAGAAAGGACTCCCAGCTATGGAGATGGGGAGTATAGATACAGCCTTAGAGTGTATGGCATGGGAAAGAAAAGCTGGGTCTATTTCCCTGGTTAAAATGGAATTCTAATGTGAATATTTGAAGAATGTCCTGGAATTAAATCAGCTTCTGGTGAGTTTCAATAGCAAAGTCCATCTTACAGTGATGGGGGCCTTCGGGAGATACTGAATACGAGTGAAAGTTTGTAGTAGCCAAAATCATTGTCCATCCAGGCTACTAGCAGAGTCATGGGGATAAAGACAATGGCGTAAGAGGCTAATGGATACACAAGTGCACCATTTATAGCCACAGCTTACACATGAGAGGTGAAATCTGGCATGTGATGAAGTAGATGACCCTGAGGTATCATTCACTGGGATGAACCTCCAGGGGACAGATACCCAAGCACTGTGTTCCCTTTGTAAAATTACACATCCATGACAAGAGCCTGTGCCCTCTGTGAGAGAAATAAAGTGCAAAGATGCCAAGGAGCCCATCACCATGGGGTGAAGCACATGCACTGGACCCCTGGCTCTAGAACTGCCTTTCTGTTCTGCTTGTGTGTCTGTCTCCTCTTCCAAGGGGTATCCAGGAGAAGAGCTGGGGTGCTCTACCTCCTCTGTCATAGGTGAAGCAGAAAGAGCAGAGGGGCAAAACTGGTGTAGTGACATGGAAAGGTTCCTAGCAACAAGCAGAGGCCAAGTATGCTCCTTATTATCATGGACATGTGGACTCATTCAAGGAAAGAATGGATATTGCCTTAATGCTGGTATGAATGGGAAACTGGGAAACCAGAAAAGTAAAAACAATGTAAAACCCCAGCATTAAGATGGTATCTGAACTTTGTCCAAGCCTCTGGTGCCAAAACACTGAAACTTTGACTTCATTAAAATGGGGATGTCCATAACAGCAGCATTATCACAGTGTCCCAGCAGGGAAACATTTAACCTCAGCCAGAACGGGTATCAACGAAGAGTAAAAATTTATTCCCCAAACCCCTACAGAAAAGCACATGAGACAGTTCATGCAGGTTTAAAGGCTGAAGGCCTTCACTCTGAGTTAGCTCCTATCTCTCCTAGCCTAGACTCTGCTCTCCCACTAGTTATTCAATGCTTACATCTCGCTGTGCAGCTTTTCAGGTTGCCTTGAGAGAGCAACTTCTCACCCCAACAGGCAAAGGTCCTGTTCTCATGTTTGCCAGGCTCAATGGTGAGGAACTCAGCCACAAAGAGTGTCATGAAATGAACACAAGAATGATTGCTTCTTCCTTTTTCAGTGAGATAAATCAGCTCAGTGATGCATCCAGTGAGCCCTGAGCAAGTGTAAGGGCAGATGCAGGGCTACCAGCCAGCACTGAAGGGCGGGTGGGAAGGGCAGCAGCCCATTCCACCCCATGGAATATCACATCAGCAGGATGCTGGCCCTGGTAATTACCTTCCTCCACAGTGGAAATCCCAATCCTCTCTTAGAGCTGGGTAGATGGGGACAAAGGAAGGTGGAGCAGGGCTGCTGCTCTGGTGGCATCCATCTGTCAGGTCAGCTTGGTTGGAAGCCCTGCCTGGTACTACCACCTCCAGTGCCTCATCCCAGCAGTAAACCACCTCCTCCCTCTCAGCAATTACACATGAAGACATGAGCCTGAAATCAGGAACTGGCCTGGCTTGAAAGTTACTTGGCCAAAAACAAGGAAAAAAAAAGAAAGCAAAACAAAAAACCACACAGTTTTTCTGCTTCCTCAACACGCATTCATGGCACAGGTTTGTAAAGAGGTCAGAGTGATCCAGGACAGGTTGGATTCATGTGCCAGCAAACACACCCTGCAGTGCTACTCCTTGAAGTCCCCCAAGACCCCAAACCAGCATTGTCCTGCTGCCTCCTCACTTCTCCATCACCCTGTGCCTCCTCCTGTGTGCTGGCCATGCAACAGCAAAGCGGACCAGCCCCTGGAGACATCATCTGAAACTTCACCATGCCTGTGAGAGGCTCCTCTCATCTGTATCATGCACGCATCCGAGATCACTGTGCACCTCAACAGGATCACAGCAGGACAGGACAGGGTACATGGGTGCAGAACAGTCAAGGGAAGCCTCAGTGCCTATGCTGGCACCAGCCTGACTGACACTAAAGGCTGTAGAGATAAAGGCACAAACCTACACTGCTGTGGGGACAGACCGATGGGACAGTGCTCCCTGGCCCTGAGGAAGCACTGGGATCTGAAACCCCAGATCAATGACCCAAGGTTTGATTCTGGCATTTGGACAGTTTCGACACAAACTAAAGTTTAACTTTGTGTTCTGGTCCATACCTCATGTATTTTATGATACACAATTGCAATGCTGAAAACCATCAAACAGAATGAAGCAAATAACTTCAAACCAATATATTACAGGGATTTCTACATGACTTCATTTGTATTTTATGCTTAAATTTCAGCAGTGAAACTGCTGACAGAACATAGACACAGATGTGGGAAGTCCTTCCCCTGGTTTTTACCGAGTAGGGATGACAGTACTGGAAACAAAACAGCATTTGCACATCCTACTTAAGGAAAAGTCTGATCTGTGACATGGGGTGGGGGTCAAGAAAGGCTCACTTAAGGATTCCATTTCTCAGGAATAGCATGTGAAGAGGAACCTGGTCTTTCCCAAAACCTTTGCTGAAGGAGATACAAAGTTTTCTCTTGCTTTCAGCAGAGGCAGGATAACAGGATAACATGCCAGTGCGCCTGCATTTAATGAGTCCCTACACACCAGCTTGTCACAGTGGTTTAATCATTCAATATTACAAAGTTGTATACAATTTTGGAGCCAAATATCACACTTCCACATGGAAACAGCAGGAGATAAAAGAAGTAAACAGGCTTTAATCTGTTAAAACACACTGAAACCCAGATCTTGGCCCCATTCAAGTTTGGCAGTGGAACTAAGACCAAACCACAGAGATTAAAGAAAATAAATCAAGGTTTCTTTCCTTATAGTTTAAATAATCATAAATATAATTCTTATATTAGTAAAGTCTCACAGTGGCTTAGAAGAATTATGTGAACTGTACCTGTTATCACTCAGATTTAACACTCGCAGCTTCTGCATCTGCCCAATTTCATCAGGGAGGAATTCCAGCTTGTTGGAGCGCAGAGACATCACCGTCACGTTTTTACAGCTCCCGATCTAGAGGGGTGGAAAACCCAAGATATCAGGATCCCTGCTGTGGCAAAATTCATTACCACTAAACTTTGGTGTTGGGAGGTGACCAGAAACACAGCAAATAGAGAATGTAGTCCTAAAGCAATGTCCTCCCTCAGCCAGTAACATCAGAGAAATGCCAGCGCTGCCTGCACTACCCTGAGGGACACTCTCACCTTTACATGAATTTACCAATTGTTTTACTGTTTCACTATTGAGTACGTAGGAGTACTGAGTATCTAAGTATGTATTTAGATTGGATCTAAGGAAGAAGTTCTTTCCTGTGAGGGTGGTGAGGCACTGGAATGGGTTGCCCAGGGAGGTTGTGAATGCTCCATCCCTGGCAGTGTTCAAGGCCAGGTTGGACAGAGCCTTGGGTGACCTGGTTTAGTGTGAGGTGTCCCTGCCCATGGCAGGGGGGTTGGAACTGGATGAGCTTAAGGTCCTTTCCAACCCAAACTATTCTATGATTCTATGATTCTTCTGAGTAGGTAAGAACATGCTTCTTCCACGCTGGGCAGAAGCAATTGCTTGAAGAGATGTTTTGTCTGAGTAGGGATGAAATCTTGGCCCTACCACAAACACTTCAAGGTGTAAATTAAACAGAATCAGCTTCTCACTTCTCTGGGCAGCTCAGGAAGGAAATTCTCATCCACAGCCAAAGTCCTCAGGTTGTGAAGGTAGCCGATGGTGGAAGGTAGAGACTCCAACTCATTACAGCTGCAGTCAAATTCTTCTAATAAAGACAAACTGAAAGAGGAATTACACTTGTTAGATGCTGTACAAAGACCAGATAACAAAAATGAACAAACTAGAACCTCTGAAAGTTGTAAAGCATCACACTGTTACAGACACCATGCCCTGAAGAAGGAACTTTTCGTGCAAATTTCCCTAAAAGTCTATAATAATGTGATTTTAGGAACACTTTTCATCAGTCTTATCCAATGAGGCAGTTTAAGAAAGACCACTTGTCTTCCTCACATCATCAGTCTTACTTTCTGTAGTGAGGGTGTTTTTCAACTACTTCAAACAGTGAACAAGGCAATTCCTACTCAGCAGAAGAATCAAACCAAAAAGTTTATCAACTTAACAACAGAGACACGCAACAGGTAAAGCAACAGCACTGGTGAGAGCAAAGGGAAGGGACACAGAAATTACCTGCAGGGTACATTCAATCTGAGGCACCTAACATCACAGAATCATGGAACCAACCAGGTTGGGAAAGCCCTTTAATCTCACCCAGTCCAACCATTCCCAGCCCTGCCAAGGCCACCGCTGCCCCATGGCACTGAGGCCTCCCCTCCACACTGTGTGAACACTCGCAGGGACGGTGCCTGCAGCCCTGCCCTGGGCAGCCTGTTCCAATGCCTGAGCACCCTCTGGGGCAGGAATTGTTCCTCAGCTCCATCTAAACCTGTCCTGGGGCAGCTTGAGGCCGGTTCCTCTTGTCCCATCCCTTGTTCCTTGGGAGCAGAGCCCAGCCACCTACTGCCACCACCACAGCCATATCACCCTTACATTACAGTTACAGCTGAATCCCTCACAGCAAAGACTAATTTCAGCTACTACTTAAAATATCAAATCTCTTTCAAGTGCTTGTTGTCTCTAAGGACAACAGCTACTATTACATTATGAATATTCTCAGCCAAGATCAATGACAGCTGTTTTGTTTATTTGGGCTTTTTGCTTTTAAGGGAGTTAAACTGGGAGAAAATGAGGCATAGCTGTGCAGTCTATGTATGCATCATCTCCAAAGTGATAATGGGCTGTTTCAGGTCATCCTAATACAGATCAGTGGTGACAAAAAAGATGAACTGGGATCTAAATGCAGTGATCAGCCTCTTGTAGATGGACACGGCTTTTGTCTCAGCATGTGCCTCTCTTACATGCTGAGAGCTGGCTAGAAAGTGCTCTTGAAAGGGTATCTGATGGCAAGGACTGAAACAAAGCAGACCAAAGACATCTTCAGACACTCAAGTTCAAAAATCTCCATTTTGGTCTTGTATCCCTTTCCCTAGATTGTATTTCCTGTATTCTGTCAAGTTGGGAATAGAAAGAGGTCTGACCTGACGATCAGTGCTTGAACCAGCCCATCCACTGCTGCTCTGGTATGGAACAGCCCCAGTAGTGCTTCTCAGCCCTTCAGGACCCTGTCCTACCAGGCCCTCAGCCCCTGGGATGCTCTGGGGGGTTTGCTTTTCCCAGGAGACAAAAGGTATCAGGCAACACTTACCTATCAGTCTTACTTTGGGGACTAAGAATCAACAGTTTGCCCTCTGCTAGTGCAAATAACACACAGAGGAGTATATATATGCACAATACATGTTATAGAAGCATGCAATGGTTTGTGTTGAAGGGACCTTAAAGCTCCTCCAGCTCCGACCCCTGCCACGGGCAGGGACCCCTTCCACTGGAGCAGCTTGCTCCAAGCCCCTGTGTCCAACCTGGCCTTGAACACTGCCAGGGATGGGGCAGCCACAGCTTCTCTGGGCACCCTGTGCCAGCGCCTCAGCATCCTCACAGGGAAGAGCTTCTGCCTTAGATCCAACCTAAATCTCCCCTCTTTAAGTTTGAACTCTTTCCCCCTTGTCCTGTTCACTACAGTCCCTGATGAAGAGATATATTATATATTTACTATATATATATGCACATATATATGAAATACAGAGATATTACATATATATTCTGATCATATACACACACACATATATAAAACTCTGAATATCTTAAAAACTTAGGCTGGATATAAAATTTCTTCAAATGGATGCTGCACTGCTCCTTCAGCTCACGGAATACAAGTTTGGTGGCCCATCACAAATGCCATCATTCCTTGCTTCTGCCCCTGTTTTTCTGCTCCACATCTACTGCCGTTACAGTAAGGTTAAATGGCAAGCAACTGTTTCTTCCTCAGTGTTTGTCACCCACCCCGTGCACTGACAATGGGACTCCATGCCCGAAAGGTTGCCTGGGATTTTTCCAAACGTTTTGGTAGATGTGATGCAAAGCTCGCCTTTGCTCAGTCAGATCTCGATGGGTCACAGCTGCAGGGCTGGGCCTTTGCTGCATCTCTAATTTACCTTTATTCCAGTGTCTTGATTTAGAAAAAGGACTTTCAGCCTTCAAACGTTGGGAAATAGCAAAGCAGAAGTAGCTTTTCCTAGCAGGGAATTCTCAGAACTAGCCTCTAATTGCTGTATTTCAACAGGCTGAAAAGCCACAGTGCTTAGTGAAAGAGATGCATGGAACATATCCAAGAGCTCTGCCAGGTTTTGGGTTTAGCTTTTCTTTAATAAAGCTTTGTACCCACCACAGTTTATTTCAATGGAGATACAAAACAATTCCAGTAAAGGCAAAAGTCTGTCACGTTTACCTACTTCATACAGAATGTGTGCTCAACGGGGGGAAGTCCAACTGGAAAGCTTGGTGCATTGTGGGACACACGTTTTAACTTCTACTGATGAGAACACAACCAGAAGAGCTTGAAAACAGATAAGCTAATTGAGAACTACCATGTTCCGATGGCAATGAGAAACCCAGACATGCTGAGCTCTAACTGGAGCAGCTTCCCTGGCAGTGAAGAATGACTTCACCAGACAACAGAATTCTAAGTGAAGGGAATTGTCTGGCACAGACATTCTCAGCTTCTTGCCTTCCTGATGGAATGAGCAAGCAAATGAAGGTGGCCACAAAACCAACCAGCGTGAAACTGGATTTTATCCTTGTAACTACCATGGCCAAGAAAATAACGCACTTCAGAAAGTGGTTTTTCATTCATCACGGATTGGGCATCAAAGTAAGTTGACAATAGCAGCTATAATACCAACAGTGCTAATTTAGCTAAATACCATTAACCTTACTGTCTCCTTGGACTAAATTCAGATCATTCTTGACAGGTTTAAAGGCAGACTAGAATCAGACATGGACCTGCTGTTCAGTCTGGCACCCACTGAAATGAGGCAGGTCACAGGACATACACTGATGTAGACGAGGAATATTTTTAGACAGATGAGCAGAGAGGGATTCATGGAGAACGATGACTGCCATGGACCCAAGGGTAGTTCCAGTCCATCTCAGTCCCATTCCATGCAGTCACAGACCTTTTCTCCCAACAGCCACAGTACCCAGGTGACTGCCGCAGTAGCCTAAACCCTTAGTTACACCCGCTAATTCTCCAGCATCAGGCAAAAGGAATTTTGCAGACTTGGGAATACAAGTTTGCACTTTCATTTGCAGCATCTGGTGCTGTCAGACATGGTACAGCCTAGACAAATACACAAAGCACTTCTCTAACTGCACGCTGGCTCTTGACCTGCTGCACCGTTACCTATGGATGGGTTGTGACTTCCCTCGTGACACTCTCCCACTCACCAAAGGGAAGCAGGGACATTCCTTCACCAGGTCCTGTAGGTAAAATCTCCAGTCTGTGTCCAACTTGGAATCCCCTGATTTGAGGTAGAATTTTAGGTCTGCTGTGCATAGTATCTTACAGGGTCAAACTCTAAATGCTGCTTACATTTAAAGGCTTGCCCTTTGAACAAGACTGCCAAAAATGAGGGTGGTGGCTCCCTGTGAGCAACACTGACAGTGGCAAAGTGCTTTGTGTCTCATCAGGAAATTGGTCCCTTGAGGGAGAGTTCCCTCCTCCACATTGCTAATCTTTGTGTGACAACAATGTACTCTGCAGTGGGTACTGACTACCACTACCATTTAGGAGAAAGAGACCCAGTCGGAAACCATCCAAATGGATGAGTCAGAGAAAGGAAATTCATTCTGATGTGGGAGACATTGTCCTCATTAAATGAAAGTACTTCATTGAAAAGTATCACTCAACACTAATGTGATAATATTACCTGATTAGCCTAGTGCTCTGCATATGCTCCATTCAGAGCAGCACTATGTCTCTTTACAACTGTAATTAAAGCTCCATGACAAATAAACATATATAAGGTTAAAAAAAAAGGAGGGCTTCCCCTTTCACTTGAGCAATTCAATAAGTAAGAAAGGTTTGAAAATTGTTTAACAATTTCCCCCAAAATAGTTAATTGTTGCCCATGACACCAACCTTTCTGCAGTGTCCAGCACAGCTCTGAGTCTCCTGAGCTTTCACTGCCTATCAAAATGTATTGCTACACCATGGTTTGCGCAGCAAAGATTTGCCCTTTTGTGATTCATATAACTGATTTTTAATGCTCTCCATGAATACCCCATAAATCTACAGACACTGCAGGAAGTACAGCGTGGTAATCCCAACCTGAGCTTTCAGTTGCTTCAGTTGTAATAGTTCATAAATCTGGATTTGTTTTCCCAAACGGTACACCAACAACTCAATTATTATTGAAATTAGCACTAGAAGATGGGTGCAGGAGTGGTAAAGCAGTGGCTGGGCAGGTTAGAAATCATTTCTGTTCTAGAGACCTTGCTGTACTGTTGTATTTCTGGACAAGTCTAAACGAAGCTTTCTCAGCTTTAATTTTGGGAGCCTCCAAACAGACCTGGCTTAAGAGAACTACCTCTAACAAAACCATTTGTTGAGTTACAACCTGTTGAAGAGAGACCAACTTTTGTGCTGGAAGCAAAGGCAGAGCCTGAGTGCAAGTCGCCCTCGGATGCCCACTTCCACTGCTGGTATAAATGGCATAACCACACATTCAGTTGTGCCAGGCAGACAACCCTTCCTTGGGCTGAACTCTGTTCTCTCTTCTGCAGGAATGCTACTGCTGGGACAAGGGGATGATGCCATCGGCACTGCTCTACTTGCAGGAGGCAGCCAGTGACCAGGTATTCTGATTTTTTCCCCCCAAATACCAGTTTATTGCATTTCAGAGGTAAAACATGCAGAGGAAGAGGCATCCTACAAACACACCAATGTTAAAGGTATGTTCTGCTAGAGAGGGGTATGTGCAGTGTGTAACTTCATGAAGAATCACTCATTTCCATGCTCAGAGACACTCCTACACCAGCCTTGAATTTTACAACAAATTGGAGGTTTCATCTAGCAATAAGCTCAGCACACAGCAGTACAAGCTTGAATTTTGCATCAGTGATCATGTAATATCTGACAAAACAGTAGCTAAAGGGCATCCTTAGTGCTTTTCATAGTTAAGATTACTGACAGGACACTGCCACACTTTGATGCACACACCTAGGACTTTTTCATTTCTGCTGCTTCAATACTTGAGGAGATCTCCATACACAGGAGGTTTACAGCCATTTTCTTCTCAGCATCGAGGCCTGGCTGTTGCTATGGGAACAGACGTATTCCCCCAAATCCCTCTGGTTCTTCCACTTTTCCTGCTCTAATCATCTAAATTGTGAGTGATTCATACAGCAAAACATCTTTGTTCTTTTCCTTAGAAAATGAGATACATTTCGTCTTCTGATCGCTTACAGCAGTGTAAGTCCACAGAAGTAACAGTGTTGTGCCAAATCTGAATGCGATAAACTGGTGTTAGGCACACGTTTCTAAGTTATTTTATAATTCAGTACATCCTTGTCTTATTTTTCATTTTCAAGCCCCCACATTCCACAAGCAGAAGGGAAACCACATTTTCCTTAATGCTGAAAATCACGAGACTTATACTCACTTTCCAATTGCATTTGGCAGAATTGTAAGCTGATTGTCATCTACTTTCAAAGTTGTGAGCCTCTTCAACAGCCCTGCGAAACAGGGAAGGAAGAAGTAACAGTAAAACATTTCACAGTGATCTTTACTTTCTGTAATCCCCCATATCCTTCAAGAAACAGTGATTTCTAATGCTGAATAACCCTGATCTACAGTTTAGAAAACACATGTATATGGGATAGTGCGCAGCCACGCTCTTGTCCCATTGACAATGTGTGTCATCAGACTGAAGCACTGATTGAAGGTTAAGCTGAACTGCAGATAAAATATTAAATGTATTCCTGGAGCCTAGAGAAAAAACCCTGTAAAAAAGAAAGACTAGGATACTACCTGTGCAGCAAGAGCTGTATTTCTGCTGATCTATTAATGTTTCTATTGGATTCAAGTCCCGTTGCCTCGATTAAAAGGTGCTCAGGTCATAACAGGACATGAGGCAAAGCATCTAAAGTTAATGCTGCATTTATAAAGCTTCACAATATGTGAGCATAGACAGGAGACTGGAATCTGACTGAAAACCAGAATCTATCCTGACTGTATTTGCATCTGTGGTTCATTCTTATCGTTAAAAGAGTCATTACACATCTAAGTGTAAGCAGATGCATAACTGGGTAACATTCACCAAGAAGGGAATGAAACTTCCACTTTATCAGGGCAAAACTGCAGAAAACAATAACAAAGACAGAAAAAAGGGGAAAAACATTGCACTGCAGTGCTAGAAACAGAGCTTGAAACAGATTTCCACCTTCTGGAGGTTATTAACACTTCAAAATCTGCTTCTCCTCCTGAAGGAATTCTGCACTGAAATAGCAGGTTTTAAATTATTATTTGCAATTAATGTTGGGAATAATATAAATTAATCACTAATACAGAAAAAATGTATGAGAACTGAAGCAAATGAAAAGTATCATTAAAAGGGATGCTAGAAAATGCAGTATTAAAACGCTTGGCTTTGCTTTGCTGCTGTTAAATCTATTACTACTGAGTGATGAGAATTTGGAAATGAGGACTGAATATATACAATTGCAAGAATGTATAATTCAAAGAGTACACATTTATTCAGGAGCTAAATCTCCTCTAAAAAACAATCTGCATATGCACATCAGAAACCCACATAAAGCAAAACCTCTAGAATTTAGGGTGCAAGGTAGAAGACCAAGATGGAAAAGAGCTGTAAAAGGCATCTAATACCATTCCTGTAGCACAGGAACATTACCTAGCAATACTCTTGGGAATCTTGACTAAGACTGGAGAATTTAAGAGTTCCATGTTCAAAGGGACACACTTAGGAAGGTGAAAAACATGATGTGGTAATGATTTAGTGGCTCATCTGCTGGAAGGTGTAGAAGAAAGACTTCAAGTGTTGCCGAAGAAAACATAAGGGATCAAGACCAATATGAAACATGCAGTTATACAAGGTTAGACACCTACAACCACTCAGCCTCCAGAACTTCTGCATATCCTAAATAACTCAGAAATTCTGTGCATGCAATATAGTCAAAAAAGAAAACCAGTAGTTTGAACTATTTCTCTGCTTGATGCTCTCATATGGAATTGCACTACTGTAACTAAAAGCAGCAATTTCCTCCCAGAGTTTCTTGCTGCTAACATAATCACTATTATACTTACTTTCCGATTCAGATCAGCTCAATTATATCTTTCTTTGCTTATTCTCTTTAAAATAGCAGAGCAGAATAATCAGTTCCTTCTAACCAGGGATTTTTTTCCTCACTTTACAAAATGGTCCTCATGGATGGTCCAGATAGAGATATTTCCAACTCCTTTAGAATTTAATGGCAGTTCTTGTTTCAGCCATTATAAAGTCTCACAAAAAAAGATATAAATTAAATCCTCAACTGTAAAGGATTACAAGAAATCCTCAGCTTTTCTCACCTATGGAGTCTGGCAGTTGCTGCAACATATTGGATGACAACAGGAGATCTTCAAGTCCTTCACATCCTGATATGTCCAAATCCACAGTTTCTATCCTGTTTTTTGACACATCCAGGTACACGAGCTGTTTTAACTTCCCTATAGACTTAATAGCATGTTACAAAGCGTTACTTCAACAGATAGACACTCCATGCCAGCTTCTAAGTTCAATTAAAGACAAGCAATGGTAATACATGGTAATACAGGCTCATATTCAGTTATCTCAGCAGCCTTTTATTTCACTGTCACAGTACGAGTGGTGATCCAACACCCCTCCTGTCCCAACAACTGCAAAAGCAACCATGCCAGACTAAACAACACACACCAAGCTAAATAATGCGTTCCAAATCCATTACATCTGTGCAAGGTTTGAGTTCTCATTCAGCTGTATTCTATCTTCATCTGGACACAGATACAAGGGTGTTTACTCACAAGTCACATCTATTCAGCAGTCCTGAAGAGCACTAAGGCTGGACATGCAGGTAAAGCTCCTTTGCATCAAACTGATTCTCTGAATTTTACAGAACCTAAAACTAGACTGTAGACATTCACAGTTCAATTATGAGGGGTTAACCCCCTTGGTACATGCTTGTGAATAAGTGTTTATCTGTAGCTAGAGCATCAATGAGCAACAGGACAGGAATCATCTCTGCTTCTACAGAGGCAGTTTCGTCTTATCTTTAATCCTAGCTGAGTGTTGTGTAAAGGGAAAATCTCCCTTTCACCCAGCCTTCGCCATTCTATCCATTTTAACAGTTGAACACGACCGTTGTTTCTAGCACAGACTATTTAAAAACCTGAATTATCTGCACTGGAAACCTGGCAAATCTCTAAATCTTAAAATCAATTACCACTTGGCATTGCATTTCTGTTTTTAAAAGCCAAATTTCAAGGCTAATATTAACTGCTTTAAACCTCTTGTTGTGAGGAAGGCTTTCATAAAACACCATCTAGGATCTACTAGGACCAGGTTCAGGAAACACGAATTCTTCACTGAAATCATTATGCTCCTTGGGATCCAGTTCCATGATCTCCTTGAACTTTTTCACCTCTAAGGACCCTCTCCAGGGATTCTGGCAGCTCAACAGGGCTGTGTTTGGAACACAATTTAGCACTGGATTCATCAACCCATTTCATTGTGAAGGGGAAAGAAACAGAACAATGGTTATAATGTTTGTGCCCACACTCTCTTGTGGATCTGCTGTTCCTTCTGCTCGGTTACACTGCCGCAGCAATACTGCACTGTTGCAGTTCTAGATCTCCAGCTGGTTTCAGTAACAAGAAGTGGTTTCCACATCAGCTTTTCTTTGCAATGACAGAGCACTCAAAGTGGAGATTTGGACAGAGACTGAAAATTATAATTTTCCATGCAAACATCTGCTGAGCACAGAATAAACCCCAAATATAATCCAGTTAAGACAAAACCCAGCCATTGCTCAATGAAAAACATTGAACTGGGATTCACAAATGGTCAAAGGTGAAAAAGGAGATGTTACTTCTTCCAACACCTCGACATGTCAGTGCTAGATCTAGTTCTGCATTCTCCCTGCAGCAATAAATGCACGAAACCCATGATCTGTTGTCACCTGTGTGTTAAAACCCTAATGATGGGGAGCCCCATCTCCAGCCACAGTCACCGTGGGGATTTTAGAGTGACAACCTCAAACAATTCATGGCAACAAAGTTCTACGGTGAGTAGCAATGCCTCAGAAACAGCACTGACAGATAACCATGACCTTAATGTTTGCATTGTAAAATGCCTTTTGTTCCATTTCTAAATGGAGTGCTTTCTAGAGAAACACATCCTGTGCCCCTGCCTCAGAACTGCTTTTAGCTTACTTCAATCTGTACCTACCATCTGTTATTTTTAAGCTTATTTAGATTACTTAATATTTCCTCTTCTTTGTAAAACTCACATGGGTTTTTACAGAAGAGCTAGTTAACACACCGTGATGTGCAAGAAGCAATGACTCCTCACAAAGAAAACCACCTCAGGCTTAAATAAGCCAGGCACATCCCTACTTAGCCACTATCATGTAATAACACAGCATCGAAAAGCTTTTCATATGAACGGCTCTGCTGAGACTTATGTCTTGATAATAATTAATGACTACATGAACCAGGAATATGTACCCACCCAAGCAAATGCATGTGCAGTTGTTCACTGCAAGGTAAACAGTTCATTGGATCAACAATAACTTAATTACATAAAATAAATGTTCATACCCCAGGTAGTACTTGCAAGGAATTGTTGTCCATCCACAACTCCTTTAGATTCTGTATTTGTTCGAGAACCTCAGGCTGAGGAAAAGAATTCAGTGTTACGGACAGTTAAATAAATCACTGCTTTTGTGGTTGAATAGAAATCAATATTGTCTTTTAAAAAAGGATTCCCTCTTCACCTTCCTTTAATTTTTATAGCCCACATCAGACTTTCAGACAGTCAATGCCATGAACATCCTCATTTCATTCCATTTAACCACTGTTACTCTGTTCAAAACTTGGAACATTTAAGAAGCTTTGGAACAGAAATGAACAGAAAGAGCAACTCAGAAGTTCCTGTTCTAAACAGTCTGTTGGCAGCAGGAACAAGCAAATAAGAGAAGTGAGAACTGTAGAGCTGCAGGTACAATGCATAGGAAAGAAAGAGCAAAGCTCATCCTGCAGCACATGTGGAACTGCCTTTTGCACAAGTCATGGTAGCTGAACAGAGTCATGCCGCTGAAAACTTCGTTGGGTTTGATTGAAAACTGCATTTATGTACGATTTGATGGCTGCAAATGTCATTTTTGGTGGTTAAAACAGTGGTATGCAACGATAAAGCCTTAAAATGACAATACTGAACTTTAACTAAGATGCTTTATTCATTTCAACACTCCGGGATGTCAGTGAGAGAAACTGCAAAAGGCAGTTCCCAAAATCATTTCTCACTCATTACAGCTGTGAAATCAGGAGCTATCAGGTCACAATATTTCTGGGTTTCAGCCTCAGCCGTAGTTTCCTTTTTCATGAAACGCTCTTTTCCCAATAAACCAAGACTTCCGATGTTCCTTAGCTGCAAAGTCGCAGAGGACTTTCTTTGGCAGAAACTGATATGAAATACTTCCTTTGCTCTAACCCAGATTCTACCATTTATAAGTCTGTAGCACTATTGCACTGGAATTATTCTAACACAGCTAGAAACAAAAGTATCTTCAGAGAGAGCTCTGATCACCTGTAGTGGCCTAAGTTCCTTGGAAGGATGTAATTCCACAGGAAATATGAGTTTCCAAGTCACACAGTACAGGAAGAACCTTCCCACCCTCAGTTTCCTGTGTTGTCACCTAATCTGCTTCTATTACAAAATGATAAGTCAATAGTTTAAAGATCATTTATTTTGCCTTGGCTGCTTCTATTGAAATGTTGTTGTCCTTCAGTGGTTAAACCCACTTCTGATTTCCAGGCTGAACGGGTTACTGGTCATTTAATACTGCTCGTTCCTGTGATGGTCCATGTCTCTTTATTCCTCTGGGTGTTCACTGACTGAGGTTATTGCACAAAGCCACAATTCCTCTCTCAACTTCAATTTTCTTTTAAATCCCTCTCATTAGACAGACACCCTTCTCAAAGGCAACAGACTACTCCTATGTTGCACTATTACAGTGTGATTGGAAATCTCTTGAGCATTATTATGGTATACCATGCATTATGGTATAGTATTATGGCACCATAATCCAGATGAGATCTCACTGAAGTTTTGGTAAGTGATATTAAAAACTTATTGGTCTGTGTTAGAAATGCTTCTGCTGATGCATTTGTGGAGAGTATTCTCATTTTCCACATAGATTGCTACGAATGGAATGAGAATAGGAATGGAATATAAATAGAATAGACTAGAATAGAAATAGAATACAATAGACTATTCCAGGGACTTATAACAATCATGCAGTCCCACTGCCTGACCAATTCAGAGCTAGCCAGAACTTAAAGGATATTATTATGGTCATTGTCAAATACCTCCTCATCACTGACAGCCCTGGGGCATGAACCAGCTCTCCAGGAAGCCTGTACCAGGGTTCAAGCACCCTCTTAGTAAAGGAACACTTCCCAGTATCAAGCCTGAACTGAAGACTGACATGAATCTTTGGTAAAAGTCTATTACATTTTGTCCTCTTTCCTCTTCCTTTTCTCCCTCCCTTTATCTATTTCCTTTCACAATTTCTCCTAAAGCCTTGCTGCTGAGAGCAGACTCTGGAAACTCTGGGAAGAGCCACCCCAGGCCTCCCCCTCCCTTCAGATCCTGCAGTTGCTGTTTATCCTTTGCCCAGTGCCATTTTTTGACACTTCAAAGAGTGGGAGATCTCAAAACCTTGTCTCTACCTTGTGATTTAATGCTTCGGTTTTCCTGGAGACCTGGGACACAGATTTGCTATTCCTTTCCTTGATTACATTAAACCACTTGAATATGGTTTTCTATTTTGGAAGTGCCAATTTCTATTTTAGGAGCGCATGCCCTGCTCATGAGTTGTATAATCTTATTTCCAGAAAATGAATGAGCAGAATTGCTTCATTTTTGCAATAGCCTTTATTCTTAACCCCCCATGCCCATTGCTCCAGTTAGTCTGGAGGGAGAGCACTGAGGCATCCAGTGCAAAGGGAGGGACTGTTGCAGAAACTCAGCTTTTCCACACCACCACAGTTCATAGAATGGTTTGTGTTGAAGGGACCTTAAAGCTCCTCCAGCTCCAACCCCTGCCACGGGCAGGGACCCCTTCCACTAGAGCAGCTTGCTCAAGGTCTCCCTGGAGCCTCCTCTTCTCCAGGCTGAAGAAGCCTGGAGTTCTAGGTAGTATTTTCCTCCAATAAAAAGAAGGTTTCTATTGAAGCCCAAATCAGGTTTTGAGAATCCAGGAAAACAGGACCCTCCCACCCTTCTCCCTTTAAACTAGTACCACTTTCCTTACGACATTTCTGCAGATTCACGCAGGGCCCTTGCCTCTTTGCCCGTTTTGTTTGTGGCATTTGACTCCAGTTCATACACTGCTGTACCAGCTTCCTGAAAACTGACTCCATCCAGGGAGTCTGGGCCTCACAGCAGAATGGGGCCACCAGCTCCTGACTGATCTCTCTTAGGGGACAGTATGGTACAATGAAAAAATGTCGAATGATGATGAAGTCATTTAAAACAAAGACTACCCCTGAAGAAGACACACTGAATTCAGAAAGCATATACAGATATAAATGTATAAAATACTTATATAATAATACATATACAATATATATTTTTTTCTTACAATCAAAATTCCGAACACCACTTCTGAAAGTTTTATTCTATTTAACTATGCAAAAGATCTCTAGCTTTAATTAAAACTCTGAGTTAAACAAATCAATCTCCTACCCGGCTGTATAAACTAGTTAATGTTAATGGGGTTATAACCATAATGGTAGAAGATAGCGCACTGCCTATAAACCAGATGTAGACACTTTCCTATAGCTTTCTACTGTTAGATGAACTTTCAAAAGTTGTTTGAAGTGAAATTACCCTCATTTTAATTAAAGCTACAGGAGCTATCACCCTCCTAAAGCTGTCGCCCTTGATTTAGCAGCACTGGCTTTACTTCTATGGTTCTGAAGGAAAGGTGGTTGGGCTCACAGGGTTTCTCAGTCACTGGACAGGTTGGTGGTGGGTAAGGCACACACAGGCATTAATTTCCATCACCATCAGTGCAACAGCGAGTGCCACAGTGTTCATTTGTTGTCTTACAGGAGCAAGTCCTGAACAGCACAAGCAGCAACTGCTCTCAACAAGGACAAGGCACCAGTTTTCTGAGTTTTATGTTCTTTTAGCAGATTTAGAGCTCCTGCAGGTGAAGTCAGTGAGCTCTCCTGAAAAACAGGCACATTTTAAGACAGTTTAAGCACCCTCACACTGTTTCTGACAAGTGCCAACTCCTATAGGTGCAATAGAAACATACCTAAAGGGAACAGCGACCCGTTTGTTTTCTATACTGACAGTAGACAAAACTCCTGAAAGCTGTTAAATCTCAGGGAACCCAATTCTCATCTTAGAGGTGAGGTAGGGACAGAACTGCTTTTGGAGTCCAACATTTACTCCTGCTAATATTTACAAGACATACTGACAGATACTAAGAAATTACTACATAATGCCACAAGCATTTACACTGGGATCATCAGGTCACCCCACACTGAAGTATTCCAGCAATAGCGACCAGCTCAGAGAATCATCACCTTGATCTGAACTGCAGAAGCTTGACATAGGTGAAGCACATTCTGTTACCAGCATTCACCTCATGAACTATGATAAGTCTTCTTTCTACAAGGAAATGTGGCCATAGCATGTGGCTATGCTACATAATGGCTTTAAGTAAAGGTTTAATACCCCCCCCCCGAACACCCAAACCACACAAACTTCCCATTAAGGACTGCTGCATTTCTTACCAGTTCAGAGAATTCATTATTGCCCAGATCAAGCCTCTCCAGCTGAGTCAGTTTGTGCATTGACCTGTAAGAGATGAGGAAATATCCAAGGTGAAATTTTTACTTGCAAAATGTCAATCAGACTGGTCAGATAAAACCAAAGCTCAAGTGATACTGTTATTGCAAGAAGAATGCCATCAGTTTGATGCAGATGCAAATGAGAACAACATGCTTCATTCTAGAAACATTAGCTATAGCTCCTGAAACTTAGCCAGGACCCCTTCCAAGAGGCAACGTGGCTTCCCTCCTATGGGTCAAGTTCAATTTAATGAATTACTGCTTTTGTTTGCATGAGCAACGCTGGAACAGGGCATTACCTTTAATTTCTCTTTAAGCCCTGCTAGGCCAATACACTCCGACCACCACACTGGATTGCGGTCGTGGAAAAAGAGGATAAAAATAACAGCATAATTTAGCATTAACTGCAGCAGTGGGTTCAGAGGCTTTCTGAAGTAATCAGAGTTGTTCCTAATCAAAGATTAGCATAGGCTTAATTGACGTGATCTAAAATACCAACCTGCAATTTATAGCAGAAGCAAAACTGATTATCCAAGACGCTGTGGCTAAAAACCCAGCCCTGTTTGAACACTGAAATCAGGGGGAAATGGGGCTCTGCTGGGGCTGGCTGCAGAGCACGGCTGCACATTTATGACAATTCCAATTTTACTTTCAATTATCTAAAATAGGAAAAAGAAGTCGCAGAAAGAGAAGCGCTGTTCTTCAATAACAGAGCGAAGGACTTGTTGTTGGACATGTTAGTAAAATACAGACCCATGCAGATAAACAAATAATCCACCCTTAAGGTGAAGAAGTTACATATTGCATTGGATTTCTTTAATTAAACAGACTCGGGTCACGCTGAGTGACCTGCTGCACTTCTTCACTTCCAGTGTATCTGCAAGGAATGGATCTTGGGCTCTCCAGCCAGGATGAGGCACCAGATGTGGCTCTGTCCTTTACAGAAAGTAATGATCCGTGCAGAGAAGCTGCCTCTCTGGTTCAGTGGTCAGCTATCTGCCCAAGGACTGAGGAATCCCTTACGGATTTCTTTGGTGCCTTCTGTGTTACTGCGCTCCTGTTCTAACCTATTGGGCTTTCTGAAACATTCTTCTCAGTGGTCACCTTTCTATTTGCCCGTTATTGCTCTTTTCTTGTCCAGGTTTGCCCGGTCTCAGTTTCCTACCAAGCCTCTGAAATCTATTTGGCAACTAAGTTATTCCTGCTGATCAGTTGGTGTTTTGGAAACATCTAGAAAGAGTCAAAGTGTACTTCCAGAATCATTCCATCTTCCTATGCTGACACTCACCCGAACATGAATTCATGATAACTTTGCTTTTTAGTGCTTTCTGACAGCCCTCCTATGCCATACTCATATTCATGGTTGCACATGGTTTCTTTGTATTTTTCGTTTTCCTGCCCCACTCTTTTCCAGTGTATCTTCCAAACTATTTGATCCACGTTCACAGGTCCTTTTTAGACAACAGAACAACAGATACTTTTTACTTGTTTGATAAAATGAAAGGGAGCTGCCCACAAGCCTCCCAAGGGCTGAGCACTTGCTTTAAAATGAAGTGAAAAAGCAACAACAACCTTTTGGCTATAAGGTACAAACCACAGCGTTGTGGTTTAAGCCTAGAGGATGAAGGGGGTGATCCTGGTGCTTCTCTGAGACAATATTTACCAATAGAGCTGTGATCAGATCACAGAATCACAGAATAGTTAGGGTTGGAAAGGACCTGAATATCATCAGTTCCAACCCCCTGCCATGGGCAGGGACACCTCACACTAAACCATCTCACCCAAGGCTCTGTCCAACCTGGCCTTGAACACTGCCAGGGATGGAGCATTCACAACCTCCCTGGGCAACCCATTCCAGTGCCTCACCACCCTCACAGGAAAGAACTTCTTCCTTAGATCCAATCTAAACTTCCCCTGTTTCAGTTTGAACCCGTTACCCCTTGTCCTGTCACTACAGTCCCTAATGAAGAGTCCCTCCCCAGCATCCCTATAGGCCCCCTTCAGATACACTGGAAGCTGCTCTGAGGTCTCCACACAGCTTCTCTTCTCCAGGCTGAACAGCCCCAGCTTTCTCATCCTGAATTTATATATATATATTTCTATATACTCTACATGGACCATTTTAGTGTTATAGATCTTGATTCATGCTCCCCAGTTCCCAGCCTGTTTCTTACTCCATTGTGGTTTTTTACAGCATTTACTTATTCCTGTTATAAAACCAGAAGGAAAAATAAAAACATTTTCTCTTTCACTGGCAAGCCCTTGGTCTGCAGCAGTGTCTGGGAGGGTGGGAGCCAGGCAAGATAACTGAGCATTCCACCAGCACAGGAGAGGAGGATGATGCAGAGAGATAATGAAGTCACCTGCACAAAGCGAACGTTCACACTCTCCCCCAAATGATTCCATTTTATGTTATAATCTCCATTAAAGTAATAGTGAAAAATGTTTTTAACCCCTCTGGTGCTCAAATGCACTGCACTTCTCTTTGGAAATGCTTTGCAAAAGCTGAGTGAGGTGTTAACGCATCCAGGCAACACACTTAAGCCAGCTCACCTACCCTCCTGTTCTCCTTAATAGCACATATATCCCTAAAACATCTACCTTTTGTCTAACTTACTCCTCCTAAACCTTTCACCACTGTCTCAACTGATCTGTCATTTATCTAGTTCAGACTTCTGACACTTAGATACAAGTTGTAAATATCACACACAGATATGAAAATTAATTGAACTCCGTGGAGTAAGTAACTATACTTGTAACTCCAAAAGCATTGACTATGGGCCCGCTGGTTAACATATGGGATCTCACTGACTGTAGAAGAGCTCCTGTGTGCACTCCATGGCAGTGAGTGTTGCCAAGCCCGGCCTCCAGAGCTTCCTCAAAATGATTCCACTTTTACTTATTCACAGTTTACCAGTTACTGTTCTGGAAATCAGAGTATTTTTGTTTAAAACACACCAGAAACACGTTCCAGCCTGGGAGCGCCGCAAGTTTATAGGGCATCACACACGCAGATGTTCCAAGTTTCTCCAGTTACATTAACTGTACACACACAGTGCTCAAAGCTCTCACAATTATAAACCAGGAAACGTGCTGCATGTTTTTAACAGCTGGTACAAAGCTTTCTCTCACAGGCAGGACTATGCATTCTGCACTAAAGTCCATAGAGGCTTCTAGTGATGACAACTCCCCAGGTGATCCTAAACCCCAAGCACAAGAGTGGAGATACCTAAACAGCAGTGCCCCATTGTCATTCACACATGAAATCACTCTTTATACAGAGCAGGAATCATGTATTTTGGAATGTGAAACACTGAAACGCTTCAAAACCTAATAATAATCAAAGTTACAATTGGGTCAGTAAAGACTTGTGGATGTCACACTGTGTTCTACCTTTGAGCAAGGCTTCTGCTTTAGAACGTCTGGTTTGTACCACTGTAAGCAACTTTTAAATACCACTTCCCGTAATTTCCATCAGAAACTCAAACGTTTGTATGGGGGCAGATTAATTTTGGCTGGCTGGCACTACATCAAAGATAAATCACACTGCCCAAGGTACACAGGGGAATAGTAGCTGACGTTTTTCATTAACCGGTGATATTTTTATCACTTTCATGTAATTAATCGTATTTTTCTTATGGAGAGATTCATTATAATTTTTTTTATGTAGGGTCATTTTGTAAAGGTGGAACAGGACAGGTGCAATCATGGGTAATGTTCAGTTAAATATTCACTGCTTAAATGATGTAATGTAAGGTAACTAATGCACTAATAAAACCTGCAGCCCAAAATTTCACATAAACCTTTCTCCGTATTGCATTCAATCTATTCTGCGATTCATAAAGAACTGCAGGAGTTACAGAGACAAAAATCACAGAATCCCAGCCTGGTTTGGGTTGGAAGGGACCTTAAAGCTCATCCAGTCCCAGCCCCCTGCCACGGGCAGGGACACCTTCCACTAGAGCAGCTTGCTCCAAGCCCCTGTGTCCAACCTGGCCTTGAACACTGCCAGGGATGGGGCAGCCACAGCTTCTCTGGGCACCCTGTGCCAGCGCCTCAGCACCCTCACAGGGAAGAGCTTCTGCCTAAGAGCTCATCTCAAGTCTCCCCTCTGGCAGCTTAAAGCCATTCCCCTTGGCCTGTCCCTACATCCCTTGTCCCAAGCCCCTCTCCAGCTTTCCTGCAGCCCCTTCAGGCACTGGAGCTGCTCTCAGGTCTCCCCTTCAGGAGCCTTCTCTTCTCCAGGCTGAACAAGTGTGATTCTGGGCTGCTGAACCGGACCTCATGGTCGGTTTCCAATAAGGGGAATAAGTTTTTGAGTATTTTACAAACAATAATGGAACATGGTTCTCAAATGCATGAAAATCAGCCTCAATTACTTAGGGAGACTACTACATACTGTGTGAAAATGAACCTTGCCCGCAACAGTTTTGCAACATTCACACGCCATAAAGCATAACTCCCATGATACAGCTCAGTGGCATTCCTTACAAGTCATGGTAATCACATACACTGCCTAATACAACTTCCTCATGTTTTTCATGCTTGTTTTTTGCTGCCTTATTTAGAAGATGCTTATCTACACATTGAAAACACTTCAACTAACTTGGAACATGCCTTGGCTTAGAGATTCTGCCAGAACAAACAAGTCAACTGCCATATATTCTGTTAAGGAAATCACGGTATTCCCATCAAAACCCTGGCCAGCTTTCTGACAGACAGGAGGTGATGATGACATGCAAGTTTATCCAAACCTCCTTTCACAAACTTCCAGCCACATCTGCATTATTCCCACATCTGAACTGTATTCATAAATAACACAAACACCTCTAATAGGTAAAAACTCAGGAGTGAGAAGCCACTGTATCAGACACAGGTAGATTTACACAGGGGTAAGTACAATCTCACACTGCTAATCCATGCCTGCTTCTCACATGGCGTACTTCTAAGGCAGGACTGAGGAAGTTACAACAGTTACACACTGTGTCCTGGGCAGCAACACACAAAACTGCGTCTCCATTTGAGCTCGGGATAAATGGATACCATCATTTTCTGAAGAAACGAAAAGCAAATCAAGGCAAATATGCTGCCCTGTTCACTTCAAAT
Organism: Pezoporus flaviventris; assembly: GCF_033815535.1. Lineage (NCBI taxonomy): Eukaryota > Metazoa > Chordata > Aves > Psittaciformes > Psittacidae > Pezoporus > Pezoporus flaviventris. Next base: position 2,558,071 of record NW_026892607.1, on the reverse strand, counting down.
AGTATCTTCTCACACTTCCGTTGTACACAGTCTCCTTTACTTCAAAGTCATTAAAACATCACATCCAGGAGCCTCTTCCGCTTTCAGTATTTTAAACCTTGCAATGTACCTTTAACTTCACTAATGAATCAGTTTGGAAGGTACATTGTGCTATTAATGTTAGTAATATACCTGTTGCGGAGTAGTTAAATCTCAACCAGGGCTAAAGCATTACATGATAGAATCACGTAAATCTCAAAATAACTCATATAGTTTCTAGAATATAAAACATGTACAGTGTGAAGTGAAGGGCGAAAAGTATAAATTAATCTGTCATAAAGTATTGAACCTACACATTATACAAGCTTCAAAATAACAGAGTCTGCTTAAAACCTGAGTTTGAGGGTACAAAATGCTGTTACCCATGGACTGAAACGTAACAGAGAAAGTATCTAAAATTATGTACATAATATATATCCTAATGCCCATCCATCTTTAACTCTCACAGTTAATAGCCATTTCAACTTTTAACTGTATTGAAGGACTTAAGGACTTGAAGATCTTCAGGACTGAAGAACTGCAGCACCCATGCACACATCGGAGAACATAGCAGAGACCCCAGAATGATGCCCAAAGCAGTTCTGCGTCTGAAGACCAAGTAAGTCCAGCAGCTCTTTATTGGTCAGTTGTGGCAGTGCTACTCTTGGAAGGCCTTATTAACTAACAGAGAGAGGTGAGGAGCAGAGTCTGCACAGCATCACTGCCGTGCAACATGTGGGGTTGCACACAGTGTCCCCTGGGTTGAGCACAGGGGAAACCACCCATCACGCTCACCCATATCAAACCCTCTGGGACTAAGAGGCCCCCTCCATCAGCCTTTGCGTACCAGAGTTCTTTGGTCTCGTAACATAGCTTGGGAGAACTACCTCAACACAGTCTACTCATGCTGATGTTCTTCATGCTGCCACTTCTGGGGCTTCACAGACACATCTTTACATGGAAGCTGGGAATCAAGCTCTTGTGTGATTCAGTCATAAGAAAAACACAGGGACACCTGATTTTTGGGAAAAAAAATGTTTGTGTGCAAAGTGGAAAGATTTCACACCATGACCTATATCACACCATGACCTCAAACACTGCCTTCCACACAGGATCCTAAATTCCCTTCTGCTTTATTCCTGCTGGAAACCCATCAGATCCCTAGAATTAATCCCTAAGTTCAGGACCCAGTTATGAATCATTCTACAGATGGAACAGTTTGCTCAACGGATGGCAGAAAAAGGTGGTATCTTCACAGTTTTGACCCTCATTCACACACAGATTTCTCTCCCAGCACAGTTTTCAGAGCTTTGGGGAAGAACACTCGGAATCTCAGTTCAGATCTACTTCTGCCTAACTGATTACACACATAAACAGAACACAGCTATTGCTGCTGCTGTGTAACAGCAGGAGGATGGGCTGGGATGGAGTCATTGGTGTGATGATCAGTACATGATGCATACAGTACTTCTGTACATTACCTTATGACTGTTTTCTGGAATACCAGAGGAATATCATCCGTCACGTACACATTCACAGCGTGACCCTGAAACGTCCCACCTATGATCACTTCCCGAAGGATCCTTTGATATAGAAAACCGAAAATTGCCACCTAACATTTGGTGTTTTCTCTTTCATAATGCTCATCTCAGAAAAACCTGGAGGATTGCCATCCGTAACGTAATGAGGAGTTACCTGCCCACTTGCAGGATTAAATGGCCTCAACTTAACTACAGCCCCTTTTCCAGACAGTAACGTGTGTTCCTTAACCTCATATCCACTGTAAAATGCTGATTTCAATGGACAACTTGAAGATGAAAAATTCAAAGTTGTAATATTTTGAAGTATATCTAGTTCAAAGCATTCAAAGTACCAGCACCAGCAATATATATTATGATCGATAATATTCCCTGGGCGCAGTGTGAGTCCCAGGGTAAACATCCCCCCGGCAGTCACTAAGCCTCGGAGGCAAATTCCCATCTATTAAAGTGGTTCTGCTGAGATCAAGGATTTTGTTGTCATTTGTCTGCATGTGGGCAGAGAAACACAAGTGGATCAGTAACAGAGGAGACACACTGAGAGCACAAACTGCTCCATGTTCTGGGACAGACACACTATTCAATACCTAGGGACACACCAGGACTCAGCAGGAGTGACTGTGCCATTCACTGCCACAAAAGCCCCCTTGTGCTTTTGCTTACAAGGTTCAGTATTTGGTAAACGAGGCATTTGACACCTTATATTTTGTTTATGGGACAATAATACAGTGGGAAGGAACCAGCCACAGCAGTGCTGACCAACTCAAACAAATCACTAAATCAATGCAAAATGAGTCGCACTTGGGATTTGGGTCCTCACCACCTTGAAGATGAGCAGAAGCAGACGTTTCCCACTACTAAAAGCTGACTAAAAATAACCCATGTTTCACCAGGATATACCATATGTTATTCAAATCCCTAAAGAATTCAGCACATGCTTTATACCCTCATGTACTAGTTTTACATGGAACGAATGAACATAAATTAAAGAGACTGAAAATGCTGTTTGGGCTCTGCTTCCCCATTTACTTTGCCAGAGAGGAGGAAGAAGACCTAAATTAAGATGCTGAACTAATTAACAGGATGAGCCAAGCTCAAATGGTGTTAAGGAATATCCAATGACTAAAAGTTAACTGAATCAGGTAGCCCAAAAACCAAAAGAATTTTACTTTCAACACAGATTTCTAACTTAGCAGTCCTTTTGATTACTCTTCCTACCAAAATATGACCTAAAGACATCACGAACACTATCAAAACCAGGACTATTTCTAAAGGCAAAGCCAGAGAAATTAAATGTGCATGTGCTAGAAAAAGACAAGGAGGAATTTGAGATGAAAAATGTCATGACTCAGTAACTAAGCACATATTAACTGAGGAAGAAGGATGGAAGCAGTCAGAGATAGCATGGAGCATCTCAGAAAATGAAAAACCAGGACAGCCCCTGTTGTCACATGTAAAGTATCCTTATGTAGTTACACCACCTCTGAAGAATGGTTGGCTGCTTGATAGGTGATCTCCAGCAGTTTTAGCTGTAGAAGTGCAGTTTGTAAGACCTAGATGATCTCTACACACTGAAACGGGCACAGGATGGAAAAGCCACACATGCTGAAAAGCCACATATGTCTACAAACATAGGTCAATAGGAAATACAAAGGTTAATAGCTCATGAAAGACCTCACTGACCAGCTACAGGAAGATGTAACTGCTAAAGAACGTGTGACCACTGTGATTCCCTCAGACATCTGCATTCTGCAGTTTCAAAAGCCATTGTCAATCACATTTTATATGTGTCAGAACATAAGCAGCTGGGAGGCATCGAGTTTGGCTTGATCATTTTCCTGCTGACATAAATAAACCACCTGCCGCGGCTGCAGGCACTGCTCCTCACTTTGATAAGGATGGCAACAACTGCAAACATCATTCTACCGGTGTTCAGCTCAGCACCATCCATCCCTACTCCAACAGCCCATTAAAGGGCAAATGCGCAGTCCCAGGGCATCAGGCTGAGCCATACCTCGGAGGTAACACGGGGAGGGATGCTCAGTGCAGGGAGTGCAGGCACTCAGGGGAGGTGTGAGTTGTGCCCAAGTCAGCGCTGCAGCAGCTCTGCAGCAGAGGAACACGTGCTTTGAGGAGTCTTCTGTTCCAGCTGGGGAAAAGAAAAGGTCTCCAACAGCGAGGGCAGGTAAAACCCCATCTGCTCCCAGTGCATTCCAGAAGTCATCTCCTATTGAATTCCTCTCAGTCCGGGTTGTGTGCAGGCAGTTTCACTCTGTAGGTACTTCATTTTAAACCAAGGAAAATTAAAAGGTGTTCTGAGCATACCAAGTGATTTCCATGTGCACCATAAACTAGGAAAGCAGAGCATAAAGTCTAAGTGTAACCGAACCAGACCTCATTAATACCAGTCAGAGGGAATCCTGTTTAGCTCCTGCTGTTCTGGGAGGAGCTCAGTGTTCTGGGATAATTAAGAACAAAATGAGAGTGAGTTCGGATGATTCTCCATGTTATAAATGTTCTCCCCTCCCACCACTTTGTGCTATGAAGTCTTTATCTGAAATTCATCCTAATGAGCAGACAGAAACCCTCCTGAAAAAAGAAATCACCTCTGCATCCCTTAAATGGGAATTGTAAGGAAGCAAATAAGTGATAATTCAAAGTACTTGGTGTACGAAACAGGCCTGGACACGTTCTCTGCTGCGTCTTCCCTTTGCCCATCTGACACACTAAAGCTATGCAGCGTGAACACCACCAGATAAGAAGCACTAATTGCAGCTTGAGCAACGTGAGGATGATCCGAGCTGGCAGAAGCGCCTCTGGTGTCTGCTCACTGTGATTCCAGCTGCACCTTCCCTCAGGGTGTCCCTCACTGGAGATACAGCCAAAAAAATGCCACCCCTGCCTTTAGACATGAATAATGAAGGCAATTTCTCAGACCACTCTGACCCATCTTGTATGCTGGAAAAGCATTCTTACAACATGAAAACAATATAACACATTTTCCTGCATCTTCTCGCAGCAGCAAATATATTCAGCTCAAAAAGCCTGAAGGGACAACATGTAATAGTGGTTGCTTATTAAAATATTGGCAATATTCTACGAATGTAGTGCCAAAGTAGTAAGTCTTGTGGAATATGATTTAATAAACTCAGCCAGAGCTGGTATTTGAAGAAAACAGGCCACGAGGAATGATGAAAATATTTGGAATGTCAAAGTGTGGGAAGGAGTTTACATCTTCGTAGTAAGTGAGAAGGAAAGTGGAACAGCATTTCAGACAGCAGCAGCCTAAAGCCAGGCTTTCAAACCTGCTTTTAGATGCCTCTGGACAGCTTCTCAGCTGATATAAAGTGTTCCACTGACTTCAACACACTTAAGCCAGCCTGCAATGTTTGCAAATCTACTTCCTAAACCAGATCTGAGGATCTTAGAAACACAAGCCAAGGGGACCAATGTTCTTAAGTCACAAGAATGCTTTTTATACCAGGTTAATGGCATCAGTTTTATTCAGCAAATTCTGCGCAGGGTGCCCAGAGAAGCTGTGGCTGCCCCATCCCTTCAGTGTTCAAGGCCAGGTTGGACACAGGGGCTTGAAGCATCCTGCTCTAGTGGAAGGGGTCCCTGTCTGTGGCAGGGGTTGGAACTGGATGAACTCCGAGGCCTCTCCCAACTCAAACCATTCTGGGATCCTATGATTCTAGGATTTTGACCTTTCTGAGGTCTCAAATCTTGTGTCAGTATCTTGGCTCACTCCTGTGAGACGGGACTCCAGAAGGAAGCAGGGCTCTACCCTCTGCCTTTCAGCACTGCAAACCCTGAGAAATGTTCATACTTATCTCAAAAAGCCAATGCAAAGTGGTACTGAAATAGGGAATAAGGACAAAATAACTGCACTTGACTCTTTCAGACAACAGTTTGATACATCACCAAAGATGCTTTAAGTGACATACATATCCCAGTTTTACACCAAAATCATTATTCCAGAGAACTGTCAGCGTTCAACACACACAGCACCTACACAAGAAGTGATTCACCTGCAATATTCTGCCTGCTTTCTCCACTTGGAATAAAGCCCCAGGTACAGAAAGGTGCAAGAATTATCACTGTACTGGTTTAGATACTTCCATTCTGCAAACTTAACCTCTGCAGAACATCTACTGTTATATCTATTCTGGCAAGGAAGAACCTAGCCTACTTCCCTTTATATTGGTTTAAAACCAAATTACTATGTGCTGTTTATACAGGGGTTCTGCTGCTGCTTAGAAACCTTGATCCTTTGAGTCTCCTTACACACAGTATAACCACTTTTAACAAATAACTAGCACAAGTAAGAGTTACAAGTAATTTAAACCCCACGCATTATGACAAATACAAGAAGAGCAGGACAATCTCTACGACTCCATCTTGTTTCCATCCCCTTTGCTGACAGGTATTTTGCGGTTGTGGATAACTGGCATATGAATGTTAGAGCTTAGTAGTGGAATCAGTTCAAAGTTTGGCATTCCCAGAGCAGCATTTAATAGTCTGGCTTATTTCACAGGTGTGAAAGAGTTACCGTAAGGGCAGGCAGTTGGCTGAGGAGTGAAAGAAATCACAACGCAGGACTCATTTAGCAGGCTTGTAAAATAAAATACATACACAAATAAATAAATTGTCCAGGGGGAAAAGGAACCTGTTCACTGCCCAGCACCACTTTATAAAGCTTCTACTTCCTGTGGTTCTATCTCTAAATTTTGGAGGAAAGACAGACATGGAAAGACAGAATGTTAGAGATAAATGTCAAATTTCCACATTATATTTACAGAATAAAAAGTACACTTGGAATTTAAAGGAGAGAAAAAAATCCATTTTGTGAAATTCCCTAAGAGTAAAGTCTTCTGGGTGAAAACCAGGATTCTCCATTTCCCAGCTTTTGTTATCCAACTGTGAAGCCAAACCAGATACTATCATTGTATATGAACAAATATATTGTTTTCAATATATCTGTTCATTAGCCAGAAGGAAAACATTTAATGGATGGCATCTTTCTTGTTTCCATTTCTCTTTGAAATATGTTTCATGGCAAATTTTAGATGAGACGGACCCTTTGTGCTTTCAAATGGTTGGAAGAAAATGTATCCAGATGCATCAAGACAGTCCAGCATTGATAGTAAAATACTACACAAGATAGGAAGCTTTCTTTTGCATAGAGTTTTAGAGAACCACTCCTGTGGAACTGGAAGGCACAGAAGCACTGTTGTAAAGTAGATAGAGGCAATTAAAACCCTGAGATTCATTATGACTTGATGTATTTGAAGAAAAAAAAGCAAACTAGAAGGTTACAGACAACAGCTAAGTCTCAACAAGGGTTTTTCCAGTGCTGAATTTGACAGCAAACATAATTGGCAGCAATTCTCAGAAATGAGACTGTGTGGCTAAAACATATTGCCTCTATTTTCACATAGCTGTATTTTATTGCAATCAAAGCCTAAAACTGTGCAATCAAGAATAAAACACATTGATTTATCTTTTAAGCCTGAAAACACATCAATATGAAATGGCTATTTGAACGAAAGGACTAAAACCCCAAACCACCCTCTCATCATCATCATCACGTCCATAAAGTCCCTTTATTCCTGACTCTAACCAGGAGTAGGATGACAGGTATGGAATATTTGAGCAATCATCTTCATCATCATCATGTCCATAAAGTCCCTTTATTCCTGACTCTCACCAGGAGTAGGATGACAGGTATGGAATATTTGGGCAATGCAAGAAGACTTCACTAAAGCAATCCCAAACCAAGGGGACAGAGAGGTTACGAGAAAATCAGTACCTATCAGAAATGTATGGATTTAAAACAACAAAGAACAACAGAACAAGGCAGGCAAGCACGTTCAAAGGACTATTATCAGTGCTTATCAATGCAGTCTTATGATGCAGAACCGGAGCTTGGGGACAGGAGGAGGGTGACTGGTGGGCAGGGCCATGGGATGCTCACGCCCAGTGTGCTTGGGACCTTCCAGGCCAGCTCCTTCAGTAGCCATGAGATAGGAGCAGCCCCCATGGTTGGTTCCCCCACCTCCTGCCTCCCCTCTGCCCCCAGCAGACCCACCCCATACAGGAATAGAGCCCCAAGTGCTGCTTTGGTCCTTTAGCAAAATGGAGAGGGATGTTCTTCAGTCCTCAGACGAGGAGGGAGAAGGGACTGAGGAGTCTGGTACTTTGGAAACTTCTCCCTCCTGCCCCTCAGGGCCAGCTTACCTGTGTTTGTTACTCTGCTATGACCATGCACAAGAAACCATTCTCTTCCAAGGTGCCTACACATCGACTGTGTGTGCAGAGACAAACACCAACCCATCTCCTCTCAACTTCTGTCTTCTTAGATTAAGGAACACTTTATTTTTAGGGCCCTTCTATATAATACAGTCTGCAGTCATCATTTTTCCTACCAGGTTAGGACCTTCTGTAGCTGTTCCCCATCCTTGTTTCATCTGGAGCTTTTCCAAATGAAGTTTCCCTTGTTTTTTATACAATGCCACAAAAACTTCTTTGTCTCCAGTGAAAATACTTCGACAAAGACCATTTGGCACTCTCACGACTCTATTAGAACAATGACTCAGACATTTTACATCCTACTAATACACTCGTGTCTCTCTCTTCCAGGGTGATTTCTGATTGAAGAACTCGTGATTTATAATATCAATTCCTATTAGTCCCTCAGTACATGACCTTGTGCACTGTACTACTAAATATCACACAGTTTTAATTGCTCTCCTCTTCAGAATTACATTGTTCTTCCGTTTTTAGAGGCTGTACTCGAGAACTTGATCTACAACTCATACTCCTCACAAAGCAAATTAATTCTGAGCAGGAGCTGAAGACCAAGAGAAACATTTTCCCCTAATGTTAGCTGGTAGGACCTGATCTCTTTGGCAACATCCCTGCTGTACATCATTTCCTAACAGCACGGTGCTGCACAAAAACAACAGCCCTAATACCTATTGTCAGGAAAAGCAAAGACGAGATGAGAAGCCCCAGCTTCAGTGGGAGAGCAGTGAGTCATTAGGACGAGTACCACACATACAAATCTCTTCTCAGCAACTACCAGCACCCCAGCTCCTCAGCCACAAGTCACTCACCATATACAAATGTGGTTTGCTGCAGTTGTTTGATATCACAGATCTCCCTGAACCCTGAGATAGGCTGAGGAAGTTGGGGCTCCTCAGCCTGGAGAAGAGAAGCTGTGTGGAGACCTCAGAGCAGCTTCCAGTATCTGAAGGGGGGCTATAGGGATGCTGGAGAGGGACTCTTCATTAGGGACTGTAGTGACAGGACAAGGGGTAACGGGTTCAAACTGAAACAGGGGAAGTTTAGATTGGATCTAAGGAGGAAATTCTTTCCTGTGAGGGTGGTGAGGCACTGGAATGGGTTGCCCAGGGAGGTTGTGAATGCTCCATCCCTGGCAGTGCTCAAGGCCAGGTTGGACAGAGCCTTGGGTGACCTGGTTTAGTGTGAGGTGTCCCTGCCCATGGCAGGGGGGTTGGAACTGGATGAGCTTAAGGTCCTTTCCAACCCTAACTATTCTGTGATCCTATGTTTTCCTCAGCCCCAGCACCTCTGAGAGCAGAGATCACACCAACTCCTTCAGTTTACTCACAGATATTGGAGTTAACTGAAGTAGCTGGGAGAACATGCAGGCAGGTTGCCTGGCTGCTGGGTGCGAGCAACAGCACAGGTTTCTGGAATCTTCCTTGAGGTATGAAACAGCCTCGACTGGTCTCAGGAATTCAACAGGATCTTGATGTCCCAGACCATTCACTTTGGCAGTGGCAGGTCAGCCGACTTTTGTTGCTATGAACAGCAATGGATATTGGTGACAAAGCCTAATCTCAGAAAATATAAAGCTCAATGCAAATTAATGAGCTTCCATAGAAAGAAGCAACCAGACCAGGCTTAAATACAAGTGTTAGAAACTTGAAAGCTTTTGCTGGTACATTTGAACATTCCTTTCGTAAATCAGTTGCACATTTAGCTATTAGATTTGGTTGAAGAATGGTTGATTTACCTCAGTTAGGGCAATAACTCTGAGCAATCCTGACACAACCACTGTGCTGCTCTAACACAATGTGCAAACACCACAACCAGGCTTGTGTTTGCCTGCCGACAAAAGAAACCTGGAGAGGGGCTTGGGACAAGGGCCTGCAGGGACAGGCCAAGGGGAATGGCTTTAACCTGCCAGAGGGGAGACTGAGCTGAGCTCTTAGGCAGAAGCTCTTCCCTGTGAGGGTGCTGAGGCGCTGGCACAGGGTGCCCAGAGAAGCTGTGGCTGCCCCATCCCTGGCAGTGTTCAAGGCCAGGTTGGACACAGGGGCTTGGAGCAAGCTGCTCCAGTGGAAGGGGTCCCTGCCCGTGGCAGGGGTTGGAGCTGGAGGAGCTCCCTTCAACCCAAACCATTCCATGATTCTATAAGTAAGTCCACGGAAGAGTGTATATACACACACACGTATATTGTGTATCTGTGTCTGTGTGTATAAGCAGACACACACAAAATAGGCAGTTATATTTAGCATGTACATATCTTCTGCTTCCTAAATCTGCCAGTGTAATTATGCTATAAGATATTTTTGGCTTTACTGATTCCCTGTTCTCTCCTGTGAGGGTTCTTTCCTCAGCCTGAATATCCTCCTTTGAACACCAACACAAGGGCTCAGGTCTTTGATGCATCTTCATTACTAATACAAGAACAAAGTTATATTCAAGCTCCTGGAAAACAGTGAAGATGGAGATGAATATAGATGAAAATATAGCTTGTACTGGTGTGAACTCTGCGTAATACAACTGTCTTGGCACTTACAAGGGAAAAAAAAATGGGAAAGCAATGCTAGGATTTAGCCAGGTGACCTTTGGTAGAAGGGCAATACAAATACCTTATTTTCAATATTGTGGATTTATTCCCAAGTTGAACACAAACTTTTGGGTCTCACTTGTTCTGGGAGCATATCAGAGTGCAGTTCGAAGATCCATTGCCTACCAGTACATCTATTACAACTAAAGAGCCAGGAAAAAGGGCACCAGGCCTAAAACCAGAGCCAGGACCGGAGCAATCAACCCCAGAGGCTGAGTGCCAGCACTGCTGCTGCTGCATGACTGGGGGTTGACTCACCATAATGTAAAAGTTGTTTCCTACGGCGTGGGCAGCACAAACATGACTTTGGTATCTGCAGCCAACGGGAGCTTTCATTCAACCAGTTCGAAACATCTAATGGCTGCAAAAAGTTCCCTTTCCGTGCCAGTTAACACCAACCAAAGCGCTCAGTGCCTGAGCTCTCACACATTCAGTACAATCCACTTACCAAACAGTGCTGTGTCATCTGCCTGCCTCCCCAGAGAAAGCTGAGCACAAAGGCACCATCAGAGCATTCTGTGGCTCCTACGGGAGGGTCCAATATTCACAGCCATTCCTAAAGGGTGGCCTTATCATGAAGAGTACTCCACAGCTCCAAAACACTGATGGTATTTGGTAAATGGCTTCAAAAGCATCAACACAGACACTCCCAGCCTAATAATCATTTCACCACTAGGTAAAAATCTCCTCACTGTGCCATTGTACAGGAAAACAACACTCCAGTTTGGGTCAGAGGTGAGGCAAAGCCGTGCAAGCTGAAGCTGCAGTTAAGAGAGCAGGAAACAAAGAGCATAACGCAGGCATAGAAGCTCTTTACCTGCACCGAGGTGGGAATACTGGGGCAACAATGTGAACCCCTGATTCACCAAGCCGGAGGCACACACACTCGTAACATCTGTCATGAACATCATTCACTCCTGATTCACCAGCATGATTTTAAAATAGCCAGATATATTTAGTGCATGGCTGTGCTCTCAGCAACTCCCTATAACGGCAGGTCTAAGAGGAGAATTCCCAGAGGATCTGTGGCTGCCCCATCCCTGGCAGTGCTCAAGGCCAGGTTGGACACAGGGGCTTGGAGCAAGCTGCTCTAGTGGAAGGGGTCCCTGCCCGTGGCAGGGGTTGGAGCTGGAGGAGCTTTAAGGTCCCTTCCAACCCGAACCATGTGATGCTACGATTCCATGTGCTCCGATACAGAACTGAAATGTGCAACTAAATGTATTTTTTTTCTTGTAAACTTGAGAAAAGCCTTTCAGTGGGGTGTCTTCTGTTTCACCAGACACAGCAGATGAAAAGTGCAACTGTAATCACAGGTTGTTGTGCTGAACCCAGAGATGCTGACAGATGCACTGGCATTCACGGACACCACCCACACAAGCTAATGCTAAACAACCCACACAGATAAAACTCTGACAAACAAGCAGAGCTCAGACTGGTGAGGAAGAGGAAGGAAAGGGTGCCTCCATCCTCCTGATTTCGGGCTCAGGACAATCTCTTTTCAGTGCACATTGCCCCGGGCTGTCCGTACACGTGCACACTGAAGTGTGTCACAGCTGTTTCCTTCCCGGTGAAGCCACAGCAGGAGTCACAGCATGCTCCTTGGTGCTCACCCTCCTACACATGCTCAGCACAAGCTGAGGCCACTGACCAGCATGGCTTGGAGCAAGCTGCTCCGGTGGAAGGGGTCCCTGCCCCTGGCAGGGGCTGGAGCTGGAGGAGCTTTAAGGTCCCTTCCAACCCAAACCAGGCTGGGATTCTGTGATTTCCAAGAGATACGTGCAAAGTTCCTTCACTCAAAGTTCTTAATCTAAGCAGGAGATCAGAGAGGGTCTTCACAGGGATAAAGGAATGACCAAAGATTGGAAAAAATACCAATTTCAAATGAATGGATGAGGATGGAGGAGGAGGAGGATCTGTCAACAGCCAGGCTCTGGGCTGGGGCACATGCTGGTTAGTTTGGTTATAAAGAACAGAGAAAGACATGTTGATGGAAAGAGGTTCACAGATACCAAGTGACTCAGGTCCTGCCAGGTAAGTGTTGATCACTGCCACGAACCTAACCGAGGGCAAGATGGGCCCTTGGTGGGACCTGTGGGACTTGGCAGTCTCCTACCACAGTCCTCTACGTGGTTCCTCCCTTAGCAGCATCCTCCTCTTTTCTCATCTCTTCCCAACCAGATTCAATCCTTACCGAGCAGGACAGAAAACCGAGAATCCCATCTCTCCACCCTGAGAAATGGCTCAAACACAGAATAATTAAACACTGAAGCCCAAACTGCCTCCCTCAAGCCCCATTGAAGCTAACAGGAATCCATCCACTGAGTCGCATGGCTTCAGCTTGGGTGCAGAATGACCAAAACCATCGCCGGCAACTGGCCTCAAACATGTATTTCAGGAGGGCAAGATCAGAGGTGCTACAGAGCTACTGGAGCCCGTAAAACACTACCCTGGGCTCTCACACAGTAATATCACACGTTGCTACAGTGAGTAAACGTCAAGTAAATTTTATCCAAACAGAACAATGAAAGTTGTCTTAGCTAGTTCTCCAAGCCAAAAGACAGCCCTGTGATTGAGGAGGTACACTGAGCAAACATATGAAACTCAGTCAGAATCTCACAAGTACTCTGAACCATTTCACAGAAATTCAAGACAAAACCCCCAGATTTTTCTATTTTTGTGGCATGAATTCAAGTTTTAATAAAATATTAGAAGTCGTTTGCTTTATTGGCCAGAGATTTCCAAATATTCCTAAGTGTTCAGAGGATCCTGAATACTGTGTCAATAATGATCTTTAATGAAACCATGGAAGAGAGACAATAAACTACTGAGTTTATAAGAGGATTGTGAAGATCTACAGGCTCAACATACAAGTACTTTCAGTACATGAACAGTATCTGCAAGCCTAGGAGTATCCCCCCATGGCAGGGGGTTGGAACTGGATGATCTTAAGGTCCTTTCCAACCCTAACTATTCTATGGTTCTATGATGTCCTGAGGAGAAGGGACTGCTGACAGAAACCAGGACCATCCTGCAAGGTTTCCATCTGAACAGGGACGTGCACGTCCAGCCCGGCAGGATCCAGCCCGGCAGCACCAGTTTAGAAGTGTGGTCTGCTTGTCAGAGGGAATCAGAGTGGTCTGCACAACGGTTTATGAAGGATGCCTCACTAACTGTCTGTCAGGGAAGTCTTGGGAACACCGTGACAGGTTTGGAGGCCTTAAACTTAGGACAACAAATACACCGATGGGAAGCTTGGCTTTTAAAGCATGATGTATTGAAGGCAAACACTCTGGAGATGTCTGCTCTGGTTAGAGAGTTACCCTTCAGCCAAGCATAGCCTGCATTCACTTCCTCTGATATCCTTATAATAACTTGAGAACATTCTGCATTCAGTTACTATGGATACATTTGACAACAATCTCCACTGATGATTGAGTATGAAATACAGCAAAATTAGAGCTGTGGTGAACACAAAGCACATCTAATTCCTGTTTATGCCAAACTGCTAAATGTTTCCTTAAAAAATTCTTTATACATAGACTTGACAGCACAGAATAGAGGAGAAAATATCATCTGCTTTCCAGTAACCTTTTGTTCAACATCTTTTAAGTAATACTACAGAGCTGGAGTTACTTGGAACAGTCTCACAATACATTTCACATCTATTTAAAAGCCAAAGTACAATATTATTATTTACTTGCCTTCCTTTCCATGTCTTTTCTTGCATTAGAACTGCTAAACAAGCTACCAACCTAATCAGGTTTTCTCATTCATGATATATCTAATAAATTACTGGGTAAGGAAGAAAGCCTTTAAGCACACAGCTGAACCTGCACCACTGCTTTGTAACTAGATTGTGCAGTGTATTCTGACTTACATTACTGCACTTGTTTCCTAAGTGCAGATGGTTTGTGGGGGTTGGTCTCTTTTCTTAAGTAACAAGCAATAGGATGAGAGGAAATGGCCTCATATTTAGGGCACCAGGGGAGGTTTGGACTGGATAACTGGGAGATATTTCTACCCCAAAAGAGTGCTCAGGCATTGGAACACGCTGCCGAGGGCAGTGGTGGAGTCCCCATCCCTGGAGGGTTTTAAAAGTCACATAGATGTGGCACTTAGGGACATGGTTTAACAGTGGACTTGGCAGTGCTGGGGAATGGTTGGACTTGAGCTTAAAGGTCCTTTCCAACCTGAACAACCCTGGGGTTGTAGGCACAGCTTGCTTGTCATGATCTGCAGTCTCTTGTTGACTAAGAAAACAAACCAGGCTGGTATTCAACATTTCCCTGTTTCCCTGTAAAGGCTGAATGCCATTCCAGTGCTGCTTTAGCTCCACCTGCCCCATTCCCAGCTCTGTGTTGCCCATGGGCTCACCACTATCCTACATTCTCCCACACTCAGCCCTCATCTTTCCAGGCCCTTTCCAGTATGTAAAAGGATGCTGCTTTAGATGCTTTTAATAAAAAGGGTCAAATTCACCCTGACAAGGAAGCAGATGCATTATTACTCTGTAACATGTGCTAACTCCTTTCTTTCCATCACACTGTGCACCTTTCTCTGCTTGCAGAGGACAAAAGATGCCCAGAAATGCATCCACCTCCCTTTTTTGTCCCAGCTGATGCAAAAATGACCTTGTCAACTTTCTTCCTCTACTCCATAGCACAGCTGTCCCTTCCATCTAGCACTTTCAAGCATATCATCTGCATAAGCAAACCCTTTGATTTCCAGTTGATCTCAGCAGCATATAGCAAAGAGCAGAGAACAAACACGTGTCCAAGTAACACTTCCCTTGGTGACATGAATCAAAGCACCTCCTCACTGTCAGAATCGGGGAGTGGGAAAAGTCACACCTTAACACACTTAGTGCTACTGAAAGCAGAGGCTACTGTGCTTAGGTATGAATATTCCAAACACTTGTAAAACTTGGCAAAATCTGCCTGTTAAACACCATCTATCACAGAAAAAAACACCCCAAATTATCAGTAACAATGGCACATTCCCTATCATGCTTCCACTGAATTCAGCAACAGCTCTGTTACCATCTTTAATGGGATGAAATTTCGTCTAGAAAGATAAAGACATTCTGTTTGATCAAAAACGTTCTGTTGTGGAATCCCAACTCTCCAACCACATCCATTTATTCCAACCAGCACCTTCTGCATGCAAAGACTGTAACTCCCTGCTAAGAGAGACTGATGCTCCCGAGGCAGTCAGATAACACGAATATATACAGTGTGGATACAACCTTCTGAGTGATAAAAGGCCTCAAAGGCTGCAAATCTGCTGTCCTGAAGAGGTCTAATTTCTAAACGCAGATGAACACTTTGATACCAGATTGAAGCTTTTTTGTCTGTTTTTCAATAGAGTAAGTGTACTCAGAACAGAGGAAAGAAAAGTTTATACAAAAAAAAGAAGTGTTTTAAGCAGCTATAAAGAATATTGCCTTTAAAAATAGCTTTCCTTTAAGAAAGGGAAGAGCTGTGGATAAATCCCACGGGAAGTAGTGAAAATGTCACTATATCCCATTAGAGGCAAAATGCCTGAGTAGGAGCTTTTGAGAACTGCGTGCTTGCTAAAAAGTGCCCTTTTAAATGAGCTAAATAATATGCACTGCAGTATTCACACCACTTCACAAACACAGCCTATTGCCACCACAAGCCTCACTTACAATGGGGACACACACCCCTCATTCCTAACAAGCCCCGAATCCCTGTGCATGCTTTCACTGGATAGGATCCCGATACAGAAAACAGACACGAAACACCAGTCAGAGCACATAACATTGCTTGCTGTGTGCAGGGCAACGTCCCACATTCAGCATGGGAAGCAGACAGATTCATTTTTTCATTTCTTTACTGTTTCCTTTTCAAAATATCATTTAAATGTTGGTTATATTACAGCAACAGAACACAGCGACTTGCTTTTTTGATGAAAAACATCAAAAATCACTGCCAAATGGGCATTTCTTCCATACCCTAATACACAGGTTTACACAGAACTGCAACCCACCCAATACATCCAGCTTCTGTACACATCATCTGAGGAGTTTGTCCTCCTAGTACACTGAGTGTGCTCAATACATCAAATTCCTTCTTGATATAGAAAATGCATCACATAATCACTGACCAGGGTTATCTCTTGCTGGTTTTTGATTTCTGTTCACATCTCCGTTTGAAATGTCACGTCACAGAGTTTGGATATTGAGTTACAGCCAGCTAATGTAAATGTACCAGTCCCCATCTTCCACTGTGTGTTTGCTTTTTGCTAAAAACCTTCAGCAGAATGCCTTTAAACCATGAAAAATAACTCTTCACAGAAACAACGTCACTGCATTGCTGACAATACAAACGCTTTGGGAATTTCGGGTGGAAGAGATGTATGGGATTATTCAGCCACTTACTTTGGTAGAGTTTTCAAGTGATTTTCTCTTAACTCCAAAATTCGCAATTTGACAAGTCTGAAATATGATAGAAAAGAATTAGTTCAGTTGATGAATTAGTTCAGGTACCCTTCAGAATGAGCTCAAACTACTTACTACAACAAAAAGAGAGGCTTAATGCACAAGAGTGAGATGTCTGGGTATTGCGGGGTTGAATAGGGTCAAAACGTATTCAGAACCAAATAGCTTCATGCAAGGTCAGCCAGCTTCAGAGAAGGATGTTATCTGTCTTTACCTGATCTCTTCTGAAAGCCTTTGAGACACATCAGGATTTCACAGTCATTCTAAACTATATTTAGTCATTATTCCACCAAGGCAAACATAGTAAAAGTTTCTCTCAAACGTTTCCAGCTGTAGTGAGGGATAAAAAGCAAACCCCATTCAGCTCACAGCTTCTGCAGTTTTTGAGCACTGAATTCTATGGCTCCACACAGGGAGACCAATCTATAGAGCAGATCTCCCCCGAGTTTGCTGTGTGCAAACAGGAGCAAGATATGTGCTCAAGTGCTGGCGTGAATTAGAACCTGCACACGACAACACTTCACAATCCCGTGTCACTGTGCAAACTCCAACTGGCAATATTATTTAAGCCACAGCAATAAATCTCATGAAGTAGAATAATGGGGAGGAACAGTGAGTTTCAGCAATTCAAACTCCTCCACTTCATATCACTCTATCTCTACAGTCCAGGTCCTTTAGTGCCACAAGTGCAAACGTGTGGCTATGAGAGAAGTCTACAAAACCCCAACAAAGCTTTAGATAGTTCTCTGTCCAACCCAACACCAGTTTCCTGTTTCACGGAGCCTCAGGCTTCCTGATATGATGCTCTTCTAGAAAACTATGATTTTACTTTGTCCTACCAAATAAAGCAGAAAACATTTCAAGTCCTCGCTGTGCTTAACCAGGACTAAAAAGAACGTCCAGTGAGAAATGTGGAAAGACATTTACATGCTGCTTGGTAGCACTGTTCCTGACTTCATTCACAAGGCTAAATGAGACTGTAACAGACCAACTGAGTCTTACTGTACCAGAAGGTACAAAGAAAGCACTAAAATATGGAGAAGAGCAAGAAGGGAGATGCAGGTAAAGAGCTAATCAAAGAAAAGCAATGTCTGTATGCTAACATGGGAAGTTCTGAAAATATGAGCAGGTTTTGGAAAAGCAAGATACCAAATAGATAAAATAGAAGCAAAATAATCATCAAGGAACCATCATCACTTTGTGTAGATAAATTATGCATTTGTGAAGGAAAAACAAGAAGTTAGTGCTTTCTGCTAAGAGGGTTAGAATATGAGGCATGTCCTGAAGCACAGAGATTATTAGACACAGCACCAGCACGGCTTCAGAAGAGCATGACGGATATAGACACCCCACACCTGATAAATTGAGGGTGTTTCCAATTTCATTTGGAACCAGATGATCTTAAGGTCCTTTCCAACCCTAACTATTCTCTGATTCTATGAATTTGAGCATACTGCGTGTATCCAGCCTGTCGACGGTTTGCTCTGCTCTTCCAAAGACTCCTCAAAGGAAAACAATGACAATTGCTCTTCCTCCTCCTTCTTCAAGCAGCTTTTTCTAACGGTCACTGCAGCCCAAAGCCCAGACTCAGCTCGGGTCAGTGACAGCCCCATCAAGGGGGTGCTGATAAAGCAGCACTTTGTGCCTGAGCAGACCAGTGTGATTTCCAACACACATTCTGCCACCTCTGGGTTCATTTAGGAGGGCTGAGTTGATGTTCCCAGTTGAACAGTAACACACACATACAGGTGCTGGGTGGACCATGGAAAACACTTATACTGGGGGAATTCTGCAACACCACCATGGATTTCCTTTGCTAATCCTTTGTCTTCTGAGCTATCTGCCCGACTGGATGATCACTGCCATTTGGCTGTGGCAAATTGTGTTAACTTTGATTTCCTCCCCTTACTTTGTCCTTATCTAACACTTTCTGGCTCAGCTTCTGCTGCATTTATTTTTACCCTCATTCTCCAGCCTTTCTGCTCTGCTGTCTTTTGAATCTCCTCTCTGTTCCGGCTTTCACATTTTATCTTTGGTTACTCAACCACGTTCACTCGTTTCTTTCTTTCCTCCTGACTCTCACCACGTTTTCCTTCCATTCAGTTTTCAACAGGCATAAACGATATTGCTCTTTCTGCCCTTGACACAATTTAATAATACATTTGATCAAGGACAGGTCTCCTCTTCAATTTCTCTTCCCACCTTTTCCCTAAACCACCAAACTGCATCGCTTCATCATAGAATTCCTGCTGACACCACATCCTCTCTAAAAACAATCATTCATCAAAACAGAGCTGAAAAGCCAAAATCTTTTCTTCTTTTTCTTTTGTTTAGCTTTGTTTTTGAAAAGAATACAGCTTTAAAATGGTCCCTCAAAGCTTCAACTGGGTTCATATGAAAGAGCAACACGCTCTGATGACTAATTCTTACCTTCCAAAGTTAGCTGGAAGAAACTCCAAAAAGGCATCGTTTAGATAGAGCTGGGTCAAATTTAGAAGTTGTGTGAAGCCATCTGGCAGCCTAAAAAACAGTTAAAAGCTTAATGCTCCCACCAAAGTTGCTATGGAAATGACAACAATGTATATTTAGAAAGATGACTCTCTCACACCTTCTTTTTCTACCTAAATTCTCAAGCAGAACTCATTACAGACAACGTTTTTGCCCACTTTCATCTCTTCCACGCTGCTATAACCACATGGAATGCAAATACCTTGCACAATCAAGTTCCATCAGCCTTTCCTCCCTTCCCAGCTGAGGGGTTTCAGTCAAAGGTGCTTTCTTTCTGTCTCTTTTTAACTGATATAGTAAAATATCATCCTTTTATCTCCCTCACTCCAGTTTATAAATCATGGGATTGCAGCACAGAGGTTTGGTTATTATTATGGCAAGCTTTCTGAAGAAATAAGGGTTGCTAAGGTCCCAACCAGGAGATGAGGGGATGTGGGATGCAGCCTGCCTTACTTCCCAAACACATAAAGCACCAGCCCCTGTGCTCAAAAAGCTCCATCCCATGGACTGCTTTGCCAATGCTTTCTTTACTCTGTGGAAAGACACCCCATTTGTTCCATGGCACACAGATCTTTTCATAGATGCATCAACCCTGATGTATTAAAACAATTATATAACTTAGATTAATCCTGCAAATGAACTTGATATGATGCCTTTACATCGAAGGTCACTCTGCAAAACGTTTCTGCAGTTGCAGGAAACAAACACAAAGTACTGATACTCACTTGGAGACCGGATTGACACTGGCTTCAATAATTGTTAAACATTTACAACATTTAATATTCTCTGGAAAATCTTGAATTCCTGAAAAAAATATTGAAAGGGTTGTCATACACACATTAAAAAAAAACTGTTTAACTTGTTTTGCTCAAAAATCATTTGGCATTTTCAGATCAGACTTAGGCTGTAACAGGAAGAACACATATGGTTTAGTATTATAGTGTAAAAGATGATACTTAAGCACTGAATAAATACACCAGAGGAGATATTATGCCTTGTATAAAACTATTATGCTAATGCTTGATTTATATAACCTTCTAGAATTAACCAGTGATGTCATCTGTACTGAGACTTGTGCCTTTCATTTCTTTCCAAACTGTTTTCCTTCTTTGCCTCCTTCTCTTTGCTGGAGAACATGAATATATTCCTGAGAGCCTCCAGGCCCAGACCAGGAGGGAATCTTTCACAATTTGAGTGCCTAAGCCTCAATTCCAACACAAAGACACTGAAGTTCAGCCAGGCAAAGGCTTTTAGGCTCATCAATATAACGGGACAGAAAGTAAATGTCTAATTTGGGAACACACTCAGCAAACTAATCACTGCCTATATAAATCCTGGCAGTTGTTCACCTGCAGCCCCATAGGCTTAAGTACATCACACAGGAGCCCAGAAAGTGCTAGGCCACTTTGGAGAGTGGAATGGGCTATAAGTGCACTGGAAAATGGTCTCCCACTCCTATTTGGAATGGTCCTTGGGGATCCCTGAGGAGCCTTCCTGTTTGTGATGTTCATCAGTCACAAACCATCACAGCATAAAGCAAACTCTACTCTTGCTATTTAGAGAAAAGTATATGAGGTAGATATCAGCCAGACTTCTCAAAAGTGCCAGACAGGAGAATGACAGATAATCTGCAATAGCAGCAAGTTTCTAGAACACAAGTTTATGAGCCATTAGGAACGAAAACCTCACAGTCAGTACAATTCCTTCAAATACTTTCAATCCCTTACCATTTTTACTGATATCGAGTTCTCTGAGATTCACCAGGCTGGCAATAGTGGTTGGCAGGCTGGAAAGGTCGTTATCTGGGATGCTCAGCTTGCGGAGAGCTTGACAGTTGAACAGTTGCTGCAACACAAGAAGATGCTTTACAGTGATCCACGAAAAGGAGCAGTTTGGGATCAATATTTATACACAGAAGCAACGAATATCACAAACCTACATTTGCTATGTAAGAATTCAGTAGTCAGAAAGTAGTGTGAAAAGCCGTTATTTGAGAAGACATTCTTGCAGGCTGCTCAGTATCAGAAACAGCACAAACACAGTTGGAAGGAATAAGCAGCAAAGCAGTTGATTGGCAGCAGGAATGATCAGAAAGAGCTTTCTGTCAAAAACTCACACTCACTGCAATCAGTATTTGCAGGTACATGTTTTGTATGCGACAAATTCAATCAAACACTGTTCTGGCCTGTGGTAAATTAAAATATTTGATTTTATAATTCAATTTCATGATAGGTTTTAAAATATTTTGACTGCATGCAGAAGAAATTTGCTATCTTTAAGAAACCAAACACTTTGACATTCCCAAGGTGTCCTTCAAACTTTGACATTCCCAAGGTGTCCTTCAAACTTTGACATTCCCAAGGTGTCCTTCAAACTTTGACATTCCCAAGGTGTCCTTCAAACTTTGACTTTCCTAAGGTGTCCTTCAAACTTTGACATTCCCAAGGTGTCCTTCAAACTTTGACATTCCCAAGGTGTCCTTCAAACTTTGACTTTCCTAAGGTGTCCTTCAAACTTTGACTTTCCTAAGGTGTCCTTCAAACTTTGACTTTCCTAAGGTGTCCTTCAAACTTTGACTTTCCTAAGGTGTCCTTCAAACTTTGACTTTCCTAAGGTGTCCTTCAAACTTTGACTTTCCTAAGGTGTCCTTCAAACTTTGACATTCCCAAGGTGTCCTTCAAACTTTGACTTTCCTAAGGTGTCCTTCAAACTTTGACATTCCCAAGGTGTCCTTCAAACTTTGACTTTCCCAAGGTGTCGTTCAAACTTTGACTTTCCCAAGGCGTCCTTCAAATCTCCCCAAAACTCAGGACTTAATTCTAACTTTCATTCAAACTCAGATTCAGACCTGACAATACGTCAGAATTCCCACTGTAAAACCAAACTCTTCTTTCAACCTAAAGTAATCAATAAATGATGCTGAAAGCATGAATTTCCCATGACTGCTTTCTTCATGAAACACCCCTCTCATACACCACCTTCCACGTGGGAAAACGAATGAAACTATCACGTTAGGAGGAAGCAGCCATGAAGAAGGATTTCACATTTAGGCACGCTGCATTGCCAGGTCAGAGGTGCCGCAGATGAAGAACAAACAGATCTATCTTTTAGATCAAGTAGCCAATAGGTTCTTCAAGCCCAGTGCTGGCAGGTACAAGAGGAGAATGCCCAGAGAAGCTGTGGCTGCCCCATCCCTGGCAGTGCTCAAGGCCAGGTTGGACACAGGGGCTTGGAGCAAGCTGCTCCAGTGGAAGGGGTCCCTGCCCGTGGCAGGGGTTGGAGCTGGGTGAACTTTAAGGTCCCTTCCAACCCAAACCATTCCGGGATTCCATGATATAATTGCTCAGCAACAGTCCTGTGGAAAATGGACTGCCACCACACCAGGCTGCAGAAAAGACCTGCTGAACATCTCCCACTTTGTGGCTTTGGGCTCCAAAACCATTCTGCTTTTCAAGAGTTAAAAGTTACCAAACCCTGTAGGACCTTCTGCAAAAATGGATTCACAAATGGCACCAAAAAGTTCAGTGCATTCCAGGCAAGAACAACTTTGATGATCCAAGGACTGGGAAGCCATTTAAGGACAGGCTGAGAGAGCTGGGCTGGTTCAGCCTGGAGAAGAGAAGGCTCCTGAAGGGGAGACCTGAGAGCAGCTCCAGTACCTAAGAGTGGCTCTAAGATGGGGACTCCCTTTTGACAAGGAGTCCCATGGAAAAGACAAGAAGTGATGGGCACAGGTTACTCCTGGAGAGATTCTGGCTGGACAAAAGAGGAAAATTTTTCCTAATGAGAACAACCAACCATAGGAATAATCTCCAATTATCCAATAATTCGCCAGCCTTGGACACTGTTAAGACTCAGGTGCACAGGTGCTGGGACATCTAGTTTAGGTCATGCTTTGCTAGAAAGGTTGGACCAGATGGTCCTTGAGGCTCCTTCCAGCCTGGGATTCTATGAGTCTATGAAATTCTCTTTGCAGGTCTCTCACAAGGGTTTTTGAAATGTTAGTGCTGTGGTTACACCAGATTGAGCCTTTCTTTCAGACTTCTCTATCAGAAGGAAGTCTATATGCTCAGCTCCAGGCTATTTGAGAAGGCATCATGATTTCTAGATGAAAAACCCAGCCAAGTATCTGGAGAGGAGAAAATTAACACACAAATGTCATGCAAATGCCAACCTGACCCTTCACTTTAAGCAAATTTTAGATCATTTTGAAAGTGCATTTTTCTGTCAAAACTTGCTACGGTAATCCTTTAGGAAATCTTGCTCTTCCTTCCACTTAACCCATCCTCAGAAAACTGAGAGGGAGCCGTATGAATTAACAGTGCTCAGAATGAGAAGCCCCACACCACAGTGGCTATCAACTGCCACCAGACACAAAGGGAAACACATCATTTTGGACACGACTGGAAAGGAATGTAATTAATAGGCTCTTGGGTTGGCTCTTGAAGTTTGCAGCCACATTAGTGCAGGAGAAGCTGTAGACCAGAGTAACACTCAGCATGGGGAGCCTTCACAATATTGGTACATAAAGAAACCACACCATGCTATTGTACCTGGAAAATTTAATTCCCAGTGCATGTCCCCAGCCGTTCCCCTGGAGAATTCATATTTTAAAGCCAAGAAAGGGCTGGAACTGTTCTGACAATATCTGAACAGATACAAGGCTTTGGAGCTGCTGAATGAAGCATAATAAAAAATATTCCCCCTGGAGTAACTCTGTGATGTACTGCTGTATCAGGATCAATAAGAGGGTGAATACAGGCATGCAGCCCCCAAATTGGACACTTTTTTTTACCCACTATGTTTTCTAAAGGTGCCTTTCTCAATTTCTAGTGCTTTCTGGCTTTGCCATCATGCCTTTGTTGTGATCCTTGCACTGTACGTCCCTGTTCTGCTGTTCTTTCTTTCTTTCGGGATGGAAACCAAGTGGTGCCAACAGAGCTGTGAGTTCTAAGGACGAGCTGTCATTCTGAGCATCTCAGGTTCCTGACTGACCAGCAGCAGAGGCTGTTGGCTTCCAGGGCCACTGGAGAGCAGTATGAAATCTGTGCTTCTTACTTCCTATAGGCATGGCTGTGAAATGGATTGGCTCATGTTCTGGGGGAATCTGATGTCAGGAATACAAAGAAATAACACTTCCCAGCTTTGCAGAACACAAATATGATTTCTTAGTGACAGATTTAGAAGAAGAATTCAATGCCTTTAATGGAAACTATAACTTACATAGCAAATGCAATGCAAAAGAGAAACCTTTGAATTTGTAATACCTACCCACCTCCATGAGCTATACGTTAGCATTTACCTCACCACCTTTTTTACGTTGGTTGTATTTTGTTCTCAGTGAGACATTTAAGCATTAAGATGTAGCCTCTAACTGCAGGAGTGTATTATTTTACCAACACGTGAGATGGCAAAAGACAGTGGTGGCTATTTCTAGAGTTTGCTGTTGGAGACAGACAATTTTTTTCCTTAGGCATTACCAAGTAAACTAATTTTGTCCCTTACAAAGTAATCCAAGTCTTTATAAGGGAAAGCTGCTGGGGAAAATTTCCATCTCGTTCATGTTCTTCTGGATATCGGTTGCCAGTGACTCCACCTTCATCAAAACCAATATTCAACTTTTATTAGTCACTGATTCATGTGGCTCATACAAATAGGGGCATATTTGCAGCAGCAGCTCATGATAATGAACCCAAAGGCATATAATGTAACAGACTTGGCTAGATATAGGGGAAAATAAAGAAGTAGAATTATCTAACAATCCTATAAATCCTTAAAAGAAAATAAAGATATTAGAAATGGGGAACTAGAAATCCATTTCTAAGGGAGACAGAATGAAAAAAAAAAACCAACATTGTTATGATACATAAAAATTAAGGTAAAAGATTAAAGAAAACCCAAGCAGAATGACTTTAATCAGATTAATGCAAACCAATGCGTTGGTTTCTAGAGCATGATGAAGCAGTGGAAGTAACTCGGGTAGATCAGGACTTAATGGAGGTTTTTACCTGTGCTGTTTTCATTCAATTTGTAAACATGATCAAGCATTCTGATGATAGAGTTTCAAAGGAATATTGTAACTTCAGAGGCCCCAGAGTTTCGGTAAAGAACAGGCAAATTGACCAAACAGATCTCCTCTGGATGAGGTGATTTGAATTCATGTTTAGAGAGAGGGCAGTTCAGCCTACGGTAGATCACAACACGTTCATGTTCAGTCATACCAGGCCATTTTAAGGAAAACCTGGAATTTTCTCTCCTAGCACATTAACTCAACAGTGAAAAAGAGTTCAGAGACATGCAGAAAAAAGATCTGAAGCAGAAAATTTGATAAAGAAGTTATTTGAACTGTTTAATTCATGGTCAGGATTAACAGCAGCTTAAGACAAAATATTATGAATGGTGATAAGAAAGCAAATTAACACCGTCATTAATCGACTCCTAGACAAGGCCTAGACTGTGTCAGACGACGCATTTACTTCAGAGGACTTCTTCAATCCACAGTATTTGCTTCAAAATATTATTTATAGCAAAGAAAAATGGGAAAAGAGAGGTGCCAAAATAGAGTCCTATACGGTTAGATCTCGTCAAGGTATGTATTCATGTGCTGTTGTGTTGCACAATCCACCGATACAAAGGAGATGATACCAAGCTGCAACATGAAGGTTTCCTTTCTGTTGTGACTGACACTGACACCTACCATCTTCAGCCCTTCCCTTTGGGCCCCCAGCTTTGCCATACAGAGTTACAGCACATTGCTCTTGTTCTGTGCCCTGATGTGTTTGTCCTCCTTTACCACAGCCATTTAGTTTGAATGCTGTAGTATGCGTACTTCCAAGAGACTCAAAACAAATCCACCCCAAAGCCCTGGCTAAATTCAACACTTCACATATTCTTCAGTCCAATTCTTCAGTCGCACAATTAAAATACACAACGTTAACAATAGATGATTATTAAGAGAAATAGTCCTCATTGTGGTGGAGATCATTTTACTCCCATTTCATACTTACGGGGACCGAGAAAATACCTGGTTCTCTGTTGTCCTTTCTAGGAGCAGGAGAGATGAAGCAGCTCTCCATGTCTTTTGTCTGTGACCCTTAGAAGATTGCAGCTACCCTGTCTTACCATCTGTAGAGAATTTCTTGACAGAGTGAGCAATCCTAAATGAACCATCATATCTAAGTAAAGGAACTCCATGTAATGGAAAAAAGATGTTTTCTACATTTGTAAATAGAATTCACATAAAGCCTCTCTGCAGCCTACGTAAGAAATACATTGAGAGATGCTGAAGAATGGATTACAGTGGAACAATGTTTAATTAAAGACTTGTAAGCACCTTTCAGTGCTGCTGAGAAAAATTCAATTAAGGAATGGATTACATTACTTCATGCTTCATTATGGAGCTTGCACCTACTCGTAATTGATTTTCCCCCACCTTGCCCTCTTTTGTTTCCACTACACTGAAGTTACAGTAACTTTTAATTCCTCATAGTAAACATTAATCAGCAGAAGAGCAGATTGCAAGATTCCATATAAGAAGTTTTGCACAGGAAGGATTACTTCAGTAATCTCATTGCAGAACCTCCTTTGCAGTTATAACAACACCAGTCACTGGCATTCCTCCCACAAAGATAAAGGGCTTATCCTGATGAGGAAATTGCTTTCAAATGCAGTGCTACAGAGGATCCAAATGTGAGATCAGCTCACCCTGGTCGAGGTCTGCAATGCCGCACTCATCACTGGCACTGCAGAAAGTCCTTCTCCTGAACAACTGTTAATTCCCCATGTTCAGACTTCACTGCCTGCTCCCTGTTTTAGTGCCCTGAAGTGAGGAGGAGGAGGTGGCCCCACTCCTCCCCATGCAGCACCACCCCTGAGGTCACTGCCCCGGGCTGCTTGGGCTCTCCAGAGGGCAGAAAAAGCCTTCTAAAACCAGAACTGAATCTCGAGTTGCTAACCATGACTTCCAAAGCAAGCAGATCTGCTGGGCAAGGGCAAGCCCCATCTCCGAGCTGAAGCACATGCTGCACACGCACCGAAGCACCCAGCTTTGCCGTCTGCACTGCAGGCACAGCACCCATTACCTTAGGTAGCTCTTCAATTTGATTGGCATCTAGGTAAAGCTCCTCTAGCGTCCGTTCAAAGCTGAACACCTCCTTTGGCACCTGCTGTAGGCCACAGTGAGAGTAATCCAACACGGAGACGATTTCTTCTTCCCCACGGAAACATCGGCAGGGCACAAGGCGGCCGATGATCTTCCTTTTGGTTGTCATCTCCAAGCAGCATACTGGGGGAAAAGGGGAAAAACACTTCTTTGAAACTGTCCACATTCTGGGGACTATTTCTTTAGCATCACTATCAAGACTGCAGTCCATTAAATACAGCTTCTCCTGAGGGATAATTCCCGTAGCCTGCATTTCTTATTCTACCTTTCTACAACACATGAAAAAGCAAGATTTGTCGGAGTAATCACAAAAAAAACCAAACTCAAGACATCATCTGTCCCCATATGCTGGGACAGCAGAGAATGCACCAAGCCCATCCACAACTGCTTCCTTTAATGATGAAAATTAGGTGTGTAAATCTGACACATAGGAACATACATCCACCATGTACGAGCAAGGCTCTGCAGCTGGGTCGGGGCAATCCCAGCACAAACACAGGCTGGGGGAGATGGAAGGGGCAGCCCTGAGGAGAAGGACTTGGGGTGTTGGGTGAGGAGAAGCTCCCCATAACCCAGCTTCAGCGTGCGCTTGCGCCCAGAACCCCCTGTGTGCTGGGCAGCATCCCCAGAGCGTGAGCAGCAGCTCAGGGAGGGGATCCTGCCCCCCTGCTGTGCTCTGGGGAGAACCCCCTGCAGCCCTGATCCAGCTCTGGGGCAGCAGCACAAGAGGGACGTGGAGCTGTTGGAGGGAGTGCAGAGGAGGCCATGGAGATGCTGCGAGGGCTGGAGCAGCTCTGCTCTGGACACTCTTTTAAACCACACAACTAAAGAAAAGGATATGAAAACTGAACCGGCCACAGAACTAGAACACAAGCAACCCAGACCAGGCAGTTTGTCATTCCTGCTTTGCTGTATCACCGTCGTCGGCTGGCAACTCAGATAAGAGGCAAGCAAAATGCCACTAGTTATTCTGCAGTAAAAGGAACACCTGGAAAGCATCGGAACAGGCTGTTCCCTACAACCTCTAATCCATCTTCGTGCACAGTTTGCACCAGCACCTTTAACTCCACACAGGTGTATCTCACTATTTTCCACTGGAATAAAACCACCTTGAGAGTACACTCAAAAACCAGGTTTTGTGCCCATCAAACAGCCTCTTAGTCAGGAGTAGATACTGACATTTTCAGAAGCTATTTTAACATGATTATAGACAAAACAGGCTCCTCTGAAGCACATTACCATGGAGCCGTGAAGGGCTAAACCTTCAGCTCCCATTTTCTAAACCACTAACAAGGTTTTGAGTTACATTTATAAAGAGAATGCACAAAATTAGCCCTAGCAAAGCAAACCAAAGCTCATCTGGATGCCAGCAGATAATTCATATTGCTTAAGCAATTATTAATCCAAAAATTAAGGGAAATAATTGGCCAGAAAATGCTCTATTCATGGCTCTCTGACTTTTTTATCATGCAATCCACCGATATTTTGGAGGTAAATAAAATACTCAAATGTTTCCTTTCCATGTTTCAGTTTTCTTAGCACCTACCTCCAATAACCCCAATGGGATGAGCCCACAAACACTCACACAAATAGCGGGTGTTCATGCCCTCAAGCAGACACCTGTTGGGATGTAGAAAGGAGCAGCAGTGAACCTGAGTGCAGCTGGTTTTCAGCCAGTTTCTGCTGCCTCCTGTTGGCTCAAGGGCAAAGCTTAAAGCAGAGAAAAGGATGGTGGAATTCTGTGATTCATCCCGAGCAGGTTGGGGGTGTAACATGAAAGTTGTATCTTAACCACAGTCAGCTGATGCACTGAGAACACCTGCATAATACATGTACATAAACTGCTAAATATGTAAACCAGAACACTCGCAGGTATGGGAAAAGCAGCAATTCCTTTACCAGCACTGAATGACAAAGCCTAAAAGCTTTCTTTCTGTTCAGTGGTATCAACATGCACCACACAAACCCACTGTGAGCTTTGATTTTAAGTGTTCTCCCAGCTCCCCACCCCAGGAACACTTGATCCCCAGTCAGGTTTCATACCCAGCACTGTAACTGGATGTGGCTCCTTGATCAGCACCCGAAATTCCCTATGCTACAGGAATGTTCATTTTAACATTACCCCTAATTTTCTGCTGGGAACAAGGCTACTGCCTCTTCAGCTCCCATCTGTTGCTCCATTTCAAACATGTTTGGGAGGAAATGACTTTTATCATCTTCTCAGCTCCCAGATACGTTGCCTTTGTCACCTTCTATATAAGGCAAAGCCCTAGAGCTCTGCTCCAAAGCAAGTCCAGCAGGGAATGGCCTGTATCACTGTGTTATCTGCTGTGTCCATCTCTTTCGCACTGTGCCTGCTCCCACCGCCACAGCACATCACACGCAGCCAGAACCCCTGGTGTCAGTCTGTGTTTGGGTGTTGAAAGTGGCTTTGGCCATCGCCCCTGGAAGTTATCCACCTCGCACCATGTTCTACCTGGCTTCAGGACCATCTGCAGCCGCAGCCACTGCTGGCTTCAGCAAACCTCCGGGGGAAGCAGCAGGGGCAGGAGGCAAAGCAGTGACAAGAGGAAAGGTGTCACCATCACAGGGCTGCTGAAGGGACCCAGGGGATACGGTGTTCCCTGTGCTCCCTGGATGGGCTGCCTGGCTGGTGCCCCCTTCCAGAGGGAGCACTTCAGTGTGTTGCAGGGTGCTATTCCTTCAGGAAATGCCTTGGGGAAGGCAGCACAAACGCTGCCCAGCTCCTCCGCCTCACCAGTACTTCCAGAATCCAAGCAGAGGCTGGAGGAGGTGCAGCACCATCACCGACACCAACCTGTTCTGCATCCTCGCCACCAGGAACACCCCCCCCCCCCCCAGATAGCTCCCTGGAGGGGACAAGATGGAACCAGATGAGAACTGTCAAAGCTCTGACCACAGAACACGCTCTGCACAAGCCAAATGAAGCTACCTGCCAAGCCGCACGGCTCCTGCATCAAGCACCGGACCCAGCATCTGCAATTGCCTATCTCAAACCTTGACACGACAAAAATAAATGCCCTTGGAATATCAAATCCTTTGCAGCTTCTCAAACCATTTAAAGATAATGAACTGAGCAATGACAGGAACTTCAGAAACTCCTCAAACGTGCTTCCCACAGGCATTACAAAGCACTTGGCTCTGCATTATTCTCCTCTCCTGTAGGCACAGACACAGAGCAAACCCCACGCTTCATTTCAATAGAAACCCAGAGCAGTAACAGTGTGAAGTGTGCAAATAGTGAATACTGCACTAAACCCAGCAGTTTCAACAGGACTCCTTTCTTTTGCTCATGCAAACAGAAGTGTTCCCATTACTGCAGTTTATAGAAATATCTGGAATTCCTTGTTCAACAGAAAAGTGTTTTATAAATTACAGAGAAAAAACTGCAGAGGGCAATCAAAGGGGATGTAATGACTTTGCCTTCCTCAAAAGCTACAGTAAGACCCAATTGTCATGATAAAAGGGGTTGGTGGAGTTAACTGGAACCATCTTCTTCTTCAAGGAAAAAAAACCAAACCACGACAAAAGCAGACGCTGTATTTAGGAAAAGATCAGTGCTGGAATGAGGCACTTTGCACCTGAATTGTGGTGCATTGCTAAGATTTGTGAGAAAAAATCACTATAAAGCAACTCTGCCCCAGAAACTGCTGCTTAGAGAATAGCTGCCAGAAGAACGGCCGTGGGGAAGGATGAACTTCAACGTGTGTTGGTAAGCAGCGGGTTTGCATGTGTCCATAGTCTCCTTTTTAATTACAAAGGGTAAATAATGAAGCAAACGAGCAAAAATGCTGACAAACCTTAAGAAAGTCCCCATGGATTTATCCTGTTCTGTGCAATCACTGCACAAAGCACCAGCCCAGAATTAAAGGGCTGTGGTACCAGGGAAAGGAGCACAATTTCATGCCCTGTGGGCTAATGGTAATTAAGCCCTTTATTAATCTCAGTGTTATTAATTCCTACTCTGCACTAATTCCAGTTTTGGTGATTACTCTTTGCTTACCTACATTTTATTCCTTCATAAATTTCACAAGGCTTTGCTTTTCTTCTAATGGTTCCTCATTGTAAGAGGATTGCTACTTGCGAGCAAAATTTAAGTCCAAGTCAACAGAAAGCCAAGATCCCCACTTTGGGAGGCTGAGTCACCACATGCATTGCTGCTTTATAGAATTCTTTAACCTCTCTAAGGGATGAAGGAAGTCTTCCCATCTCCCCACAGAAACACAAGTGTTTAGTGCTTTTCCCCATTCAAACTAGTGAACTGCAAATCTCTATAGCTCAGCGCGTGTCACTTGCTGCACATTACAGCCATAGAATCATGGAACTGTTTGTGTTGGAAGGGACCTTAAAGCTCCTCCAGCTCCAACCCCTGCCATGGGCAGGGACACCTTCCACTGGAGCAGCTTGCTCCAAGCCCCTGTGTCCAACCTGGCCTTGAACACTGCCAGGGATGGGGCAGCCACAGCTTCTCTGGGCACCCTGTGCCAGCGCCTCAGCACCCTCCCAGGGAAGAGCTTCTGCCTAAGAGCTCAGCTCAGTCTCCCCTCAGGCAGCTTAAAGCCATTCCCCTTGGCCTGACCCTACAGGCCCTTGTCCAAAGCCCCCTTCCAGGTTTCTTGTCTCTAAAGGATCTCTCCCACAGCCAAAATGAAGACATGCCAGGTTGTCTATTCAGTCTCACATGTAAGAACACTACATTCTCCAGACTCATCAGCCGACACAGAGATGCTCAGCAGCTTGCAAAGCTGTACAGACCATCCTGCAAAGGCAGTGGGAATTGGTGGGGCTTTTCAGAAGCAAAAGAAAGAGGATGAAGTTTATTACTGTCTTAACAAATACTTCATTCTCTACAACCGCATTCATAACAAGCCACCATGTGCCATTTTCAACAATTCAGAAAACAAAATGAAACAGAAACACAAGATTACCCCCCCTCCCCCAAAGGCTTAAAAATGTTGTGACCGGTTTTCTGAATGCTTTTAAAAGAGTATATTTTATTGAATGAGATTAAGAACCTATGAAAGAAGCATAAATATAAACTGCTGTTTATCAGCTTCATGCAAGCATCTCATTATCATCAGCTGCAGTTCATTCTCTTATAAAGAAAACCCTTAATCTAAGAAAAACAGTCGTTTTATGGAAATTAATTACAATAAAATCTAATCTCTTCCCAATTAATGGCTCTTTTGTGCAGGAAAACCACTAATCCCTGTTTCTCAGTAAGCACGAGAAGACATTCTCCTCACCTCTTTAGAAGACGGAGGCAGAGACAATCACTGCACTGCTCACAGAGCTCTGGCTTAAAGATGGAATGAAAAAGCTCAACAAGACGCCAAGTCTCTTTGAAGAACAGGAGATGCAGCAATTTATTTTTTAAGATAGAAGAGCTTATTTTCCATCTCAGAAGCTTGTTCCCTGCAACAGGCCTACACAGGATCAGATATTGCCTTTTTCCTTTTCCTCCTCACAAAGTAATTAAAAATTTGCTTTAAACCCCACAAGAAATGCCACATCTCCCGGAAAATATTCTTATCTAATCGGTTTAGTTTTATCCTAAAATGTGCAAAGCGTTATCTCCAATGTGCTCTACTTTTCCATTAGCAGCGTTAAAAAGCCAGTAGGAACAAGTAGGAAGTGGCAATTATTGGGCAAGGAACTTGAAGGAGTTGTAACACAAGAGCTGGTTTCAAAGAGCCTTTGGAATCCACTTGATCTCTTGTTGAAAGCACATTTAAAATAACAGCTCCCAAATGCCCTGTTTGAAAGATGTGGCTGTAATTATGAAGTCAATTCTGATGATCACCTTGGACCTGCAGAACTTCAAAAGCATTTATCTATAGACATGCTAAAATAACCAGCCAACCAGAAACCCAGACACCAAAAATACAGGGTAGAACGCACTGGTAAGCCTATTAAGAACAGCTTTGTGATTCACAGCTTTGGTTTGTATCAGGCCCACTGGCTTGTATCAAGCACGACAAGAATCAGTCAGTTTCCACAAGAAAATCAGCTCCTAAAATCTTAGAACCCTGGAATGGTTTGGGTGGAAGCGACCATAAAGCTCATCCAGTTCCAACCCCTGCCATGGGTACTGCTAAATTCTATGCAGCTCTTCTCTAAAAGGATTTTTATCCTACTCCACAGCCAGCATGGATCAGCTTCCTGCATCCTTTATCCCACTCTCCAGGCATGAGTTCCTTGGGATCACTGCATGCTAACATGCCGAGTACCATGGAGCTGCCGCCCTGTGTCTACCTGTTCCTCCTCTCCTTGGAAGTCCTCACTGGAACCAAATCACTTTTAATCATTAAAGGCAGTTTTAATTCTTAGAAGCAAGCAATAGTTTTTGGATACCCAATTCTCAAGTGTCGAGCAGATACATGAAGAAAAGAGGTGGTTAAAGTATTAATGTAATATTCCAGAACGTGCCTCTCTATATTGGCAGGATAAATCAGCTTCTGATTTTCTGTTTTTCATTATAGGTTAATTATGGAATTAATTTTTCTATCAACTAAGTTTTCGATGCAACACTTCATTAAATTTTTCTTATATTAGGGAGGTCTTAGCTTCTCGATGCACTGCCATCAACATCAATGGTCTGAGTCAAGATTCAAACAGCAAGAGAAACAACAAGTAGGAAGTGCTGCAGGACCAGGCTGTGCTCTGACAGGGTACCAAACGTAAAACAGTTCATACAACAGAAACTTCATCCAAAAAACTGTAAGAAATTGCAAAATTTGGGTGATCTGGTAGTGCTAGAAAGTCATGGAGAGATCCTGAAAATAAAGGACTTGGAAGGGAATGAGAGCACTGCAAGGCTGAAGTGAGTAATAACAGTAACATTTGCCAGAGGGTTCAGAAAATATTCATTATATCCAAAGCAGCAGACAATTTACTTGGCTGATTTCTTTGTCATACATCACTGAGAAGTGATGATTTTTCTGTTACTTTTTCCTTTCTGTTATTATCAGCAGAATCAACAACATTAATATGCTAATATGTTGGCTCTTTGCAGTGAGCTACAGTACTGAGCTTAGGAATCACACTACACTAATCACTAAACACATCACAGTTCACACTGTCCCCTTCTAGCCCTCGCAGAGGTCCTTCATCACCCCAGTGGCCACGTGAGGGCAATGTCAGCCTGGACCCTTCACCTACCATTTCCTGATATCAAACCCTTCTTGAACCACAGAGTAGTCCAAGCAAGAGCATGGTCTGGGATGCCACCAAACCCACACACTAGTGATGCTCCTGCCATCACACCAATGTAACGCCTCCTCACAGCCAGCCCGTGGCTACTTGAAGGGCGGCTGCACTTGCCAAACTCACTTGTCAATAGGGTTCCAGCCCCTTCTGCTACCAGGATTTGGAAGTTTGTTCCCTTCTAATGGTTTAAGTAGGATTTGAGAGAAAGAAAATTTAAATCATAGAACCACAGCCTGGTTTGTGTTGCAAGGGATCTTAAAGCTCACCCAGCTCCAACCCCTGCCACGGGCAGGGACCCCTTCCACTAGAGCAGCTTGCTCCAAGCCCCTGTGTCCAACCTGGCCTTGAACACTGCCAGGGATGGGGCAGCCACAGCTTCTCTGGGCACCCTGTGCCAGCGCCTCAGCACCCTCCCAGGGAAGAGCTTCTGCCTAAGAGCTCATCTCAGTCTCCTCAACCTCTGGCAGGTTAAAGCCATTCCCTTTGGCCTGGCCCTACAGGCCCTTGGCCAAAGCCCCTCTCCAGGTTTCTTGCTTTTTTACTGCTTAGCTGCTCTTAGTTACTATTAGTTAAGAGCTGTTAAAGATGAAGCAAAGGAGGGACTGGGGGTGATCCTGTTCTTTATCCAGTGTTTCTGCTAAAGTCAATACATCTGTGCACTGACAGCAAGGAAAAAAGGAAAAGGAAAAAAGGTCAACTTAGCCTTTCCATTTCAGTAGATCCTGTGCAGGAATGGAAGAAAACCAGGGGCAATATTAGAAGAGTTACAGGAGGAAAGAGCTGCAAGCAAGGCTGTGAGGAGCGTGCTGTGGAATCCCAGAGCAGGGCTCCATGCCGCAGACCCCTGCCTCTGCTGGGGGCTGGCCAGGGAGAACAGCTCAGAAAACAAGGTGAAACACTAGTGCCTTCCCATGAGGGTAACGTTCTTCCCAAGGTTCCAATCGGGGCATTTGAAAAGGACAAAGCGCGTTGCTCAGTTTGAGCAGACCCCGCTCCTTTTGATCTCATTTTCTCCCCTGGAAGTCACGATACATTTCATTAAGTTCCAGTTTTACTCATCCTCTTCAGCAGCAAGAAGCAGATTTGACTGAAATTTCAGTCTTGAGCCAGGTGCAGGAGGCAGGCTCATCACTTCTGTATTCCAACCGGTAACTCCGAGTTAGGAGCTGAGATGCGCAGTTTGTATATGCCAATTGGAATAGTTTTCATTCATCTTCCTGAACAGGTTAAGAAACTGGCTCTAAAGGTGAAGTCACACCAGGCGAATTTGTCTTATCAAGAAAAGGGGTGTGAAATATTACCCGAATGGCTTTCTTGCACAGAAATGCCACGATAGCCACCACATCTCACCATCTAATGTGTGACAACTGAATTCCCTCCGTTACATCCCCATTATAATATTCTCCATTCAAGTTCATATTCAGATTTGGGCTAATCCCAAAATAAAGTAACCAAGCATGAATGATAAGGCTGCAGCTTCACCTTTTGTCTCTTGTGAATATTGATGACACAGTTTCTCTGGCTTTGCTATACAGGCTGGGATGTTGCTCCTGACTTGATTCCTGCATCCTGTTCTCCCTAAGGAGAGTTTTCACACAGCCTTCAGGAAAACTCCAGTTTTGCTCAGTTTCTTTTTATACAATAATTGACAGAATTCCAATAATGCGTTGCATATTAATAGCACATGCTGAAAATTAAGAATTAAGCTCTTCCATGCCTTTGATGCGGGCGTTGTGGAGTAGGAGAGAATCTCAATACAGATAAGACAATAAGACAAGAAATAGCCTTTGGAAAGTGGGCTTTCTGGAAACTGGGGAGTTTACATTTTAACTTAGATCTTTGATGCATTTCAGCTTTTAGTGGCAGTAATCCTTCTGTTGGAAAGATTATCTGGTATGGAATTGTGTATGAAATACAGTTAACTTCTTGCTTTATGGTGTCATGGATCTTGTTGCCCATATGATGGCTCGAACTGCAATCCAAAGGAACAGAACAGAGAACATAATTTACCTGGTAAAGACATCAACCAAACAAACTGGCATTTAAATATGAGCTGTATAAGTTTCATTAAGGCTGGTTCCTTCCTCAGAGAGCACAGGACCATACAGAATGACCAATTACTTTTCAGTGCTTTACATCACAACCCGTCTGCATTATTCCTGACATATTCATCAGCTTAGCAGGAGCTTACTACAGGGAAATGTGGCGTTGTGCTGAGTATGCAGGATGAAACTTCCAGAGATGATAATGTGCAACTACAGGCTGCGGCTAGAAAGGGAAGTTTTAATTAGAAGTCACAGCTACAACTCATACCAAAAGCTGATCTTCTGAAAGAACCAGGCAGAGATGCATGGGGACACAGGACCTTTCTCTTGCTTCCCATTACTACTGCCTTGCTCGGCATGAGTCTGATGCAATCCCGCTGGAGCAGGTATGGCTGAAGTCCAGCACAGAAGGAGATGCAGTTCATTTTCATCATAGAATAGTTAGGAGTGAAAAGGACCTTAAGATCATCCAGTTCCAACCCCCTTGCCATGGGCAGGGACACCTCACACTAAACCATCTCACCCAAGGCTTTATCCAGCCTGGCCTTGAACACTGCCAGGGATGGAGCATTCACAACCTCCCTGGGCAACCCATTCCAGTGCCTCACCACCCTCACAGGAAAGAACTTCTTCCTTAGATCCAATCTAAACTTCCCCTGTTTAAGTTTGAACCCGTTACCCCTTGCCCTAACACATATTTGTTCAGACACTTGTGCTTCCAAAACAGGGTTACACCTGAAATACATACAACAAACTGCCTGGAAATGGGTGATGCTCACTCCCCATGGGAAACAGCCACATCCAGCCACAAACCCTTTTCCTTCTGAAAA
The DNA here is from genome assembly GCF_033815535.1 of Pezoporus flaviventris. Lineage (NCBI taxonomy): Eukaryota > Metazoa > Chordata > Aves > Psittaciformes > Psittacidae > Pezoporus > Pezoporus flaviventris. The sequence goes on along the minus strand of NW_026892607.1, from coordinate 2,520,397 downwards.
ATAGAACTTTTTTGAATCATGAAAAAGCCCCACAGCTCTGATTCCATGGGAGGTTATTTACAAACCTCCTCCACCACTCAGACTCTGCCCTGAGACAGCTCCTATCCTTCAGGTCATCACTCCTGTGAATATTCCTACTATTCCTTGTATGAGGTCCGACCTAGCCCACAGCCCCCAGGACTGTGTCCACGCTCCAGGGTGCAGATTATGCCCTAGCTGACTATGTCTTAGCTCCTCACCAGAAGGAAACCTGCTTGTGCACCACCTCACTGCTCCTCATCTGCAGCTTTTCGCTCGTACCAATGAGAATTGGGCCACATGGACAGAAACGGAGCAATGTGGCAGGACTGCAGATCCCTTCACTTACACTGACCACCGCAGGGACCTGCTCAGCATGCATGCCATGTCACATTACAGCACTGGCAGGCAGCTCGGGGTTTCTCCCTTCCTCTTCATAATGATCCCAGCCAGTTCCTCTTAACGTGTTAGCAGACTGCTCCTCTTGGAACAGCCCGAGAGACATTTTCTTTCCTGTCAGCATCCACATTATTGCTGGGTCCATCCAAAGCCTTTTATGATCCCTGACTGTCACCTTCACCACACTCTCCCTTTATCACCTCACCATCACCTAGTTCAACTCTTCTACCTTCCACTGACCCAAGTGTCAGAAGTACTGCTTACTCTCCAGCTCCTGTTGCCCACCTTCTCCCTCATCTCAGCATCTCCTGGCATCCTCCTATATTTTGCATAACCTACTCCCCAGCAGTCATCTATCTTCTTTAGCCTCTTCTGGTCTCCCATTCACCCACCAGCAATAACTTGTTACCTGCCCCATCTTCTCCTTCCTCCCTGAGCTTAATACAGTTCTCTATTCACTCTCCTTCATCCATCCCCTTTTGTCCTTCACATCCTAACCACAGCTCTTACCTCCAAACCCCTCTTCCTGCTCACATCCTCTGTCCTTCACCTCTGTACCTACAGCCCCACGTACCTGGTTTTGAAGTTACATCCTACCACAGCTCCCAATGGTCAGGCTGGCTTTCTGCACTGTGCCATTATCCTCTCTTGTGCGAGCTCCTATGTAAACATCCAAGTTCTCCATCTGAACCACACAAAGACATAACTTAGTTCTCACCATTGTTAACTCCTTCCCCCCACACTTACCCTCTTTTCTCCGTGTAGACCCGAAGTTTTGCCAAGAAAAATACAAAAACCTTTTACTGCCCAGCAGTTCCTCTTTCTTCTGTTATTCTATCCTCCTCCCTGGCTCTGGATACAACTTTTGCTCAGTGCTCCCTATTTGTTTCACCATGCCCACTGATGCTATGCGTCCCCGCTGCAATATGCTTGCTTGTACATTCAGAAATCAGATTATTAAGATGCAAAAGCCTGTGTCTGTACAGCGGAATGTCAGCACAAGGGGAAAACATCATTCCCACAAATACCCAAGAAAACTGGTTGCTTGAATACGAGAATACAGTTTTACATCTATCATCCCTGTGCATACCTCACTACCTGTGAACACCCGAGTACATCTCCTCTCTATTTCCATATATACAGCAGCTGACACATTTCTCTGGTGTAATTTTAGCCAGAATCAAATAATAAAGTTGGAATTCTGCCCTTTTCCCTGCACACCAACTACCTCCATCACTGGCCTTGAGCTAAGCACCCGGACCCTTCACAGCCAGCCTCCTGAACCCAGGGCACTGCGTAGTTCATCTGCAGAGTTTAAAATACATTTACACCAAAAACGTTCATTTTGTTTCAGTGCAGAGTACACTGCAGAACTGAACTGTGACCTCGAGCCCCAGAGCTGCTCAGAGCTGCCTCTGCATCTGCGCTGATGCTGAACCGCTGTGGTAACTGCATCTTGCACAGGGGAATGGCAGATTTAAGGGCAACTGCAGGACGGCTCCTCTCTTCCCCAGTAAACAATTGCACCAGAAGACCTCAGCTTTATAAATCTGAAAGAAGCCCTATCAGACCTCTTTGTGCTTCAGATGTTCTCACAGAGCAATAAACAAGACCTCTGCCTGCCTGACACAACCCCAGCTCCTGTTTCTGGCAATAAATTTCAAGTAACAATAAACCAATTCAGCAGTTTGTGGATGCAAACTCCACATCCAAGCCACTGTTACCTGCTCAGAGGGGGAACTCTCAAAATCATAAAATCACAGAACCCCAGCCTGGTTTGGGTTGGAAGGGACCTTAAAGCTCACCCAGCTCCAGCCCCTGCCACGGGCAGGGACCCCTTCCACTAGAGCAGCTTGCTCCAAGCCCCTGTGTCCAACCTGGCCTTGAGCACTGCCAGGGATGGGGCAGCCATAGCAGTGGTGCTGCACTGCAGGGGCTCGTGTTCAAACCCCTGTGTTGAAAAAGAAAGAGAAGCTGCAAAGCCTGCAGCAGCGTGTGTAAGCTCTTAGTACGTGTCCTCTGCTGGTGAATTCTCCAGCTCCTGTCTCTTCTCTCTACTCTTGCAAATGCATTAAGCAATACTGCTGAGCCATATTGTGATCATTTTTGCAGCATACATCACTTTAATGACAATCACAGCCGCTGCTGAAGGAGGAATGACATCCTTCTAAACCCCACGTGCCAACAACACGCCTGAACACACGCCTACTGACACCCAGCGGCAGGATCACCTCATCTTTGGCCCTGCGGGAGCCCAGGGTGCGGAGCAAGCCTGTCCTTCAGTCTCCACCAGAAAACCACCTCGGTGTGGGATTTACCCCACCCCGAGCCAGGGGTCCGAAATGGATGGGATGAACAACCCAGGCCATTCAAAGCAGGCCAGTGGAAATGAACTGTAGTTCTAAAGGTTTCCATCAGCAGAGGGCTCTAGAACCACATTCTCCTCGGTATCGTGTTTCCCTCCCATGATTAATCTGTCCCAGTTTTTTTTAGTCAATTAACATGCTGTTCTTATGGTACAAATGTTCTCTAAAAAAATTCTCACAGCTGAGCTGTCAAACACTGAGATTCGGTACTTTGGAATGTCAGGTTTTTAACAAAGTCCTGGAGTTTGGAAAGTAGAATCGCAACTTCAATGCCCAATTATGCAGTCTTAGCAATGACTTTCTGAAGAGAATTTCAGCACTGCCATTGTAAAGTGGGATCATCACCCAGAGCTGGGCCAAATTGCTCCACTCCAGAAATACAAGCGCTTGGTTCCTCATGGAGGGGTTCATCGGATCATCAGAAATCCCCGGTGTGGAAGTGACAGCTCTGGAAGACTGAAGAACTCGGATGCATTCTTTCCATTCAGCAACAAGGATTTCCTTTGGGATTTATTCAGTATTCCCTTTGCTCGTGCATGCTTTTGTCCGGTGGTCATCACTAAATTGCTAACTATTCCCCTTACAAAGTAAGGTCTTCCCTTGTGTCAGCTCATCTAGCCCAGCAGACGTTCTCCAGGGGCTAAGACACCTCCCCTGAGCAAGCACAGCGAATGCTCAATGTCCAGTGTAACTTCTTACAGCCAGGAACAAGATTCAAAAGCCATGGACAAAGAACTAAGCAGTATTTTAGCATCCATCCACCTGCCAAATGAAGTCTTAGCTGTGTATGAACAGGGATAGCCTTTGGCAGCAACTTAGGAACAGACACACAACTTGCATTGTACAATCTGCTCGGGTGATAAGAGGTCTGGAAAGGAGAGCAAAGCCTGGCCTAGAGGCACGTGCTTGTAAGCCAGAGAGAAGTGAAATACGGAATCTCCCATCCCTGACTGAATTAACAGAACTCTGGCATTTGAACAGTTTCTGTACCAGGTATCAAGTGTTATATCATTTGGACAGCCACAAGCCAAAGCAAAACCACCACTGAGATAGGTGTGATGCTAACACCAAATAAAACGGAAATGTTATACGCAGATCCAACTGAATTACAGCCACACCATCACATTCACATAAATATTTGTAAAGGCGTTTAAATATACTCCTCATCCCATTTCAAAATGCTCAAGTTAATTCTTACAGGAGATGTCGATAACTTCATTTCATCTGCCTCACAATACAACACTCGAGCAGATGCACTTTATAAAGATTTAACTGGTTTTCCTCAACTGCATCAATCTGGTATTTGATCCATCTTCTTCCATAATCAAACTGAACAATCCCCATTTGTCATTCTCACAGTGCAGGCAGAAGAATTAAGGAGTTTCCTGAAGGTCTTAGAAATTTATCTACAGAGTTTATGATTTCATCAGTTTATTTCAATTTAAATTATCCCAGCAACACCTCTGATGATGACAATCATGGGTTGATAAATGTGTCCCCAGGAGCAGCACAGCAGAGTGCTGGCCACGATACCTACTCCAGTGTTCTTCTGCATTTGACATTTTTCTCTCGCTATTGCCTGACTCATCAAACACTCTAATGCTAATTTATATTGAAATATTTATTACATACTCGTAATTTAACAGTTGGAAGATGCTTTGTCACTTTTCAGTCTCTGTCGCCATGGATTCTGTTTGTGAGACTTGGAGAAGGCAATAGAAAGGGCCTTTGGAAAACAATACAGACAAAAATTAGGCACTGACTGGTGCAAGTGAAAGAGCTGGAGAAGAGAAGGCTCCTGAAGGGGAGACCTGAGAGCAGCTCCAGTGCCTGAAGGGGCTGCAGGAAACCTGGAGAGGGGCTTGGGACAAGGGATGTAGGGACAGGCCAAGGGGAATGGCTTTAAGCTGCCAGAGGGGAGACTGAGATGAGCTCTTAGGCAGAAGCTCTTCCCTGGGAGGGTGCTGAGGCGCTGGCACAGGGTGCCCAGAGAAGCTGTGGCTGCCCCATCCCTGGCAGTGTTCAAGGCCAGGTTGGACACAGGGGCTTGGAGCAAGCTGCTCTAGTGGAAGGGGTCCCTGCCCGTGGCAGGGGTTGGAGCTGGAGGAGCTTTAAGGTCCCTTCCAACCCAAACCATTCCATGATTCCACCACGTACATCAAAGTCCTTAGCACCGAGTGATTACCAAACAGTGCACATAGACAAAAGAAACACAAAATCACGCACTTACTGATTTACTAGATGCAGTCAGCTCTTATAACGTGACAATCCTGCTAACGTCTAATTATACACATTCTTTCTTTGAGCTCTATAACAGCAGACTAAAAATTCAGTCCCTCCATGGCTCCAAAAATGGCAAAACCCCATCTTGTCAGGACTTAATTCACAAGGAACAATATAATTTTCATAACATCCAAGTTATTTAATTGCACCTACTGACTGGCAAGCGAGGATAAACCTCCACTGTCAGGAGAGCTGAGGGACTGAGACAACGTCAATGGAGTTGTTACTGCTTGTGGCTATGCACACAAAGAGCAGCATTTAACTGTAACTGCTGTGAGGACTTTCAATGCACAGCCTCTCCAGCACGCAGCTATATTGGGTTTGACAGTTTTACACAGTGTTGTCATGCAAGAGAGGCACTTGCAGAAAACTTCTGCAGAAGAGACTGAAAAAGCCAGGGAAAAGTACTGGGAAGCACTTTCCAGGGATAAGCTGCAGAGCCAGGTTCTCAGCCTGGTTTATTGGAGAGGTTCTGATTTGAAGGCATGTAACTGCAGACTGGAAGGAAGAAAAAGAGAATATCACTGTGCTCAGGCTGTCAGTGCCTGTTGAAAACAAAGGCATTAAGTGAAATATGAGCACAGCCAGGATGATGGGTGCGAGAACACGAAATAACAGGACACTGCCTGGTATTTGAATGGAGGAGAAAACGAAGAGAATTTGGAGTGGGACATGAAAGGATCTGAAAACACAGAAAAAAATCACCAGTGGTCAGGATGATTGCAGAGAGGACAAGTAGAACAGACAGGCAGTACAGAACTGGAACAGAAGCTGAACAAAAGCTTAAAGGAAAGCATTTAGTCAATACACAAGAAAGAAGGAATTGTAAATCCAGCAAAAGAAGGCAATGACAGCTTCACTGATGAACCCCATCCTTTGATTTCAGAGCGACTGCCTCAGCCCTTTTATCTCCATAAAGAGGTGATTACAGCTTTGTTGGGTCAAGCGACATATGGATCAGGCCTGCCCAGAGTACAGCACTCTAAGTGCCACTGAACCGCATTAGAAACTGAACATGAACATCTGAATTTCAGCCTGAATGAGGAAAAAACATTTGGAACAGCTTGGAATGAATCCCATTTCTCCCTCCCACCAAGGAAAACAGATGGGATCAGAAAGATGAACAACACCCTCACAGTCTATGCTACTGTTCTTAACGAATAAAAACAGAGAGGCAGAGGAGCAGGGGATGGGAAGGAACTTCTCTGGTGAATTATGACGCCCTACTAGGGCTTTACAACCACATCACTCAACCTCCTACCTAAACTCCTCTAACTCCACCTCTGGTCAAGTGGTGTCTTGCTCCTGGCGAGTCCTCCTGGAATGTCCTTGTGGAAACTTCACTTCCTCTGTGTTTCATATGACTATTAATAACTGGCCTAAATTCATCCAGAGGCTATTTATACCCACTTTCTCCTGTGCCAACATGCTCGTTTAGAGGTAAGAGCTTGATGGAATAGACAAGTCTCAGCATAAGGAAATTCAGAAGAGGCGACGGAAACTGTTATGAAGTCATCAAAACCAGATTCAACCTTGTAGAATCTTTTGGCACCTTACCTGGCTATGTGAGGTTTAAACAATTGTTGTAAAATGCTGTTATTTAAACCAACTTTTTGTTTCTTTCACCTTAATTAAATGAGAATAAAAGGTGATGTGTGAAATGGCTTCTCTGTTTTTGAGCATTCAATGCACCGAAGATTCTTGGGCTGCCCTGAATCAGAAAGACAGTGTAGTCAGGGGTCTGGAGCATGACGTGAAGGAGAAGCTGACAGAGATGGTTTGGTGTAGCCCCAGAAAGAAAGGGCCCAAAGTGATTTAACCACTCTCTTCACCTACTTACTAGGGGATTGCAGAGAGGACAGACCCAGCTTCTTCTTGGAGCTGCACAGGAAAAGGCCAAGGTAACAGACACAAGTAGCACAGGAAATTCTCACTAAATAGGAGGAAAAAGTCTCCACAATGAACATGGTCAAGTACTAGAACAGTGGGGCCAGACAGCTCAAGCAATCTTCACCCCAGAGACCCTCAGAAAGATGATCAGCCTAGGCAAGATCAAAGCAAGCCTTGTTTGGAGCAAGGGCTTGACTGCAGGCTCACTACTCCTCAGCTTCGATAGCTTGAAGGTCCTATGATTTGGTTTATTCATAGGCTTTCTTTTAGAAATTCAGTTCACAAACTGAAAATATGTAAGACTGGGGAAAAGCATTCAGATGAAGGTCATGTTAAGCTCTGCTTTTTATCAGGCGTCCACTTTCCTTACATAATGCAGCAGCATGGGGACTTTTCTTGGAGAAAAAACCACATTCAGCTTTTCCAAAACATGTAAAAAATATCTGCAATATTGAGTTCCTTGGAAATGGAATAGAAAGACATCAGCAACCCTGGTTATGGTGTCCTGTAGAATATTATATACATATATAATATAAAGGCCAGGTTGGACAGGGCTTGGAGCAAGCTGCTCTAGTGGAAGGTGCCCTTCCCTGTGGCAGGGGTTGGAACTGGATGAGCTTTAAGGTCCCTCCCAACCCAAACCAGTCTGGGGTTCTATGATGTAACCAGGGTTTTAACAAGCTTGTTACCTCTTCATTGTCAGAAACCTGACAGCTTCTACCTTTGAGTGTTTGGTGGGTTTAAACCACATGTGTAGAGAGTTATTTCCAACACGTTATGTAGGTACTCTCTTTACTCTCCAGATTAAAGCTCTGAAACAAAGAAAAACAAAAAAAAAAAACAAAACTGTATGTATATTTTCCATTTTTCCTTCCCTCTATGAATTTTAGCCCTACTGTTTATGAAATTTAGTCCTGTGAGTTATGAAATTGTTTCTCGTGTGTGGTTCAGATACTCACTGGCCTCATCCTGCTCATCTGCCAGCTCAGTTTTTAAGACAACATTTTGAGATTGGAGCTGTTGGTTGTTGACAGCTGCCAAAATCAGGCTGGAACTGCTTTGACTTCAAAAGCTTTTGAAATGGAGAAATGTTCTGAAGATAGGAAATCTGCTTGGTAAGAATGCTGGTATCCTACGGCCCAGACGAAGTCATTATTATTTAGTAAGGCAGTGTGAATCAGATCTGTGCCTCTTCCTCAAGGACATCCTTCATGAAATGCCTTCAGCAAGTCCTGGTTATCCTAAATATAATAATGCCTTCAAATGGCCATTCAGCTCTGCTCCCAGCAAAACCGTTTCTTCACGCCAGTTGAGAGAAATTTGATGAAAGCTTGTAAATTGAATTTAAAATTAGTCAGAAATTAATTAAATTCTGGCCTTTTTGTTCAAAGCAATCTCTGACACATTTCTCCTGGTTTAGTCCTATCAAATTAGACACCCATCACACGTCAGTCCTGCGCTCCGTCTGCGGTGATGAAACTGGAGAGCAACAATAGAATTCAACAAGTCCTTCCCTTCATTCTCCCTCTGCTATACTGACCACATCCAAGTCTAAATGCTCTGTGTAGCACAGGAGCAGTGCTCATGAAGATCCTTAGGTTACCTTAAACTGGCACGGGTATTAAGGAAAGAGCAAGTCTAAGTCTGATGATTCCAACACTGAAATCTTTTGTCAAATTGTACAGAGCAGACGTTTCTGCTCGTGCACCTGGACTTGTTTCTGATTTATCATAACAAAATAAATATCCCCGTTGCCTCCCTCCCAGATTTGTTTGCTGCAGATAGAACCATTACAAAACTAACAGGAAAATAACAGGAGAAAGTTTGCAGCTGTGCCACCAGTTTCTGGTCAAGACGGACACAGGTCACTCGCTTCCCTACCTTCATATCCCGGTGTCCAACAATTCAGGAGCAGCACATACCCTGTTAAAGCCTGCATAACTGTTATGACTGCCAGGTCCTTCTGGGTAACACTTGGGGTCTCACTCAAAGTGCGCAGTACCATTCCAAAAGCTCTGCAACCTGATTTCATAGCACTTGCAAACCCCAGAGGAAGGGGCTGGTAGAAACAAAGGTACCTCTCTGGCCACTTCCTGGCTTGGAACAGTTTGGAAGGTTAAAACAGAGCGGCCTTAGCTGTTTAAACCAGACAAGTCAAATGTAATCAGCTGTTTACTGTGAATACAGTAGATTGGAGGGATGTGGGGAGAAGTGACATGAAAATGGTTTTACAGTGTGTAGAAAGCATCCTGTGTAAAGGGCTTGTCTGTAAGAATGGATGAAAATACTCAAGAGAAAAGTGGCAACAGACCCTACAAAATGAAACATCGCATTACTTCCTTACCCACAGTATTTCAAGCACTGTTTCCTCTCATCTATTCACCAGGTTGAAGGGGACTGAAGGAACTGGCAGGAAGGAACCTGGCAGCACTCCTTCAGTGGCATACCAGCACCACAGAGCTTATCCAAGCTCTTTGGTACAGGTACCAGAGCAGCACAGTGATGAATCAGGGCTACTGAACCTTTATTTAGGGTTTACTAGTTCAGGTTAGTTGCAAGCTGAGTCACAAATAAATAGACATAAACAGGTACCCAAAAACCAGAGAGGCTTGCTGAGTTTGAACATTTCTAGAGAAGAGGATGGCAGTTGCTGAACCGGTACAGAGATTTGCGAGCATCAATTTATAACAGACAGAATCATTAGAAAAGGATTGCATTTCGTCACTTTCTAAGATAGAAAGACTGACAAAGAACCTGTCTTCTGCAGTTAGAGGGTGATTATAACAGATGTCAGCCTGCCAGAGAAAGAAGTTCCTATTGGTTTACAACAAGTGATTTCCGGCAACTTGCTTGAGTTACTTTTCTCTTTTAGGGGATTTTTCTTTTCAAGACCCATCAGTTCACAGACACACACCTGAAATGTGGACGCTGGTTGCAGGATCTGCAGTATGACATAACTGATGCACCACAGCTCCCTTGCATTTCCGTAAGGAAAAGGATAACAAATATTTTTCCTGCTTTATATACATGGGCAGCAGCCAAATTTAAAACCACAGTTTCATCACCTCTTAAGCTGTTGCATCCATTCAGGAGCAGCCCGTTCAAATGCAGAGTGCCTGCATTACAAAGGAAGCTGAAATACCTATAGAGAAGTCGGGCCTGGCCTTTATTCCTAGAAGGAACATGCCAGCCTGGCACTGAATGTTACTGCATGAGATGGTGATGTCAAATAGAGAGGAGGGAAACAGAAAACGTTCCCTTCTTCTTCTCCGCCACTTCTGAAACACTCCCTCAGCCAACAAAACATCCACAGTGGCCAGTCCCCTCCACCTGAGCGGGCAGGATTTGCCCTTTCCAAACAGAAATGTCAGACGCTGCGATGACTAAAGATGACTCACAGCCAGAGCCTCGGCTCCTACACTCAGAGGAAATCAAGGATGGGATTTTGCATGTAAACATTTACTTTCAAAAGTACATAAACATCTACTTTAAAAAGTACATTTACATGTTAATAGGTAACCGTAAACATTAAGAGGCAAGCATTCTAAATCACTTATTTCCCCTCATATTTAGTCACGTTTAAGTTGTTTGCCATCCGTATTTGTGTAATTACAGTTCTCAGCCTCTTCATGTGTCACAGGAGGTGACTGCTCCCCTGGCATCCCTGTGGCCACACTAGGAGGGCCCTGCCCTGTTCCAGGCTCCCCATCATGGAGCTCAGACATGGGCTTCTGGATGATGATGAAGGGACTGCAGCACATGACACGTGAAATGCCATCTGAACACCAGACAATGCCTTTTCAGTGTGAGGACAGAGGTTCCCCAGGAGGTTATGGAGTCTTCTATGGAGGTATCTTAGGATGAGAGAATGGTTTGTGTTGGAAGGGACCTTAAAGCTCCTCCAGCTCCAAGCCCTGCCACGGGCAGGGACCCCTTCCACTGGAGCAGCTTGCTCCAAGCCCCTGTGTCCAACCTGGCCTTCAGCACTGCCAGGGATGGGGCAGCCACAGCTTATATCTGACTAAATGCAATTGATATCCACTATTAAAGAAAATGGGAAGTAAAACTTCCCATAATCTCATCTGAAATTAATATTCCAACAATGGTGTTTTAACCATTTTGTGATTTACAGAAAATAGTGATGTGCATGTATCTGTGCTCCCAAACACAGACAACGGTCATAAATACAGTACTGGACACACAAAAAATAACCTAAGCATTAATTAATATCTCCGATGCCATGAAGTTTCATGAAGGTCAGCACACTTAATACCCCTGCTCACAACTTCTTGTTGAATGCCTGGAGGATGTTGTTTGAGGTCACTGAACCACAGCGCTTCTGTTACAAAACAGGACTTCCAGGTCTCAGAGCGATGTCAGGATCGAGCCTGCGTTTGAAAACCCATTTAGTCCCTTTGCTATGATTTCACCTTGTTCCAGCTGTAGCGGAGCACAGTGGGGCATGCCTGAGCACTTCAAGTCATGTAGAAAACTGAAATACTCAGTGAACTCATTAGAGGAGCAGATGTTTTAACACCCATGTGTTAGACTGCGGGAACTTTTCTACTACTGAAAATAGCTACTCCTCCAATTTACTCACAAGGTGTCTAATACTTCCTGATTCAGACTGTCAAGATGTTTCCTATGAACGCAAGCAGGAGAAACTTTGACCCAAAGAAATAAGGCAAAATGCATCAATTTACCTTTACTGGTTTAAAATATATCAAAATGGAACAAAGATAATACTGTGACTCTCATCTCTATGACATCCATGTGCCATGTGATCTCATGACGTCATGTCATGATGACGTCAGATGTTATTGTGAACTTTTAGTGACAAATAATGAACTAATTGAAGCAAAAAAACCCAATATATTTCACAGAAAAAAAAAAGAATTAAATTCTGACATTTGCCCAATAGCTTAGGAAATCTCTTCCTTTCAGAATCAGCTGCCCAACTTCCAATTGTGGTAACTACAGGAATAAACTCAGAGGCATGCATGCAATTCTGCACTTTAAAACAGACAGAGAACCTGGTCAGGAAAGGATCCACGTGCTCCTAACTGTGACACAGTCAAAGCAGGTTTGATTGGTTCCCATCCATGTGGTGGAAATGCTCCTATTAATGCTTTAGGAAGCTGGGCACATTGATCTAAAGGCGCTGAACTGAAATCACTTGACACTTTCCAGGAAGATGCATGAGCATCCTTCGGCAGCCCCGACTGACACCTCCCATAACCTCAAGCATCCACACAGCAGTTTCTGTGATGACAAGTCTCTTGTCCCAGCCGGATTTTCTTGCATCTCTACAACAGGAAGAGTAAAAGAGTTGGAACCTGAACGAGGATCTACTTTACAAGGTGGTGCCATGAAATTAAGCACAACACCCGAGGAGCTGAGGTCCTCTGCTTCCATTGTGTTTTGTCATGAGATGCACCAGAAATGGAAGGCTTACTGTCACTGGCACAAAACTACAGACTTCCAGCAGTGCTCACTCAGCCTGCTAGCAGCACAGCACTGAAATGCTCTGTGAAATGCTCTGGACTTGGGAAACTCAACAAAAACCAAGTTTTCAGCATTCCAGCATGGCTCTATATCAGACTGGGATTTTTCCTCTACATGTGTTGGACAAGACACCGATGATGCTCCTTGGAGAGAAAACTGCTTTTGTAGGAAACACCTCAAATCACTAGGTCAATTAATGCCACAATTTAAAAGGCCTTATCAGTGCTATGGAGACAGATAATCTATAGGAAGCTACATCAGAAATAGAACTGAAATTTGTGACTCATCTCCTAACACTTAAGTAATCTCGAATAGAACAACCTTTGTTTTAAAGGAACATACCCCTGTTTTTTTGTACATTTCTAGTTACAAAACCCAGACAAGAGGAACGCAGAGGGCTGGCTCAGAAATGCCATGTCAATACCTTTAGACTATTTTTCAAACCGACTCACAGAAGCCCTTAGATTTTTCCACTGACAGTTCATGCCGGAATATTATCTTGGTCCTTTGTGGTTTTACCCCTCCTGATTATGAGTTTCTTTCCTATGCATTTTTTAACCTGCGAAAGGGAAACTGTCACTCCTGCCTTCACAGCCAAATCCAGCAGAGGGAAAAAGCTGACAGCATCAGAATCACGGAATGGTTGATGTTGGAAGGGCCCTCGAGATGATGTGCTCCAAGCCCAGGCAGGGCGTCAAGCAGAGATAGCTGGAGGAGGACCGTGACCAGCCAGGTTTGGGTACCTCCATGGATGACACTTCACAACCTCTCTGTTCCAGTGCTGAGCTCCCCTCACAGTAAAAAATCATTTTCTTATGTTCAGAGGGCATTTGAGGTGTTTCAGTCTGCGCTCATTGGCTCTGGTCCTGTCTCCGGGCTCCGCTGAGCCTCCAGCTTCTCATTCCCTCCCATCAGGTATTCACACATTTATTCAGATCCCCTCTGAGCTTCCTCCTTCCCAGGCTAAACAGCCCCTCCTCATTTGAAAGATGCTCCAGGCTCTTATCACCTCCATGGCCCTTCCCCAGCCTCGCTCCAGTGAGCGGCCGCATTCCAGCAGTGCTTATGCAGCACTCACCTGAACTGGCACGGCTGCACTGATTGCAGTGGGAAGTGACATCTCTCCAGGTAGGAGATGGCTCCATAACTCAGCAACAGTGAAGGCACCCTGGGTGCTGGTAGGAGTAAACAGGGTGAGTTTATGCTAATTAAATAGCAGCAGCAATGTTGAGTCAGAGGTAGCTGCTAAGAAAAAAGGCTCTCTTGGCCTTCAGCTCAAATTCCCCAGAATTACAATAAAAGACTTTAATAAAAGATTCTCTCTTTTTAGTACAGAGAATCCCCTTCAGGGACCTTTTTTTTTGTTACTGTTTGGGGGTCTGTAATGCAATTTTCCCCCTTTTTGTTCTCCAAATCATAAGCGTGTTGATCTCAACCCATCAGGTAAAATACATTCTGTCCTGCTGCAAGTAGACCCAGGTAAGGATTGAATATACTGTTGTAATTTGATTTTGTTTTTGATTATAATCTATACTTCTAATGAACTACATACCTCAGAGAAAAGGCTTATGCCAAAACCCTTAGAAGCCTGATCAAGATGACAAACGTACTGACGTAATTACATCATTTTGATAAAGTACATATATATGCACTGATATACGTATTTGTACACGTATCAGGCTTTATGGTCACGCAGTGTACTATTTGTTTTGAACAGCTCGAGGTTTTTTGCTGTGAGAAATGATGCAAAGCACACAAACTTAACACTGAGGAGTGGAAGGGGTTTTGCCCCCACTTGGCCTAACCACAAAGGGCAGCTCACAGCCCAGCGCATCACTGCACTGCTCAAGTATCAGGGTCCCCACGGTGCCCCCGGAGTGGAACAACACATCGACCCATCAAGCACCGGATACAGGACAATGGAAAACATCCTGACTGTCCTGATGCTCCTCCAGAAGTGCAGCCCCACCAAGAGCAAAAGCCTGCACTGGTGCAAAGCACAGTCGGATCCCTCCCACTTCACAGGAACTTTCAATTGCCAGAGGGGAGCTCTTGGGCAGAAGCTGTTCCCTGTGAGGGTGTTGAGGCGCCAGCACAGGGTGCCCAGAGGAGGGAACATGGAAGCAGGACTCGGGGAAAACCTGATTAATGCAGCAGCCTTTCTGTCAGAGAAGGAGATTTTTATGTTCCACCCTGCTTAGGACAAAAACCTGCTTCTTCAGCAGGATTCCAGGAGAAAAAACATCCAACCATGGCAAACTGAGAACTTTTCTCCTCTTAAGGTAGGAGCACAAATGCCTCTCTCGCAAGGATTAGGCAGCCTTAGTTAAATCTCTTGGTCATAACTGGAGTTTCCTCCCTTCTGTAAACCAGCAAAAATTCCTTAACTGAAGTTGATGCATTAGTTTCCACCACAGGAGAATCTACTCTGCTACTTTTTTATAGATGGATGGATGGATGGATGGATGGATGGATAGATGGATGGATGGATGGATGGACAGATATACACACCTATTTGTGTACAAATCTTTGCTAAAACAATGCATGTATTATTAAACCCAGTACATTTTCATCAGGAAACAGCTTCTGCATCTTGAAGAAAAGCTTGCAGAAACACAGTTGCATATTCCCGATGAGCAAAGGGACGTTGTACAGCAAAGCGTCCAGCCCCGCGTTCATTCTGCTACTGCCATCCCCTCCTTGCCCACATGCCAGAGCACAGACTGAGGATCAGAGTGTTCCAAGTGCTACTCCCACTACACTCGCCTTGGTGTGTTTTGACATCTGGTGCTGGTTTTCCTCAAATCAGAATCTCCCATCTCAAAAACTGGATCCTCTCAGATCACAACCTTGGCCAGGCAATTGAGAGACAAGGCCTTCAGACATCAACCAAACTCGTTTGGGCTGAATACCACAAATAGTAAAAGTTGGGAAAATGGAAAATCCTCCAAAACAAAGTTAAGGAAAACCTCAAAGAAATCCTCCAGTTTCTCCTGGTAAACCCTACCAGTAGACAGATTATGGTTTCTAAGAGAAGTTTCCTACTAGAAAAAAGCAAGAGAGACTTGAAAGGTTGTTCCAGCACAGCTACACAGCCCTGACTGTTCACTTGGCACTCTCCTCATTCACTTTCATCTGAACACCTGCTTTGCAAATAATCTCTTTCACTTCACTTCAAAATGCCATAACAATAAAAATAGAGCAAACTCTAGTGATGGATTTAGATTGCTCTTCATTGTTTGCTTGCATTGTAATTAATTGCAATATAACCTTTTCAGGGAGATTTAGAGCCTGTTAAACAAGACAAACCCTTCAGTTTCCAGATGGAAACAATGCAGGAAAGGTGAGTTTTCAGTGACATTGCCGAGCTGAGCTGGTGTACTTCTGACCTCATGGACATGGGTGTTTCTCTCTCATCAACAGAGTGTGCCCTGTGAGAGCCGAGCAATGTGATGATGAATGGGACAGCCAGAGCCTACTCTCAACTGCCCTTGTGTAAATCTGTAGCAGTGACATTTCATCTGACATAACTAAGAGCAACATCTGCTTTTAAATGAATGGGGAAGTCTTAAAAGTACTCGAAATTTGGCACCTTCCTGACTACCCACACCTTGTACACTTCAAGTGCTGCACTGGCAGTCAATTCATAGAATGGTTTGGGGTTTAATGCTCATCCAGCTCCAACCCCTGCCACGGGCAGGGACACCTTCCACTAGAGCAGCTTGCTCCAAGCCCCTGTGTCCAACCTGGCCTTGAACACTGCCAGGGATGGGGCAGCCACAGCTTCTCTGGGCACCCTGTGCCAGTGCCTCAGCACCCTCACAGGGAAGAGCTTCTGCCTAAGAGCTCATCTCAGTCTCCCCTCTTAACTCGTTCAAATCATTCTTGTACAGTTCCTCCTTCTTGTTTAGAGATCAGGATGAAAATGTACTGAGTGCTACTGAGCATCCTTTCAGGATCACAAATGTGTGCATGTGCATCAGCTGCACACCCCTGACCACAACCAGTATCTACTTAGTAGTTACTCCTGCAGCTGCAGATTTTTAGGTATTTTCATTCACAACAGTTTTTCATGTAGTGGGTTCCTTTAAACAGAAAAAAAAAAGGATAGATTTTAATTAACTGTGGTTAAAGAGGACCCACTTTAAAGCAAGTAGGTCAGCACCTGCTTTGAATGAAATCAGTACAGCAATGCTTGTGCTAAGAGCTACATACGCTTTCAACTTACACTTTCTACCCTCAATAGGCACAACCCTAAGCAGTTAACTTCAAAATGCATGAAGCAAAATGAAAAGAACTTAAAAATGACAAATAGAAGGGCTGAGCTGCGTCTCCGGAATGGGAGCCTCCTGCTGCCACAATCAGCTCACACTATCATTCCCTCTTTATGAAAGGTGGATAATCTCACACCATCAAACTTATTGCTCTGGCAGGCCAGTTCCTGGCATTTACCCTGATCATAAGTGGGAGAAGTTATTTTAACAGATAAAATTTATCCATTCAAAGATAAATTTTACTGATTTCCTGTTAGTGGTGCAATATAAACACAACCATTAAAAAACTGCCGTACACAAATTTGCCAGTAACACAGTGTAGGATGAGACTAAATGGCTGAGGAGAGGGGGAAGGAGTCGTCAGTGCATCTGATGGAAAGTGCTCTGGTGATTAATTTTCAGACACTCTGTAAATACTCTTCATCCCAATTTAATATCGGCATCAGCACAATGCCAGAGAAGTGCCAAAAGTCAATCTCCATCCCCTTCACTCAAGCCTGTAAGCGGATACAGAAAAATGAAAGCAACAAAAGAAAATCTCCTTTCATCAGGCACCTCCTGAGCTCAACAAAGCGATATCTGTATTGTGATTCAATTACTCTCACATACAGGGGCTGGAGAGAAGCCTTCCCCAGGATACAGCATCATGTCATGCCTTCCTCTCTCTTAAACACATGTTCCCATCTCCTCTACACAGCGGCTGACAGGACAGAGCATCTCTCAAATTGAGACACTCAAGAAAGAGGGGAGAAATGTTCAGTGTTCTCAAGCTGAACATATAATGGGCAAGGTCAGAGCAATCCCAGGCACAGCTACAGGTTGCGCAGAGAAGAGATTCAGAGCAGCCCAAGGAGAAGGACTTGGGGGTGTTGGTCGATGAGAAAATGAACATGAGCCGGCTTCAGTGTGCTCTTGCAGCCCAGAAACCAACCGTGTCCTGGGCTGCATCCAAAGGAGCGTGACCAGCAGGGCGAAGGAGGTGATCCTGCCCCTCTGCTCTGCTCTTGTGAGACCTCACCTGGAGCATTGTGTGCAGTTCTGGTGTCCTCAACATAAAGAGGACATGGAACTGTTGGAACAAGTCCAGAGGAGGCCACGAGGATGCTCAGGGACTGGAGCACCTCCTGTATGAAGACAGGCTGAGGAAGTTGGGGCTGTTCAGCCTGGAGAAGAGAAGCTGCGTGGAGACCTCAGAGCAGCTTCCAGTGTCTGAAGGGGGCCTATAGGGATGCTGGGGAGGGACTCTTCATTAGGGACTGTAGTGACAGGACAAGGGGTAATGGGTTAACACTGAAACAGGGGAAGTTTAGATTGGATCTAAGGAGGAAATTCTTTCCTGTGAGGGTGGTGAGGCACTGGAATGGGTTGCCCAGGGAGGTTGTGAATGCTCCATCCCTGGCAGTGTTCAAGACCAGGTTGGACAGAGCCTTGGGTGAGATGGTTTAGTGTGAGGTGTCCCTGCCCATGGCAGGGGGGTTGGAACTGGATGATCTTAAGGTCCTTTCCAACCCTAACTATTCTATGATTCTAAGGATTAAAAAGTCACTGCACTGGCTTAAGCATGACCAGAAAGCCAAAAACTGAACTTAGCAAGACAGGAAGAACTCCCTAAAAAAATTTCCAACTGACGGTTTCTTTTTCCTTTGAGAATAATATTTTGCAAAAATGAAACTTGCCATACAAATATCTTCCTACAAGAGCCTTGCTTCCCAAACAGGTGTAAGAGGGGTTGGGTAAACTCAAAATGATCCGTTTTAACCTTTCTAGCTCAGAATACGAAAACATCAGTGTTCTACATCATGGAGCTGAACCATGGAGCTGAACCACAAACTGGTGTGGGTTGGAAGGGACATTAATGCTCATCCAGTTCCATGCAGGGATATCTTCATCCTTGCTCCAAGACCCATCCTAGCCTCTACCAGCCTCTATATACTCCACCAGGTTCGAAATTAAGCATCTGGATTACATTGCAATGAAATGTCTCAACTGGCCACTTCTGGGGGATTCTGTAAGAAATTCTCCATAAAGAAAAACCAGAAACCCCCATATCTCTAGAACCGAAATCCCACAGTTTGACCAGCTCTAGTTTCCAAGCAACCAAATCTTTCCTTAAAGTAGGATGCTCAGAGTAGGCTGGGGCTTGAATGCGACTTCCCCAGAGCAATGCAGTACTTAGCTGTACTGTGAGGAGTACCCACACATCTCTGGAGGATAAAGAGGTGTATGGGGACAAGAAGGTGTCTCAAGCAGCCACAGACACAGTCTGGAAAACTCCATCACTGAAAATACAGATGGAATTGAAGGAAGAATATAGAAATCTCCCCCAAACCAAGCTACTCACTGAACAGTGAGGCCTGTTCATTTATTCCCTTTCATAATTCAGTCTTACCACTTGGCAGCTGCATGACATGCAGGCAGCTGGTACCAGTCACCCACATCCCCAGTCAGACACGATCCAGGACAAGAAAATATCGCAGAGGGAGGGGGAAAGGCACACGTCACAAGTGTTTTTAGAATAAAGACGGTAAGGGAAGTAACAATATTTAAAAGCCCTGTATTAAGGTTGTCTGCATTCTAACACAGAACATCATTGCTTTGTACAGCACCCCCAGGGGAGAACTGCTTTTATAAAGGCTTTTAAACAATATTTATAGGTCCAGTAACAATAATATTGGAAAGCCTTTGAAAAGCAGCCTCACAGCTCTTGGCCAGTCCCCTTCATTACTTCCCATTGAGCGTGGCAAAATGACAGTATGTGGCTGTACTTCTGTATGGTCTCCCACAAAAACTAGCTCAAAAGAAGCAGGAAAATCAAGCACTTCAAAGTTAAGAAATGCCCCAAAGAGGCTGCCCTTACAACCTGAATTTTACCCATTTCTGTGACTGCAGTGTGACCCAGTCTTACAGTATAGTATTATCAATTTGGTCTGGGCTCTCTCTGAGGCATGAGTAATCTGAAAATCAGGGGGAACATGTAAGAAAGCCTACTAAGAATGCAGCAGAGCTGCTCAGTGCACAGTTAGGAATTCTTTATCATAAACATGGAAAGAGGAACAATTTCATTTCAGAATTACTCGCTGCCAAATTTCCACATGCTGCACCAGGTACTTGAAGGGCCAGAAAGATGAGACCTTAGAGCAGCTCCAGTGCCTAAAGGGGCTGCAGGAAAGCTGGAGAGGGGCTTGGGACAAGGGCCTGTAGGGACAGGCCAAGGGGAATGGCTTTAACCTGCCCGAGGGGAGACTGAGCTGAGCTCTTAGGCAGAAGCTCTTCCCTGGGAGGGTGCTGAGGCGCTGGCACAGGGTGCCCAGAGAAGCTGTGGCTGCCCCATCCCTGGCAGTGTTCAAGGCCAGGTTGGACACAGGGGCTTGGAGCAAGCTGCTCTAGTGGAAGGGGTCCCTGCCTGTGGCAGGGGTTGGAGCTGGAGGAGCTTTGAGGTCCCTTCCAAACCAAACCATTCTGGGATTCATTCTATGTTCAAAACTACTCTAGCAACGTCTAAGAACCATCAGATTTTTCATTCACCCTCAGAAGCTGCTCTGATAATCCTTAAAACTTGAAACTTTACAGAAAAATACAAATCGAGAACAGCAACAGAAAGAATTAGCTAGAAAGAAGCCAAAAGCAAAAATTAAAAGAATATATCAGTCTAATGCTTCATCCAGGCAACTTACAGCAACTGAAAGTGTGTGGATATCCTGGAAATCATTCAGCCTGCTTCATTATGCATATTGGTGCTGTTCCGTCTATAAACCAGAGAGGAACAGATGCCCCATTAGAAATTCAGCCCCAGACACGTAAACACCAGTTTCAGTGCCACAGTCAAGTCATTTGCTTTTGCATTTAACTTTGCATTAAACTTGCATGAGGAAAAGGATAAAACGAGAACCAAGAAAACAATCTCATCGATTTGTCCCCTAAAGGTGGTTTAATGGGATAAATGACTGAGATCCTGCTTCTCCAAGTAGCAACTCCATTTAGATAGAAAAGCCCGATTTTGAGGTATTCTTGGCTATAAATGCCTGAAGAACATGGTCTAAGACAATACTGCCTTCCAAATACCCATGTTTTATCCCTCTTACGCTGTCCAGCTAACACAGGAGAACTTCACTGATTTCCACTTCAAAGCTCTGGATAAAGGTGAACTTAAGGCCTCTCCTATTTAGACACAATCCGTCCTCTGGATACCATGAAGTCATTTGTCTTTCAGAATACTTTGGTTGTTTTTAACATCTAACCTTGACTTACAGCCTTTAAAAATGACAAGAGAGCCAGACCATGAGCATGACAGCAATTCTTTCCCGATGACCCTGTGCCCTTCCCAAGGAGGTAACAGGGGCAGCTCTGTTCACACATGAGCCGTTAGAATGCAAAGTCTTCCAGTGCACTTACAAAATGCAAGAAAGTCCCTTATGGATTAAGTTAGAAACACAGATGGGCATCACTTGAGAGCATCATAAATTGCTTTAGATTTGTAACCATGGCAGAGTCTCGTTCTTCTATAACAGAGTACTTATTCCATAACTGCATTATTAATAATTGTGAAATTCTCTTTTTTCCTCACTTCATGGTAAATCTTACTCACAACTGGCAAATGATTCCTCCCCCTTTCTTCCTGCACTGTAGTACAGCAAGAAATAAAAGGAGACTCCTGCCCTAAGGACTCTGTGCCATGGATCGAACACTCCCAGAGGCAGCCGTTCATGGCTGGTCCTCACAACTCCAACAGGCTGATGAGACAAGTTTCACCTCAAACCATGTTTCAGGATAAACCTGGACATAACTGGCAAGCAGCTTGGAGAAAAAGGATGCTCCTGACTAACTTCCAGCAGCTAAGCCTGAATGACCTGCCAAGAACTCACCTGCATACAGCAAAGGGGTGTTAGTGTCTCTAAATATCAATAAAACATTCCGGGTACCGGAGATCACCACTCGTGTTGCCTTAAACCAGGTGAGGATCTGACTTCCACCTCTACAGCTTGTGCTATTTCTATTCTTCCTTCTTGAGTCTCACCACTATCAGCAGCATCCCACTCCTTATCTCCATCCTGAATCCTGATCTACAAAACCAGCTTCATGATAACTGCCTTCTGGAGCCAAGTGTTCGTACTTACTAATGCACTACAACAACTACGAGGTCGAATATGGCTTTAGAAAGTATCAAACCCATTTTGCATTACTTCACTGCTGGTGCAGGAAGGCAACTGTACCAAAGACAGCCAATCCTATTACAGGAACGGAACATTATTTCCTACAAGCATCAATAAGATGAATGTCCTATTTTAGGAATTGTGACTATCCAAAAGGAGACAGAAAACTGCATATAATGTAATATAATGCATTTCAAAAACCAGTCTGATCTGTCGGATTTCCTAGTAAATCTAATCCAAGCAATTGGAAAGCCATTCTCAAAATGGATGTGTCACACTTCATTTCTGCTACCAACATCCAAAAACCTGGGGGAAACATGAGGAACTGGAGCAGAGCATCACAATCTCAGTTGACCATGGAAGCGAGAAATACAGAATGAAGCACTACCAAGCATCATGCCGTATACAAGAGATATTTGATTTCTGTGCCATTTAATCCCAAAGGTGAAAAGTCAGATGTCACTATAAAGATCACCCAGGAGGAGGATCCAGCCTGGGGATGAGCACCGAGCTCATCCCTTAAAATCACAAACTCCTGTCTTCCTTTACCAATAAGTTCACTTGCAATTTCTGTATGAGCATGGAAATGAATTACATCACCCACGGAGAACAGAATCTAATCTGAAAACAATCAATACCTCAGCTCAGCAGAAACAGTTCCATTTCTTTAGATGAACAGCTCTCCCTGTCACACCAAAAAAATAAAACTAGGCTTAAAATGCTGACTAGTGTCTAAAATTTCAAATAGAAGCTAATTAAAGACATGAGCAGGTGAAACCAAACTTCCTGTCAATGTGCATGCTCCATTCCTCACCGAATTCAGACTTAGAAAAAGAAGTAATTCCATGATGTTCATCAGTAGCAAAGCCTGCTTTCCTCTGGATAGGGCCTCTCTCTTCAACTTCCTTCTGCTCAACCGAAGCTTTTTCTGCAGGAGGGGTATTAACAAAGCCTGTTTGCTTTGGGGTTCTGTCCTCGGTGAGTTCCCTGCACAGCCTGCCCCTGCAGTGGGACACCAGTGAGGCCACTTGGAAGTTTTCTTCTTCTGTCCACAGATACATAAACACATTGGGAAACTCTTCCATATCAAACATGACTGAAATCAGCCAACAGGACCGAAAGTTCACAGAGCAGAACAGAAGGAAGTAAATACAGCTACATGCATGAAGCACAACTTGATGTCAGTGCAGCAGTCAAGTTTGCTGCTCGGGAGCCACACCATGCCTGGCTGTGCAGTGCCCAGAGAGAGCTGAGTCCCAGGAGCCTGCTCTGGGTCTCCAGGCTCTTTTAACCAGTGCCTTACTTCAAGGTACTGAGAAGTCTGGAAGAGTCTGCAAAACCAGAACCCGTAAGCAAACACCACAAGAGCCAGTGCCACGGCTGGAGGTACGTTTCAGAAGCCTTCAAACTGGATGCTCCCGACATTATCTTTCTAAAACTCAGTTATGAACTTGCCAGGTTTGCACTGGAAAACAAGAATCATGGTAAGTGACCTAAATATATAGATTTCATATGAACCATAGCAGCGGGAGCTCATTTCAAGCAAACATCAGCATGTGCTGCACATACTTTGGGAGGGCTGGAAGCCAGACTACCCAGCCCCAGCCAGTCTTATTCACTACTGGTAGAAGCCTAAGTTCCATGAGAGGGAATCCTGGCTGGCATCTCTGTGTATGTCACCAGAGGAACGCAGCAAGACACCAAATTTAAAACCATTAAGGCAAATAATGATACATCTTGTTGTACTGACTTACAAACATCAAAGCTGAAGTGACCATAAGCACCTGTAGCACCAAAGCGGTCCCAAGTGTCCGAGCGTGATACTACATCAATTTTCACAGAAGCTGAATTGCTCAAGCACCTGGCAACATCCATCAGCTTCTGAAGTCATAGAAGGCAGGTTAAGAAAACAAGAAAGAATGCAAAATGAATGACAGATGCATAATTCTGGGCTGTATTTCGTACTTATATCCACAACGCTGTAAATCAGCTGACTCTGGCTGCCTTTCTTTCCAACAGGAAAGCCCTCCAGAGCACACGTCTCCCTCAGCAGTACATGTTCCATGTTTTCAGCTGCCTTCCCAGATTAGCACTGTGGTGACCAAAAGGAGCGAAGGTTTCCTGCCATGCAGGAGATGCTGTCTTTCAGGGCAGCTAAAGCATACGACCCCCAGGTGGGTGAATGCAGTGACACATGTAAGGGCAGGGGAAACAGCCAACAGCACACCAAAAAACAGAGGCTATAAAACCCAGAGTTTAAATCTACTTTAGATTGAAATGAAGTTTCTCTCATCGTCTTTGCTTGCCACGGAATGTAATTGAAAATGGGAACCTTCCCATTCATGGGTTTGCACAGCTGGTTTTACCCACTGGATGCATTTCTGGAACAACTAAGATGAAGGTGCTTTCATTTAGACTGATCTTTTCCAAGCAGCAGGTCAGTATAAGATGGACAATCCTGTACACAAAACAACACTGCCACTAAAGCTTAAAGCATCACTGAAAGTCCCACATGCCATTGCTAGGAAGCAATGAATGATGAGTTAACACAAGTCATCTGTATATGCAGCTGATCAATACTGCCATGAGCTGTCAAGAAACTAATCTGCCCACAAGTCCCTAGCAAAGAGAAAAGGCCATTGTCTAAGCCATGGAATCACCCCCATTCACCCCAATCTGTGAGTGTCCTTCACTTAAAGATCAGAAAACAGGGACTTTGTATCAGTGATATTTCCAGCAATTGCTATAATTCGGTTCTGCCAGGCAGATCTGTATGCTGGTGGATAAACCAAGGTCATTTCTGCAGTTCACTGCCTTGCCCTGGCCTGGCTCCTTCTCTTGCAGATACTTGGCAACACATATCTTCAAGGGATTTACCATCCGGTTATTTTTAAGGCAAACAAGTCATTCCAGACCCTGCCTCAATCCTGCAAACAGCTCTCGAGAATGAAGCCTCTCAACTTCGCCTCTTTTTCTGGGCAGAAAACGTTATTTTCGCTTGAGACAGGGCAATTTAATTCTTAATCACCCAACCTGCACGTAAACCCGTCTTTCGGTACAAGTAAATGTGGGTTTTATAGCTAGAGGTTAAAGCCCAGTTTGAAAATACGTCCCTTGGTGTCTATTCAGTAGCTACCAAGCTGCTAAAAAGCCGGGAACAGTGCACATCCCCACTTAAATAATGCCAGGGGCTCCCTCTGGGTATCCAGCGAGGTGCATCAACCTGCCGCGGGTGCCAGCAAGCACCCAACATCTGCATGCCACGGTCAGCACGCGCCCTGCAGCCCAGCCAGGCTGCATTCCCTGAGCAACGGCAGGGATCCCGGCTGACGTGAGAGGAATACTTACGGGCACTGCATAGAGGAGGCTTACAACAGCTTTAGTTTCACATAGGAAAGCAATTTTAGAGTGTAAATGCAATTGTACTCTATAACATTCTCATTATATTGTGGCATCGCTCCTAAAAGGAATTAAAGGAAGGATTTTCCTGTTAGTTCATTGGCACAGCATTTGCTGACAAAGGATGCTTGCTGCAATACGCAGTCAATACCCCCCCAAGACATTCAGTGACATTTTAACCACAGACTTCAGGTATACCAGAAAAACATATTTGGATGCACTGCTTTGAGAACTGTAAGAAAGCTGAAGATGTGGCTAATAACACAACGTGATGGTTAAATAGGATCGCCTTTTAATAAATAGTAATGACATGTAATTTCTGTATTTCATTCAAAGATCTATTTTTCAGAACAGCCAACTTCAAGAGTTCAAAACCCACACAGATAACACTGACTTCATCCTGTGCATGAAGGCAACATAGAAAAGAAATGGAGATGAGTGATTTTTCTATAAGTCCTTGCAACACAACTGTATACAAGCCAAAGCTATAAAGGGATTTAAAAAAGCATTCAAATGCATGTGAGGGGAGAAAAGCCAACCAAGGCCAAGTAATAATACACAGACATGATGCCTGGCTCAGGAAATCCTTAAGGGTCTTAATGTTATTAGGGTATAGGGATGTATACCCAGGAAACATGATCTTATGTGGTATTACTATGAATATTATATGTTTATAATAGGAGAGACTTAAATGCCAGCATACCCGCCTCAGGCTCTACTTTCCCCTGCCAGTAAGAGCCTACTGGCAAACTACCTGCCAGTCATCCCAGGAAAGACACGCTGCATCAAACCTTTTCAGAGACATTATAGGACAGGGAAGGGTCAGACTGTAAGAAGCCATGGTAGGAAATCCTTCACTTACACTGTTTGAACAAGCTGTTTGTACCCTCTTTGCTCACTGTGTTGTGAACCACTCTGGCTTTTGGAGACTGGGACTATTCATCTCGCTGCATGTTCCTTCCATGGGTTGTTGCCACCCACGGCTTCTCTCTGGCTTGGCTATAGACATGCCCTGCTGTGAGCAGCAGCAGTCCCAGCCCAGGAACGGCACAGACATATTTCCCCTCATTTGATGCCTTGCCTTCAGCTGTGATTTCTCTACTCATATTTTCCCAGCAGTGAGCTTAGCTGCAGTCCATTATCTTGTTTATGGATGTATGTGAGCCCTACTGAAACCAACACGATTTTGTGGAGGGTACCAAGGTCTGCTCAGGTGGGGAGTGAAGACACACACTGCAGGGTGTCACCAGTGCTGAACACCAGGAGTTCCTAGGAGGAATCGCCTTTAGCTGATATGATTTAAGAACAAACCTTTGAAGACTTCAGTCCTCAGAGATTACAACTAAAGAAGAATAAATGAAAAACCAAACCCCACAAAACCCCCAGAGCTTGGTGCTGGACCAAGGACTGAGAAACAAAATTGAAAGGATTTGTTTAAACACGTTAGAGGAGTCTATCAAGGAGGTTCCTTCGTGGCACTGCATGCACAGGACAATCAGACTTTCATATGTTGATTCAGGAATGACCTTTGGTTTTTGATGAATAAGGAGTACATGCAAATATCTACTGACACCAGCTGCTGATCAGGGTAATATCCAAGATAAAGTACTTCCCAAACGTGCAAGACTGTAAAAAAAAAAAGACAGAAGGGCTTAGAAACAAAGCTGAAGTGCATGTGAAAGAAAAGAAAGCTGAAAATGACAGTGGGATAACTACCCACCGCACATACAAAAGTAATACAGGAGTAGTAAGGATAGGTGAGGGCCTGGAGAGCAGGGAGATGAGCTGCATCATGGAATAAATGACTTTGCTTTCTTCTGTTTCACTTTCCAGCTACTTGCAGGCAGAGGAAGACAGTGGCAGCAAATACTGGCTCTGAAAGTGTAGGGAATCATTCATGGGAAACACCAAAGAAAGAGTGAAAGGGACTCAAGTAAGGGGAAAAGTGAGGTGGAACACCACAGTGCACGAGGGACACCAGAAATGGAGGGGAAAAGCTTCCTCCAAAAATTAACTGTTAAGCACAAATCGAATAGGAAAGAAAACTGCTGCAAAAACCTGAGATGGAAGAGATCTTACCCACTAATGTTCACTCCACCTTAGAGGGAGAGAGGAGAGATGAAGAGGAAAAAATCCCTAGCCCCGACCTCTAGGAAGGGCTCTTCCTTTGGAAAATCAGAGAACTCTGAAATATGTATTGAGGAAAATTACTCAGCAGTTTTCCCAGACGATACGTAAAACCCCTCTGGTAACAGGAGCACAGAAAAGGAAAATGTTTGCTGCAAGTCCAAACGGTGATTAAAGACAAAGCACAGAAGTCAGAAAAACATGTTGTACATCTACGGACAAAGACACCATCTAAAACCACTTTCATGATGTCAGCAATAAGTGTTAGAAATGGAGGAGCCCACAGAGAGTTATGTTGGGATGACTCCTGAGGAGAAGACAACATGGGAATGAAACCTCTCGTATAAATGATGATGATGTAGAACAATGATGATATAAAAAATTAAAAGCAAGATCTAAGACACTGAAAGGAGCAGATGATGAAACAGGTTTGGGACTATAAATTAAGTTCCTCTGAAGCTCATGGAAATACACTGGGAAACTGCAGATGAAGACTTGGCAGCCTGCTAGCAGGAATTCTGCCTGCTGCTGTATTTACTGCAGGAACAAGAAAGAGCCACAGAGGAATTCTCAGCTTTTAGATTACCATCCCAGCAGCAGTAAGAGTTTGTTGGCTGTGATTTTACCTTTCAAGCTCAACTTGGAAATCCAAGAATTAATGCTACTAAACGTGCCCACTGCTCTGTTAAAAGAATCCCAAATCATTGTAGTATTAGTATTTCACTTCTTTTTTATTGGCATATCAGCACACTATATTTCTCTTTATCCTCACCTCAAGATACTCTCAGGGGCTTATTCTGTGTTAAGTAACTTAACTAAAACCTGCAGAGTGGAATCATCATAGCAAACCATAACTCACCAAATCCCACTAAAGGGAAGGAAAGGGCAAAGTTTAGCTCTCGAGTCATAACCAGACACCTTCTCCTCTTCTCTTTCCTTCTGCCCTTTCTTATGCTCCCCATCTTTCCTGCTAGGAAGCAAGAAATGCCCCTCAGCTCTGCCTTCTGGCATCACTCAAGCATTGCTCCCAAGGCAGCAGCAGCCCAGTGGCTCTCCAGCGGGTGTTCAACCTGCAGTTAAGAGGCAGCGAGCAACACGCTGCTGATGCTGCTGCTGCTGCTGCTGCTGCTGCTGTTCCGCCGCGCTTCCCACTCGGACCTGCAGGGAGGCATCCATCACTGCACAGACGGATGTGGCTTCCGCTGGAATCGCTCATGTTTCAGCTTGGTGATTTCATTTCATTAGCTTCCACTTCCACAGCACATACATCTTCTCCCACTGTACAGATGTTCATACCGACACAGGCAATATATCACCCCAGGTTCAATAGCACGGCGCTGTTCCTGCCACCAAGCCCTCCTGCGGGCTACGAAACCTCAGGAAACCACTTGTGTGTCTAGCTGAGACTTACAGCTCGGGTTTGAAAAGCATGGAGAGAATAAGCCTAAGAAATATGTGTTTAATAAAATTTGCCTTTCTTGTGCACTCTAAAAATGCGGGTAATTAGCCTGAATGGGAGTTATAAAACAACCATGGTTTGGGTGCATGAAATCATTGGACTCCCATTTTAACCCTAAATTTCATATGCTAGTGCCCAGAAAAACAGTGACTAAATTGTGTTTTCCTCTGCAGAAGCTATTTCCGAGCCCACTTGTGACTCCCCAGTGAGAAGCACTTGAATTTCTCCATGCTTTTATTCCACTGCTCCTCTCTGGTACCATGACACAAATGTGAGTCTGAAACTCAAGAGTTCCCAACCACGCAGGGACAATTCATGGGCTCCCACAACAAGGGACTTGGGTCACAGCCTACACCATTTCAGCTCCACATAGCAGTGTCCTTCTGAGGCACCAGATGCTCCTTCTCTCCTCAAAACATAACAGCAATTTAGAAGAAAAACACAGCCATACAAGCAGACAAATTCAGGCAGTCATGTTCACACTTTCAAAGAAGCCCTGTGGGTATCTGCTGGAAGCAAACCAAGGACACATTTATTCTTCCAGTTTTGCCCATTACATTGGGATTCCAACATTGTCTCCACCAGAAATGCCCATGCCCCATGACCACCACCTTCCCTCCAGGGTAAACACAGCAACATCATGAGCATCCAGCCACAGAGCAGCCTTACATTCACATGCACTACGTGAAGATGTGCTGAGATTCCAATGCTCACAGCATTGCACGCGTGCATGCATGCGACCACACACCTCCTCCACAAACTCGGTCAGACCAGAAGAGGAAAGGGATTGTAAAAGCCACTGCAACCCTGCTGCTTCAGTTCAGCAGCAGCAGCTCTCTGCTGAGGAAGACTTCTACAAGACAGCGTTCCAACAGCTTCCCACCTCCAACCACCCAAACAGGTCCCCATGAAGGCTTGCGTGGGTTCCCTTATAGTTGTTATGAACATAGCAGATGACCACAGGTCAGGAAAACATTGTTAGTTTATAGTACACAGCTCTGATTAAATCTTTGATATGAAATGACTAAAATAATCACAGAATCCCAGCCTGGTTTGTGTTGAAAGGGACCTTAAGCTCATCCAGTTCCAACCTCCTGCTACGCACAGGGACATCTTCCTCTAGAGGAGGTTGCTCCAAGCCCCATCCAACCTCCCCTTGAGCACATCCAGGGATGGGGAATCTGCCCGTGTTCTCACTGTTATGAGAAGTACATCACTTTTTAGCAGAATAAGCCACCTAGCTTCCCAATCACACAGACAGCCTGACTTCTTTTATTTTTAATTCATATCATTATCTTCTGGCCCTTTTCATCTCTGGCACAATGACAAAACAGCAATTCTTTCATATGAAGAGCTTATTTATTGAAGCAAAACACACCTGAATAGCTCAGATCAGCTCAAGAGAGGAAACACAACCTCTCGGCCAAAGCATCTGGCCGAGCGTCTGGCGCTGTGCATCACATTTTGGCTCTGACGTGGGTGACACACGACAGACATGATCCATGAGGAGCAGCTCCAGCGTGGCTGCCCGGGGCACCTCGCTGCACCCCAAGCACAGATGCTTCCCCATTTGCTCATGATGCTCATTGCACCTCAGCACAGCTCCTGCAGAGCCTCCACCATCACCTGCACTGCTCCTGGCTTTGCTAAACCCCAGAGAGCTGCTCAAGGGAGAAGAATGTGGGGTTTGATCCCTAAGGATCCCTTTGTCACCCACAGTCGAATTCCACTCTTGTTACTGGAATTGTACCACTAGTTAGGTCGGATCCGATATGAATATGTGGCGTTTGGCCACAGGCTGGTTTGGTCCCTGCTTTCCTCAGATGAAATTACTCGTGCATTGTCCACAGAGGGTTGGAGCAATTCCAAACAACCACAGTTACCAACAAATCCAGACTGCGGTGTGGGATGCCCAGGGAGGAAGGACACGCGAGACCATGAGGAGCCTCAAAGACGGCTCCTGATTAACTCTGCAGCACTGACCACCCCTCCTTACAGAGGGTAAACAGCAGCCTGAAGTCACTCGCACAAGGACCTGGATTTCAATCAAACCCCAAAGATCATTTTTTCCATCCACAGAGCTCTCATGGTGCTCCTGGGAGGAGCTGTGGGAACCGGGAAAGCTGCCTCTGAAACACTGAGCTCTGAGAAGTGAGCTGAAGAAAGCAAATTAGACTGAGAGAGCTGGGCTGGGGCAGCCTGGAGAAGAGAAGGCTCCTGAAGGGGAGACCTGAGAGCAGCTCCAGTGCCTGAAGGGGCTCCAGGAAAGCTGGAGAGGGGCTTGGGACAAGGGATGTAGGGACAGGCCAAGGGGAATGGCTTTAACCTGCCCGAGGGGAGACTGAGATGAGCTCTTAGGCAGAAGCTCTTCCCTGGGAGGGTGCTGTAGCGAGGGGGGCTTGGAGCAAGCTGCAAACCAGTCTGGGGTTCTATGACTGCTTTAAGCTGTTCTCTTCAACAATAAAGGCAAGCAACTTTGCAGAGGAAAGCTCACGTGACTGTACAGCTCCAGATGCTTTAATCCCACAGTGAGGACCCACATCTCCGAACCGTGTGTTAATTGTAATTAATTGTAATTAATAAGGAATTAATAAGGAATAATTGTTTTCCCCCTGACAATACAACGTAACCGGTATCTCCCCTCACACAGAGGTGTTACTGCTTGAAGGCAGGAAAATTACCTGTCACACTACCAGAAACTGGGCATTGGACAAGAAATAATGCTGCAAAATCCAAGCAAGAGACACATTCATGTTTTCACAGTTAAACATCTCTGTTGATATTCCACACACTGATGTATGCTTGCATATTTAAATTCATCTGCTTATATTCAATATATTTATGTATCCTTTGGATGCTTACACATTTATATGTCTATAAGTTACCTTTACGTGTATTTATAGGCTTGTCTATTATGTATTTATATTTACGTATTTAAATATAAATATTTAAAGAAATTCACATTGTAACTGAAGAAACATTGGAAAGACCAAAAAAGCATTCCTGTAACTGAATATGCCCCACGTTTGATGCTTCGCAATTAAAAGGCATTGATAACTTTATACCCATTTTCATATTAAAGATGTTATTTTCCTTAAGGTCTAGAATCCTTTCCAGTGCATCCCCTACACATAACTGCAAGTGACAGTAATGGGACTTAGATGAGCCCTTTCTAAAGAACAGAATGAACCTTTTAGCTGTAAAACCTTTGGGTTTATTCGCTGGTTTTTAGCCCCTGGTGATACCTGAAGATAACAGCTCTCACATCAAACAGGAGATCTCTATTTTACAAAATGCAGGGAAGAAAAGCCTGCTGCCACATGAGGAGCAATCTTTCACATTAAAGGTCAAATTTGAGCTGGTCTAAGTCAGGTTTGTCCTTTGGCGGAGTTACTCGGTTCACAGCAGCTGGGGATTTGGCTGCCTGGGTTGAGACCCACCATCCCATCGCCGCTTCAGCCCTACACAACGTTTTGTGGTGTATCGGTTACATTCAGGGCAAAACACATGAGGCAGCATAGCTGCATTGCAATGTATTCCTGAAAACTCCCATGGCCTTTTCCTGCCTACTTCCAAGCTATTGTCTCCTTATTTGCATTCAGAAAGATTGGGAAAATCATTGTAAGATAACCTAACCAGGGAAAGTCATTGTAAGATAACCTAACTACCTTTTAATTGTTACAGCAAGGATATTTTAGGGTGAAAAATGTGAGGCCAATTCAACATGCAATTGTGTTGTCATCTATTTCAATTGCATTAAAAATGTATGCCATGATCAACAGCCACCAGCAGAGATCTGATGGTGCAGCGTGTCCTCAGCTCCCAGGCTGGCTACTTACAGCAAGCTTTGGTGGGAGAGAGATGTACAGCACGGCCAGTCCAACCGACCGAACAAGCCAGCCCCAACACGTACAGCAGAGACTGTCATCATCCCGTGGATGCTCCAGGTTTCTAAAGGAAAGTACTGAGTATTACCTCAAGCCTGCACGGTCCATTTTCACTCACTGATGCAAAATACCGACTGAACATTAGTCACTGCCTGAGGCTATGCATGTCTGCATCACTGCTCCTGCTCAACAGCTTCATTCAGTCACTCCTCCCATACGGAATAATGGCAAGTTCATATGTACGTGCTCATCTTTGGCTTCTCCCTTCTCCTTCTATCCCAGCAACAGATCACATAGCTAAAAAGCTACAAGTACTTTTGTCCTGTTGCAAACGCACTGGCCAGTATTCTGCAACTGGTGATAAAAGCCCAAAACAGCAACTTTTATTTCTTACATTCCAACAGGCAGTCAAAAAAAAAAAAAAAAAAAAAAAATCAGTCTCAATGTTAAATATTAATGATTCATTTTGTTTCCATTACAGACAGCTACGAGGCAGCAGTTCAAGCCCGTTTAAGAGCCCTCCGTAACTTCACACACACAGAGGCTGTGGATGTGCATGTGTATCTGTCACAAGCGATTCTGCTCCAGCCTACTGACATTCTCCTTCTGTATATCACAAGGCACCAACTAGAATTTTTGGGTCAGATCCAAAAAAAGAATTCCTTCGCTCTCCAGATGCACATGGCGCTGATGTTATTTAACGTTCACAGCTGAAGCAATAATTAAACACTGGCTGGATCTGCAAAGGGTGTTTCTGGTACTGGAAGCGAACAGGGCATGAAACAGAGATGGAGAAGGGATGGGTGACCAGCTCGGGGCTGGCTGGGCTCAGCCAGCCTCAAGAACCAGGACTTCTTCGAAAGAGCTTGTCTCAGCTTCCCACCTCAAGCAGGTTTGCTCGAGAGCACGGTGCCTGCAGCGTGCCATGGCCGTCTGGCACCGCGGGGCTGCCAGCAGAGCATCATCCCCATGGCAGCTCCAGATCATCCCCTTCCTTGTGCCACCTCCCGTTCTCTGCGGTGTGAAGTCCCTCCTACACCACATTCTGAGATGCAGAATGCGAGTTAACTTGTGCTGCCTCATACCTGTACAGAGCCTGCTGCAGAGAGGACTGCTGCAGGACCCCTGCGGTTCGCAGTTTACCCCCATTCTGGCAGGAAAAGCAGCAGACTGCGAGCCAGGAACAAAACCAGAGGAGTCCAACCTGTGCCCAAGGAGGAAGCAGTGCTTTGGAGAAGGACTGAAAATGCAGAAGTTGCAGGTATGAACAACACCTGCTCTTCTCTTGCAGACAGCAGGGTGATGCTGAGCATGTGCTTTGTGAGCAAATGCTGAGCCAGGAGGAGGACACAGATCACTGGTAAAACCATGGTATTTAACATACATGAAAGCTACCTCACTGAGACACGACTCACTGCCCCTGAGCGACTTTTGTGCCTCCTTTCCGCCACATGGTTGTCACAGAATCCCAGCCTGGTTTGTGTTGGAAGGGACCTTAAAGCTCCTCCAGCTCCAACCCCTGCCATGGGCAGGGACACCTTCCACTGGAGCAGCTTGCTCCAAGCCCCTGTGTCCAACCTGGCCTTGAACGCTGCCAGGGATGGGGCAGCCACAGCTTCTCTGGGCACCCTGTGCCAGCGCCTCAGCACCCTCATAGCAAAGATATTTTTTCCTGATACCTGATCTATATCTCCCCTAGCTCAATTTTGTGTAATTGTTTTTTGCTTCGCTGTCATCACAGCAACATCGCTTTTAAATCGCTGTCCAATGAATAAGCCAAGTGACTTCATTAACAGAATGCTGAGGATGGCAGAATTCCTGACTATTTGAAAATCATTCAAACAACAGCATACGAGATAACAAAGTAATGTGAGTTTTAAAAGCACTGCGAAGTAGGAATTTGACCTCACAGATGAAAGATGTCACATGGATATGTCAACCTTTTATTGCTTTTGTAACACTTCCCATTCGGGCCTTCTATCAGAGGGCTGATAGAGGACAGCTCATCCCCACACCTCCGTGCCTAGCACAAAGACATCATCTAAGTATCCTGGATTTACTAGAAACAGTAGGATTCCACTTGAAACTTCATTTACATTGTCAGCCTGATTAACATTTAAGCATAGCTGAACAGCAAAACTTGAAACAAAGGATGAAATGATTAAAATAAACCAGACAAATGTCCCATGTACACTGTATTTAACCAGAACAGTTATCTGAAATCACTCCAAGGAATCTCCTCTATGTAACTCATAGGCACATTCTGAGGTCATCTTCTCTTTGGGCAAGGGAATAAATAAGTAAAACCAGTACATAATTCCTTTTTTTCCTCCAGGAACCTCTCCTCTCTTCCATCTTACAGAAACGCCAGCAATGAGCTGCATTTCCAAGCACAATGGCAATAAGAGACTGGTTTCCTCTCGCATGCAATCTGGTGAAGTTTCCTCCTCCCTTCCCTTGGTCTCAGCTGCACAGTTACAAAATGCAAAGGTAAAAAGAACACATTCCCTTTCCCTGGAGCTGCTCTGAGATCACATCCCTATCGTAGTCTTTAACTGGCAAACTTGCTGCGGTTTAAACGGTGCTCTTGCTCCCCTCAGCACTGCAAGACTCTCAGAGCACTACAGAAACATGCCACGAGAAGAACCCCTGAACACACAGTTTAACACACTCCTAATCTCCAGTCCTTCAGAGACATCGTCCACAATGAAGAGCAATGATGAGCATGGAATTCAGCGACTTCTCTATCACCACATTCCCTGCGGCAGCCCCTACCCCAGCAGCTTTTGCCTGTTTCGTGGCTCATTCTGCCACAAGAAGCCTGCTGAGAAACATCCCTATTTTGGAAGCATCCCATTTATCACCCCTGCAGCACAGCGACATCCCCAGCCTTCAGCAAACCAAGAGCAGAGGCACAGCACTGCAAGTCTTCCCATCCCAAGGCTGCATGGAGCAGCGATGTGTTATGAGCCACCAGCCCAGAGTCACCCCCAGGCCTTCCTTCTACTGCTGCTCCGAACAAGCCCGATCACACAGCAGCATTCAGGATGGCAGTCTCTGTACACAAAACCTAAGAGCCTCCTCATACACAACGATACAGCGCTCTCCACCAGTGAAGGACATCCATGTGTCCACATTTTCTGAGCCCCTGATGCAGCCACAGGGCTGGGAAGAACTTCTTCCCAATGTCTAATCTAAACCTACCCTTTTTCATCTTGAAGCCATTCCCCCTTGTCCTGTCACTACAGGACATTCATTCCCAAGTAACAGCTCTCTGCTATGGCAGGCTCCAACTGCCTGAAAGGCTTTTCTGAACAAGAGCAATTGGCGTGAGAGTGGACTCCCAAATTAAATTATTCCAGCAGACCAACCAGAGCATCAGCTTTACATCCCTTTGAGTTTCACCACACACAGCACAAAGGCAGACAGTCTTGCCCTGGTGCATCAAGAGCACCTCAGCACAGCCCTGCATCAGCTGGAAGACATTTCCACAGTCTCTGTACAGCAGTGGGGATTTCTCTTCCTTTCTTAAAATAGATTTTCTTATCTTGCAGATCTGGCAATGGCTCAGGAGATGAAAGCCATAAACAGCTGAGGAAGCCTGAATTTCCCCACAGTACAAGGCCAGTGTGTAAAATCAGCCCCAAAAGCCATTTCATTACAGAGTCGTTCACATTCAGAAAAATGACATTTTACAGTATTAATTTCCTGACAAATTGCCAACCAGAAATATTAAGAATCAAATGATAGCTCAATAGCTGCTGCCCCTTCCCTTACTGCTGAGTGGTGATGAATTGCTCTCCTTGTAAGTAAGCAAACACAATGACATGGCCTGTCTAAATCTGTAAATAACGTTACATCTTTTTCTGCGTTGCCAGGAAATAGCATCCCCTTTTGCTGCTCTTGTGTATATCCTGCAAATAACCTGGGACAAATCATCCCAAGAAAAGTAGCCTTCTGCTGGGAGATGAAGCCTCAGCGAGGAGCAGCGGCCAGGCAGGAGGTGAGCAGACAAAGCCAGGCTGGGGCTGTTTCCAGCACTGACAAAGCAGCTCTGGCTGGGATCACACCCTAGGTGAGCCCAGCTTTCCATGTTCTGCAGGAATTAGAACGCTTTCAAATAGGAGTCAGAAGTGCCCAGGCCAAATGGCCGTCCTGCTGCTCACAGCCAATACTTTGGGAAGAAACCTAGGAGTAAAACACTGACCATGTACTGAGCCGTGAATATGTTGATGCATCTGTAGCGTTCCAGCATTGGCTTCATGAGTATTAACAGGATCTGCTGGGGTTTATTGCAGCAAGAACCACCAGGACAGCCCGGGCCAAGCTTCTCTGCACATTTCTCCTTCATACTGGGCCTTCTTTTCTAGAGACAGATGAGCTCTTAGGCAGAAGCTCTTCCCTGTGAGGGTGCTGAGGCGCTGGCACAGGGTGCCCAGAGAAGCTGTGGCTGCCCCATCCCTGGCAGTGCTCAAGGCCAGGTTGGACACAGAGGCTTGGAGCAAGCTGCTCCAGTGGAAGGGGTCCCTGCCCATGGCAGGGGTTGGGGCTGGAGGAGCTTTAAGGTCCCTTCCAACCCAAACCAGGCTGGGGTTCTGTGATATCTGGAGCCTTTACTTGTGTTCTAAGACCACCGATGATTTGGTCACAGGTGTAATTACAAGAACCTCTTGCGTGACATACTGCACGTCCTCAGCAAGGAGGATCAGAATGGACCAGGCAGCTGCTGTACCAAGTGATTAATAGAGAAAATGGGATAATCTGAGCAGTTACAGGCCTGTCAGTTTGACACTGATCCTGCACAATGTAATGGAATAAGCAATGCACAGCACTATTTACGAAGAATTACAGCAGCTTAATAAAACTAATGCCAGCACACGTGTGTACCAAAAAATGCAGTGTCAAACCAGCCTAGCAAATTTCTTCTGATGGGATTACTGGTAGGGGGGACAACAGGACCAGTGGTAAAGCAACATAATTCAGCAGGCACTGGATTTACTACTGCACAGCCTTTGAGAACTCAGGATGTTATAATGGGTGTATTACACTAAATTGACTGGAAACTCATAAAAGAAAAGTTTAGAAAAGAAGCCTGGGGAACCTCTGCAGGAGGAGCGTGGTTCTAATCCAGGTCCCAGTTTGGGGCCCTTTGTTACTTTACCTCTCATCCAAAGACTTAAGAAGACGTGAAATCATTTCTGTGCAAGTGAATCAAAACCAGCTGAGCTGAAAACAACCGAAGGAGCAGGCAGCAGCCCTTGGCTGAACAGGAGGGAGCAAGCAAACAACAACATGGCCAAACAGAGGGCAAAAAAAGTACCAGTATCCAACTGCTCAGTACAGCCAAGCAACATGGGGGAATGAGCTAATGTGGTCAAACACAGCAGAGAAACTCAAAGGGACGAGAGCCCCAGCTCCTGTCTGGCCTCTGCTCTGCAGTATGGCTCTGGGAGAGCAGGAAGCAGGATTTGTTTGGAGTATTAGAACCTCTGGAATACGAAATGAGAGTAAAACCATCAGCCTGTTCTGCCTGTGCCCCCTGCAGCTGGTCCATCTTCCACAGGAAGAAGCTGTTCCCATGAACCAGGCAGCACAGGGTATATTCATGAGACCCACACTCCAAAGCACCGGCCATGACAGCATCGCTCTTCTGAACTGGGATAAGATCCAAACACCCGTTTGCCACAGCTCAGTTCCTGCAGAAGCTGATTTCTCCCTAATAAAGCTGCAAGAGATTAAACCTCGAATGTGAAATGTTAGCAGAAAAAGCAACGTTCAAAGCGCAGGGACTACAGGAAAGCTGCCCAAGTCACACTGATGCTGGAGAAGTCAATTAAAAGCAGTGACAAATGCTCAGATGTGCTCAGCAGGGCTATAGGGTTTTGGTTAATTTTGACTACACGGAGGATAAGATGCATCCACTTGGCTTGAGAGGAGAGTGAATAAGGAAATTCAAAGAAGCTGCAGTATCACCACGGGCTGATTATCACAGCCTTCCCCTGAAGAAGAGTTTCCCTTTCACTGTGCTTTTTGCCCAGCAGGATGAAGGACAGAGCTATTGATGCCTTCCCTCTGTAATTCTATTTAAGTCCATGTATTTTCCTTTCACAGAGCCAGAGGAGATGCTGACACATTGCCAAGCGTTTTCTTAGAGATTCATCAGCTAAAATAAATCCTACATATGTGAATAGGAAGTTTAATTAATCCACACTCCTCTGATTAACAAATGAAACAAATTAAACACCTAACCCCTAAGACTTCATAACACGCTTTTTATAGTGATTTCACTTCTCCTACAAGATTCCTTTGACCCAAACTGGGAAGTGCTTTTTTAAAACCAGTGAGACTGGAAGCAAGACTGTAAGTTATCAAAATGAACAAAGCCTTTCAGGGACGCTCACAGTGGCCGAGGATTCCTTCTGAAGTTCTTTAAATGCTTACATAGCAAATGTTTAGGGTCATAAGAAGTCCATCAGCTGCAGGTATTGTTACCGCAACGGTGAGCTGTGTTAGGCCACAAGCTGGCATTTCAACTGTGCTTAAATATTACCCTGTTCGTTCTGGATCCTTCCTCCTCCCACTCTCGGGATTGCTGAGCTGCAGTAGAAGGCACAACCATCATTTCAGGGGGAAAGGTCTCAGGATATGTAAAATGACTGGCCTTAGGTTTAATCTTACCGTTACAGCCTCATCCACTTACAGGGATGAATAAAACTGTCATTCAGTTGTCAAGCACAAAGAAACACACGTCCAACGTACAATAAACAAAGGTCAGCCTGACCAGACTGGAAAGGCTCCAGCTGGTGGAAAGAACCCAGACTGATCTGCAGGCAAGTGCCTGCTGATGCCAACGTGCTTTAAAACAACAGCCCCCAAACCCAACCGCTGAAGCGCATGGGCTCAGGCTCCTCAGATATTCACTCACTGCACCCCCAGTTTGGAAATAAGCTCTGCCTTATGCAAGAGCTTAAGACAGGCTTTTGAAGAGCGTGT
Source organism: Pezoporus flaviventris (assembly GCF_033815535.1). Taxonomy (NCBI): domain Eukaryota; kingdom Metazoa; phylum Chordata; class Aves; order Psittaciformes; family Psittacidae; genus Pezoporus; species Pezoporus flaviventris. The sequence goes on along the minus strand of NW_026892607.1, from coordinate 2,480,647 downwards.
CTTCATGCTGCTCCAGCACCCGCTCTGACAGACAGGCAGCAGTGCCAGCCCAAGAGGAGTTACATAAACGAGCCTGTATCGGGATGAAGAGGAGCAGAACGCGGGTCTGAATCGCTAATCAAGAGACGAGCACAGCGCTAGGAACAGGGAAAAGACTTAACTCTCATCTCCTCGAACTCATTGGCAGCACTTCAAGGGTTTCCCACAGCTGCCGGCTCCTCGTGGCTCACGGCGCTTCCCCGTTGAGGAAGGTGGAGATAAAAGGTCAGGGAAATGGATACGACTGAGCAGCAGCGTGGGCAAGACGACAACTGTCACTCCGTGGCTGCATTCCACGAGAGCTGACAGCCCATGCCAGCTTTGCCTTATCTGCCTTCCCTCCGAGGCGCAGCGGGAGCAGGCGCTGCCTGCCCGCAGCGTGGTCCTGCATCACAAGCACCAACCAACCCCACAGTGCTCCACACGGAAAGCATGAACCTCCTCAAGCCACGCAGGTGGAGTCAGGCTCTCCTCTTGCCTTCTGTTTTAATGCCACTGTAACCTACAGTGAAATAGCAAGGTGAGGCCCCTCGCTTCCTTAAACACCATTAACCATAGAATCATAGGTTAGGGTCGGAAAGGACCTTAAGATCATCTAGTTCCAACCCCCCTGCCACGTCTAAACGAATGTTATTTACGTTCTCAGTGTTTCTGAAGAAAGATGAATTCTCATTCTCATAGTAAAATGAACCACCCAGCAGAGAGTAAACACAGACTCATAGAAACCTGTGCCAGTGCCTCGCCACCTTCACAGGGAAGCAAAAAGCCTATGGAACAAGTGGGGGTTTTGTGCCTTTTGAAAGGGGAAAATCTAACAGAAATAAGTAAAACACCCCACTGAAAGCAGTTAACATTTCCCAGCCAAACAAAACATCAGTTACTGTTAGTGCTGTTTACTCTGATTCATAGAGGGTATGAGTTATGGAATTAGCAGTAATAGTCCTATAATACCCTGAAATGACGACGTTGCCTTACCTACCTGAAGAGCAGAAGAGGTGCTTGGTAAATCTGCCATTATGGACTAATGTCTAGAAAGGTGTGTAAAAGTTAAAGTACCTTAACTTTAGGCAGTAGATATTCATGTAAGATAGTAATAATCTCATCATTTTAGTGTATGGCATCCTAGAAGCTGAAAATTAGACGCATCCACACAGAAATACTTGGGTTAGGCACTATCCATAAGCAACGGGACTAAGCTGTGATATCTGTCCTTGATTTGAGTGGTCTCTGCCTACAAAACCATGCCTGGCAATAGGTGTCTACTCGCCTGTGTGCCTTTAACATGCTGTGTCCTGCAGTCATCGCCCTTAAGAGTGACAAATGTTGGTCCTCTGTGTGACAGCAAACGTTTAGGGCTCGGTGGCCATGAGCCTGTGTGCATAAGGTGACCTGTCTCCTCCTTTTGATTTCCCTCTTAATACTAATTATGAGCCAGATTGCTCACTCTTGGAGCCAGGCCCCTCTCCAGGCACAGTAACAGCTCAGGCCCAACCAAGGCTCACGCTGCTCTAATTTGCAGCTTCATTTCACCTGGGACGGTGCCTGGAGCAGTGGAGACCTACGGGTGCGATAATAACTAACTTAGGAAAATGATTAAATCACAGTGGCATCTCTAGGCCATGAAAGCAAGCATTATGATGTGATCACTCATCTTTCCCGTTTGCCAGGCCTTGATAAATGGTTTTAGTGGTAGCAGATGACTTTCCACACTGGGAACAGCAGGCAGGCCATAAAGCCCAGGCATCCCATGGCCTGCTGAAGACAAGCACTCAGTCTGCAAGCTGCCAGTGCTATGGATCCAGTACAAATATTCCAGGTTTTTACACGACTGGCTTTTTGTGATGCTTCTTCCAGTTGCTTCTCTTTGACAGATGCAGCATCCTAGAAGGAAAATGGTGGGAATGATGGCAGCGGAGGACATACACTGGTGTCCAAGTGTTCAAGGGCAGTTGAAGGTTTTTCTTTTCACTGCAGTTTACATCCCCTCGCACAGAGGTTATCAAGTCTTTGTGGCTGCACATTGTACATAGCAGGATCAGTAACCTGCAGTCGCCCAAATTTCAGGTAATTATACATTTTTATCCATAAACACTTTATTGCTCATGTGGAGATGTTATTTATTTGTAGATGGTCTTCAGACACTTTGCCTTACAGATAATAACCCTTGAAAAGCTTAAAGAGGAATTTTCATTTTGCCTTTTTCCATTTGGACAAACACAGATTTAAAAATTATCCTCATCAGAGATACCATCACTAGTGCCTGTCAGGCTCTTCTGGACTCCTCCATCGTGCTCCCTGGGAGGGTGCTGAGGCGCTGGCACAGGGTGCCCAGAGAAGCTGTGGCTGCCCCATCCCTGGCAGTGTTCAAGGCCAGGTTGGACACAGGGGCTTGGAGCAAGCTGCTCTAGTGGAAGGGGTCCCTGCCTGTGGCAGGGGTTGGAGCTGGATGGGCTTTGAGGTCCCTTCCAACACAAACCAGGCTGGGATTCCACGACTTTGGCATTTCAGACTCAGTTTAAGGTTGAGCACAGCTAAAGCAAGACCCCTGGAAGCAGTTTATTAAAGCTGAAGTCCTTACCAATGCATTCCAGAGGCTTTTGCTGCTAATCTTTTAGCAAGAGAGAAAATGCTTTTCACTCCCTCAATAGAAGATAAAAAAAAAAAAAAAACAAACTGAAACTACTGAAAGCAAATGAATTCCTCTTCAGCCACACCATGGAAGATACCACAAGTTAAGTGCTTCAGGTCACAAGTTACGAAACCAAGCAATTACAGGGCACTCTTCTGCGGTGCTACCCGACACAGCAGGGCCAGGCAGTCATCATCAGTGCAGCCCTGCCTCAGCCACACCAAGCACAGCCCTGCAGCACCACGAGGCAGATCCCAGTGTGTTGGCCGCATGGATGAGCCATGCCACTTGGCTCTTGTCCCAACATCCACAACATGCCTTTGCCAACTGCATTCTGCAAGGAGAATGGGAAAGGCAAGCTGGCTTTCATAGGATATAAACCAAAATCAGGGGCGGAGGGGTGTCCTGCAGCCCACCACACGTTAATGGATGCATTGTGGATCAGCCACACTATGGATCAACCATATTACTGCCACTTCTGACAAAAATGCTTACCTTTGCCACAAAGCCCTTTAAGACGATGCTTGAAAGCACCGTTATTTTAATGTACCTAAAGATCTCAGCCAGTAGTTGTCTTCTATGAAAACCTAGTTATGCCAACAAAAACTCGCGAGCCTGTGTGCTAAATATCAGCCAAGAATCAAGACACTTGTCTTTGGAGCTGTGCTCAGAAGCTGTGGGAAGGCCAAGGCGAGCCCTCGCGCAGCAACGTCTGTGGGACTGCTTGAAGACACTTCACTACCCACACTGAACTGGCCTGTGGCTCTGCTTTGATTAGCTCTGGTCATCGCTCGCTCTGGTGCATAAGATGATGATGCCTGTTGCTATTTAAAGATCTCACCAGAGAAGTCCAATGACGAAGCTTTTCGAGCTGTTCTGTACCAGTAAACACCAACAAACAAGCTCATCTGTGCCAACCTAATGCAAAGGCAGTGGGCGAGTACTTGATGTAACTCCAATGGTGTGGAAATCCTCTGCAGGCACCACGGGTGCAGACTCCTCCACGTGAAGGCTGGATGCTGGCTGGGGAGCTCCAGCCCAGCAGCAGAGCTGCTCTGCCTCATCAGTCACTTGCCCTGGTTTGCCCACCTCTCCAGATCAAACACATTCCAGGGGGTTTGGGGGAGGTTTTCCCCCTTTTCCTGTCATTTTTTGCTGAGCATCAAAGTACTTTTGCCAATCTCTGGTTAAAAACCCACAACCTTCCCTTCCACCACACCCAGCTCTCAAACCAGACTGGCTTTCCCCATCACGGACACTTGGTTTCATCACATGGAGCTGCTCTAATTGGTGTTGCCAAACACAACTTTGGAGCATAAAATGAAATATCAGGGCATGGCACTGTGCAGAATAGTTTTTGAAACAGTGAAAGGCATCCCAGAATGATCCCTCACCTGCGTTTGTATACTTCCATTACACTATGCACCATGTACAGTACAAATATCAGCCCGTTAAAACCCCGTATTAGCTCTGTGCAGAAGAAAACCCCTGATAAAACTGTGCTCAACACATACGCTCTGGCAGCCACATTCACATCTCATGCAAGTTGATGCAAGCTTTCGTGATCTCAGGGAACCTTTGGATCAGGATCCAGTTTGTGTTCGTGATGCTGAAAGCACGAAGTGACTCAGAATTTCCTCTTTTCCTCAATGGTTTTAGAGAAAGAATTAAGCTGTTTGGGAGTTCTTTTAACTTGAGCCATCACACGCTTGCAAGAACACAACAAAGCCCAGAAAAATGGCAACATCAAAATGCAAGACATTACCCACTGCTGTAACCATCCATGAGACACCAAGTTTGCTCAAAGAATGGACCATAAATCATCTGGACCTGCAGGTCCTTCTCAGAGCTGAACCTCTGCCTGATCCTGGGACTTTCACCACGAGGTTTGGGCCTAAGACCTGGATCCTCCCCAGCTCAACACGGGTGAAAGCAGAGAATTCAGCTCTGCTTTCTGTGCCACGCTCAGCAAGCAACCCCTAAGTTACATACACCATCAAGGAAAGCAGAGCGGGGGCCTCATTCTGTGCAACTCATGGGCTGCCTGCACATTGCTCTGCATTCACTATGGGCTCCTATATCCCCTTTCATCATGAATTACAGAGCTGCAATTATGGGTAACTCCAAAGAAATAACTGGATTTAAGGTAGTGAAAGGGGAAGGTAAAGAATTGGACTTGATGATCTTAAAGGTCTTTTCCAGCCTGGTTGATGCTACAATTCTTAAGGATAGACACAGCAGTTTCTAGATGCAAGGAACCCAGCAACGTTCAGGACAAAACATAAACCCAAGATATATTCAAGAGTATGCCCTTAAATACTGTCTGTCAAAGACATTTTAGCAACCTAACTGATCTCTGATGTACTTCCATTACTGTTGTGTAGTGTAAGTTGCTTTATATCCATTGCACACCACTAAATACACATTGTTACAGGACTCTTAGAACCACTAGGAATAAATCTGGCTTTTGCTCGTCTTGCTGACAATCGCATCACAAATACTTAAGATGCAAAAATATCATAAAACTGAAGTTTTTGCTCCTGGAACTCCATTACAAAGCCATTACTGCACTGCAGAAGACCCAGTTTTCTTCCTTGGCTTGCTTTGCTTTAAGGCTGTTTATAAATTATTTCCTTGTGGAACCACCGAGCTCCGTCTCATTCTGCCCCTGCTTGGCTGCCGACACCATGAGTAGGAGAAGCTGCGAGGATGCAGCAGCACAGCACCTTCAGCTCTATTTTCTTCCCCAACAAGAACGCGATTACACACATACTGACACAGGGTATTTTTGTCGGGTGGGTGTCAAACCACCCAAACCGACTCCTCGAACGCTGCTGGGCCAGAGCTGGCACAACACAGGCAAAACCAGGGTCGGTTTGGACCATGGCATGCGAGCTGACCCATTACCTCACATTGATGCACTTGCCTGGGGTCTGTTGGGCCCTCACAGGGCTCCTGACCCCCTCAGTGGTACCCACAGTGATGGCCATCTTCTGAACCCGAAGTTCTCAGGTGGGGTTTGAAACTGGTGCAGCCCCAAAGGCCAGTGCATCCCATCAGCTCGCTGCTCCCTGGGGCCTGGGACAAACCTCTGCTTTGCACACCCAAACTTAGCACCAGCTCCCAGTGGTAATAACTGAGAGCAGAATCTGTACCATCACAGCTTGGGAAGATAAGCAAATAGAGCAGAAAAATAGAGAGACAAGTGGGAGAGCGACCTTAAAGCCTGTTTAGCTGTGGACTTCTTTGCTTTCAAAGTATCTTAATAGAAAACACTCCACAACAATGTCATGTTCATAAGCTTTAGTCACTAATTAATAATAGCATTCACGTTACGGCTGCAGTTACATGGTGTCACTACTCTGTATTTTATTTCTATTTAGATTTAAAATCCCTATTTTAATCCCATTAGCTAAACAGGAGCTGCTACAACTGAAATGTTGAAAGCTTTTGTAAGACAAACACCAGTGGATAGCTTTCTCCAATCCATTCACACACTACCATCCTCACTTGAAATTCAAACCTTCCCATACAACGCTATCTAATGAGTGTACTTTTGTTAGTACCTAGGCAGCTCTCTTGACTTCAATTAAATTATGAGGATAAAAAGGAGCAGGATTTGACCTTCTGGGTATATCCAGACAGAGAGGACAAGCACATGATATCTCGGAGTCAAATCTCATGCATCTGGTCATAAACTCCTTTCAAAGATGAATTAAATTAGCCTGCATAACAGACATCAGAGCAAAGAGCTTAATGTGTTTTGATGCCGAGATGAGCTACACACAATTTATTAGGAAACAAATAATCATAGTAAATTACAGTTCACAGCTGAAAACAAGAGAAAGTGCCTTAATATTAATAGCTTTTTCCACCATGCAATTTCCAAGCACACTTTCTGCTCCTCTCTGGTTCAAGCAGGAAAATACAGTGCAACAGCCTCAGCACAGCAGCAAACCAGAGTCTGCTTCACCTCCTGCAACCCAGGGCTGGTCACTGCCCTTCTGTAAGCAGTTCATCTCAAAAAGCCTTCTGGAGCACAGCCTTGCACCAGGGATGCTAAAGGACTTTGTAGCTGGTGCCTTCCACTATTACTTTGCAAGAGCTCCTTGCTTCACCTCTGCAACGTGCTCTACAAACCTGCGCATCCGACACCTGCCCTTGGGTCTGCTGCAAGGCTCTGGCTGATCTCTGCTCTTAGCCATGAACATGCAGTCCTCAGTGGTCAGGAAATAACACAGAAAATGTCTTCAAAGCCACAGCAACCACCACAAAAAAAGGGTTTCAGTTTTTCCTCCGCGTTTTCTTAGAGAGGTGGTTGAAACTGAGATGAGCTCTTAGGCAGAAGCTCTTCCCTGTGAGGGTGCTGAGGCGCTGGCACAGGGTGCCCAGAGAAGCTGTGGCTGCCCCATCCCTGGCAGTGTTCAAGGCCAGGTTGGACACAGGGGCTTGGAGCAAGCTGCTCCAGTGGAAGGTGTCCCTGCCCGTGGCAGGGGTTGGAGCTGGAGGAGCTTTAAGGTCCCTGTCAACGGAAAGCAGGCTGGGGTTCTGTGACTCTACGAAACAAAATCACAACAAAAGTAGAAAAATGGAACCATCAGAAGTTACGATCCTTGGTGGAGAACTGTGGACTCCCCCTCTAGTTTTAACACTCGTGAGAAGAAAATATTTATCACAGAAGTACTAAACTGGGAAAATTCAGTTCAGGACCTGAAGTCTGGCAGACCATAGAATCACAGACCAATGTAATCTAAATCTCCCCTCTGGCAGGTTAAAGCCATTCCCCTTGGCCTGCCCCTACAGGCCCTTGTCCCAAGCCCCTCTCCAGCTTTCCTGCAGCCCCTTCAGGTACTGGGAGCTGTTCTTTTCTCCAGGCTGAACAAGATGTGGAAGGTTTCTCCTGGAGCAGCACAGAGCAGGTCTGGAAGAACCCTTGTTTGCCTGAACAGATTGATCTTTTCATGGAGATGCCTCAGGTAGACTTGAAAAGAAGAAACCTGCCCTTAAGCAGCTTTCCAAGAGCCAGCATCCACCCCTGCAGCTCCTCCCCAGGGAGCAGCTCTGCCTTTGGGTCTTCACAAAGCCACCCCTAAGGCATGCGGCCGGTACCTGCCATGCTCCAGGGAGAGCAGGAGAGTGCAGGGCTCTGCAGCAGCCTCTGTGCACTGAGGGCTTACAGGGAAAATCAAGTTAGAATCATAGAATGGTTAGGGATGGAAAGGACCTGAAGATCATCCAGTTCCAACCCCCCTGACATGGCCAGGGACACCTCACACTAAACCATCCCACCCAAGGCTCTGTCCAACCTGGCCTTGAACACCACCAGGGATGGAGCATTCACAACCTCCCTGGGCAACCCATTCCAGTGCCTCACCACCCTCACAGGAAAGAATTTCCTCCTTAGATCCAATCTAAACTTCCCCTGTTTCAGTTTGAACCCGTTACCCCTTGTCCTGTCACTACAGTCCCTAATGAAGAGTCCCTCCCCAGCATCCCTATAGGCCCCCTTCAGATACTGGAAGCTGCTCTGAGGTCTCCACACAGCTTCTCTTCTCCAGGCTGAACAGCCCCAACTTCCTCAGCCTGTCTTCATACAGGAGGTGCTCCAGTCCCTGAGCATCCTCGTGGCCTCCTCTGGACTTGTTCCAACAGTTCCATGTCCTTTTTATGTTGAGGACACCAGAACTGCACACAATGCTCCAGGTGAGGTCTCACAAGAGCAGAGCAGAGGGGCAGGATCACCTCCTTCACCCTGCTGGTCGCGCTCCTTTGGATGCAGCCCAGGATACGGTTGGTTTTTGGGCTGCGAGCGCACACTGAAGCCGGCTCATGTTCATTTTCTCATCGACCAACACCCCCAAGTCCTTCTCCTTGGGCTGCTCTGAATCCCTTCTCTGCCCAACCTGTAGCTGTGCCTGGGATTGCTCCCACCCAGGTGTAGGACCTTGCACTTGGCATGGTTAAACCTCATGAGGTTGGCATCAGCCCACCTCACAAGTGTGTCAAGGTCCCTCTGGATGGCATTCCTTCCCTCCAGGGTATCAACCGAACCACACAGCTCAGTGTCATCGGCAAACTTGCTGAGGGCGCACTCAATCCCACTGTCCATGTCAGCAACAAAGATGTTGAACAAGACCGGTCCCGACACCGATCCCTGAGGGACACCACTCGTTACTGGTCTCCAGTTGCTTATAAATGCCCTGAAAGAGCAACTGGGCTGCTAGGAAACCGTGCCTCAAAGGGGCCTTTGGGACACACAGCATTGAGGTGCAACCTCCCCTTCACCACGAGTCTGAGGACACTGAACACAGCCCAAGGAGACCCACATGCAGAGACCCAGCCGAAGCAGACCCTTCTCTTCTGCAATACAAGGAACACTAATGCTCTTTGGAGGAGGAAACAGCTCATCCCCAAGACTTTTTCACTGTGCCGTTTGCTTCCATGCTGCTGCATGGAGTCCCTGCCTTCAGCCACTGCCTCCTGCCGAATACATGAATATGATGACACCTCCTAAACACACATATCACCTGAAACACGCTCTGCTCACCTCAATCCCAGTGTAACCTGCTCCAGCACAATTTATTCCACTACACATCCTTCATTCTGCTACACATCCTTCATTCCATTACACTTCCTCCAGAGGGAATGGAGAAGCCACAGGAGGTAAAAAAGAAACCCTGGCCCCCCACTGATGAAGGATTTGATAGTCATAAAACTCCTTAATGGTTTGCATTTTACTTGATGAAAATTTCCAGGGCTTCTCCTGTTGTGGGGACGGAGCAGCCTCTATGAGCAGGGTGATTTCAGATTTTCAGGCATGCATTAATACGAATCTATATTCATATATACATACACACACACATACCGGGTGTTAGAGACAAGGGCTGACAATGTATTTTGCACTCAGTGCTAAAGCACTTTTTCTTACTGTCAACTGGATGGAGAAGGAGGTTGGAGAGGAGCTCAGAGGTAGCTCCTGTACATGATTTAATAGACTTATCAGTTCGTTAGCAAGATAATGATTGTGTGTCTGCCTTTCTTGTCAACGATGAACATCCCTCTTTCAAGGTATTGTATTTTAGGTAAGCATTTATTAAGAACAAACTCGTTATATTCTGTTAATGTTATATTTCTGTTAATATCAGTTATGTTTTTTCATGCTGCTCGCCCCATGCTGCCGAAGTCAGCACATTCAGACTAATGGACTAGAAAAAAGTGAGGTATTTCAGAAAGGACCCGATTTATTTTGCTTGAAGGTTTCCCAGAGCTATTCTAAAGGATAAAGAAATGGTCCCCTCATTGAAATAGAAGGGAAGAACATACCAGATACGAGAAATGCTCAGAATAGGATGAAAAGGATGGGTGAAGGTACAGACTCCTCTGTGGAGAGTCACTAAGTAGGTCAGTGTATAAAAGAGATGAGTTGGGGGGAAGAAACATGATAGATATCCATCAAACCCTGGTGGCGTGGAGAAGATGGATTGGGAGCAGCTCCCTGTCATCTCCAGTGCAAAAACGAGGGCTCCAAAGAAATCTGGCAGCAGAGAACAACTCCTGACAGCACAGAACGTTTGTGCTACTGCGCAGTTGCTCCCTAAGCGACCACAACGTACTCACGCGAGTTCAGGGTGACCAGTCAGAACCAAACCCAAGAGGAGCAATTCAGACTTACCTAATCTCAGGCTAACCCAACAGCCAGCGCTGATGAGGTTGCTCCTGCTTTATCCAAATCCACGGATGATGTCCCAGTTGCCGGAGCTACAAGTCCTGGGCAACAGCCATCTCCCACCTCCTTACTCTTACCCCGGTTTTGCTCCCTGCGGTAAGGCAGCAGGGCTGAGGGGGCATGGGAACACAGAATGAAGGTGACCACAAGAGAGCCCTTCTGCTGCCACACAACATGCCATAGTGAAAGGTGTTAAAAACACCAACCGCCCAAAACACCATTGTCAAAGGGAATAAAGGAGCCTTAGGACTATGCTAAGTCCAAACTCTGAGTAAGAGAATAAGGGCTGTAGAGCTCAGCATTTCTAAAGCCATCTACAGACCAGAGCCAACCAGCACAGTCCCATTTAGCTCCATGTGCCTGGAAAGCCACCCATGTGCTGGGCTGCACCCCCAGAGCGTGAGCAGCAGCTCAGGGAGGGGATCCTGCCCCTCTGCTGTGCTCTGGGGAGACCCCCCCTGCAGCCCTGATCCAGCTCTGGGGCAGCAGCACAAGAGGGACGTGGAGCTGTTGGAGCGAGGCCAGAGGAGGCCATGGAGATGCTGCGAGTCAGGCAAATTAAAGAAAAACTGGGGAGAGAAGCAAATGATACAACTGGGGTTTGATTCGTTTTCCCCACCCTCCCCATGGATACAGGTTGAGCTTCTTCCTTCATTTTATGCAAAAAGCACCATTCCTAAACTAAGATGTCTTGGACAAGGGCTAAATATGGAATGACACTTTGCATCACACCTATTTATGCTAAATCTGGCCACCCAGAAATAGCAGCGATGATTAGAGAGCGCCAGCAGCCCTCGCGCGCTGACTGGCAGCTCCAGGATCTCAGCTCTTAACTTGTGGAAGCTAACATATTGTTGCCATTATAAATGGAAATAATCATTCAGCAGCGGAGTGCTAATGACATCCCATTAAAAGGAATGCCCTTCCCCGGCAGAGCGATGCACGGACATGGGGAGCCCTGGGAAACGCACGGAATGCTTATGGTAAAGGAGTTTCTGTGCACAGATTCGAAGGGTGATGTGCTACCAGAGGCCAGCGTGGCACTGGTCATTTTTAGTGTGGCCTCTTTCACAGATACTTCTGCAGAAGTCCTGAAACATGGATTTACCAGGGGGAAAAGCCCTTGGAAAACTGCTGCAGCATCTGCAACCATGGAACAACAAAGAACGAAAACCCTGTTTTATGGCCCTGGGTAAACTCCTACAAATAGGTGCATGTGAACAGATTGGACAGGGCTTGGAGCAAGCTGCTCTAGTGGAAGGTGTTCCTGCCTGTGGCAGGGGTTGGAACTGGATGAGCTCTCAGGTCCCTTCCAACACAAACCAGTCTGGGATTCTGTGATTGTTCTATAGGAACTGAGGTTTCTTCCCATTGTTTCCCATCAGGGTGTAAATCTGGGACAACCCATGGAGACTGTCTTTGTCCTGGAGATGGTTCTGAGCCAAGCCCTCTGTTCTAGGTGACACTTACAAACCACAAACCACATTGTTATACAGACCATATTAATACATGACTACAAATAGAACACGTCTACGTTCTAGCATCTCTCATGTAAACTGTTCTTCTATTAAGTATTTGCTAAAAAACATTGCTCAAAAAACCATTAAAGTTCAGCTCAATGCTCCCATTGCTTCTTCCCTTCAGAAAGCAAGGGATGGTTCTACTTGACTGCCACTCCAAGAAGATACTCAAAGTCATAAAGACTTCCATGGCATTTCTGATCCAGCGGGTTTGATACTCGAACCCCCCCTTACAAACCAACCCTGTCACCTGTGGGAACAAATGAATTTTGCTCAGTTGTGGAGCTTCCAAGAGAATTATTAAGCCTTGGGATGTTACTGCTACCACCATAACTAAATACCTGCGCTGTAATGATTCATCTCCCTGCCCAGACACAGCACCACAACACCTCCTGAATTCATGAGGCAGGGAGTGCGTCTGTGAATCAACAGCAGCATCTCTGCTGTGCTCAGAGCCGGGGGGGATGACAGCTTCCACAGAGGTGACACCACAGGGCTCCTAAGGCAGGTACATCCCTGCGCTGTGCATCAGACACATCCTTCCCTCAGAGCAAGAGATGGGTAGCACCGGATGCCTGCAGGGACTTGTGTCATAGGACTCAGGGGTCTACCAGATCCCAAGGACACAGAGGTGCAGGACATTCTGCACAATGAGCCTTTGGAGCAGTACTTCCTAATCTGTCAAAGCACAGATGAGCAAAGGAAGAAAGTATGCAAAGGTTACCAAAGCAATGCAGGATGCGACCATGAGCCCAGGAAGTACAAGAGGATCCTGGACTCTTGTTCAGGCTGCACCTCCAGCTGCTTCCCAGCACCCACCTGATGCTCTCCTCTCCCCACAGATCCTCGCTCCTCCGTGCCTCCACACTAGGCCACCTCCTTCCCTTCTTGCCATGCAGGAGGGGACCAATGCAGATGCTACTCAAAACAAGGGGTCATGAAAGCTCACGAGATGACACTGCTCACCCACAGGTAGCACCATCCATGCCCATGGAGGCTCTCCCTCTCTCCCATCCACACTACCTGAGTGCCCTTTACACCCCGGTTGGGCGACCACACGGGCTTTGAACTGAAACATCCATATGGCAAGGAGCCCCCAAAGGCAGGTGGCACTGTGCCACACCGCTGGGGGACCGTGGCACAGCTCCTGCCAGCTCCAGCGGCTGCACACCCACCATCCGTCCGTCCATCCATCCATCCATCCCCAACCTCTGGCTTTCTCAGCAACCAGCATGAGCGAAGCCTCACATCTCTTCCTCCTTCTCATTGCATGACCATGAGCATCACAAAGCCTTCCTGTTATAAACCAAGAGGATTTGGGGGTGTTCTGCCACTGGGCAGGAATACCTAATGCAAAAATGAGCATTCCTCAACAAAATCTGTTGGAGGGTAATCCATCTGAGGCTCTCCTCCATCACCCTGAAGGACTCTTCACCCTTCATTTCACATGCTCATGAATCTGTAACCAGCCTCTCACCGACGTCCATTCAGAACATCACGAGGTGCTCGGGTAACCCATGTACCTCACAAAGCTCACTGCACAACACGCAGGGCACCTTCCGGAATCACAGCACGTCCCTCTGCAACTGTCCCTGTGCCGTGACATGCAGGCACCTTCGCTTCTCCTGCAGTGCTTGGCTGCCTGCATGGGCAGGAGGCTGCAACCCTGCTGTCCAAGTGGCTGCATGTGAGGAGGAGTGTGCAAACTCAGTGAAGATGAAGAAGAGATGCCCAGCACTCAGCAGAAACAGCACCTTTGCTGCTCTCAGGTCCTTATCTCCGATTTTGGAACCTACCCACTGATTAGCTGTTGGAAGCCATCAAGCATTTCTAGAAACAATTCCTGAATGGATGGCAAGCCAGAGCAGGTGACTTTTGCCAGGAAAAGAAGACGGAGCATTCCCTATTTCTGGTTCATCACCAGCATCCAGCCTGCAGAGCACCAGGAGACAGCGCGGCGTTACTGCTGCCGGAGAAAGCCTGATGGGTTTGGGAAAAGATCCCTCGCCATATAAGGGCTGTGAACAGTTTCCCACTTAAAGACAACGTGTGGGATCACAGTCACAGACACAGAAATATGTTCTGTTCCCTGACACCCACGGGCCTAAAACACCGGGCTGAGGCGCTGGCAGGAATAAGAACCATTTGTTAAGTACAGAAAATGTCTCACGTAATGAGAGAACTGCTGAAAGGCACCAATTTAGTGCTCAGGCTTTGAGATGCAAGGATTGTTACTGGAACCACAGCAAAGCTGCAGCATTCCCAGAGGTGGAAACACCCAGCGCACGCGCCATGGGGCTGGCTCAGCGTACCTAACGCCCGAGGCAAAACCAGACACGAGGTACAACAAGACTCTGACATCAAACAACACCTTTAGCAGGTTTCAGTCTCATGGAGCACAGCTGCCCACCAGCTACCAAAAGGCCTCTTCATGCTGTGTCGTGTTCCACTCCCCAGCCTCATCCCCTTCATCACCAGCTCCCCCCGCCTCCAGGCATCACTCCAGAACCATCCCCACATTTCCCTCCTGTCAGTGGTGCTCCAGCTTGTCCAAGCCCTTGTGTCAAGAGTAAGAATGAGCAGAAACATCTCACAAAGCATCTACCAGGGTGAAGAGCCTCTGCCTGAAAGACTTTTCCACGGTCTGAGAACAACAGTGAAGAGAAGATGGGAACACAGTGCTGGAAGCAGAACATACGGTGTTTGAATTGAGAGGGTTTATGTATATTGGGGAATAAGGTGACACGGGAGAAGCAGGCAGGGGAGGGATTGGTGGGGTTTGACCTGGGAAGAGCTGGAGCCTGAGCTCCAGGTCCTGCCACTGGGACCTGCAGCCACAGCTCCGCTCCTTGGCCACCAAAGGCAGCCAGGCCCCTGACAACAGCTCCTCTCACCTCCTCACAGCACATCCTGAGCCTCGCAGCTCAGGTCCCACCAGGGCCTGTTCACCTCCAACTACAACCAAGACCCAACATCTGTTACAGGTGAATCCATGCACGCTGCAGAACGGAAGGACAGCTCTGATGATGGCCCCTTGTGCAACTCCAGACACAGCACGAGTGAGGAATACACCCACTGGGACCACGGGCTCCTCTCCGAGCAGCTTCTGGAATGCCACCTTCCTCCTGGCACACCATCATCTTTCTTCCATAATCTTCCCTAAATCAACTGGAAATTTAGCACCAAAACAGAGCCACCAACCAAGCAGTATTTTAACATCAGCCACTGAAAAACAACCCCACAGCTTGAAATTCCACTCAGTTCCCTGCTCTGGAGCAGCGCTCCCCAGGGTATGGAGCATCAGCTCCGTGACTTGAGGTCAGTGCCCACAGCCCACAAGTCCTGCCGGCAGCAAGCAGACGGGCACACTCTGCTCTGCTGCTCCCCATGCCACACAGCATGATCCTCACATTCCTGTGTACCCAAATGTTCTTCCCATACATGTTTCCTACCTGGAATATTGCTGTATTTACAGTGTGGGTCACATCTTCCAAGCATCACACTCCGGTGATAAACCCAGCATCAGAGATTCCACAGGGATGCCTTTACATCCTAAGCACATCACTGAATACCAGTAACGACTGACAAGCTATGTGACATAAAGCCGTGTCTGCTTCCCATCCCCAGGAATTCACACAGCTCACACAGACCCTCCGGCATTCCACACATCTCCTTTATTGGATTTCAATAAACAGTGTCACCGACCTTCACCCAAGCGAGACACACTCCCACCTTCCCTGCCCGCTCTCTCCTACACTTGTAAAGGGTTAAACCTGTTCTCCTCAGGTTTTCTTTGCTTTCATTTACATCTCTTTTCCCCAGCAAAATATTCAAGGAGAACAATCAAATAAGGCCTTTTCCTCCCATAAGCTCCTCCTGCAGCCATGTATTCATTCTCTTTGGGTACAAGTGAACCAAGGGATGAAGAATGTTCTCCTCCTGAGCTCATGGCTTTCTCTCCTCCTTTATTCACCCTAGCTTGATCCATTAACATTGCACTTCAGCAAAGCACCTCTCGAGCTGTCTGGATTCTATGCTCCTTTACTTCCCTGATTTTGCACTTTGCTACCAACCACCCACAGCAGCTTCTCCTCCCAGCTCCCAGACCTCTCCCACAAGGCTCTGCCCAGCCTAACCCACAGCCTTCCAGTGTGTTCTCCCCTCCCAGCCATCGCATCTCCCATCCTTTGGCTCCTCCATAACTTCTGGGCAGGTCACAGTACACCTGCCCAGTGAGGACACACAGTAAAACACAAAGGATGTCTCTGCATTCCCAGGGAAAGAAACCGACCTGGCCAACAGCTACGGTTCTGAAGGACTTGTCCCAGGGTTTGATGCAATCTGCCGTGCCGGCAAATTAAAGCCTGCAGAAACCACGCTAAAATTAGAGAGAGCTGAGCTGAAAACCAAGGACACATGGTGGTGGCTCTTGCAAAGCTTTAAATAGGGTTTCCTACAACATGGAGGTGCTTGGTCTGCGCTCAGCTCAGAGCTACCGGGAGCATTCACTTATAGGATGAAGCAGCACTGACCCTTTCTGGGACAGTTCCTACCCGGCACATCACAGGGTCGTTGTTGCGGGCTCCCAGACAGTGATCTGTGGGCCTGCAGATGAGTGCCTGTGAGCGGGGCCCTGCCCAAAGGGAAGCATTTCCTCCTGCTCCCATTCACACAAGTCTGACTCCCAGCTCTCCACAGCAAGCCCAGCCCCAGCAGGGCCACCTAGGACCTGGGCCAGGGCTCCCAGGGATGGAGCTGCTGCTCCCACCTCACCCACTGGCAGGGCAGAGATGGGGCTGTCATTACTGTACACCTAAAGCCTAAATTCACCATTCCTGAGCACTGAAGAACCCCTGCTCACATCGCTCCCTGCTCCCATCCCAAGCTCTGAATGGCCCCGCAGGCAGCAGCTCTGGCACAGTGGAACTGGGCATCAGGCAGAGGATGTAACAGAGCTTGGGATAGCTCCATGGGCATGGGGCTCTGGGGCTGCTCCATCAGGAGCATCCGCTGGCCCCACTCCAGTGGGGGTTAATCCCAGTTTTCGTGGTCTGTGGTGAAGTTCAATACTCTGCTCACATCACCACCATCTCTGCTTCAAATGCACACAACCAAAGCTTGGTACAGATGGAGATACCCCAGGGGGCTGTTAATTCCTCATGGATTCTGAAGTTTTGTGGCTTTAGCAGCATGCACATCTGCTGCCTTGGGATATTCCAGAGCTAACAGAAAACCTCCCTTTGCAGATCCCATTTTGTAAGCGGCTACGACTTCCACTCATTTTTAGAGGCATTATTAAGAAGCCTTTATACATCCCCTGCTTCCAAACTGTGGCTCCCTGTGTGCTCCCACTGGGAGCAGCGGGCAGCTGGCTGTGGCTGCTGCCACTCCAGCCACTGCAAAACCACTCTGATGTAAGCCCAGGGTTTTAAGTATTCCCTATTATTTGTATCACAGAAAAAAAATAAATTAAAAATACTCTTTTATCAAAGTTTTACGCATCAAACAGCAGCAAACGTTGAGGCTCACACGGACATCAAGCTCACACCAAGGCATCTGACTGCAACCATTAACATGGTTTTCAAATGAATTACAGTATTACCACTGCTTGAGAAATGAAGAAACCTTTCATGAACAGAAAACCCCACGACCTCCCCAGGAGGAAAATTCCCCTCCCTACACCTACAACCTGAGGCAACAGCAATAATCTGGAAAAGGAGGTCACGTTTTCCAGGATGCACAATTTATCTCTAAGGATGCAGGCTCTGGAATCAGCTGCTCCTATCTGACAACTCGTTTGCTACTTCCCAGCGGTGGCTGCAGCACCCGGGCGGAGGTTGCCATGGCAAGCGGACGGCCTCTAACGGCAGAACCCACCAGATGAAGTCACTTCTCTCGTCACGGAGCCATGAGGAAGATGCCTCAGCTGCCTCTCATCCACTCCTGAGGGTTATCACTACCCACAACACCTGAGGTCAATACCGGGGACCACACGTGTTTAGCTGGAAACCACAGGTGCGCAAAGCCAAAATGAAGGGCTTTAAGAGAAGCGATGGGCAGAAGCATCCGGCATGTGGATGGGTTTAATCTCACCAAAAACCAAGGAACTTCCAGCAGTGCTTTCATGGACACGACCCTTCCCCGGCACAGCCCCACAGAAATAAAGCTCAAACCCAGCCGTGCCTCGGCTCCCCTGGGACCCGCTGTCCCCTCTGCCCTCGGTGCCTGGAGACCGGCCCGGGAGATCCCAGCGTGGGAACCCATGCCCCGGGACCCGTCTCCCGCAGCGCAGCCGCTGCCCGGGCTCAGGGCGGTCGCTCCGAGTCCCCGGGAGCGGTCCGAGCTGGTGCCCGGGGCTGGCAGGGGGCGGCAACGGCTCTGCTGCCCCCCGTCCCTCACCGCCCCCCCGCCCCGAGCCGCGGTGCTCCGGGAGGGAGCTGCAGGCACTGGGAAGGGCGCAGAATCCTCCGGAGCGGCGCTGAGCGCGGTGCCTCGCTCCGGGCAGGTTGAAGGCAACGATCGCGCAATACAGCGGAGGAGGCGGCGGCACCGAGCGCGGGGGCTGCCCCCCGCGGGGAGCCCCGGCTCCGGCCGCTCCTTTGTCCTCGGCGGAGGCTCCGCGGAGCCCGGGCGCTCCCTCCCCGCGGACCCGCAGCCCGACGGCATCCCGCACCGGGGGCGGCGGCGGAGCATCCCCAGCATCCCTCCTCCGCCCTGCCCTTCCCTTCCCGGCCCGGCCCGGCGGTACTCACGGTGCAGGCGGGAGCGCGCGTCCATGCGCGGCCAAGCCGCGGTCCGGGGCCGCCGCCGAGGGCTGCCCGCGGCTCCCGCCGGCCCCGCCGCGCTGAGCCCGCCCTCGAGCACAGGGCGGCGCCCGGACACAAAGGCGGCGGCGGGGCGGGTCCCGCTCCGCTCCGTTCTGCTCCGTTGCGCTGCGCTCCGCGCCCGCGCTGCGCTCGGCGGCGGCGGCGCAGGGGCGGAGGGGGCGTGTCGCGGCCGCGCCCTCCCCGCGGTGCGATGTGGGGCGGAGCGGAGCCCTCCGGCCCCGTCCCGTCCCGCCCCGCCGGCGCGCCCCGTGGTTGGAGCATCCTCGCCGCGGCCGAGGCATCCCCGCGCCTCGGGGGAGACGCCAAAACCCTCCGCGAGGCGGGATCCAGCCTCTCCGCTGCGGATGGGGCTCGGGGGCTTCCCGCGGGGAGGCGGCGGGAGGTGGCTGCGCACCCACCATCCCCAACGGGACCTGGTCAGCAGCCTGAGAACAGCGCCATCCCTGGCGGCGTTCAAGGTCGGGTTGGACACAGGGGCTTGGAGCAAGCTGCTCCGGTGGAAGGGGTCCCTGCCCGGGGCAGGGGTTGGGGCTGGAGGAGCTTTGAGGTCCCTCCCAGCCAAAACTGGGATTCTGTGTTTCTGGGGTCTCCCCATAGCGCAGCAGAGGGGCAGGATCCCCTTCCTGAGCTCCTGCTCACGCTCTGGGGGTGCAGCCCCGCACACGGGGGGGGGGGGGGGGGGGTGTCTGGGCTCAAGCGCCCACTGAAGCCGGGTCATGGGGAGCTTCTCCTCACCCAGCACCCCAAGTCCTTCTCAGGCTGCTCCATCCAGTCTCCCCCAGCCTGTTTGTGCTGGGGATTGAATTCCATGACGTTCAAACAGTCCCACCTCTCCAGCCTGTCCAGGTCGCTCTGGATCCTATCCCTTCCAGTGCATCAGCTGCACCACTCAGTTTGGTGGTGTTGGCAGACTTGCTAAGGGTGCGCTCGATCTCACTGTCCATGCCCATGAATGACCATAGAATAAAATATTCTTTCTGCAAAAATGCACCAAAGAGAAGAAGCCTTTGCTGTTCCAACCAGTTCCACATAAAACCAGTGCCAGGTACGCATCGGTGCTGACCACACTGGAAAAGCAAACTGCCATCTGCCAAGGGGCACTGGGTACAGCAGGGGCAGCTTCTGGTGGGCAGTTGATGGGGATCTGTCTCCCAGGACATCCACTCTAGCACGAGATGTGGGTTTTCATTATAACATTATAATGTGTTACTGCTTCTCTCTGTGGGTAACATCGAGGTGGTTGAACATAGAATCATAGAATCATGGAATGGTTTGGGTTGGACAGGACCTTAAGATCGTCCAGCTCCAACCCCTGCCACAGGCAGGGACACCTTCCACTAGAGCACATTGCTCCAAGCCCCTGTGTCCAAGCTGGCCAACATCATACAGCATCATACAAAGGTATTGCCAAAGACCATTCAGGGATCCTGAATCATTGCTGATCTTGAACCACCAATTCCCTTAGTCTTACATGAATTTCACAGTGGTTTGACTTCCACTGACTCACAACTCATGGAATTCCTCCAGACAGTTTAATAGGAAAGCTGGATGTGGTCCTCGAGGGGGCCCTGCAGGTCTGGGCTCAGCAGTGGTTGTTGGAGTCACTGGCTGGAGGACAGTGTGGTAAACCAGAGCGCTGCCTTAAGACTGATCACCCTGAAATAAAGTTATTTGTTCTTCTTATTTTTAGGGCTTTTGTAATATACAGAGAAGGAACGGTTCTTGAGGACACAGCTCCTTATATTTAATACATGGTGGTGCCACACAGCTCTGAAAATTTCCCCTGCAGAAGTCCCAGCATCTTATTTTCCCTGCTGGTTTTGCTAAGTCTCTCAAGTGCTACTTTATATACTCCCAGACAATGACAATCTCCATTTCTGGAGTCTTTAATTCTAAGATTGAGAAGAGCAGATGAGTCATGGGCTGTGGTGGTAGAGACGGATGCTGAGTTTCAGGTCATCTTCTAAGTATGCCACAGCAGATGGTAGCTTAAAGTCCACTTGGGTGCCGTGAGATGGTAATGGGGGTCCCAGGTTGGGTGTGTAGGGGACCTACCAGTGCAGGGTCTGGTTTAAAAGGTCAATAACTTTGGAAACAACATGAGCTGTCAATAATGAACCTTCTTCTTGGGAGTCTTGGAGGGGGGGAAGCAAAAGTGAGAGGGATGGATGGGATGGGATGGGATGGGATGGGTGGGAGCATCCCTGCCTACATCAAGTGTCAGTGCATCACTGCACTGCCACTGTCACCACCACTGCCACTACCAGTGTCCCCCCAGTCCTGGCCATCCCATGAGAGGGAAGGCAGACACATGGCTGGGGGGCTGCAGGCACTTGCCCACTTCCTGGTGTCTTGAACGAGGCTTTGAGAAGTCTCTGTGCATGGAAGAAGCTGTTGGGCAGAGTGATGGAGCTGTGATACGGGGACAGTGAGAGGGAGGAGCAGGTCACAGGAGCAGACCTGTGACCTGGTGTCCTGATGCTGCGATTGCTCTCAGATTATATGTATTTTAAATGTTAATATTAAAAGCAACACGTGGGGGGTGCTGGGATGCTCCGTGCTGGCCGCAGGGGTCAGGACTGTTGTCAGAAGCACCTCTCACCCCCTCACTGCCATTTCGTTTCCCCCAAACCATGTACCTGCCTCCCAAGCTCCGATGTTCGGGTGATGCACAAAAGCCTTCCCTACTCTTTAAATTCCACCCTGGAGAAGGCTGAGCCTCAAGGTTGCTCCAGCAAAATGTCTGTTTCAAACCTAATTACAGCTGTCTCTCAAATCCATAATTTCATCTAAATTTGCCACAATTCATGCATGACTTTCCCTGCCAGAGCCGCCTGTGTGAAGAGCAGATGAAGGTCATTCCTCACTCCGGTGCTAATGTGGGGAAATTGGGGTTGCTTTGATGCAGAGGCTTCCCACTGGTGTTTTCTGTCAGCGCTGGGAAGTTGTTGGCTATTACATTCTGCTGTACCCCTCATCAAAGCTCCCACACGGCGCTTGCTGCCGCGCGCAGGGGGAAGGAGATTCGGTTCCCTCCTTTGCTGCAGTGGGCTGCACTCTGCAGCAGGCGTGTGTCAAAAATACATTGCAGATACTGCAGCAGGAACAAATACTCACCATGTGCTCCATTCTATTCCACAGAAACAGTCTGTGTTTATTCCCTCTTTCACATCCTACTGACCTTTAAGGTACTTGAATTCTTTCTACCTCTAAAATTAACGTGTGCACGGTGTGGGTGAGGTGCACAGGAGAGACCCCTGGCAGCAGCTGCCCCCGCCATTGATGGGCTTCCAGCCCCGGGATGCTGCTGATCCCAACGGGAGAGAGAAATCTCGGGGTAAACAATAATCCTGTGCCTGGATATGGACGACGTGGCACTAGGAGGGGAGATGGTGGCAGCCGTCTGGAGGATGCGGTGTGGAGCGCAGCTCGCTTGTGGAGCCAGTGCTGTGCTCTGCTACGGGATGCTCCTTAGACGTGAGCACACCATGTCCTGGTAAACGAAACAGCCTCAGCACCCTCTAGAGCGGAAGGAGGACTCATAAAAGCTGCGCTGAAAGAAACACTGCAAGGGAGGGCTCAATGGTAACACCATGAGGCGCGGAATACGTCCGAGAGCAAGTATTACTTCATAGTCATGAGCAGTGTAAACCGTCTGCAGGTGATCCCTCCATACAGGTTCACTGCCATGATCTGGCTTTGAATGTCCTGGGGAACCACAGTCTTTACACTCAGCCCTCTGTTCATAACTCGTGATCAGAGGGCTGGGGCAGCTCTGCTCTGGAGCCAGGCTGAGAGAGCTGGGCTGGGGCAGCCTGGAGAAGAGAAGGCTCCTGAAGGGGAGACCTGAGAGCAGCTCCAGTGCCTAAAGGGGCTGCAGGAAAGCTGGAGAGGGGCTTGGGACAAGGGATGTAGGGACAGGCCAAGGGGAATGGCTTTAACCTGCCCGAGGGGAGATTCCTATTGGACATCAGGAGGTTGGTGGTGGTGGCTCTTGTCACCAGCAGCCCCTAGCACAGGACTCCCTGTGTCCCAGCCCGTGCTCCATCCAGCTCCTGAGGCCAACAGCCACGTCCCTGCTGAGTTTAACACCCGTTAGATGGGAGATTGAGTAAACTTTCATTTTTTTTTTTGGTCTAATACCCTCTTAGCATTTAAAAATAGAGCTGTTACTAAGCGATGGCAGTAAGTAGAAAGCAAAGCTATTGAGGATCGCTTCTGTGAACAGGTATTTTTCCCAGCCTAAGTACTGGAAACATTGTGGGTTGCCAAACTATGAATCAGAGCCTCCCTCCCCAGCCTGCTTCCCTCCTGTATCCCCAGAACAATAGCAGCAGCCATCAAGAGCTGTTTGGTTCCACTCTGGCTTTGAGCATCTTGATTTGCAGGTCAGGTTTGCAGCCTTTCCACACGCCTTAACCTCTTGAAACAAAAAGGGGAAAAAGAAGCAGGATGATATCACCATGTAGTGATGTAACCGTGGTGGGACAGGAGCTGGAGAGACACCCATGGTCCTCAGGTTTGAAAGTGAGGTGCAAGCCTGAGCAGCCACCTCAGTGCAGCTACCGGCTGCTGCCCCAAGCACGTCCTGGCAGCCCCACCACATCACCTGGGACGGGATGGTGGCAGTTCGGAGCAGGGACATGATGCCAGCTTGGTGTTGGCAGTGCTGCAGGAATTTTACAGTCTGCACAGAAGCTATGGGTGGAGCAGAAGAGAATCCCAGTTGCCCAGGATGAGCTCACTGGGATGCAGGATGAGCTCATTGGGATGCAGGCTGAGTGTGCATGGGCAGGAGGACATGGATTGGTGTCAAGGCCAGTGACCAGTAGCAGGGAAGGGAGAGAAATCATGTCATGAGGTGCTTCTCACACGCTGCCCTTTTTGTTCCTGCTTTAAGGAGATGAGAAGAGTGGGAACTTCCACCCAGAACAGGACATGACAAGAGGTGATCCAAGCACCCTTGCAGCATTTACTGTCCCACACAGGCCCCAAGCTAACTTCAGAATGAAAATGGCACTATTGTGTCCTTAAGAATGCTCATCACCTTGGGGTCACTTGCTCAAGGGATCATATTTGTTTCAGAACCATCTCTCTGAGAAGCTCAGCAAGCCTCGGTCCACCTTCTACCATGGCAGCTCCAGCCCTAGTAAGAACTGTGCTGCATCCAAAAGCAGTCGCTGTGATGCTTCACTTTGACTGGACATGGTCGGAGATGTGCTTCCTGAGGATAGATTCTGCTCTCAGCTTAAATCATGGACACCAATATTATCTTTACTGATCTCAGCAGCGCTCCTGCAGCTGAAAGCTCTAATTCAGGGCACTACTTATGGGCTTATCTTCCCAATGTGGTGGAGATTACTCACTGCTGGCAGGCATTTGTGTTGGGCTCGGGTTGAGGGAAGCTCGAGATGCCCGTGGTTCCAGTCACCATTGCACCCACCCACCTCTGCCTGAGGTGTATGAAAACCACGTATGAAATCAGCCTAGATTTCCATCACTCAAATGGTGCCATTGAATAAGAAAAAATAAGGATGAAAGGGAAAGATCTCCATAAGACAAGAGCTGGGGGAAAGGCCACAGGTGCTTGTGATGGAGGGAGCTTTGGGAACTCTGCCCCATCCCTGGCAGTGCTCAAGGCCAGGTTGGACACAGGGGCTTGGAGCAAGCTGCTCTAGTGGAAGGGGTCCCTGCCCGTGGCAGGGGTTGGAGCTGGAGGAGCTTTGAGGTCCCTTCCAACCACAGAGGGTACCTGCTCTGGAGAGGGATTATGAGCAAAGTGGCTGTGCCATGGGCTGGGACAGGCTCCTCCAGCCCCTGCTGCTGGGTGCCTGGTGTGTCCCTGTTCCCACTGCAGAGGAGCAGCGCCAGCGCCATTAAAAGCGTGTTGAAATGGACAAGTGTTAACAATTTATTTACAGTTATTTGATTTCTTACAGTGGGGGAAACTGTAAGATTCATTATTGCACACACTAATTGCTGTGGTTAAGTGTCAAACCTGCACCATGTAACGCTGTGTTTTCACATATTAAAGACATTAATTGCCAGGAAGCAGTTTGCCATGACTAATAAATTTGTTTTTTACAAAAAGAAGAAATCAATATTGAGTATTTTGAGGCTTAGGAGCTGAAGCAGCACAAAATATCTGAAGTCAATGTTTCCACACTGAGCTGTACTGGTTAAAGACCAAGGCTTAGCAATTGCATTATGGTTATCAAAAGCTGTTACTGGTCCTGCAATCGTGTTACTGTCTGGTTGCCACATCCAAATGAGTACCATCGTAATGCCCAGTGCCCAGGAACACGGAGCTGGAGCTGCAGTGGGATGGATGCGGAACGTGGGATGCAGGATGCGGGATGGATGTGGGATGTGGGAGGGGCTGAGACCTGAACCCCTGCCCAGGCTCCGGTGCTGCAGCGCAGGGAGACAGGGACAGAGGCAGGCACAGAGCAGTGAGCCGGAGCGATGCCTTTGGCTCCTCTTTACTTCCCCTTTGCTTCTCTTTGCCTTTCAGCACGTAAAACAATTTAAATCAATGACTGTTAAACACAAAGCAAGAGGCAAGTGTGATTGCAGTGACAGAGAGTGAGGGAAAAGGCAAAAGCAGTTACTTCATAGAATCACAGAATCCCAGCCTGGTTTGGGTTGGAAGGGACCATAAAGCTCCTCCTGTTCCATCCCCTGCCACGGGCAGGGACCCCTTCCACTGGAGCAGCTTGCTCCAAGCCCCTGTGTCCAACCTGGCCTTGAACACTGCCAGGGATGGGGCAGCCACAGCTTCTCTGGGCACCCTGTGCCAGCGCCTCAGCACCCTCACAGGGAAGAGCTTCTGCCTAAGAGCTCATCTCAGTCTCCCCTCTGGCAGGTTACTTACTTTGCTCCTTCATACAACCTACAGGTTCCCCTAGCTCTTGTCTCTTCATACTTTTCTTAGCAACGCATTCAAATAGCTTTGTTCTCGTATGGTGACCTGTCCGCTTTGGAATCTAATCACCTATTTCAAGCATCACTGTGGATTTCTAATGGCTCAAGTAAGAGTGGGCACACATGAGGATGCTTTTCCTCTCCAGCAACACAGAGGAGTGGGAGCTCTTTGCTTCTGACTGCTTTTCCAGCATTCCCTCTCCATGGGTCCAGAGCCAGCTGGGTATCCCAATGAAGCAGTCTGCAGCATCAAGCTCCCGGCCTGGGGGACATGCTCAGTTATGACCCAACCTTCTTGTGCAAATAGATGCTTAATGATCACCTCCACTGAAGGCTGCAGGATGTAAGCAGCGTTTCATACCCCGTAAAATCAAAGTCTCCCTTCATTTGATTGTATCATTTCTTATAAGCCATAAAGCCCTGCACTTGCTGCAGCCTCCTGCCTCGCTGCAGCCATACAGCCCATCCTCGGCCAGCCCTGCCACCTCCTGCTCTGAATGGGAGAACCCCAGTTCTACAACGGGTGGCATTTTAGGGCACTACAAACACATACATTTCCTGGGAAGTGACTGGGTTGAAGTCACTGAAGCACTGTTGGAAACTCAGGGCTGTAGATGGTAAAGAGGAGCATCAGCTAACAAAGGGATGTCAGCTGAGAATGTCTATTAAATATCACACACAGATCAGCACCAAAAGATGCTCAGGCTTGAAGGATTCTCATTGCACAACCAAAGAGGAATAACAATTTCTGTCTGAGGGCAGAGTTGCTCTCCCCATGCTCATTTCCCCTCCTTATTCATTTTTCTTTTCTAGACCCACTCTTTGCTAGTCAGATGGTGAAGGGCAGTCAGATAAATGTGAGAAAAAGAGCGTATTTGAAGTTAATCTTGTGCCTTGTCAACCTCTTTCATGATGATTAGGAAGGAGGTTTGGACGAGACGCAGAGTGAGCTGTGTCTGCAGCAGGAGAATAAAAATGATATTGTGGGTAGACTTCCCTTTCGATGCTGAGGAGAGGGTCGTTGGTCCTCCGGGAACAAGGTACTCACAGGTCCCTGCTCAAATTCAATCACACAGTTTCCTCTGCTTTATTTTCTGCTACTGATAAAGCTTTTATTCCAGATAAAAGTCTGGAATAGCAGAGTCCTGCACTTCCAGGTAACTCCCTCATCTTCCCTATGATATTCTTCCCTGTGAGAGTGCTGAGGCGCTGGCACAGGGTGCCCAGAGAAGCTGTGGCTGCCCCATCCCTGGCAGTGTTCAAGGCCAGGTTGGACACAGGGGCTTGGAGCAAGCTGCTCTAGTGGAAGGGGTCCCTGCCTGTGGCAGGGGTTGGAGCTGGAGGAGCTTTGAGGTCCCTTCAACCCAAAGCAATCTGTGATTCTATGCTTCTGTGATCCACAGCACCTGATGCTCTAATGCAGCTGCTGCAAGCTTTCATCAGACTTCTTTAATTTCATGGTTCTCAATATGTCTGTAAGAAGCCAAGAGCCAAGAGCAGGACTGGTAGAGATGTAGAATAAATGAAACTAAAAACAAGAATAAGAGAAATTGGAAATATATCTGTACTTTTCCTACCTGTATTCGATACAGGAGAAGCGGGGTTTAAATCCTTGTTAGCTGAGGTAGCTCTCCTGAATCCCCCATTGATTTATGGCAGCCGAGGCTTTTGCGCTGGTTCTTTATGACTAGTTTTAGGATAAAGTCTCTTCTCACAACAATCACTATCACAGCCAGAGTTAGAATAGGGGAGAAAATATCATCCAATACAATAACTGACATTTTCAATTAACTAAGACTTTGCAGAGGAAGAAAGCAGCTTAGAATTGATAGGTCTGCTAGAGAAAATGGGAAAACCACACAGCTTATGCTAGTGAAAAACTGAAATGCAGCTGCCGAAGCCCAGATATTCAAAGGACAAGTCATACATTAAAATTGTCCACAGGAATGATAGACTTCTCCAAACTCTGTGCTCTATTGTGTCAAAATAATCACGCACAGAAGTGGAACAGCAGTTTCCCCACCACATACAGCTCGTGGTAGGAAATGGTGCAGCTCAGCTGGCCTTCATAGGTCTTTGGAAGCGAAGAACACCTCGATCTGCTCTCATTTGCAGCAGGCCTCAGCTCAACTGAGGTATTTGGATTTGCGACTGTAATGAGGTGACTTCAGGCACACATTGGGTGAGGCCGTGTGGCAGCCAATTGGAATGGCTTTACTGCTCTGGAAGAGCAGCCTGTGGCTTGCATTAGGTTACTGGACTATTAAATACAGTATAGGGAGCCAGGGAGTGGAGGTAAAGGGGTAAAGAAACGTGGAGGGATGAGCAAATCATTCACCAATCAGATTCTTCCATCTCCTTTTTTTTTTGCAAATCAGGGGATTTTGGGACATATAAGAAACCCCTGAATTCAACTTACGGGCTCCAAAAGTTGGACAGGATGAATTAACACTTTTCTGCCTCATTATGAAGTTCATCATTTGAGAAAAGGAAAGGGGCTGCAGACATGGCAGGGGGCATGGGGGTGACCTCTGTGAAAACCACATTGACGCTTGAGATGTGGGTGAGGGATGGATGCGAAGCCTTTGCCACCTCCAGCCCGAGGGCAGCACAGGAGTAGCTGACCAGGCACGGGAAGGGTCCGCTGCCTCACAGGGAGCCCCATGGGCCACCATCAGAAGCAGCATTCCCGGCTGGAGCCTGCCTGCCACGGCCTGTGTAAAGAGCAGGGTTGAAAGGAGGGGTGCCTTTAAAGCAGACCTATTTTCTGGAATAGCTGCGCTGTGATCTGCTCCCCGAGCAGCCCCTGTTTGATGAATTGCTCTTCAAGTAGAAAACGGAGCAATAAGAGAATTCAGAACTTCCATTAAAGTTTGCTGCCAGATACATAATTTAGCACAGGGGCTCGCAGGGCCCACACGTGCCCAGGGAGGATTTAGGGTGCCCCTGCAAAGCAGAGCTTCTTCCTCAAAGCAGGTTAAATTCAGCATAAAGCTGGCCCCAAAGTGCTGGGAGACCACGGAGTGTCCATCGGTCCCAGGGACCACTGATGTCCGCTGGCGACCACGCGTCCTCCTTTCATCCCAGCCCCATGAGGAGTTCACGCTTGTTCAGGCTTATGGATTTGATGTGAAACAGCTGAAAGGCAGCAAACCTACCACTGCTTTCTGAAGGCAGTTTAACAGCAGACAGCCTCTACACTGCCTGGGATAGGGAAGAGGAAACCTTGCTGCTTCAATAGAAATATCAAATAAATCTTCAAAACCAGTTGGATTTTTTCCAATGTTGTCTGATACGAGGCTAAAAAGTCAGCTGTATACGAGAAACCACATGCTGAAGAAATCATTAGTTGTTAGGAGACAAACACAGTTTAGTCTCTCTAAAGGGAATAGTAATGTTGGGATGTTGCCATGAAGGACAAGCCAGGGAAGTTCAATGCCCTGGTGCTAGGAGGTGCATCAGGCAAAGATATCAGACATTTAACTTAAAAGTAAGCAGAGTGCAATGCACTTCTTCTGTTGAAGAGCATCGTGCATCGTCACAAGAACCAAACCACCAGCAGCATGTTGTGACTGTGTTTATCTGTATGATAGAACCCCAACCTGGTTTGTGCTGGAAGGGACTCTAAGGCTCATCCAGCTCCAACCCCTGCCACAGGCAGGGACCCCTTCCACTGGAGCAGCTTGCTCCAAGCCCCTGTGTCCAACCTGGCCTTGAGCACTGCCAGGGATGGGGCAGCCACAGCTTCTCTGGGCACCCTGTGCCAGTGCCTCAGCACCCTCACAGGGAAGAATTCCCCTTATTTTTCTGTGCAGGTCCATTGTTTCCCTTTGGGCCAAAGCAAAAGCTTCCTAATTTCCCACACAAATGACTAAAATAGGTCTTTCTCTCTGAATGCTCACAACTCCTTTATGTACAAAATAAACTGGCTTTTCATGGGAGGTCATTACTCCCTTAATGTTGCAAAATAAAGTGGTCAGTCTTAACAGTTGTTCACCTCCACCAAGTGCTCAGTTGTCCCCCTCCCCAGAGTGAGGGCATTGTATGTGCGGGCTGTCCTGAGGTGGGTTATGGCTTATCCCTGGGCAGAGCTTCTCCCGCTGTGTTAGCGCAGGCTGAGCACACGGGCAGCACATGGATGCAGTGGGGACCAGGGGCTGACGCATCACCAGCTCTCTGCCACACACGGAAGCTTGGCTGAATTGATTAAAAGCTGGGTGGACGCTGACTCCTTCCTCTCTGGCCTCCTCTTCCAGCAGTTTCCAGAGCGCAGCCCAATTAAGTGCTCCTGTGCTCAGATGCTGCTTTGATCCAAGTGCCTTTGCTGCATTTTTCATTGCCCTGACAAGCCTCCGGAGCTGCTCTCAGGGCTGGCTTGTGCAGACCTGCCTGCTCCCTGCCTGGATGAAGGCCCACGGGCAGCTCTCCCCATGGGCAGGAGGAGCGCTTTGGTGGCCTGGTGGGATCCCCACCTCCCTTTGCTCATCCCCATCCATCAAGGGTGCTGCTGCTGTTTCTCTTTATGAGGCTCCTGGTGCTTTGCTTCCCCTCAAAGGGGAGGCAGCTCTACATTATTCATAACTAACCTTTCTTGTCCATGCTCTAGGACAGACACAGCGAAAAGCTGAACTTAAAAATTTATTTTCTTCAGGAAAAAAATAGCAAGTGGATCTGAAAAGAGCCCATCTCCCGCATTAGCTGCTCCGTGTTCCCAACCCCGCACGGGGGATGCACTGCGCGCACATCCTAGCCAAGGGGGAGGACAAGGCCGGGGGTACAAAGAGTGTGAAGCCTCATTTTTCATCTCCTTTTGCATTTATGCAGTATTTTGGAGCACTGCAGCCTCTATAGGTAAGGGACAGAATCCCCCAGTGGTCCAGCAAAGCTGTCCCCATCCTGCCTTGGGAAGGAGGGAGACTCAAGCGTGGTCCCTTGGGGTGATGCTTCCATCAGGAGATGGTGCTTTCAGGAGGGTTGATCTGTGCTCACCTGTGGTGCCCATCTGTGGGACTCAGGGTTCACAGAGGAGGTCCTGGTGGCTCACAGCACATCCAAACACCTGGCTCTGGGTACATCCACCCATCAGGACACGTGGCTGATCTCTGAAGACCAAGCTCCTGCCAGGAGGTTGCGGGTACAAAGCTGCCTACACCTGCAGCAGAGGTTCTGCTTGCTGCCAATAGTTTTTAGTTGAATGGCACCGAGTTTTCCATCTCCTTCCTACCTCTCAGCTTTGCCTGTGCTCTCCCACCCCCCCCCTCCGTCAGCTGGGACTCTGTGCACAGAATAACCTTCCCCAGCAGTGAGGATGGGCTCCTAAACTGTCATTCCCCACCCCAGCCGTGACAGGTATCTCCAGCACAGTGCTGAGCACGGCAGGTACTGCTCACTCCTACGGCTTTCTCCAACACAGCTCATTCCACAAGACAAGTACAGGCTCGTACCCCCAGGCCAGGCAGCTGACGGGAGCCTTTGGACGCCTGAGATCATGCGTGTCCCATGGGGAGCTGCTGGTGCAGTCAGACACTTGTCTTGCCTGGAGGAGGTTGGCACTGTCGCTGTTGCAAGCAGATGTAAGATCTGGTGTCACCTGCAGCGAGAAGGCACAAGTCCTGTTAGCGCAGCGTGTTGTGTGAGCGGCCCTTACTGTCCTCGTCCTGCGAGCATCCCTACGGACAACACCTTCCCCTCGGGGGGGGAACATCAAACGGCTGCTTGGAGAGGTGCAGCTCTAGGACCTCTCCTGATTGCACTGACTTTGATGATTGTGTTTCTGGTCAGCCTTGGCAAGAGAAATGTCACCTGTAGCTCCAGAGCCATTCATGGATGCCTTCCAATGCATTTTTCCCCCTTAAGTTTCGACACGAAACACTTGTTCTTCACCTGCAAGTGACCAAGGGAGGGTCTCTCTCTCCCTCTCCACCCCTATGAGAAAAGGTCAAGAGGTTCCCCTGTTATAAATCTCAGCTTTCTTACACAAAGGGTAACCTAAAATCCAACTGCTGCCTGTAGAGCAAAAGAATGCCACCAGCACATACACAAGACACTAATTCTAGTGGCTCAGAATTTCTACTTGCCCCCTACTTTCCCATATGTGAGCACCTTTGGAAGAGCCCTGGTGCTCCTCAGCGTGGCTTCAGTCAGCTGGGGCGGATATAACCCCAGTGTTGGAAGCAGTGAAATAACATTCTCAGGAGGTGCTGGGAAGTGCCTTCTAGGCCTCGGACATGTAAGGAGCTGCTCTCTTTAAAAGCAAAAGCACGCAAATGATGAAGAAATAAAACTACTGTGAGAGTACAAGGAACAACACTGGGGTCTTGTTTGGCAGAGAAGCAGCCTGGAGGCCCCTCCATGCACGCCCGACCAGAGTCATGCTCCTCTCCCCACTGAGGGAGCTCAGAGGTTTCTCTCTCAGTGACGAGTTTCCTGAAGCACCTTGTGAAATCCTGTTTGTTTTCAAGCTGGGCTCACACCAACTTCTTGTATTTCTGATCAAGGGAAAAAGAGCTTGACGATACCCAGCTTAGGCATACCGGGACCCCAGTCTGTCCCAGCTCTGTGTTAGAGGTTCACAAGCTCTGAGTCTTTAAGCGAAAGCAGCCAAACCCAATTTCAAGGGAGTGGATGCAGTTCCTCTCCCCACTTCCTCAGCTCCTGTTGTGCCGCTTCCAGGCTCCCAACGGCCTCAGATCACCTGAAAATCAAAATGCTCCATCAAAACAGGGCAATCCCAAAACCCAGCCCCAAAACCTTGCACAGCAAAGGCCTTACATCAGTTTCTGCCTCTTGCACCCCACAGGTGGGGCTGGTCCCATCAGCAGAGCATCAGGGCGCAGCATTTGCAGACTGAATTCCTGCCAGCACCTCTCATGACTTGCTGGCCCCTTTGGGACAATTCTAGGGGGACAGAAAGGATCCAGCCCCTACCACCCTGCTCCTGCTCTCACGGTACCAAACCAGGGTGAGCAGTTGCTCCCTCACCCCATCCCTCAGAGCTGGTGCCCACTGATCACACCTCCATCCCCTCAAATGCCCTGGCAAGAGCTGCAGCAAAACTAGGGGCTCCCCAAACCTTCTGCACCCTTCAAGGCAGCCCAGCACCAGGGTAGGCAGAAAGCACATCTCTTCCCTCTCAAGGAGAAGCACCATCCACATCCTCTTTTAACAGCAACTACCCGATGCCGGGCAGTGGAGCATCCTTTGGGCAGCAGCTCTCCCAGCACAGGGTCCAGCAATAGTGAGCAGCCTGGGTCTTGGGGAGCAGACACAGCCCCTGTTGCTGGCTGAAGCAGCCCCAGCCACAGGCCAACTCTTGCAGCCATCCAGAAGCGAGAGCAGCTTGAAAAGCTGCCTGGAAGTGCTTGTGGTTTCACTAAGGGCTGTGGAAGCCTGGCGCCGCATCTCCTGCCCTCCCTGGGGAGTGCATGACAGATTTTAACAGAAGCCAGCGTACAAAAAATAAGCAGACAACACCACTCCAGAGATCTCCAGTCTCCCTTCATTACAGTTATAAAGGTAAAACCAAGTAGACATCAAGCTCATGCTTGATTTACACAGAACATCAGAAGTGGAGAACAAAGGAAAATGCTCTCTTAGTTTCCTGTGTTTAGCCATTTATTGAGAGCTTTAGCACGTTCCTGTATTTGCTTTGCCTTTGTGCCAGTGGTGACACATTCCCTCTCCTCCAGGACTGCTGTTGCCCTATGGATATAAACACAAGGCTTTCAAGGAGTGTTTTGCCCCTCCCTACAGCCCCTGGCTTTGGGCACAGTCTGGGACAAATGCAGGGCAACAGAAAGGACCCAGTTCCTGCACCCGTGGTACCAAATGAAGGTGAGGAGCTGCTCCACACCTCCACCAGTGCCCCATGCCCGGGTGCCCATCCCTCACCCCAAGGCACCCCTTGGGATACATTTGCCAAGGCTCAAGGAGGGATATCCCAGGGGCCATTGTGCCCATGTCCCAGCAGGATGGGGCTGGGGGTGTCCCAGTGCCACAGACTGGGATGCGCTGGGTTGCACTGTCCCAGTTGCGCTGTGAAATGCAGTAGCCATGGGAACGTGGTAGGTTTAGATGCTGGGTTTGCTTTATTACCACCCTGGTCCTGTGCTGCTGCTCCAGGAGCTGCTCTTCCCTGCTTCAAGCATCATGTCAGGGAGGGAGGATGCTGTAGCCCTGCAGGATGGACACATGGATGCAACAGGGTGGACAGCGAGACACGATGGAACGGACACACAAAGCCCAAATCCTCTGTCAGTGCACCCATTGTGTCTGCTGCCTGTAGCAACTTCAGCAACTCTTGGCATCCTACAACCTCCCAGCCTTTTCCAACAGGGAGGCAACGTCCTGAGGTCCCTCAGCTCTGGCAAAGGGAGGGATCCTGAGGGAATGGGAAGGACTGGCAGAGAGGAAAGCAGATAGACATGCACAAGACAAGGCTGAAAACAGCACCCATCAGCATCCCCTAGCAGAGCCTGAACCTCCGGGACATGCTGCTTTAATGGGGTTTGGGGTTTTAAAGGGGTCCAACGGCAGAAGTGTTAGCATGAAGACACAGTGAGAGTTGGGAAAAGCCACAGGGGGGGAAATGAAAAGCACAGGGAAAGCGAAAAAAGAGAAGTAGCTATGGAGATGTTGTGCAGCCTGGATGCCTTAGGGAATACAGGAGCTGATAACTGAGGTCTATATGGAAACTCTCTCAGGAGCTGGTTTATGATTTCTGGACTGTATCGCTCAATACAAGATGTCCTGGAGCTTTACCACTCCTAAACTCAGCCAAGCACAGATGAACTCTGCAAAGGGATCGGTTCTGAGCAGCCCCCAGTGTTCCATGGGCTGTTGCCTCGAAGGGACAGGGCTTTGGTCTTCCCAGAGACGCAGAAAAGCTCTTAGATAGGATGAGTCCTGCTGAGTCAAACCAAGCTGCACATGTCCTTAATTTGCTATTGTGATGAGCAAACTGGGTGCTGTTTCCCCCAGGACCATCTACCAGCTGGTGAATGCTTGTGCTCCACATTCAGAAAGCTCTGGGTGCAGAATTCATGTCCTGTGGAGAGAAGGCAACTTATGCACACCAAATGTGGATACTGCCTCAAAATCCAGCCCTTGACCTTGGCAGTGCTGAGAAATGAAAGGTGTGAGCTTAGCTACAAGGTGTAGCAAATGTATTCCTTAGAAACCTCACAACTGGAGAGATGACAGTGTCCTAAACTTGATTCCTTCCACGTTTCTGTGTAAGGAAACCATAGGAACTGATATCTAATTGCATTTGAACCCCTTTGTTTTTTTCCTTTAAATCTTACTTGGTTCCCTCCTAGGTTGCAGGATGCAGCCACTGCCTTCTGGAGCAGAGTCAGACCTTCAGTGTTTCCAAAGAACAAAAAAGCCCTAAAGCAGAAGGATCCAGGACACATTTGCATGGAAGGGGAAGTGTTTCCAAAAGCACAGAAGTGCTTTTTACTCTCCTTTTTACATTGAGAGAGCAGGAGCTGTCCAATGGTCTGACCTGCAGATGATCTCTTTGGGTAGCTGAGGATCAGGAGGTCCACAACAGCAGCAGCACCGACTGCATGGAGCAGGGTGCGATTTCTGTTCCGGCTCTTTGAAACCCCCCCGTGTGTTTTGTGCTGCTGGTACTGAAGGAGCTGGCAGCAAAGCAGGTTGGTTAAAATGCAGCTCAGACCATCCTGCCTGACAACCGAGGGAGAAAAGTTAGGCTGGAAAACCTCCACAGCACTGAATCATTCGCCTCCCTGCGTCACAGAAGGGGCTCTCCTGCAGGAGACGTCTTTCCCTTAAATGAGCAGAGAACAAGCAGAAAAACCAGAGCTATCCCCTGTAATAAATATACCAACAGGAGAAAAGCACAAACTCCTCATTCTCCCCTTTACAGGTCCCTTAAAAGCCAGCAGCCACACAGGTTTCCTCCCATTTCAGAACGTGCTCAATGCTGAGAGAGGCCAAGGGCATGGGCTTGGATCCAAAGCCCTCAGAATGAATTGCAGCACCCATTTCCTTCAATAGGCCACGGGTGAGGTGCAGGGGAAGGTCAGTGGTGGGAAGAATCATGGAATCGTGGAATACCAGCTTGGAAGGGACCTCAGGGATCATCTGGTCCAACCTTTTTAAAGCATGACCTAGACTGGGTATTCCAGTACCCTGTCCAGCCCAGTCTTAACAGTGCCCAGCATTGGGGAGTCATCACTTCCCTAGGGAGATTATTCCAGTGGGTGGTTTTTGCCATTGGGAAACATTTTTCTCTTGTGTCAAACTGGCATCTCCCCAGCAGTAACTTGTGCCCGTCACCCCTCATGTTTTCCATGTGACTCCTTGTCAAAAGGGAGTCTCCATCTTCGTTGTAGCCACCCTTTAGATACGGTGATAAAGGACACGGTGCGCACACAACTAGGGGTAAGAATGTGTCCCTTCCCTTGGTTATGTGGGTCTGCTCCAGCACAGGGGCCTCCTACTCCATCTCCCAGCAGTGAGCGCTCCCCACCAGTGGGCACCAGCCCTCCTTGGATCTCCTGCTGCTTCCTCGCCTTGCCTTTGCACCAGCCACTTGGCAGGCTCTGGCTGCCCTCAGTTTGCTGCTCACCACACTTAGTCTCTTGCATTACTATCATTATTATTATTACTATTACTGTTGTTGTTGCACTTTCACTCTAAGCCCTTTTTCCAGTCACTTACAGCTTCCCAACGTAATTATTTGGGGTCTGGAATGTCCACCTTTTCAGAGCTGAATATGTGACGGGTTTTGTGATTTCAGTTGGGTTGGTTTGTGTGCGAGCACTTAAAGAAAAGCCACGGATTGCCAACCAAACATACACAAACAAGGCTTTGGAGATGCTTTTCATGTTAAATTATATTTACCACTTTTACTTTACAGCCTGTCTGGTTTCATTCCAAATTCAACAGCGGTGCTGATGAAGCAGAAAGCCTTGAGAAAGGAGCAGTGGAAAATATACAAACTCTTGTTGTCTCTTCCTGTAATGAAGGAAGAATGAGGCCCCAGGGAATGTGGCCCAGGGACCCATCCACTACGATGTGCACCAGGGCTGCTTTGTAAGCCGAAGCCATTAAGGGCTGGGAATAGGATTAAGTACCTGGCCCTTGGTTCCATCACAATGTGAAGGGCTCAGTGTAAATCAATTATCTCATGCTGGCCTAAAAATAAGCATTCTAAATTATTCGGAGCACTGAAGAGGATTCTGCTTCCTCCTCACACTTAGTCATAAAATTCTTTAATCAATATTAATGTTATAAAAACCCCAGGCACGTTCCTGCCTTGTGCCGAGAAGCAGAGAGCATGGACCCATTCTGTAGGAGGATCGTGGCTCTTGGTACCTGCGGTGGCAAGGAGGACCTGCAGTGGTTTTCACTGCATTAGTTGCCATGGCAAGAGCTCCTTAGTTCTACTTCAGTTGCAGAGCAAGTTGTTTCTAAAGTTCTAAGCCCACATTAACTGTGGCCACACACTGCACGGTGCTGAGTCGTCCTCTTGACACGGAGCTGCTCTGCCTGCTGGCTCCTGACCTCCTGAGAGAGGAGAGAGAAGGCAGAGTGTTTGCTCCCAGGTTACCCCACTTTGTGGAGAGTTTGTTGAGAGCCCTGGCAAAGTTTGGGGCTCCTTTCTGCAGCGCACGATGTGGTGGCTGGATGGTGCTGTGGAGGTGTTCAGTGCTGGAGCCCTCACTGCAAGAGAGACATTGAGGTGCTGGAGCGGGGCCAGAGAAGGGCAGCGGAGCTGGAGCAGGGCCTGGAGCCCAAGGGTGATGGGGAAGGGCTGAGGGAGCTGGGGGGTTCAGTGTGGAGAAGAGAAGGCTCAGGGGGGACCTGATGGCTCCCTACAAGTGCCTGACAGGAGGATGGAGCCAGGAGGGGCTGGGCTCTGCTCCCAAGGAACAAGGGATGGGACAAGAGGAACCGGCCTCAAGCTGCCCCAGGGCAGGTTTAGATGGAGCTGAGGAACAATTCCTGCCCCAGAGGGTGCTCAGGCATTGGAACAGGCTGCCCAGGGCAGGGCTGCAGGCACCGTCCCTGCGAGTGTTCACACAGCGTGGAGGGGAGGCCTCAGTGCCATGGGGCAGTGGTGGCCTTGGCAGGGCTGGGAATGGTTGGACTGGGTGAGCTTGAAGGGCTTTTCCAACCTGGTTGGTTCTATGATTCCATGGATCTATGATTTTTAATGCATGCACGATATGCATGATAACCCGTCTGTATGTATATATATATATATATATATGTATACATAAATTCTTAATTTTGATTGTTTTCCAACTCTAAATAAAAAAATTTTACCAGCTCTACAATACTGATACATGAGTAATGCTTGAATACCCCCATAAATCAGTATTAATTATTCATTGAGAGGCTGTGCACTAAAAATCCCCATAATGGCCCAGGACTGAGCGGTGGTGCTGGATTTATGGTGTGATATCTGCCAATTAATTGGAAGATGCTTTCAATGCAGAAAAGCAAAGACTGTAGCACATTAATTTTTGATGGGGAAAAATTCCAGAGATCAATTTTACATTAATATTAAACTTGCTGTGAATAAACATTTCATTAAGATGAGACTTGATTTTTCACGTTAGCACATCTATTTACTTTTCTGCCACTCTATTATGACAAAAACATGAAAATCCATTCAGCAGAGAAGAGCACTTGACTTAGGACTTGTGACAAATGTATTTATTTCATATTCACAGTGCTAGATGTGGTGAGCACACAGATTCATAGAATCCCAGCCTGGGACCTTAAAGCTCCTCCAGCTCCAACCCCTGCCACGGGCAGGGACCCCTTCCACTGGAGCAGCTTGCTCCAAGCCCCTGTGTCCAACCTGGCCTTGAACACTGCCAGGGATGGGGCAGCCACAGCTTCTCTGGGCACCCTGTGCCAGCGCCTCAGCACCCTCACAGGGGGGAATTCTCGAATCCTACCTGTTATCCATCACCCCTCACATCCCAGAGCACATGGAAGCAGGCAGAGGAAAGGATGGAGGTCTCATCCCCACCAGGGCAGTGAGGCTGCCAGCTGCATGTGGCTTAGCCCTGGGCTCCCTTCTGCACCCCAAAAATCATTTGGGTTTCCAAAGGCAACATCCATGTGGCATGGACTTCTGCTGGACTGGGCAGGCTGATGCCAAGTGCTTGCTCTTGGGCTTCAGCTTGTATAGATTTTGACTGGGAAGCATTAATGGGAGAAAGGAAGCCGCAGCAGACAGCACATGTAGAAGTGCAGGCTCAGCATCAGCCCGTCTCGACTCCGAAATGCAAAAAAGAATCAAAACCACAACTTATTAGATGAGAGCAGCTTTGACTGGGGAAAAACGAGGACACTGGGAGCACATTCCCCATACCTATGTGTATTCCTCCTGTCTGGATATCCGCCACCCGGGGCCGCTGGGGATGGAGGTTCTCCCACCCCCTGTGATCTCTCAGAGATGCTTTTAGGCATCAGCCACGTAGAGGAAATATTCCTGCAGAAATCCACTTGGACTGTTCATAACATTAGGTATGTATTCTCAGTTTTGCAACATCAAAGCCTCAGCCTCATGTTTTCACCTCTAGTTTCTGTATAAATATAGAAGCTGTTTTCCTCCACATTCTTTTCAGCTTAATTTAACTTTTATTGAATTGAGTGAGGAACCAGCTTTATTCCATCTAATAGGCAATGAAGATCATGGAATGAGTTCCAAGGGGCTTTCCAGATGGAGAGGGGGAAAATATACGTATTATAAAAAACTCCAGTTATGTGGTTTCCACAGTTTTAAAAATAAAGCCTGGCAAATATATTTAGTGCAAAGAAAAAAAGGAGGAAATTCAGATTATGTCAGAAAAATTATCACTAAAAGGAAAGACTAAAGGGTGAGATCCTGTATTTTTGCAGTGCCTGCATCCAAGAATCTGGGAATGATGTTCCGTTTCCCTATGCCAGGGCAAGGCAGGAAAACTGAGCTGTGGGCAGAGGATGGGCTGCTGGATGCCTTGGGGGCCCTTCCCTTTGAGAGCCCCTGAGATCACCTCAACTCCCCAGGGGTCCATCACCCCCCATTGAGATACACAGAGAAATACTTTCCTTTCATGGAATCATGCAGTCCTGGCCTGGTTTGGGTTGGAAGGGACCTTAAAGCTCCTCCAGCTCCAACCCCTGCCACGGGCAGGGACCCCTTCCACTAGAGCAGCTTGCTCCAAGCCCCTGTGTCCAACCTGGCCTTGAACACTGCCAGGGATGGGGCAGCCACAGCTTCTCTGGGCACCCTGTGCCAGCGCCTCAGCACCCTCACAGGGAAGAGCTTCTGCCTAAGAGCTCAGCTCAGTCTCCTCAACCTTGGGCAGGTTAAAGCCATTCCCCTTGGCCTGTCCCTACATCCCTTGTCCCAAGCCCCTCTCCAGCTTTCCTGCAGCCCCTTCAGGCACTGGAGCTGCTCTCAGGTCTCCCCTTCAGGAGCCTTCTCTTCTCCAGGCTGCCCCAGCCCAGCTCTCTCAGCCTGGCTCCAGAGCAGAGCTGCTCCAGCCCTCGCAGCATCTCCATGGCCTCCTCTGGCCTCGCTCCAACAGCTCCACGTCCCTCTTGTGCTGCTGCCCCAGAGCTGGGTCAGGGCTGCAGGGGGGGTCTCCCCATAGCGCAGCAGAGGGGCAGGATCCCCTCCCTGAGCTGCTGCTCACGCTCTGGGGGTGCAGCCCCGCACACGGGTGGCATTTTTCCCAGCTCATGTTTTGAAAGGATCCTGGGGAATCACTTCCCTGCGTTGCCAGCACTATTGTCATTATTTCCAGCCCATCTGCCGCTGGAAATCTGGAAACCTCGCTATTCCAGTCAACTTTGTGGGGGTAGAAAGCGCCTGCAAGGCGCTCTGAAAGCTATGAAGGTGCCGAGTGACATATTCCTTATGCCTAACGAAACCCTCGATAGCTCCGTCTTATGCAGCTTTCTGCATTTGAGCTGATTTGAGATTATTTAGCGGGATTTCCTTGGTTCCCTGTGCCTTTGTTTCAGAAGCAGGGTGTTAGGGGGCCCGGGGAGCCCGTGGCTCTGTGGGCAGCTCGCACCTCCTCACCTGGGCTTTTGATTAAGTGATGTCTTAACCCGCTTTGAAGAACTTCTACACATCAGAAGTTCAGCCAAACCTTCTGAACCACCCCACGGTCTCTCCATCCCTCTGCCCCCCTTGGTAGCACCTTGGTCACAGCAGACACTGCAGAAACACCCTGCCCTCAGCCCTGGGGCAGTGGCTCAGTGGCCTTTGCCCTGCTCCCTCATTCACGTGTTTCTATAGCTATACATAGCTCTGGAAAAGTATTCTTGAGCTCTAGAGTCTCCCACAGCAGTTTCTCTATTTCTGTCTGGAACATCACGGTTTGATCCAGGTCTCTGCTTTCTAGTTATTGCCATGAAGAGGTATTTTTCAACCCCTGCCATCACTGCTGCTCTTTCAAAGGATGGATTTTGTTCACTGGGTTCTTGTGCACTGTGGGTAAATAAGTATTGCTTATTTTGAATGTTTGATGTTATCTTTACATTCATTTTCAAGGCCAGATTGGACACAGGGGCTTGGAGCAAGCTCCTCTAGTGGAAGGTGTCCCTGCCTATGGCAGGGGTTGGAGCTGGAGGAGCTTTAAGGTCCCTTCCAACCCAACCGGCCCTATCCTATCCCATCCCACCCCATCTTATCCCTTCCCATCCTATCCTATCCCATCCCACCCCATCTTATCCTATCCTATCCTATCCCATCCCACCTCATCTTATCCCTTCCCATCCTATCCCATCCCACCCCATCTTATCCCATCCTATCCTATCCTATCCTATCCTATCCTATCCTATCCTATCCTATCCTACCCTATCCCATCTCACCCCACCCCATCTTATCCCATCCCATCCTATCCTATTCTATCCCATCCTATCCTACCCTATCCCATCTCACCCCACCCCATCTTATCCCATCCCATCCTATCCTATTCTATCCTATCCCATCCCACCCCACCCCATCTTATCCCATCCCATCCTATCCTATCCCATCCCACCCCATCTTATCCCATCCCACCCCATCTTATCCCATCCCATCCCATCCTATCCCATCCCACCCCACCCCATTTTATCCCATCCCATCCCATCCCATCCCATCCCATCCCATCCCATCCCATCCCATCCCATCCTATCCTACCCTACCCTACCTTATCCTATCCATTCCCATTTTGCACAAAGCAACTTGCTGTAGCAGGATATGATAGAGTTGGGCTTGTTCAGCCTGGAGAAGAGAAGGCTCCAAGGAGATCTTGTTGCAGCCTTTCAGTGCTTAAAAGGGGCCTATGGGAAATATGGGGAGAAACCCTTTCAGCAGGGCCTGTTGTGACAGGACAAGGGGTGATGGGTTTAAGCTAAAAGAGGAAGATTCAGGCTGGATGTGAGGGAGAAATGCTTTACAATGAGGGTGGTAACACCCTGGCACAGAGAGGTGGTGGATGCCCTGTCCTGAAGACATCCAAGACCAGGCTGGATGTGATTCTGAGCAACCTGGTCCAGTAGAAGGTGTCCCTGCTCATTACAGGGTTCCTTCCAGTCCTATTCCATGAATCTATGCAAGGCCAGTGATGGTTTCCCACTTTCGGGGTGTGGCCCAGCCACAGGCACTCCAGTTGGGCTGCAGAGGGAGGGATGCTGTGGATGTGACCACCCCACTTAGTGCCTGGCACCTGTAACCCCCAGTTTTGACAGGCCCCTGGCCATCAGCCCATGGGCTGCTGCTCCCTCTAAGTTTGTTTTATCTGTTGGAGGGGTGTGTGTGTTATCATTAGACGGGTCCTCCTACCTGCTAAAGCTGGTATTTAAGGCTATTTAGGCTTCACAAGTAATATTATTGCTCATCCATATTGTACCGACTCCTCCCACCTCGTGGAGTGTCTCCTTTATGGGCTTCAGCCCAGCAATTCAGTCTCTCACCCATCATCATGATTTAGACAAATTTCAGCTGCTGGGTGATCCATCTCCGCACTCTGACATGCTGCTGCTTATCTGGCCTGCCCTGGCAAAGGAGGGCAGCGGGAGCTCCGTTATCTTGTTATTTGGCTTTTCTATGCTAACAGATTCTCCCCTTCATTCC
The DNA here is from genome assembly GCF_033815535.1 of Pezoporus flaviventris. NCBI lineage: Eukaryota > Metazoa > Chordata > Aves > Psittaciformes > Psittacidae > Pezoporus > Pezoporus flaviventris. The sequence continues at coordinate 2,437,881 of NW_026892607.1, read as the reverse complement.
CGCCTCCCTCCCACCTTCTCATTCATCATTCTTGGTCAGCCTTCACCTGCAGCAACCTTCTGATTATCTATCAGCATCTCCTGCCCCCTCCTGCACTTCTCTTTATTGCTTCATTATTTTGGAGATGTTTAATGGTGGTAGCCCTCATCTCTAATTTTCCTATTACTATGCACAACAGCAGATACAGTTCATCCAAGAAATGCCAGGGGACAGAGTGGACACTAATTGCATCGTTTTGCTTGTGCTCCTGATTGCATCAGTTCAGTAAATCACAGCACTGGCTCCCCAGATGTTATAAAATGGGGGTGAGGAAGCCAGAGAAGAATAGGACTGAGGCTCAGTGGTGGCACTGACACCCATCTGTACCCCAGGGCACACATGGGTGCCCATTCCTGGTGTCCCCATCCCCATGTGCTTCAGACTACCCCAGGTTCCTGCCTGGCCGCAAGGCAGCAATGGCAATGGCAGGGCCAGGTGACCATGAGAGAAAGTATTCTGCTAAAGAGGGAATAAAAATGACCCCAAAATCACAACATTCAAGTGGCAGCCTGGATCCGTGTTACACGGGTGTGCTGTGGCCCTGCTGACACAGCTCCCAGCTGAGCTGACCTGCAGGTGGCTGTGCATAGAATCATAGACTAGTTAGGGATGGAAAGGACCTTAAGATCATCCAGTTCCAAACCCCCTGCCATGGGCAGGGACACCTCACACTAAACCAGGTCACCCAAGGCTCTGTGCAACCCAGCCTTGAACACCCCAAGGGATGGAGCATTCACAACCTCCCTGGGCAACCCATTCCAGTGCCTCACCACCCTTACAGTAAAGATCTTCTTCCTTATATCCAATCTAAACTTCCCCGGTTTCAGTTTGAACCCGTTACCCCTTGTCCTGTCACTACAGTCCCTAATGAAGAGTCCCTCCCCAGCATCCCTATAGCCCCCCTTCAGATACAGGAATAATCATCTCCTTATCTCCAAAAGTGGTTTCTATGCCACGTTTCTACACCACCACCCCTGAAACATCTCCTCTTGTCCAGACAGAAGCTCGGTGGCTCTGGGCAGGGCCCTCAGGTCAGGTTACCCGTCTGCTTGAAAATCCTTTGGAAGAACAGGGTGCCCAGGGAAGCTGTGGCTGCCCCATCCCTGGCAGTGCTCAAGGCCAGGTTGGACACAGGGGCTTGGAGCAAGCTGCTCTAGTGGAAGGGGTCCCTGCCCGTGGCAGGGGCTGGAACTGGGTGAGCTTTAAGGTCCCTTCCAACCCAAACCAGTCTGGGATTCTGGGATCCCACGCTGAGTGCATCAACAGCTCTTTTCCCTAAGTGCAATCCACAACATGGCTCCTGGAGTCCCAAATATCACTGGACGTCTCCTACATCTCCCTCCATTATTCAAACTGCTGTAGCTGCAGTCATTTGGGTCCCACTGGTGGCTTTGGTCTGCTATGGCCGGATCTGGAAGGAGACACTGGTTGCCTCTGCCTGCCTCCTCCTGCCTTCACCAAGGCCCATGTGCCCTCCTGCCCAGGTACCTTTGGAGATGTCCCTTGGTGCCATCAGCCCTTCCCCTCCCCAGTGGCTAAATGCTGCAAACAGGGAGTTCCACCTGCCCTCACCCACCCCACAGCAGCAAGAGTGGTGCAGGGGGAGAAGGGAGAGGAGCTGCTGTAAAAAGCATCCATGGGGAAACTAAACAGTTTTGCTTATCTGCAGGATAAGGCTTTTTGCCATTGAAATTTCTTATCAGAACATGTTTTGCTGTAGCACACAAGTACCTCTCACACCAAGGATAAATATGGTGTTAAATGGGATGCTATGACCTACATTTTATGTATATTATGTCCCTTATGCTGATAATGAGCAGAGAAACCTTGATATGTTATCACTTACTGGGCAATATTTTTCCCTGCTTCCCTCCTTAGGATGTTATATAGCAGGTCTGGAGCAAGATGTATTTTCTTTAATTTATGAGAAATATTGAACTTCCTGCAAACTGCACTGTTTCAGGAACTACCAGGGAACACTCTCTGATATGAATCTTCCCCTTTTTGAGTTTGAAAGTGCTTATAAATTGGCAGGCAAAAACACAGATTGCAGAAAGAAGAGCAGCAGCCACATTGTCCTTCTTCAGCAGGTTTCTGTCCCAGCCCCAGGCAGCCCCAGGACTGAATGATTATTGATAGATTGTGATATATATTGTGCTTCTGGTCTCCTTCCAGCACTTGAATCGTTGTCCCTGGTACACAGATGAATGTGCCTGACACCAAGAGCTGCGCGGTGCCCCAGATGTTGGTGTCCATCTGCTTTCTAAGGGGTGGCAGTAGGACACTTGTCCTGTGTGTCCCCACACATGATCTTGGCCAGCCCAGCTGGTCACACACACCTTGATGCTCATGACTGCAAAGAAGGGGTGAGTGGGAGTGAGGGAGATCGGCTTTCCCTGCTCCGAGGTCTCACACTGCGTGTTGCCAGTCCAGGTGCAGCTTTAATCTGGCTTTTACTGAGTTGTGCTTTGTTACCTGCAGGCACCGGGGCTCCAGCTCCTCCTCAGACTGGAAAGAAGGTTCAACCTGCTCAGCTGCTCTGATTCCCAGGCCAAACCTTCATCGTGCAGAGCTCAACACCTTCTACAGCATCAAATACATCATGCTTCTTTCCTGGAAGCATGCAAGACGGATGAAGGGGACATGTGATGAATACATACAGCCCGTGAAAGAAGCTCCCACGAATGCAGCCCATGGAGCAATCGTGTATGCTTCAAGCTGCCGAAGCTTTACAAAGGAAGCCATGGTCAGTCCTCAAAAGCAGCAATCACTTATGATCCCACATCCAGATGAGGCCATGGAGATGCTGCGAGCATGGGGCTGGAGCAGCTCTGCTCTGAAGCCAGGCTGAGAGAGCTGGGCTGGATCAGCCTGGAGAAGAGAAGGCTCCCACAAGTGGGAGATCCTTATCAGATGCAATGGGCAGTGATGGTGGAGTACAGGCTTGGGAACAGAGGCTGGCTGGTGCCTGAGCATCCATCCTGCCAGTGGGAAAGGAGAAGAGCAGTGAGTCCTTCTGCACAGACAGCCTGCAGACAGCAAGAGGAACATGGCTGTGTCCCTTATTGTGTGCAAAGCGAGCTGTGTTAAAAGGAACCTCTTCAGAGTGTCTCTCCATAGACAACATGTATTTGGTCAAGATGGAGAGAGAAATTACCTGTGGACAGAGTTTTGTTGTGCAATAAACATTCCTGATGAACAACCTGTTTCCTATTGCTCTCTTACTGCTCCACCTCTGTTTCTTTCCTCAGACCTTACAAACTTGCCAAGCATACTCTTCATGGGCATTATTACAGACTCTGCTATGTCATTTTCCCTCTTTCATACAGAGAAATCACCATGACTGGCACTGAGTTTTCCCATTTTATCACCCATGGACCTTCCTTGCTTTTGTCTTGGGGCCATTCACTGTGGCGCATCCCAGGAAGGTTTTCACACTGGTACCCAGACTGGGCTTAGGAAACAACAATGCACTTCCCGGTCAACAGTCCATTATCCCCTGAGATTATGCCCACATTTCCCTGAGTAATGACCTGAACCCTTGGTGCTGCCCGGTTTCATTCCAGCTTAGCATTTAAACTAGTTCTATGTGACATAATCCATCACTGTTCTTGTGTCTCTTCAAACCCTGGGCACTTCTCTGTTTGACAGGCTCCTTGCAGCATGTGGCTCTTCTCGATGCAACTCCCCTTCCTTTTCTGCCTGCCTGTTTTAATATTTCTTATTCCTAGCTATGTCCACAGCACCATGTGCCTCCCAGAACTCCACCTGCTGCATGGTAGTTGCCATCAAGGTTGTTCTTTTGGATCCTGCCATGGTCTGTCCCCAGTGTTGCTGTCACAGCATGTGACAGGAGCTACCTGGGGCTCCATCAGCCCTCCAGGACATCAGAGATGCTCTTGGCTGGGGTTGTGACAGGTTCATTTTCCTCTCAGATCCTCAGGTCTCCTAGCCAGCTGGAGTGCAAAGCCTCTCAAATTCCCCTGGTGCCCTTGCACAGTTTGTTGCACCTGCAGGAATGAGTAGAAAACTCTACTCAACATCTCCCCTAAACCACCAAAGGTAAAACCTGGGACCTTTCTAGGTATTTCTGGGACAAGTTCCAGCATCAGATGATCGAGTGCAGCAGAAGTGGGTTTGTACAGTGCATATGGCTGTACCTGTCCATTCTCACTCCTGCACACTCAGTGCATAATTAATACCACTGGTGCCCCAAACATCAACTCCTTATTCATGTCTAGACAGACCAAACCTGACAGCTCAGCATGAAGATGTGACTGTCCTCACAAAATGCTCCTTTCTCTGCTGATCACTTGCCAGAGTCCCACAGATGTTGTCAGTGGAGAAGTTTTAAACCTACCACGTTACTGAAAGAGCAGCTCTGCTAAAGCAAAGCAATCTATTCCTCAGGGATAAGAAGCTCCTACATCTGGTGGAGCCCAACGCTGCAGGCACGTTCTGTTCTAAGTATTCAGTGCCACGAAGAGCCTTTGCATTTGAATCAGAAACAACTGCAATCTGACCATCCTTCTTCCTCTTTCCCACTCTGCTCTTGATGAGGGAGCAGGGGAATATTGTCAATGGTTAAACCAGTATTCACATGCTGGAATGATGATATCTTTTCCCCACAAGACTGATTACATGAAGCCTATTATTCTCCCCACCACACCTCAGCCTGCTCAGATGAATGTTAATTAATGCGATGGGTTACGTAAAATGAGCAGTACACCTCAGAACAGCACCTTGGTGAGTACATTTATTTCCCTGACAAAAGGAAAAGAGAAAATACTTTGAAGAGTCAGAGCTGAGCCTAAGCAGGCAATTCGCAGGAGCAGAATCTAGAAGTCCCTCCTGAAATGCCGGTGATTGCTACCCTGTCTCTAGCTCTTTGCATAAATGGCTCCACCATGAGATACCACATCATCTTCCACACTAAAAATAAAGATGTATGAACATGAGCTCCCTGAAGAGCCTGGAAAAGCCCAACAAGACCAGAACAGACACATAACCAAGCCCTGCAGTGACCAGTATTTACATGGGAGCTCTGAATCAGTGCAGGGCTGGTAGGGTAGACATGGACACCAAGGACAACAAAAAGCAGTGCTGTAGAAGGGGGATGGCTGGGTGCAGAGAGGTCACTAATGAAGCTCCTCAGAGACCTCAGTGCTTGGCTTCCATTTAACTCAGCATTGCATGTATGGCCCTGTCCCAGAAAGAAGAGCTTGCAATGGTTGAATGCTGGCAAACTGCATCCAATGCAAAGATGAACTGGGATGCCCTTAAGGACTGGGTAAAGCACACACTTCGGGATTGAAAGAGAAAACCACCAAAAGAAGTAGTTGTGCTGTAAGAGCTGGGTTTGGCATGTGGAAGGCAGGAGGGATGCCTCCCAGCTCCAAGATTCCCTGTGCTCTGGGACCAGGAGCAGCCACGTCCAGCCCACCCTCACCAGGGCCGGGCAGCAAGGACAAGGGTAATCCTTGCTCGTACATGCAGTACCAGGAGCAACCTTTTAAACTCATCATTGATAATATCACAATATCATTTATAACTGATCAGATCTTTGAGGACAGGAAGACGAAAGCTGGCTGCAATTGCTGGCTCCCCACTATGGATGGAGTGAGAAAACATCCCCTGCTCAGGGCAGGCTGTCACCCCAAGCCATCAAAGCTGCTTCCTTCTCCCCCTGCCCTTCTGCAGTGAGGCTGCTCTCGAAATACCCAAGGGTTTTTTTCTTAATTACAAGTAAGTTTTCTCTTTTTTAAATAAATAATTTACTACAATTTATAAAGAATAATTTCTTTAAAATCTTTTCAAGTCTCACATCTCTAATTATCTGTGGCCTGCTTAAACTCATCACTCCTTTGGGGTGTCGTGTGCCCTGGTTTGAGGACACTGAGCAGTCTCAACAGAACCCTTTGCTTATTACCTACCGAATGTATTCAGAATGCAGCATAGGTATAGGGTTGACTTTAATGTGTGGGGTTGTTGCTAGGGGTTTCTCTTCCTTTATGGAAGGACGTTTGAGTCACGATGAGGCTGGTTGTCCTCTGCAGCCCCTCTTTCCTGAGCTCACCCACGTTCTCATTGTACAGCAAGGCAGGCCCCGTCACAGCAGGCTCATTCTCAATAAAGCTCAGATGCTTCAAATGACTCTGAAGTGATGCAAAAACTGTTCAATGTTTATTAAAATTCCCCATCTCTTCCTGTCTCCTCCTCTTCTTGAACGTCTTCAGCATCTCTGACAAGGGTTTTTTCAAGCCTCGTCTCGATCATGGGCTTAATCCAAGAGCAAGAGATGAAAAGGAGATTTGGGTCAAGCCCTGCAAGTATTATGCTTATTCAATCAAAGCACAGAAATCAGCGTCGTGACACAGTTCAGCTAATTTGTCCCTAACCAAAGCAGGGGAGGTTTGCTGAAAATTAAGTATCAGATATATAAACCATATACAATCAATGCATAAAATAAACCTGAGATTCAAAGCCTCACTCAGCTTAATTGAACAAAGTCAAACAACAAACACAGCTGAAGTAATCTTTTCCATTTTACAGACAAGTCTCGAGTAGCAAAAGAAACTACATTTTCTGCATAAATTATTGGTTGTGAATTATTCACTCACTCTCATCTTGGATCCATTCCAGGGATTCGATTTAATTCTCCCTGATGTCAAAGAGCCTTTCCTTCCCCTGCCATGACAGCGGGATACGGCTCCCCCCATTAAAAAGCCTTGGGCAGAGCATTCAGGCCCACCTGGGTCAGGGCAGTCCCAAACACAAATACAGGGAGCCTGGATGGGGCAACCCTGAGGAGAAGGACCTGGGGGTGCTGGGTGAGGAGCAGCTCCCCATGACCCGGCTTCAGTGTGAGCTTGAGCCCAGAACCCCCCCGTGTGCTGGGCTGCACCCCCAGAGCGTGAGCAGCAGCTCAGGGAGGGGATCCTGCCCCTCTGCTGTGCTCTGGGGAGACCCCCCCTGCAGCCCTGATCCAGCTCTGGGGCAGCAGCACAAGAGGGACGTGGAGCTGTTGGAGCGAGCCCAGAGGAGGCCATGGAGATGCTGCGAGGGCTGGAGCAGCTCTGCTCTGGAGCCAGGCTGAGAGAGCTGGGCTGGGGCAGCCTGGAGAAGAGAAGGCTCCTGAAGGGGAGACCTGAGAGCAGCTCCAGTGCCTGAAGGGGCTGCAGGAAAGCTGGAGAGGGGCTTGGGACAAGGGATGTAGGGACAGGCCAAGGGGAATGGCTTTAAGCTGCCAGAGGTTGAGAAGACTGAGCTGAGCTCTTAGGCAGAAGCTCTTCCCTGTGAGGGTGCTGAGGCGCTGGCACAGGGTGCCCAGAGAAGCTGTGGCTGCCCCATCCCTGGCAGTGTTCAGGGCCTGAGCACCTCTGCAGTGGGCAGCTTCTTTCCATCCAGCTCCACTTGCCAATGTCACTGGTGTCTGACTCCATAGCTGTGGTATCTCCAGAGCACAAGTGAGAAAGACAAGAGCATGAGGGACGGCTTTGCACTTAACTTATCATTCCCCGGTGGACATTTGACCCCATGACTGTGAGGACATGACTCTTGGCACTAGCTTTTGGGGCTGGTGGAAAGCAGATGAGACTCTGTTGTGGGTCACAGCTTACCAAGGGGTTGCATGTGCTGTCCTCAACGACAGAGTCTGTAAAGCCCCAGGGGAGGCTGGGGGTGGGAAGGTGGAAAGACGCAGCTTGCAGCTCCTCTGCCTCTGCACTTGTCATGGTGCATGAGTCACATCAGCCTCTTCTAGGGAGTAAGCTGAGTTTCTACTCAACTAGCTAGAAATAAATGACTTTTTAACTGCTGAGCTAAACAAATGCATGTGCAGTTAGTTGGGGCAGATGTGGACCTGCAGGATTGCCCTGCAGATCTTGCTCTGGACCTAATGTACATCAAGAAATGACTCCAGAAACCAGAATTCTGACTTTCTGTCATTGTTTCCCGTTATGAAGAATTCAAACCACTTTAAAACTACTGGCAAGGAACTACTGAGACCCAGAACTCACCAGCAGCCACTCCATGGTCAGACTGTTTGTTGAGAAGCTGCTCAAGTCCCTTGTGCACTGAGAGCTTCAGCATCCAGCCTGGAGAAGCACCGTGCCCATCAGACACCAGGTCAATCCATCCACTGGACATCAGCCTCACACGCCACAGCCACCATCCCAACATGGGCTGACCTGCCAGTCCAATCCATCCACTGGACATCAGCCTCTCACACGCCACAGCCACCATCCCAACATGGGCTGACCTGCCAGTCCAGATCCAGCCGAGCCCAAGGTGATGGAGCTGGAGCTGCAGCTCGCCTTTAGTGGGTCCCAAAGATGCCCTTCATTCCCAGCCCAGGGCAGAGGGAGAACAGCCAGGCTGCCCATTCCCAAGCGCTGGTCCAGTCTTCACTGTGGTTTATTTTAAGGCACAGTTTCAACGTGAACCCTGCTGCTGGATTTGCACATTAAAATATAAACATCTTGCTGTGGAGGCCTCAAATAATTAAATAGATCTTAATGCGTGTTATTTATTAGCTAAGAGAGGGAGCACAGAGTCTTCCTCTTGCAACCCACCAGGTCAAATTCCATCTTTACATAGAAAGAAAAGGTTCCTTTAGTCCATTTTCCTGAGTAACAATCAATAACTCTATTATTATCTGGCCAGGGGGAAAGAAGACAAGAAGTCAGGCTTAGAAACATTGATGCCCTTGCTTCAAAATCAGGCAACTGCCAATTTAACCCCATGGAAATATTGATGCTTGCAAAAAAAAAAAAAAAAAAAAAGAAAAGCACATATTCATTCCATCTCATTTTGAGAAAATGTAATTACAGTGAGATGCTAATAGCAGGCTGCAGAGGGGAAAGCAGGCAGATGCTGTGCGCCGACCCACACAGCAGCCTCCAAAACAACAGCAAACGCCCAGAGTCGGGTGTTCAGGCTGCCCCGGGGAAGACAATTAAGTGCTGTCGTGTAGTGGCTGCGGCTTCTGCCTTAGCCTAATGCCTTAATCTGCTTTCCTGGAGCCCAGCTCCTAATTTTTAATTATGTCTCCGTTCTTTGCCCTGATTTTCTCTGCCCCATGGTCTCGCCCAAGAGCCTCTCCATTGGGATTGCCTGAGCTGGGCTTTCGGCAGGGCTGAGGCTCAGCAGGAGGGTCACAGAGGGCAGCAGCTCTCCTCCCATGGCAGACCCTTTAGCCGTGCTGTTCCTTGGCCTCCGTGGCTCAAACTCTCCTCCTCTTTACTGGTGGTGCAAATAAAAGCTGCTTCTCACATAAAACACTCAGGTCTCTCATACCTGCTGCTTTCCATGGTTGTTCATGGCACCTCGACCACCTCAGCTGCGTGTCCACGCCTCAATATTGCTGCCTCCTCCATTCAGAACTGAATCTGCAATAAGAAAGAGCCACCTTAGCACTCAAGCATTAAATTGGCTCCAGTCCATTCCCAATACTGCTGTTCACAAGAGTAAAAGACAAATCCAAGCAAACAGATAAAGGAAGAAACCCAAAGAAGCAGCTCTCTGGACAGAAGGAATGATGCTCCAGTTCACCTGGGCTGATCCCACACAAAATGAGCTGCAGCCCCTGGACCCTGGGGCAATAGGGGACCTTCCACAGCTTCTCTATCAAGAACCTCATAAAACCAAAATACTCTGTGTGTTCCCTGATACGTTTGTTCAGGTAAGAAAGAGAAAATCAGAAAGACTCCCAGGCAGCAGGGCAAAAGGGCACTGCATCATGTATAACCATGTATTATATATAACCACCAGCATCACAGCATCATAGAATCATGGAATGGTTTGGGTTGGAAGGGAGCTTAAAGCTCCTCCAGCTCCAACACCTTCCACTGGAGCAGCTTGCTCCAAGCCCCTGTGTCCAACCTGGCCTTGAACACTGCCAGGGATGGGGCAGCCACAGCTTCTCTGGGCACCCTGTGCCAGCGCCTCAGCACCCTCATAGGAAAGAGCTTCTTCCTTACATCCAACCTAAATCTCTCCTGTTTCAATTTGAACCCATGACCCCTTGTCCTGTCACTACAGTCCCTAATGAAGAGTCCCCCTCCAGCATCCTTGTAGCCCCCTTCAGACACTGGAAGCTGCTCTGAGGTCTCCACGCAGCTTCTCTTCTCCAGGCTGAACAGCTCCAACTTTCTCAGCCTGCCTTCATGTCATGCACAGCCCCACAGGCTCATGGCACAACACTCACAGCCCTGTGAGACATGGACTCACTGCTTACACAGGGTCATTTCAGCCCCAGCATGGTGCTGGCCACAGGGACTGACACTGCCAGCATCCCATGGGATACTTATCGACTATCTTCTCTATGGGGTTTTTGGGCTGCACACAGTTCCTGTTTTGATTTTTATTAATGACCAGAGACCAACACATGGACTATTTTTAGTGTACAGAATATACAGCATGTTTCCATCCCTCCACAGAGCAAATTTGATGATAAATTCACCAATTAAGTGGGAGCAACTCAATTGCCTTCGGTGGAGTTCCACTGACTTACCCCTGCTAAATCCATTAAGCAGGATTTGGATGACATTTACATAGACAGACTTTGGCCTCCCTCCCTTAATCTGAATATACAAGTAGTCCCAAGAAGCCAGTGGATCATTTTGGGTGGAAAATACTACTGGCTTTCTCTCGTGAGCAGGCACCTTACAAAGACCACTGCCATGGGGGAAGGTTGGAGTGGATCAGCCAGGTCTACAGATTGTTTAATAATATATACTTTGAGCTAATCTTGTTTTTTAAATACAAAAGAGAAGACTGGCTTGTTCAGCCTGGAGAAGAGAAGGCTCCTGAAGGGGAGACCTGAGAGCAGCTCCAGTGCCTGAAGGGGCTGCAGGAAAGCTGGAGAGGGGCTTGGGACAAGGGATGTAGGGACAGGCCAAGGGGAATGAATGGCTTTAAGCTGCCAGAGGGGAGACTGAGATGAGCTCTTAGGCAGAAGCTCTTCCCTGTGAGGGTGCTGAGGCGCTGGCACAGGGTGCCCAGAGAAGCTGTGGCTGCCCCATCCCTGGCAGTGTTCAAGGCCAGGTTGGACACAGGGGCTTGGAGCAAGCTGCTCTAGTGGAAGGGGTCCCTGCCCGTGGCAGGGGTTGGGGCTGGAGGAGTTTTGAGGTCCCTTCCAACACAAACCAGGCTGGGATTCTGTGATTCCATGAGAAGCAGCAAACCCCACTGACCACGGGGATCTGCCGGTGCCCGAGCATCAGAAATCAGCACAATTCCAAGCAGGAGCAGGCACAGGTTTCCATAGGCTCCCTGCAGACACTGGCAGAGCCTAGAACTGCCCCAGCAGCGTGCCCCACAGCCCTGCTAGCTACTGACAACTTCACTGGTCTCTAACAGCATCTCGGATTTAGGGCAAGCAAAACTACCTGAGCAATTAGCTGTGAACCCAGCACCCTTCCAGTGAAAACTCACATGGAAGAAATTCCGGTGTTATTAATAACTTTTTTAGCATATTGAAGTGGCAACCGTGGAGACGTGCTGTTACCACAGAAACTGGAGGCACTGGCAGGGGCTGGAGGTGGGATTCTCCCAGGCACAGGCACGACCTCAGGCAGCTCTGCTGAGAGACCTGAGATGAAGCGCTGGCCTAGCAGCAGCTTACCTTGACCTTTTGTATTTAGAAACACAAATAAACGATTGCCAGTCAGAATGGGGAGCTGAAGGAGGCAGAATTCAGTGCTACCTACAATGAAAAAAGCCTAAATGTTCTTAACTGTGTGTTTAAATACAGAGATTACAGCTTCCAGCATCCCTAGGCTGATAGCTGCGGGCTGCAGCTGGTGTCAGCAACAGCTACGGAGCTGCACAGAAATGTGCTGCTGGGGAAGCAAACCCAGGCCTGGCCTTGTGGTCAGAGGGATGAGAAGGATGGGGTGCAGGACCCCCATTCCTGGGGAGCCAAAGGGGCATGATCCAGCCCCTTCCATGTCTCTTACTGCCATTTCTATACATATCAAGCGGTCCTTCAGATCTATGACATGAAGCATAACAAAGTTGTCCCGTTTCTTCTGTAGCATTGAGTCTCATTCTGCTTTTCCTCATGCAGCTGCACAGTTCCCAGTGGACTGGATTCAAGCAGCCCTCAGTCTCTGCAGTCTGCAAGTACTCCAGAAGGAAGGGCAAGGCTGTCACCTCCAGCTTGAACCATGACACATGCCGATGGAGTGAACATGCAGTGTACCAGGCAGAATCAGCAGGTACCTTTGTCTGCTTGCGAGCAGAAGCATCTCGCTAATTCCATTTTTCATGCATGAGCGTTTCTGTGCTTCACGCTTACTTCTCTGTGTATGTATAAACCCTGTGAAGATGAGGAGCAGCAGCTCCTGGGGGTGGGAAGGGGCAGATGGAGATCTGCAACTCTAAGGGAATGCCTGGCTGACATCCTTCCTCCAGACACCTCCCTCCCAGCAGCACTGGAGTTTGGGGAACTGCACAAACCTGCACGGAGGAGCTCTCCTCCCCAGAAGAAGACGCTGCTGGGGTCCCCAAAGTGAGAGGACGATGTCCCCACAGGAGCCTGGCACTGCTGGGCTGGGGCCTGTCCTCACCCAGCAGTGAGACAGCGACGGCCACTGCAGGGGAAAGATACAATCATAAAAGCACAGAACGGTTTGGGGTGGAAAGGACCTTAAAGATCATCTAAATTCTTCCCTGTGTGGCTGCCCCATCCCTGGCAGAGTTCAAGGCCAGGTTGGACACAGGGGCTTGGAGCAAGCTGCTCTAGTGGAAGGGGTCCCTGCCCATGGCAGGGGTTGGAGCTGGAGGAGCTTTAAGGTTCCTTCCAACCCAAAACACTCTGGGATTCTACGATCTAGTTCCAACCCCCTGCCATGGCCAGGGACACCACCAATGGGAGTGAAACCCTTACAAAGACAAAAGAATCAGCCCTTGGGCACCGATTTATTCTAGAGGTGCACTTCTGGAGCCTCCTGACACACTGAAACAGAGCCCAGGAAATCATCAGCAATATTGCTAATCACTTCCCCTGGGTGCTCACTTGTGTTTAGAGCAAAGACAATCTCATTTTCAGTGCTCAGCCCTGGCCATGCTTGTCACCATTTTTGGTTTCTACATGGTTCTCATCTCTGCTGTTTCCAGACTGCACATGGGAGGATGGACAGAGGGAGCTGCTGCTCTCCCCAGATTCTGCTGGGGGAGCCTCGCTGCTGCAGCGGGACACAGAGAGAGAGAGGCAGTGGCAGGACCAGGCTGCTGCCCTCCATCCCCTCCCAAACAGCATCATTCACTCAGCACGTGTATACGGAGGGAAGAACATGAAATATTGATTTCCAGTCACAGATCTTCCACGCTCCTGGAATACTAAGTTTTATTCACAGCTTTGGAACCTACAAGCCTCTGGTTTATAACCTACAGTCCAAGGGGCTTATTCTATAGTAATTGCAGGCTAAGAGACAACAGAAGATGAATTTAAGACCCAACGATGGCTGAAGCACTTCAGGACAAGAGTCAGTTGAATCCTGCAGGTCCTGGGAAACAGTGGCTTCCAAGGGAAGATGCTGATGCATTCCCAATGCATCCCTGAAGCAATGCAGGCATCCCCTGTGCACCCACCACCCGCCTCAGCTGGGGTAGGGGGGTTCAGACTGACCCCATCCAAGCCAGGGACCTCATCCTGTACCATTGCTTCCCGCAGCACCCACACCAGCACCGACCTCAGGCACCGCTGCCACGTGAGCCATAGAGAGCTGCTGACATGATAACTGCTCCTCAGCAATGTAATTGCACAAAGTAAGTTTCATCGGGGCACTGGGGTGAGAAGTGGATTTTTAGATGCATAGATTTTGATAACAGGGACTGCTGAGCTTAACCAAAGCTCCAAACCCTGCCCAGCACCATCGGTACATGTTCACGTGTTCAACTTGTAGAACCCCAGCCTGGTTTGTGCTGGAAGGGACCTTAAAGCCCATCCAGCTCCAACCCCTGCCACAGGCAGGGACCCCTTCCCCTAGAGCAGCTTGCTCCAAACCCCTGTGTCCAACCTGGCCTTGAGCACTGCCAGGGATGGGGCAGCCACAGCTTCTCTGGGCACCCTGTGCCAGCGCCTCAGCACCCTCACAGGGAAGAGCTTCTGCCTAAGTTCTAAGTCTCTCCTGTGTTTCTACCTCCATTGCTGGCCACAGGACTGCAGGGGGAAGGGGGAGGGGGTGTCTCCCCATAGCATAGTAACAAGGGAGAATTCCCTTGGTTGATGCAATATTTGGAACCTCACGTACTCCTGGTTTGCATCACATGAATTTAACCCCTCATGAAAAGAGGCAGAGAAGAGGAAAGGCAGCTCAGGAGCTGACTATTCAAATAGCAAGAGATGCAAGAACTATGACTAGTAAAGCCCAAGGAATGATAATTCACTTTCTAAAAGGGATTCCAGTCATCACTCATGTTGAGAAGAGAGAGGACAAATGATCCTGATCCACATCTACAGAGCAAAACTCTTCCCACATGCTGCTGCACCAGCACTGAGGTGTAAATGAGCATCCTCCCAGCCTGACTCTGCAATCCCTCCTCCCTCCCACGTTTCCCACCGCATCCCTGAGCCAGGCTCCCAGTGCTTTCTGTGGCAATAATGACTTCCTTAGCAGAGGGGTGTCATCCCTGTGATTGTTGGAGTCAATTCCAAGCAGAATTTCTTCAATGGAGGAGGAAGCTTCTGCAATGCGGGTAAGGCACGCCAAGCACGGGCAGCCCACTGGGACGCAGCCTGTTGTGCAGCAGCATATGCTCCTCTGCCTGTATTATATTAGTAAAATTAACAAAGTCAAATTCATTTAAGAGAACTATTCAAACTACTGGTGCTTTGAAGCAAGGCTCTGGCTGCACTCAGCTTCTCTCATCACAGCAGTAACATACAAAGCCTCTCTGCTCGCAGCACCGCGGCACTGGGGCATCTGGTGGAGCAAAAGTACCCTCAGCCCGGGAATACTCCCAGGGAAAAATAGTTTTGGGCAATAAAATGCTGGTAAATCCGTATTGGGCTCCCCAGGGTGGCTGTGATGGACAGGGCAGGACTGCAATGGGCCAACCTCTCCATCCCAGTTTCCCACTGGAAAAGGTGGCTTTGCTGCTGTCACTGACTGGTTCTGTGGGGTAGCTTTTAAAGCTTTTGAAATCTTGTATTTCAAATCCAGACAGAAATACTCAGCAGCTCCTATATGCCAGGTGTAAAGGATGTTTGTTGTACATTTCTCACCTGTATGAAGGCCAGAACCTCTATGACATGCTTTTAAGAGTAGATAATAAGCCACCCTGGGGGAGGGAAGGACTCCAAACAAATCCCTGCAAATTCTCCAAGAGGCTGAACTGGGGAGGGAAGCTCCAGTGCTCAGGACAGTGGTAAGAGTTTGCATTTTAAGCTCGTCTCCAACATAGACCAGCACAAGAGCAGGACCAGATCACATCATCTCTCCATGACTGTCAAACAGGGGATTCATGCCCTCATGCTGACCACAGCACCACAGGGACAGGCTTCTCTCCATATAGGTATTTATGCTTTAAACTCATTCTCATTCATGTTTTCAGGGCAAGACATCAGGAAGAAGCTCTTCCCTGTGAGGGTGCTGAGGCGCTGGCACAGGGTGCCCAGAGGAGCTGTGGCTGCCCCATCCCTGGCAGTGTTCAAGGCCAGGTTGGACACAGGGGCTTGGAGCAAGCTGCTCTGGTGGAAGGGGTCCCTGCCCGTGGCAGGGGTTGGAGCTGGATGGGCTTTAAGGTCCCTTCCAACCCAAACCAGTCTGGGATTCTCTGAATGTGATGCTTTGCTCATACTGAACAACTTACCTGGGCTGGTCTGTGAGCCTGGGGCAGCTCACACACCCCCAGCCCTGTGCTGCTGCCCTGGCAAACCATTCCTGATGCGAAGGGAAAAGCTGGTGCAAAAGCAGCTCTGGGAACTGCTGGGGAGCATCCTCAGCAGCTCTCTGCCAGCCCAGGCCCCCGCAGAGGTACGAGTTAATATTTCATGTATCTTTTTCTTACAGCAGGATGAACCTTTCTTTGCAAAGTTGGCGCCAATCACGTTAATTAAACTTGAGGAGTTCATTAGGTAAATGGTGATTGCACTAACATACTTTAATGAAGTGATGAAACGCAAAAACTGACTTCAGGAAAAACACATCTCCCCTTCCCAGCTCACCTTCACGCAGCTGTGTCAGGACTAATGGGAGAAAGCTGCAGTTCTGCAATGCCACCTTCCCAGAGCAACTGCTCATGACTACACCGTGGTCTCTTTCCTTCCCAAGTCGTGTGCTTTACTTGCATGCTCTCTTTGAGGGGCTGCTCTCCAGATTGCTCTCTGCCCGGCACTGCCAGCACCAGGGGCTGGGCACGCAGCAGATGCACTTACCCACGTTGACCAGTACCTGCTACCTGCAATGGGCAGATGCTCACTCAGCAATAACAAGCCCCAGCCCTCCTCCTGGCAGCACCACTGTTGTGCTGGCACCAGAACAGCTTTGGTTTTACACTGCTTCTTTAAAAGAGAGCAGTAAATGAGCAGTGGAAAAGGATACCTGGTTCCAGACACGGCCGCAGCAGGAATCACCTGCCGGTGCACAAGCTCTGCCATGGTTTCCTTCGGAGACAAGCACGTTTTCCTCCTGGAAGCCCCACAGCTGTGGTGAAGATGTTTATTTGTGCTGCAGTGGCACTACAAACCTCAGCCATGTACTGGGATCCAATTATGTCAAGTACTTGCTGATTTAAGGACGCGTTATGGAGTGGGAGAGAGCAGATGGCTGCGGAACTGCTGTGCTCTTCGCTGAAGATCATGTTCTTGGGATTGATGCTGGGTTGAGTTGGGGAATGAAAGGGTTTTGATTCCTCCTGCACGTCAGGCAGGTGCCTCCCTCCTGCCTCCCCTAGGGAACGGCCTGGAAAGCCTCTTGGTGCTGGCTCTTAGTTAGCAAACGGGGATGTAGCCAGCAGCTAACAGACTTCCTTCTTTCTTTACAGCCATCTCATGCAGTTGGAAATGGAAGGACAGTGGCTGGAAAAGTCCATAGAGACTTAAAGAGAATTGACTCCTAAGGGGGTGTTTCAGGAAAGGAACTTTGAAAAGAACTGAGCAAAATCTCAGCTTGTGGCTGGTTCTAAGCTTGCTTTTGTTTGCTTGCTTCTGAGAAAGCTGCACTCCTGGCATGTTCTGCATTGCGTGTCCTAGTGAACACCCACAGCTCCTGCCTTCAGAGAAAAATGCATTGTCAGTGCAAAGACATTGACAGCTGAACTAAGGACAACAGGCTTCCCCACAGCTCTGCTGCTGCTGCCTCCAGGTACCCCTGTGCTCGGCAGCTCAAGCTGGCATGGTTCATGTTGCAGCTGCCTGGAGTGGGCAATGCCCCACTGGCCAGGATGGAGCAGCTCTCCTCTGAGGAAAGGCTGAGAGAGCTGGGCTGGGGCAGCCTGGAGAAGAGAAGGCTCCTGAAGGGGAGACCTGAGAGCAGCTCCAGTGCCTGAAGGGGCTGCAGGAAAGCTGGAGAGGGGCTTGGGACAAGGGATGTAGGGACAGGCCAAGGGGAATGGCTTTAAGCTGCCCGAGGGGAGACTGAGCTGAGCTCTTAGGCAGAAGCTCTTCCCTGTGAGGGTGCTGAGGCGCTGGCACAGGGTGCCCAGAGAAGCTGTGGCTGCCCCATCCCTGGCAGTGTTCTGGATGAGCTTTAAGGTCCCTTCCAACCCAAACCAGGCTGGAATTTGCTGATTCTATGTTCAGACCTCAGAAAGCATTAGGAAGATCCACCTTGCTTTCAGCAATTATTTGCCAGTTCAGCACTGAGGCTCTCCACTGTGAGCACATCTCTCCTTCAGCATTTAATGAGAATTCAAAGCTCTAAAAGCTGCTGGAAAATAAGTATTAATGACTGTCTCCTTTTTGGTTCACACATCCTCACGAAGGCATAAACCCGGGGTTTATAGCTGACCCATGTAATTTTTCCCATTGTAAGCCACTCTACACTCAGGGTTAATTAACTTACAAACGGTGGCATCCCATAACCAGTGCTCTGCTACCAAGTGCAGGTAAGGCTGCAAGCACTTACCTGCTCAGGTTGTCATCCATGAAGATGATTTCTTGGTGAGTTCAGTCAAAATCTAGTTCTGGCAAAAAACCCTATTGGATTATTTTAACCTCTCATGCATAGCTGTCACTTGCTGCCGCCACACCTGTGCAGAACTTTTCATCCAATCCATGTAATAGTTGTGTCGAGGATGAGCTGAATTTCCTGTGATGCAATGGATGCTTTTCCAATCTAAGTGAAACGCGTGGGGTGGAAGCACTCGTGATTGTGGTGAAGTCCTCACGAGGAGCTATGAGGAGCCTGCGCTTCATCCTAGTGCAGATCTCTTTGCATAGCGAAGGGTTGAGTAGAAATAAAAGGATAAGCAAAAGCAATTTCCAAGTCAGTCTCAGTTACCTGGCCCTGTGTAACTGTGACTGAGCAACTCACTGAATTCAAAACCCCTCATAAGGTGAAGCACAGTGATTCCTGGTCAGAGGCATCACCTGGACCGCACCGCTATGGAGACAGCTTCCCAGCAGAGCTGGTGGGCACAGTCCTGTTTGAAAGGCACTTGGAGTCACTGGATGAGATAGAAACCACTGTGTACTATACATACCACATAAAACATATGTGTTGCCTCTTCAGAACAAACACTGCCACGGTAGCACCATTGTCACCAGCTTTGAACAGAGTCATGGCAAACACATGGAAGCTGATGTTCCTGACTGGAGTGCCACTCTCCACAAGCCCATGCCCACCACTGGTGTCACCAGACATGGTGGTGCCCCAGCTGCTCCTTCCAGGAGCTGGCGCAGAGCTGTGGGACCCAGGGGTGGCCAAAGCAGTTTGCTTGGTCAGGACACCTCAGTGGGGATCAGAGATAGAATCACAGAATCATGGAATGGGCTGGGCTGGAAAGGACCTTAAGATCATCCACTGCTAACCTGCTGCCATGGGCAGGGACCCCTTCCACTAGAGCAGCTTGCTCCAAGCCCCTGTGTCCAACCTGGCCTTGGACACTGCGAGGGATGGGGCAGCCACATCTACCACTATTCCTCAATACAACGCCTGCTTCATACAGTGTTGGAGCCTGCAGCCAGCCCCAGCCCCAGCCCCATGGGGAACAGGGCCTCACCGAGGGATAGGGACACACTGCCCTGCTGCTCCCAAGGGAGAGAAGGAAAGAGGGAAAGCTCCTCTGGGCACAGCACCTACCAGCTCCTGCATTAAAAGTCAAGCAGGTTGGTACAACCTATCTGTGCGTCAGTTACAGGAAGCTTTGGGTTTCGCCTCAGTTCTCCCCCTAAGTGCAGCTGGAGCCCACAGGGGATGGGGGAGCAGGCAGGAGCAGTCATGGTCAGTAAAGACAGCACAAAGACAACTCGCAGGAGGTGATTCTCCCCTTCACCCTCCTCAAAGCCGGCTCCTGTGAAGCCCCAGGAAGCACATGTCTCAGCCTGCTCCTGGGGGACTTGTGGCTATTCTTAGCTGAGCGGAAGGAACAGCACTGTCACAGTGAGGAATAAAGGAGCTATAAAGGGATCTGTGCCTGACTTCACTCACAGCTTCACTAACAAGTCCATAGCAACCTTACAGAAGTATTTGTTTTCCTTCTCTGATGGTTGGTGTCTGACTTGCAAAAGCAGCAGGTCAATAATAAAAAGAATCAAAGCAAATTAAACTTAATCAAATCTCTGGAATCCACACCAGGGGTATTTCAGTGAAGGGGGATGAAATCCCTACCTTATGGATTCTGAAGATTTGACATCCTATAGCAAATCTGGACTTGCAAAGTCATTTCTTTGCTTCCCAGAGAAGCAGCATCACACACATGAGGACAGGGGACCACTGGGGCCACCGGCTGCATCCCTCTGCCTTCACACAGGATGCACACCTCTGCCCTGATGCACTGGCCCAAAGCTTTTTGTTTATACATCCCAGGCTGCTGCTTGCTGGTGTTTGCAACCAAACACAGAGCAAAGACCCCTTGGTGTTCCCAAGAGCCGTGTCCTGCACCCCAGCACTCCCTGCCTTGTACCAAAGCTGGACATAAAGCTCCTCAAAGCTTTGCAGGAGCAGGATGCCTCCCACCATGGGCAGATGCTTGCAGCCAGCCTGGGATAGTGGATGTGTAGGAAGCCATAAGTAAACACGTGTTGTTCCATCACCAATAGCTGTTACATCCCACCAGCATCTCCAAGCAGAACAGCAGAAGGTGCTTGGGGTGTCAGTTTTCATCCATTTATCAGTGCTACAGCCCGGTCAATAGCTGCTATAGCTCAAGCCATCCTTCCACAGGAGATCATTAAACGTGTCTATTGATTTCCTCAACGTTTTCAGCAATATTTAACTCTTTCTCTAACCAGGGGATGGATGTCTCTGGCCACCAGCACCTCACACAATGCATTGCAGAAGCACACTGCAGGCTTGGAGCAGGGGAGAGCAGGAGCAGCCTGGGGAAGCAGCAGCACTAACCTGGGCAGCTGCCTGCCTGACCTGAGCACCACTAACAGAGATGGGCCAGAGGGAACTGCTCTTAATGGCAACAAGCACTGACTCCACCAACACTGAACCGCAGGCATGCCCCAGCCCTCCCTGGGGCAGCCTTAGTTGATCCCCTCCAAAGCACAAGCCCCATCTCTGCTGCAGGTCCTGCTCCCAAATTTCCATCAGTTTCATCTTCCAGTCCCAAACGACGGTGCCAACATGTGCACTTGTCCTCCTGGACACACTTTTGGTGCATAAAGCTGCCAAACCAGCAGCTCATACAGACATCCCTGCATTAACCCAAGCCATCCGCCACCTCTCAGAAAGGGACACTTAATTCTGCAGTGTGTGGCTTCCATAGCCCATCCGTGTGGGGCCATGGGTCACAGATCAGGCCCAATGCAGCGCTCAGAAGGGTGGGTCAAGGAAACCTCTAAGGTTTACAAGGGGAATTTTGGGTCAGATTCTGCTCGAATGAATCACAGAATCCCAGACTGGTTTAGGGTGGAAGGGACCTTAAAGCTCCTCCAGTTCCAACCCCCTGCCATGGGCAGGGACACCTTCCACTAGAGCAGCTTGCTGCAAGCAGTTGGATGGCCTGGTAGAGTAACAACTCTTTATCTTTCAAAAGACAGTGATATATTTGATATGTTCCAAGTCAAACACATCCCAAACCCATGGAGCTGCACGGGAATTTGTCTTCAATAAGCACCATCACAACTGAGTTCCTGCAATCCTGCAAAATGACCTCAGCTGGGGCTCATGTGAACCTACTTGGGATAGTGTGTGGTGGCAGCACACAGATGGATGTGGTCCTACCAGCAGTGGTTCAGGGGGGCTGTGGCAGCACACACAGCAGCACACAGGGCAGAGCTCGCAGCAGTGCAGCTCCAGAGCACTGTACATGCAGGTCACAAGCACACCCCTGTCACAGGGAGATGATGGCAGGTTCAGTCATTAAACACTGCTGCCTGCACGCCCGTGACACCTTGAGCTGGAGGATCAATGATGGGTGCGCGTGGGAGGAACCTGCTCCAGCAACCTGCTTTAGATGAGCTCTTAGGCAGAAGCTCTTCCCTGTGAGGGTGCTGAGGCGCTGGCACAGGGTGCCCAGAGAAGCTGTGGCTGCCCCATCCCTGGCAGTGCTCAAGGCCAGGTTGGACACAGGGGCTTGGAGCAAGCTGCTCTAGTGGAAGGGGTCCCTGCCCGTGGCAGGGGTTGGAGCCGGAGGAGCTTTAAGGTCCCTTCAACCCAAACCAGGCTGGGGTTCTGTGTCTTTGTGACATCCACCAGCTGTCCAGGCCTGCCCAAGCACACCTCAGCCATCCCCAACATGAGGAAACGCCTTGGCACCAAACCCTGCCCGAAGCACAAAGCATCCTGCGGTGGGACAGCCTCATCTCCTGCCAGCTCACCCTGCAAGTCGGAGTCCTGACTGACTGAAGAGCAGCGGCTGCTCCTCTACACCCATAGCGTTGTGTGAACTTTAAAACCACGGAAATTCGGTGACTGGGCTGAACTTTAACTGGCAGAAACACAACAGTGCATGGGGCTGGGTGAGCCCAGCAGCAGAGCTCTCAGAGCTGTGTGCGAGACCAGGAGCAGCGTGCTGGACCAGCCCCTGCTCCCGTTGCAGATGTCAAGGGGCACTGTGCAGACACAGTCCTGACCTGCAGACCCACGAGGCCACGCAGCTCCACAGCCCTGACAGCCCCTCCGGCTGGTGCCGTTATCCAGCCCTTCCCAGGTCTCCTGGAAGTTCATAGGATGCTGCCACTCAATAGCAGCCTTCCAGTGTCTGAAGGGGGCCTATAGGGATGCTGGGGAGGGACTCTTCATTAGGGACTGCAGTGACAGGATGAGGGGTAACGGGTTCAAACTGAAACAGGGGAAGTTTAGATTGGATCTAAGGAAGAAATTCTTTCCTGTGAGGGTGGTGAGGCACTGGAATGGGTTGCCCAGGGAGGTTGTGAATGCTCCATCCCTGGCAGTGTTCAAGGCCAGGTTGGACAGAGCCTTGGGTGAGCTGGTGTAGTGTGAGGTGTCCCTGCCCATGGCAGGGGGGTTGGAACTGGATGATCTTAAGGTCCTTTCCAACCCAACTATTCTATGATTCTATGATCCATCACCTCCAAAACCTCACCTGAGCTGCCTCCCCATGCAGCTGCACCACCCCAGGCCTCTTCCTGATCCCGTGGGGTTTGCACCAAGGATATTTTTGGCTTATTGGCTTTTCCCTGCTTCCTCCCACAAAGCCCTCACCATTCACAGCTCGGCTGTGAGCAAATCACAGTCTCCATTTAAGCACTTGAAGCCATCAGCTGCCTCATCCCCCTAAACCACAACATCCTCTTGGTTTAGCTTTCATTTTCCTATCTTGTTACCTCCACAGGCTCCTGCCTCCTCCTGAGGAGGAGATCACCCAAATCTTCCCCACTGCTCATCCAGCACCAGCAGCCTGCTCCTGAGCAGAGGAACACAAAATCCAGTCCAACTATTAATAAACTCACAAAACCATCACCATGAGCAGCAGCTAAAAATACTGCTTAAACAGAGCTGGATAGAGTGAGATTAATTAATGCCCACGGATCCATTCTTAACTCATTTTCACCCTGATTTTGAAACAGAGGAACTGAAGGGCTGGAGCAGCTCTGCTCTGGAGCCAGGCTGAGAGAGCTGGGCTGGGGCAGCCTGGAGAAGAGAAGGCTCCTGAAGGGGAGACCTGAGAGCAGCTCCAGTGCCTGAAGGGGCTGCAGGAAAGCTGGAGAGGGGCTTGGGACAAGGGATGTAGGGACAGGCCAAGGGGAATGGCTTTAACCTGCCAGAGGGGAGACTGAGCTGAGCTCTTAGGCAGAAGCTCTTCCCTGTGAGGGTGCTGAGGCGCTGGCACAGGGTGCCCAGAGAGGCTGTGGCTGCCCCATCCCTGGCAGTGTTCAAGGCCAGGTTGGACACAGGGGCTTGGAGCAAGCTGCTCTAGTGGAAGGGGTCCCTGCCCGTGGCAGGGGTTGGAACTGGATGGGCTTTAAGGTCCCTTCAACACAAACCAGGCTGGGATTCCCTGATTCTATGAAACAGGGATATTTAACGTGCAATGGAGCAGAGCCAGGATTCCCTGTGGATTGTTCTGCAGGACACGTGCAGTGCTTCATGGTGGCAGAGCCCGTGGATGGGGCCAGGACAGCTTTAGCCCCTTGATGGGATGAGTTTGCTCAGTTTAGCTGAGCAGTGAAGCAATGCATGGGACCTGCAATCCTTCATCCTCTGACAGCTCTCACTTACTGTTAAGATAACTGAATGGGGTTTTATCTTTTACCTGATGAGGTCAAATTGAGCTCCCGAACTCTTCACTGCTGATTAAGGTGATTCTCTTTCCAGATTTCCCATCTTTATTTTCGACAGCAAAACTAAGTCCTTGGCCACCTCCTCAGCACGGTGTTCACTGCAAACACAGACAGGATGAGACACTGGAGACAAAATCACACCTGTGGCAGCACCAGCCTGATTCCCCAGCACTGGGGCAGCGCTGCTCGCCCTGCCTGTACTTTCCACTGTCTGCAGGAATGGCCTTGATGTGCTCCATCCCGGGTCCTCACTGTCCATCTTAGTCATAGACATCATTTGTTAGTCTAATGTGCGTAATTAATATGCAGGAAATGACTGGAAAAGTAATTCTCATGAATAACAACAGAAAAAAGGCAAAATGACAAAGTATCAGCTTATACATCAAGTAGTTATTTAAACGCTGCACTTGCTGTGTCAGCTGAGATGATGGTGCTTTCCACCCAGCAGGTAAGCGGTAACCATAACTTGTATCAGGAGGTAAAACTAGGGGCTGAGCTCAGTTTGTGATTAAATAACGAACACTTGAGCCTAGTAAAGGCTGGGTTTAGGCAGAACATCGCTCCTAACTCACACCACAGAGCCCATCTCAACCCAATGCTATGAGGCAGCAACGCAAGCCCCCAGCAGCCAGCAGGTCCTCAGCTCCCAAACCCTTAAACATCCACGAGAAGGCCTAGATCAGCAAAGGCTCTTGGCTAGATATACTCTGCAAAGGTTGCTTATGAGCTTTTCATTTCCCACAGGGCTTTTGAGCCCTTAGTGGAGTCCACAACAATACAAAGGGAACCCGAGCGTGCTAGGGTCAGCCCAGGGCACCAGTGGGTCCCTCAGGGGCAGCTTCCAGCCCAAGCTGAGTGCAATGACGAGGCTGAGCATCTGGAATGCATTCAGACAGTGAATGGATGGGAAAAGAGGTTTAGGAATTCCCACCTAGCAGAATTTGCAGCAAAACAATACAAAAGCTTCTCCTGAAAGCAGAGCTGCGGATGGAGGACAGAGAGATGAACACCACAGACTTCCAGGCACAAGTGCTCGGTGAGAAGTGTCCGTGATGCACCTACCAAGGAACCCCCTGCTCCCCAACCTCCTCACCCCTTGCTTTCAGGGCCAGGTTGGACACAGGGGCTTGGAGCAAGCTGCTCTAGTGGAAGGTGTCACTGCCCATGGCAGGGGTTGGAACCGGATGAGCTTTAAGCTCCCTTCAACCCAAACCATTCCATGATTCTGTGATTCTTTAAGGGAGGCACAAAGTGGTTCCGGTAAAATGAGCCATAGGAATCTGCAGCCGTAAGTTGAAATAAAGCCAAACCAAATACTGGGGATAATGAACAAGCTGCCTTTATCATTTCCTACCTCTCACATTTCATTCATACCCTCTCATGTTGGTGACAGCTCAGCTGATAACAGCCACTTCTAAAGGAGGAAAAATAGGGCACACTTGAAAACGTGTTAGTTAATAGCAATTTCAACGCGGTTTTGCTCCTAGTGCAAATGTAATTTAATACTTTCAAAACTGTGTTAACTGGTCATGAGTGACTCTGGGGAAGAGCTCGCACTTTAAATGTAACCTCTTTTCCCAGTCTAGACACGCCAGCTGTGTCCTGCCTTTGGCTCTTTGTGCAGTTGTTTTATGCCATTCACACAACGTAATGATGCAGTCCAGCACTTGTGACAGGCTGCAATGTGTGAGATCAGTGACGTTTTGGGGCTCTTCACATGATTTAGAGGTATTAGCAAGGGCCTGTTCAGTGATTTACTCTCAGCCAACCTGCTGCTACAAGGCTGGGCTCTGCAGCCCCAGAGATCTGGTTTTCAGGGAAAAGGCCGATTTCCCCACTGCCAGCTGTGGGGCGGCCCCACAGCAGCCCCCAGTACAAAGGGAATCAAACCAAAAGTCATGTTCTCGGTATGCAAAACCCTTGAACTTCTTCATGCAGAAACGTGAAGGAGAAGAGGAACCATTCTCAAACAGGGAGCTGGTTTTGAATATTCCAAATGGCTTTTCCCAGACTCCAGTGATAGACCAGAGCTGCCATGAAGCTGCATTGAGTTCGATAAAATCCCAACTCAAAGATGTTCAATAACCAAGGCAGGGAGGAAAAACTTACACCAGGTTCTTGGCCTTTTGCTTTTTGGGGGACATTTGTTTGCCCCAGCCTGGACAGCGCAGAATGAAGCCAGTGCAGCCCCAGCCCTGTGTTACAAGGGCATTGCCCTGAGAGGGCCTTTGTGCTGCCTCAGCACAGAAACGTCTCCCCCTCTCACATATAAAAAAGATCCAGAAATAGGTTTGACCACAGAAATACCCTTGGAAAGCAGGGCTGATCCCCACAGGGCTCCTAGCTCTGCACCACCTGCAGGCATCGTGCACTGTGGGGGCCGCCAGCACACACCGGCTCCTGTTCAGCCCTCAGTCCAGCCCAGCTCCTACTTTGGGAAGTTCCATCCATCCTCCCTGCAGCATGGGTGCAGAAAGACCAAAAGAGCTGGACACCAGACGTGGTTGTAAAGGGCAGAAACCCAGCTCCCAGTACCCATCACTGCCCTTCCTGCTGGTGTCCTGTCCAACCTGGCCTTGAGCACTGCCAGGGATGGGGCAGCCACAGCTTCTCTGGGCACCCTGTGCCAGCGCCTCAGCACCCTCCCAGGGAAGAGCTTCTGCCTGAGAGCTCAGCTCAGTCTCCCCTCTGGCAGCTTGTAAAATAGAAACCCGTAAATGAATACAAGTTTCAATTTTTTGGGGCAGTTGTAATAATTAGATATTAAGTACATGACTGGTGTCCTAGGACTTCACTCCAACAGCATCCTTCAGGCTATGGACAAGCATCAGAGTGCAGGAGGGATCACAAGAATTCACTCATATTGTGGGCACTACAGACAGAAGTATGGCCCTGTGGGATATAATTACTCCTGGTGACATGATTCTTCTATACACAGATTAATTGCAAGTGAAGGCCCCCGCAGTGCCCCCCTGTGCTGCAGGACAGGGCCTGGGCTCAGGCTTCAGTCTGGACAATAGCAGGTTTAGAGGCAAAAACTGTTCTGCCTTCACCTGCTTCAAAGACTCGTGAGAAAAACAGTGAATGTGTTACATGATTATTCCCTTTAGAAGTGATGCTCCAACCAAAACACCCAGAATAGAAGAAATGAAGACAGCCTAAAAGTTATGGTATGGAAAACAAGGATATTTCCGTGTTCCCAGTGCCAGGTTTCCGTGCTTTCCTAACATTTTATTAAGGCAGGTCAAACCTATAATGGAAAACCATTGTTTTCTAGAAAAAATAAGTCTTTCAATATATTGCTGTTGTATAGGGCTTATCCCAGAGCCTGACCTTATCTGGGGAGCTCAGTGACTTCCCTGGTGTGCCTCCAGCCCCACTGCAGCATTCAGGGATGCTTTTGCTGCACCTCACACGGTTGTGAAGTTACGCAGACACCAGAAAGGATAAAACACTTTAAGACCACTTCAGGTTTATCTGCTAAAAGCACACGGCCATATTTCAGTGCAGTATAAGCAGGCAGACACATTCTGCCCAAATAAAACTCATATTTAATTACAGATGCTGAAGATCGTAAAGGAACCAGGATCCAGCTCAAGCCCTTAACACGCCTCTCCCGCTTTGCAGTGCAGCAGGTTGGGACCTCATTTTCCTCTGTCTGTGATTACAAATAAATCCCCTTTTAAAAGACTGCCAGATCTGGTTTTGTTCTTATTTTTTAATCATCCTTCTAATCTCCCCAAGTACCTTGGAGCCTCTTTGGTGCAGAGCTGTGAGCCAGGAAGGGAGGAGGAGACCACAAAAGCCATGGATGGGCACAGCACAGCGCGTGATACAGCAGCTTAGTGCACAAAGGAGAAGCGCAGCCCCAGCTGCAATCTGGGTGCTGGTGTAAAGAGCAGATTTGCAGCACTGCATCTGGATAGTTGTGTAAAGGGCAGATCCCATGGATACAGATAACAGCAGCCCTGAGGAGAAGGACTTGGGTGTTGGGTGAGGAGAAGCTCCCCATGACCTGGCTTCAGTGGGCGCTTGAGCCCAGAACCCCCCCGTGTGCTGGGCTGCACCCCCAGAGCGTGAGCAGCAGCTCAGGGAGGGGATCCTGCCCCTCTGCTGCGCTCTGGGGAGACCTGAGAGCAGCTCCAGTGCCTGAAGGGGCTGCAGGAAAGCTGGAGAGGGGCTTGGGACAAGGGATGTAGGGACAGGCCAAGGGGAATGGCTTTAAGCTGCCAGAGGAGAGACTGAGATGAGCTCTTAGGCAGAAGCTCTTCCCTGTGAGGGTGCTGAGGCGCTGGCACAGGGTGCCCAGAGAAGCTGTGGCTGCCCCATCCCTGGCAGTGCTCAAGGCCAGGTTGGACACAGGGGCTTGGAGCAAGCTGCTCTAATGGAAGGGGTCCCTGCCCATGGCAGGGGTTGGAGCTGGAGGAGCTTTAAGGTCCCTTCAACACAAACCCTTCCAGGATTCTATGATTCTGTGAAATGATATTTAGTGACAGACCAAGAAATTGATGTAGTTGAACATCTGAGATGAGACCAAACCAGTCTTATCTGTACAACCTCCCTTCTGCTTCTCAAAGCTCTGGGATGGCTCCATGAGAGAAAGGGGAGAACGCCTTAGGAAAGCAGAGATGATATTTCTCTTATGCAGGCAGGCTCAGGCCCAGCAATTGAACTCCTACTAAATATAAGCACTTACTAAGTTTAAGCGCAGAAGGACTCTCAGCAGCAAGTCTCTCACCCCGCACTGAGCTGTATTTTTGCAGATTCATGGATAAAAAGCTTAACTGCTGACAAATGAATAACCCCCCTCACGCAGAATCCCAAACCAAACCCTAGGGTGACTTTTCTTCTTACTCCAGTAAGAAATGACAATGACAAGCACCACTTCCTCCTGCCGGGTGCCAAGCAGGGCGTCTTCTGAGCAGAGCCAAGCGGGAGAGCTGCAAAACACAACCAGGGGCAGGGACTGAGAGCCCTCGACCCGCTGGGACAAACATCTCATCCCGCTGCAGTCACTTGCAGCGGCACCGGGCCATGCACAGCTCTGCGTTCAGGTCCCCACTGCTGCGAGGCAGATGTTACAGGGGCTGCTCAAGGAAGGAAACCAAATTGACCAGCAAACCCCATAGCAGGAGGGACACGTCGGCTGGGATTCCCAGCGCTGCCCGTGGAAGAGCAGTGAGCTTGTCCTCGGTATTCCTGCAGCATTAATATTTCAGGAGTACATGGATCCGGTACAGTGGCTCCCAGGATGCTGTCAGATTCTCTTTACTTGGAGTTTCTGAGAATAAAATCCTGTTTGCTTATAAATTCGTGATGTGATGGAATTCTCACTGTGCTGAGAAGAGGCAGAGAGCACAGCACAGCACTGTGCCTTGATGGAGCAGCGGGTCCAAGCTCAGCATCCCGGGAAAGCCACGTCAGACTTCATCATCCACACTGCTCCTGGTTTTATTTCCCTTAGTGGTGAAGTACAGATGGATTATATATGTATTTCCTCATAAACCAGAACTGCTGAACACCAAGAACATGCGAAAGTCAGCAAATACAACAGCTTATGCTTCTCTAAGGGCTGCATTTTCTAAGAGGTCAGAGCCAGATCCTAAATCTGTGCTAGGAATTACCCCAACTTGAAGTATTAAAAGTAAACAGGGACAACAGAATGTGCACGCTCAGGTGAAACCAGGCAGTGCATTGAAAACGTGCTCTGCATCCATCAGTGTCAGCTACTGGAAGGGAAAACAACCCCTCCTGCACAGACCTGCTGCAGAATAAAGCCCAGGCGTGGATAATTGCTGCAGGGAGACAGGAGCCCACGTACTGTTATTTTTATGAAGCTGCAGGGGAAATGAAAGCCTTTGTGCAGCTGGAAGGAGTCTAAAATACAGGTGACACTTCTCTTTGGTCTAAAGCTGCAATCAAAATGCTCTCCATCAGCATGGAACGCCGCTGGCTGGTGCTTCCAGGGACTCCTCCATGCAGGCAGCTTGGAGATGCTCTGCAGAGTGAGCCTCATCTCTGAAAGGGGGTAACCTAAAAATTGCTGGACTTATTATGTGCATCCTTTTCAACACCCTTTGCAAAAGCCAGATGTCAGAGCATAGCTAGGACACAAGAACTATAACGTTGACATTAGACAGAGAATAGGGGGCAATCCGGGTATCCAAAAAGCACGTGAATGGAGCACACTGTGAGAGCCATCTTCTCCAGCTGCCATGTGCAGATGGGACATGTGGTTTGTAGCAGCACTGGTAACGCTAGAAGGATGATGGGCTCAGCAGCTTGCAGGCAAAGGAACGCTTTTCACCACGGAGATGTGAGTGTGAGCAGGGCTGAGGCTGCTGGGCTGCAGTTGGGCTGGAAAAGCCTTCAAGGAGCAGGCTGGAAAGCACTGAAGGAAGAGGGGACGAGGAATAACACACTCACAGAGCAGAGGCTGTGTGCAGAAGACCAAGATGGTCAGGTTTTTCATACCCTAAGATAAGACCCTGAAAGAGCTGGGAAAGCACCTTGCAATTAGGAACTGCATCTTACACACATCTCAATCACAGTCTCTTGTTTCCAGGCTGTTAATAACAAAACAGGTGAAATTAGATGAAATTCAGTCCTGTCAGTGTAAAATAACACATGTGGAAGAAAGCTCCTGAAGAGGAGCTGAAGATGATGATCGGTGCTACCACATGCAGGAAGAATAGGACTAGGGACTGAAGGAGCAGTTCTACAAAGGGGGAAACAACACAGTGAAACCCATGCCACAACTGGGGATGTGGCTGATGAAGCTGTGGCTGCCCCATCCCTGGCAGTGCTCAAGGCCAGGTTGGACACAGGGGCTTGGAGCAAGCTGCTCCAGTGGAAGGGGTCCCTGCCTGTGGCAGAGGTTGGAACTGGAGGAGCTTTAAGGTCCCTTCAACACAAAGCAGCCTGGGATTCTGTGACAAACTGGGATAACCACTTCACCTGCTTCCTCCTGAGCCAGTCATGAGGTGTTTCAAAGGAAACATGAGCCAATCTCCTACATCCTGAACCTTAGCAAGAGGTAAAAGCTTCAAGCTGTGTACCTCGGAGTTCCAAATCAGGGATGGAATTGTGCCCCACAGCAGATCTGCAGCACACTCAGAGGGCAAAAAAAGGCATTCAAATACTTCACACACTCACATGTGACATTCTGCAACTGCAACCATGTTCTAATCATGAAATGGAATAGTTCATCAAAGAGTCAAGAGTTCCCTCCCTCTCCTTGCCAGGAGACAGCAGTAATTTTTCCATAGAAAAATCAGCTTGTGACTAAGGTGATAAGAGGCATCTTTTTCTCTTTTAAACAACCAGCCATCCCGCACCAGTACAACCGCCCTTTGCCTGCCACAGCGAGAGGAAACAGAGGAAAATGGACTTTTACTGGAGATAGAATAAAACAATGGAGAGGCCAAAGACAGAAGGTGGACAGTGATGGCCAGAGCTGCTGCTCTCCCAGCTCCACTAAAGCCTCACAGAGCAGCAGACCCAGGAGCAAAATCCAGCAATTCAGGACTCTGTAGCAAACCTTGTCTTTGCAGAGGGAGGAGGATGCTCGCAATCCATCCTCCTTGCACCTCATAAACGGTCTAGTGCATGACACGTATGTAACTTAGGGAAGATATGCACTGGGCAGAGCTGCAGAACAGGGCTGGGATGTGCAGAGTCCAGGCAAGAGCTGCCAGACTGGAGCAGGGAGCAGTTATCCCACAAGGATTCAGTTTTCTGGGACAACTTCCACATTTCATTGCTGTTAGCACAGAGCAATTACACCTGAGAAGTGGTTTTTCCTCATCTTCCTCCCTCCTCAAGGCTGTTATCAGCCACTGCGGCTCAATCACAGGACAGTGAAACCCAGGCAGGAGTTTTGCAGAGGTTCTTAGGAGGATGACGTTACCAGCCCTGTGGTGGGGCAGGCAGGTACCTGCACCAGAGGTGCCCAAAGTCACTGCCCAGGGATGTGTTTCCCTCCCCTATATTGTTCCACAGCTCAAAGCCTGGTTTTGAAGGGAATAGGTTTATTCTAAATTCCTCGTTGCCTTTAGGCAATCTGTAAAGACCTTAAGCATGCTTTTCAGCAAGCCCAGGCCAAATATGGGCTATCACAATGCCACAAGGCTCCATGATGAGCCGGCAGCTGCTTCTGCACCAAAATGCCTCCGAGCATTAAATCCTGGAACCCCAGCCTGGTTTGTGCTGGAAGGGACCTTAAAGCTCCTCCAGCTCCAACCCCTGCCACGGGCAGGGACCCCTTCCACTGGAGCAGCTTGCTCCAAGCCCCTGTGTCCAACCTGGCCTTGAACACTGCCAGGGATGGGGCAGCCACAGCTTCTCTGGGCACCCTGTGCCAGCGCCTCAGCACCCTCACAGGAAGAGCTTCTGCCTAAGAGCTCATCTCCGTCTCCCCAGTTTGAGCTGTATAAATATCACATGATGAAACAGCAGCTGCCTGAAAGTGGGGCTGAAGGTGACTGATACCTGTGGGGTGATGGATCAAGAGGTAGTGGCTCTTTTTTCCAGAGGCTAATTATATACAAAAAGGCATTTAGTTACCAATGCTGCTTTTCTTCTCCAGCATTTCCTATGCACCAGCCCTCTGCAGGTGGACACATGAGGAGAGACAACTGTCCAACAGCCTCCACTCCAAATATTTGGGGAAGGTGGATCACAGCAGGGGCCACAGGGCCCCAGACACATCCCATACGGTGGACTTGGACCAGCAGCTCCCTTTTGCATCACATCCAGAGCATGGTCTCTGCCATCCATCCTGCTGACAGTTGCCTCGTCACTTCAGATTAACAAAGTCATCAGCTCCATTTAGAAAGCAATCAAGAACGTCTCATTTTAATGAGACATTGGTTTGTTACCGTTGAGCTGAACAAGGTTGCTTCTTCCTAGAGATGTTTCTATTGAACTGAACTGCAGCTCCATGTCCCCAGGCAGCAGCCAGTGCTGTAAACCGCTCCCCCTGCAGCTGATACCCCACCAGCTGGTTAAGCAGTGCCATGAGCTGAATTTCATTACAGCACTGAGCACTCCTCAAGCAGAGCAGCAGGGCTGTGTTTCATGACAGATGAGCCACCTCTTGCCCATCACCAGCTGTTGAGGGGCTCCCCCAGCTCCTGGACACAAACCCCTGGCAGAAGGTGCCAGCCCAGCCTAGCAGCATCACCACGACCCCTCTTCTGCTGTCTCGAAGTACACCAAGCACTGAATTTGAATGTGTGCATTTGATTCTGTAAATACTTAAATACCTAAACCTGTCCAGTTTGTTACTGGGCATATGTAAGTTAGAGACCTAAAGAAAACACTGGTGGAAACAGATAAAATACAGTGGAACATACGGAATTTGCATGCACTGGTACCGAGCACTGCATTGAGCTGCCTCGTGCCATTACCAGGTTCTATTTAAAAGCTTCTAGATGAGCAGCTTTGCTTAAAGCTGTCTATTACCTTCTCTGGCTCGTGAGGGATGGGGGAGAGGAACCAAAACATCCCCAGCCTCCTGAAAACACTCAGCTGAGCGACACCAAAGAGGAGGGCTGGTGGGGAATTCATCTGAGGCTGTGCCTGGTGCATGGGGAGCACAGGGAGAGCTCTGTGACCTGGGACACCAGCCTGCCCCTGCAGCCCTTGGTTCTCCATGCCCAGCCGAGCAGCACTGTATTGGGTAATGGTGTTGAAAGCTTTGAAGTTGTGTGCTTCAAAGATAGATCACAGAGAAATAGCATCCTTCTCCATCTGGTCCCACGAGCATCGTGTCCACCCGTCACACATTCCTGGGGGGGTCCAAAGGTGTTGGAGGCCTGGTTACCCAATGGCACTGCTCACAGGCAGGGTTCAGGCACTCACCAACAGCCTCCATCATAAACTCGTTTCCAGGTTCATTTCCCTCATGTTTCTGGAAGCAGAAAGGATGTCCTCTCACGGGAGGGGATAACTTCAGCACCACTGTTAGGTTACCTACCCAAGCTCTGGGCTGCTACAGATGAGGAATTGCTGGGCTGTTCGTGCTCAGCAGCATTCATTAGTTCTTAACGCACATGCAGTGACAAAGGAAGCAGGGGAGGCTGCTGGATTAATGGGAATAATGGAATTTCTCCTCTCTGCACAAGGTTGAGAGAAACCCATTGCATGTGCCTGCCCAGGCCTCTGCAGAAAGCTCCCCCGACCATGGACCCCATCACAGGGATCCCCTGTCCCCGCTGCCCAAATTCAGCCAAACCCAAGGAGCCCCCAAGGCTGTGCTCCTGCTGCTCTCCCCTTCTTGCTCCCTACAAAGGGCTTCCAAAGCATTCCATTTTTCCTGTTGCTAAACTGGTTTCACTACCGGGGTGTTCATACGCTGCCTGAAAGCCCCTCCTGCAGCTGCATAGGGCTGAATCCAAATGCTCTGAACCCCTGGTAGAGGAAAGCCAGGTGAGGAGGAGTGTTACTTAGGGTGACATTCTGGTTATTCAAACTTGCAGCGCCTGGAGCCCAACCAGGCATTGCATTCCCTGTAGGAATTGCACAGCCAGGGAATCCATTTGCTCCAGGCTGGATGGGGCACACAGGGCTCAGCCAGCCCCTCCTGCCTTCCACAGGAATAGAGCCCTGGATCACCCAAATTCCTCCTGCCAGGGGCTGCAGGGAGGGAGGGAGCCCAGCTGGGAGCAGGGGGGTGTATAGGAGTGTACCAAACTACAGTTAGTGTGCAACAACTGTACCTACCCCATGCACAGAGCCCCAGATGCGGCAGGCATCTTTAAACAGATCACTACTGGTAAGGAAAAGAGAGCATGAGATGCTCCAGAGTGTCTCTTTCCCCCAGGTCATCTTCTCTCAGGCACATGCAGTTAATATTTAAAGGATTCTCTCCAAATCTGTACTGAGCTGTTTGAGATGCTCTTTCTTTTGCCCATAATACAGGACTATTTCTGGCCACCAGCGCTGTGAGGCAGCCAAGAGCACTAATCCAAATCACCACCATACCTTCCAAATGCAAACCCATCATCAATATTTGCTGTTTATTTACACAGAATCATTCGCTCCTTTGATTTGGCAATTCCAAGCTTGGCGAAGCTCTTCCCACCTTCCACACGATGGCTACAGCATCCAGACTGCAGCTGGGAGGGCACCAGGGCAGTGGTACAAGTACTGAGGTGCAGCTGAAATAGTCATGTTAGGGCAGAGTTAGGCATCTCCCTTTTTTTCTAGGGAAGTGGAGCTTTTCCCTGTCTCCTTGGACACCAATGGAGTTAAGTCTTATGGAATTTAGTCTGATAAGGAAGGGCTGAGGGACCTGGGGGGTTCAGTGTGGAGAAGAGAAGGCTCAGGGGGGACCTGATGGTTCCCTACAAGTGCCTGACAGGAGGATGGAGCCAGGAGGGGCTGGGCTCTGCTCCCAAGGAACAAGGGATGGGACAAGAGGAACCGGCCTCAAGCTGCCCCAGGGCAGGTTTAGATGGAGCTGAGGAACAATTCCTGCCCCAGAGGGTGCTCAGGCATTGGAACAGGCTGCCCAGGGCAGGGCTGCAGGCACCGTCCCTGCGAGTGTTCACACAGCGTGGAGGGGAGGCCTCAGTGCCATGGGGCAGTGGTGGCCGTGGCAGGGCTGGGAACGGTTGGACTGGGTGAGCTTGAAGGGCTTTTCCAACCTGGCTGATTCCAAGATTAACAGCCCTGAGCACATGCTGCTCTGAAACTCAGGTCTCCCTGGATTTTACCCATGGGCTGTCCTGCTCATGGTAGTACACAGGCTCCCTGGGGGCTGAGCAGCTCAAAGTGCTACCTCCATCTGCAGCCACGGGGTCTTACACCGTGTGGTAACTCTGCAGCTTAAGGCAAAGTTTGGCAGGCACCACATCACCTCCTGGGGGGACACTGTCTGCTCCCTAATGCGTGAACAGCAAAGCTTCCCCATGCTCCCAGCTATATCTAATGGCACAGTGTAGACAGAGATTCCAATCTGGACTCGAGCCTCTGATCTCACTGCGGTCCAGACTGGATCACAGCTATCTTACCAAGCATTTCAGAGCATGAGGATAGGCATGGGCAGCAGGACACCGTGCACCTTGGGTGAGCCAAGTGTCTTTAATCTTCAGCTTATGCCAAAAGCGATCTGCAGAGCAAGGTGGGAAGGAGCTTGTGGGTTTCTTTCATCACTGGCAGAGAAATCAAAGCCAACACAGGGCCGTGAGCCATGCTTGGGTTTAGGCAGAGTCCTCAGGACCCACCACGTTTGCTCTCACTGTGTAACCTGTGTTTGTGCTGGTGATCAGGAAAAGGCTCTGCCCCCAAAACATGCATCGTCTCCAAGAACGAGAGATCTCCCCAGACCCACACCCAGACACAGCTCCATGCCACAGGACAAAGCATCGTGCAGAGAGCAGATGGGGCACAAACTGAGGCAGAAGGCAATGTGATGGGAGCAACAGAGAAGTCCTAGCACGGGGTTAACCAGGAATCAGCAGAGGATTCCACATGGGTCAACTCATTAACAGCTCTCAAAAGTTAGGAAAATGATGAAATTGCACATTTCACACCACATGTCACAGGTTTATCACTGTGCCAACCTGTCCGCCCCCAGGCATCCACGAGTATTGTCGCTCTCCCTCCTGGGACGCCAGCACTGGCGTGCCCCTGAGGAGACAGGGAGCTGGGCTGAGGATACCAGAACATGCTCCCCCTCCAACCTGACCTTTATTTCCCAGCTCTGCTCCAGTGATAACCAGCAGTGGTGTGGCAGTGGGGGCATTTGGGTCATAATGGCCACATCCCACTCAATTCTGGGGAGACAGATAACAATGCAATAGCCAAGGGCTAATCCTAACCTGACCTCTATACAGTAAATAATGACATGTACCTCACCATTGAATCTTGTCAAATCACTGTCCCATTTACTACCAGACTTTGTTAAATCACAGCTTTATACCAGTAAACACCATCTGCCCAGAGAAGCTGTGGCTGCCCCATCCCTGGCAGTGTTCAAGGCCAGGTTGGACACAGGGGCTTAGAGCAAGCTGCTCCAGTGGAAGGGGTCCCTGCCCGTGGCAGGGGTTGGAGCTGGAGGAGCTCTGAGGTCCCTTCCAACACAAACCAGGCTGGGGTTCTATAAAACATATTTCTACTTCTCTTAGAAGCTAAGTGTGTCACTGCATCCGTGACTGGTTCAGAGGAGGCTGAAAGCAGCAGTGGACTGAGACACAATGTGAATGAGCCCAGAGCCTATAGAACATAGCACAGCCTCAGCCACGGAAGGGCAGTACTGGCTTTGCTTGGCATCAATCATTACAGAAATAGCAAAGGAGGCTGCTCAGAACTAGGAGAAAAAGGCAACAAGGTGATAAAAACCGTTAGCACCATGTACATGTGATGTTTCTGGAGCTGAGCAATCCAAAAGGTTTTCCTCTGAGCAGCCCGAGGTCCCTGCAGCAGCTGTGGGGCAGCAGAGGCAGGAGCACACTGCAGCCTGGGGGCTCTTCTCCCCTTGTTCATCTTGCCCTGATTGAAAGGAGAAGTCTCCCCTATGACAATGCACTGAAGCTCATACTAGTTAAGATCAAGGAGGTCTTCAGGAGCAAATCTGGGCCGTTACCTGCTAGAAAATGGGTCTGTGGCTGCCCTCTTGGCCATGACACATCACTGCTTCCCAGGCATCCGGATCGCTTCTTTTCACAAGGAAAACTGCCACTTTTAGCTGCACAGGGATAAATCCGGGTGTAAGTTTTGACTTTGCTCGCTGCCAAAAAGAGTCTCTGGGGGCTGTGCTACAGGGATAACACTGAGGCTGTTATCCTGGATTGACTCTGCTGTTCCACCAGGAATAGATTCTGGACCTGTATCTGCAAACTGAACTCCGTGCTGGGGCTTCCCTGCGCGTGCAACAGAGCTGTCACTTCTGCTGCGTCCTGCCACCAATCTGCCTGGTGAAGAGGTGGAAGTGGGAAGAAGAGACCTTGGTTTATCATGGCCAGGTTAAGATGCAGCGAGTGAGCTGCTAGGAAAATACGCTTTGCCTTGCGGAGCGGTCAGGTTGGATGTGGAAGCGACTGGCTGAAGAGCTGCAGGACCCTGAGCTGCCACCTTTCCCACAGCTTCAGTCAGGCTGCAGTTTGCATTTCCTGCTATTTATGGACTTTTGACCTGTGCTACTCAGAGGAAAGGGCTCCGTCTGCTCCATGTGGGCCTCCCGGGGGTCCTGCAGGGTCAGCTCCCCGCTTCACCGCTCCCACAGCACACAGGGTGGGGGGCTCACTGGAGCCACTGGTGTGCACGGGGCAGCTGGCAATGTTCAAGCACCTTCAGATGTGGATCTGCTGCCGGTGTGGGTCTTGCTGCAGCTCAGGCTTTGGGACATGGCGACACGCTGACAGATCTATGGGTGTCCTCTGTATTGACTTCAAGCCAGCAGCCCCAGCCTCCTCCATGCAGCAGACCAGGCAATCCAAGCACCCTTTATGGCATCCAGTCCAACCATTGCTCAGTCTGAGGCCCATTCCATACCCAACAAGATACACCTGCTGTCATTGATACCCATTGTCCCAAGAAATGACACCTCCTCATCCCCTCCATCCCCTGTGCCAGGGGCGGGCACCTCGCCCCTCCCTGGCTTCACCCAAGCACCCCCCACACCCCTTCTGCCCTGCATCCCCTCCATGGATGTGAGGATGAGGTTCATGAGCGCCCAAGGGACCAAGGCCCTACCGCCATGCGATGCATTACAATCAGTGTATCAAAGAGAATAAAGCACAGACCTTTAAGAGCAAAGTCTTGAAGCTCTCTACAGGGGAGTTTTCAAAGGGAAGCAGCTTGCTTTCATATTTCTTTTACATAGAAGGTTTTACAGATTTTTGCCATGTTCAAAACAA
Organism: Pezoporus flaviventris; assembly: GCF_033815535.1. Classification (NCBI taxonomy): domain Eukaryota; kingdom Metazoa; phylum Chordata; class Aves; order Psittaciformes; family Psittacidae; genus Pezoporus; species Pezoporus flaviventris. Next base: position 2,399,115 of record NW_026892607.1, on the reverse strand, counting down.
AATGTTGGCTCAGATTTTAGATCAACTTCCCTTTGGAAAGCGCTAGAAAAAACCCGAGATGCTCCAGCTGCAGCTCCTGGGAGCAGGGGTGCGATCTCTCCCAGCCAGGATGCCTCCAGGAAAGGTGCTGAGGGAGCAGAGATGGACCCTTCAGTGCTGGCTGAGCCAGAAGATATCTTTTTCACTGAAGAATCCCCCCAGTGCCCCACCTGGAGAAGGAGACCTGGGCCACCCTGCGGTACTGCAGTGACCACACTGGGTACAACTGTGTCTTTGTGCCACTTACACCCCCCAAAATGGGTCAGCACCACTGTGGGCGATGCTACATCCAGTCTCCTTAAACACACCCTGGACAACCAACCTGCAGCTGACCCTGGGGCTGAGCATCGGTTGGACTTGATGATCTGAAAGGTTTTTTCCAACCTACTTGGTTCTATGATTCTGTGGTGCAGGCCTTCACATCCCAGCTCAGCATCTGGAACATGGGAAGAATCAATTCCCCTGCAGCCAGGGCTGATGTGCAGTCGCAGGCTGCATGTGAGCCCCAGCACAGCACCGAACACCCAGGAGCTGCAGCGAGACTGGCTGCAAGGGGTTCTCATGAAGCACAGCACCAGCACTATCATACTGCAGGCTTATAGCAACAGCTTGCCCTCATTCGGCTTCCAGTGCAAAATGATTCTAATGGGAATGGAAAGTACTCAGCACATTCCCTACATAAATCCCAGCCTGGTTTGCACCAAAAGCAGCATCAAAGCAGGAGGATGAGTACAGGTCTGGAGGGCTGAGGAAAGGCAGCTCCAGCTCCTCCCATGCAGCCAGCACCCGTTTACAGCTGGTGCTAAACATCTCCAATCAAAATAGTTCCGAATTGTCTTAAAAGGTTACAAATACTAGAGCACAAAATTGGGACTTTTCCTGAATAAATGGGTCGCTATGGAGACGGGGCAGAAAAGTACCAGAGACTGCTGGGCTGCTCTGCACTTAATCCGTTTGCAGGAGAAGCAATTAATAAGGAACACCAGAGTCTCCCTCCTTGGGATCCGGGACATCCCAGTCTCTGAGGCACACCTGGGATATGGCACAACTCCCCCTCCCCCATACACACACTGAAGTGCCCCACAGCCATGGGTGACAAGACAGACGTGCATCCTCGACGCAGGATGCCCACTGCATTTTGTAAGGGAATTATGGCTCATGTAAAAACGACTGGATGTGTGCCACACGCTCTTCCCATTAATGTGACACACTCGCCTCTCCACGGATTAAATTGCATTCCTGGAAAGCAGATACCTGGTGTCAAAGCAATGCCAGGAGAGGAAATATGACTGCTGGCTGGTTGCTGGCTGGGAGCTTGGAGGCAGCACCCAGGCACAGCAGGACAGCAACACCTTCACCTGCCATCCCTTTCCAGCCTGGGTGCTCCTGTGTCCAGCTCCCTGCTGGAGCCAGGCTGCACCTCCCCTGTGTCTGGTGGGAGAGCCATGGCTTCTTCCTTCTCTGTCACCCCAGGTCAAGACATTTCAGACAATTCTATCTGCCTTCATCCTCCAGAGCCTGTACATCTCACAGGGAAACGCGAAGAAAGGGTTTGAGGAAGCGTCCATTGACACCTGAGCGCTTCATGCAAGATTTAAACCCTTCATGAAGAGATCTAAGAAAAATTAATTTATGCCAGTAGAATTGCATGTGCTATTGCTTTGGCTCTGCCCAGAGCTCCCAGCTGGAGCCGGCTCTGTCGTGTGCCCAGCATGGCAAACAGGCACTGCAGGAAGTTTCAAAGGGAATCACAGAATCCCAGCCTGGTTTGGGTTGAAGGGACCTTAAAGCTCACCCAGTTAAAACCCCCTGCCACGGGCAGGGACCCCTTCCACTAGAGCAGCTTGCTCCAAGCCCCTGTGTCCAACCTGGCCTTAAGCACTGCCAGGGATGGGGCAGCCACAGCTTCTCTGGGCACCCTGTGCCAGCGCCTCAGCACCCTCCCAGGGAAGAGCTTCTGCCTAAGAGCTCATCTCAGTCTCCCCTCAGGCAGCTTAAAGCCATTCCCCTTGGCCTGTCCCTACAGGCCCTTGTCCCAAGCCCCTCTCCAGCTTTCTTAGTCTCTTCAGGTATTGGAAGACTGTTACAAAGGATCCAGAGAGCTTTCACTTGCCTTGGATTGCTTTTCCTGGTGCTCCCTAGCTGTTTTGATGGTTTGGAGCTTTAATCCCCACCTATGCCCTGTGAGATGAAGGGCACGCAGCCAGCAGGGCAAGGCCACAGGCAAGGAAGGGATGTGAAAAGCCCATTTACATGAAGCCAAGCAGAAGCAGTCTTAAGGACAGGTGATTATAATCCCTCAGCACTTTCAAGGGTGCATCTTTCAAACACTGCACAGGGAAAGGCTTTTTCTTTCTCTTTCTTTCCCCCAGCCTCTGCCCTGGGGACGAGCTCTTGGCAAGCACGAGGTCCAAGCTCAGCCCTGGCCGAAGGAATGCTGCAATGCACAAAGTCCACCTGAGGTGCAACAGGGAGCAGACGGCCCCAGCAACACGTGTGGGCATCCTGCAACATCCCACCAGCTCACCTGGACCTGCCCAGGAGGGTTTTCACTATCTCACAGGGATGTGGACGCTGTTCTGTGACCCAGCTCAGAGTTGGGCAGCTCATTCTCCAGAACTGACCATATTTACCATTGCCTTTCTAGCCACGCTCTGCTAAACACAGAAGGGGCAGGCACAAGGGCTCATCCCTCTTCAAGGTCACTGAGGGGGAGTCACAAAGGCACTGAAAGCCCTTCGTGGACAGAAAGTACCGTGAGGAAACATCTTGCATGCACACCCCCATGTGTCTGCTAAACAGCTAGCAAATTGCTGTCTCATACATTACACCTTGATGTAATTCTGCTTCATTCTATTTTATTGACAAATCCTTTTCCTAATTTATCACAGCAACGCTATAGAGAACAGCCCACGCTGAGGTGAGCACTGCCACCACCAAAGGCACCGGGTGAGTGTGTGTACACACACCGAGTAAAAGCCCACACGTACAAGATTCTTAATGAAATATGGTTTGTCAAAGCAAGTGAAAATATGAAGTTACCTTTGGTTTCCTTTCCCCAGTGCTACTGAGTCATGTGCATTCAGATCAATGAGAATAAGAGATGAAGGAGCTGTGCCTCGCTGTGTTGCGCCTCGGCCGAGATGGAGCAGCTAGTGGGGAAGAAGACACAGAGCATTATTTATGGCACATCCTCAGCACTACTTCAGTGATTAAATAATTAGGGAGAGAGATTAAAAATTACCCTAAACGAGCTGAATTTTAAGGGCTCCCTCCTCCCTACCTGTGCTGGCTGCTGAGATCTGAAATCATGCATTTTTATAGCAGCTGGCACATAAGATACGACAGCAGGATAAATACGTACATTTGCAATAGGACCAGAAACAAAACCCATCCCGTGTGTCTCTGGGTGACTTGGAGGGGTTGGGTCTGCTGCCTGCTCCGGGACCAGGAGATGGATGTGGAACAGGACAGCACAGGCAGACTGGAATGCCTGCTCAGAGGCGCTGCACTCAGGGCTTCAGAGTCCCAGCAGGGCTCTGGAGGAACAGGCCCAGCTCACAGGGGAGCAGTGACAGGGTGCCCTTCCCTGAGCAGATCTGGGTGTCCCCACATGGGTGCTCTGCTCCTGAATGCAGGAACAGCCAACCTGCAGTAGGAACAGGGAACTAAAAGGATGCTCTTGATGAGCCCAAACACTGTCAGACTGCTGGCATCCCATCTCCTCTGTACATGGAGACTGTGGGGAAGATGGAGACGGTGGGAAGGGACAGGGTGTGCTGGAAGCAATTTGAGCAGAGAGGTTGTGACTGGTGCCTGATCCACTGCCCACCAGGACCTCCATTCAAATTCAGCTCCTGGAAGAGTGGGGTGAGGAGCTGCCACCTTCCAGAGCCCCACGAGCAGCCCCTGTGCAGGGACCACTAGCCTCTGAAGACGTGTGCCCCAGCAGATGATAGCAAAGGGGTCAGTTATTAAAAGGTTAGTACAGCAATACCCTTAAACAGGGAAGAAAACTTCCTAATGCAAACATTACCCTATGCCTGGAAGAAAAATGAAAAATAAGGGGTTACTGTCTTCTTCCTACTCTTTTCCTTCCTATTTTAGCATTATATTTCAAGCTCTTAAGAAGTGGCGAATGCTCCATCCCCAGCAGTGTTCAAGGCCAGGTTGGACACAGGGGTTTGGAGCAAGCTGCTCTAGTGGAAGGGGTCCCTGCCCGTGGCAGGGGGTGGAGCTGGAGGAGCTTTAAGGTCTCTCCCGACCCAAACTATTCTGAGAGTCTGTGACAACTGGGAACCTGGAGAGAGGCACCCCCGAGGTCAGCAATGCTGAGGCTGTGAGCTGTGAGCTGTGAGCTCCAGCCAGCCCCACACCGACCTTCCCAACCGGCCAGAAGCACAGACACATCAGAGGTGCCCACTGCTGTGTGCATACACAGAGCACAGAGACAGCAGCCTAAGACTGACAAAACCCCAAAGTTCTCACTCTTTCCCCTGCAAAGGAGATGAAGAAGTATTAGTTAGACAAAGCACTCAATGTCTAGATAGAAGACTGGTGGTCCCTTATCAAAGTGGGACCCCTACCTCTGTATCCATGCTACACCTCCTGGGCATGGCAGGAATGACAATCAAGTCCGTGTTTCCCTTCCCAACAGGGTATGATGTCCTGACACAGAACATGAGAAAAACTTGATGGGTAGAGTGCAGATGGGCATGAACCAGAGGCAGATAAAGCCAATAAGACACGGTTACATGTCTGTGGCCCTGTGAGCAAGCCCAGGTAGGTGGGCCAGCGCTGGGTCACGCCAAAAGGAGAAGTGCTTCCCTCCTTGCATCCTCTCTTCACCTTTCTGTACGTGCACAGATTTTTCCCACTTTGGGTCCTGTTGGTTTGTGTTCCCACTCGTTTCAGCTGCCAGAAGCGCTGAGCTGCTTTGGCACATGGGTGTTTAAAGTGAATGCCTTTTGTCCCTCTGCTCGAACACATCCACCCCGCGCTGAGGCTGATAAAGGCAGCAGCAATTTCCTGCTAAGTGGCTAATCCAGGGCAAATCATAATGATTCATCAGAGGAACGAGTGGCTGTGGCTGGCAGAGGAGCTGCTCTCCACATCCAACCCGGCATTTTCACGCAGCAAACTCCCCTTTTCTGAATACCTTTTGGTACTTTAATATTCCACAGATTTTTTTAAATACCAGCAAAGCCAAAAATCTGGAACATCTCACAGCGAGCCACAAACTTCCTGAGAAAATCGCACATTTTGGCTCAGCTCCTGGTGAGAAAGGGCCTGTAGGGAGGTTCTGGGCTGCCAGGGCATATGTAGTTTGCAAGTTATTAATAATTAATACATAATTCCTAGTAGAGACCTTCTGAAGCAGCGCTGGATTGTGCAGAGCCTCCCCAGAACAGAGCCGCGCTGCGCAGCCCGGAGCACGGCTGTGCACTGGGTATGGTACAAAGTGACACTTCCATCCGCTCCCCCTACATGAGGCCTTTCAGACCTCCGCCAAATACCTTTGGTTTTTGGCAGTTGGGCAGCATTTTGCCACAATATTTTTATACAGGGCTCCATCTGCGGACTGCAAAAGCAACTCGAGGAACACCAGACTTAAATGGGGGCACAAGAACAGCTTGCTCACACATACACAGACCAAGCAGGCTGGGAGAACAAAGAGCGTTTGGGTATTGACTCAAAGTCAAATCAGAAAGGGAATTTAGGAACTGATTTTTCAGCTAGCTGGAGTCACTGATACTCAGATGGGGTGAGGAGAAGCTCCCCATGACCCGGCTTCAGTGTGCCCTTCAGCCCAGAACCCCCCCGTGTGCGGGGCTGCACCCCCAGAGCGTGAGCAGCAGCTCAGGGAGGGGATCCTGCCCCTCTGCTGTGCTCTGGGGAGACCCCCCCTGCAGCCCTGATCCAGCTCTGGGGCAGCAGCACAAGAGGGACGTGGAGCTGTTGGAGCGAGGCCAGAGGAGGCCATGGAGATGCTGTGAGGGCTGGAGCAGCTCTGCTCTGGAGCCAGGCTGAGAGAGCTGGGCTGGGGCAGCCTGGAGAAGAGAAGGCTCCTGAAGGGGAGACCTGAGAGCAGCTCCAGTGCCTGAAGGGGCTGCAGGAAAGCTGGAGAGGGGCTTGGGACAAGGGATGTAGGGACAGGCCAAGGGGAATGGCTTTAACCTGCCCGAGGGGAGACTGAGCTGAGCTCTTAGGCAGAAGCTCTTCCAGCCCAAACCTGAGTTTATGATACCTGGCAGGAACCAGAACCTTTCCATCCCTGATGGATGCAGCTGCCTGCAGTGAAAGCCTCTGCCAAAAAGGTGTGAGTTGCTCAGCTGCTCACTTCACTGCTAGAGTGACAAGGCACATCAGCAGGAAGGGCAAGAAACTGACTGCAGTAAATCCCCACATTGCATTCCAAGTCTTGGGACATAAAACAGGAAAAAACTCACTACTACCTGAGAATACTGACGTAAAACTGGAAAAGACAACCAGTGCCTGCGAATTAGACAAACTGAACTGTAGCAGCAAGCACACGGTAGAAATCCATACCCCACATAACTCCTAGAAGGAGCTGAAGAGCTACTTCACCAAAGGCAGGTCTTTCAGCAGAGGAGCTGCTGGGGTGATGGGTGTCTGCACCAGGAGGCACTGAGCACCCATCAGAAAAGACAGAGACATTCAGTGCAGCACCAGTTAAACTGGGGAGACCCTTTCGTGTCTCTGGAGGACATGGTGGCCAGGCCAGTGCTACCAGGGCTAAGGAAGGAGGAAGGAAAATCCATAGAACTCAAATAATCCATCTCACAGGCTTAGAGCTGCCACTCTGTAAACCCTGCACTGGCCAGGTCCTGTGCGGCTCCTCAGCAGCACTGACCTCCAGAGCTTCAGCTGCAGGTTCAACCTCTAATCAGTACCTTCCACTCACTGCCACTCGTCTCAAGACACAGTTTTGTCATTACTTTTTAAACCTGAAACGTGTCCCTGTGTCTCCTCACATCCACAACATCATCTCAGGATGAGAAACAATAAAGCTGGAGGCAGAATAATAAACTCTGATTCCCCAGGAGCTGTCTGGAGCTTCCCAAGCCCCCAGCAGGAACTCTGAGCCTTTCCCCACGCTCCACCTCTCACACCACCAGGTTGTCTATTTGCAGCTCTCGCTCACAGACACGCATCAGACCAGGCTGTCAGCTTGGCTCACAGGAAGATCTTTGAGACAAAAAAACCCTGCAACTGATGCTACCAAAGAGCTGAGTGCCAGTGATGGGTAGTGGGGATGGGTGGCATAAGACAGGCTGCTGTGGGGAGAGCATCAGGCAGCACCAAGCAAAGGTGTGCTCTGAAACCCCCAAACCCCCCATTTTTCATGCAAAGCATAAGCCTGAGGCAGCTTTATTCTTATTTCATCAAAGATAAATACAGCTGCTCACAGTGCTTGGATTTATTGTGTGCGCTTCAGGTCCCAAGCATTCCCACACAGAAGCAGAGCAGCATCCTTACTACAAGATAAACCTGGATTTCTGATGCAGTGGCATCTGCTCTGCAATAGCTTTAAATTAAGTGGTTGCCATGGGAACAGATGCTCCCACACTGCTGGGTCTGCCTCATGCTGCCACTCTGCTCACAGCCCAGGTGGGTTTCGGGTTAACCCCCTACCACTACTTCATCTTGACTAACAGAGCTGGACTGAAGCACCAAACCTCCAGCTCGAGCCTAGGATTGACTGGGTGCTGCTTGCTGCTGAGCTGCTCTGGGGTAGGGGTTAGGCTTGATGATCTTAAAGGTCTTCTCCAACCTGGTTGATTCTGTGACTCATTTTAGAACAAGTCTTTCTGGATTCAGGCTATTTTTGGTACCCCAAGCTCCTCCTCGATGCACTGCCAAAGCATGCTGAGGACCTGGAGAACACCTTGCTCAAGTGCCAGTGCATTTTGTTCCTGTGTTGTCAAAGCACCCGGAGCAGGTCTTACAGGCCTGTGCTGTCCACAGGCACTTACCCAGGACCTGAGGAGTGATGCTGTCCCACAGGTGATGGTTTGCGCTGTTTTGATCCACCCAGCATCCTGGTCCTTGTGTGGGGGCTGATTTCAACATAAAATCACAGAATAGTTAGGGTTGGAAAGGACCTTAAGATCATCCAGGTCCAACCCCCCTGCCATGGGCAGGGACACCTCACACTAAACCAGGTCACCCAAGGCTCTGTCCAACCTGGCCTTGAACACTGCCAGGAATGGAGCATTCACAACCTCCCTGGGCAACCCATTCCAGTGCCTCACCACCCTCACAGGAAAGAATTTCCTCCTTAGATCCAATCTAAACTTCCCGTGTTTCAGTTTTAACCCGTTACCCCTTGTCCTGTCACTACAGTCCCTAATGAAGAGTCCCTCCCCAGCATCCCTATAGCCCCCCTTCAGATACTGGAAGGCTGCTCTGAGGTCTCCACGCAACCTTCTCTTCTCCAGGCTGAACAGCCCCAACTTCCTCAGCCTGTCTTCATACAGGAGGTGCTCCAGCCCCTGAGCATCCTCGTGGCCTCCTCTGGACTTGTTCCAACAGTTCCATGTCCTTTTTATGTTGAGGACACCAGAACTGCACACAATGCTCCAGGTGAGGTCTCACAAGAGCAGAGCAGAGGGGCAGGATCACCTCCTTTACCCTGCTGGTCACGCTCCTTTGGACGCAGCCCAGGATACGGTTGCTTTCTGGGCTGCAAGCGCACACTGAAGCCGGCTCATGTTCATTTTCTCATCGACCAACACCCCCAAGTCCTTCTCCTTGTCCTGCTCTGAATCTCTTCTCTGCCCAACCTGTAGCTGTGCCTGGGATTGCTCCGACCCAGGTGTAGGACCTTGCACTTGGCATGGTTAAACTTCATGAGGTTGGCATCAGCCCACCTCACAAGCATGTCTGAACACATCACATCTGAACAGCATCACTGCAGTGTCTGCAAACCATTTGTGGTGTTTGGCATTTGAAATTTAAAATGCTTTCCCAGACTCTTCTCCAGAGGAACATCCGCTCCTGCCGAAGGGAAAGGGAAAATCCAGTTTCTTCTCAAATAAAACACTAAGGATCTGTCAGCAAGGAGGTGGGAAATGGCCCCTGTCATGCCACCTGGCAGAGCAGCCCACCAGACACAGCAGGGCAGCGGTCACTGCTGCGTGGATGTCACCCATGGCAGCACCAGGTCCAGAGGGGAGGAGAGCCCCAGGTGCCCCCAGCCAGCCAAAGGGGCAAAAGCTGCTCTCGGTTAACCCCAGTGAGGAAGGCTCAGCACACACTTTCCAGCTGCATTTTCCCCAACATCTGACCTCAAAACACTCTCCCAGTTCTGGTTTTGCTGAGGTGTCATCATTAAGACCATGCCTTTGTTAACGTAAGCCAAAGAAAACTCCCAAAGCTACTTTTCAGAGGATGTTCTGGTTCTCCAAGGTGCACACACTATACTACAACACGTACAATGTCACTGCTAGGATTTCACCCAATTGCACTAACCAGGCAAGGAAAAGCTTCCCCAGAGAGTCACAGGTTATCCTGGGCAGCGACATTGCAAACTTCCACTGCAGAAGCAGCCAGTATAGTTCATGTTATATGTGTCTGAAGAAAGAGACTACATTCTGTACCCTCTAGGGGTTGCTTCACAATATCAGCAGCCGTTCCCACATCTCAAGGTTTCACCAAACCCACCTTTTCCAGGGAAGGCACCAGACACTTCCAGTCATTTCTGGGTAGAACACATATATGGGGCACTTCTGATTCATAAGTAGTTACCCTGCAAGTACAAGTGGAGTAAGCACCTCTTAACAATTGCTACCTAACTGCTCTTTCCATAAGCTTTTGGTGAGGGTGATGCTGGTGGCCAGGCTGACGGAGGACCAGAGAGAGCCACGCTCCTCAAGGCACAAAAGGAGATAGGAAACAAAACACACCAGGCAGACATAAGCCTGCTTACACCAGCATGCTGGAACTGAACATCTTAAAGGATGCTGAGCGCTCAAAGAAAAGCAGGTTCACTGCTGCTGGACCAGGCTGGTGGCGGAACTCCTCCTGAGAGCACAGTACATACAATGGCAGGAGAACACCATTAAAAGCAGGGAGGGAAAACCAACCTATTTCACTCCTTTGCACTTCTTTCTGTTAAAGAGGAGATTCTTTCCTGGGTTGATTGATTCCCAAGACTTTTCTCAGCAGCAATCCTAAGGGCAGAGCTCAGCACCCAGCTCCCCAGCCCAACTCCAGGCCGAGCTCTGCAGCACTGCCTCAAATAACCTGACAGTCATATTGCTACAAACGTGAAACCAGGGACACTTGGGCAAGGGATAATTTCAGTTGGGAAGAAAAATGCTGCTCAAAGTTATGAAGTTTATGAATAAGCTTCATCCTTATTTGAACAGGTTTTGTCACACACATTATTCACACACAGCAGCACCAAAACACAGCAGAAAGGGAAGGCCAAGAACGCAGCCAATGCAGCTTGTGCAAAGCACTGTACAATTAGAAGTTAACACCAAACCTGAGCACAAAACCAGGATCTATTAATAGGCTTCTTAAGTTTTCATAGAGGAAGATGAACTCTTCCTATAGCAAACTCCTTAGTATGCAAAAATGTCCTTGTCTTCACAGCACCCTCTGTACACCCATCAAGGTGTCTCTATCAATGGCACAAGGCACTCTAGCTTGTCACCAACTCCTGCACCACTCCCCACCTCTGCTTTTCCAACATCCATCTGCTCCAACATCTTGACCTTCCTTTTATCACCCAAGCCCCACAACCTACACAACACTTCTTGTGGTGTGCCCTCTCTTCTTGGGGGATCACCCTCTTCCATTGTGAGCCTCGCTGTGCTGCTGAGCAGCTTCACAGCAGCAGCTCTGGGTACTGCCGGCAGTGAGTTACCCACAGCACTGTGCACAGCTGGAGGTGAGTGCAGGTGTTGGTCCATGAGACCTGGCTTCAATGTGCCCTTGAACCCAGAACCCCCCCGTGTGCAGGGCTGCACCCCCAGAGCGTGAGCAGCAGCTCAGGGAGGGGATCCTGCCCCTCTGCTGTGCTCTGGGGAGACCCCCCCTGCAGCCCTGATCCAGCTCGGGGACAGCAGCACAAGAGGGACGTGGAGCTGTTGGAGCGAGGCCAGAGGAGGCCATGGAGATGCTGCGAGGGCTGGAGCAGCTCTGCTCTGGAGCCAGGCTGAGAGAGCTGGGCTGGGGCAGCCTGGAGAAGAGAAGGCCCCTGAAGGGGAGACCTGAGAGCAGCTCCAGTGCCTAAAGGGGCTGCAGGAAAGCTGGAGAGGGGCTTGGGACAAGGGATGTAGGGACAGGCCAAGGGGAATGGCTTTAAGCTGCCCGAGGTTGAGGAGACTGAGCTGAGCTCTTAGGCAGAAGCTCTTCCCTGTGAGGGTGCTGAGGCGCTGGCACAGGGTGCCCAGAGAAGCTGTGGCTGCCCCATCCCTGGCAGTGTTCAAGGCCAGGTTGGACACAGGGGCTTGGAGCAAGCTGCTCTAGTGGAAGGGGTCCCTGCCTGTGGCAGGGGTTGGAACTGGAGGAGCTTTAGGGTCCCTTCAGCCTAAACGAGGTTGCAATTCTATGCACAAATTCTATGATTCTATGACACAGCAGCACAAACCCCACAGGCTGAGACATTTGCTGAACCAAAAACATTTAAAAGACAAGTAAAGAATTGAGGGCTACTTCTAAGGAGCATTTAGTACAAGATGGCCTTGTGGGAGGTACTGGTGTCAAGATATGAGCTGCTTCTCTCCAACAAACCCATACCTAACATTGGCACATCTCCGGTGGCTTCTGAACCAACAGGAAGAAAGGAGGAGAACTTCAGAAAACTTATTTTATTTGAAGGATAACTGTTGCTGACCAACCAAAAGCAGAGCTGCGCTGAAGCTGTGAGGCTTGCTTGGTACCTCCCATCCCTGTGTGCACAGGTAAATTTTAGCTGACTTATTTCAAGGAGAAGTCTTCAGCAGTGAAGCTTTCCATGGGCTGCAATCCTGGAAGCTGTAGGAAAGCCAGGGCAGGAACAAAACTTGAATGAGAAGCCTTCAAATGTAGCAACAAAAAGGAGAAGCAGAAAAGCAATGATTACATGGTTAATCAGGAAAATAAAAGCCTCATTTAAAAACAGTGCCATCCTGTAAGGAAAGGAATGATGGAAAATAGACGTTATATGAATTGCAGAGAGCATTCTCCTGCCAGAAAGGGAAAATCCAAATCCATTTTCCAGAGAAACAGCGCTACTCAGGGCTTTACGGATCTTCAAAGCACCACACCAGGAGAAGTTTAGCTTCACACTTTGTTCTTCAGTTTAGCTCATTTTAAAGCCCTGTGTGTGGCAGAGCTCTTCCCAGAGCCAGCCTTGCTCCAGCTCTTTGTTTCCTGTAATTTCCCATCACACGTGTTTCACTCAGCCCCACGATGAGTCTGAAACGCCTGGGCTGATGCCAATGTGGGCTCTCCCAGGCTGCTGCCAGGGAGGAAGCATGGACACAGCATCCTAAAATGAGAGATCAACCACCTGTACACTGCTGGTCCTACTGGTGCAGCTACAGACAGGTATGTCTCTAGAGATCAAAAGATGTCCCAAACCATAATCCATAGCCATCAAGACAGGTAGCGACCAACAGGCTTTCCAACAAGGCATCTCAAGCTGTTTCTGTAGGCACCTCAGGAAAAACCATAGGTCAAAGACAAGCATTTGCTGTGACAAGTTCTTCTGCACCTCCTGTGGCTGAATGGGATCGTAGCATGAGCACACGCTGCAGTTCCATGGGGCTGCTCTGAGGCACCACAGGTTTCAGTGACCAGCCGGTAAGTCAGCTCAACTGAGCTGCGGTGATTAAGCACATTGTAGTACCAGCCTCATTTATACTAACAAACATACTACTCCACTTCATCCATAGTTACACTTCTACCCTGCTCATTTAATAATGATAATCCTGATTAGCTATGAAATCCAGCTCTTGCACTTTAAGCAAGTTCAAACTTGATAGATTCAATTTTTTATATATATATATACAGATTCATATATTTTGTTTTAACTACCCTGAATCGAGGGAGAAGTTCATGGACATTTTCATGCAAAAAAAAAAAAAAAAAAAAAATCAAGATTTAGCACCTCATCCAGCTGGTAAAACAAACCAGCACCTGCATTCAAGGAATACAGATCAACCTCACAATGAGAACACCCACAGGTTTGGTGTATCTGGCCAGCACAGTCATGACTGCCTGCTTCTGCTTACCCTGAGCCAGGGATGACCACTGGGCAGAGGCAGCTTATATGGTGACTTCAATTCACCTCCTTTTCCCCTGAACACAGCATTTCTCATAGGCTCAGCCTACTTCCAGCCAGAAGCTCTTCCCTTGGCCTGTTCTCTGCCCCTGGGTTTTCCTTTTAACTTTCTCCTATCCTGCAGGTTTGGGGGGGGTAAATGATTAGTTTCCCTTTCCAGACCTACACACACAATGCAGTTATCAGCTAAACCCTCCTGCCCAGTTCTTCTGTAAGGAGCCGATTTTCCTCCAGGACAGCACTGGGGTGAAGGTTGTTGCAAAGCCAGCAAGCCATCAATGGGTGAGCTCCCCCTCTGAGCCCAGGACAGCCTCATATAACACCCTATACCCCAGTCACACCCAGGAGAAGGCAGCACTGTGGATAACACGCTTTGATTTAAGCACCTCATCAGCTGAGATGGGAGTTTAATTACATCTCTCTACATGTTACACCACTGCACACACACAAACACTCCCATGGAAGTTTACTGGGATTAGGCATGGGAACAGCAGCAGCTTTTTCCTTGGAGCTTCATGCTCTCCAGACCAGCCCTGCCTTCACCCTGGGAGGGCTTTGCAGGGAAGCAAGAGCCAAACACCAAAGGCATGAAGCAGTTCTGCTGTGAATCTCCATGTGCACGGTGAAGTATTTTTCCTTTAATTAGATATGTACAGCTCTGAGGGCACTGGGGGATCATTATGATCCCCGCTACAACCCCAGGAAACAAAGCTTGCAGTTCCACACTTGCATCTGAATAACATGAAGAGAGCAGCTTACAAAACAGCAATTTGCCTCAACGCAATTCATACAGCCTCTGTCGCGATACATGGAGTAAATGGGCCATTAAAGCCAGAAGGGATATTGGTATTCCTAAATTGCTCCAATTTCAGAGGCTCCAGAGCTCCATGGAAATGCCACAGTGCACAAGTATCCAGGCGATGGCTTTTCAGCCCACAAATATTTAAAGGCCGCTGCAAAGGGGTGCTGCTGATGTCCGAGATGTACCCAGGGAACAAAGCAGACACCAAGCTGCAGCCAGCGGAGAAGCAGAATCACCGAAACCTGGAGGAGACAGAAACGGGCCCTTCCAGAGGAGCTCGGGTGCCCACCAGTGCCTAAACGGAGCTCGGGGGAAGAGAAGCTCCCTCCGGAGAGCAGCCCTCTAAGCACAGGCTGTCTGCGCAGGCAGCGGCATCCCCCGAGGGTGCTCTGCTGAAGGGTTGCGCTGGCTGAGCCCTGCTGCCTCAAACAGTGCTGGAATCCTCCAGGGCGGCCCTCAAACCGTGCGGTTGCTTCCTCGGAAGGCAGCATCGGGAAGAAGGGGAGTTGTTAAGGCTGTCGCTATGAGAACCTCCGCTGTTGTGCTGCTCCCATTGCTAAGCAACGCTGCCTCAGGCCCAGCCGCGCCGAGCTGCAGGCGCTGGTACCTACCGCCCGTTCCCATTCCCGTGCTGCAGCCCTGGGATGCTGCCGTTCCACCCCAGCTTCTCCTTCACCACCCTCTGACCCACCAGCTTGCTGGAGACCTCCTTCAGGGGGAGCTGGTGCCCTTCTTGCACTTCTGGCTTCTTTGGGGATAGGGAGGTTTGGTGGTGAAGCTGGATCCATGTGCTGCCCCACAACCCAGCCCCTAAGTGGCTGTGCTGGTTGGTTCAAGGCCAGGGGAGCACAGGAACAAGCAGGGAAAGGCTGGGGTTGTCCAAAGCCAGGAATGCCAAATGCTCTGCAGCACAGCCCCGGGCTCAAGGAAATCCACAGGTAAGAGATAGAGCAATCACCTGGCACATCAGACACCAGCCAGGCCCTATCAGCTGCTCCATACTCATTCCAGAGAGCTCAAATGTTACTTCAGTACACCCAGTACCGGTAACTGGATGTGGGGAGCACTTTGATGCTGCTCCCCCTTCACCTGCTTTTATCTGGATCTGTTCTGAAACTCCCTTTTGATGCCGAACCTGTAACCAGCCCATTTCACTCTGGGTGACCCCAGTCCACTCATCCAAATGCTTTACAGCTTCATTTTACTCTGTGGCACAAGTGTTCAAGTGGCTTATGGCTGCACCCGCTACATTAAATGTGGCTATAGAAAATGGGCAACACTAATAGCTCCAGTAGCACCTCCCAGCATCACCAAGCGGGGCTTCTCCTGGTGACTGTATGGTTTATATGGCAGCAGGTCTGCCCTGATTCCGGAAACAGCCTCCAGCGTCATTCTGGCTCTTGCTTTTTGCCTCTATCATGCTGGGAGCCCCATTACATTTCCTGTCATAGAATTGTTTCAGTTGGAAGAGACCTTTAAGTTCACCCAGTCCAACCATTCCCCAGCCCTGCCAAGGCCACCACTGCCCCATGGCACTGAGGCCTCCCCTCCACGCTGTGTGAACACTCGCAGGGACGGTGCCTGCAGCCCTGCCCTGGGCAGCCTGTTCCAATGCCTGAGCACCCTCTGGGGCAGGAATTGTTCCTCAGCTCCATCTAAACCTGCCCTGGGGCAGCTTGAGGCCGGTTCCTCTTGTCCCATCCCTTGTTCCTTGGGAGCAGAGCCCAGCCCCTCCTGGCTCCATCCTCCTCTCAGGCACTTGTAGGGAGCCATCAGGTCCCCCCTGAGCCTTCTCTTCTCCACACTGAACCCCCCAGCTCCCTCAGCCCTTCCCCATCACACTCAGACTCGTGGCCCTGCTCCAGCTCCGCTGCCCTTCTCTGGCCCCACTCCAGCACCTCAATGTCTCTCTCATAGTGATATCTACCTTATTTTTACTATTTTCTTCTGATGGAGTCACACACCAAAGTTGGATCTTCATGGAATTCTTATCTTCTCCAAGCACACTTTTATTTCTCTGAAAAGCCATTTTGTGCAGGGCTCCACCTGACTCAGCAGGGCTGCTCCCTGCACACATCCAAAGCGCTGCCTGCTGACATCAGGGACAAAAATAAGTTTTTCCTGAGCTTTATTTCCACAAAGCCTGCGGTTTCCACATAGCTGAGACTGAAAGGAGGTTTGCTCTCCCCCAGAGGTCACCACTAAGCCACTGCTACCGAAATGAAGAGGTGGCACAGCTTTTACTGATGGCTGCAGCTTGCTCTGAGAGCCCAGGCTGCTTTTCTATGGATAGCAGCTACAGAACCACTCACACCGAAAGCCACTGACACACCACCTCAAGCCTCAGCCCAGCACTATTGCAAGGCAATTTGTGAGACCAGAACTGCACTTCAGAGCTGTCTGCCCTATCAGGCACTGCTCACGCTCACTGCTGGCCAACACCGCAGCCAGAAGTCATCTCTTTTTCTCCTTAGGCTCTTGTTCTTCCAGTGCATTGATAAGGTTAACACTGTTCCCACTTCCTTCCTTAAATTCTCTCTAATAGAAGTGTCACATCATCCAGGCACCTCATACCTGAGTCGCGGTAAGTGTACAACAAGGTTTCATACCCAGCCTCTCCACGCAGACTTTAGAAACCAATTTGGTTCACACCACCCACAGGCTTACACGCTTGCAGCAACGTGGTGCTGGACTCAATCACACAAAACACAGAGTGAAGGATGGGACAGGAGACCACATGGGGTGTCCCTGAGCAGCCTTTCTGCACAGGAACTGCAGGAAATGTTTCACTGCAGCACAGGGTAGGGGTCAACACAGAATCCCAGCCTGGTTTGTGTTGGAAGGATCCTTAAAGCTCCTCCAGCTCCACCCCCTGCCACGGGCAGGGACACCTTCCACTGGAGCAGCTTGCTCCAAGCCCCTGTGTCCAACCTGGCCTTGAACACTGCCAGGGATGGGGCAGCCACAGCTTCTCTGGGCACCCTGTGCCAGCGCCTCAGCACCCTCACGGGGAAGAGCTTCTGCCTAAGAGCTCATCTCGGTCTCCCCTTTGCCTGTCTCCAAAGGGATAGTTGACTCAGATCTGCAAGGGACCTGTGCCTCTAAAAATGCAGAGAAACCTGAAATGCTACAGAAGAGCCTCATGTTCCTCCCTAGCAAGAACAGCGAGAAAACATTCCCTGCGCAGGACATGTAGCGAGTATTTACCCTAGGGATTCCTCAGTCAAGAGAGGTCAGTGAATGCAGCGGGTATTGGTGGAAGTTACAGAAAGCTCTATGGAAACAACAAAGAACTCATCTGGTACAGGCAGCAAGATGACAATGGGACTTTGCTCTACCTGCTCTCAGCCTCCCGGGCTGGTGAAGCACCTCTCCATGGAGCTCAGGGACTGCCTTTGTTTTCCAACGCAAGGATCACTGTGGTCATCGCCTGACCAGCACGTACGAACTGTCCAGGATGTCCTGCAAAGTCTGCTTCACACATCACAACAGCACCAGGTCTACACCAGCACCAGCCTGTGCGAGAGAAAAACCCAACTGGAAAGAGCAGGCCAGGAGATGGCACTGGGCTGCCCTATTTTAATGCTGTATTTGAGACCTCTCTCTAAAATCTAGGGCTATGCCACGATACATGAGGCATCCCCATATGCAACCTACCACCGGCAGTATTACTGACCCAGAACAGTGCTCGGATTACCTATAAAACTACAAAAAAAACATAATCTTCCAATTCTAATACATTTATAAGAGATGCAACTAACCCTCCAGTGCTCCCACACACAAGTATGCCCATTCAAATAATACAGTTTTGCAATTCAAAAAGCATTTCTTCCCAAAATTCACTCTGGGTACATGGAGTATTAACTATAAAACATAATGGCCATATCTGTACAACACTGCATACTTTTAGTGGGTAATCATAGCCCATTTTGAATTAGATCAGTTACACACATTAAGTTTGCATAGTTTATCAACACATGTAAATGCAGCAGCAAAATTAAACAACAAACTTGGTTGAGAATCATCATAAGCAAACTGTGGAGAGGCTTCTGCCTCCTTTCTGCAGGCCTGCAGATAGCTTCTCATACTTGAATGGCAAATGAAGAGCATAACCTTGTTCCAGGAGGCTCCTTCTCCTCCAGGTTTTAAATAGACTGTCACAGATGCAGACCTGCAGCTCCTCCTGCATATCAATGTGCAGCTCGGGCTGCACCACCTCATGGGCTCAAAAAAGACTCAGGACTCAGCAACTTCCATGAAAACTAAAAGCAGCTTTAGGAGTGTCACAGCTGACCCAAATTTACCCATACCCATAAACTCTGTGCTCATTCTCTGTTCTGTTTCAGAACTCAGGAACTCTCTGGTTCTTAATTCCTGGGCCCATGCTGATCCCAGGAGGAGGCAGCTGTACACAGAGCAATAGCCTGTCAGTAGCACTCCTGCTTTCACAGCCTGACCGTTTGCCTTGATACAACTGCTTGGAGTCTGATGGGAGGGAGACAACCCTCCTCTGGGTAGTTACAACTCGGTCTCTTTTCTAAAGATTTCCTTTAATCATGATTTTTCTCTGACAAATAACTAAATAATACCACCCGTGTCACAGACAGCACCCAGCCCAGCCTCCGGAGCACATATGGGGACATCCCACCTGCTAGGGATGCACCAGAAGCAAAGTCCAGCACCCAAACTACAACTGCAGCAGTGCCAGCAAGGGAGGAAACTCAGCGTTTGGAAACCCACATGGGAAGCAGAGAGACCCCCCCCAGCATGCAGGTTCATCTGGTTCAGGCACCCACCACCCATCCCACCCGAGCCAGGCTTTCAGGTGCACACCAGGGTCCTGAACTAAGGCCAGGGATGTTGTTGTCACTTCTCTTTTAGTGTTAAGGAACAACAGCTTGATATATTTGCACTACGGTCAATGATTCCTTATTATCTGTATCTTGAACAAACGAAACCTAACTTTCTGTTCTAAGGAAATGCTACAGCACTGCAAGTCTCCATTAAATGTATCCCTGAAAATATCACAGAATCCTCAAATAACCATTCCAACCATGGGATGCAAGAGACCTCAAAGCTCCTCCAGCTCCAACCCCTGCCACAGGCAGGGACACCTTCCACTAGAGCAGCTTGCTCCAAGCCCCTGTGTCCAACCTGGCCTTGAACACTGCCAGGGATGGGGCAGCCACAGCTTCTCTGGGCACCCTGTGCCAGCGCCTCAGCACCCTCACAGGGAAGAGCTTCTGCCTAAGAGCTCATCTCAGTCTCCCCTCTGGCAGGTTAAAGCCATTCCCCTTGGCCTGTCCCTACATCCCTTGTCCCAAGCCCCTCTCCAGCTTTCCTGCAGCCCCTTCAGGCACTGGAGCTGCTCTCAGGTCTCCCCTTCAGGAGCCTTCTCTTCTCCAGGCTGCCCCAGCCCAGCTCTCTCAGCCTGTAGAAAATACACACTGCTCATCTCAGCAGTATGTCACGTCAAGTTTTAAACCTACAATTCCTCCTCTCCCTGGAAGCCCCTCAGCTGTGAGGAAGCACTAAACCAGCAGACACTGCACTGTGCTGATCAACTCCGAAACCAGCTTTACCAGTCAATGCAGAAGGACAGGATCCACCTGCTAGTCCCCACCAGCCAGCTGAGTCCTTGGGATCTGTGCCTCGGGAGACAAGCAAGAGCAGAGGCATAACCCAAAGCAGCAGCTCCACCCTTCACAATCCACCCAGTCCTGGTCAGCACAAGGCAGCCCTCATGCCCTGTCAGCTCATCCCCTTTGGGGGCACTGCACAGAGCCTCTCCAGAGAAAGGATGGGGCTCTCCAGAGATGCTCGATACGGCAGAAGCATGTAATTTTAATTGAGAGTTTGACATCCTGGGTAACTGACTGCCCACACGCCTGCCTAACACACTGCAGCCAGACCAGCTGAAGAGAGAAAACTCACCAAAAGCAATAAACCCAGCTGCTTTTAGATCCAGCCACAGAAGAGCTTCAGCTACAAAGCTGGACAGGAAGCACAGGTTGTAGCTGCTTCCTACTTGTGGCTTCTCTCATCAGCGAGGTGGCCTTTTCCAGTCACATATCACAGAATGAAGAGATGTGCAGGACACAAGAGCAGCCTGGCAGGGGATGCTGAGGGTTTGCTTAGCCCAGTACCTCAGCAGCACGTGCGCTGCGTAAAACACAGCGCTGACACCCTGCAGTGAAACTGTGGCAGCTCAAACACCCCTTTGGTTTCTCTCCTCGTAGCTGCTGGGCTCTCAAACAAGGAGTTAAAGCAGCAGGTTAGGTCATGGTGATTCTCACTGAAACCACCAGGGGATAAATCCATCCCTTCTTGTTCAGGAGGTGCGAGAGCCATGCACTGAACAGGATTTTGCAAGCTTCGCTGCCGTCTCAAGGTTGCAGTTTGGAATCTGAAGTCCAAGGAGCTCAAACGTAGCAGAACTAATTTGGTGCCATAAGTTTCCTCTGTCCATGCATGAGAACAACCCAAGAGTGCTGCAGGAGGAGTGTGCTTTCCTTCTGCACAGAGGAACCCTCCGGGCAGAGAGCACCGCGGCTGCAGTGGGGCTCTGCCTAAGAAGCTCTCCTGCTGTTCCACGGTGCTGGCAGCCCCCATAGAGGTAAAGCCAAGCAGGGTGGAAGGGTTGGGTCCTGCTAAAGCACATGATGAAAGAGCTTGCTCTTGGTGGGGCTGGAGACAGGCCTGGACTGCAGGGCTGCTTTGCCAGGAGGCTGCAGGTTTGGATGCAGGAATTCAGGGCAGGAGCTCCCCAAATAAGTGTTCAGAGAGGATGGAATCTAACCCCAGAGGGACAACAGGCACAACAGATCAGCCCCAAATCAAGGAGGATGAGAGAGAAGGAAGGCAGGCAGATACATCAGAGAATTTCACTTGAAAGCTCAATTAAAATAGTCTTGATATTCCATTTCCCTCAATTCAATCTATGAGGTGGGCTGAGCTCCTTAGGCCAACAGAACCTCATGTGGCCTCTTCTCCATTTAATCTGAATTATCACCTGTATCATGTTTACCCCTTAATATACAGCCTTAATGCATGATGTTTCAGGTTCACAATACTGAATAGAACATAAAAGAGGACAGAGAACAGTGGCCTGCACGTGCAAGCAAAACCAAGCCCTAGATGAACAGGAAGAAGAAATCCACGGTCTTTAAATATACTCTCTTTATTCAAATTAAGTATTATGAAGTGATCTTAAACTTCCAAGTTAGACTCAAATGACCTATAAATATGGAACTAACACACCTCATTAAGAGCTAGGATGGCCTGTTTATGGCAGTGAAGATATAACCCAACAGAAATACAGGATGCAAGAGGTCCAGAGGGGCTGCAAACAGACACAGGATCCGGCTGCTCCATCCGAGCACCCTCAGCACTGCAGAAGCCCAGGGAGGAACCTTTGGGCTTCCACAGGTTGTGATTCTCAGTGAGCAGCATTACTGAGCACAAGGGAGATGTTACACCGCTTGCTTCAGCATATTGCAAGCATCTTTACAGATGTATCAGCTTACTGCAAGATGGTTTTTAAATCTATTCCCAAATCTCATGATGAACAAGAGCTGGAAACCTCCAAAACCAACAGGTACAGCCCCAGGCTATGCTTTACAAAAGGTACAAAGGGAAGGAGAACCACTGCTACCCATCCCAAAAGCCCAGAGAGCAGCAGCAGCCCTCCTCTGCATGAGTCACTCTCCACTACGGGCCCTGCACTGAAACCCCATCAGAGGGAGCATCAGCATGACCCATCAGAGTTAGCTACTTACAGAGAAGTTAGAGGCAAGCCTATGTTCAGAACTGCTGCAAGGCCATTAGACAAGCTAAACCCTACAGATTCTGTTCAGCATAAATGCACGGAGATGCAATTCACTCCCAACCCCACAACAGATGCAGGCAAGGTACACTTAAACTTCACCGCAGTGAACAGGAGATGCTAGAGGCAAGTTATATGTAAACGTTAAACAAAGGCTTCCCTGTTCCAACCCAGTTACTAAGTCACTGAGGGTTTTCAATGGTGATAATATTGAGTACATAGCAGGAAGGTCCAGAAAGATGCACAGACCCAGAGACTGGTTTGGGTTGGAAGGGACCTTAAAGCTCACCCAGCTCCAACCCCTGCCACGGGCAGGGACCCCTTCCACTAGAGCAGCTTGCGCCAAGCCCCTGTGTCCAACCTGGCCTTGAGCACTGCCAGGGATGGGGCAGCCACGGCTTCTGTGGGCTTGATGCAGTACGAAAAGACAAGAACTGGGAGGGAACAGCCAACACTGCCACAAGCAAAGGCTTTCAGAAGAGTTTTCTCAGCAGGGTGGGGTGTCACCAAGCGCTCCCTGCACCCACACTCCTCTTACAACACTGCAAGGCCACTTGGATGTACTTATAGCCTGCACTCAAACCACACCTGAAGGGCTTTGCTTTTCCAGCTAGGAAGGACATCTGGGCCCAAAACTGTATTGAATTTGGCAGAACCATGCTGCTTTTGCCCAGGCAGGAGCTCTCAGGGCTGCAGGAGTCACCCAGTGCTGAGCAGCAGCCAGCAGGCACAAAGCAACGCAAGTGCCAGGTACCCATACACGTCCCTCCCTGCCACCTCCTCTGCTCCATGGGAGCCTCATGCAGCTCCTTGCTTCCCAAGAGAAAAGGCCATGATGAGCACAACATTCCACCCCCCTTCCTTTTTCACATCTCCTAGGAGAAGAGGCAAAGGGAAATAATGGAAAACTCAGTGCCACATACTTGCTGAGCTCACTGTGTTGTAGTGAGCCCTGGAAATAGCTGCCTTGGCCAGGAACCTAAAACACTGGATTATCTCCAATAAAGTCCAGTAATAGCAATATTCCCTCCTGAAGCCAGCACCAGCCCCAGATACGTGCAGCGACACAGAGAAGCCTCTCTTTCCAGCAAGTACAGCTCCAAAGCAGCTCCAAGGCCTCTTTTCAGTTCAGACTGCACTGTAAGACAGCAATGCTGCTTTGATGTTAGATGGCTTGGAAAGCTCACCCGAGAGCATGGCAGCTCCAGCAAGGAAACGAGGGTCAGTTGTAGCTTTTGTAGAAGCTGAAGGCAGAAAGAGCCCACCAAGGAGCTGTGGTAGGCAGTCGGGTGGCCTTTGGCTGTGACCCAGAGCTTCTCCCTGACAAGGGAGAAAATGGAGATGGATGGAACAAAGGAAAGCAGAAAAAGAGCACAAAAAGGGAATGAATGGTCGGAATTCAGAGAGTGTTTGGGTTAAAGGAGGTCACATATCAGGAGCACTCCCCTGGCCCAGCACTGCTTTCAGGAAGTTCAAGCTCTACAAAAAGCCAGTGGACACCTGATTTTGCCTTCAGAGTGGATTATTTGGGGAAAACAACATCAAAACCACACAGATGTCATCTTACAGCTAAGCCAGAGTATGCCACTTCATATTTAAAGTCCTTTATCAATCAGTGGCCTCAGCATAGCAACCAAATTCACTGTAATCCTCATCTGTATGGTCTTTCCAGCTCCACTGTGGCCTGTGTGAAGTTGGCAAAGGCAGCTGTCTCCTCGCAGAGCCAAGCTCCCTCTGTGCACTCTGAAGCCCTGGCCAAAAGCGCTGAGCTGCAGCAGGAGCCAAAGAAAGAGGTTTGCCCTTAGCAGAAAAAGATGGCGAAATTAAAGTCTCCATGAAGACAGCTGGACGCTGGGAACAGAGGATCAAAAAACCAGTAGACCTTGTGCTTTGACTTGGAATAACTAGGGAAACGCCCAGCTCGGATCACACAGAGAAAGACAACAACATGCAAATCCTAGCGTCGAAATACAGAATGGCTAGAGGTGGAAAGGACCTTAAGATCATCCAGTTCCAACCTTCTAAATATTCAGATCACCATCACCTCAGAAGGATAAAATTTGTGCGCCAATAGGCATGAAAATTCATTTTGCTTCATTGGTAAAGTGCTTTCTAGACCCTATCTGAAAAAATAATCAAGAGATACAATAACAGGAAAAAAAAACCTGCAGCTGTAGAATTATAGAATCATAAAAAAAACCATGGAATGCAACCTGGTGAGTCACTGATAACGTGATAATCCTGCTCCCTCGCCACTGGTGCCGTGGCACTGCTGGAATGAGGAAACACCTCTTGGAGAGAGAAGCAGGGCGAATGTACTCACCATCCTGCAGGCTCCTATCCTGTGAAAGGATACTGCAGACCAGCATGAGCAGAAACAAGCAGCTCTCAGGCAACACCTTTGGCTGTGATCCAGCTTAATCCCGATGCTCCGGATCACTCCTCAGGCAGTTCAGCAAGCAAGCTCCATGGCACAACCAAGGAACCATAGAGCAATCCAGGACTAGAGCAAGAACCAGCAGCCTCCTCCCCAGTCAGGGCAGTTACATCCTGTGTGCCCATAGCTTGGAATTCAGGATCTGGCAGTCATTTTCCCTAGGGAGGATGAAGCAAGGGCACAGACTTCTGTGCTGTGGAGGCAAGTGAATGCAGAGGCTGGGAATCCAGAGCACTGTTCTGGATCTCTGTGCTGTCACCAGCAAAATTCATCCAGTGGATGCTGGAAGTTCACAACCAGCTGCCACATTAACATATGGCTGAAGGCTTAAAAGGGCTTAAGGGTGAAATATCTTATTAGCAACACCAGGAAAAGTCTTCCGCAGATAACTGCTGAGAAGTGGTTTTGGGGAAGTTCCCCATAAATAAGCTTCCAGTTGCCATTTTTCAGCAGTGCTGCCAGTCTCACGCAGTGTGTCAGTGATTGCCTTATTTGTCTTTCGGAGGCTTTTGAGGTTTGTTTTGGTTTAGTAGTGAGACACAATGGGAAATACCTCCTTGCAGGATTACATTCCCTATCCTAATGATCAAGTATTTTCACTAAAGCAAGGAAAAGGGAACATTCTATTAGTCCTATTCAAGACCATTCCTTTAGTTATTGATGTAAATAACTACTTCTATTTCTGTATCACTAGAAGGATATAGACAGAGATGGATAAATCATCTAATAAGATTTTGCTTGGGAGTAAATCCAGCAGAAGGTAACCTGGACAACAAAAGAGAAGCTGATTTTTCCACTGAAAAACAGTTACTTCATTTTACGTGCTTCCTTCTCCCATATATTCCCTGTGAAGGTGGCAAAGCACTGCCACAGGGTGCCCGGAGAAGCTGTGGCTGTCCCATCACTCGTAGGGCTTAAGGTCAGGTTGGACAGGGCTTGGAGCAAGCTGCTCTAGTGGAAGGGGCTGGATGAGCCTTAAGGCCCCTTCCAAGCCAAACCAGGCTGACTCTGTGATACACAGACAAGGGCTGCAATGGTCCAACACAACTGGCAGCAATCAGCAGTGCAACACCCCACGCTGCACAACCCGTGTCAGGCAAAGCCTGTTCATTAGGTGGTGACTAATGTTAGGGGGGCCTCATTGGGAAGCAGTAGGATTATTGATCCGTGTCAGCAAAGGGTGGTCAGGCAGTGGAACACACTGCCAGGGAAGTGATGGAGTCACTGTCCCTGAGGGTATTTAATGTGGCACCTGGGGACATGGTGTAGTGGTGGCTTTGGCAGTGCTGGGTTAACAGTTAGGCTTTATGCTCTTAAAGGCCTTTTCCCACCTAAAGAACTCTGTGATTCCAATCTCTCCCTCATTACATGGCCTAGCTCAAGGGAGCTGGCAGAACCCCTGTTTTGAGATATTTAGAAGTTAAATAAGCAACAGACTATTATTCTCAGTTTTCCTATCATTTACCATTATAATACCCACTTTCAGGGCCCTTTGCTCATGTTGAAATGTATCAGTCCTGGGAAAACAACCTTGGACTGACGGTATTCCCATGCAAGCTGAAGCTGTCCTTTCCAGTACGCAGCAGCTGGTAGCAAGGAAGTTACTCAGATTTGTATGGCTTTCCCTGAAGGCCTTCCAGCAACAATGTGAACAAGAAACCCACATCATGTTATAAAGAACAGATGAAAGGAAAACCAAGAGCCTGGCATGGTCTTTCATCTCCAGGACTTAAAAATGCATCTGTAGGACAAATACTTGTGATTCCTCCTGAAGCTACACCAGCCTCAGCAGCAGCTCTGGGCTCTAAAGCAGAGCAGCAGAGACCTGGCAGGACCGTGGGCTGGAGTCTGAAGGATGCTGCATCCCTTTTGAAGCTTTATAGGGAAAGTTTTCTTCAGAGAAGTTTAAGTCGGGACAGGATTTCTTTTCCAGAGAGAAGGTAGCAGCTCTGGTGTAACTAACTCCAGCTAACCCGGATTTATCCCAGATACACCAGCACCTTGTGCTGCCTGCACAAAATGAGTGGCAAAGTAACAAGTGGAAGGACTCAGAGAAGAGTCATAGAATGGTTTATGTTGGAAGGGACCTTAAAGCTCCTCCAGCTCCAACCCCTGCCACGGGCAGGGACCCCTTCCACTGGAGCAGCTTGCTCCAAGCCCCTGTGCCCAACCTGCCCTTGAACACTGCTGGGGATGGAAGAGGCAGAAGCCTGACTGGAGCCATTCCGTGCCCCTGGCTCCAGCCTCAGCTCGGGGGGCATCACCCCTGGCAGCTCACACCACGCTTGCATTTGAACACAGTGTCCCCACGGGCATAGCTGACAGCTCACCAGAGACCCACATCAGAGTCCAGCCCACACTTACAAGATGCTACCACCAAGCACAACATCCCCAGTGCCCTCACAGAAGTTATTGGGCATTTTCAGCGTCGGGAAATGGTTTTCACCTTTTAAGCACAGGCTCAGCACAGCCCAGGTGTGCTGGAGAGGATTGTGCTGTATGGGGTGAGCACTGGTGCTCATGGAGGGGACACCACTTCCATCCAAACCCCCTCTGTGACATGTATCCCTTTCAACAGACACTGAGGCCAGTTGTATCTGGCATCTCAGAGCCATGGATCAATTCTTCTCTGCTTGATGCCACTCCCTTTCCTTTTGGGCTTCATCTGGCACACAGATACACACCTTGAGCCTGGACCTGCATTCAGCATTCACAATATCTGCATCATTAACATAAAAGCACCACTTCCACATTCATGCTCCCAGTCCCACCATAAACAGGCTTTTCTTGCAAATAAAGTCCTTGCCAAGTAGTATCCTGTCTGGCTGTGCTCTGTTTAACTGAATCATTTGCTAGGACTGAATGACTACAGCCTGTATTAAATGCTGAGGTTATCAAACAGGCACTTGTACGAATTCCTGCTGTGTGGCTCCCGGGTCTGTGTGGGCTGGCTGCTCTCCTGGAGTGCTGCAGCACCATGGAAACATTGGGTGGGAGATGTCTGCTCCTCACTGCATGAATGGCTGACAGATAGCAGCCCATCCCATGGAATTAAGCCCTGCTGGCTGATGAATTCTGATGAGCTGCTGCACTGTTTCTGTTGGGTTAATGTCTGGCATTAGCCAATGTCTGGGTTAGACTCGACAATGTCCTTGTCTGTTATCACTTTGGAAAGCTTTAGTGTCAGGAGGTATGGATCTGTAGGACAGGTAGTAGGTAATACCCCAATTTTAACAGAGGTGAAACCCTTTCAACTCAAGGGAGAATTTCGGTTAAGAAAGGGAAGAATTCAAATCCCTGGAGTGATCAAAAGCACTAATGACATCATTCTTTTCCTTTTAAATTCGTATTTTTATGGCACGGCTAGTTCCCTAAACCCTTTGCTTTTAGAATTGTCAAGGAAATAGAGCTTAAGCATTCTTATTCAACACTATCATCAGGAAATACAGGTAGTTACAAACCAATTCTTCATATGCCTCAAGTGAGGGTTGTTCAGTATCTTGCAGGACAGAGCCCTGGAGCTCCCCGAGCAGCAGCTTTGGGAGGTGCCTTTCCTGAAGCCTGGTTTGTGCTGCACGATTCACCCCACTGACAGCGTTCAGGAGGTTGGTTGATCTTTGCAGATATGCTTTCTCTGCCCATAGGAGTTTGTGACACCTTCTCTGCATGCCTTACTGTGCTGCAGGGTACTGCTGGATGTCCCATGTACATTGCTCAGCACCCTGTGACCGTTTGACAAGTAAAAAATTGGAGTCACTACCCCTAAAAATACAAATGAGAGACAAATGCATTCTGTAAATGGGATGAGACATATCATACCAAAGCACAGCATCAATCCCTTTCAGATCTAATGTTCACTTGCAGTTGAACAGATGAGCTTTACAGTGCACTGGAATGCTGATGGCACAGGGACAGTGAGTTTCCCAAAGCTCCTTCCACTCACTAACACAGCAGCACCTTCCTGGAGTGTGCACGCCTCAGCTTCTCACTGCTGCCTTTGGGACTGGTTCCGCCTGCTCTTGACACTGGCTGGACTGGCGTTTATCTGAATGTGAACAAGGAACAACTGGGCTTGAACTGGATTTAATTCATAGACTTGTAGAAGATCAAGTTGGAAGAGACCTCAAGGATCATCTGGTCCAACCTTTCAAGGCAAAGCACAACCTAGACTTGATGTGCCAGCACCCTGCGCAGCTGAATTTTCACAGAAATCATAGAACCATAGAACCACAGACTGGTTTGTGTTGGAAGGGACCTGAAAGCTCCTCCACTTCCAGCCCCCACCACGGGCAGGGACACCTTCCATTAGAGCAACTTGCTCCAAGCCCTGTTCAACCTGGCACGTTCTAACCACCAAATTCTATTCCTTAAAACATCAGAAATCATATAATGAATTTCACTAAATCATAGAATCACAGAATAGTTAGGGTTGGAGAGGACCTGAAGATCATCCAGTTCCAGCCCCCTGCCATGGGCAGGGCACCTCACACTAAACACTAAATCAGAAAGGTTTTGCCAGTTTATAAGAGCAGAGCACCAAGTGTGGCATCAAAGCTGAAGCTGACTCTCAGCCTCACATTAAATACCAGTCTAAATCCAAACTCGGGATCTATTATGTAGCCAGATAATGTTTTAAGGATCCACTGTTCCTCAAAAGTTTTCTTGGCACTTTAAGCACAGCAAGCTCTAAAGCATTATAAAGTGCTTTCCTGGTTTTAATTGGAACACATATGGAGGAACTGAACTCTGTCTGCAGGTGACAGACGGAGAGTCTGGAAGGTTTCTATCCAACCTGCCTGTATGAGAGCAGGGAAACAAGAGCCCACATGAGAAGGGGGGAGATTGCTTGGTCGTTGCGCCCACCCCCTTCATGATTTCTGCCAGAATGCTCCAGGCATCCTTAGATAAGCAAACAAATGGTGCTCATGTCATTTATCATTGTCATTAATATAACATGCCAATGGAAGCTTCCAGTAAGCCTTTTTGGTTTTGCTTTTCTAAAATGAGACAGACTTGAGCCAAATGCCAGATTTCTAACAAGGCATTTCTGAACACCTGCACAATTCCAGGTCTGTATCTGGGCTGGGACCGAATTTTGTCTCTGTGCCCTTTTTAGATATGCACAGGAAAGCTTGGATCTACTCAGTGTCACAAACTTCCAGTGTTCAAAATCCAGGTTTGAGCTATACACCCTGCACTCATCTCTGCTACCAGAGAGGGACAGAACCTACAAAGCCTTTAGGAAAAGAACTACTGTAGCTCCATTCCTTCCCTATTCCCTATTTCACCAGGCAGTTCCCTACAGATCAGAGCAGGAATAGTGCCTACCCCTTCATCTGAAGGAAGCAGGACACTGTCCTACAGATGCTGCTGACTCCACTAACAGCCCATTGCTTACTTGCTTAATATTCCCCTTTCTGTGCACAAAGCACAAGGGTATTACTAAACCTCACTTAGACAGGAATGCAGTGCTGCTGGATCCTCAGAGTCTTGCTTTCAGAGAGCCAAAGGAAACGGACCTATATTTTCTCCCACAGGTGCTCCATACCAACATGTACAAGCATCTCCTGCAGCTACACTTGCAGAGCTCACACAGAGCCTACAAACAGCACAGGCTCCCTCACTCTGGGGCACATAAGTACCAGCAACACAGCCCAGCTGCCCATTGACCATCACTGTCCAGCCCTGCAAGAGCTGTGTGTGCTCCTGCTGCTGGGAATGCTGGAGATCACCCTCCCCACCTCTGGCTCTGTGTGCTTGCCTTGGAAAATAACACCACAATTACATCTGGAAAACCATCTGAACTCAGTAAAGCGAGAGCTAAACACAGCCATGATCATTTCATAATACATCTGCTTATTCTCTACACTTGTTAAGAGAATGACACCCTTATCTAGATTTGAAACCTCCATAAACTCCCTTTCAAATGTTCATCTACTGAAGGAAGAGTTTGGTTTCCCACGAGACCTACGGTCCAAACAGAAAAGCCTTTTATCAGCCAAGCAGGTTTATCACTAAACTGCAGTCCTTCCCCCCATGTTTACCAGGCTGTAGGTAAACACGTTTGGGCATTGTCACTCATGTGGAGAAGCCTCCCCGTAAGAAGAGTTGCCCATTGTCTTAACAGTTCACCTATACATACACATATATATGAGGATGGAAGAGCCGTGATCTAGCAGCTTCAGAAGCTGAACTGCCCAACGGCAGCACTGCTTAGAAGAAATGTTCCAAATGCTGCCCAGAGTTTAACCCACACTGAAATCAGGAGTAGCTGTGCAGCTCTGGGCTCTGAAAGGGCAGGATTAACGTAAATACTGCACGGCTTTGCCTGAGCTCCAGTCGGAAAGCGTTTAACGCCGCAGCTTCCTCCAGCCTGAATCCAGGTTACAGATTTAAGGAGCATTTCTGACAGCTCCAGTGCACTCCTCCCCATTAACAGCAACGTGAATGCCCTGCAAAGAATAATTAATATTAATGAAAGAAATTACTGCACAAATGGAGAACCCAAGCCCTTGGGGTGAAAAGCAGAGCTCAGATGGTGACTGGGGATGTCTGTGGACATCTGCGACAAGTAGTTGAGTAAAAAATGCACACATGAAGCTGAAAAATATACGTAGCTGGTACTGCAAAAGCATGACTCCTTCAGATGGCTCCTTGACTATAGAAATGTGGGCAGCTTGGCACATTTCCATCAGCATCATTCAAATGTAAAGCAAAAAGCAAATACATTTTCAGTCTATTACTACACTTCTGGCTTCGCTGAATCTACGTACATAGAGCCAGTCTAACATTAGAGCTGTTGGAAGCGCGTTATCGGGGGGGGGGGGAGATTTGGCTCAAAGGAGCAGACACCAAACTGATGATGGGTGGATGGGGCTGGTTGTATTTCCTGGTACTGGGATTGCTCACCACTGCAGACTGGCGGTTTCATCAGAAAGCATTTGGAGTTTCATTACTGCTCCCATTCTGCTTGAGGTAGAAAAGAGATCGCCTGCAATGGTTAAATACAAGCCCAGAGGGAAAGCCTCACTTTCCTAAAGCAGCATTTAACCTGGAGCTCAGGCACTCACAGGAGAGAGAGGAGAGCTCCTAGGTGGACCAAGGGCATGACCTCCATCTACCAGAATCTCCATGCTACTAACTGTTCTGGACAGGATGTTTTACTGCTCATAAATATTCACCAGGCCAGAAACAGAAGCTGAGAAGAAACCAGGGCATGAATATCTCCAACTGGCTGGAAAAAGAGACTGGAACAACTTTGAAGGAAAGTTGCACTCGGGGCATATTCCTAAAATGAGATGAGCCAGGCTTCTGAGATGGACACAAAGGCTTGTATTGATTAAGATACACCATCAAATGAGGTCCAACAGGAGACTACTACAAGTTCCCTGCTGTCCTCTGGAGCAGCTCCCAGCTCCATCATGTTGATCTCTGCTTCTGCTTACATCCCTCCTAAGCTCTCTAGTTATTCTACTTTTCATATGCCAGTTACTTACACAGGTAGGGCCAAGCTCTTCACCTCCTCAACTGCCCCAAAAGCACTAAACCTTCACCTTCTGAGGCTCTTAGCTCAGGTAATCGTACAATCATAGAATAGTTAGGGATGGAAAGGACCTTAAGATCATCCAGTTCCAACCCCCCTGCCATGGGCAGGGACACCTCACACTAAACCAGGTCACCCAAGGCTCTGTCCAACCTGGCCTTGAACACTGCCAGGGATGGAGCATTCACAACCTCCCTGGGCAACCCATTCCAGTGCCTCACCACCCTCACAGGAAAGAACTTCTTCCTTAGATCCAATCTAAACTTCCCGTGTTTCAGTTTTAACCCGTTACTCCTTGTCCTGTCACTACAGTCCCTAATGAAGAGTCCCTCCCCACCATCCCTATAGCCCCCCTTCAGATACTGGAAGGCTGCTATGAGGTCTCCACGCAGCTTCTCTTCTCCAGGCTGAACAGCCCCAACTTCCTCAGCCTGTCTTCATACGGGAGGTGCTCCAGCCCCTGAGCATCCTCGTGGCCTCCCCTGGACTTGTTCCAACAGTTCCATGTTGAGGACACCAGAACTGCACACAATGCTCCAGGTGAGGTCTCACAAGAGCAGAGCAGAGGGGCAGGATCACCTCCTTTACCCTGCTGGTCACGCTGCTTTGGATGCAGCCCAGGATACGGTTGCTTTCTGGGCTGTGAGCGCACACTGAAGCCGGCTCATGTTCATTTTCTCATCGACCAACACCCCCAAGTCCTTCTCCTTGGGCTGCTCTGAATCTCTTCTCTACCCAACCTGTAGCTGTGCCTGGGATTGCTCCCACCCAGGTGTAGGACCTTGCACTTGGCATGGTTAAACCCCATGAGGTTGGCATCAGCCCACCTCACAAGCGTGTCGAGGTCCCTCTGGATGGCATTCCTTCCCTCCAGGGTATCAACCGAACCACACAGCTTGGTGTCATCGGCAAACTTGCTGAGGGTGCACTCAATCCCACTGTCCATGGCAGCGATGAAGATGTTGAACAAGAACGGTCCCAACACCGATCCCTGAGGGACACCACTCGTTACTGGTCTCCAGCCGGACACTGAGCCATTGACCACAACTCTTTGTGTGCGGCCATCCAGCCAGTTCTTTATCCACCGAGTGGTCCATCCATCAAATTGATGTCTCTCCAATGTAGAGACAAGGGTGTCGTGTGGGACAGTGTCAAATGCTTTGCACAAGTCCAGGTAGATGCCATCAACTGCTCTACCCCTGTCCGTCAGTTCTGTAGCCCCATCATAGAAGGCCACCAAATTGGTCAGGCAGGATTTCCCCTTAGTGAAGCCATGCTGGCTGTCACCAAGCACCTTGTTGATTTTCATGTGCCTTAGCATGCCTTCCAGGAGAATCTGCTCCAAGATGTTGCCAGGCACAGAGGTGAGACTGACTGCTCTGTAATTCCCCGGGTCATCCATTTTCCCCTTCTTGAAAATGGGGGTTATATTTCCTTTTTCCAGTCATTGGGAACCTCACCTGAAGTTCTTTCAGTCTGGCTGAGCAGTTCTTTCAGTCTGTCAGAATCTGCTCTGCTGAAATAGAGGACTTAAATTTAGCCTTCTATTTAAACAAAATAACCTACTATTGCATGAAGGTCATTTTTAACAACAAGCTCCAACAATTTTAGAATAGCATCTCCTTTTTTGAGTTGGTGAATATTTATGCTAAAACACTGTTGGCTAGAAACTGAGTAGTTGTAATGTGCTAAAGGGCTGATAATAGTGTACAGTGACCTAGAAATAAAGTAAGACTGGCATTTTTGTCCATAGCTTACAAGCAAATTAAGAACAGAAATGTAAAACAGTTTAACTCCATACCATTAACTCAAGCCCTACTCATAGTAAACTACACTGTAGCACTGCTATGAGCCTGCAGCAAGCATGTGAGACTTGCACTGACGGAATGCTCCTGGAAAAGTACTGTCAGTGCCAGAGCCTGCACAGCAAGGGCAGTGCTGCTCCTGACCCCACAGAGGGAATGCTCACAGAAATCCCTTCTTCTTTGAATGTATATTGCAGTGAACTTTCGTATCAGTGCAGCAGGGTGCACATGGCAAGCAGCAGCGCAAGTGCACAGTGCTTTATTTAGCTTTACAAGAACCAGCACATATGCTCTGGAGCTCAGAGCCATTAAGCAATGTAATTAAAGTGCAAGTAAGGAGCTCCTTGTGGCAGTGAGGTTTGGGTCACCTCCTCTTCCCTGCCCCAACAGCAGCCCTCCCTGTGCCAGAAGCATGGCTATGCTGTGTCAGCTGTGGGGACATTCACCAAGCCTCTCACTTGCTCAATGCATTAATCCTGTCCTTGTTTGCATGGCCAAGTTGTTCCTTCCACCTCCCCCCAGGGGGTTGCTGAGAGACTGTTGTTTCTAATCAAATCATGGTGATTTTCAAGTGCTTCCCTCTCTAGTTAGAATATCTCTTTTCTCTGCATTTGCCCTCCACGCAAATACTTGCATAAATAAGGTCTACCTGCTAGAAACTTCCTGCATACACAGCACCTATGGGTCAGGAAGAATCACAGTATCAGGGACACCTCATAGGGGAAGGAGATGGACAGAGCCGGCTGCTATGGAATAGGAAGCTTGTATTGTCCCTTCTGTCAGCACTGCCAGCCCAGGCAGCCACTTGCACAGATGCTCTGGGACTCCCTCCACATGGTCCCCACCTGCCTGGCTGCTCCTTCTGCTTGCCAGGAGGCTCCATAAACAGGAGGGGACAGGAGCAACACAAGGGCTTTCACTGTGGCTCCGGCTTCCATTGCCTTCTCCTTTTGCCCAGGGAGGTACTCTGTTTCCAAGCAGCACAAAACCAGAGGACTGTTTCAAGGTCAGTTTTGCAGGGTTCAAGAGAAACCCAAATAGAAGTGGCACCTGCCTTCACCACTAAGCTACAGCACACGAGAAGCTTTCAGAGCAAGACTAACAAGAGAGAGAGGAGCAAAAGCCACATCACTTTTACAGTTCTTTTCCTTTGACTAGAATAAAGGTTCTTCTTTAATTTGGATTCCTACTTGAGCTCCTGCTCCAAATCCCAGCCTGTGAACACAGACAGCTCAGGACTTGTGGATTTCAAGGACTTCTCAGTCACTTCTTTTTCTCTTCATCATCCTTGGCTATTTCCCAGACATTCAGGAAAGCTTTCATACCCTCACTGGGCCTGCAGGATAATTTGCCCAAGGAAATGGGGACCGTATCAGCCTACTTGAGGAATTCAGGGACCACACACACACACACCAGCCACTACCACCTCTGTCTGCTGCTGAGCACCACTGCATGATTCATTCTCCCTGAGCAAGACAGTTACAAGGCTGCCAAGCAAGATAGCTCTGCAGATTTCAACCTGTGACAACATGAATTGGAACTAACACATCCCCAACAAGATGATGCCTAAACCACCCCATTACAAGCAAAAACTTTACTGCCATAAAACGATGCCTAATGACTCAAAGCGTTAAGTTCTCTTTGAAAAAAAAAAGGCTCATCTTTCTTCCTATGGGGACAAAGCAGCAAATGCAGCGAAAATACTTACACTGTGATGCCAGCAACACCGACAGGGAAGCTGGCAAAACCAACCCTGCTACTGTACAACAGGATATTGATGACATAGTACTGCTACAGCCTGACGGGGAAAGTAACATGAGAATTGCATCAGCGCTTATTAAAACCGACCCTTGGCCGCGAAGTCGCGTTTCACACATAAAGCAGTTTTCACTGCTCCAGCTGGCCTTGGGAGCAGCTCTTGAGGATCAGGAAGGGGCAACACCGTCACCGTGTGGCCGAAAGCAGCCATGTCACAAGAACGCGATACACCGAGTCCTGCCTGCCATCCCGAAAAGCAACTGCTTGCTGCATTTCCTTCCTTCATCACTCAGACACTCCGCAGGATGCTGAATTCACGTGAAGAAAGCACGGATTCATATGGGTACCTACGGACTTCTGCTATTTCCCCCCTGTGCAGTACATGGCATCATACATTAAACTCTATAAAATCCATACATGGATTATAGAATCACAGAATCCCAGCCTGGTTTGGGTTGGAAGGGACCTTAAAGCTCATCCAGTTCCAACCCCTGCCACAGGCAGGGACACCTTCCACTAGAGCAGCTTGCTCCAAGCCCCTGTGTCCAACCTGGCCTTGAACACTGCCAGGGATGGGGCAGCCACAGCTTCTCTGGGCACCCTGTGCCAGCGCCTCAGCACCCTCACAGGGAAGAGCTTCTGCCTAAGAGCTCATCTCAGTCTCCCCTCGGGCAGGTTAAAGCCATTCCCCTTGGCCTGGCCCTAGAGACCCTTGTCCAAAGCCCCTCTCCAGGCTTCTTCTAGATTACACTGCAGTTATCCCCAATCCTCCCCATGTTTTTCAGGTATTAACAAGACTACAGCTACCATACAAAGGTGTGCTGGGGGGGGATGAGAACAGGGAATGTGCACTGACAAACACCAGTGGAGTGACAAGGTTGGGTCAGAAACAGATTGTGGCCCTACAGTTCACCACTTGGCTTGGCACTGATAATGTTCTTCCAAGCAGCCAGGTAGAAACAGGCTGTTTTCAAAGCTTTGCTTCAAATCACAACAAAACGTCTTTACAGCTCACACCCAGGTAATATGCCAAGCAATAGGAAATGAGCTCTTCTTGCTGCAGCAGTCCCTGGGTCAGCTTCTAAGCAGCTCCATGTACACCAAGGAGCAAGAGGAGTGCACCTTCTGCAACAAAGATGGTCCTCTCTGCCTGGGCATGTCTCCTCTCCAGGCAGAGCTCACAGGAAGCGGCAGCATGCAGTCCTCCAAGCCTTCACATAAAACCATAGAGTTAGGGTTGGAAGGGAGCTTAAGATCATCTAGTTCCAACATGCTGGAACTTTCCTGACCAGGTAAATCATTGAAGTCATCCCAGGCCCAGCAAGTGGTTATTCACCAGTGTGAAACAGCCTGAAGTGGCTGGATGCAGGAGACTAACCAGACAGGAACTCCTAGTGACTTCCTATCTTGTGCCTAAACTTCCCAAACATCCCTGAAGGGATTTGTAGTATTTGAAAACACTATGGACGGTTCCCAAGAACAGTTTGGGTTTTCTTCATTTGTTCTCCTGTTGCTTTACTCAGGCTGCCTGGATCTTCAGGGTCTTTTTACTGGGTCAAGAGAGGAGTTATCCAGATTTTCAGTTGAAGCAGTGCAGCCCCAGATGATGGAAGCAGCAGTAACAGCCTTAAGACTGTGAGCATGCAAAAGGTGCTGACTTTGTGCTGGAGCCCTTTAGACACTACAGAAGATCTAGGAAAAGCCTGAAAGAAATCTGTGTAAATGTTTAGTTGCATTTCCTAGTGATGAAGACAGTTTCTTCCTTGGCTCCTGCCAACACCACCTTTTCCCAATGTTGTTTAACATGCCTGAGAGCTAGCACCTTCCACACAAGGCACATCTGCATTTCAGAGACTGGCAGAGAGAAGCACCAAGAATCACCCAGATGAATGCCTGTAAACATCTACAATATTCATGTTTCCCAGTGCTTCCAAATTGCTTTCATTGTAGCGACAATGAAAACTCTAGTCTGAGCACTCTCTCCTTTGCATACAGGTACCTGCCTTTCCCTAACAGCCAGGAGTTGTGACTACACATGGGGAGACAACCATACTCCATGTGTCACCCCATCCTTCGGTATCCTGAGCGACTGGCCTCCAAACCACTGCAGTATGAAACATTTTAAAGTGTACTTTGTGAGAATGGCTGTGACCGAATGAATGATTTAGTAACAAAGTGTTTGGAGTGAAGCAGTTGAGTAAAGCTGCAGAGGGCATGAGCAATGGGGCTGGATTTGAGCAGCAGCTGCTCCACATTTGTAGAATAATAGATCTGATGAACATATTTGTGAGGAAAACTGGGCACAGCTGGGATGCAGCTCAAACGAGAAACAGCAAATTGGGAGCAACTGCATCGAAGGGCTGGTTTTCAGACCAGCTCCACTAAAGCTGTGTGTAATTGGGTTTGGGGGTTTTAATGTAATAGTTTGGCAGACAAGGGAAGCAGGGAGAAAATGCCTGTGTCTGAAGTAATCACTATGTAAAGGTCTGTAGCAGAGTCAGAAAATCAGTGTTCTTTTAGAGTATAGAAGTAATTCAATCGAGTTCAATAAAAACTATATGAACAGACATATTTAAGAGAAATTCTGTGCTTTTCCAGAGAAACACCACACATTAAAGCTCATGGCATACTAAGTACAGATATTAAATCATCAGGGCAAACTTTCAGCTGCTGTTACACCCAAAAGGAACCTACAGTTTGCACCTTGCCTTCTAAAAGTCATCTCAGGAGTGGATGTTGCACAGCACAGGAGTCAAGATTTGCACAAAGCTGTTGGAAAAGCACGTACCAATGGATTACTGGAGATTCAGTGCCATAAAAACATAACTGTGCCACAGTTATCAGTAAACTGCATACAACTGAAATTATATTTCTGAAAGATATGAGGTGAAATAATATTGTTTCATCAGCTTGGGAGATTCCTCAGCTTAGTTCCACTAAGCAAAGCCAAAACCAAATCATACAGGCACACCTATGTTGGATCAATAGAGATAAGAGTCCTTGCAGGATGGAAACAGCCCTGATCACTGCTTCCTAGTGTAACTCATTAACTACGGATAGCCACATTCCTGAGGCCATCTCCCACCAGTACCAGGAGGCTGCCTCATGAGCAGCCCCCACACTGTACTGATGAATGGGGACAGCCCATTCTGGGTGCAGGACTCTGCACTGCTCCTTTCCTTTCTCCACTGTATAATGAGCTACAATCCTCTAGTCACCCTTACTCCCTTCCAGACCAGAAAAAAACTGATTGAAACCCCATGTAGTTAGCTATTTTCCCCCTATTTTGATCTATTTTCTTTTACTGAGAAAGTAAAAGGATGTCCAGCCTCCCCAGACAAAGCTGTTGGATAATTTGGGACATCACCAGTTCCTTATTTCACCACGTATTTCCAAAGAGCTAATAGATTGGCATAAGCAAGAACAGCAAAAAGCACTGACATTCCATCAAACATTCAAATACAGGGGTGAGGGTGGTTATTATTATAGCTGTAACCAAAATGATTTGGGAAATGCTTTTCAGAGAGGAGATGAATATCCAGAGGAACTTCCTCCTCTCTGGAGAGAAGAGTCCCTCCAGGTAGATCTGTGCTCTGATGAGGGAGCTGGATCCCTCAGCAAGTAAACATGTTTTACCAACACCATGGAGTGAGTAAGCAGCTTCCATGTTCCTCCTGTGCACCCAAGCTAGCAAGAAGTGAACACACCTGAATCCCTTCACTAAACTATACTTAATATCCACTATTTAATTAAGTCTTAAGCTAAATGACTTGGGGGAGAAAGAGCACAAGTTAATTAAGAGATCACCCTGGAGGATATAAAACCCCTTTGACAGAATCATACATAATATATGAAAGGCAAAGCAAAAGGGCTCTAATTTCAGATTGGCTCCGGAATACCTCAAGCCTTATGCTGTCTGTATTGATTAAGTGTGTTTGAAGTCAGGACATCTCATGCCTCCACATACAAAGGCTTTATTTACAACTACAGCTTTAGATACATAGTGCCAACACTTAACAGACTCAGGTAGAGCAGGTGAAATGGATACTGCTATGTCATTTTTAGATGCAGTACCTTTGAACCCTATTAAAAATAAAATAGGCTTTCATTAAAGCTGCAGCCTTCATCTAAGACGGTTGCAAGCACTAGTTGTTAATTATAGATTAAACATTGCCACAAGACTTTGTACTTGAAGCTAACCCACATCAACTGAGCTCCAAGCTCAGCATTTGAGAATTCAAAGATCACACAGCTTCACGCACATTCAAATTGTTTGCACGTACTTGGATTCTCTTGCAAAGAGGCTCTTTGTGCACATCACCCTATAGTAGCATCACGCTCATCTTACAACTACTCCTGCTAGATCTGCTTACACTGCTACACACAATCCTCTCATCCACTTAAAATTATTTCCTTTAGAGCAATTAGTAATAATAGATAGCTGTTAAATCATTATTTCTACACTAATATTGTTTCAAACATGCCTTCTAAATATTTTTATTCAGCCCAAAGAGTTACTGACATTCCAAGAGCTATTTATATTCCTGAAGCAATAATATAAATACCAATTCAACTGCTACAAGGTTAAGGGATTGTGTATCTTAAAAACCATAATATTATTAAAGACTTCAAGGGTTTTGTCATGATTGCTACAAAGCACCAGCACATTCCCACAAGCCACTGCAGAAGAGCTACTAAGAAGCTTGCGCTGGAGAAACAGGATTAAGACCAATGATGAAAACTGAGCAACATTTTCCTACCTGATGTCACAACAGCTTGGAATCTCAGGGTTTACAGTCAGGCAGACTAACAGGACAGCTCTCTCAGGAAATCCTCCAAGCAGGGCTATAGGCAGAGGAATGCTTTATAGACTGTGCTTTGTTTCTGTTAACCAGCACAGGGCTGAGGAGTGACCCCCACCCCTCCTCAGGTGGGATCCAACAGCAGGATGAGGATGAAGGGAAGAGTCTGAGCAGCTCATGAGGCTCTTGTTAGTTCATTAGGAAGGGAGGAGGTAGGGGGCTAGCTCAGTGCACTGAATGACATGAACCTTGAGTGAAAAGAAGGTGCATGGTGTTTCTCTGTATCCGTAAGGTGCAAGTTGAGCAGGCTGCTGCTACCACCCTCGTTCAGAGAAAAAAGAACAGGGTGCTCAGGTTGCTTGAGTTTAGGGAATGAAAGCACACAGAATTCCTCAACATTTGCAGGAGAGAGGAAAATGCTTGAGGATCCTGAGTTACTGAGGAGTAGAGCAGGAGAGCTCCAGTAACCATTCAGGGCTGAGCAGCTGCAGGATTTACCCTACTCACTTGGTTCATTCTTTTCTATGCTCAAGCCTCCTCTCTAAGTGGTTTTATGTACAAGTGACTGACTCTACATGAGGTAAAGTGCAACAAGAGTAGAAAAAGATATGGTTCCAAACTGAGATCCTTCTTCTTTCTCAAATTCTGACACACACATGTCCATGATAAAGTAAAATTTATCATTTCCTCCCAGTGCCTAAAGGGGCCAACAAGAAACCGGGAAAGGGTTTTTTGGCAAGGGCCTGTAGTGATAGGACAGAGGGGAGATGGAGATGAGCTCTTAGGCAGAAGCTCTTCCCTGGGAGGGTGCTGAGGCGCTGGCACAGGGTGCCCAGAGAAGCTGTGGCTGCCCCATCCCTGGCAGTGCTCAAGGCCAGGTTGGACACAGGGGCTTGGAGCAAGCTGCTCTAGTGGAAGGGGTCCCTGCCCGTGGCAGGGTTTGGGACTGGATGAGCTTTAGGGTCCCTTCCAACACAAACCAGGCTGGGATTCTACGATAACCTTCTCAGGCACTCTCCTCTATTCTGAATTCCCATGGCAATCCTTCCGAAAAGGGTCTGCACTGTCACTGCAAAAGCACAGTCATTCCATCTCCAGAAAGCAGCAGGTCAGCTCAAGTGTTGCTATCTGAAAGCTGGTAAATTCCACTGAGCTGCTTTTCTAAGGAAAAAAAAAGACAGAGGAAACTCAATAATATTGTAATGAAATGATGGCAATCACTGCAGTTTGTCTTCAATGTGGATTTCCCCCAGGCACATCCTGCCTGCATTAGATTTTTGTCTATAATATGTTGCTCTTACAGAGTCTGTTACTACACATGGAAAAAAATTCCAGCCCTCACTGTTTAATATCCTCGAAGAATCATGTTCTTGGGGGCAAAACAATGCTTAAATGCTTCATCCAGAAATGTAAACAGCTGAGTTCTTACCTCAATGACACAGTGAGAACTCTGTTAAGGACTCGGTTTTTCAACCTTTACACATTTTTATGCTTCTTGTTTATCTTACTAAATACCTGGCAAGTTGTTCCACCTGCCGTAAGTGTAGAAGCCACCCCTCTTATAGCAAAATTTAAAGAGATGTGCATGAAAGAAGAGGAGCAGCGTATTAACAAAGCATGCTCTGGTATCTTCACAGCACTCATTGACACTGTGCAGGGCCACGCTCTTGGGTTTCCTGCTG
This sequence comes from Pezoporus flaviventris, assembly GCF_033815535.1. Taxonomy (NCBI): domain Eukaryota; kingdom Metazoa; phylum Chordata; class Aves; order Psittaciformes; family Psittacidae; genus Pezoporus; species Pezoporus flaviventris. Next base: position 2,357,122 of record NW_026892607.1, on the reverse strand, counting down.
ACTGGGATGTGTAGGCAAATATATGTTGTAAATGTGTTGGTATTCCTTAATGACAAATGCAGAAAGCTCATGTTATCACAGGCAGTCTCCATAATCTGTTCCCTTATGTTTCTATTGGAACTTAAGGGCAAGAATGTTAATTCAGCTGCACTAAACATCAGATCACTTAGCACTTCTAATAGGCTTTATTCCTGTGTCTCAAACCAGTTAAACAGAGACCTACAGCATATGCAGCGCATCCTTCCTCTTCTGTTTAGTAACAGTGAAAAACAATCCGGAGCGGCAGCCATAAGCTTGTGTTTTAAATGAACTCAGTCTCTATTTATTTTACCTTCTACTCTTAGTAGTAGTAGTAGACACCAACATCAAACAATTATAAATGGGAAAGCAGAAAATAAAACTTTACTCTTCCCATGATATTCCTTCACATGTTTTGCAGAACTCTGGATGTGAAGAGTTACCAATGCCTTCCTATAGCTAGCGTGGGCTGGTATTTGTATAGATAGCTGGTATTCTCTCATGAGAATAAAGGGGAGAAAACCACTGTAAGATAAGAAAATCTCATTGTAAAGCCATAAAACTGGCTCTAAGAATATTTTTAGTGACCTGAAGGTATTCTCCAATTACTTTAAAAGACTTCTTGTATTTCCAGTTGATTGCATCTATTCACGACTGTGCAGTGGTAACAGTATGGAACACCTGCCTCCGTACAGTACTTTTTCTCTAAGTAGGAAAAACTACAAGCAAGAATAGACTTGGAATTGAATTGTAAAAGCAGAACAAACTACTTTTGTCCCCTGGGAAATGAATTAAAGTACTTTAAGCTACAAGAGTGTAACACTGCTTACACTAGTGCAAAGAAGATGGACTGCAATAGCTCCCAGACTATTGCAATTGTCACTTCTACTGTGTTTGCCAGACATGCCCCTAAAATCTCTTTACTTGATCTAAGATATGAAGTTTTACAAAATGTATTAGATCATTTCCAGGCAGGAGGTTAAATGCAATTCAAGGACTTTTCTAGTTACTGCAACCATCATTGTATAACCTGAGAGAAGGTATGGGAAGTGATCCATAGCAAAGCAGTTGGAGTCATCACTTTCTACAGGCTTTACTGATGGAGATTTCCCTAAGATAATCAGTAAATTGCTTTATACTCTTGAGCAGGTTTAGAGCCTGGGTCATTGGGAAAATCAATACCACTTTCAGGCTTGGCAACCACTCGCCAGGCAGTTTTGTTAGAAAGGAAAACAGGAGGTGAGTTATTGAAATATATAAGTGATGAAGAGCAGCTCTAAAGTTTTTGAAACTAGAGGGAGAATACACATCTTTCTTCTCCTCATTGGATGCAAAACGTAAGTAAAGTAACACAGCTTCACTGAATTCTGACTTGTTTACTGACTCCTAAGTCAACAACTCCTGGCTTACCAGCAGGTGCTACAGCTCACAGATCTGACAGCAGTTACTCAAAGCCAGCTTTGCGTGGCTCCTGCAATTAGTTTCTTAAGCCATCATCATCATCTTCTTCATCATCATGGCTTGACTTCACGAACGAAGATTTGGGAAGGGCTTTACCCACGCTTACTACAAGCGCGCTGATGACTAAAAAGGCCAATGTGAGACAGGCAAATCCAGCTGGAAAAAGCACAGCGAAAGCGCTCCTTGGGTGGTATAGGCAGGGCACAATTCTTTCTACATTGTCTTTTCTCCTCGAGACTCGTTCTCAAAGGAGTCAGCGGCATTATGTGTGGTGTGTCTCCATGTCTCCCGACTGGAGGCCAAGGTGGACCACTGATGGTAGTCAATACAGCCAAGGCTAAGGTGCTGTTTCAGGGAGTCCTTATATCTCTTCTTTGGGGCACTTCTCTTGTGGCGAGTTCACCGTAAAACACAATCCTAGGGGGAGCGGTGATCCTTCATCCTGGAGACGTGCCCTGCCCAGCACAGCTGCAATTTCAGCAATAGGGCCTCGATACTGGTGACCCCTGCCTGCTCAAGGACAGTAACATTTGACACAGTCAGTCCGATGGATGTTTAGAATTGTATGGAGGCAGTGCTGATGAAAGCAGTTTCTTAAGCACATAAAAGAAAAACAACCCCTCTTTTAGAAGGGTTTATAAATGAGAAAGGTTTTCTCAGTGCTGCTCTAGACCTGGTTCTGCTGGGTGATACAATCAAGGTGGCTGTGTCTTGGTGCTTTGGCTTTTTATTCCCCTTCTTTTTATTAGACTGCAACTTTGGGTCTTACTGCTAAAATCTCTTTGTGATGCTGGTGGGTTTTCTCACAGCAGTAGTGTTTTTATCTCTTCTTATAAAAGTGTCTGAGGTATTTGTATGCCTTTGCTGACTATAAAGGACATTTAAGTGAGGAGCCTAAAACATTTGAGTGATGGATGACTGTATCAAGAGGAGCTAAGATCCTCAGGAGGTATTGGCAGCTCGCAGCTTACAAGTGGGCTTGGTCTACACGAAAGAGGACACTAAGGACACTAAGAGGACACTAAGAAAGAGGACACTAAAAAGACATGGGAGCTGTGGTCGTGCAGTTTTTGTGAGGTTGTTTGGGGTCGGTTTCTGTTGGGTTGTTAAGAGGTTTTTTTGAGGGGTGGTCTCTAGTACACGTGTATCTATAGGAAATACACAGGACGGGACAGGGTACTCGAAAGAATGTCCTTTCTCCTGAAAGCAGTTACCATGTGTTCAGGCAGGTGTGTGTAAGCTGTGGAACAGAGGAGCTGTGGCTGCCCCATCCCTGGCAGTGCTCAAGGCCAGGTTGGACACAGGGGCTTGGAGCAAACTGCTCTAGTGGAAGGGGTCCCTGCCCGTGGCAGGGGCTGGACCTGGAGGAGCTTTAAGGTCCTTTCCAGACCAAACCAGGCTGTGTTCTATAACCTAAGAGTTGTGCAAGCCACACTTGCTTCTTGAAGCATTGCCTGTGAAAACCAAGTCATGTAACACCAGTCTGGTTTTCTTGCATCAACAAATCAGCACAGTAGGTTTCTGAGGGCTGACCTGTGCTTGTGTGTGGCTTCTGTTACACTTTGCTGCTCTGTGCCTGCAGGGGAGGTATCCCGGCTGAGGAACATGGCCATCACCAGAGGGCAAACCGAGCAGGTATCCGGGGAGAGCGCCGGTTGTTAACACGTCCATGTGTAAAGACCTGAGGAATGACCTGGACAGTGGGATTGAGTGCGCCCTCAGCAAGTTTGCCAATGACACCAAGCTGTGTGGTTCGGTTGATACCCTGGAGTGCAGGAATGCCATCCAGAGGGACCTCGACAAGCTTGTGAGGTGGGCTGATGCCAACCTCATGGAGTTTAACCATGTCAAGTGCAAGGTCCTACACCTGGGTCGGAGCAATCCCAGGCACAGCTACAGGTTGGGCAGAGAAGAGATTCAGAGCAGCCCAAGGAGAAGGACTTGGGGGTGTTGGTCGATGAGAAAATGAACATGAGCCGGCTTCAGTGTGCTCTTGCAGCCCAGAAAGCAACCGTATCCTGGGCTGCATCCAAAGGAGCGTGACCAGCAGGGCGAAGGAGGTGATCCTGCCCCTCTGCTCTGCTCTCCTGAGACCTCACCTGGAGCAGTGTGCAGTTCTGGTGTCCTCAACATGGAACTGTTGGAACAAGTCCAGAGGAGGCCACGAGGATGATCAGGGGCTGGAGCACCTCCTGTATGAAGACAGGCTGAGGAAGTTGGGGCTGTTCAGCCTGGAGAAGAGAAGCTGTGTGGAGACCTCAGAGCAGCTTCCAGTATCTGAAGGGGGCCTATAGGGATGCTGGGGAGGGACTCTTCATTAGGGACTGTAGTGACAGGACAAGGGGTAACGGGTTCAAACTGAAACAGGGGAAGTTTAGATTGGATCTAAGGAAGAAGTTCTTTCCTGTGAGGGTGGTGAGGCACTGGAATGGGTTGCCCAGGGAGGTTGTGAATGCTCCATCCCTGGCAGTGTTCAAGGCCAGGTTGGACAGAGCCTTGGGTGACCTGGTTTAGTGTGAGGTGTCCCTGCCCATGGCAGGGGGGTTGGAACTGGATGATCTTCAGGTCCTTTCCAACCAAACTATTCTACGATTCCATGCTTTAGTATCTCTGCAACCCCCAGCACACGCTTACACCGCCGATGACCGCTATCGCGACGCGACACGACACAACCTCCGCTCTCCCCCTTCAGGCGGATATATCCTGCCCCATGCCCTGGTCACGTGCCCGCCTCCTCGCCCAATCCGCTCCCTCGCACCCAATTCAAACCGCGGGCGCCGCCGCGGCCGTTGTGCTGAGGCGCGGGGGGAGGAAGGGGCAGGGCGGGACCGGGACGGGCACCGGGACCCGCCCGCCGCGGGGCCGCAGGGGCTGCGCTGACCGCCATGGAGAGCCGGCCCGCGGCCCCGGGGCCGTACAGAGCCACCAGGCTGGTGAGGACGGCGGTGCTCGGGGCGGGTTGGTGGGATGCGGGGAGCTCGGTGCCTGCCGGCATGCCCGGGGCTCTCCTCGGGGTAAAGCCCAAGTTAACGACAGCCGTTCCGGGCCCCGCGGGCTATGGGTTCCGGCCTTCCCGGCGCACCGTGGGGGGAGCCCGGCTGTGTGGGCCCTGCGGCCCTCCCCAGAGAGAGCTGTGTAGCTGGCAGCGCTTTGTTCACTGGAAACTCGGTGACGGCCTGGGAAGGAGCCCGCCAGCTGAAGCGTGTCGTCTGATTTTGCGTGAGAAAAGGGTTAAAAACTGGACTTTTTGTGCCCTGCCGCCTGGATTCACCCCCTGCCTAACGGCTGCGGTGGTTTGACAGTGCCTCGGGAGCCCGAGCTGGTGTACATGCTGGGCATGAGCACACACGGTCAATAAAACTGGTTATGTTTGTGAAATTATAACCTTATTCTCAGTAAGATAAGAACAAGATAAAAACCTAAATGAAATGCTTATGTATGTTTTTAATCTGAACTTTGTTTCCATAATGCTACTTCTACATTAAGTAGGTAGAGGGAGGGGATCCTGCCCCTCTGCTACGCTCCGGGGAGACCCCCCTGCAGCCCTGATCCAGCTCTGGGGCAGCAGCACAAGAGGGACGTGGAGCTGTTGGAGCGAGAGCAGAGGAGGCCATGGAGATGCTGCGAGGGCTGGAGCAGCTCTGCTCTGGAGCCAGGCTGAGAGAGCTGGGCTGGGGCAGCCTGGAGAAGAGAAGGCCCCTGAAGGGGAGACCTGAGAGCAGCTCCAGTGCCTGAAGGGGCTGCAGGAAAGCTGGAGAGGGGCTTGGGACAAGGGATGTAGGGACAGGCCAAGGGGAATGGCTTTAACCTGCCCGAGGTTGAGGAGACTGAGATGAGCTCTTAGGCAGAAGCTCTTCCCTGTGAGGGTGCTGAGGCGCTGGCACAGGGTGCCCAGAGAAGCTGTGGCTGCCCCATCCCTGGCAGTGTTCAAGGCCAGGTTGGACACAGGGGCTTGGAGCAAGCATGGTGTCCCTGCCCGTGGCAGGGGTTGGAGCTGGATGAGCTTTAAGGTCCCAACCCAAGTCATCCTATGATTGCTTAGGATAGCTATCAATATTTCTTAGTATTAAAGTTGTAATTTTGTTTATATGCTTATTAATGTAATACTGCTTTAGTTGATACTTACAATGATCAGTTTCAGGCTTTGATCTTGCATTCTTTCCTTGTTTGTTTCTCATGCAGTGGAATGAAATTACAAAGTATTTCCGAGCAGGCATGCCGCTAAGGAAACACAGGCAGCATTTCAAGATACATGGAAGCTGTTTCACTGCATCAGAAGCTGTAGACTGGCTCCATGAAGTGCTAAGGAATGACAGTAACTTTGGTCCTGAAGTTACTAGGCAGCAGACTATTCAGTTATTGAGAAAGTTTCTCAAGAATCATGTAATTGAAGATATAAAAGGGAGATGGGGATCTGAAAGCTTAGAAGACAACAGTGCACTTTACAGGTACTGAAGTAAAGACCAGTTAACAGAGCTCTTCATGTTGGGAATTTTATTTCAAAATCATTATGTTCAGATTTGCAAAGATATCTTGCTTTGAGTTGAGCAGTTCAGCCATAGATTAATCGCTAGCACCATTTCCACTCACTGTTTATTTTACTCTGATTTGCAGTACAAACCATACATCCTGTGCTGAGGGCTGTTTACATGCCTTTGTCTAGCCAGGTTTTTCACCAGGAGGCAAGCATGCAGCATTCAAGTGCTTTGAAGGGGAGCCAAAGAGAACTTACTGTAGTAGCTCCATGCTGTGCTACCAGTCCGATGTTTACTCCTCTTGTACATTTCACAGAAAACTAAGTGGGAAACGCCTTTAACTTCAAAACTTAAGATAGGCTATTAATGGCCCTCGCTTCTCAAATTCCAGTCTCAGTGCTGTATATATCTAAGTATCTTCAGCTTGACTTTGGAATCAACAAGAGTAGCCCAAAGCTAATTTATAATATAATGCTAAACAGTGTTCTAAAGACCACTGTTAATTTCCTGGATCTCTTCAGAATCGTATGGAATCACGCTAGTATGGAATCAGGGTATGGCTTTGGTTAAGTGACTTCTAATGTTTCTAATCAAGTCTAAATATATTTAACATCTTTTCTGTTCATTACAGATTTCCTTCAACGTCTCCAGTTAAACCTCTACCAAGTCCATGTACACAGAAAGAGAACTTGGAAAACTTCTGTAGAGACAAAGAAAGACTTTTTAAACTGCCACATTTATCCAGGAGAGCTTTTAAAAGACATGAGTTACTACAGTCTCTGGTAATAACTTATGTTTCTTACACGTTTATAGTTGCTGTGTATTTTCTTTGTTCTTTAACAAATAAAACTGGAAGCAATCGCCTCTTGGTGACACTGTTCTGTTGTGTCATCTCGCTGAAGAAATAAATTGGTAGGTTCTTTTAGACAGTGACGTAGAACATTTATATATAACCATGATAAAAGGTACAGCTATATTTTATAGCCAAGTGTCTTGGTGATGTGTGCTGTTTCTCTTCAGTGTGCAAAAAGAGGTTTTATTAAATAACCTGTAAATATTCAAAGAAAATACGTACTTGTAAAATCGTGGCTGTGATGTGGCATTTTTGAAATGCTGGCAGCAAGTGACAGGGATTGTGCAATTGACGCTGAAAATTATATGAAGTCGTTTCTTCTAAGCTTCTTGGCAGTAGTTTATTAGGAAGAGACATGGGGGGTAGTTTGTAATTAATGCAGCTACGTTACTTAGAATGAAAGGTCATCTCACATCCACAAACACCCCTATTGCAGTATGGGCTTCTTTTATGATCTGGGATTATGTAGAGTTTTGGGTCATCAGTATGGAGCCATTTGTTTTCTTTTGGGTTGTTTGGTTTGTTTTGTTTCCCTCAGTGTAGTATAATCCCTGCTACAGTATTTTAAAGTATTGGGAGGGTTGGACAGTGGAGTTGTAGAAATGATCTGGACAGTATGTCCTTCTTGAAACTTGATATATTTTTTGTTTGTTGACAAGGCACAAATGATTTAACTCTTCTACTTTGTGAAAAAGATTGAATACAAGTGCTTGGTCCTTTATTTTTTTTGTGCATACTTTGTGAATTTAGGTTGAATTTAGGTTCCTAAAGGGGAATACTTCACTTGCTGACACGTTTGGATTTGACACTTTTCAACTTTTTCAGTTACCGACTTCTGAGCTGATCGGGTCTTTCTTATAGCATCCTCTTTTGCTTGTTAGTTGGGCATGCTTACATTGCATTGCAGGGACTGGTAAGATTACAGGAATTCAATGTTCTGCAGAATGCCCTATACTTCTGAGACTAATTTTTACGTAGTTTTGAATTATCTTAAGAAGCTTCTTTATCTTATGGTACAAACTACTCATTTTCAGGAAAATTTAGAGAAAACAAAGAGTGATAGAATAGACGAAAACGAGGAAGATATGCTGAATAGGAAGGAAATAAGCCAGGAATATGTGAAAGAAACTTGGAGAAATGTCATTCTAATACAGTGAGTAACACATTATAAAAAGCACCTTCTTGGATATGTGGTTTGTGTGTGTAACAACCCGATCAAGCTTTTGGCTTGCAAACTTGAATCTTTAAAACTGTGTTTTAACTTGAATATTTTACTATTCTTTACAGATGCCTTCCGATGTATTTGTTAACATTGGATTGTTGCATTTAAGAAATCTGTTGAAATTTTATTACTGCTGGTGTTAAATATATTTTATGTACCATAGAGGCTCTTTCCTAGTAATTTTTTGGTGTTTGTTCCAGGGAAAAGTGAGTCCTCAAGTTGTCCTTCTAGAAGTGCGAGTGTATTAAATAGCTAACTAACTGTTGTTTGAGTAGACAAGGGAAGAACTTGTTGTCTAAAAGGCTTACAAGTAATGAATGAAAACATCTGCTCCCTTACTGCCCACAGTTTGCAAACCATTTTAGGCCTCCCATCTTTGGAAGAAGTTCTTCAGCCAATGCAGATCGTTCCTGAGTATGTCATATACAACATGACTAACACGAGCAAACATGGTGTTGTGATTTTGCAGAACAAATCAGGTACAATTTCTTTTCCCTGGCTTTGCTTTAAGATTCCATGTGGCCTAATTACAGCAAATGATAATAATTAATGTAATGTTTCGTTGTTTTTTACTTTTTTCCCCAAGCTGCATTACAGTTCAGTATAATTGTCAAGAAGGTTTTGTAGGTTTATTGCATTCACTTTTAAATTACACATGTAGCAATATTTAAAATTAGTTCCAAATTTCATCTTCTGTATTTGAGGTATTAATACATGTGCCATTTTTTATATTAGTTATTAAGTCTTTGAGGTTGTGTATAAATAATGCGTTTCTGTGCTTATTTTAGAAGACCTCCCACACTGGGTATTGTCAGCTATGAAGTGCCTCGCATACTGTAAGTTGTTAAACACCTTTTAGCCTCTTTTGAGAGTTGAAAGTGAAATAATACTTGCAAGTTGAGATCAGTTGTGATGTTTCATTTGGAAATTCACATAATCGAAGTGCCTTGATATGCTGAGAAGCAATGACAGCAATCCATAGCAAATCATTGCACAGAAATGTAACCTAAGGAAGCTAATAATACATGTTTAAATATGTCACATTTCAGGTAATTGAGGTATCAGACCTCTAGTCTAGCTACTAATCCTGCTTTTAGGCTGCATCATCTGCATATGACTTTCAGCAGTGTGAACTGATTATAAATTAGTGGAAGAAGAGTGGCTTCAGTGTTCCTTAATCCAAGAAACATGCAAGAGAATTAATTACCTCTGCAAGCTTTCAGTGGAATTGTCCTGTCCAAGGCCATGGAAAAGCTAAGCACTGTTTGTAACAAAAATAATTCCTATTAACAAAGAGTCAGGCAGGGAGAAAATTAGTGCTTGGGCAAAACCTGTGTGTGGTTTCTTCTGAGGCAGTTTTCCAGGAGTAAAGGGCCTTTCCTTTTCCAGTTACTGCCTTTGAGCTAGACTGAAACAGTTCCTATGTTGCATATTAAACTGGAGAGACCAATTCACAGAAAACCTGTTGGTTTTTTATTTGTGTTAGAAGAAAGCAAATAAAATTTTGCAAAGGGTTTGATGAGATGGATTTTTAAAGTCTGACATTTTATCTGTGAAACATGTTTTGTGACAACTGAACGTCCTTTGTCTGCAGACCAAGAGTCACTCATCCCTTCTTTTGGTATTAATGTAAGAAGTACCAAGCAGCAAAACTGGACCTTAGAAAAGCTTGGTGCTTCTGGTTTGTTTTCTTTGTGTATTTGCTTAAGAGTGAAATTTAGAAAGGCACAATGTTAAATCTTAAACTTCAGGAAAGAAGAATCAGTTACCAAAGGCATCAGCGTTATGTGTACTTGAGCAACTGCCTTGGAGCTACAGGGAAAGTATTGACTGTGGAGTAACAGAATTAACAAAGGTTTTTCACAAGTTGAGGAGGGAAAAATACTTTCACAGAGAACCTGATCAAGTTCAGCTTCTAATGGCTCAGTCTGATGTGGATTCTCTTGCTAATAAAAGGTGTGGGTTTGCTTTTTAACAAGTGCTGCAGCAGACCTGTGTGGTACTAAGTCTTTCTCCTTTACAGTACCATTGATTTTTATGAAACTTTGAGGAATCTAATGGTCTTTGAAGTTTCTTTTGTCAGATGTTTGAAATTGTTAGACACATACAGATTGCTATTCTGTAAGATTTGCATCTCTGTGAAGCAGATTCTGAAAAGATTCTGGAGAAGAGAGGACAATTCCTTCTTCCCCTCAAAAACTGCCTCTTTAAATGTCTAACACTTAGATGAGTGCCTCTCAAATGAAATCGGAGATGATGAGCTTTTTATCTGTGTGCTTGTCCTGCTGTTTAAGTCTTGCTCCTTTTACTGACAGTCTCCTTCGCTAGCTTTCTGCAAAGCTATACCATAGTTAGATGGCATGTGTTTTATACATCTGTGTGTACGTCTGGCTGCTCAGTGGAACTGTGGTGGGGTCCATGGCGGGTTAGTGTGTCTTCACAAGTTCGGTTTGCAGCATGCACTCTCATGAAAATAACCCCTTTGGTTCTTATTCAACATCTCCCTTTCCTTCAACTGCATTCCCCCAAAAATAGAGTCTCTTACATGAAGAACACTAGTAGGAAAAGCAGGACAGGGAAGAGCTTGGTGAGTGGATTTCAATCGGAGTGAAAAATACAGCTGAGCACTGGTCTCTGAGCTTTTCAATACCTTAATCCCAGCATCAGTTCTGTACTTAGAATTAACAAATAGGTCTTTGTGGGTTGGAAACAGCAAGCAAGCTTTCTGGGCTTTTGAATTCTCCATTTCTAATTTGAGTGAATTAATTCAAGTGGAGACTTTATCTTTGCAGATGCCAGCTATACTGTGACCAAATGATTTAAGGCAATAGTTACTTTGCACAGTGAAAACTAAGTGTTTATACTGTAGGGGGAATACTGCTTTCCTGTATTTTTAGTGTATGGTAATGTGATTATGGTTATAAAGATTGATTGTATCAAAAGTTAAAATTTCTCTGGTTCTATGTATAACTTCAAACAGCCATCTCCTAATTCATTAAAATTGTCTTTGTAAGGCAGCTGATTTCATTTGTAGGAGCCCAGGGGAGTATAACAACATTAGGGTTAACAGTTTTATGCCATGTCAAGTTTTATTCCTACCTGGAACACTTTTGTTTGCTCCTTTCCTGTCTGTAGCCACACAGGCAAAGTTTAGCAACTAGATCTCTTGGATTGCTCATCTGTCCATGTCTGAATAAAATCAGTCGTGTGTAGCTTCACCATGAGCTTAGTGGTGAGCAAAACTCTCCTGGTGGACCTTTTCAGTAGATGAGTTAATAAAAGGAGCTCGCTGCAAAGGGAAAATGCTGTTAATGTCTTTCTTGGCAGTGTCCAAGGCCAGGCTGGATGGGGCTTGGAGCAACCTCCTCAAGTGGAAGGTGTCCCTGCTTATGGCAAGGGGTTGGAACTGGATGAGCTTTAAGGTTTCTTGTGACCCAAACTGTTTGGAAATGAAGGAAAGTACTTAGAGTTCATTACTATTTTGCTGAGGAGCCTATGAAGGGTATAAATGAATTTTCATTTATTTTCTTGGTGTAGAACAGCTTGTTGAAACTGAGCACAGCTGTTCAGTGGCTACATAGAATCTTTTACACTATTTTTGCTTACAAATGATACAGTACTCAACTAAAAAATCTTCATGTTGCTGACATAATTCTTTCCCTCCTACAAGAATAAACCTGTATTCATTTAAAAAAAAAAATAATTCTATAGTGGATTTGTGAAAAGTTTTGTGATCTTTCTTTACCTCTCTTTAGGGCCTAGAAATAATGACATGAGCCAAGCAACTTACAGTGGGTTTGAGCGCGATGTGTTCCGAACGGTTGCAGATTACTTTCTCAATCTTCCTGAGCCATTACTTACTTTTGAGTACTATGAACTTTTTGTTAATATTTTAGGTATGTATGAATTGGGAAATACTCAACGCAAGCTGTAAGTTTATATCGACTGGGGAACAAATCTGTACCTCAAAATCTGTATGGCAGCTTGAATCTGAGGAAGATCATCAGTGATATCATTCTGTATTACAGTATTGACATACAGCTCTGTCTCATAATTCTCTATGTAAACTGCTGTCTGAGCTAACATTCTAAATATGCAGTAACCATAATCTAAAAAATACATGCTCATTCTGTCTGTCCCTCACTGTTGCAGTGTGTTAACTGTCTGTCTTCTTGCATCGTGGTTGTTAGATCACTTTTGGACTGAGCTAATTTCTTCTTAGGTTTTACTAACAGAATCATCTATAAATGACTATCTTATATTTGTTATCCTCTCTGCTCAGTTAGCATCTTTCCTGTCTAAACTTGTTCATTTTTCATACCACTTGCATCTTAACTGATATTTCATTTTCTGATAGTTATGTGTGGCTACATCACAATTCCAGATACATGCAGTGGAAAACATTCTGTCCAGGATGAGAAGTGTGACTCTCAGCCTTCAAAATACCTTCACTTGAACTCTTTCAAGTCAACTGAGTGTCTTCTCCTAAGCCTCCTTTGCAAAGAGCCTGACAAGAAAAAGAAAGAATGTGAAGCTTCCATGAAGTGTTCTTCAGCAGAACTAACTATTCAAAAACAATGTGCAAATAAACTGTGGCAGCATAAACAGACACATAAACAAGGTAGTTCTGCTAATCTAATAGGAGGAAGCTGTCAAAATCTTTCAGCTTTCAGGAATGAACAAGGTCCACGTCAAACATTTAGGACAAGATGTTACTCTTTGGAAAGAATTGGAGATGCCACTTCAAGCGCATGTAATAAAGTAGGATCTGATTCCCTCCTGCAAAGTGATGTGAACACCATCCTGGGCACAAGAAATAGAAAACAATCACTACCTTATGAGCATAAAGCTAATTCTGTGTTGGAGCTTGGTTTTGATAACACAGGTCAAGACCAAACCCATGGTATCAAAAGAGTGTCTGCATCAGCTCTTCAGGATAAAGAGCTATTTATTGAAGATCATGGGCTGAAGAAAATCCATGGGTCTCTGAGTTTACTTGGCAAGAAGAACTCCAGAAGTTGTGCTAGGATTAATATGCCAGTTGCTGAAATCACAGTGAAACCAAGTTCTCCACTTTGTGGGCAAGGAAAACCAAATACCTGGGGTGTGGCTGCTTCAGTGGACATCAGGACTGAGGTTTCTGATACCACCATCAAAAAGAGACTCTGCAAAAGTACCACAGAACTCTCAGAATGCTCTTTCACTCACTCTTCTTATATGTTGACTGGCACGCAAAGTAAGATGGCTTTCTAAAGCATGTTGTATTGGCTTATTGTGCTGGCAAACTAATCTCTGCTTCCTTAATCTGGCACTGATGCTAGGGTTTTTTCATGTGTATAACATGACATGTGGGGTTTAAGAAACCAAAATGGTTGCTAAACTGCGTTATTTAAAGGTAGCCCTTTGTACGTCTGCTAACAAATAGTAGTGGGTAGTTTCTTTGGAGTCTTAAACTTGTTGTGTCAATGATTCAACTTTCTTTGAGGTAAGTGGTGAGTAATTCTGACCTACACACTGAGAGTGTGGCAGGGAACTTGCACAGACCTGCCTGGTGGGAGGGGGGGGAATGTCTTTTTGCAGTCTTTGAAACACAGTTTATCATGATGAAGGAAGTTGAAGATGACCAGACACAAAAAGGCCACGGAACTATGTAGTATGTTACAGCTGGTTTCTGTGAAACACAGATTATCATCATTGGATAGTGACAGTGGCACAGGGTGCCCAGAGAAGCTGTGGCTGCACCATCCCTGGCAGTGTTCAAGGCCAGGTTGGACGGACCTTGGAGCAAGTTGCTCTAGTGGAAGGTGTCCCTGCCCATGGCAGGAGGCTGGAACTGGATGGTGCTGTAAGATCATTTCAACCCAAACCAGGCTGAGATTCTATGATCTCAGTTAAAAAAAGAAAAGGACTTTCTTGTTCCTAGATTAAAATATCTTGAGAATCAGTTCAAATCTTACTGACAGCTGTCTGTACAATTAACTTGTAGATCTCCTTCAGCCTCATCTAGAAAGAATTGCTGTTGAAGCATTGCAGATATGTTGTTTGTTGCTTCCACCACCAAACCGTAGGAAGATTCAGCTCCTCATGCGCATGATCTCTCGGATGAGTGAGAACGTGGATATGCCACGACTTCATGATGCGATGGGCACACGCACTTTGGTAAGAGACTCAGCAGAGCTGTGTGTCTGTCGGTCTAAGAATGTTGCTGAGAATACTGGGAGTGTTTCGTACTTGAGGTTCTTGTCTCATTGCAGTTAAATAGTGCAATTAAATTAGATAGCCTTTTCATCTCCAGAATGTTTATCAAAATCTGACTTGAAGCAAGAACTTCCTTGTCCACATCCTAATGTATTTCAAGTGCTGGTGCTACTTTTGCTGGCTTTGGGAGAAGGGAAGAAATTTCTTAAAGAAATGTATTCTATTCTATGATTAATTGAGTCTTGACTTCTCACCCTACTGCTATTCAGCTTAAAAGGTGTTGGCAAAGTGCCTGTAGAAAGCCTTTCTTGGACTAAAATTTGTGTATTTTATTGTGTATTGGAACAAAAACAGTTCCAAAGGATTCAATTTTCTGCCTAGTGAGTTTAAAGACTAACTTCAAGGTCTGAATTTAAGCTTTCAATGGAACAGCTAAAGATTTACTTTTTTTTGTCAAAAGCTATAAAAATGTTTTTAAAGCTATTTAAAACAGGACCTTGGTGCGCATTAGGTGTTGGTTAGGCTGGTTCTGCAGTGTTTCTTACCGTGTCACTTGTCTCCAGATGGCTAAGATGTACACTTTACTGCAGGGTAAGGCTTCTATCATTACTTCTTTAAAATATGTATTAATTGAAATTACAGTTTCAAAAACAAAGGGCAAGTCTGATGTTGGAGGAAGTTACATTATTTCAGATGAGGAAAGCATTACAAGCAGTTTTCCTCCTCTCTTAACCAGCAGTGTAGGCAAGAGAGATTACCCTGAAAGTTGGTATTGGAGAATGTGCTATGTAGACTGGAAAGAAGGCAAATCCTTCAACTGTACGTACTAACCATCTGCTAACCACTTGTAGATGATCCAGACCTTTTCTCGCTGCGTGCTGTGCTGTGCCGAAGAAGTAGACCTCGATGAGCTGCTCTCTACACGATTAGTTTCATTTCTAATGGACCATCAACAAGAAATATTTAAAGTACCCACTTACCTGCAGGTTGCAGTGCGTGATCACATAGAACACGTGAAGATGGCTCAGGTTGGTGGCAGGTTCATTTGCTGATTGCAGAGTGTTTGTTACTTCTGAAGGCAGGATGGGAAAGCTGCAAATGAAATCACTGTTTTGGATGCAGACTTGTATTAAACCATTGGTGCAGTCATAGGTACGAGCTATGTTACCGTGTTTTGCAACTTGAGGTGTTATCATGTTTGGATGTTTAAGTACCTTCTTATAGAAATAGTACATAATTGAGTTTATGCAGACCCCTTCTTCAACTCTTCTTCCAGTGCAAATACCCAAAGGAAGAAATATGTGCCATATTGCCAACATATTCATACTGCAAACAAATAACCCCTCAGGAGTTTGAAGAACAGAAGGTTTCTACCTCTCAAGCTGCAGTGGCAGAGCTCTTGGAGAACATTATCAAAGATAAGAACTTGTCTGTGAAAGACAAGAAGAAAAAGTTAAAACAGGTAAGAAACTTGGTTCCTATTTAATCTACTTATGGAAATGCTGTTGTGAGAGAAGGATCTCTAGTACCAGGTACTAGACCCTGGGACCCTTTAAGGGGTCGATCTCTTCACAATCCTGAAACATTCCTTTCTGTGGAATTACGTTTGAGTTTTGTAACATATGTCACTCAAGATTGTTTGGCACTTCTGTGGCCTACTAACATATTGCCTAATCCTAAAGCTGAAATACAGCAGTTCTGGCAGGATTTAACACTGGAGGGTTTTTTTTCTCTTTAGGAAAACCTTTGGCAAGTATGCCTGACCAATTGAACAGTATTGTGCTTGTCCTGGAATCTCCGAAGTGAGTCTTGTGACTCAAATTGGAAAAAGCAGCTTTTCAGAGCAAGCACATTTCTTTCTTTGGTGCTCCTCCCCCAGCTTCTGCAGCACTGACTTTCACGTGTGTTGTGAAAACCTTCTGGTTGTGGAAAAGTGAAGGCTGGACTTGAATTCGTCAAGTTCATTAACACTTCCTGCATGTGAAGAAGAGTAGTTAATTACGATTGATTAAAACTTGGTGTAAGTAAGCAGTAAGAAGTGATACACAGCACCACTAGAAGCAGGTGAAGTGGGGAGGAAGGATATCTACTAAAATCCTCTAATAGTAAAACTTCAAGTACGAACTTATATTTTTTCTGAGTTCCCACTAAAGTCCAGAAGCAGCTTGTACTGCATGGGCAATGCGTTAGTGAAGTTTATTTTTTAAATTCATAGAGCTGTATCATTATAGGTTTGCCATTTGTGCTAGGATAGCTACTGGTGTGGTAAATAACAATGTTTTGGAGCTGTTAACTCAGTTTTGATACTTGGAATTGGGGAAAGCCAAATACACAGCACCTTCTAGAGGGTTAAGTACAAATTGTATCAACACCCACAGTTACAAGTGGTGTAATTTTCCCTAGGTTGGATCCATCAGCAGTAAGCTTTGGCTGATGTATTTACTGTTTGTCTTGTCATCCTGAGGCCTTATATAGGAAACAGGCAGAATGTCAAAAACATGTCTGTAGCCAAATATCTCTGAGTTTTATTTCACAGAATCTCAGCCTGGTTTGTGTTGGAAGAGACCTTAAAGTTCATTCAGTCCCAACCCCCTGCCATGGGCAGGGACACCTTCCACTAGAGCAGCTTGCTCCAAGCCCCTGTGTCCAACCTGGCCTTGAGCACTGCCAGGGATGGGGCAGCCACAGCTTCTGTGGGCACCCTGTGCCAGCACCTCAGCACCCTCACAGGGAAGAGCTTCTGCCTAAGAGCTCAGCTCAGTCTCCCCTCTGGCAGGTTAAAGCCATTCCCCTTGGCCTGTCCCTACAGGCCCTTGTCCCAAGCCCCTCTCCAGCTTTCCTGGAGCTGCTCTAAGGTCTCCCCTTCAGGAGTCTTCTCTTCTCCAGGCTGAACAAGCCCATTTCTCTCAGCCTGTCAAAATGCTTGGGAATCAAAGGAAATGAGAAGCTTTCCTTATTTCAACAGAAGATGAAGTGCCTGACAGTGTCTGACTCATTGTTTATTGGTTGTGAACTCATAAGCACAAAGGGCTACAGCTACTGTGTTCAAGTGTCACAGCCTTGCTCCTCCTGCTGATGTGCATCCCCATGAGGTGATTCATGCTCAGTCCTGTGCATCTGGAGTTTTTAGTGCAGTCTGATTTATTTGTTGCTGTTGTGTTTCTAGTTTCAGAAGGAATACCCACTGATCTACCAGAACAGATTTCCAACTACAGAAAACGAAGCAGTCCTGCTTGAGAACAAACCCACCATCAAACAACCGATGCTCAGCTTAAGGAAACCCAGATTTCGTAGCCTAAGATATTAACTTAATCACACTTCAGCTGTGTATTTACTTGTTGGGTCTATGTGTGAATGGTGTATGAAAGGGTACTCACTGCAGAAATTCTGTGGTGGCTGTGTGTGGAGAAGGTAGAATTGTTTACATGGACACTGTGCTGAAAGGTGCCAAATTACCTTTTGAGTGTGTGTGTGTGTGCAGATAACTTTTCAATAACTAAGAGATATATTTATCTGTTTACAAATTATTACAATATATTATGTTCAATAAAAGAAATGTGAAAATAAACATGATGCTATTAGTAACCAAAAACTGATACATGGGATACATGGTTTCCATATGGGAAGCTGATGAGATGCATATTGTTGTAACATTTTACTGTCTGTTCAGGAATTTGTGCCATTTATCATAGGTTTTAATGTCTATGTTATGAATAAGTGCCTTCTTTTGTGTTCTCAAAATATTTGTCTTTAAACAAAACAATGTTCTTTGAAGTTGGGACTAATTTAAAAGTCAGTTCTGTTGTTTTCAATGGAGACAATAATTCACCATAAATAAATGATTATCTGACTCCTAAAGTACTTCTGTTCCTCTCATCTGTAAAATCCACATGAGCTTTTGTGTATTTATTTATATTAGAAGGCTTAGGTATAGTTCTGACAATTTCATGGAAAATTTTAGGTTTATTGGTATTCTTCCCAAAACCAACACAAGTGATGGATGATACGTGATGTGACAAGGAATAGGCTCGAAATACACTAAATTCCCCTATTTTGTTTTCACAGTTGAGTGTTTGCTTATTAATTTTGGTGGGGCCACAGCTCCCCCACAAGAGTATAAATCTACTTGAGTAATTCAGAGAGAATAAATGGATGTGTTGTCATAAAGAAGATCCTGGATTAATGTTTAGACAGAGATGCTTCAGGTAAAAAAGTAGGCAGTCTTGAGCAGAGAATGTTGGTGTAGTACAGCAAAAAGATGGATGAACCTTTAAAAATTCATTGAAATGTTTTTTCTATTAAAAGGATTTTCATTTTGGAAAGGCAATTTGGAGCTTGGGCTCTGTCGTAAGAGCTGTGGCTGTCGCTGCTTTTAGTCTGGGAACACAACTGTTTTGTCCTGGAATGATTTTGACTTATGTGTATGATAAGTGTTTTACAGAACATGTCCTGCAAGTAGGAGTACTACTGGATCTGCCTGCCACTCTGGACACAGTCTCTCATCACCTTGTCATCTTGGTCTGAGGAAAATGTGGCAAAAGGGGGTCAGAAGCAGTGCTGGTACGGATTATAAACTGGAGAAATCAGTTGGTAAGTGCAGCTGAACTGACATTTAATTTGATAATAAGGGAGATAAAGGGTCTTGGAGAAAATATTCCACCATGTAAAATGGAATTCTCTTGATATCCAGAGGCTTTAGTATATCCTATGCTATGCCAAAGTAGGCAACAATGTACTACTGCTTTGTGTAAGTAGTGGTTGTGCTCAACTTTGTTGAGATGTGTGTGCTTTGGGGCTTTGAACATTCACTGTTCATGTGCTGTTCTGCTGTCCTTTAGCTTCCCAGATGAGTTTAATCACTTGTCAGGCCATAGCCTGAGCTGTGACCTCTCCCTAGGCAGATATTCAGGTGCACTCCTTACTGTTTAATACTTCCATGCTGCTCTTCAGTTAAAGGTTTCTTTAAGATCATATCATGATACTCGATGTGCCATACACTGAAGCAGTGTCTGAACTGGGGTTTGTTGTGAGGAATTTGTGTCTGTGTTAATTTCAGTTGTAATATTGCTTCTAGGTAAGTCTAAACTATCTGCTTAATTTGGCTCTAATTGCAGAAAAAATGGAAGGGATGCACTGCAAGCACTGGGCTGCAGAAGAAGGTATGTTTGAATGCCAGCTTTGGTTTTACTTTAGGATTTGGCTTTTCTTTTTATAAAGTAGTTCTGTGCTTTATAGAATTAGGTATTTTAGAGGCATGCATGCTTTGTGTGAGCCATTTGGTTGTCTGTTACCTGTTTAGTTATACTGTACAGTTCTGAGCTGTGCAGTGTTGGCATGTCCCTTATGCATTGTCTTACCCATTCCTAGGACAAGAAACTCAATTGTAGTTGTGCCTGCACATGCAGACTCTTACAGTAACTTAATTTTTTACCAGTCATGAACTGGTAGAGAGAATTAAAATTAAAGCAAATCTCAATTACTCATTTCTTTACCTGGCTTGGGTTTGTTTGGGGGTTTTAGCATCTCATGGGGCGGTGATGTGATGGAGGGTCTTGGCTGAGGATTGTCACTTTATATGGGACATCTTGGCACATAACTGCTGCAGTCTGTAGCCATGCTTCAGTTCTCTTGGGTTTTCCTCTCCTTGGAAAAATGAGGCAAAACCAACTTTCCATTCTCATACTTAACTGTACATTTGCAATTATATATGTACCAAACCAGTCTTCAGGTAGCTTTGCAGGGGTAGAGGGTTACTGCAGAAATTTCTGCCAAGTGGGCTGTGTCTAGCACAATACCTACTTTGCAATACATGATTTTGCTCCTTCCCTTAAGAGGAAGAAGGCGTTGTAAGTGAGAAACCAAGATTAGCCCAGGTTTAGCCTGTATTAGCAATGCTTTAATGTCCTGTAGATAACTTTACCTTCACGTAGTAGGTGGCAGATGCTCCTTCTCTAACTCATGTAGTCAGCTCGTCTTAAAAACCCTGCCTAAGCTTCCTTCTAGTTATTCTCAACCTGTCAAGTGTTGTGTAAATACTTTATTTATGTGTTCCAGTTAAGCAACTTATTAGGCGAGAAGCTCACATTTCTTAGGATTTAGTTTTCAAAGGGCTGCCCTCATTATTCAGAGTCCTTGATCCATGTTATTTAATGTTCCCTTCTGAGGCTTTGGCAGTACCTAACAAAAATGTGAATAAATAGATAAATTGACTGGCTGTGGGATAATTAAAACTTTCCAAATGAGTGACAGATACAAATTTAATCTAAACCTTTCTTTGAGCTATCATTTATTTATCTTGAGCGTAATATTTTACTGGAAGCCTTTTGAAGGGTTAATGGGAGGCCTCAGTCAAAGAGCTCCTGAAGGCTCAAGTTGGGATTTTGTTTTGCAGTTAGAAGCCTTAAATGAACCTTCAGTCTGAAAGAAAACACTTTTATCTTGTAAAAAGCAAACAAAAACAACACAGAAAGCAGCCAGCCTTTCAGCTGATGGTTGTTGTAACAGATTAAACACAGTGGCTATTTAATGTCCAGTCTTCTCCTTTCACCACAGGTTTGGTTACTGCAGCCCAGCTTCTGTACAGGAGGAGCACTGAAGGTATGTTTTATTATGACATGTCTTCATCCTGCATGATGGGCTACCCAGGAAAGCGGTAATCATTCTAATCCTGTTAATCTCTAAAATTACTCTTTAGAGCACTGTTGCTTTCATACATATCTGCTCTTACTAGAGGTGATTTCTTAAGGCGATATTTGTGTCATCTCCAACAGTGGCTGCTGCGCTGCGTGTAAAACAAACAGTGATAGGGTTTGATGGCCTTCTGAGTGTGTAGGGCTATTAACACCCTGTGTAAAAACACCACTTTATGTGCCCCAAGTCTTAAGAAATCTGCCTTACACAGCAACTCCAGCTGTTAATAATGCTACTGTACTGAAGCACTGAATAGAATAAGTAAGGGAGAGGGGAAACGATGCTGTGCAGTGGCAGTAAGAGCAGCATTGAGGGGGATGATGACTCCAGCACACTCCTCCCTTCTCTGTATGGAGTTCCTTTTTCTTTGTAATCACTTCTGCTTGGGAAGAATTTCAGTCTCAGTAAAACATTCAAAGCCCTTTTTTGTGCCAGTGGCAAGACAAAACCCCTCAAAGCCCAGGAGGATTTTGGTGGTGAAAGCCGGCTCTGTTCCCAGGCTTTCTCATTGGCAGGGGTGGTTCTGGGCACAGGGGTGCCCTCAGCAGGGCTCAGAGTCCCATAAATACCCAGCGCACAGCTCTCATTGTGAGCTTGGCTGCTGGAGGCTCAGGCCCTTCATCAAGAAGGAAATGTACAGCCAGTGAGTATTCCTGTGGGCTTCTCTCTAGGAGTAGGTCACTGATTGCCACCATGGCTCATTGGCTTGGGCTTGCCTTGTGGCTGGGGGTCAGCACAGCCCAGGGAAGAGGAGGAGGGGAGTTCTTTGTGCGTGTCTATGCTATGACACCCTATGATGAGGCTGTCTGGGGAGAAAGGCTCAGCAGCAGGTACTGGAGAACAGTCTGTATTTTGGAGAACAGTCTGTATTTTGGAGTACACCAGCCCATGTCTGGTGTGTCTCCACGGGTTTTGCAGCAGATAAAATTGGAACCTAATGAATAATTCTCAGCTGCTTACTCAACTACAATTTACTTAAAAAATAAAGGCAAAAAGAGGAAAACAAATGCTTTTCCAAGAGCTGTAACATTCAAGCTGGATTTTGCTTCTGCCTAAAAGCTTATCTCAGTCTCCCCTCTAACAGATTAAAGCCATTCCCCCTTGGCCTGTCCCTGCATCCCTTTTCCAAAGCCCCTCTCCAGGTTTCTTGTAGCCCTTTTAAGCACTGGAGCTGCTCTAAGGTCTCCCTTGAGCCTTTTCTTCTCCAGGGTGACCAATATATTCTGATGCCCTGAATTTATCCCCTGGGTGAAGATGTTTGCCTGCCCTTCTCCTTCATGTGCTCAGGATGGTTCTCAAGGGGCTGCAGAGTGATAGTCCCCGAGCCTTTCACCCCCTGAAGGCTGGTGCTTCTCCCTTTTGATCTCTCAAATTATTTGCATGTTGCAGATCACTCCATCCAGAAATAAAACCCACCTCCTTGGAGGGGGTTTCCAAAGCTATCCCAAAGCCAGGCTAACCCCAACTCTCCTGGCCCTTTCAGAGTTGAGCATCCCGCTGGAGGCTACAAGAAGCTCTTTGAGACAGCGGAGGAGCTGTCCTCTCCAGTGACTGCCCATGTCACAGGTTGGTGACAGGAGACAGGTTAGTCTCCTCTTGCCCAGGTTTTGTGCTCGGGAGCTCATGGCCCAGCGGAGCTTGGGGTCTTTACAAGGGCTGGAGCACCCTTTTGGACATAAAGGACCCAATAGGGCTAGTGTGTTTTGGGGTAGAGGAGGGACAGTTGGATGAGGGATCTTCAGACATTTCAGTAGTGAATGTCTTGGTCTACAATAGGTGTGTAGGTGAAGAAAACAGGATAGTTTGAAGAGTTCCTGTGTGTTGAAGAAGGAAGTGTAATAAATATTAAAATGAGGTTTGTTCTTTTAGTTGACACAATGAAAACATCTTGGTCTAATCCGCCATGGGTTGTACGTGTACCAACACTGCATCTTTCACAGGCAGGGTGCCCACCTGGCTGCGAGGAAGCCTCCTGAGATGTGGTCCTGGCTTGTTTGAGGTGGGCGCAGAGCCCTTCTATCACCTCTTCGATGGCCAGGCGCTCCTCCATAAGTTTGACTTCAAGGAGGGGCACGTCACCTATCACCGGAGGTATGTGGCTGTTCCCAGGCCAGATAAATCAATAACAAAGCATTTGCTGGACTGTAGGCGTTGGGCACAAGCTCTGCGGCCTGGGAGGTGCTGGTTATGTCAAATCCATGCTTTTATTGGAAGAGCTCTAATGGTGAGGTCACGAAAACCAGCTGAAAATAACCAAAACTTTCTCACAGCTGGCAGAAATGCAGCTTTTTGAGCAGATTGCAAAACATCTGGAAGGAGAGGGCTGGATGCAGCTGCAGTCAGTGACAGAATGAAATTGCTGTCTGGAAACTAGCAGCCGGTTTTGGTTAAAGCTGCAGAACTACCAGCTTTGAGGTGCTTGGTGCAGAATATTTAGGCAAAACACTGTGTTTCCCATCAGCTTCAGTTCTCCAGGAGCCATTCCTTCCCAGTGCCATGAGGGGGCTGGTTGTTGGACCCCACATGCTGCAAATGCACTGTGAGGCAGTGGCTTTCAGAGGTCTCACAAAGCTCATGGCCACAATGTTCATATTTCAATTGCACAGCCCATTGCAGTTCCAGCTGTACCTGTAACATGCCTTGTCCTCACCCTCCCAGGTTTGTCAGGACTGATGCTTATGTGAGAGCGATGACTGAGAAAAGGATCGTGATAACTGAGTTTGGCACCTACGCGTACCCAGACCCATGCAAGAACATCTTTTCCAGGTACCTCGGGGTCAGGGAGATGTTGCAGCAGTGTCCTATGCTGCTTCCACTTCCAGAAACCCCTGACTGCCTCTCTGTTTTCTGTGCTCAGGTTTTTCACATATTTCAAAGGTGTGGAGGTCACTGATAATGCCCTGGTTAATGTCTACCCCATCGGTGAAGATTACTATGCCTGTACTGAGACCAACTTCATAACCAGAATTAACCCAGAAACGTTAGAGACAGTTAAGCAGGTGGGTCTTTGGACTGGGCTTCTGAATAAGAGGAGTGAAACTAAGATGAAAATGTTTAATAACAGCCTCTTACAACACGGCAAGAGTTAGGGTTTGGCAGGGACATGACATAGAAATGAAGCCAGCTCTGAGGATTAATGAGAGCAGAGTTGGAAGGAGTTCTTAAATGAACTCACTGCTGCTGATCTGAGTAATATGTAATGAGGAGGTGATGGGATTCTGTGGTCCATAGCCTCATGCTAGGGTTGGGGTTTGCAAACTGGAGTAAGGTTGTAGCCTGGCCAAAGGTGACTGTGATGGTAGGGCTCCTGCCAGAGCTTCACTGCTGCCTTCAGTTACACCAGACCCAAGCTACATTTGCCCTGTAAAACTCCAACAAAGGTAGAATCTATGCTTTGATGGTTTTCTGTGCTGTGTTACCAATGTCCAGCCTGTGAAGCCTTTCCTTTTGGACCTCGGCATCCCAAACCTCTCCCTGTAACAGTGTGAATTGTTTGGCTTTGGTGCCTTTCTTTTCACAACATGAATGGTGATCTGGGCTTAAAGAAGAACTTCCCATACCTGAAACAAGGACACATTGACCTCATGGAGCTGGCGACTTTCCCTCTCCTGCCAGGAAGGCTCCTGACTGTTCCATCTTGTTCCTCAGGTGGATCTCTGTAAATACGTGTCTGTGAACGGGGCAACAGCTCATCCCCACATCGAGAATGATGGCACCGTTTACAACATTGGGAATTGCTTTGGAAAAAACTTTTCTCTCGCCTATAACATCATACGGATCCCTCCTCTTCAGGAAGGTGCATCTACCCCACCTCTGTGTGAATGGAGGCAATCTTGTCCTAGCTATCGCTTCTTTATCCTTCAAATTAGCTTTGTCATCAAGTTACTTGTTTTAATCTTGTTTAGATTTTTATTTGCCTTTTGAAGTAACAGGAATGTTATTTTTAACACACCTCAGTTTCTAAATCACTGAATCATGGAACCCTTGAATAGTTTGTATTGGAAGGGAGCTTAAAGCTCATCTATCTCCAACCCCTGCTATGGGTAGAGCAGCTTGCTCCAAGCCCCTGTGTCCAACCTGGCCTTGAACACTGCCAGGGATGGGGCAGCCACAGCTTCTCTGGGCACCCTGTGCCAGCACCTCAGCACCCTCACAGGGACGAGCTTCTGCCTAAGAGCTCATCTCAATCTCCCCTCTAGCAGGTTAAAGCCATTCCTCCTTGTCCTATCACTACCTGCCCCTCCCATGAACTTCCTTGCTGGTTAAACACTACAAATACAAAGTAGGTGAATCCCCCATAACCCTTTGTCTATCCTGTTCCAGACAAGGAAGACCCAATAAACAAGTCAGAGGTGGTGGTGCAGTTCCCTTGCAGCGACAGGTTCAAGCCCTCCTACGTTCACAGGTAACATGTCCCGGGGTCAGCACAAACTCCTACATGGTTTTGTCCAAACGAACTCCAGTGAGCTTAATGTGCTCCTTGTGCATTTCCAAACAGCTTTGGACTGACAGAAAACTACATAGTGTTTGTTGAAACACCAGTGAAAATCAACCTCTTCAAGTTCCTCTCCGCATGGAGCCTTTGGGGAACCAACTACATGGACTGCTTCGAGTCCAACGAGACCATGGGGGTAAGGAGCATGCTGTACCTAACTGGCTGTCCTGTGCAGCCAGCTCTGCACTGGGAGGTCCATTGTGTTGGTTTCACCAATTTGCTCTGAGGCAGACCCAAGCTGCTGCTTGTTCTTCAGGTCTGGCTTCATGTGGCAGAGAAAAAGAAAGGCAGGCTCCTGAACATCAAATACCGCACCTCGGCCTTCAACCTCTTCCATCACATCAACACCTATGAAGATAATGGATTTCTGATCGTGGACCTCTGTACCTGGAAGGGGTGAGTCTTGGTGGTGCTGAGGGTCCCTGTGGCATCACCCCCACCCCTGCATGAGCGGGAGGCGGCCAGCAAAGCCCCAGCATTGACACCAGTCCCTGCACGGGTACATCTCCTTTGGAATCACCTCTGGAACTTGCATTGACTCTCTACGTAGAACCATAGAATCCTGGAATGGTTGGGGTTGGAAGGGACCTGAAAGCTCATCCGAAGTTTACTGCTGTAGCACCCTGTGGGTTTAGAAATCCGCAAGGACACTGTCCTGGAAAGCTGGATAAGCTGCAATGCCCTGATCTCACAGTCTTGTGGAGGTTTGGGCACAGGCACTAGGTGTGGATCTTGCCTGAAAGGTTTTGATGGAAAACTGCATGCTCACAGAAGGTCAAATTCTCTTGGCTGCTGAAAAGAAAAAGCACCTTCAGCTTGCTGAAGAGCATGGATCCAGCACTGGGGATGGGAACATGGAGGGGGGATTCAGGAAACAGCCCTAAGGCTGTTCCAAAAACCTGATGGCAAATGGATAGGAAGAAAACAACTGCACTTGACACCCTGACACTTTGAAATCCCATCTTTGATCTGTCTGTGATGCTGTTTGTCTGCAGGTTTGAGTTTGTCTACAACTACCTCTACTTGGCCAATTTACGAGCAAACTGGGATGAAGTGAAGCGCCAGGCCGAGAAAGCCCCACAGCCCGAGGCACGCAGATACGTCCTGCCTCTCACCATCGACAAGGTACCGGGGTCTGCGCTGTTCCCTGCAGGCCTGATGGCTGAGCATTGCTGATGCTATGCATGACCCTATTAATCCAAATTGAACCTTTTAATGGCGAGGGGTGAGCTTAAAGTGTGGGTCTTCAGAGAACCTGTCTGTTTTCTTTAGCTGCTTAATATCATTCTATTTCCCATATGTTACTATTCGAAGCTGAGACTCTGGAGCAGCAGTTAATCCTGGTGGATTAACTAGTGGAAGGTGTCCCTGCCCAGGGCATGGGGTTGGAACTGGATGAGCTTCAAGGTCCCTTCCAACCTGAATCGCTCTAGGGTCCTATGGAACTGAAGAAGCAGACACTCCTAAGCACATTGCCGTTCTGCAGCTTGATAAGGCTCTGCTGCACGCTGCTGCCTTTGCCCTTCAGCACAGTTTGCAGCTCTTCTATGCAAATGGAGTAAGAAATTGATTTCTCCATTATTTCTCTTGGGTGTTTTCCTTTCTCCCAGGCCAGCATGGGTAAGAACCTGGTCACCCTGCCCTACACCACAGCTACAGCCACCTTGCGCAGCGATGAGACCATCTGGCTGGAGCCAGAAGTCATTTTCTCAGGGCCACGCCACGGTATGACAATGACCCTGAAGTGACAACACCGGTACCCCTTGCACCCCACATCCCACTGATCCCCATGCATAAATATATATTCTTTTTTATTGCAGCCTTTGAATTTCCACAGATCAATTACAAGAAGTACTGTGGGAAACCTTACACATACGCGTATGGGCTGGGCCTGAACCACTTTGTCCCAGACAAGGTAACTATCAGTGACTGGGTGAGGCACATCCTTTCAATGAGTTTTCAGTTTAAGGACAAGAAAGTGTATTTCTGAGATGTGGACTTTGGTTTTCCCTCCTTTAGCTTTGCAAGCTGAACGTTAAAACCAAGGAGACCTGGGTGTGGCAGGAGCCAGATTCATACCCATCAGAGCCCATCTTTGTTTCCCATCCGGATGCACTGGAGGAAGATGACGGTAAGACTGATGTTTTGGTCAGGGACACTGGTTTGGAAATCCAGTTATTCCCTCAGTTCCTCATCTCCAAACAGGATTATGGGATTAGTCTTGGCTCCACTGAATTTAAAAGCAAACTCTCACTGGTTGATTAAGAACCAGATTTTGTATTATCTGTTCCCAGTTCAACAAAGTGCCTGTGCAGGGCATTAAGTCCCACTAAAATCAAAAGTTGTTAAGCTTGTTCTTAACAGTTTTCTTTAACTGAAGCAGACAATGTGCATTTTGGGAACACTTTTAAGTCTCTCTTACTTCCTTGGACTTAATCCTCTGCAGAAGCACTCCCTGACAGCTGAGGTAACCTCAAGCTCCATGCTTGCATTTCTCTCATCTTCTGCAATTTGATGCTTTCACAGATGATAGGGTAGGGTTGTTCCTGTGTTCTGAATGGCTGATTCAGAGAGCACAAAAATAACCAGCCTCAGGGCTAAGCTGTCCCATCCATTCCACACAGGGACACCAGGAGCCAAAATGGGCATCTTGTCATGTTAAGCTTCAACAGAATTATGAAGTAATTTATAACTGAATTCATAATGGGGAAAAATCCTAATCCCAGCCTGGTTTGTGATGGAAGGGACCTTAAAGCTCCTCCAGTTCCATGGGCAGGGACACCTTCCACTAGAGCAGCTTGCTCCAAGCCCCTGTGTCCAACCTGGCCTTGAACACTGCCAGGGATGGGGCAGCCACAGCTTCTCTGGGCACCCTGTGCCAGCGCCTCAGCACCCTCACAGTGAGGAGATGCACCAAGCAGGACAGCATCCTGTTTTTCTTATCTAGGGGTGGTGCTGAGCATTGTGATCAGCCCAGGCGTGGGACCCAAGCCTGCCTACCTCCTGATCCTGAGCGCCAAGGACATGAGCGAGGTGGCCAGGGCTGAGGTGGAGGTGAACATTCCCGTGACCTTCCATGGAATGTTCAAGAGAGCCTGACTGCTGCCTGCAACACGTCACATCTGGCTTCTTCCAGCCCTGGAAAGGTGCCCCCTCTGTTTATAAGTCCTCTGGTAACATTAGGTAGAAAAGTCTCTGGGCTCTGCTCTGTGCTTTGAGGAAAAGGTAATTTTTAGCCTATACTGAAGCCTTATGGATTTAAACCCCCTCCTGGCCACTCCTGTGGTATCTTCAGAGCAATCTGAGTGGAGCCTTTCCATGCTGCTTTGGAAACTTGAGCCAGCAGGCCCGAGGGTGTGTGGCAGCAGCATTTTGTCCTTCACTAGTGCACACACTGGTCTATGTGTTTGCTTTGCCATTTCTTTTGTCAAAGTGCAGTTTCTAGAGTTCTGGGTTTGAGGCTGAAACACGGCTGTGAAAACACTCATATCACTTGGGGTGAATTTGCTTCCTCAGAGTGTTACAGCCCCTCAGCTGAATCCTTCCTTTCACAGCATAAATTTTCAGCTGATGTAGTAAGAGGCTGTGGTTCAAAACACAAATTTATTGCTGATGGAGTTAAAATCCAGGATTCTTGTTTGGCTGCCGTGGTTTAATGTTTTTATTAATGGTATCAAAGAATTAGAAAATCACTTATTAAAGATTTCTAGTGCATGGTGCAACTTCAAAAGGCTGATTTTTACTGTGGCTGTAGTTACACCCTGATGACAGGATGCTGACACCGAGACACAACCTGGTACTTCTGCTGTTCCATGATCTTCAAACACTGTGCAATCACCTGATTAAAACCAGAAAGTAATAGGAGCAATGAGGCTCTGAACCAAGAAATGAGTAAATCCTCCTCCTTCTGCACTCGTTCAGTAAAGCATTTGTTCTTATTTTCTGCAAAACAGTGAATGAGCAGTTGGCCGTAGTGTCGGGGGCAATAGCTGTCAGTGTGAAGTACCTCTGGGGCAAGGGAAATGTAAAGGAAGAAATGTCCTCTGGATCCCAAACTTCATGCATTGCATGCAGACACAGCCCAACCCTTTTAAAGTCATTGTGGTGAATTGCTGTAAAACTCCAATGAAAGCAAGTCCTGTGATAATCCATTTCTGGTATTACAGAACTCTGCTCCTAGCCTCCCAGTCACGTATTGGAAACTAGAACATTCTGCTCTTCCACATCCATCTTTTTTTAGGAAGTCATCTTTCATGTGTTATGACAACGGGGACTGAACTGCTTTTGGCCTTTAAACACAAGATCATTCTGCCTATTTCACTGCTGCTGCAGCACACACTGTCTCTGAAAAGCCTATGTACAAAACAACACAATTTGGATCTCAATGGGCACATGGTGTCAGTTCAGAGAAAGCTAAGCAGGAATTCCACCTATTAGCACAAACTATGGGATAAAGGAGCAAAACAATAGTGTAAGAACAGCTCCACATGTAAACAGGAGTTTTGTGCTGGTGAAAATTAACAGGAGAATGACAATGATTCATTTCAACTATCACAATGTTCTTTCCATGTGTAGCTCCTAGAGAGGCTCTACTATTAGAAAATACTACTTGGTGCTCTCCCTTCATCAAAGTCCCCATAAACTCCACAGAAAACACATCTATATGCTACCATAACTATGCATCACAATTAGGAGGATTAGTTGATAGCTCCATTTGTGATCTTTAAACAAGCTGCAGAAGCATAGAGAACAATTAATAAAGAATCTAACAAGGAAAAAGCAAAGACCAAAGGTGGTGGCTTTCAGGAACAGTCCAATGGTATGGAAGTTTGTCAACTTAAAAGAATCAATATAAAAGGCAGGGGGGCATCCCAAATGTGGCAGCAAATTAGAAGCAGGAAGAGGAAGCAGCAAAAAAAAGTATCTTATGTCAAAAGAGCTGAACTTCAAAGAGTGAGGATACAGCAATGATGCAAGATTGAAAAGAAAGGATTTGGATACCATTTGGTTCTGTAAAGTTAACTGAGAGGTTCAGTGAGGAAAGGTTTAAGATAGATTACTGGGGAAGAGAAAAGATGCTAAAGCTAAAATTCCACAGAAAATGGAGTGAGAAATGGGAGAGCTGGTTGTGGAACTCTGTGTACCACTGACATTGAGCGAGTCACAAGCATTTGCCTCAAGATCCTTTGGAGATCTGAGAATAAAACATTCTAAGATGAGAAAACCCACTTTTCTAGTGTTTTGAGGTAGAATTATGCCATCATCCCAGAGTCTGGCAGAGGAGTAAAATGCACTGCTTTCTTCCTCTAGCCTGGAGAGGACACAGTATTAAGCTCAAAAGCACAACAATGTATTAAAAACTGTTGTGCCAGTGAAACAAAATTATAGATGGAAAAGGCATATGTTTAAATCTCAAGTGAATATGCAGACCTATGGTTAAAATTCATTAGAATCCACTAAATAACATATGCCAGATCTGATCATTCTGCAGTACAGGCCAGCCTCCACATACAGATGATCACCACTGTTCAATACACAGCAGACTATCTTCATTTGGGGTTGTATGGGAGTTTTTAGGCAAGCATTTGCATTTCTTTGAGAAGATCTTAAGAGGAGTCATAGAATTACATGGAAAAGTAAAATATTCAGTAGGGTGAGGTTTGCTTTATTTGTCTGGGGTGTGTTGAGCTGTAAGATGAGCAAGCAGGCAATTTAACTAACTAAGCCCTGCAGGGGTTTCTATTTCATGTCCTTACTTTTCTTTCAGCTGTTTCAGCTGTGCTTTCTCTCCTCTGTGCTCACTGTCCCCAGCCTGTGGGACTGTGGAGAGTTGTCTTGAATCCCCAAGAGCAACCCTTGCATTAGGCCACAAGAACAAGAAGTTTGGGCTGAACGATCTCCCACACTAAAAAAAGAAAGAGCAGAGAAGAAAGTCCTTGAAATGAATCCCAAGAAGATGGGTGTGGGATGGTTGAACCATTCTGTCTTGACCTTATAGTACAGTTTAATTTGTAACAGATTAATGATACAGCTCCTCTATCAGTACAGACACCCTGTAGCACCATCACCATCCCCACTGCCCCCAGTATTGCTATTTTATCTTTTCCTTTTTCCCCAAGCACTTAAATGTTTAATTCGGCGCAAAGAACCCTATTGTACTGAGGAGCAGGGTGAACAGCACACCCACAAGATGTGTTCCTTGATCCATGGAAACATGTGCTGAGGAAAAGGCAGGATTGGCCTCAAGAAGGGATGCTTTCAGGTCGTGTGATTTTCAGACCTGGCTCTATGCTTTTAGATGCAGACCAAGTTTTCAGTAATAGGAGCTTGAGATGCATGTTTTACTCTAAAAGCAGTTAAAATAATGGACTGAGTTAAATGTCTGTAACAACAGCCAACTGTGGTTTAAAAATGAAGTGCTGTGAGATCATGGTATAGGGTGAAAAGCCTCTTGCCAAACCCATCAGATTTATACCACTCCTACCATAACATAACTCTTGCTCCCGAAACAGCCACCGACTACAATGGTTATTTTGGGAACAGCAGCACAAGCAACAGCAGCCATCATAGAGGCCTGGGCTTTCACTCTGCTGGTGTGAGCCTCTGCCTGGAAGGGAAGCCAAGATTTTAGATCCTTTAAATTTTTCTTCCAGATTCCCTCTGCTCCCACCAGCTCTGTATTTCCAAACCATTGATTTCTTTACAATTCTGCCTCTCTGCTGTGCTTTGGGGAGACCCCCCCTGCAGTCCTGGTCCAGCTCTGGGGCAGCAGCACAAGAGGGACGTGGAGCTGTTGGAGCGAGGCCAGAGGAGGCCATGGAGATGCTGCGAGGGCTGGAGCAGCTCTGCTCTGGAGCCAGGCTGAGAGAGCTGGGCTGGGGCAGCCTGGAGAAGAGAAGGCTCCTGAAGGGGAGACCTGAGAGCAGCTCCAGTGCCTGAAGGGGCTGCAGGAAACCTGGAGAGGGGCTTGGGACAAGGGATGTAGGGACAGGCCAAGGGGAATGGCTTTAAGCTGCCCGAGGGGAGACTGAGCTGAGCTCTTAGGCAGAAGCTCTTCCCTGTGAGGGTGCTGAGGCGCTGGCACAGGGTGCCCAGAGAAGCTGTGGCTGCCCCATCCCTGGCAGTGTTCAAGGCCAAAATCATGCTGTACTTTAATGCCTCGCTCTTCTAAAAGATATTCAAAGCACATTGCAGTGAACATCCCATACCTGTGAGATGCTTGTTGGCTCTGCTGCCTGTGGAGCTGTGTTCTGGAAGAAGAGGATGGGAATGCTCCACTGGCTGCACAGCTGCACGAAGTGGCTACCCTTGAGAGAAGCATCATGAGACAGCTCACCGTTGTTAGCCACTATCCCCACCAAGTGCCTAAAAAGCAAGACTCAAGAACATTTTCACTTCTGAACTCTAGAAATCACGGCACTGTAGCTTGTAACATTCTGAAGGATGGAAACGTAAATATCTGTACACACACACACACAGAGATCTATCATTTACAGAAGTTCAGCATGTAAAAGGATGCAGGTACATGTGTCATTTCATTCAAGGACCCACACTCACCTAACCAGAAGCCTTACAGTATTCCTGATACATAAAGCATGGAAGTATTAGAATGGACTAATACCCAGAGAGCAGGTAAAGCTATAGATGGCCTTGTTAGAGTGAGAAAGGTGACATTACTACAAGGTAATGTACAAGGTGCCTGGACTCTGAGCTCTCTTTAATTCCTGCATCATAGAACAAAACAGTCAACTTGAAAAGTTCATGCTTTCAACCTAAAGAAGCTCAAAAACTGTATTTTGCTACCTTTTTTTTTCCCTAATATGATTTGACCAGAATGTTATATGCTTCATGAATGTGTTAATAACACAGTCTGATCTGAATTACACGAGGATTTGTTGCATCTTATCCCATCTCCATCACATGGGGGAAGGGACGAGAGCTTTGAATTCAGTTTGAAAAGGAACACTTTTGAAAGATGCTGTTTCTGATTTCCTAAGGAATCTGCTGAGACTTCAGTGTTGCAACTGTCTGGCTGGTAGCTCCTGTGAACAAATAAATCATATCACCAGGTTATGGAAACCATTCATTTGTCATCACTCCCTGCTGCGATTGGCCTGGGACGTGGTGAATTCAGAGCTCAGAGACAGAAATCAGCTTATTTTGTTACCAATCTTTGACTGACTCAGAACTTCATAAACACTGTTACTGGATCACTGTAAAAACTGATGATGATGGGAAAGCTATTAGACAAGTAGAGAGGAGATTGAGATTAGATATTGGGCAGAAGCTCTTCCCTGGGAGGGTGCTGAGGCACCCAGAGAAGCTGTGGCTGCCCCATCCCTGGCAGTGCTCAAGGCCAGGTTGGACACAGGGGCTTGGAGCAAACTGCTCTAGTGGAAGGGGTCCCTGCCCGTGGCAGGGGTTGGAGCTGGAGGAGCTTTAAGTCCCCTTCAACCCAAACCATTCGGTGGTTCTATGATGTGCAGTGTGTCCATACATTTTGTTAGCCTTACCCTTCCACATGGCCAAATCCTGTTTCTAATGTTATTCTGTAATGAGCCTTGAATTCTTGGCATCTGCTTCCGTCCAGCAGACGGCTCAAGATCTGCAAAGAAACAGTCTTTACTGTAGAAATCCAAGTGAAAACAGGACAGTTCTGCTAAAAGACACACTCTTATTCAAATACTCAGCCTAAATGAGCACTGAAGCCCTTTTACATCTTCCACTCCACTGAATACTCAGTATGCACAAAACACCAGATCTGTGTTTGCATTTCGTTACCAACCATGTATTTTGAGCAAAGTTCAGCTCCAAAATTACTTCAGTCTTACAGAGCACAGTTGTTCATGTGCATATAAATGCTGTACAAAACCCAGCGTGTGCAGTTACGGCTTGTGTGCATAAGGACCACTCAGCTGTGGATTGCTCGGGCTTTTTCCAGACACAATTTAAAAGCTGCCTTCAAAGCTACATCACTTTCTACAGTCAACCCCCTCAAATGTAGGAATTTACCTCTGGAAAAGATACTGGATTCGCATCCTTGGAGACTAAATCTCTTCTAGAACAACACAATGAAAACAACATGGGCAGCTCAGCATGTCTCCGCTTCTGTGTTAGCGTCTGTCCCAACTTCAAACAAGTCTGATTTGAGCTTTGTGGGGTTTTCAGTCAGTATTTCCATGCAGCATGTATGTGACAAGACAAAGCCTTGATTCCCTGGGAGGTGTGGGGGGAAAAGGCAGGGGGAGGACACTTAAAGGGGTCACTAAAGGGGTGCACATGCTCAAGGCAGCCAACATGGTACATGACATACTGACACAGTATATAAAGGGGCTACAAGAAAGCTGGAGAGGGGCTCTGGACAAGGGCCTGTAGGATAGGACAAGGGGGAATGGCTTTAACCTGAGCAGACTGAAAGGAAGAAGGAACAGAGCATCTGTCCACATTACCAACTTGACAGGAAGAGTACACCTGTGGTGCCAGTCCCAGGAGCTCCTCAGAGCTATACAAAGGGCTGTGGTGCTCTATGGCCTCCTCTGGCATGGGTTCATAATTCAGTGTGGAGGTGATGTTTCGAATACATTCATAGACTTCCTTTTCTGAAGATGCAAAATGGTCACTGCAGCCACTGACACTGGGAGAGAGAACACCATTCTTAACACTGAATTGATGAAACCTGAATTCCGATTGGTAGAAAACTGTAGTGGCAGGACAAGGGGTAACGGGTTCAAACTGAAACAGGGGAAGTTTAGATTGGATCTAAGGAGGAAATTCTTTCCTGTGAGGGTGGTGAGGCACTGGAATGGGTTGCCCAGGGAGGTTGTGAATGCTCCATCCCTGGCAGTGTTCAAGGCCAGGTTGGACAGAGCCTTGGGTGACCTGGTTTAGTGTGAGGTGTCCCTGCCCATGGCAGGGGTTGGAGCTGGAGGAGCTTTAAAGTCTCTTCCAACCCAAACCGGTCTGTGATGTTGCATCAATTTAGGATAAAAATAGCAGGTTTTTAAAGCTAAGTATGCTGAATTCTCTACTACTCCTGAGAATTATTTCACATACTGAGAGGGAAGTCTGGCTCTTCCAGGTCCTCGGGGGAGACATATTCTCCTGTAGCAGCTTTTACCAGAGGTGGGCCAGCAAGGAATAATGTACCAACTTTATCTATAATCACAGCTTCTTCTGCCGTGGTTGGGATGTAGGCACCTCCAGCCACACAGGGGCCACACACTACTGCCGCCTGAAGGACACAGAAACCAAACAATTCAAGATGCTGGGAAGGGGAGAAGGGAAAGGCAAAACCATTAACGCTGATTTCAGAGGCTAAATCACAGCTTGGGGAGCAATGAACTAGAGATATAAATACCAGCATGAACAGCAGTGCTGGTTCTGAGAGAGTTCAATGCTTACTCTGAAATAACCCGGTGATTTGATGCTTTTCCATCACAGTAAATCAGTGACTGATAATATACTAATATAAAATATATCAGTAAATACTTAGAAGATCAGCATATAATCATAGAATCCCAGACTGGTTTGTGTTGGAAGGGACCTTAAAGCTGGTTCAGCTTCAACCCCTGCCACGGGCAGGGACCCCTTCCACTAGAGCAGCTTGCTCCAAGCCCCTGTGTCCAACCTGGCCTTGAGCACTGCCAGGGATGGGGCAGCCACAGCTTCTCTGGAAATGCATCCTTAAGGATGAAGTATTCACTTATGTGAGTTTGAATCTCCCTTCCCCGCGGTTCATTTGAAGCTCCCGCAGGCAGGAAGGGTGAGCTTCAGGAATTTTTTGTGTGTTTGAGAGTTGTTCCTAGAATCTGTACTAGAACAAAACCGTTTCAGGGCTCTGTTGGTACATCTACGTGTCCTACATGTCCTTGCACTCCAGGTGACACCGTACCTGAGGGATTCTCATGGCAGGACGTCATCGCTTCATTGTAGAAAACTCTGCCACCGTGTGACTTGTCAGGAAACAGCTCTGCCTGTCATTGCACACAAAAACCAAAGTGAGTTCCATGATCTGCTTCAAAAGCCAGCACTTCCTCCGCATTCCTTCACAAACGCCTTGCAACTGACTCTGGGAAGGTCAGCACCAACAATCCCACCTGAAGCATCCATATCCAGCATCACCTACAGTATTTATTCCCCTCAGACACAAAAGTACCCGTGTGGTTTGAACGCAGAGGTAAGTTTTGTCATTTTTGTTGAAACCCATTCATTCTACGCAAACTGAGACTGCAAACGTGGCGAAGGGGAAGCTCACGTTCATCCTTTCTCTATCTGTGACATGACTTCAGCAGTCTCCCTTTTTACTTAGTTTGGGATACAATTCCTTAAGCCGGGTCAGAGCTTTTTCTGTGTTCGCTTTCAGTGTGAAGAGGGGAAAAGTAGTCTTTGTGATAATGTGACCTCTGTACAGTGGAAGGAACCTGGACCAATTCTGCTTTTACAGTAAGAATTTAAACCCCTGCATTTTTAAGGGCCATGGAGGTCACTGCATTATTATCACAAACAGTGCAATAAAATACAGAGCAGCTTTATAGACTGAGGTTGAAAGTAGCAGCCTCAGGCCATGTCGTAGTTTACTAAGGACACAAAAGCATTCCAGCACCCTGAGGAGTACCCACGCTCAGTGTGGACATTCAAGTTCCTAAACTTTGATTGGAAGCTGGGTGCAGATCAGCCAAAGGGATCACCACCGTTACAAACCTTCCAGTAGTGTCCTGGAGTTTGATTTGTGGGTGAAACTCCACGGAGGTGTAACAGAAAGTCAGCAGGGCAAGAAAACGCGATGGAAATGAGAGTTTGTTGCTAAAAATGACTTTGATTTAGATAAACATTGGTGTTTTCTCTCATGAAGTGGTCCCAGTGTTACCTGCAGTGGCAGGAATGCTCCCCCACTGTCAACCAGGGACACGGATACCCACCTGTTCTGCATGGCTATTTCTTGAGCTCTTAACTGTTTCTTCACCCCAATGGGATAAATGGTTCCTCCTTTCACAGTTGCATCGTTTGCCATGAAGACACACCAGACCCCACAGATTTTGCCAACTCCTGTAAGTGGATTCACAGACAGACACTTAGCAGGACTCTCCAAAATACTCCAGATGAAACAAGGGGGCAAGTTACAGCTAGGATGTTCTCTTGGTAATACTGTATCAAGGAGCTGCAAATCAAGTTGCAAATACTGCAGAGGGCAGAAATCTGTAGATCCTCTGGAACAGCAAGCTAAAGGCAGAAGCATTTTAAAAAAGGGATTTAAATGACAGAAAACAGGTGCTAAAGTCAACTTACTCCTGGTGACAATATATGAGAAGAAAAGGTTGACTTCCATCCCTTGAGATAACAGGGAAGGCAACTCAAATTACCCATATAAAGCTAGAAACCATAGCAATCTGTGACAAAAGACAGGATTTCCTACTCTGCCCTTCTAGTTACTTTTTGAACTGGACCCACTCTTCAAAATGCAATGAAAAGACTTGTCTATGATATGAAAAATGACACAAAATAAACTGTGTCTCCCAGTGACTTGGTTCCCTTTCCTCTAACAGACAGCAGCTTACCTGACACATCGTCCTAGATTTTTTAAGGCAAAAGTCAGTAACTGGGAAGTACAATAAGTCACTGAATCTAGAAGAAAGGACCAACCTTTTTTCTTTAAAGGCTTCTCACAGATTTCCCAGCAAAAATCACAGAAGAATAATACAGCTGAACTTTTCCATGTTGGGATCTGCAACTTGCTAGAGCTGATGTTCATTTTCCTAGGAAAGCATATTCTTTAGGTACTAATATATTCCATAAAACTTACTGTGTGCATCCTTCTTCCTTTCCCAGCAAGATCAAACACTTTACCTTCCATGAGCAAGGCTGGTTACTCTGGGAAGGTGTACAGCACATACAAACACAACTGATGTACCTTGCCTGCCATCACCTACTCATTGCTGCACCCAAACAGCACCTCTCAAATTGCATTAAGGATCATGTTGGTTCAAACCCCTTTTTCCTTCTGGGCTGCATCCCCACAGGGCTGCTCAAAACAACCCCCTGAGCCCAAATCCATCTTTAGCTGTAACATGGATCATGTTTAAAGGTGATTTCCCATCTAGACGACAGTCACTGCCGTTACCGGTAAGGCCCCCAGCCGCAGGGACATCCCCATAGGGCATGTTGAGCCCTGCCAGTGGAGGCAGCTCAAGGAAAGACTCGTGGTCAAGCAGCAGCCCCAGGCGCTCCCGGACAAACAGCTTCTTGTTCCTCTGGGTGTGATGCCCAACGGCCTTGTCTCCCCCTCCTTTCCTGACCAGCTCCAGCAGCTCCAAGTATCTGGGTTGAAAAACAGAGCTTCCATTGATCAAAACCACCGTTACTCGCAAGTGACACTTCAGCACATTGAACTGCACTTAAACGTATTGCAGTCTTCATATAATGGTGTGAGGATGGAGAGGAAGTCACATCTTTGGATTATTGCTCCTTACAAAGTCTAACAAAAAGCAAAGCCGTGTAATTTAAAGCAAGCATTTAAGTTTTGTTATTCAAAACCTAACAAAGAAAAAACCAGAGTGAAATAATGCAAATATTCTATCTGCAGTTTATGTTCCTAGCTAGCAGCTGTTATTAAATCCCTGTTCTGCACTGGGTGTTGCCCATATACACCCAACAGAGTATTTCACAGTGTATGATCATAGTCTCTGCCAGCAAGCCCGCAAGCAGAGTACTGACAGAGGCTGATCATCAGTGACCAAAGCTAACTTTGAGAGGTACTACAACAATGTCAGCCTCTATCTACACTTGCAGCTATCCATTAGGCTCTTACAATTGGATAGCCTAATTCAGCATGGAGATTTACCATGTTGCAACTACTCTAGGGATGAATCCGCTCAGGGGCTGCCTCCTTCAGTTCCCCTCAACAAAAATCAGTAACTGGTAAGTAGAATAAATCACTAAATCCAGAAGAATAAGTGGAAGAAATCACTAAATCTAGAAGAAATGCACACTCAACAGCATGGAAACTGCACTTTCAATGTAGTGAACACTGCAGTGCCACTGCAGCCATGAGGAGGGGAAGTAATTACCCCTCATTGCCAGGGCAGCACCAAGTTCAGATGAAGAACTGAATAAACTGCAGAGAAATGCGGTATCTTGAATAGGTTTGATCTTCAATAAACCAGGTTCTTCATTTATTTCAAATAGAGCATTTTCCACCAAGATGAATCATCTCGAACCAAACCCACTGCTGACCTAACTCCTTATACAGCGCTCTGTGCGGGACTCCGTTATCTTACTGGGGCTTCCTGCGGACAGGAGAGATTGGAAAACCTCCGAGCCACAAGCTAAGGATCCTCACCGCTGCTCTAACAACCACCGCAGGAGGGCACAGTGCGCTCTGCCAGCTCCGCTTCCAGCTCCTCTGAACCCCTCCGAGCAAAGGCGGCTGCGTCTTTACCTTCAAGGAGCAGCACACAAAATGCGCTCTCCTGCTTTCATCGGCGAATCACGACCGACTGCGGCAACTGCCACCGCTGCTGGGGCGGGAGCTGGAAGCTCCGAGTCACCCTTTGTGCCTTTGCGTTCACAGTCAAACACAAAAGGGTTCTTCCGAAGGTCTAGAAACAATTTTCTAGGTCTAGGATGCTTTAATGCAGCCCACGCGTAGATTCGGGCACATTTAGGCTCCTCTTTTAGGGGGGTTGAAGTTTTTAAGCCCTGATCGTGGTAAATTCACTTTGCAGAGAAACTGCCTGAAAAAAAAGAGCAGCGGGGGAGCTGGGTTAAGCTCCAAAATGG
The DNA here is from genome assembly GCF_033815535.1 of Pezoporus flaviventris. Taxonomy (NCBI): domain Eukaryota; kingdom Metazoa; phylum Chordata; class Aves; order Psittaciformes; family Psittacidae; genus Pezoporus; species Pezoporus flaviventris. The sequence continues at coordinate 2,316,935 of NW_026892607.1, read as the reverse complement.
AAAATATCCCATCCCCAAATTTATTATTATTAGGGCTTTTTAACCTCTGGGCTTCTCAATTGGGATTTCAGGGATGGAAGCCCCATCCCTGGCAGGGTTGGACGGGGCTTGGAGCAAGCTGCCCTTGTGGAAGCTGTCCCTGCCCGTGGCAGGGGGGTGGAACTGGATGAGCTTTAAGGTGCCTTTCAGCGCAAACCATTCCATGGTCTGTGCTTCTTCCTATGTTAAGCAGTTCCTAGAAGTGCCCATAAGTAACTCTCACATCACCTCACAAGCAGCAGCAGTTTTAAACCACCCCAAACCCAGCTTATTACCTTTTAACAACAGCCTCGCTGTTCCTCAGGTTGTCTTCAAACGCTTGCCGGTGCACAGACGGGATGAGTCCGTCCGGAACAGGGTAAGCTGGTGCACGCTGTCTGTATTTCGCTCTCCCGCTCACTAAGCGGCAGGGCAGCATGCCGGCTGTCCTTCCCCAGCCCTCACCCTGCAGCCTGCGCGCTGGCTGCTTACACAGATCCCTGTGCTCCCTTCCAAACGCGCCGTTTAAGGTGCTTAACCTCGGGAGCAGCAGGGATACGGCTCTGGGGGCCGTCCCGCGGCACAGCGCGTTCCACATCACTGCGGGCTGACAGCGACAAGGAAACAGCTTTCATTCCAATGCGTTAACCCCGTACCCCTCGATGGACCCCGCGCCTCAGACCGGGTACTGTGGGGGCACCCGGGACCGGGCCTGTGGGGCTGGCCCCGCTCAGCGCCCGTGCCCAGGGGCTCCGCTGCCTGCCCTCGGCATCCCCTCTCCGCCGAGCCCCTCCGAGCCTTACTCGGGCCGCCGCCGCCGCCGGGTCCTGCCGCTCCGGGTGCGCCGGGCTCGGTCCGCTCGGCCCCGGGGTCCTGGCTCCGGGTCTGTCCCGGGCACGGATCTTCTGCGCTTCAGGCAGCGCTGGAGCCTCAGGGGAGGCCGGGGATAACGGTGCCACGGGAGGGCAAACGCTAAAGAGCTAGGCGGGGAGCAAAGGGAATTGCTGCTCCAGGAAATCAGTGCCATTCAGTGCGCACGAAGCGCAGGGGCTTCCTCCGTGACCTATATGTTGTTGGAGAATAGATAACGTTACAGTACCTGCTGTAGCTTCAGAAACAACGTGCTGGGGCTTCACCCGCTGTTAAATACACCCTGGCCAGAAAGCGTCTTGTTTTCAACACCCTCTTTCCGTGCAGGTGGTTGCACGTCTCTGCTCCCAAGGAACAAGGGATGGGACAAGAGGAAACGGCCTCAAGCTGCCCCAGGGCAGGTTTAGATGGAGCTGAGGAACAATTCCTGCCCAGAGGGTGCTCAGGCATTGGAACAGGCTGCCCAGGGCAGGGCTGCAGGCACCGTCCTGATATAGGGAAAGCAAGTGCCTGGAAAACATAGGGTTAAGATACTTTTAGCTTAACTTGGGTCTCAGATAGAGAGCAACGTTTGTGTTGTGAGTCTGCGGTGTGATAACAGAATTTAGTAGTCTTACTAACAAGAGTGAATTGTTTCCTTTCATCCTTCTAATAAGTGAAGTGAACATCCCTGCTTCATAGCTGTCCTTGGGTTGTAGAGCCTGATTCCGTGCTTCAGTCCCTGCAGGTGTTCACACACCATCGCCATGAAGACAAGGTCTCAGTGCCACGGGGCAGTGGTGGCCTTGGCAGTGCTGGGCAATGGTTGGACTGGGTGAGCTTAAAGGGCTTTTCCAACCTGGCTGATTCTGTGACTCTGTGCCCTGCAGAGAGCACTGCTGGGCCCTCGCAGACAACATTTGGAGTGGTACCATTCCTCTCCAGAATAGCTTTAAGCCATTCAGAGCCACGACTGCTCAGTCAAAATGCCTGAACACTTTCCCATTGAAGTCATCATTAAAATTTTAACGTTAACCCGATTTTCCTTTTCCTTCCCTACCTCATCCTGTCCCTGGGCTGCTTCAGTCAGTCAGTTACTGTTAGTCATGGCATTGCCTTCTAGAAATTACCGTGTGCTGCCTTTCAGGGGATTCATTAAAACGCATTCCTGCCAGAGGGCTCTTTATCTGTTCCTATGAAGAAGGCTTCCCAGCGATAACTAAGCAATGACTAACACGATTGGGATGTAAGGATCCAGCACAGGCAGCAGACAGAGTCTGTAGGTAAGAAGCTGTGTATGTTACCAAAGATCAGCTCCTGTCCTGAGCCCTGCGGTGGGGAGACGAAGCTGTGCTGAGCCCCGAGAGCTCAGGGAGGAGCAGGCAGGGCTCTCTCAGGGCAAATGCAGCGCTGAGGAGCACCACAGGTACCTCAAAGGCAAAACATCCAAGGAGTGTCCTGCTCTATCTGGGGTGCGGGGTGTCCACAGGTACCCCAATTCCAGAGGGACGTGGAGCTGTTGGAGTGAGGCCAGAGGAGGCCATGGAGATGCTGCGAGCGCTGGAGCAGCTCTGCTCTGGAGCCAGGCTGAGAGAGCTGGGCTGGGGCAGCCTGGAGAAGAGAAGGCTCCTGAAGGGGAGACCTGAGAGCAGCTCCAGTGCCTGAAGGGGCTGCAGGAAAGCTGGAGAGGGGCTTGGGACAAGGGATGTAGGGACAGGCCAAGGGGAATGGCTTTAAGCTGCCCGAGGGGAGACCGAGCTGAGCTCTTAGGCAGAAGCTCTTCCCTGTGAGGGTGCTGAGGCGCTGGCACAGGGTGCCCAGAGAAGCTGTGGCTTCCATGGTGTAACCAGAACATTCTCCTCCCAGCAGTCTGAGAAGCTCCTAAAGAGCTGAGGGTGAGCGACAGGAAACACTGCAGCTTTACACAGAGCTGTGGTAATGTGTGTGAATTGTTGTGCTCTCTGCCTGCAGGTGATAACGGGCAAGGAGAGAGCGGTGACAGAAATCCATGCAAAGCAGGAGAATACATCTGAGGAGGTCTGAACTTCAAAGAGGTGTTGATGGTGATGAAAGGGCCAGGTGCTCAGCTTGCTGAAGGAGGCTTGAGTATGTATTTAAAGTGAGATTTGGGCTTCCTGTTGTTTCTCTTTGCTGGTGGGTTTGTTTTAAATGGACCCATATATCATTTCCCTGGATTCACAAGACTTAGTAGTTTGTTCTTTGGATGTATTAGGGGGGCTACTGTTCAGTTCTAATTCTCATGCTCTTATTTCATTTTCTATAATGAACTGTTAGTTAGATACATCATCTCTGAGCTGCTGGTGTTGCATAGCAGTTTCCTTTATGTCATCGTCATTTGCAGGCTATGTATTGGCTTATATTGTGGTGGGCTTGGCAGTGCTGGGTTAATACTTGGACTTGACAGTCTTTTCTAAGCAATCCTATGAATCTGTGTTATTTTACAGCTTTTCCAGCAGATAGAATCTGTGTTCACAATCGCAAGATGCTGCCTGTGATCCAGGTTGCTTTCACTCAGGCTTAAAAGGGGATTAAGCACTCTCATGGAATCTGAATGCTGCTTGCTGAGAATAGAGGGATAAGAAACACTCTTCAGTGCATTGCAGCCTCCACGTGTATCCAAGGGAATGTTCATCACGAAGAGAAGGCCTCGGTCACTGGGGGTTTGTACTGGGAGGCAGCCTGGTATAAATAACAAATCCTGTAATTAGGAGCCAGGAGGTTCTAATTGACTTATGCCAGTCCGGAGCAGAAATCCAGCCTTTCTCTCTGGTCATGGCACGGAGCATCCTTTGTGTAATGAGCACTGAGGGGAAATCGAGTGAGGTGGGGAAAAAAATAGCTCTTCTGAATGGATGCAGCCTCGTGTGAGTGTTTGAAGTTGTTATTTTAAGTGCTTATTTTAGCAGCTTTCAAGCTGAGGATTTAGAATATAGAGAGCAGCCTTTAGGAGAGCTGTTAATGTGGTTGCTGACTTTACCGTGAGCTGCAGCCCCGCCAGCAGGGATGAGATGTGCCATTTAAAGCAACACCAAAGCCCTCAGTGAAGTTTTGGCTCAACTTTATTTAGCAACTTGCTGGAGTGCACCGGATGCTGGGGGAAACCAGAACACACTCTCTGCATTGTCAGACCAAAGGCAGGCGGGTTCCCACAGCGCCCTCCCCTTCAGGTAGCTTCTGTTTCTTCTTTCAATTCTGGTCTTTAATACCCAGGAGCTTTCAGTGGTGCCCTGACCATTGTGGCCTGGAAATTTGTCCAAATTGAAGCAGGTGTTGGTTGTTGGCTTAGAAGTGCCAAGAGGCTCACAGCACTTTTCAGGGCTTGCATCATCCTAAACCAGACCAGATCCATTCAAACCAAATTGGACAAAACAAGTCGTTTCCTTTGCCCACTTGATGTTATTTGTGTTCCTACCAAAGCAGCAGCAGGTCTCTGGCAGGTACGCTGAGCACAGTGTCTTCAATTGCTGCTAAGAAGATGATTTTAGTTGTTGGAAGGTAGAGGAGAGCACAAGGAGTTAAATGAGCTGCTCGGAAGATGTGAGACCGAATGTGGGAGGAGCTGGGAGTCAGATCCTCAGCTAATGTGAGTAAATGTAAGTCCAGCTAAGGGTGTATCAGATGAAAGGCTGTTTCTGTACTATTCAGCTTCTTATTTTGGATGATCTGAGGTTTTATGAATCCCCACATAAAGAGGTGTGAAAGGACGGATATGTCTTACAAACTGTGTAAATAGTCGAGGATGATGTGTTGAGTTATGGAAGTTTTCTTCATTGCAGCTCTATGAGGCAGTAGCTGTATCACACCTATAAAAATACATATCAGCATCAAACCCTTACCCACATGTATTTGTCACAGAATTAAACACAGGATCACAGTGGGTCACAATTCCTGTTTCACCTTCCCAGACTCTCAGTCCCAAGGAAAAGCACATGAAAACTGCTGGGAGAAGAGGAAGCTGCCTTGCAGTCCAGGGCCACGTGCTGAGCTACTCCTGTCACTGGGCTGCATCGCTTTTGAGGACAGATCAAGTACTGTGAGGTACCAGCCAGTGATACCAGCCACTGCAGCCATACAGAGGTGGGTAAGCAGAGGGTCTGGGTGCTCCAGAGGGTTAACACAGCCCCGGAGGACAAACCTCCTCTGTAGCCCCAGGAGAGAGGGGAACAGAAAGGAAAGCAGCAGTGACAGGCAGAGGGAAGCGCCCCATTCTCCACTGACTGCAGAGGGAGCATTCGAAGATGCTCTTGAGGAGCTGAAGTTTTTGAAGGTGGCCACCTCTGTTTCTCATTCAGAGAAGTCATCTGCTGTTGGTGGCGTGTCCTGTGCAAGAGAGAGGCTGAAGGAGGAAGGCATGCGTTTTGGGCTTTGAATTTCAGCAGGTCAGAGCTTTTAGGACTTAACCATTTATCTTTCAAGCAAAAAGACTATTATGTAGGCCTACACATGTGCTTGGAATACTTCAAACAAGGCTTTCTCTAAGGAGTGAAGTACTGTGCAGCTCCGTTCATACATGGAAGCTCTTCTGCCTTAGACTCTGCCCCTCTTCCAAAAATACTGGGAGACCAAACTCCTGGGAGAGATGAAAAGGAGATGAGGGAGAGATGTGAGAGTGACAGGCTGGCTCGTGGCTCTGGGAGCTGGCATTTCTCTCTTGCCACAAAGAGCTTACAAAGCCATGAATAATTACATGATAATTACAGCTGGGGAAGCATGGTTTATTTGGGGAAGCCAGGGAGCGTGTGTACACTTGCTTACATTGCTGCAAATGTGAGCTCTGGTTTGTCTTACACCTGCAAAAATGCACAGGAGGAAAAGAGCAGAGTTCTATTCTAGTGAAGGCATAAGCTAACAGTGTGCACAGTTCCCCACTGCAGGGCCGGAGTCTGTCTTGATCTGCACTGGTACAAGCTGAAGAGAATAGAATTTGATTCTGCAAATCCAGACAACTGGTGGGGATGCCACCAAATACATGTGACTTTCATGGGTTGAAATGGCAGAGCTGGAACATGGCTTGTTGGTTGTACCTGTACAGTTACCTGAAATCACAGAATCCCAGCCTGGTTTGTGTTGGAAGGGAGCTCAAAGCTCCTCCAGCTCCAACCCCTGCCACGGGCAGGGACCCCTTCCACTAGAGCAGCTTGCTCCAAGCCCCTGTGTCCAACCTGGCCTTGAGCACTGCCAGGGATGGGGCATCACTGAATGGCTCTGAAAGCCTGGTTTACAGTTTCAACATGCAACAACTATGTGAAGATCTGTGGCTTCATCCATTTTAAAGGCCTGATCAAGAGTTTTCTGAAGTCATCAGAAAGCTTTTTATTGCTCAGAGGAGATGCAGATCCAATTGCAAATAGTTGGGTTGCTCGCTGGTGTATTATTCTAGGCAGTGCTGATTGATTTATTCTCCTGTGCAAACCTTTGGCAGTGAATGGTGACACCAAAGCCTCAGTCTGTGTTTGACTGTTTAGAGTCCCTTGAACATGGTTTTGTAAGGCCACTGTTAGCTAGTAATTGGTGACTGGATGTGGTTAGGGTAGTTAGATAAACATACAGAGGAAGAGGATGAATCACTGGGTAAATATAATATTGATGCTGTAGGAGCTGCTGTTATGTACAGCACATTTGTGGCATACGTGACGTAGCTCTTTGCTGTTGTCAGGAAAATGTTACTTGAACGAGGGATGGAGCCCCATCTGCATATCCACACCTTCCTGGTGCGTGTGCTGCCTCTGTTCAGACTCTTCACCAGCTGCCAGCTTTTAACATACCCCACTTCTCTTTACATATCCCCTTCGAATCTGATCCCCTCATCTGAGGTCGTATCAGAGATGTTTCCATTGCTGTAAATGTCGGTGGGGTTGCATCATTAAAAGCCCTAAAGTAGATGGTCTGTGTTAATGTATAAAGACATTTATGCCAGTGAAACAGCATTATAGTTATTAGTGGAGCGTGTTGGCAGTTTCAGTCAGCAATTTTGGCAACCACGTAGCATAGAAAAGGATAAAAATACCATTTACTGTGATTTTCATGCCGCATAACAAGGATGGAGTGATGCAGTACCAAAATCACAAAGAAAAGCCCTGCAAGTCGCTTTCTGCTCCCTCTCTTGCACTCTTCCAGGGTGTTGGCAGGCACTTTAAGTCTACCTGAAGAGCATGTGGGTGCTGGGGCACCCCATGAGCCACAGATGGAGCTGTCAGCCTGTGGGGAGGGAAAAGGAACCGAGGCAGAGTCATTGATGCCAACACGTGTGCATGCAGGTGAAGGGCTTACTCATCCCTGGTTACAGTGCTGAGGATTTGAGCATTAAAAAGGCCTAATTAGAAGGCAAGGTAGATGTTTGATCACCCTGTTGCAACCCAGATAAAAAGCATGCACATATGTATGTGTGTATATATATGTAAAACATTGTGTATATATATGCACATGTGCTGAAATGAGTTCTCTGATCCCCTGGGGTTTATTTGCAATGAAAACTCTTTGTTCAGAAGAAGGCAAGCTCAATGGCTATTACAGAAGCACAGTTAGCACACGCACCCAGTTCACAATGCCCAGCTCCCAGTTCCCAAATCCTTGATCCCGCTCTGCCATGGCAGAGTCCTCATTCCTCAGCAAAGCTGGATTGTTCTGGAATCATGAGAGACATCTTTTGAGGACAAACCCTTCCAATTGAGCTCTGTGACAATTGCTGTGATTTATAGAACGTCTCTATCTCAAGTTTGGGTGCAAAGCTGCAGCAAGAACTTTGCACCCCATATCAAGCAACACCACATAGAAAATTCCATGAGCTATTGCCAGACAAGCTACTGCAGTGATACCATAAAGTCCTTCTCCAGCTCCTCCTTTCCTGAGCCACTTGGCATGAAACGTTATCTTGACTTCTACTTACTGTTACCATAAAAACCACAGGGGTTTCTTCTTGCTGCTACTTGTTTTGTCAACGATCCAGTAATTGGGAACATGTGGATGAGCATTTTGCAGCAGCAGCAGAACAAAGGGCACAAACAACAATGAGAAGTGGTGCTCTGAGAAGCTGCTTTAGCATTTCAATCTATGGCAAGCAGCAGGGCTAGAAAGCCACAACGGACTTACGCATCAGGTAGCTTATATTCCCCCTGCTGGTAACCACCGATGTGAATATCTACAGCTAAAATGGAAACATGACCAAAAATTGATAGTTATTGCAGAGCATTTTATGCAGCGCTTCTGTTTTTGTTCATCTTTGCAGGAAATTCTGTTGTCACTTCACACTGAGTTGTTTTACACTTGGTTTGAGCGCACCCCCTTGCAATATTACATCATGATACGCTGCTTGGCTGTAATTTTGGTTATCAGTAACATGTTTAGCTTGGTTTGGTGCCCTCCAAATTACGCATATGGACTGTGACAGTGATTGTGAACACAGTGAGCAACCAACACCGCCAGAAAAAGAATGAGAAAGAAAACTCAAAACACCCTGTAAGGTCTTGAGGTACATTTAAAAAGACTGCTGGAAGGGTTCTGAGGTCTCCAGCCTCCTGTGGGTCACCTCTGCTACGCTGGCCAGTGACTTCCCTGGACCATCTTCCCCCAGACACCCTTGATTTAACTGAGCTGTCGTGTGAGAAGCATTCACTCAACAACTGCAGGCAGCAACGCTGCGGGGGGCTCGTTCAATACAGCCCTTAAAGCACAGCGATGGATACAGCCTCCTTGAAACCTCTATGCCATTGGATGCATCTTTTGAATCGAGATCTTTTTGAACCAGGGTCACCTACGGTTCCTTTGCAGCTCTCAGCCTTGCTGTTGCATAAAGAGGCCTTCGAATGTCACCCATTTTGTCTGACAAGATCCTTTTTTCAGCGTTCATCCTTCAGGACCACAATTTAATCATTTAAGAGGACAAAAAACCCCTCACCTATCAGTGGGCTCTCAGTTCTAATGGAGCCATTTTTAGCTGATATTGTTAAAAATAAAGTAAGAAAAGGGACACAGGCTTTCAAATTGGAAGCAACCTGGTGCTTTTAAGAAGCTCTTCTGGATCACTGAATGAGCACTGCTGGAGAAATGGAAGGAAATCTAAGGTTTGCCCTTGCAAGGTACTTTAATCCAGTATTTATAGCAGCACTGTAAAATCAGGACTGTCAGAGAAAGATCTCTAAGTGGAAATTGGCTGCTTGCAGGCCTGGCCCTGCTTTGTGATGGTAACACTTCATTTCGTTGTCTTGGTTCCCTCTGGTTTTGATGCTGGCTTGAGAAAGCACCTATGGGTAAGGTTGGCCATACCTATGATCCAGAAGAGAAGAGATGGAGCACCAGGTTTCCTGCTGGCAAGTGGCACTGAGGGCTTCCTGCAGCAGATGGAGCTGGGCACTGAGTGGGTAGCCCTCTTTGTGCCTCCAGTAACTCCAGTCCACACTGGTGCCCTGAGGATCACTGTAAACAGGGAGCTTTGAGATGTCTGTAGAGAGGATATTGGAGAAACCCATGGCTGGGATGTGCAGTCCTAGTGAATTTCCCCACAAAACCCTCAAAGAGATTTCCAGCTGTAACGTATTCCGCTTTGAAAACACAACCCAGCTTCCTCATTTTTAGGTCTCTGATTGTTACCCTCGGGTCTCAGCAGGACAGCAGCAGCATTTAACAGCTTCATTAGTGCCAGAGTGCTAATGATGCACCACAGGAGTGGCACCAGGAGCTGTTCTAGCAGGGCTGCAGCAGCGTTCTGATTCTTCAGAGCTCGGGAGCAACATTTGTAAAGGTATGAAATTAGTGGAAAATATTATGTTATCTGGATCTAAGCTACTAACAGTATATCAAGGAAGAGAAAATAGGAGCCTGTGAGCTGGCTGCGCTGCAGAGCAGGCGGCTTGCACACAGTGGGGTGAGTTACAGCTACTCAGAGTAACAGTTTCACCCCCCACAGAGCATCCTTCACAGAGCAGACTAAGGCAACACTGCAAGCTCTTTGCTGGGCTCAGTAATTAATCCATGGAGAATGGCTTACCCAATGCTTCCGCTTTGTCTGCACATGGAGCTGGATCAGAACAGTCTTGGAAATGAGGCATTTTCATTTCTTGCCGTGCTATGACACAGTCACAAGTTACTTGCTGTGTGTTTGTCCAGTGCAGGGTTCAGAGCTGTGTGGTTTATGTTTATAATCGGCCAAATAATCCAGATGCCACATTCTGTTTTCTTTGCGATTAGTTATTAATTGTGTTCATTATGTTTCCAGGTGGCATATAGGAATATTCCCAGAGTTATCAGAGTGGATTTCAAAGCATGCAGGAAACAATAAGTAAAGGTAAAAAGCTCACAGAATCTTGCAGCGTTTGCTGATTTACAAATGGCGAATGACTGCCTGTGTCATTTATGAGTGTATGTGGAAATATGGATCATCCATCACATTTCCTTCCTCCTGATCTTGACAATAGTAACTGGAGCTGCTCAAGGGCACACTGCTGGAAAATCAGTTTGCCTTTAGAGAAAGCTGGGGAAACAGAGAGATGTGAAGCTCTGCACATACTACAAACATTTCATCGTGAGCATCTGAGGCTTCACACTTTTCAAGCCTCAGGGTGGTTCAGTGATGCTATTTTATAGTAGGGCCTCTATAATTACAGTTGGAATTCATACACACACAGTCCCCAGGTACCCAGCTGATCAGTCAGATCCTTAGTGACTCTCTGCTAAGGTTCAGGCTGGTTGCTGAAGTGTGGCACTTCCAGAGCCTTCCCACCATCCTGCTCTGTTAGGTCTTGTTTTTATAATGACCCTTTGATTTGATATTAAATTATTATTGCCCAGCCTGGAAAGAAGGAGGGAGCCAGGGATGAGGGTTTGGGGTTTGTGCCTTGCACTTACCTATCTTCATAGAATCAACCAGGTTGGGAAAGCCCTTTAATCTCACCCAGTCCAACTGTTCCCCAGCCCTGCCAAGGCCACCACTGCCCCATGGCACTGAGGCCTCCCCTCCATGCTGTGTGAACACTCGCAGGGACGGTGCCTGCAGCCCTGCCCTGGGCAGCCTGTTCCAATGCCTGAGCACCCTCTGGGGCAGGAATTGTTCCTCAGCTCCATCTAAACCTGCCCTGGGGCAGCTTGAGGCCGGTTCCTCTTGTCCCATCCCTTGTTCCTTGGGAGCAGAGCGCAGCCCCTCCTGGCTCCATCCTCCTCTCAGGCACTTGTAGGGAGCCATCAGGTCCCCCCTGAGCCTTCTCTTCTCCACACTGAACCCCCCAGCTCCCTCAGCCCTTCCCCATCACCTTTGTGCTCCAGGCCCTGCTCCAGCTCCGCTGCCCTTCTCTGGCCCCACTCCAGCCCCTCATCCTCAGATCTCCTGTCAAGTTGCAACCATCTTTATGCTCCAGAGATCTTGGCTTAAACATCTCCTATGCCTTTTCTTGTAACGTGGCCTGTCTCTCTGCAGCGAGCCCAGGGAAGCGGGGGGCAGCTTTATAACCTGCCCGGAAAGCACCCCAGCACGTGGCAGCAGCCCTGGGTTTTCCTCTGCGCCCGCTCCCCGTGGCACACAGGGAGCAGTGGGGTGGGCAGAGCAGAGGCAAGGGGCTCCCCCCAAGCACACTGCATCACCGTGGCCCTGCCGCTGGTTATTTGCTCGCTGTACCGCTGCCCGCAGGGGGGCTCTAAGCCCTCCGCAGATCCCCCCAGCAGAGCCATGCATCCCAAGCCCGCTTCATTGAGGCGCAGCGGGAAAGCCGGGGATTAGCGGGAGCGGGAATGCTGTGAATTCCTGCACGCTCGCTCTTCCCCCGGCGCAGTTGGTGCTGGGGACTGCGCCAGATGAAAGCGGGGCTGTGAGCATCCCGAGGCGGCATTCCGGCGGATGGGCTGGCCTCAGCTGGAAGCGCCGGTGCTGCTTCCCTCTGCCGGGTTAGGTGCGGGAGGAATCCAGATCCTGGCACCCGTCGCTCTTCCCGCTTCCCGTCTGTTTTCTGGAGTTATCAAATTCTCGGAGGCAAAATCAGGACGGAGTTAGTTATAAATGTTAGGTCAGAGAGCACAGAAACAGGGGACGGGAGAATTTAATGGCATCCCGTCTTCTTGCTGGTCTTAAATAAGCGAGGTTTCTGCGCTGGAGCAGGGAAACTATTCCCAAGGAGCTCTTCAGAGGGAATTCTTTTTCCTCTAGGATGTCATTGTTCAGTTACAACTTATTGTTGTAGCTCTCCACAGTGGTAAAATACCCACTGATAGAGCTAAATTATTCCTTTTTGTATTTTCTCCACAGAATCCCATTATATGTATTAATCATCTTCTGCTCTCCAGCACCACAGCATTGTGCATGTGTAACTGTTATGTAGCTGTGGTGTGCTCACACATGAGTCACTGGGTGGGAGCCCACATTCTCTAGTGTCCGATATTCATCTGCACAGCAAATAGGAAACAACTATGAGAAATACTGTAATAAATGGATGTAAGAACAGCACAGCACGAACCAGTGCCCCGGCAGCCACTTGGGTTGGAAGGGACCTTAAAGCTCATCCAGCTCCGACCCCTGCCACAGGCAGGGACCCCTTCCACTAGAGCAGCTTGCTCCAAGCCCCTGTGTCCAACCTGGCCTTGAACACTGCCAGGGATGGGGCAGCCACAGCTTCTCTGGGCACCCTGTGCCAGCGCCTCAGCACCCTCACAGGGAAGAGCTTCTGCCTAAGAGCTCAGCTCAGTCTCCCCTCTGGCAGGTTAAAGCCATTCCCCTTGGCCTGTCCCTACATCCCTTGTCCCAAGCCCCTCTCCAGCTTTCCTGCAGCCCCTTCAGGCACTGGAGCTGCTCTCAGGTCTCCCCTTCAGGAGCCTTCTCTTCTCCAGGCTGCCCCAGCCCAGCTCTCTCAGCCTGGCTCCAGAGCAGAGCTGCTCCAGCCCTCGCAGCATCTCCATGGCCTCCTCTGGCCTCGCTCCAACAGCTCCACGTCCCTCTTGTGCTGCTGCCCCAGAGCTGGATCAGGGCTGCAGGGGGGGTCTCCCCAGAGCACAGCAGAGGGGCAGGATCCCCTCCCTCAACCTGTTATTGCAGTTAATGTTTTCCTTTCCAACCTGAAACTTGGATAGTGAAGACTCCTGCAGACTCTGTGGGCACTGTTTGAACACTTCCCATCTAGCTCCACTGGGATACTTCAATCTGTCTTGCTAAAGAATAAAAAAAGATTGATCATTCTTGGGGGTTGTTGTTTTAGGATACTTGATTTTGACAGTGAAAGCAGGTCTGTGTGGCTCAGCTGTGATGCAGACACTTGCCTCCTCTTGTTTGAGTCATCCCATCTTATTTTATCCAAGTTCTTAGAAATAACTCTCAGAAAGGTCAACCTTAGTTTAGTTAATTGGGATTTTGGGGGGATTTGGTAGGAGCAGTCTCATTCCAAATAATTAACCTGGGCAGCGTGGCATTCAGGGAAGGAAAAATAACTGCCCTCTTTCTCTGCTTTCCTTTTAGATGGCTGCACAGGTCACCCAGCCCCAGTTCTCAGTGCGCAGTCCGTACAACGTGTCTGCTCACCTTTTTACCCCTCCTGCGTGTCGAGCAAGGAGCAGAACGTGTCTGGCTCCCATCTGCACAGGGTAGCCGAGCTGGGGTAATAATTTACTGCCGATACAGAGCCACAATCAATTAGAACGCCCCCAAGGGTCTGGACGAAAGAGAGGAGGAGCTGTGAGTCATTCCTGAGTCATAGAGCCTCCCGGATTTATCCTGCGACGACGAGGTACTAGACATACCACTCCTTGATCTGGTCTGTCTCGAAAGGACAACTGAGCCCTCCACAGCCCTGGATATAATTGTGGAAATATAAATGCCAGCAGCGATCACTCCCTGGCAGCAGCAGGCTTTATATGGCTGGTAAGATTAGGGTCAGGTCAGGGTTTTGATAAGAAGCAGTGAAAATAGATGTAGGGCAGATTGGTCTGGCTGCTCAGGCAGTCTGCAGGCAGCAGTGGTCAGGTCACCGCTCTGCATCCCGTGGTGTGAGTTTTGGGAGCTGCTGTGGGAGGATATTTGGGATCAGTCAGAGATCCCCGCGTTGTTAAAGTGCTTCTTGTGCCTTTTCCTTCTCCTCGGTTTCTCCTAAAGGTTCTTTCTGCTGTGAGAGCGTTTTCACTGCTCCACATCGCTGGAGGCCCGAGGCTGCACCCATCTCCCACACAGCCCCGTGGCTGCCCACCATGGGTGTGCTCAGGACCTGCCCTTCCTCTCAGCACTGATTCCCTACGGCAGGGGAGGATGGAGGTTTCAGACCTCCGGCACAAACAAGGCATCCTGGTAATCAAAACCAGCTGGGTTCGTGTGGGTCCTTTTGAATTGGGTGGAAACCACCACTGGAGAATACCAATTGTACCAGAAGCTTTCTCAGTTGAATAAATCTCATGTAGGGGGGTTGTACCAGTCCTGTGCTCAGTCCTGGCTGTACAAGGAGATAGGAGCAGAGGGACCTGGAAAGTTCTGCAGTGTTCCTAGAGCCGCGGAATGCCTTGGGTTAAACTGGCTTAAAGCTCGTCTCCACTTTCTTGTCATCCCCTTCAGGCACTGGAGCTGCTCTCAGGTCTCCCCTTCAGGAGCCTTCTCTTCTCCAGGCTGCCCCAGCCCAGCTCTCAGCCTGGCTCCAGAGCAGAGCTGCTCCAGCCCTCGCAGCAGCTCCATGGCCTCCTCTGGCCTCACTCCAACAGCTCCACGTCCCTCTTGTGCTGCTGCCCCAGAGCTGGATCGGGGCTGCAGGGGGGGTCTCCCCAGAGAGCAGCAGAGGGGCAGGATCCCCTCCCTCCTCGTGCTGCACAGCATATAGGTGTCATAGAGCTACTTTAAAGTCATGGTCCCTGTTCTTTGCCAAAGCACAAAGGCAGAGAGGGTGAAGATGTGGAGTTTAGCCTTTGACAAAATCTGCTCTGAGGCAGGAGCAGTTCTATTTCCTCCTAACCTCCCTAGGACTGCTTATAGAACGTTTCCACCCTGGAGCTGTGCCTGCAGTTGTCTTACCAGGCACCCAACTCAGGATTTGAGCCCCCGTTTATGAAGTATTTGGTTGAAAGGCCTTTACCCTCCCTGCAGTGCTGACTGCTCCTTGCTGCCAGAGTAGCTGTGCTCCTTGGACTGTGGGCTGTTTGTTGTTAAATTTCACAGGGTTTTCTTTCCATGGATCACAAGTGTACAAAGACTTCGTGTGCGATTTGGTGAGCAACCTAAAAGGAGGAGGTTGTGGTCCCTCTTTTTAATACCTTTCCTTTAGTCCAAGCCTTATGCTTCCACTTCCACTCTATTATTCAAAGCACAACAATGATTAGACCTTTTGGTGAGCTGATTTAACTCCCTGTCTGGCAAAAACTCTGAGCTTTGCAAGATAAAGAGTGTGCTTTCTGCCTGGTTAGCAGTTGGAGGGGCCCAACAAGCACTGGAGCCGGCGCATGATAAGCTTCAGGAATGCATCACTGGGAGGGGGAGGATCAGTTCCTCCCCCTTTAGGGATCACAGAGCTACCAGATCAGCTCGCTCCATCTCCTGTAACTTCACCCTGAGCCTCCCACCATGTTCCAAGTCTGAACAGTCAACAGGTTAGGGAACAGTGATTTCACTCGGATGCTGGTGCAGGTTGGGGAGCTCAGAACAACCACAGAAACTCAAGTAACAGTGCAAATGGACCGGGAGGGCTCCTACTTCCCCTTGTCTGTCTAACAGACCTCTTTTGGCTTATTATATCCATTTCCTTGTGCAAGTTTCATGAATAATGTATCTTAAGTACCTTAAATGTCAGCTATTTTGACAGGGGTCTTTCTTAATGACAGGTCTCCTTTAAAGATGATGAATATCCACTGTAAAACATTCATTTTCCTTCTTCCTGTTGACTGAGACAGGTATTGATAGCAGGCTCAGAAGATGAAGCCTTCAGTCACTAAATGGTCATAAGCCTTAAAAATGCAAGTAAGAAAACCAATTTCCCTTATTCCTATTTCTTTTGCACACATTGAAGAGCTTTGGGTTAAAGATCAGTGCTAACTTTGATCTGAGATCTAATGAGCTGTGACAGGCACCGAGCTGAGCCATACAGCATCACCAGTGAATATACCTGCACAGAAACACCAAATGCATTAGAGATGTCATTAGACAAGAAGAAATCCATATTTCTGTGACTTTTCCATCTCTTTATCAAATGGAGTTGTGGTCCATGAGCAATTCTTGCTTCCTGCTGCACAGCAGCACTTCTCATTGCACACTTGTAGGCAGTTCTAATCAACCTGACACTTATTAGGCAGTAACAAACCCTCAGAAACATTACAAGGCTATAACTTGACACTACAAATGTCTTTTCAAATCATTTTAGGAAGCTTGCCTGCTGTTTTCTAATACAACTGAATCCAAAAGAAGTTGCTACACCCATAGAAATAGCAGTTACAGCCAGAGCTCCAGATGGGAATGTTATTCACAACATTAGACTGTGATCGATACCTGCGAGAGAGAGTTGCTAGAAATAGCCATTCCATGGTAAACCTACACAGTGTCTGCTTCCTGCTGGCTCAGAACACATCCTGCCCCAGTCATTCTGCAAAGTTCCCATTGGATTTTATCTTCAAGCATATGTAGGAGAAGCAAAGCCACTTGATTGAATGGAGAACAGAAGAATCCTTTGCGTTCTTCGATACACATAGCAGCGTCTTGTGCCCCCTGAGAGGAAATGATGGCTGGCTCTGCCTTTGCTTTATGAGGTTACATTTTCATTCCAAGAAGACCTGCAAACAGCAGATGAGGAACAGGAGGAAAGCTTTCCCTGTGTACGTGTTCCACAGTACATGGGGGTTTGTTGTAAATAACAAACTGGTCCTCCAGAGGCAGAAGAGACTTCTCACAAGGGCCTGTAGGGCCAGGCCAAGGGGAATGGCTTTAAGCTGCCCAAGGGGAGACTGAGCTGAGCTCTTAGGCAGAAGCTCTTCCCTGTGAGGGTGCTGAGGCGCTGGCACAGGGTGCCCAGAGAAGCTGTGGCTGCCCCATCCCTGGCAGTGTTCAAGGCCAGGTTGGACACAGGGGCTTGGAGCAAGCTGCTCTGGTGGAAGGGGTCCCTGCCCGTGGCAGGGGTTGGAGCTGGAGGAGCTTTGAGGTCCCTTCCAACACAAACCAGGCTGGGATTCTATAGTATCAGCAGATCTATTCGTGTAGCACACTGGGAATTAGGTTAGAAGCACTAAAATAACAAACACCCACCATCCCCCTGTTTATTTTTACCATGGCCGAATTCCTCCTCCAGTTCACCCCACAAAACCACTTGTACAAGAATTTGCACGGCCTCTGGATGAACCGGATGGGAAATCAATCCAGCTGGAAAAAAACCAAAACTCTACATCCCTGCTCCAGCAAAAAATCACCTCCCAGCCAGATCGGTTCCTCAGCCTGAGCTGTGCAGAGACAGGACAAAGCGCTCGTCTGAGTTGCACTTTAAGCAACCCAGCCTTTGAATGTGAGTCAGCCTAAAGCTACACCTGGTAGCAATTTGCTCTCCTCCTCTTGTCTTTCTCTCTGCAGCGTGCCTTTTCGCTTGGGTTCACCATATGGTACCAGAACAGCTTTGTGAGCATGGAGCAGGGATAATTCATGGGCCCTGGGCTGTGGAGAGGAGAGGCTGCCAAAAGAAATGTCTTTGGAACTGGAGCCAAGTCATCAGGTAAAAGGCTCTCTGCCTGCCCATGCCAAGCAGGGCCTTTTGCTATGATCCAAATATTTATGTCTTTACAAAATACATAAACATTTCAACAGTGGTCTCTTTAGCTCTTGTTCCCAGCTCTTCATGTGATGTTGCTGTTCCCATGCTCCTAAACCTCCTTCAACATGACTAATTCACTCTGGAGGAGCTCCTGGCTTGCCTAACCAGAGGCACGTAGCTCCATAACACGAGAAACAAACTCGGACTGAGAAGTGATGGGAAGCTGTGATGGGGATGGCTGTGCTGCTGCGTGCTCACGTACCTGCAGCTCGAGTTAACGTCTCCTTATTTCTCTTTTCCCTTTCTTTTTTCCTCCCTTTCCAGAGTGCTTACTGTAGGAATTTGAGGTTTAAAAAGCTCCTGCCTCTGAACTTTCCAAAAGTAACCAGAACGCAGAAGTTTGGAAAGTCAATGTAAAGCTAAATTCAACTGGTGTATTATGGTTCAATGTTTCCCCTACTATTCATCGGCAACTTACACACTTGGTGCATCTCCTCATCTTACATTTCCAAACTCCTCACTGATCTACCCTAGCAAACACCCCATCACATAACAGTTTTCCCAGGTAGGATGAGTACTTGAGCTGAGTGTTGTGTGGTATGTGGTAGACAGGAGACAAAATCCCTAGGGCGGTTACTTCGCATGCCTTCTGCAAAGAGCCTTCCTTTTCTGTGTTTGGGGCTCTGGGGATGGCATGTGCTGTGCATTGTACGTTCCAGGGAAGCAACACATTCTCCAGAAAGCTTGCTTTTTGCTTAATGTTCATGAATATTTCAGGAACTCATGCTAAGAGGTTTCGGTGCATTCCAGGACAATGATTTCTGTTTTGCTGTAAGAGGAAATTGGCTCACTGTGACATATTCTACATGGTTCGCATTATTCTTTTAGGCAGGGTTTATTACTGTTACAGTCAGAGGTCCTGAAAATAGCATAGAATCCCAGGCTGCTTTGGGTTGAGGGGACCTCAAAGCTCCTCCAGCTCCAACCCCTGCCACGGGCAGGGACCCCTTCCACTAGAGCAGCTTGCTCCAAGCCCCTGTGTCCAACCTGGCCTTGAACACTGCCAGGGATGGGGCAGCCACAGCTTCTCTGGGCACCCTGTGCCAGCGCCTCAGCACCCTCACAGGCTTAATGTCTAACACTATACTTTTTCCTTGTAAGAAGCAGCCTGTGTTCTTCCAGCTTTCTTCCTGTTGCTCCGTTCTTGTCGCCAGTCCTTGACGTGAGGCGAGCAACATTTCTGGCATTCTCTCTAGAAATTCATTCATTCTCTTAAGCCATGAGCAACACTGGTGTTAAGGAACACAGTTGACTTTTCTCACCCTTTCAGCTCATTGTTTTCCATTGCTTGAACTAGTAAACGCACTTGGATAGCAATTTGTAGTGACATAAGCCATAAATTAGCCTTTTCCAGCTGAAATATCTCTGATTCTAGTGTATTTTACACTAGAATCTGCAGCGATCGATATATATTATGGCATTTGGGGAATGTTGACTTAATCACAGCACAAGTTACATTTAAATAGTTAAATGTATCATTTTACTAGCAATCTTCCTTTGCTTATATTGATGTATCTTTAACATACTGTAAGACCTCTTAAAAATAACACTGTTTAGCAAATACATTTGCTGCCTTCAAGGTATATGTTCTCCGAAAACTGAATGGGACTTAAATAACATATAAAACCCACTTCACTGTTTGAGATACATGCTTAAGGTGATTGCTTTTACTTTAAAGAAATGCCTGATAGCAAACTAAGGAAATTATTCTCATTTTAAAACCAGAACGTGAGAGAAGCCAGGATTTAAAAGTATCTGGATCATTCTTTCTTGTAGTTAGAGCAGAGAGCTCAAGGAATGCTGAGATGAGCTCCAGCTAATCTTCCTATTGACATGTAACATGAACTTGCCTTACAGCTGGTTTGGGTGGGTTTGCACAAAACTGGGATGCAGAAAGGCAGAGGGCTGACTACTAACCCACATTGTTCTGCAGGAATGTGAATCCTTGCATCAAGATTAGAGACCACAGATTGTTTCTCCTTTTTCCTTTACTCTTTTTAGGCTCTGAGTAAAATGCGGATGGCGAGATTCAGGCACGCAGAGCCCATCGACCACATTAAATATCCGTGTTACTTAGCTCACTTAATGGTGCTGGAACAGTCAGGGGCACAGAGACAGCCCTTTACTGCTCCAGTGACACAGCACTTCCCTGCCCAGGGACGGAAAGCTGTAGTTCCTAATTACAGGTAGCTGAGGCAGTTGTTGCTGCCAACCACACTCTGCCACTATGGATCACCTCCTTGCAGGTCTGGGGTCCGCCTGTGTTTCCTGGCCAGCTCCGTTTACAGCCCGATGGAGTGATGTAATGCCAAAGCAGTGACAGTCCACATAAACACACTGGGTTGTGAGCTGGGACAGCTGTGGAGCAGAGGGTTCCTTGTTTAGGATGTGCGTCTGCAGGCGTGGAAACCCCCAAGGAACGCAGCTCACAGCAGTGATGGCTTTAGCCACCCCACCTCTAATCATCTGCTCTTGGAATAAAAGCCTGCGCTTGGGCTCAGCTGGAAAATGAGATTAACAAATACAAGAAACCAATTTTTCTGTCTCAATTTGTTCCCTGTATAATACACACACTTATTCAAGAGGACACAACCCCGTAGCTCGCTAACTCTGATTCAGTCCGCAGCCTGTGGGGCAGCTTGCCTTGATTACGTTGTACCAAATTACTCATCGTGGATATATGCTGCTCTTTGTTTTCTCTGCCAAGAGCTAAAATATGATATTATTTGGCAAGAGGAATGTGTATCTAAAATGTCAAATTACAGCCCATAACTATTACGGGAGAGTTTTGGCGATAGCCCTCTGTGATTGCTCCAAAACAGATGTCTCTTTCTAGGAGATCTTCAGGCTAAAACCCGCTTCACGTCTAGTTTGAGGTGGTATATTGAAAATGTCTCACAAGAACACTAGCTGGGTGCGTGTACTGCTTTAGATTAACTTGAAATAACTAATTCCCAAAGACTCGTGGGCCTTCAAATCGCATTAATGGATAATTCTGTGTGTACACACAGTGCAAACACTGAGAATTGCAGATGTTTAGTCACAATATCCAATAGAGACAACCTAGGAGACTGCGTTATTTAGCATGAGAGGAATCAAACAAGAAAGCTAATTCATATCTGTCAACTTTTCCGTCTGGTGTTTCAAGACCATCACCACTGGAACTCAATGAACTCTCTCATGACCCTGCCATCTTCATTAACTAATACCAGCTTTTACCAACGTTGGATTAAAGCACAGTGCTGAAGCAGGTACCACCATGACAAATGCTCAGCCCGTGTGCATTTATTCACTTCTGAGAGCATGCAAAATGGCTTTATATTTAGCTGCATCTCCTAATTCAGTCTTCAGTGCTAACAGTGAAATGGATTGGATTCATGAGAATATATAGGGTTGAGATGAGCTCTGAGGCAGAAGCTCTTCCCTGTGAGGGTGCTGAGGCGCTGGCACAGGGTGCCCAGAGAAGCTGTGGCTGCCCCATCCCTGGCAGTGTTCAAGGCCAGGTTGGACACAGGGGCTTGGAGCAAGCTGCTCTAGTGGAAGGGGTCCCTGCCCGTGGCAGGGGTTGGAGCTGGAGGAGCTTTAAGGTCCCTTCCAACCTGGGGTTCTGTGATTCTATATTACAGTAGATGCCAGAAGTGTCACTTTTGGATAGGGTTTGGTGTGGAGGCTGAGCACGAGGCAGGAAGCCCTGTGAGAGGTGCAGTGACTGTGGTAAGAGCCATCACAGAAGTCTGATGTAAGGTGGGAGGTTCAGGCTGAGGGATGATGGCCGAGGGAAGGCCCCACTGTAGAGAGTCCTAAGAGACAATACAAGAGCAGAGCTCTGAGCTTGTGCTTTCATGAGGACTGAGGGGAGGGAAGAAGTAGCAAAATGGTCCCTGGGAAAGCTGTGAGAGGCTGAGCACAACTTTAGCTGACATGAGCACAGCTTTGGCTGAGAGTGTGTAGTCCAGTGAACACTGATCACACAACTTACCCTTGTCAAGGCCATCAGGGGAGCCATCTGACTTGGTCCAACAACTTCAGGCCAGGTCTGCGTGGTGCATGGCAGCCCTCAACTGCACATTAGCCCAACCTGCCAAGTGACCTGAGTTGTGTGGCTTTTGAGCTGTGACTTCTTCCTATGGGTTTTGTAGAGGTAGGAGGTAGTCGGGTGGAGGGTGTTATAAGTTAGAAGTGGTTGGATGTTAGAAGTGGTTTTGATGTGATAAGTCTTTTGGGCCTCCAGATGATCGCTTAATCCTCATTGATTCAGATTGATTATTGATAGAAGGATTCAAGTAGAGCCCTACTTGCTGCCAGCTGACTTTTATGTTATGGACAAGTTTTGGATGGAAGAATGTGGAAATTTAGTGAAAGACTGGTGATGAATCTTCCCTAGGCTTGTTCAGATATCCTGCTGCAGGGAACTCTGCCTCTTGATGATTGGATTGATGGTTGGATCACACAGTTTGGCAGACTCGCAGAAAAGGCTTTCCACACATTTGCTTTGGAGGGTTTGAACCTTTGAAGCACATGGTTGTTGTAAAGGCTATAAATAATACTTCAAAATGGAGTTTAAAGAGTCTTCAATAACTTAATTTACTGCACTTTATTGGCCCCTCCTTCAGGATATCACAAGTCTGCACTTCCAGCCTGACAAGCAAAAATGTGCTGTCTGTCAAATTATCAGCTCACTCTTGTCTTACGTACTGAATGGAAGCCTTGATGCTTAGGGACATGGGCTAGTGGGGGGCTTGGCAGTGCTGGTTTCATGGTTGGACTCATCTTCGAGGTCTTTTCTACCCTAAATTATTCTGCCGAAGCTTCATCCTAATGTGAGGAAGGCTTTGTCATCTGATTGGAAGCACATCAGAGAGGAGCCATCAGGAGAGTTACTTGGGGTTGTTCTCTCAGTGTGTTTCAAATGCTGGTCCATACCCAATGAATGATGGCTTTCCTTGCCCAGTGCCTTGCTGAGACAGGCAGGAGTTGGTGAGGATGTGCAGGACAAGACAGGTTGCTTTGAGCAACCTGGTCTGGTGGAAGGTGGCCCTGCCTTGTGCTCCTTTCTTTCTTGCCATATTGTGATCCAAGATATTATACCAGAAGTCCATGGCTTGCAGCGGGGATGGAGCTTCAGGCTGCACATGTCGAGCCTGCAGAACAGCATGGGATGTCAGGTCTAGCAGGCTGGCTGGTAAAAGGTGTTATGTGTGTGTGGAGAAAAATAAGCCTACTTCTGATCTCGCCAGGTGTAGGAACCATGGCAAAATTATCATATAATCCCAGACTGGTTTGGGTTGGGAAGGATCTTAAGCTCATCCAGTTCCAACCCCTGCCACGGGCAGGGACCCCTTCCACTAGAGCAGCTTGCTCCAAGCCCCTGTGTCCAACCTGGCCTTGAGCACTGCCAGGGATGAGGTATTCACAGCTTCCTTGGGCAGCCTGTTTCAGGGCCTCATCAGTCTCACAATAAAGAACTTCTTCCTTACATTCAACCTAAATCTGCCCTGTTTCAGTTTGAACCCGTTACCCCTTGTCCTATCACTCCAGTCCCTAATGAAGAGTCCCTCCCCAGCATCCATGTAGCCCCTTCAGACACTGGAAGCTGCTCTGAGGTCTCCACACAGCTTCTCTTCTCCAGGCTGAACAACTCCAGTTTTCTC
The DNA here is from genome assembly GCF_033815535.1 of Pezoporus flaviventris. NCBI lineage: Eukaryota > Metazoa > Chordata > Aves > Psittaciformes > Psittacidae > Pezoporus > Pezoporus flaviventris. The sequence continues at coordinate 2,293,666 of NW_026892607.1, read as the reverse complement.
AGCCTATCTTCCTATGGGAGGTGCTCAAATTCCACTTTCCTGGTTCCTAAGAAGTGTCTGAATGTTCAGCCTGGAACGACAATGGGGCTTGGAAATCACTCAAAGTATTTACATTACAGAGTGGGGCTTGCTCATGATGCAGTACTGCATACCTGTCCATGTTGTTCCTGGTCCGAACTGCAATGGGCAGTTACAACTTGTAGTTGTCTGTGTACTCACCCATCTCAAACCCTCCAGGGTTGTTTTGATGTGTGCCACACTAAGTTTCACATGTATCTTTACGACCCATAGCGAAGGCTTTTCTGACACAGATAAAATGTTCCCCAGTGTCTGTGCACTAGAAATAACACAAAACGCCCTTTTCCTGTTCTGTAAGAGAATTTTCCATGTTATCAGTATTCGCAAGAGAACAGAGCTATGGAGTTACCTATAAAAGCTCCTAGGAGTACTGAGGAGTAAGAGTGCTTTTGAGAGCCTTTAAGAGTCTTTCCCCTGGAGCAGCAGCTCCACATTAGTTATTACCGGGGGTAATTTTGTAACGTGTTGGGTGCATGCCAAACAAAACAAGAAACTGCAGCTGTAGCATCAAGCAACAGTGATACCCACACTGAAAAATACAGCCTACGAAGCGGAGACCACAGCTAAAGCTTAATCCCCGCGGGTCTGTTGTAGTTACCCTGCACGCTGTGTTGTAAATAAAGCAGGCAAGTACCAACAAGATTGTATCTGCTGGGAGATGACCATGATTTAATCAGCTTTTTGTCCTCTATTATCCTTTGGATTTTATATATGGATCAGAGTCCACTGTTGCACTGGTATAAACAGTGCTTCTGTAAAGCAACCCTGAAGCAGCTCAAGCCGGGACTTCTGTGCAGCAGTGTAAGTCTGAATAACTGCGGTGGGGGTTGATTTTGGGGTGGTTTTGGGTTTTGGTTTTGGTTTAGGTCTTGTTTTTAGCATTATTACTACGCTCACGTCATTTTGCTTCCCAATTGAGATCATCGCTGCTGCTCTGTCAAGCCTACGTGTTGCATTTGTAGCGTGTGTCCTTCTCTTCCGGTGGTGTTTGGAAACCACCTCTGAATTCTAGCTTGAATTTTCAGCTCACCAACTGACATGAGACAGGCAAGGGGAGAAAACGCAGTGATTTTCAGGGAGTCTGAGCTCTGCGCAAACCCAGCACCCGAAAAGCTTTCTCAAGGCTTTTGCAGTGACCTGTAGCACAGACAGGTAGCACCAAGAACGAGGAGCTTGTGGAAGTCCCGCTGGGCCCTTACCTGCATCTTCAGGCTTCTCAACCCCTTTGGAAGTCTGGGCTGGAGGCCCAACCCTGCGAAGAAGAAGCATTCCCTGTGGAAAGGCTCCTCCTGCCCGGGGCTGGCTGTAGGATTGCTATTTTAATAGCAAAACAGCCTCCAGCAGTCAAGAGAAAGTCAGGTCATAAGCAGCAAGCAGATGAGTTCCCAGATGATTGATTCTGGAGACCTGACAGGGGCAGAAGTTCTGGTTTGTAACCAGCTGCAAAGGGAAAGTGATGGAGACGTTCCTCCTCATGTGCTTTGGGCTGGTTTCTTCCCTGTGTGATTCTGTGTGTGGTCACTCCTTGGCAAGAGAGAGGTCTCGGCTCGCTATGGTATGGCTCTATACGCCCTTTGGACGTGTGTCAAAAGTCAAATGAGATGAATAGCTCTAAACGTTGCAGTATTAAAGGTGTAGGAATGCACCAGAAACGGAGAGTGCCTTATAAATGTGAAGCATTGTTTCCTGTGGCTTTGCTATTTTCCTTTCTTTTCCCCACTTCAGATTCTGTTATTACGGCAGGATCTTAGCTCTGCCTCTTGGATTTTCATCCCAGAAATAAATTGCTTGGAAGAAATGGGACATTTAAGAACGCATCATGTAACTTTAGTAGAGTCATTAAGGTAGATTGCGTTTAGTGGTGCTTGTGGCTCCAAAGGTGTTTGGTCATACACGTCCCTGCCTTTGGGTAACTGTGGGACCTCCAAGGGTGGCCTGGACCGGGCAGGCTCTCCTTGCCAGCAGTGATTGCAGCGGTTGGGATACAGGAGTCAAGGATAACTTCAGGTATTTTGTGACTGCCAGAGAGTTTACTCTTTTAGAAGTTCAGGTTAGTTTTTGCTTTTTGGGGGTTTTACATTAAGTTATGACTTCAGTGTTAAAAATAGCTCTTAATGGAAAAGTTCTTTGTGCCCATTATGAACCCGCTAGGAGCGTTCCCACAGACCTGCTTCCAAAAATCAAAGCCTGTTACGGTGGCTTTTTGCCAAGACAATTAAAGACTTAAAATACCAAGTACTTTACACTGAAATTTCAAGAAAACCCCCATAGAACAAGTGCTATAAAAAAGGCTTATTTTGAAATACCGAATACTAACGGTTAGGGTGTCTGTTGGACACTTCATGTCTATTCTGAGTGACAACTTTCAGTATTCCCTCTGTTGGAAATCACAAAATGGTTTGGGTTGGAAGTGAGCTTAAATCTCACCCAGTTCCACCCCCCTGCCACGGGCAGGGACACCTTCCACTAGAGCAGCTTGCCCCAAGGCCCTGTGTCCAACCTGGCCTTGAACACTGCCAGGGATGGGGCTGTTGTCACCACTTGTTTCCTTTCATGGTTTATTTGTCCTCAAGGAGTGTTTTCAGCAGCTCCCTGCCTTGTTTCAATTGCAGACGGCAGTGCTCTGTGCTCTCCACTGCATGCCCAATGGGGCAGCATAGCACAGACCACTGTGCTATCCCGTGACTGATAGATCGGGTAGAAGGAACAATGGGATTCATGCTGAATAACCAGAGAGTGGCTGGGGATGGAGAGCTCATTCTGAGTCAGGTACAGGAACGGGGGAGAGGGCAGAACCAGGAGGGAAGCATCCTCCAGGGACCGCGATGGGTGTGCACATCCTTGCAGCCCTGCCCTGGGATGTGGAGGTGAACCAAGGGCAGTTTAACGGGGAAAACTGCTTGGTGTGACCTGTGTGGGGGCACCGCACAGAAGAGGGACGTGGAGCTGCTGGAGCAAGGCCAGAGGAGGCCATGGAAATGCTGCGAGGGCTGGAGCAGCTCTGCTCTGGAGCCAGGCTGAGAGAGCTGGGCTGGGGCAGCCTGGAGAAGAGAAGGCTCCTGAAGGGGAGACCTGAGAGCAGCTCCAGTGCCTGAAGGGGCTGCAGGAAAGCTGGAGAGGGGCTTGGGACAAGGGATGTAGGGACAGGCCAAGGGGAATGGCTTTAAGCTGCCAGAGGGGAGACTGAGCTGAGCTCTTAGGCAGAAACTCTTCCCTGTGAGGGTGCTGAGGCGCTGGCACAGGGTGCCCAGAGAAGCTGTGGCTGCCCCATCCCTGGCAGTGTTCAAGGCCAGGTTGGACACAGGGGCTTGGAGCAAGCTGCTCTGGTGGAAGGTGTCCCTGCCTGTGGCAGGGGTTGGAGCTGGAGGAGCTTTGAGGTCCCTTCAACCCAGCCCATTCCGTGGCTCCAGAAGCCCAGCCCGGTGCGGTGCAGTGCAGTGCAGTGCAGTACAGTGCAGTACAGTACAGTACAGTACAGTGCAGTGCTTTGCAGTGCAGTGTAGTACAGTGCAGTGCTTTGCAGTGCAGTGCAGTACAGTACAGTGCAGTGCAGTACAGTGCAGTACAGTTCAGTGCAGTGCAGTACAGTGCAGTGCAGTACAGTGCAGTACAGTGCAGTGCAGTGCAGTACAGTGCAGTACAGTACAGTTCAGTACAGTGCAGTGCAGTACAGTTCAGTGCAGTGCAGTACAGTTCAGTACAGTGCAGTGCAGTGCAGTACAGTGCAGCGCAGTACATTTCAGCGCAGTGCAGTGCAGTGCAGCGCAGTACAGTTCAGTACAGTGCAGTTCAGTACAGTGCAGTGCAGTACAGTTCAGTACAGTGCAGTGCAGTGCAGTTCAGTACAGTACAGTGCAGTGCAGTGCAGTGCAGTACAGCGCAGTTCAGTACAGTACAGTGCAGTGCAGTTCAGTTCAGTACAGTGCAGTGCAGTGCAGCACAGTGAAGTTCAGTACAGTGCAGTGCAGTACAGTTCAGTGCAGTGCAGTACAGTGCAGTGCAGTGCAGTGCAGTGCAGTTCAGTACAGTACAGTGCAGTGCAGTACAGCGCAGTTCAGTACAGTACAGTGCAGTGCAGTTCAGTACAGTACAGTGCAGTGCAGTACAGTGCAGTGCAGTTCAGTACAGTACAGTGCAGTGCAGTACAGTGCAGTTCAGTTCAGTACAGTACAGTGCAGTGCAGTTCAGTACAGTACAGTGCAGTGCAGTACAGTGCAGTGCAGTTCAGTACAGTACAGTGCAGTGCAGTACAGTGCAGTGCAGTTCAGTACAGTACAGTGCAGTGCAGTTCAGTACAGTACAGTGCAGTGCAGTACAGTGCAGTGCAGTTCAGTACAGTACAGTGCAGTGCAGTTCAGTACAGTGCAGTGCAGTGCAGTACAGTGCAGTGCAGTTCAGTGCAGTACAGTGCAGTGCAGTTCAGTACAGTGCAGTACAGTGCAGTTCAGTACAGTTCAGTGCAGTACAGTGCAGTGCAGTACAGTGCAGTGCAGTACAGTGCAGTGCAGTTCAGTACAGTACAGTGTAGTGCAGTGCAGTTCAGTGCAGTGCAGCTCAGTGCTCCATCGGGAATGCCGCTGTGGAGGGGGGTGGGGGTGGGGTTGCCCCGCTTCAGGAGGGAGTCGGGGGGGGGGGGGGGGGGGGGGGGGGGAAGCCGGTGCTGAGGGAGCGGGGAGGGGCGGTGGCCGCGTCACGTGACCCGCCGCCAGCTCCTTTAAAGCGGCCACATGCGGCGGGGCCGCCACAATCACGGCGGAGGAGGAGGAGGAGGAGGAAGGACGGGCGCGGGCGGAGGAAGAGCGGGGCCGGTCCCGTCCTGTCCCGGCGGGCCCCGCCGTGCCTGTGAGCCCGCCCGCCCGGGTGGGGAGCGGAGCGGAGCAGCGGGCAGGAGCGGGGCTGGCAGCGTGCGAAGATGGCTGGGGCCATCATCGAGAACATGAGCACCAAGAAGCTGTGCATCGTCGGGGGCATCCTGCTGGTGTTCCAAGTCATCGCCTTCCTGGTGGGGGGGCTGATCGGTGAGTGCGGGCCGACCCCTTCTCTGCTGGCGGCGGTATCGCTGCCTCCCTCCCCTGCCGTAATGAACCCGGGCTCCGTGATTAAAACGCGGCCTCTCGCCCGGCGCCTGCACGGAGCCATCGGGCACAGGGAAAAGTTTGCGCTTTGTTGGGTTTTGTGTGCGTTTTATGGCCTGGTTTCAGCCTCCACTTAAAGAAAGAGGGAAGGGAGGGGGGAAAGCCTTCAGTATGGCGACCGGTAGCGCAGGGGAGCCTGCAGCTGCGAAGTTGATTTAAGAAAAGAAGATATATATTTAATTGACGAAAAATAGATTATCCCTCCACTCTCGTCGTACCTCGGCCCCTCCCCGGCTTCCAGCCGGCCGCAGGGGGGAACCTCACCGGAACGATAGCGAAAAACCGATAGAAATTGGAATAAAACTGAGAAGCAGAAGGAGGGAGCGCTGGTGGGTGCTGCCCGGCCCCGCTCCGCCGCCCCGCGGCCCGGTTGAGTGTCCGGGGTCGTTGTATGGGGATCATCCCACCCCTTTTCCTTCCCTTTCCTTCCTCAGGAGCCGCTTCCAAGCGGCGCTGGGTGGGGGGCCTTAAGCTCTCCCCCTCCAGTGCTCGGTCCTGTCCGGACAACCCCGGTCCCCGCCGTGCTCATCCCCCGGACTCCCTCTCGGACCGGGATCCGGGACACCCGGAGCCGCTGCTGCGGTCCCTGCCCTGGAGCGTCCCCATCCCGGGGGACGTAAAACCCCGGCCTTGAGCCCCTCGGCCTCGGGAGGGTGGCGGTGGGGCTGGCCCCTGCCGGGGAAGGAGCTGGGTATGGAAGGAGGAAGATGGAGGAGAGCCGGGCGCTGGGGCAGCCCCGGCGCCTCTCGGTTGGTTTATTTGTTCTTTTACTCGAAAGCAGCTTCGCGTTGTGCGCCGGCTCCTCGCGGCTCGGGGCCGGCTGCGTGCAGCTTCCCAGTGCCCTGCCCGCCCCAAAACCCTCCTGCCTCCCCCCCGCCCCGGGCTTTATTCCCTTCCCTTTGCGGCTGCTGGGATTCCCAGTGCCCGCCGGGGGTAATGGGAGCCGCGTTGCTCTGGATGTGCCTCCTGCCTGGGGGAGTGAAGTTGGGCTGTTCTCCCCATGGCCTCTGTCGGAGCGGTATTGAGGAAATACCTGCTGTATGCTTTTATTTCTTAATGCTTCTTTACGTTACCCCCTTCTTTTCCCCAGGCAGCAGAGGCAGTGCTCCTGGTGCACATCAGCACTTTGCATTCGTAGCCCCTCTAATTCTCTGCTTCCGAGACCCATAGAAGTAATACTAAACATCATTTTGAAACACCAACGTTCTCCCCCCCCCCCCCCCCTGTTCTCTTCCTTCCTCGCGTCTGCTTAATCACAACAGAGTCACTGGCGCACGCTGGATAAAACCCAGTTTTTCTTGTTTTGTCCTGAACCAACCCTGACCATTATCAGGACTGGGGATTTTTTCCTGCCCCCTCCCTTTTTCTTCAAGAGCTGCTTACAGAACCCAGCTCTTACTCATGAGATAAGGTGTCTTGGCCTGCGTTGTGGGTGGAAGCCAGGCTCCATGTTCAGCCCCAAAGTGTTTTTCTTGTAGCTGCTCCCTCCGAAGTTTAAAAAGAAGTTGCTTGAACCAAAGGAAGACGTTGATCCGCAATCCTGGTTTCTGTTGTCGAGATGTGATAAAAACAGATGCGTTTAGGTTTGATTTCATAGGCAATAAACAGAAATGTTATCAGGATTGCAGGGATTTCGAGGTGCAAACTTAGCTGCTCTTAGTCCAGTCTTCAGTCTTGCCTATTCCCTCCCTTACCACCGCCTGTCTGCAGGCAAGTCCTGGGGGATTATTGTGGGCAAACTTCCTTTAGTTGCTGGAAAAACCCACTTCTGATTTTCCAGCAGAGGAACCAGCACTGATCAATCACTGACTGGTTTTTCCCCCGAGGTATTTAACACTTCTGATGTGTTCAAGGAGTGAAAAGGCTCCTCTTCACTCTGGTAGCTGTGGGATGGGCTCCAGCAGCTCCCAGCCCTCCTGGGAGCTGAAGCCTGGGTGTAGTGGTGCTTGTGAAACAGCTGGAAGGTTTGGTGTGTAAACTAGGTGTGGTCCCCCACATCTGGCACATGGGGAGCATCACAGCCTTGTGCTCTGCATGGAACTCTTCCCAGGAAGCCACCTTGGGTGGTGCCTCACCAATGGGTCCATGGAAACAGCCAGTGGCTTGTGGCTGAGCCCTGCAGCTGCAGGGTCCTGGTCCCTTTATAGAGTCCCAGCCTGGTTTGTGTTGGAAGGGACCTCAAAGCTCCTCCAGCTCCAACCCCTGCCACGGGCAGGGACCCCTTCCACTAGAGCAGCTTGCTCCAAGCCCCTGTGTCCAACCTGGCCTTGAACACTGCCAGGGATGGGGCAGCCACAGCTTCTCTGGGCACCCTGTGCCAGCGCCTCAGCACCCTCACAGGGAAGAGCTTCTGCCTAAGAGCTCATCTCAGTCTCCCCTCGGGCAGCTTAAAGCCATTCCCCTTGGCCTGTCCCTACATCCCTTGTCCCAAGCCCCTCTCCAGCTTTCCTGCAGCCCCTTCAGGCACTGGAGCTGCTCTCAGGTCTCCCCTAAGTATTGTCTATGAGGTGGGATACAGGTTGGTGCTTGGTGCTCTGCAGTGTGCAGAAGCAGAGCTCAGGTTGCCGATGGCTGTGGCAGCAATGACAGGGCACTGCCACTCCTCAGAGAGGTGTGACAAGGTGGGATGGCAGCTGAGATGCCACTGAAATAGTGTTCCTGGTCTGGTTTGATCCAGTGCACCCCACAGACACTAAGAATCTAGTTATTTTAGTGTGTCCAGGTCTAGACAAACCAAAATACGTCCACAAGTGGAACAGGCTACAAAGCTGAAGCAGCCTGTCCTTTAGCAGTCAGGTCATGTTTCAAAACAATGACTAAGTGCTCTATTTTAACAGATTACTTGTGCAAGTCCAAGATACACAAATGCATTGGTACCCGATGCGACAGTGACACCAGGGCTTGGTTCGCCTGACCTTGGGGCTTGCTGCAGCGGGGTTCTGTGCTCTGTGCTTGAGCAGTCAGCTGTGTGAGGACTGAGTTTCAGTAGGGCTTGCACATCCCAACAGCCCTTTTATTTAGGAGCAGGCCTCTGATCAGCTTGCACATGGGTGTTAACTTTGAGCTGTGTGCTGGCAGAGCTCGAGGTGTGCACACGTGGGAGTAATTCCCTTCCTCCTGTGGTGGTCTTTGCAAAGGTGGAGGGTGAGAAAGCGCCTCAAAGAAGGGTTTTAGTGAGCGTTTCTTTGTGCCGTGGTAATGAACTGTTGGCTCCGGACAAGCGGGGCTGTCGCTGCTGCAAGCCCTCCTCTGCTCCCAAACCCTGCAGAATTCCTGGTGTCTGCTCTGTTCTGTGATAAACACCTTGTTCATCAGTTACAATTGTGGGTGCTTTACGTGCCCGGTTAGGATATATCAGTGCTAGCTAACACATGATCCATAAAATTAATCATACAACCCTGTCTTCGCTCCCACTATTAATGATAGCATAGATAGAGAGAATGGATCAAACAGGAACGTTTTCTGTTATCATTCAAGCACTGTTGGTGTTTGTGAGGAACTAGGCTAATGCTGGTTTGCAGTCATGCCGGCATTCCCAGGAGCTCTCATGCCATGCATATGTATGCTCTGCCTTTCTGCTGTATGGGTGGGTTCAGGCACGTCCCTGCATCCTCACTGTCTCCAGGGGGGCTGCCAGGCTCCTACAGGCTTGGAGCTGTTCTGGCTGGCATGTGGAGCCAGGTGACAGCCTTGGATTCGGCATGAGGACAGTCCTGCCAACAGCTGGATACCTGCTGGGGAGCTGTTGATGGTGTCCCTCTTTGTAATTTAATTTGCACCTTGAACTTCTTTTATGTACCACAGCCTGGTTTCTGTTGAAGGGACCTCAAAGCTCCTCCAGCCCCAACCCCTGCCACGGGCAGGGACCCCTTCCACTAGAGCAGCTTGCTCCAAGCCCCTGTGTCCAACCTGGCCTTGAGCACTGCCAGGGATGGGGCAGCCACAGCTTCTCTGGGCACCCTGTGCCAACGCCTCAGCACCCTCACAGGGAAGAGCTTCTGCCTAAGAGCTCATCTCAGTCTCCCCTCGGGCAGGTTAAAGCCATTCCCCTTGGCCTGTCCCTAGGGGCCCTTGTAAAAAGGGTGTGTGTGTGTCTATATGTGCAAATGTATACACATGGTATTTTAAAAGGGCAAATATATACAGTGTTTAAAAAAGAAAATGAAAGAAAGCAGAGTTCACTGCTCAGGTGTGTCCAGAGTTCATGGAGATGGCAAGAACTTCAGTGTTAAGCAAGTCCCGAAGTGTGGGTCGCTTTGGTGCTTCATAGCTCCCAGCGAGTACCAGAGGATGCTGAGTCTGCTGGGTGCTGCTGGCACTGGGCAGGGTTCCACACCTCTCCGTGGGCTTTGTGCTGCTGGTTGAGCACCACCACTGCAGGACAGGCACACAAACCTGCAGCTTTCTCTCTCCATTACTTTAGCCAAGCAGAGTGATGTGCCTCTTGTCCTGCCCCTGGTTTCCCAGCACTATGGAGGCTGTAGCAAAGAGCAAAGCTGCTGGGTAGATGGGATGGCTGAAGTGGAGGGCACAGGGGGAAATCAGACCGCAGAGCTCTGTGCAGCAATAGCCCTGCTTTGACGCTGTGGTTTGGTTTGTTCCTTTGGGGAAGTTACTGAAAAGACAGTTTATTTTATGTGACCGACTCCTAGGGCTCCAAGAGCACCTTGCCCCAGGCTGCACAGGATCTTGGTTTCAGTTCAGATGCGTGCAGGGGAACCTCTGGCTAGTGAAGACAACGTCCAGGAGCAGGCACACTGCAGTTAGTTACTGTACAGACCCAGCTGATTGAAGAAGTGGAGGTGTTCACTGAGCACATGGGTCCCCTGCGAGGAGGCGGATGCGTTTAAGGAGGTGCAGGTTCACTGCTCCCTCGCCTCGGCTTAAGGGGGGAAAAAAACAGAGTTGTTTTGACTGGAACAAATGGAACTGACTCGGGTGTCTGGCCCAGAGATAATGAGTCATGTGTATAACTGCCTGAGCAGCTCTCAACAATCCCGTTCATTATCTAAATGTCTGATTTGGCTCCTGAGCACCGAGCTCCCAGGATTTCATCTTCCTGGTGGGATTTCAGGGCTGAGCTGATCCTTCGGCAGGGAGGAGGCTCTGCTGCCTGAGGTACGTGGATGCAGGCTGCTCGGGAAGGGTGCCTGTGTGCTGCGGGACAAAGCCTGTTTTATGTGCCTGGCTTGCTTTCATCTCTGGCCTCTCCGGAGATGGGCGAGCTGTGCGGTACCGTGGACATGAATGCCAATAGGCTCCTCTGTATAGACACATTCCTGCTGTGCTGCAGCCTTGGCAGGAGCACCGGGAGCCGATGAAAAAGCAGACATGAAAGGTCATGTCTGTTTGGTTTAGGTCTGCTCGATTCCTCTTCTTAAGAGCTGTAACTGCAGCTGAATGGGCAAATGGGCCACAAATGGAGGGTTCCCAGGCAGAAATGGCTGTGCTGGGGACCTGAGGAGCAGGCAGAGAGGCTCTAAATCCCCCAAGGTGCTTGTTTTCTGCTCTTCTCACAGCTGTATCACTCCTAAGCTATAGTTACCTTGGGAGAGATGCGTCAGGTAAACTCCATGCCTTGTAGCTCGGGTCTTCCTGTGCTCCTCTTGCCATTTGTGTTGGCACTAACTAAACCCCTTGGTTTTAAACATGCCCTGAATGCTTGCAGGTGGTGATGGCCCTGGCTGCCTATGCCATGCAAAGGGTAAGGGTTTAACAGGAAGTAAAATAACGTTTATGGTGTTTGAAGTTGTAACCCTGACAGCCTCCAAAAGCCTTTGAAGGGCTCAAGGTGTCCCTGGTGCTCTGGGACCGCCGCCGGCTGCTGCCCCAGCAGGATCTGATCCCTCCCATTCAAATGCAGATGGAATTCCTCACATACCTCAGCGCTGGGTGGTTTCAAGGTATCTTGTGATCCGTGGTGTGCAGCCGGAGCTGAGCCGCTGGATACCAGCGGAGCATGCTGCTGTTTTAGACCTCTCTTTGCACGGGTTTAATACCCTGGCTGGCTGGTGCAGGAAATGCGTTTCATCCGAGTTGAAAATTGACAAAGGAGGCCTTGGAAAGAGGCTCAAGCTGCCTGTGGCCATCGGTAAAGCAGTGCCTACCTTCCTTGGTTTCCCCCTGTATTCTTTGCAATAAAATAGTTCTCAACACGCAGTCCTGCGTTTAGGGAATCTGGTACTGCAATGCTCTCTGTATGTGCATCTGTTGCTGCTGTTCCATATGTCTGTGAACTATGGAGGTCGTTCATTGAGTTCTTCCAGCAAATACACTTGTACTGTAGTGCCTCACAAGGTTTTCTTGCTTTGTGACTTACCTGGGGCTGAGGGAATAAGCCCTTATCTCAGAGCAAAACTGCTCTTTAGAAGCCCTTTGCCTGCTGCTGGGTGGCAGCAGCCTTGCAAGGTGCTTGAATTCCTGTTCTTACAGTGGGGATCCTGACTGTGTGCTCAGTTTTAAAGGCTCTTAGCTTGGAAGGGACCTTAAAGCCCATCCAGCTCCAACCCCTTCCACGGGCAGGGACCCCTTCCCCTAGAGCAGTTTGCTCCAAGCCCCTGTGTCCAACCTGGCCTTGAACACTGCCAGGGATGGGGCAGCCACAGCTTCTCTGGGCACCCTGTGCCAGCGCCTCAGCACCCTCCCAGGGAAGAGCTTCTGCCTAAGAGCTCATCTCTCCCCCCTCTTTCATCCTAAGAAGGCACAGGACTTCCTCAGAACTCCAGCAGGACTCTTCTGCTGCTTGCAGTGCTCAGATGGAGACCTCAAATCATGGCAGCTCTCTTCTCCCCCTCCAAGTCTATTCAGCCAGTTTTCAGTTTAAGCCTAGGTTTGAGTCTGGCACTGCTGTCTGTGCCACCAAGCACTGCCTTCCATCCAGTTGTATCCTGAACAAAGTCAGGGCTCCCACTGCCCTATAAGCAAGGTATAGAAGCTGCTGCTGTCACTAGAGGATGTCTGGGCACAGATTCCTTCAGTCTTGCTTTCAACATCTGATGCAGAATATAGACTTGGGTCATAAATCTCTCAAAGTAGGCTTTGGTGAATTGGGCATGATCGTTTCTGTCTGAAACAGAGACAGAAACCTGTGGTATTGAAAAAAGTCTACTGGAGACAATAGAAATAGGGATGTTCATCTACAACAGCGTGTCTAGAGACCCCCACTGTAAATAAGAAGGGAAATGGTGCCCTGGGGCATTAAGGGATTATGGTCTGGGTAAAAGCCTGAATTAAATCCGTAAGAAATAACCTTTCCCAGGTGGGTTTCTTTGCTCTTCAAAGATGAATTACGTGGTTTAAAGGCACAGCAATTCTGCACGGAAACGGTGCCGCAGTGCTCAGAAATAGGCTTTGTGAAATAGTAACGAGTAATGAGAAATGGTAACGTAAACGTTTAGTGGTGACTCAAGGTATGAAACTTGTAGCATCGAGCTGAGGTAGGGGAGGTGACTTTTGTGTGCCTGTAAATGTGTATTCCTAACTCGGAGCTATGTATATTGTAACCGGGGCTCTGCCTGCGGTAGCTGGGGAAGCTGAGCCTGGCTGGTGCTAAATTAGCTTGTTTAATCCTGCCCCACTGCTGGCGAGGGCAGTGAAGCAGAAGCGCATTGTGTGTGCTCGCTGGGCAGCGCTGGCCGGCGCGGGAGGGGGTAATTGGGTAGAAAAGCAGAATGCTGCTGGTGCACGGGAGAAGTTAACACCCCGTGAGCTCGGGAGGGTTCAGGCTTTAATCAGTGTAGACACAATGCAACTGAGAGCTTCTAAAGGGTTGTTGATGGGGCGAGAGCAGGGGTCAGCGGTTAACTTGAAATGCTGGAGGGGTTCGAGAGGAGAAGGTACCAAATAGACACCATGCATTCCTGTGGGAGCAGAGGGGATGTTCTTGTCTTGGGGCTGAATCCCTTGTTTGCAGCAGTGTGGAGGAGGGAAGGAGGAAGGAAGGGTTTATCCCAGGAGCTTGTTAAAGATCTACTTAATGAAGTTAGTACAGTGAGTGATGGTGGCTCTCATGCGAATCTAGGCATACATAATATTGTAAAACGAAAATAAAGCAAAATTGAGTTTGTACTTCAAGATCTACGTTTAAATACAGACAAGCAGCATTTCTTTTTCCTCTTGGGGAGTCGTTCTTGAGGTAAGCCCCTTTGCTGGTGGGATCTTATTTTCTGCCTTGGGAAAGGGCAGATGAATGCTTACGTGTTAATAGGTTGCTTCGTGGACAGTATAGCTGAAACCAAAGACAAGTGCTTATTGCTGCACTGGAGAGATGCTGAAGTTGGCCAGCCTGGAAAACAATAGTAACAGTTCTACAGCTGCATGTATGGATTGGGGAATGAATGCTTTCCTTTTGAAGTAACCGAGTCAGGAGGGTTAAGTCTCAAGTGAAACTTGCCAATTCCTCACCCCTCAAACTACTCCGTTTGTTTCATTTACCTGGCCGTGGTGTTGCACCCACTGAATGGAATTGAAACTTCCCCTTCTCAGGATTTCTGGGAGCCAAGCTTAGGAGCACGGTGGTCTCCAGGATCTAACCCAATGTCTCGGGAAAGCACAACACAGTGATGGATAGGGTTGGGGCACCCTACTGTTTACCCCTTTGTTGGGTGTTTGGGGCAGGGTGCTCAGTTTCTCCAGCCAGTTCTGGGGGGTTTTGCTCTGGAGAATGCAGGCAGACAGAGGCAGCGTTGGATGGGTCAGGGTGTCTTGGCCACATGATGAATCACTTTGTCTGTCTCCACTTGCACTTTGTTTAGTCTACGTGAAGCAGAAGAATTTCTTTTCCAGTTGAGACGCAGGAGGGCAATCCTCTCTCTTGGCAATGAGGATGGTCACCAGTGCTGAGAAACCAAATTGGGGCATCTTTTGCTGCAGTAGGTCTGAAGATCGTTGACCTCTCCAGTCAGTATGGAGATATAAAGTATGGAGATACACATATAAAGTATGCTGAGATGTCTCCTGCAGATCCTCTTACTCGGAGTCATTCTATGACACTGTTCTCTTCGGGTAAAACACTGCAAACAGCTCAACACAGGACTGAGTAGCTTTGGATCACTGAAAAACAAAAGCAATTGAATTTTGGTCACCCACCCCCTCTGGAAACATCTCCCAACTGCTGCTGTTTCTTGGGGATCAGAAATATGATCTTAAGCCCCTTTCTAACCCAAAACATTCTATGATTCTATGAAAATCCGTATGCTTGAGCCAGCGTACCATTGGCTCTATGGCACTTTGAAGATGAAAAGAGAGAGACTGAAGCAACTCTTGCATGTAACCTCCAGTGAGTCTTCTGTGAAACCCAGCTGAAATTGCCTTGGGGGTCCATGGGAAGTGGTGGCCATGCTGCTGAAAGCACCTGGTTCTCCAGGGCTCACTGCCTAGAACCATTGCAAGGAGCTGTGTTTCCTTGGTAGGGAACAGCAGCATCTGCTGGGACCCCCTGTGCTTGCGGAGCTGCTGGAGTGAGTCCAGAGGAGGCCATGGAGATGCTGCGAGGGCTGGAGCAGCTCTGCTCTGGAGCCAGGCTGAGAGAGCTGGGCTGGGGCAGCCTGGAGAAGAGAAGGCTCCTGAAGGGGAGACCTGAGAGCAGCTCCAGTGCCTGAAGGGGCTGCAGGAAAGCTGGAGAGGGGCTTGGGACAAGGGATGTAGGGACAGGCCAAGGGGAATGGCTTTAACTGCAGAGCTTTAAAGATAAATGTGTTTATATCGTGTATGCAAACAAACTTCAAAGAGGTTAAACTGAATTCACTCTCCAGACTGGAATGAAAGCCAGTGAGCTGCGAAAGAGGCTGCTCAGGCTCCAGTGGTTTTGTTTTCCTCTCTGTGCCTGCCTGGAGTTTTAAGGAAGATTTAATGCAGGTTTGTCCCATCGGAGCTGACGGGAGCTCTGGTGGTGCCCGACCCCTCCTGCCTGCTTCCCTCTGGCACGGGCACATGGCTCCTTGGAGATCCTGCTGCTGCTCTGAAAGTGTTTGCTGTGAATCATCCTGCCTCTGAACTGCTCTGTGGGAAGTTTGTCCCTTAAGCACAGGGAGGCTGGAAGCATCCTTGGACAGTGTTTGTATCTCCGGCAGCCTCAAGCCTATGGCTTCTGGTGTCCAACACCACAGGGGATGAACCCCTTGGTGTAAGGGGTTGCTGGGGATGCTTCCTGGGGGCTCTTGGGGCCACGTTCCCAATGGGCTTCTGCCAAACCTTCCTGACCAAAGCTCTGAACCCCTCCAAGTGCTACCTGCATCACTGCAGCGCTTCCCATCGCAGCGAGCAGGCTGGAACGTGGGCTGGGACTTCTCCACTGGATTATGCACAAATGGCTATTGAATTATTTACAGGCTGACAGATATCATTTAATATAGAAAGCTGAGGCATCTCCCAGCCCCACAGGCAGACTGGCTGAAAGCAGCCTGCCCGGCACCACGTGCTCACTGAGGTCCCTCGGTGCTGGCTTTGTTTGCCATAGCACTTTGTAATGCTGTTAGTTGACTTGGCTGCAGTTTCCCAAAGCAGTTTTTTCCACTTGGTTCAACACTCACTTGAATTTAATGGGACTGGAGCCAAAGAAGTAATGGAAGCCAAGTGCCGACGTTCCTTTGGTGTGCAGTTCCCGACGAGGAATAGATGGAGTAATTGTCTCTTGTTCCTCCAAGCTGTAACTTTGGCAGAGGGGATACTTGAGGGGGGATGCCAAGTACTTAAAATCAGTCCGCGATGAAAACATGTATTTATGGCTATAATGAGTCGCATCAAAGCAAGAGATGTTCATTTTCCCTGTAGAAGTAACTCGATGTCTCTGAATTCAGAAATGCCTACTTTCAATCACACAAAGGTCTCTGAGTTAAAAAGCTCTGAATGCCTGGCTTATTTCACCACAATATTCCTAATACTCACTCACAGCTGCACTTTTAGCCATGGTAACCGGGCTCTGCATTGAGGCAGGATAAAGGAATGTCGCACTGATTTATGCATGTCCTTAATTCAAGTGTTCTGTAACCCTGGGCTTGCAGCTTGAGTTTGTTTGTTGAATGCTTTATTTTATTCTATTTTGGTGTTTCTTTGTGGCACGTCAATGATTTCTGCTTTGGGGCTGCTGTCACGTATGAGGCTTCCGTGGTTCCTGGAGGGCTGCTGGATGCAGTGGGGCTTGAGATGCAGCAGTGAGTCTGTGTTGCACTTAAGCTATGGATTAATAACCAGAGCAGGAATGAACCTGGGACTATTCCTGCTTAAGCAAATCCCTTCCAGCCTTGATGCCAGCATCCTGCTGCTTTGCAGCTACAAGAAACTTATTGCTGTCAAAAAAAAAGATATAAAAAATGCTGTTTATAAACTGCTTTTGAATAACTTCCTCCCGACTCGCACATTGAGTCATCGCTCCCCTGCCCGTAGGAAGCAGCAGGGATGTCATCTTCAATGAGGTGACACACGAGGGAAGATGCTACGCAGGGTTCCTGGCTTGGCTCCCAAACAGCAATAGAGCTGCTGTTGTGATGCTGCGTCCAAATTACAAGGGAGCCAGGTCTGAATCATCCGGGTGTAGTGTGTGCGGATGCGTGCTGGGCTCGGCAGCCCTGTGAGGCTCTGCCCTGGATGGGGCTGGGGGTGGCTGGTGGGTGCTCTGCAGTTAGGGTTTGTTTTACTCATTGAAACAGGTGGAATTGTGGAGGTAGGGTGTTAGATTTGCTCCTGGAGCTTTTTGGTGGGCTGTGACGTGCACAGGAAGTCCTGAACCCTCCCTTGGAATGAGGATAACGTGAGAATAGCCCATGGACTGGCCAGCTCCTTCCCTGTTCTCTGTGGCCATCTCAGTGGTGTTTCTCTGGAGACTTCAACATTAAGGGTGCTGAGGCACAGGGTGCCCAGAGAAGCTGTGGCTGCCCCATCCCTGGCAGTGCTCAAGGCCAGGTTGGACACAGGGGCTTGGAGCAAGCTGCTGTAGTGGAAGGGGTCCCTGCCTGTGGCAGGGGTTGGAGCTGGAGGAGCTTTAAGGTCCCTTCAACCCAAACCAGGCTGGGATTCTGTGATTTAGGCTGCACTTATTCTGTACACTTGGATATCTGTTATTTTATGTGCTACTTCTGTTTTAATTCCATAGTATAGGAACACTTCTATGCTTACCACTTGCATTGGAGCATTTTTACATTATTAAGTTAAATTTGCACTTTGATTCTTGAGTTTCAAGCCTTATTTTAGAAAGGGCTGGATAGTTCAGTGTTTCATTTCCATTTCATGTCTTGCATTGTGTAACTTCAAATTCTAGTGAAAACAGACACCAAGAAAACTCTTTTAGACAGATTAAAAAGAGAGTTAACCTGCTCCATCTGCTTTCCCATAACCGTGGAGCTGGAGGTCTTTACACCATGTCCAATGGTACATTCCTGGTGACACTTCAGAAAACAGGACAGTTGTGGTTTAACAGCAGTGAAATGGATTGGACATCAGAATGTGTTGAACTGGCTGTTGTGGGGAAAGAAACCCCAAACCAGCTTCTGGACTCTGATCCATAGAAGCCCCTCGGAGTGCACTGGGGAGATGAGGACAGCTCTGCTTGTCCTCATGGTTTGCTGGTTCCGTGATGCCTTAAAGTGGCATTAAAATGTGTACTTCCCAAATGATACTGGAAGAACAGGGCAGCAGCACTGTCAGGAGAAGTCTCTGCATGGCAGAATGACACTGGAAATGTATTCGAGTTTTGAAAGCCTTTTCTTTCTCTCAGATCTGGAGGTGTTATGCTGAAAATCTGGCTGGAGGGGGATGCATTTCTCTTCTGCTTTCATCCCTATTTGTGCTTCACACTTGGACTGTTTCCTCATTGCTGTAAAGCCTGTGCAGTTTACTCACTAGTTTTCATTGTCTGATCTGGGATGTTGCACATCATCCTAATACGATGAAAATGGGCACAAAGCCATGTCCCTTGTCCTTGGTGATGGTCACAGGGCAGAGTCTGGGGAGCATTTTGGAGCCAAGCCCTCTGTTCAGTTTCTTTTCCCCCCAGTATCTCAAAACCCTGTGTCTAAAAGGGAAAGAGACAAATGTCTGGCTCTAACAGTTGTTAATTCACACCTGACTTACAGCCAAAGGAAGCAGTACCTTCATGCAGTGTGTCTCTACAGTGAGCAGCAATGGGGGAGCAAGGGCTTTTGGAGCACTATGGAGGTGACCCGTTTATCCCGTGCTTTGTTGAGGCTGAGATGGCTCCCGCAGCACATCTGCAGCCAGCAGATGCTGGTGATGGCTCTGAGCTGGGTTAGATGCAAAGTGGTGCTGCTCTCCCTTTACCAGGGGTTCTTAAACAAGCATGGTGTGATTCAGCAGTGAGAAAAGGCTTCCTGCCCAAGGAGTGTGGCTCTGTGGTGACCACGAGGTTTAGGAAGAGTTCATCTGTCTGGGTTTGTGATGCAGGCACAAACTTTGCATGTGGATTTGTTCAAGTGAGCAAAGCAGAAGGGTGTATTGCACAGGAAAAGGTGCCAGTAACTTCCAGTATGATTTTGGTGTAGCTGAGGTATCTTGAGACTGACCCAGCAGATTCCAGCTGCTTCAGCTAATCCTAATTTGATCCCACTACAAAGTCAGGAGTACGTCTGTAGATGTAATAAACTTAATTACTTAACTGCAGGACCAAGGAGCTGGGAAGGAGAAGCATTTGATGCATTTGTTTTCAATTGCCTTCAAGTAGTTGAGGGGGGGGAGCTGCCTATTTTGGTGGGGAAACCACTAAGATCTCTAAAGATGCTAAAAATGTGGTTCTCTTCCATTTACAGCTCCCAGCCCCACTACAGCTGTTCCTTACATGTCAGTGAAGTGCATTGATGTAAGGAAGAACCACCACAAAACCAAGTGGCTGATGCCCTGGGGACCCAACCACTGTGAGAAGCTCAAGGACTTTGACGAGGCGGTGAGCAGGCAGATTGAAGCCAACGACATCGTGTTCGCTGTGCACATTCCCCTCCCCAGCAAGGAGATGAGCCCCTGGTTCCAGTTCATGCTCTTCATCATGCAGCTGGACATTGCATTCAAGATGGACAATGACCTAAGTAAGTCACTCTCTGTCATTAGGTGCTGAGTGTGGTCTGGTTTCCCCATGTCTTCCTCTTGCAGTTGCCTTTATCTCACATCATATGCCAACTGCTATGGTGCCTCCATACAGCTCGTGATACAGGAGCATGTCCTAAAGGTGGGAGTGAGCAATGAGGTATTTCTTTGAGCAGCCTGCTCTAGTGGAAGGTGTCCTTGCATGTGGCAGGGGACTGGAAGTGGATGAGCTTTAAGCTCCCTTCCAACACAAACCATTCCATGATCCCATGATTTCAGTATGTATCTTTGCAGGGAGAGCTGTTCACGCTGCACTAGTGAGTAGCTAAACAGGTTCACTGTTAAAGTACGTAGACCATCAGCAAGGACACTGATTTAAACCCAGCCGTTTGCTTTCACAGCATGCACTTCTGGGTTTCATAGAGTTTTCAAGATGCTGAGTGCACAGCAGCAGCTTGCAGTTGATAACACAGCCCAGCTCTTCCAGGTGCTTCTTTCCTCCTGCTTCTCCACGTTCCCAGCCTGTGCCTGTTGCTGGCTCTGCTGTCCCTGTCCATGAACTGCATGCTGCAGCCTCCTCAGCAGAAGCTCAGGTTTGGCTGGATGAGCTCTCTAACCAGTTAGAAGGTTGGGTTGGTTATGGCCATGCAAGGCAGTGCCAGAGATGAAGATCTGCTGGAGCAGGTGAGGGGTGGGGATATTCCTTCTGGAGCAGCAGCATCACCTTGCTGTGCTCTGGTTTGGATGTCTTGCCTTGTGTGGAGGTGGTGAAAAGGGGATCATGAGGCTTTTCATTTTTATGAAAGTTACTGCCTCAAAAATCCTTTATATTTTTATATATATAAATACGTATTTATGTATGTATTTACACACACACTGCAACTAGTTACTGGCTTCTCAGTGCTGGAGACTTTAAGCTATGCAGTTCTGCTCTGTGCTTGCCAAGCACTTTGTGGTCAGCTTTGACACTGCAAGCCACAGTACTTGGTAAATGAGATTATTGATCTGTAAGTTTATATGAGGGGTCCATAAGAGGGAATGTTCATGTCTGAGTCTTAAAGCACAGGTTCTCCAGCAGGCACCGGTTGCAGAAGAGTCGGTGTTCATTTACCGAGCCTTTGTCATCATGATGGCTTTAACCTCGTTGGTTTGAGGTTGGTTGGTGTGAACTGAAGTAGTTGCCCCAACCTTCCATCAGTCCTTGTTAGACACATTTTCTTGCTAGGATTTGATGGAAAGTTTGATTTGATGGATTTCCCATCCTTCTGGCCTTGAAACTGCAGGGGTCCAGTATAACTGGAAAGCTATAGGTAGAGGAAGTGTGGATGAAGCAGTTTTACTAGGATTCACCCTTAGTACCTGGAAGAGATATCCTAAAAAACAAACCAAAACCCCAAATTCCCCCAAAAAACCCAAACTCAGAAGTAACCCTGCAAAATGATGCTGGGAGCAGCAAAGGCAAGACTGATCTGCCCCTTCCTGAAAGAAGGGATGGGTATGTGTGTTTTAAAGTGGTTTTGGGAGAAATCCTTCTGTCTAACAGCTATAACCTAACAATGAATAAACAATTCACTTTCCAACTGATTGAACTGGGGCTTCTGTAGCTCTTTGGCCACAGCTTGTCTGTTGGTCTGGCTCTAGTGTTCATGTAACCATATGGTGGACCAGCTCTGGTCTAGAAGCTGGCTGCTTGGCTGGGATGTGGACTAGCAAACATGCTCTGGTACAGGGAAGCTGACAGCTCACAGCCATGTCACTGTAGATGTAAAGCTGTCATGAAAGCTTCAACACATCTCCTTTACTGCCTTGCGTGCTCAGCATTGACCTGTTCCTTCCTGGCTGTTAAATCACAGAATCACAGAATAGTTTGGGTTGGAAAGGACCTCAAGATCATCCAGTTCCAACCCCCCTGCCATGGCCAGGGACACCTCACACTAAACCAGGTCACCCGAGGCTCTGTCCAACCTGGCCTTGAACACTGCCAGGGGTGAAGCATTCACAACCTCCCTGGGCAACCCATTCCAGTGCCTCACCACCCTCACAGTAAAGAACTTCTTCCTTAGATCCAATCTAAATTTCCCCTGTTTCAGTTTGAACCCGTTACCCCTTGTCCTGTCACTACAGTCCCTAATGAAGAGTCCCTCCCCAGCATCCCTATAGCCCCCCTTCAGATACTGGAAGCTGCTCTGAGGTTTCCACGCAGCCTTCTCTTCTCCAGGCTCAACAGCCCCAACTTCCTCAGCCTGTCTTCATACAGGAGGTGCTCCAGTCCCTGAGCATCCTCGTGGCCTCCTCTGGACTTGTTTCAACAGTTCCATGTCCTGTGTCCAACAGTTCCTGGTGTTGAGGACACCAGAATGTATCATCATTAAGATGAGTTAAATATGAGATTGTATAAAGCTTATATACATGTTCTCTCTGCATTTTAGAGATAGAGAGGTAAGAGTAGCTTTGTAAGGTTATTAAGGCTTCAGCTTCTTAGACTTCAGTAGATGGCTGTGCTTAGGGAAACAGCTCTTTGTTCTGAGGCTGTTTAAGGTCAAACCACTGAGCTGGAGCCAGTACCTGGCTGAGCACCTGGGAGCAGGTTGCTAAGATGCTAAACAAGCTCTTGACAATTCAAGACCAGGTTGGGCACAGGGGCTTGGAGCAAGCTGCTCTAGTGGAAGGGGTCCCTGCCCGTGGCAGGGGTTGGAGCTGGAGGAGCTTTAAGGTCCCTTCTGACACAAGCCAGGCTGTGACTGATTCTAGGACAGTGTTTCTCCTCAGTGCAGGGAACCTTTCCAGGTCAGTATTTGTGTTGCATGACTTCAAAGGTGGGAACTGGTTTTGAGCTTTAAAAGCAGAAGAGCTTCTCTTGGGCCACCCTCTGGGTGCTAAAGGCAGGTTTTGGGCTCAGCTCTGCCACTTTGCAGCGGGGAAGAGCTCCGTTTCTGGTCATTATCAGTTCAGTAGCTGCTGGTGGGTTTTCTAAGCAGCATTTGCAGACAAGGGACTTTAATACTTCTTATGGTGTGAGCTTGCTTGACACATCTTGAAGGTTTTCCCTCCTGGAGTGAAGGAAGTACTTGCAAGTGTTGTTTTCCTACACTTTGTGCCAAGCTGAACCAAATGTAAATGAAGTGTAAAATCTAAGCAACTAGTGAGTAACGTGGTTGTTGGTTGCTAGATTATGCTCTGAGAGGTTATAAGCTATTAAACTAAATCTTGTTAAGCCCAAACAATTGCATTTGTGTCTCTGTATCTCGCTGCTAACTTTGCATCAGTGCAAGAGCTTCGTCGATGGGGTAATTGGAATTAGCTCCTCGAGAGGCAACACTGAAGATGTGAAACACCAACCGTGTGAAATAACCTCACTTCTTCTCTTAAACTGACAATTCCAGCCTCTTCTCCCTTAAGCTTCGAGTGACCTCAAAGCCAGCAGTCATCCTACTGGAGTCAGTGCCAGCAGGGGCTGGTGCCAAACCAGGGATGGCTCCTGGAAGGCGTTGCAGTGTTAAAGCCTCTGCCAGTCACCCTCGTAATGACCGTCTTGAAGCTGTTCAGATCATCTAGGAAAGCATTGCTGCCTGCTAACTGCAGATGCTCTTACCCGCCTGGAGCTGCTGCCTGCTCCCTGGGGACACATCCTGGTCTCCGCTGGCTCCCAGAGCCCTGCAGCATGGTCCAAAGATGTTAAAGTCAATTTGAGGCTTGCAGGGGCCAGGCATCCTGCAACATCCTGTGGGATTGGCACTTGCAGGAGGAGAAACCAGCCTTTATCACGTTCATCTTGGAAACTTGCTCTGGAGTTCCTTAACGCAGATGTTCAGGAATGATTTTGAAATGCTGATGTTTTAAAAATGCAGATGTTAAGAAGCTGAGCTACTTCCCTTGTGTTTATAGAGTCCCAGACTGGTTTGGGTTGAAGGGAGCTTAAAGCTATGGGCAGGGACCCCTTCCACTAGAGCAGCTTGCTCCAAGCCCCTGTGTCCAGCCTGGCCTTGGACACGCCAGGGATGGGGCAGCCACAGTTCTGTTTAACAGCCTTAGCTGGAGCAGGGACCTGGGGGCTGTTGGCTCCCTGGCTGCCAGAGGCTTGAGGAGCCCCTAGAGGTGGGCTCATCCTGCCTCAGTTTAACTTTGTGGGAAAGTAAACCTGAAACTGCTGACCATTTGACATCCAGGAATGCATCATCCCTGAGGACAAAGCGCTGGGCATCAGCTAATGACACCTTTATGCATCAGATGGCAGAAAGCACGGAGGGGCCTTTACAGACTTTCACTGTAAAAAAAAAAAAACCAACGTTTTCATCTCTCTTTCCATCCAGTGAGCTTAAAATGTAGTGAGACGTCTCCTGGTTTCTTTGCAGCTGGAAAGCCCTTGTGTACAGTGGGGCTGGCTGAGCCCTGCCGACTCCTGTTCAAGTTCAGCCCATTTTGGTCTCCTTGGAGGGTTTTGTAATTTTAGAGAGCTGGTGAAGCATGGGAATGCAATGCAAATAATTCTAGTGCTTCCTCTGTTCCCTTGCATATGTTCCTTTCCAGACAGCTGTATTAGTATGCAGATGGCACAGAGCCACCTTCTGAAACAACTTCTCTATTTTTAGCCCATTGTACAGTGAGTAAAGCCATCCTGTGTGAATGTCACAGAGCAAAGTGAATCATGGAAAAGATCCTGGGCACCGAATGTCTGGCAGTAAAATGCCAATGTGAAAAAATACACTGGTGCTCAGAGAGTGGCAGGTACTGGGGAGTCCCTCACTGCAGGGGCATGGCTCTGACCTGCTCCAGAGCATCTCTAGAGGTGAGACCCCACCTGCAGCCCTGATCCAGCTCTGGGGCAGCAGCACAAGAGGGACGTGGAGCTGTTGGAGCGAGGCCAGAGGAGGCCATGGAGATGCTGCGAGGGCTGGAGCAGCTCTGCTCTGGAGCCAGGCTGAGAGAGCTGGGCTGGGGCAGCCTGGAGAAGAGAAGGCTCCTGAAGGGGAGACCTGAGAGCAGCTCCAGTGCCTGAAGGGGCTGCAGGAAAGCTGGAGAGGGGCTTGGGCCAAGGGATGTAGGGACAGGCCAAGGGGAATGGCTTTAAGCTGCCAGAGGGGAGACTGAGATGAGCTCTTAGGCAGAAGCTCTTCCCTGTGAGGGTGCTGAGGCGCTGGCACAGGGTGCCCAGAGAAGCTGTGGCTGCCCCATCCCTGGCAGTGTTCAAGGCCAGGTTGGACACAGGGGCTTGGAGCAAGCTGCTCTAGTGGAAGGGGTCCCTGCCCGTGGCAGGGGTTGGAGCTGGAGGAGCTTTAAGCTCCTTTCCAACAAAAACCATTTGATGTTTCTATGGTTCCATGTGTAGCCTTTCAACTGGAGACTCGGCAAGAAAGCTCAAAGCTGGAACCCCACAGGAGTGTGTCTTCTCATCATTCATACCTGGAATGCATAATCACCTAAACAAACCTGTCTGTGTTCTGTAGGGTTTTCAATCTTATCCAGTGACACCGGTGAGGTTGTCACTCAGCACTGGAGCTGCTCATAGCGAAAGTGATTCTCCAGGCTCCAAATAATCTAGATGTCATCCCCAAGATCTATGTAGGCAAAGTTAATCTGGAGGGTGCCACGAGGAGGTGCTCTGACATGGTCCTTGAGGGATGAAGCTTCCTGGCATGGGGCTTTTCATCTCTTGGTACTGAATAGGGCAGAGATTTCTGCCTTGATCCTCATGTGTGGAGGAACTGAATAACTGCTTTCCTCAAAGAGGTTGGCCTCTGAGGAGCTTAGCACAGGTTTGCAGTGGTGCTTTCTCTTTATTACATGTATTTTACCCCTTCTGCTGTGGCTCAGCCTCAAATGGTTAAAACACTCTGATCTTTCAGTACTTCCAGAAGTAAAGACTGGCTTCGCTGTGAGTCCTTGCCTCTTGCTCCACTGTTTTGGTAGTAAATAACACTGGTTTCCAACAGCTTTCTTGTGTCTTGAAACCAAGCATGGTGGAACATCACCTGCTGCTTCTCTCCCTTCTCCCTGTGTATATGTTTATGTGTGTATATATATATACACACATATTTATATGTATTTTACAGTGACAGTCTCAAAGGGTCTTTGCACATTCCTCTTTCTATGGGGGACATTACCCAAACACAGAGACTGATGGAAATGTAGAGGGAGGTTCTATTCCACCCGCCTGTAAAGGCCCACACCAGCACATCTTCTGCCTTCTGCTTTTCATACTCGATGGCAACAGCAACATTTGGATTGCAAAGAAGAAATAACAAAAGCTGTTTTTGTTGGATTCAATCCCAAGCATTCCACTTGGTTTTATGGCTTCTGAAATGAAGTTTGTAGTTCTTTGTAGCTGGGCCAAGTTTAACTCTATGTTCCCATTTATCTGTTTTGCTGGTCTTCTAAATAGTAGATCTGAGCAAATTCATGTTTCATGGCAACCTGAATAATGGCTGCTGCAGAAAGGAACCTGACACCAGTCTGGATGCTATTGATCATGTGTGGAAAGAAACTAAATGCTCAGAAAAACCTTGATGCATCCGCATCAGATATATAATGGAGCCACCTTCAAACACTATAAATAGCAAGTCTGGACCCCGGATACCACCCACACCCCTTCCCATCGGTTGGGGTGAGTATGCCACATTGTCCCAGCAAAAACGTAGCTGAAGAAGATGACAAATATGTGGGACCCCCAGGCTTGAAAGACTCCTGCTTGCTCCTAGACATGACACAGCCTCCCTTCAGACTTATGAAGACCAGATTGCTTTCAGAGCTGAACTTCAAAGCTCATCAAGGCTTGATGTGTCTTTGCAGCCCTTCCCATGTGCTGCCAGGAGAGCAGCCAGCCCTGTTCCCATGCAGAGGGCCCCTGGTGCAGAGCTATGGGTGTCGATATTGTGTAAGCCTTTCAGATCCTTACGGGATGGCACATGTTGGTGTCTGGCTGTGCAGTGCCACAGCCCTGGTGGAATGTGTGTGTGGCTCAGATTAGATCCACGGAGGCATTTCTGACCTCCTGAGCTCAAAGTGTGCCACGAGCGTGCAAGGGTGAGCAGTCTGCAGTGAGAGCAGCGCTGGATCAGGGGCACAAGTGGTTCCCTTGCCATTTTCCAACGCTTCTCCATGGATGATGGTTCCATAGCCATCTTGCAGTGCTCTTCCACAGCTTTCCCAACAGCTGTGGCTTTCAGAGTGTGCTGGTCTATGAAAAGAGGCTAGGTTGCAGCACACGTATGCTCGTTTCAGAACATGTTTCTCTTTCAGAGCCTTCCCTGGGATCTGTGCCTGGTCAATAGGAGGGTTTTACATCTGGTAGAGCTGGTACAGACTTGCCTTGGGTTTTTAAAGCATGTTTATGTGTTGCTCCTTGGCAGCCTTCAACTGTAATTCATGAACTTGCTCAGTTATGGCACCTAAATAAGCCTGTTCCAGCCTCATTTCCTTCTTGCAGCAGCAGCCTCTTGGCAGCCTCCTAGCAAGAGCGTATCTAAAAGCAGTTGTGCTCCCTGTGACACGTCCAGGAGAGGCTGAGCTGCCTGGTCCCATGCAAACTTGACGTGGTGACCTTCCCCATGAGTTCAGTGTGTGTTTACTCATGTGCCCGTTGGTGCATCCGTAAAGGCAGGAACAGATCGGTGCTGGTGTGGATGTGGAGGGGAGGGTTTCAGAAGTCTAATGGAGAATGGCTTGAGCTGAACACCCCATGCAGAAACGGTCACCTCCAGCATGTGTGGCTGTTCCTGAGGGGTTTTCCAGCAGGGCCAGCACGGCTACAGTTGAGGGGGGGTTAAATTTCTTCTTAAAGGAGGTTTGAGTCGTGTGCTCTTACTCTGGGAACCCTGGCTTATCTCTGAAGAGCAGAGGATCCAAGTTCTGGACAATTCTGAAGCAATTTATACTTCTGGTGATGAGTTATGACCCTGCCCAGCAGGGCCTTTCCCTGCTTCCTTCCTTCCATCCACCCAAAGATCCCAGTGACCCTTTTTGTTTCCTTCATTTAACATCTCTTTGGTAGAATGCATCTTGTTGTTAAGGGCCGTGTTCTAGACCTTCAAGAGGTTGGGCTCCAGTGTTTATGGATGATGTGCTTGCAGCCAGAAGAAACACAAGGTTACATTAATAGATGGCTTTGTTCATTTAGGCATGACAACAGAAGTGCTCCATCCCTGGAAGTGGTGCCCATCCCTGGCAGTGTTCAAGGGCAGGTTGGACACAGGGGCTTGGAGCAAGCTGCTCCAGTGGAAGGTGTCCCTGTCCATGGCAGGGCTTGGAGCTGGAGGAGCTTTAAGGTCCCTTCAGCCCCAACCATTCTATGATAGTTGCATGCTTTCCCCTTTCTAGAGCTCATCTAGCCAGCCAGAGTTATGTACTTCATCTTTTTCTGGTTTTCTATAAACACTATTTCAGTGTTGATTTAAAGCAAATCCTATGATGTGATATAGTCGCTTCCTGAAGCAGAAGGACCTTGTGTTACCTGCAGAAGGTCTAGATAGAAGCCTGTCTTATTATCCCTCAGCCAGCCCCTGGTGAAGAGGCTGTTGGATTGGTTTTGGCTTACTCTGTCTCTGCAGCTGTCTGGGCTCCAGTTCTACATATATTTCTAATGCTGTATGAATAAATAATGCTCTTCACCCACAGCCATAACATAAGCTGTAAGTCATGGTACATTAGGAGGGTGTCAGACCTTTATGACCAGTAAAGATTCCTCCTTCTCTGCTGGAAAGGCGATAAACATTTTGAAAAGGGTGATTCCATCTGTGTTGTTTGGAATGCAAAATCTTCCACCCCCCTCCATAGCTGTGGGTCTCTGTAAGGTCCTCTGTGTGTCTACAGGCTCTGGTACCCATCTGATCCTCTGTACCATTCCTCTCTCACAAGCCTGATGTCTCCTTACTCTTGCAGAAGAGAATGCAGAGATCACCCTGGATGTGTCGCTGGCGTATCGTGATGACATGTTTGATGACTGGAAGGAAATAGCACATGCAATAGAGATCAGGAAGCTGAAATGCACCTTTGGCTCGCCAAAAGTAAGGGGCTTTGATGATGCTGGAGGTGGGGGGTGTGGATTGTGTTGGGAATTGATTTCCTTTCCTCCCTGGTGCTTCCTAGAAGCATGGAATTGTTCAATCATAACTTCAAAATGTGTCAGCTCAAAACCTGTGAAAACCTGACGAGCTCCATGCACAACCGGTCCTGTTTGGTGATACAAGAGAAGGGGGTGAAGTTGGGGTAGACTTACAACTGTAAGGGAGAAGAGGTGTGAGGTGTTGCAGAGGTGTTGTCTGGAACAAAAATGCTTTGAGCTCTGTGTACCGCAAACCATCTTAGAGAACTTGGACCTTTCCATCTTGTGCTTGTGATAAACACGACCTTATTACAGGAGTGGTGGGGATATAGCCCCCAGGGACACAGCAGCGTTCCAAGAACCCGGAGAAGTTTGTTAGAACAACTTCTCAGTGCCCCAAGCTCGAAGGCTGAGGGGCAGCAAGCACAGCCGGATGAGAACAGCATCTTGTTTAAATCCAGATGTTTCTTCCTGTGCTGCAGACTGTAATTCCGGTGCTTAAATTAATCTGGCGTCTCTTCCCCAGGCCATGGTTTTCAGCTCTGTGTCTTCTCCCATTTCACAGTCCCTTTCAGCAACCACTTACATCTCCAGTGACACCTGTGCCCTCCCATACAGCCACATCTATGCAGTGAACACATCTGAGGTACAGAGAGGAGCATTGCTAGTAGAACAGGACTTAAACTGCACATCAAGATACGTGTGAGGGAGCTGCATCTTTTGTTTGGGCTTAAGTGGTGCTTGCTGAGGGAGGAGGCTTGGATCCTAATGTAGTCTTTCATCTTGAGAGGCTCCTTTGACTCTGGGGACTATTCAAGAGCCTGAAAGGTGAACCTGCTGTTGACTCTGACCCAAACCAGCAAAACCTTTGAAGAATGTCCCCAAGGCACTGTCTGTCACAGGCTCTCCCCAGGAAGGCTGGAACTGGCAAACAGGCTCTCAGTGCTAGCAGTGGTCCCAGTGTTAGGGTTTTGCACACCCTCCCCATGGAGGGAGCCCATCCAAGGCTGACCACAGCATTCTGTGCCCTTTCTCTAGACCCTGGAGTCGGAGGGCCGTCACTATGACTGTGACTTCCTGCCCTTCATGGAGATCGGCAGCGTGGCTCACAAGTACTACCTGCTCAACATCCGCCTGCCCGTGAACGAGAGGAAGGGCATTAACGTGGGCATCGGGGAGATCAAGGACATCCGCCTCGTGGTAAGTGCCTGACCTGCCTCTGCCCGTGCTGTCTGCCTGGGGGCTCCTCTGATCCGCAGCGAGGTCCTGCTCTTCAGCATGGGCAGCTCCTGCCTGCAGATGTGGTCTCCCTCCTTTCCAAGGGGTGCCCTCATTGACTGCTTTCTTCTGAGGAGCCTTCCCCAAGCCTGGAGCAGGGCCACCCTCCTGCACTGCCCTGGGATCACCTCCATGGCTCCAGCAGCTCCCCTGTGTCCTCTCCTCGCCAGCACAGTCTGGCTTGAGTGATGAGTCCTCCATCTGATTAAGCCCTGCCTCTTACGGGTTGGAGCTCAGGAGGAACAGGCCAGCAGGGTTCAGAGGGGACCTGGTCTCTCTTGGCGTTGGCTATGACCATGCAGATGTTTGGGTTGGCTGTCAGCTGTCCCTGCTCCTGCCCTCCCTTATGGCTGGTGCTTTTCCTCCCACCACCATCCCTCTCAGCAGGAGCAGTGAGCTGTGGTGACTGCAGACAGAGGTGGGAGGGATGTGTGTCCGGAGAGACGCATTCATTTGGCTGATGCTCTTCCCACCGGCGGTGACTTGGCTTCATGAGTATCTTGTTACTTGTCTGAGAGCAGTTCTGCCAGCTCTCTCCATGCTGTGTCAGTGTCCCTCTCCTGAGTGCTCTGCACCTCGAGGTGGAAGCTGTGTCTTGGTATTAGTTTTCAGGACTTCTGAAGCCTGCTCAGGCACCTTGGGTGCTAAATAGGAACCTGCTCCCTTTCCTGTGTTGGATAAACCATGTCCTTCAAAGAGTAGCTGCATCTTGACAGGCTGAGAAAGTCAGGGCTGTTCAGCCTAGGGAAGAGAAGCTGCATGGAGACCTCACAGGAGCCTTCCAGTATCTGAAGGGGGCTACAAGAATGCTGGAGAGGGACTCTTCATCAGGGACTGGAGTGATAGGACAAAGGGGTTTAACCTGCCAGAGGGGAGACTGAGATGAGCTCTTAGGCAGAAGCTCTTCCCTGTGAGGGTGCTGAGGCGCTGGCACAGGGTGCCCAGAGAAGCTGTGGCTGCCCCATCCCTGGCAGTGTTCAAGGCCAGGTTGGACACAGGGGCTTGGAGCAAGCTGCTCTAGGGGAAGGTGTCCGGGCCCATGGCAGGGGTTGGAGCTGGAGGAGCTTTAAGGTCTCTTACAACACAAACCAGTCTGGGATTCTGTGATCTACATGTGCTTACATGTACTACTGCCTACATGCCTCTCCTGTCAGATCCCCTAAGGAGAAGCATGGAGTAATGTTGCTAAACCCTTTACAGCTGTTGCATTCCACCCTGTTTTTTTTCCTTAGGGCATCCATCAGAACGGAGGCTTTACAAAAGTGTGGTTTGCCATGAAGACCTTCCTCACACCCAGCATTTTAATCATCATGGTCTGGTACTGGAGACGGATCACACTGATGACACGTGCTCCTGTGCTGCTGGAGAAGTGAGTAGGGGCTTGTGTGTTGGATATGGTGACCCTCAAGTGAGAGCACGCTGACCAAGGTGGTTGTTGCTCCCACAATCTATGTGTGGAGAGACAGGAATGGTCTCTTCCCTGTCCCCTCCCTCCACCCAGGCTCACTGGGAGCAGGAGACCTCGATAGCTTAACTTCTTGCCCATTAAACCCACAGGGAATGAGGAGCTGCGTTTGTCCACAGCTGCTCACAGGGGCTCAGCCCCCCAGGGTTTGCTGGCAGGAGCTGACACTGCCCCGCAGTGCTGGGTGTTCTTGTGTTGCTCCTCATGCACAGCTTTGGCTGCTGGGGCTCTCTTCTCAAGTTGAGGAACAAGCAAGCTGGAAAGAGATTGCGTTTCTGCCCTTCCAGGGTCATCTTTGCTCTAGGAATTTCCATGACATTCATTAACATCCCCGTGGAGTGGTTTTCCATCGGATTTGACTGGACTTGGATGCTGCTCTTCGGAGACATTCGACAAGGCATTTTCTATGCCATGCTCCTGTCTTTCTGGATCATCTTCTGTGGGGAGCACATGATGGTGGGTACCACACAGAAGGGAAGGTGGCTTCCAGCCCCAGTTGCAGCGATACCCTGCAACTCCCCTGTGCTTGTTAATCATTGCAAACAACATTGTGGGGCTTGCACCAGGCAAGAGGACTTCAGCCTGACTTGCTTCTCCTTTTTCTCTTCCTCCTCTCCACTTCTTGACCCTCTGATCAGGACCAGAACGAGAGGAATCGTCTCTCGGGGTACTGGAAGCAGGTTGGACCCATAGCTGTTGGCTCCTTCTGCCTCTTCATCTTTGACATGTGTGAGAGGTAGGTGCACACTGTGAGCTGAGACTTCTGGCCACCTCCTGCAGCAGGGACCAGCAGGTTAAGCTTGTTGGCTTCTGTGACAGCCTCAGTGATGTCTCTCCTCTTTGCAGGGGAGTGCAGCTGAAGAACCCCTTCTACAGCATCTGGACCACTGAAGTTGGCACAGAGCTGGCTGTATCCTTCACCCCAGCTCATGGCAGGGTTGATGGGAGAGAGAGAGTGTGGGGAAACCCTCCTCCTTCTGGCATCCCAGGGCTGTGAGGGGGGGGTGGAGATGCTGGTGTCATTTGGAAGAAGCCGCCCTGGCAGGTTTGGAGCTGGTACCCCAGGGACTGGTGCTGTGCTTGGGGGAGTCACTGCAGAACTGAACCTCTCCAAGATGTCTGAGATTTGCAGGGAAGCGTGGGGAATTCAGGTCCTGGGGGTCATCACAATAACACCAGCACCCATGATCCTTTACCCCCCAGCCTCAACAGCATCCGCTTTGGGGACCTCCATTTGCTGCTATTACTCAGGCAGGCGTTGCTGAGGCATTTCCATGCATTGCTCTTCCAGATCCTACTGAAAGGGCTTGTTATGCTGCCATTAATTTTGATCCCTGGGCTGAGATAAGCTAATGGGATCAGTTCCCCTTCCACAACACCCATCCCTCTTGCAGGAGCCTCACTGGAGCTTGTTGGCTGGCAACAGCTCCCCAAATCTCCTTGGCAATGTCACCCAGGCAGTGTTTGGTGTGTGTGGGGTCACAGAGCCCCTGCTCCCCACCAAGCTCATCAAGTAAAAGTGCAATTTTGACCTTTGGGATGACACTAAAAGAAGGGAATCACTTGAATAATGTTTCTGTTCTCCTTGTTCAGCTCATACCATGTTCCCTTGACTCACACTGCCCAGATGGCCTTTATTATAGTTGCGGGAATCTGCCTGTGTCTCTATTTCCTCTTCCTGTGTTTTATGGTCTTCCAAGTGTTCAGGAACATCAGTGGGAAGCAGTCAAGCCTCCCAGCCATGAGCAAGGCTCGCCGCCTTCATTACGAGGTAACAGCCCTCCTCACTGCACAGATTCTTTACTTTATAAATGCATTTCTGACCTTAAAGTCTATACTGAGACATTCCCTATCCATGCAGCCCTGAACTGGGAGATCTGATCTTCATAAGCTTTCTTCTGCTCAAATCCCCTAAATGCCTTTTGGTTTGACTGGTGGGAAGTTTCTTCTTTATTTGGGTCTTTATTCCCAGTGGAATACTTTAACCTGTTAGGAGGGTATGTAAGCTCCCTCTCCTTTTCTGTCAGTACTTGCCACCTCCCAGCATACTGAACAGTGCTGGAGAACAGAAGTAAATTGCCCAAATTACCATTGAAATCACTATAGGTTGTAAGCACACCAGGCCCTCACACTTCATTTCTCCTGTAATATTAAGGACTATATTTAATGGAAAGTATTGCTGAGACCCCCCTGTTTTCTAGGATGTCAATTAGTATTTTTGGGGTTGTCTTTTCCCAGCCAAATTGTAGGAGGGAAACTGTGCTGACAGGATCAATGTGACACATTCATCTTACTATCCCTGTTTCTGTCCTAGCTGTCTTTAACTGCTGCAAAACACAAGGAGCACACTGTAATGCTTAAGCTGAGAGTACTTGTTGTTTCCGTGGGTGATAAATATCAACACACCAACGTTGTTCTCTTAACTACTAATGGTCACTTCTGATACAAACAAGTCTGTCATCACCCATCAGGAATGCACATAAAAAATAGGAAATTGGAATTGAGAGAATTTCAAGCAGAAATTAAGCATCTTTCCCTTTAGCACAGGACTTCAGCTCGTATTGTGGAGCTGCTGGGGCTGCGCTCTGTGTACAGACAGTGTGAATCTGATCTGGAAGAGTTAAATTAATAGCCATTTGTTGTTGCAGTGTGGCTCAGTAATTACGCAGACACTGACATTTCCAGCAGAATTCCAGAAACAGGTTAAGAAAAACAACTCACGTGCAAAGACAAAGCAAAAAGAGCTTGTGAATAAAAACGTAAAGCTAGTGGGAGCAAGAGCAATCTGCAGTCACATTCCCAAGCGAGTGATCTTGAGTCTTAGTTTATCCTGCAGTCCATGTTCCTCTCTAATAGCCAGTGTAGTTTTGAAGGGTGTTGGGAATTGCTGCAGTTCCCTCCCAGGCAGATGTGGAGGTGAAACACTGACTCGTCCTGCTGAGCCAGGCAGGCTCTCCACAGATGTCTGTCCTACCGAAGCTGTGAGCTACCTCCTAGGGAAAACCCATGGCGTGGGCTGACGTGCCTCCCCATCCACGTGAGCTCCTGGTAAATCAGTCACAAAGGCAAATGTAATGGAAAGGCAGAGCTGTCCAGACACGCACGCCCGGGAGCATCCGGCAGGAATGCAGACGTGTGGGGAGCGGAGAATATGACCCCGGCGCAGAGGAGTGGGTGGAGGTTGTTTTGCTTTGGGGTTTCGTGGGTTGGACCCTTTTTTTTCTTTGCCTGTATTTTAATGCTTGTCTCTTGTATGTGCTGAAACCCAAACTGGGTGTTGTGGAGTCTGTTAATGTGACCAGTGACATTTCTCTCCACGCAGGGGCTGATTTTTAGGTTCAAGTTCCTGATGCTCATCACCCTGGCGTGCGCGGCAATGACGGTCATCTTCTTCATCGTGAGCCAGGTGAGTGATAAAACTGCTTCCTCTAAGTACCTCAGCCCCCAGTTCCACAGCCACTAACAACTCACTTGCTGATCAGAGAAGATCTGCCTGTTACCAGCAGGTTTGATAACAACTTGCTGTTTAAGAAGCTGTTTTCACTTACTTGAAGCACTGCCATAAAATGGCTCAGCCTGAAGCTTTCACAAAGGCCCCTGGCTCACGGGAAGGGTTGGGCTGTGCTGTTTGAAATATCAGCCAACAGGGTTTATGTCATTTCTGAGAACTCAGCAAGAGTGAAAAATGTTCTGTTCACATTGAAAGGACCTGGTGGCTTTGTATGGCCACAGAGAAATATCAGAGTTCAGTCTTCCCCGGGGGCACTCTGCAGCCCCGCTGTTCTCAGCAGTATCTGGACCTGTTTATTCTGAGCCCCGAGGCCATCTCCGTACAAATGAGTTTGTATCACTACTGAAGTGAATCTGAAGGTTTATTCTAAGTGACTTTTCAGATTGCATCTGTTTCAAAAATGTCATTTTGGAGAGAGGCTTTTGACAAGGGCCTGTGGGGACAGGACCAGCACCTCGCCGCCCTCCCAGGGAAGAGCTTCTGCCTAAGAGCTCATCTCAGTCTCCCCTCTGGCAGGTTAAAGCCATTCCCCTTGGCCTGTCACTAAGCTAACCTAGTTTAAGCTCATTTAGCTTTTGTCTTTCCCCCTTATGTCTGTTTTTTTTTACCAGAAAGCCAGCATTTCTGTGTGAACAGTTTGTACATCTTCAAGTAACATTAATAGTGATGACACTTCCTTAAACCATGACAAACCTCCGCATGTCTGAGGCTGGTGCTGTCAGCCCAGGCCTCTCTGTGAGCCAGAAGCAGCAAGGCAGCATTCAGCACGTGAGCTGTTTGCATTATTCAGCCTGGTTTTCCTTCTATAAAAGCCCTATTTATGGAAGTGTAATGTTTTCAGGTGTAAGGAGGTTGTCTCCTAGGTACCACCCTTCAGGTGGCAAACCTTGGGGTGAAGCTGATGTTTTAGGGGATCACTTCTGTCTCCGTGCAGACTTTGGCCTTACTGACCAGCCCATGTCTGCTTTCTCCCTGGCAGGTGACCGAAGGCCACTGGAAGTGGGGGGACATCACGATACAAGTGAACAGCGCCTTCTTCACCGGCATCTATGGGATGTGGAACCTCTACGTGTTCGCCCTCATGTTCCTGTACGCACCATCGCACAAGAACTACGGTGAAGACCAGTCCAATGGTAAATGCCTTTAAGATCTGAAGGCTGTCATGGCAACAAAGTGATATAATGTGGGTGATACCTTTGAGTTTTCTACATTTTGGCCAAAGTGCACATTCAGCATTTTAAAATGCGATGCAAATGATAGTTTGGTTTTCCTAGCAGGCATTTTAGTTAATCATAGAATCCCAGCCTGGTTTGGGTTGGAAGGAAGCTTAAAGCCCACACAGCTCCAACCCCTGCCACGGGCAGGGACCCCTTCCACCAGAGCAGCTTGCTCCAAGCCCCTGTGTCCAACCTGGCCTTGAACACTGCCAGGGATGGGGCAGCCACAGCTTCTCTGGGCACCCTGTGCCAGCGCCTCAGCACCCTCACAGGGAAGAGCTTCTGCCTAAGAGCTCATCTCAGTCTCCCCTCTGGCAGGTTAAAGCCATTCCCCTTGTCCTGGGGGAATGGCTTCTTTCTAACAGGAAGGCATTTATAGAAGCATTGCACAGTCCTTAACTCAAGTAGCTCCTGAAAGCCTGGTGGGAATAAAATGGATCTTTTGCTTTCTAATTCCCAAGTATTTCATTGTGAGATGGACTATAATGAAATCACTTTGTTTCTCAGGTGACCTGGGCGTGAACAGCGGGGAAGAGCTCCAGCTCACCACCACCATCACCCACGTGGACGGGCCCACGGAGGTTTACAAGCTGGCTCGGAAGGAGGCTCAGGAGTGATGCTGAGGTGGCCTCATCGGGACCCAGACTGGGGTGGAGAGCAGAGGACAGCACAAGGCCTGTGGCAGGAGCCCTCTCCGACCTGCCTTGCTCCTCGAGCACCCCGTGCCTCGTGTGTTTCACAGAGCGTGACACCGAGCAGAGCATTTGTAAACTCTTTTTAACCTGGTGTAGTCATTTCTGGGGGGAGGGATATGTCCATTGCGTTACACTCCAGCACGTAAAAACCAGACAGAAAAGCATTAAGGTTGCAAAGTCGCCTGTTCAGATGTAGGGGAAGGAGCAGAGCTGATGTTGGGCAGTTGTTGTTTGGCTGTTGTGTGCCTGTCATAAAGGTGGTGCTGGGAGCTCAGGCAGGGAGCATGGATTTGGTACTTGGAGCATCTTCTTGTGTGCAACTTCAACAAGGTGTTGGTTGGGGGGAACTAACGCTTCCTTGTAAGAACATTCAGTTCCACCATCTATAATGGTATTGAACCTTGTTTGAGGTCTTTAGTACAGTCTTGCAGCAAACCCCTGTCACTTGAGTGAAGCACAGCTGGGGGAAGGAGCAGCCTGTGTGTAATACATACAATTCTAATAGAAGCAGCAGCTTGCTTTCTCAGTAGGTTTTACTGCTGTTTGTTAAATATAGGGCAGTGTAAAAACCGGATGCTTGAGCTGAGTTGCAGGAGAAGGGAGGTCTCCTGTCCTGAATTCCCAGAGGGACTGTTCCCACAGCCTGTTCTCAGCCCCTTTTGGTTTCCCTTGCTTTTATTGTCTTCCTCTTTTTGTTATGGCTTACTCATTCTTATGTGCTTCCATGCCACGGAGAGAAGACAAAGGCCACGGAGGGACAGTGTGTCCTCAGCTCCTGTGCCTCTGAGCCCCTCCTTGCACTGCTGGCATGCAGCATGCTTGGCAGAGCTGGATTCTTCCAGGGATTATTGGACTGATGTGGATATTTGGTTTTTCGGAGCAGAATCAGGCAATGAGGTCGCTCACCCCTGTGCTGTGGCTGGGCAGGTCTGGCTGTGACACTGCAGTAGGTCAGGGGAGTGGGGACTGAGCTGGGCTGGAGACTTAAACTGGGCTGTGCTGGGGACCAGCTAAGAGGAGCGTTAATGGTGTGTGAGGGAAGTCGTGTGGCCAGAAGGGTCTGTGCTACTCCAGACACACATTCCAGGGCCTGGAGGATCCGGAAGGCCTCAATAACTGATCCTAGTAAAGAGCTGTGTTAACTGCTAGTAACATGTAACTGCTAGTAATGTGTAACTCACCTTCCTGGTTTTGCCCCTAAAAGATAAGCATCTGCCGCTGCTGTCTGTTGGTGAAGGGTCAGAGATGAGGGAAAGAAGGGAGGCTTCCAAAGCCACAGTCATTGCAGGTACCAGTCCTGGAAGAAGGGACATACTGTTCTTGGATTCTTAAAATTTCTGAAGTTGCACATCAATTGTCAGAGTATTAAGGCTGCAAAATGGAAATATAATTGGGAAATACAAGAAATGAGATGATTTATGAAACCTTAATCCATCTCTAGTGGATCTCAATGTGTGCATCACAATGTCCAGTTAAAGCCCATGCGTGCTGGCTCTGCTGTCACATTGGAGTTTGTGAGTGAGAGCTCTGGGCAGGAGCTGAGGCTGTGCAGGGAGGGCTCTGCTTTGCACTGGGAGATGCTGGTTCATCCCAGTTCCCACAGCTCGTGCTCAGTGATGCTGGTCCCTGCCTGCCCTGCGCACCCATCCCACTGTCTGCATGGGACTGCTGCTGCTCCGTTCAGCTCTGACCATCCCTGCCACCATGTCAAGCATGTTAGTAACCAAATACAGCACCAGCTTTCCCTGCCTTTTGCTTTCCCTTCCCATTTTTCTGGAGATGAGTCAACACTTCAGCTGGGGTGAGGTATTCACATAATTCATAGAGTCCTGGAATGGTCTGGGTAGGAAGGGACCTTAAAGCTCATCCAATCCCAACCCCAGTCAGCGCCTCAGCACCCTCCCAGGGAAGAGCTTCTGCCTAAGAGCTCATCTCAGTCTCCCCTCTGGCAGCTTAAAGCCATTCCCCTTGGCCTGTCCCTACAGGCCCTTGTCCCAAGCCCCTCTCCAGGTTTCTTGTAGCCCTTTTAGGCACTGGAGCTGCTCTGAGGACTCAGCAGCACCTCAGCCAGGATGTGGGGTCAGAGCTGAGGAACATTGAACCCATCACTCTGGGTGAGGTCCCTCATGTGCTGCTGTGTCTGAGCATGTGGAGTCACTGTAGCACAGAAAAAGTGCTAAGAACTACTTCAGGAAGTTAACTTTGGGTGATTTTGGGATACTTGAACTGGAACACTAATAAGTTTTTATAAGCTTGGGCTGTTTAAAGTGGGCTGACAGTGCCCTTATACTGAAAGGAAACGTGGTTTAACAGAAATAAAAGGAGGGGGCACACCGACTGTACAAGGAATAAGTGCTGCAACCACAGCTTCAACACGATAGCAAAATGTAACCTGTGAGCAATTTACACACAGAAAGTAAGCACTGGGAGGTCCAAGAATTGAATCATAGAATGGTTTGGGTTGGAAAGGCCTTTAAGACCTCGTTCCAACCCCCCACCAAGGAACAAGCAGTGTTCCTACTTGCAGTAGTTGAGGTACAAAGTGAACTGAATCAACACACATCACCCTGTGCTCGACTTTGCAACTTTAACGTCCTTTTTTATGTTGGGTTCTTACGTGATATTTATGTTGTTCCCATAGATATGTCCACGGTTTGTTTCACAGCTTAGGGTAGCACTGTGTTTTGTAAGGGCTCCTCACAGTGAGGGAGCTGCAGCTTTCAAACCAAATCGTGTGTCAGACACTAACAGTCTGTTTATGGGGGGTGTGTATGTGTGTGCGTTGGGTGGGTTTTTTACTTCCTAATTCCTCAGCCCTACTTGTATGTCTCAGAAATAGTCCCTGGCTCTTATTAAAACATATTCCTTTTTTTTGGTTAGGTCGAGTTCAGTTTTTACAGACCGCTTCAAGCAGCCTGCAAAACGTGTAGTTTTGTTAATTTAAATAAAATATACACCTTGTGCAGTTGTGGTGGGCCCTGGTCCCTGCCAGGGGCTGCTCCGCTCTGCCCTGGCTTGCTTCTGTTTGGGCTGGCACTTCTGGAAGCTGCAGGTCACACAACTTGTTGCTGGGGAAAACAGTTTCGCTGCTTGGACAGTTTTTGTCCCAAAGCATATCACCCTCTGGCAGGTTAAAGCCATTCCCCTTGGCCTGGCCCTACAGGCCCTTGTCCAAAGCCCCTCTCCAGCTTTCCTGGAGCCCCTTTAGGCACTGGAGCTGCTCTAAGGTACTCCCGTTAAGGAGCCCTCTCTTGTCCAGGCTGAACCAGCCCAGCTCTCTCAGCCTCTCTTATTTCCCTTCATGCTCCATGCCCTGCACTTTCTGTCCCTGTTTGCCAGCCCTGGAACTGTTGCATCTTTGCTGTGAACTTTACATGTTGCTTTTACCCCTCTGCAGTGCCAGTTTGGGCGTGCTCCATCTGCTGCTGTATTCTTTGGAGCCTGCTCTCCCCCGATTTTTTTCTATCTATAATCTAGGAGGAGAAAAGAGGAAAAAGGTTTCACAGACCTTGCACTCAAGCAGTAATGGAAAATATGATGTCAACAGATTAATATCAACAGCTTGAAGATCCCATTGCAATAGGGTCTGCCTTGGCAGGGGAAAGGGAACTGGGTGGCTGTGTCTCAGGCAGAGCCCGTGGCTCCATCTCTGCAGCCTCTGCTGGCTACAGCTTCCGTGCCTCAGCAAGGCACCGGCGCTGCTCGGAGGCAGGCCCGCGGCGGAGCCGCGCGTTCGGGACCTCATGGATTTCCAAAGGGCAGGTTCATGGCTTGGGAGTAAGTGTAAAAGCACCGCCGCCTCCAGCCGGCCCCTCCGGCTCGCTGCGCACGGAGGCTCCCGGCTGGCTGGGGCACAGCCGGACCCTGGCAGGTCTTTGCTGCCCTCTGCCGCCACCACAACCCGCCTCTCGGAAGCTTTCATAGCAAATCCCTTGCCTCCGGGAATTGGCGGATGTTGAAGTTCCCGTTACCTCCAAGGTGATGCTCGGGCTCCAACCGGTCTCAGGAGCTTCGTGCTCCTGTGCCACTGCGCAGGGACATGGTGAGGAGCGGGGGAAACTACCCAAGAGTCTAGAAGGCTGCCTGGTGGTGCTATGGGCAGCCAAATCAGAAGGGAAAGGGGTTGTGATAGACTTCTGTGGGTGAGCTGGGGACCTTAAAAAAGGTCAGCAAACGTCTTTGGTTGGAAGAGTTTGTTGGGTTTTGCTCTTAAATGTTTTTTGTGTCTTCTTGAAAGCCTGGGACTGGAGTCCTGGCTCCAAAGCTGGTTTGTGGCTGAAGAGCTGAGCAAGGAGCTGCAGAGATTCCAGTGCAGGGATGGATCTGACCCTTGTTACCCAGCTTCAAAATGGAAGAAACAGCTTGTGACTGGGCGAGTTTGAGTGTTCCAGCAGCGACCTGAACCTCTCATAGCATCACAGAATGGGTTGGGTTGGAAAGAACCTTAAAGACCATCTAGTTCCAACCCCCCCCCCCCCCCCAGCTGGATCAGGACTGCAGGGGGGCAGGATCCCCTCCCTGAGCTGCTGCTCACGCTCTGGGGGTGCAGCCCAGCACACGGGGGGGTTCTGGGCTCAAGCTCACACTGAAGCCGGGTCATGGGGAGCTGCTCCTCACTTAGCACCCCCAGGTCCTTCTCCCCAGGGTTAATAGCTGTATCCTTAAAAACGTCCTATCCTTTGGCTGTTTCATTATCTCAAGTCAAGGGAAGTTTATATCCAGGATGAGATACTTGTGTGCTCTTCTGCTTTTCCGTCCTCATTTTGTGGAGCTCAAATCCCTCCTGTGTTTCCAGAGGAAGGGCACCCTTCCAGGTACAGAGGAGCTCGCTCATGAGATGGACGTTCTGCCTCTAAAACAGATAAGCCACTGTGGAACATTTCCTAATCGACATTATACAGGCGGAACAGCTCTCCCAAGTCTCGGCATTACCAGGAAGAGCCACCCTTTCTGATAAGCACCGCTGACACATCCTCTGGTTTAATACTAATTTATGTAATTCCAGAGGAAAATCCCTTTTCTGCCTCCAGCTGCTGTGTCACACCTCTCCACAGTGACATTCAAAGCAATCTTAAGAAGACGGCTGTACTGGTTGTGAATATCAAGAGAAGGAAAGCTTTGGTGAGCTCCAAAGGGAAAGCAATGGAAACGGAGCAGAGGGAGGACAAAGCAGGATGGATGCCCTGCTCCCACGTCACTGGGACATTCTCGAGGGCCTTTGGGAGCTGGTAGTGCTGTGCTATGCCTCAGCGATGCCCAAAGACTGGACAGCTAAAGCCAGGCTTTCCCTGTACTCCAGAAGCTGACCTGCATGATTTCAGCCATGTGGATCCCGGTTGAAGTTAAGACCCTGCAGCCTCCCTCCTCTCCAAAGGAAGCCGATGAAGTTTGGTGGGGTGTCCCCCATGCTTGCTAAGCAATGGCCAAGGGGGATTTACCACCCTTAATGTGGATAGAAAAACAGTGAGGAGCACTGCCTGGGCTGGGTAATGCAGGAAAGCCGATCCCTGCGAGTCCCAAGGGATAACAGAAACAATCCCTGGCAGAGTCACTCCAGGAAAGGGACCTGATTATCTTCACCCACCCCTTCTGCTGTCCTGCACCACCGCACAGGTCCAGGAGCTCCTCCTCAGGCAGTTTTGGGGGGTAGCAGCAGCAGCTCCCCAGGCAAAGCTGCACCCCGTGCCTCACCCCTGCTCCCTCCGGGCTCTGCTTTACAAAGGGGCTCTCACAAACAGCCCATTTCCGTTGAAAGCTTCCATTTCACATTTCTCTGGTTGCTGCCAGCTCCGTCCTGAGCAAACCCTGCCCAAGAGCAGGGCACTGAGCCAGCACCTTCAAGCTGTATCCCCCCTCGGTCAGTCTGTCCCATGCAGGACAGCGGTGCTGCACAGCATGGGTCTTCTTTCCATCCTT
This sequence comes from Pezoporus flaviventris, assembly GCF_033815535.1. NCBI lineage: Eukaryota > Metazoa > Chordata > Aves > Psittaciformes > Psittacidae > Pezoporus > Pezoporus flaviventris. The sequence goes on along the minus strand of NW_026892607.1, from coordinate 2,251,306 downwards.
TCTCCAGGGAGGCTGGAGACCTTCCCACTCTTTTGCCTCTGCCAAGTTGACTCACAGCTCCTTTCCTACTGTTCTTACTGGAGGAGAGTCACGAATCCTTCCCAGAACAGGAGCCTGTTGGCTTTTCATATCGCATTACTTATCAAATACCTCTTACAAAGAGCTGCCTCCAGGCTCGGTTCTGTGCCCAGAGAGGCAGGACGTAGCTGAGCCTTGCTCAGCTGCCTCCTGTGGGCAAAACACAGCCACTGGGATGGGAGAGACCTGCCAAAATGGGTGAGATCCCAGGCTGAATCCCTAATTGAGCTCAGATGGACAGTAATGAGGAATGGTAACCCACCCAAAACCATGGAGAGCTCGGAAAATGTCTGAATATGGGCTATCTGCCTTTGAGCACGCGTGGCTAGCTGAGATAGGAGAGTTAGCATTTCATTATGGTTGGTAAATGCCTCATAAACACCAGAAATGATGGGGTTTAAATCAGTCCTGGAAATGCCCATGAATTGCAGGATTCAGGCAAAGCGAATGACGTGCAGGTTATGCAGTTTGCTGCGAGCAAGTCCTCCTGCCTGCAGAGAGAACCATCACAACAGCCGCATGAGGGGCAGGAATTGCTTTCCAGCAAAGGGAAGGTGAGAGGTGATTAAATCTTGTGAGCGAACAGCAGCAGATGGAGTATGTGGGACCTGGTGCCTGTTACAGACAGTGGCTTGTGGGTTGCCAGCACTTAAAAACCACAGCAAAGGTTGGTGAAAAAGGGCAACTGTTCCTGATGGACATGAGCATTGTCTGGATTTAAAAGGGAGAAAACTCATAGTTTCCCCCAATACGTCCCTGCAGGAGCCTAAATGCACAAAGCACTTTCAGTACCAAATGCACGGAGCTATGCACGAGTCCTGACCCAGCTCTGGGGCAGCAGCACAAGAGGGACGTGGAGCTGTTGGAGCGAGGCCAGAGGAGGCCATGGAGATGCTGCGAGGGCTGGAGCAGCTCTGCTCTGGAGCCAGGCTGAGAGAGCTGGGCTGGGGCAGCCTGGAGAAGAGAAGGCTCCTGAAGGGGAGACCTGAGAGCAGCTCCAGTGCCTGAAGGGGCTGCAGGAAAGCTGGAGAGGGGCTTGGGACAAGGGATGTAGGGACAGGCCAAGGGGAATGGCTTTAACCTGCCCGAGGGGAGACTGAGCTGAGCTCTTAGGCAGAAGCTCTTCCCTGTGAGGGTGCTGAGGCGCTGGCACAGGGTGCCCAGAGAAGCTGTGGCTGCCCCATCCCTGGCAGTGTTCAAGGCCAGGTTGGACACAGGGGCTTGGAGCAAGCTGCTCTGGTGGAAGGGGTCCCTGCCTGTGGCAGGGGTTGGGGCTGGAGGAGCTTTGAGCTCCCTTCCAACACAAACCAGGTTGGGGTTCTGTGACTGCAGCTTCCCCAGTGCCTGGCTGGGGACCATCCCCTCCCCTGAGGCAGGGCAGCTCCATGCTGACACCTCCCTCATGGCCGCGCAGTGCCCTGCGTCTCCCTGCGGGTTTCCAGCCGGGAAGCTCTGCTCCAAGCCCAGGGTCATACTGAGGGAGAAAAAACAAACCATTCCAGATTAAAAACGGGAATTCTCATCCAGGGAACGCACCCCCTCCCGGTCAGTCAGCCGCAGGGATCGTTTTAAGCGTAAGGATGGGAGGTGTTGCCGAGACTGGCTCTATCCTCAGGGAATCCACAACAAATTGTGCCTGTCCGCTCGACAGACAGGATCACACAATGCTATGGGTTGGAAGGGACCTTAAGCCTCTGCTCCAGATGTTGCACCTCTGGCTCCCTGCAGCCAGCAGCCGGCGAGGAGAGCTGAGCCCCGCCAGCCAAGGCACGCAGCGGTGCTTTAACACGGCCGATCCGCTGTGCCCATCAACCCGCTACCGAGCCGGGCTGGCCGCGGGTGGAGGCCGCTCTGCTGTGCCTCTCCGTGCGGGCGGTGGCTCTGCAGCCGCGGGTTGGGGTCTGAGGGCGGCCACCCTCAGCCCGGGGGTCGGCTCCAGCTCCCCCACGGGGGCCGGCGGCCATTTTGGGCTCGGGCAAAGGGGCTGCGCTCGGCCGCGTTCCGCCGCGGGGCCGTGAGGCGGCAGCCGGGCGCGGGGCGCCCTCTGCCGCCCGCCGTGGCGGAGGCAGGGAAGGGGACTGAGGCGGGCGGGGAGGTGAGGGCGGCCCGGGCGGCCTTGCTGTGGTGGAGAGCAGGGGGGACATGGCTGCCTGCTGGGGGCAGCGGTTAACGTGCGAGGATCGGCCGGGTTGGAGGGTGTTTGGGGCGGAGAAGCGGACGGGGCTTGGAGCAAGCTGCTCCAGTGGAAGGTGTGTGCCCGCGGCAGGGGTTGGGACTGGAGGAGCTTTAAGGTGCCTTCAGCACAAACCAGGCTGGGATTCTGTGAAAAATACTGCTTGTGAATGTGAAATACAACTCTTCCTTATTTACCAGCATGAGGGAGGCAAATCAAAGCGGGGGAGCTCAGCGCGAGGGGCTTGGTGGCCTCTCTGAGGCAGGGCGTACATCAGGTCTACCCTGCTGCTTTGGGCGGCGGAACGCGGCCTGCCGGTGGAGTGCGGGAGCAAAACAAGCTTTAAATGCCTGCCATAGGGTACCGGGAATAACCCGGCACGGCCCGGGGCTCTGCCCCCTGAACGGCAGCGCTCCGGGAGCGAGGAGGAGAAGAAGCGATGAGGAGGCGGGCTCGGGGCCGCCCATCCCCGCCCATCCCCGGGGCGGCGGGGCCCCGGCCGCGGGCGGCGCGGTTCCCGCTGATGGGAGGCGGGTCCGGTCCCGTTTTGCCGAGCGCTGGAGCCCATGGCTACAGGTGAGTTCATTTTCACCGCTCATAACGTTAAGTGTGCATGGGGTGTGCGGCTGGGGAGGGGTGGCAGGGGGGTATTTACATTTAATGCAGAAAAGGTGGGAGGGGAGCGACTTATTGAAATGCTTATTCAATAACATAGTGTAAAATTGCCCCATCCCTGGCAGTGCTCAAGGCCAGGTTGGACGCAGGGGCTTGGAGCAAGCTGCTCTAGTGGAAGGGGTCCCTGCCCGTGGCAGGGGTTGGGGCTGGATGAGCTTTAAGGTCCCTTCAATCTAAACCAGGCTGGGATTCTGTGAAATTACAAGACTGGTGTGAATGATTTCTTTTTCTCTCTCTCCCCGTACACATCTTTCTCTTTTCCCCTCTCCCATCTCCACCTCTCTATAAAGGCCACCTCTGTATAAAGGGGTGTAAACTCGAAGAACTCGGGCTTTTCCAGTTAAAGCCTTCACTTGTATCGGCAGCGCAGCAAACATGCCTGAACAAAGCAACGATTACAGGGTGGTTGTGTTTGGAGCAGCAGGGGTTGGCAAAAGCTCCCTGGTCCTTCGCTTTGTAAGGGGAACTTTCAGGGAAATCTATGTCCCCACGATCGAAGACACGTACCGGCAGGTCATCAGCTGTGACAAGAGCATCTGCACCCTTCAGATCACAGACACCACGGGAAGCCACCAGTTCCCTGCCATGCAGAGGCTCTCTATATCCAAAGGGCATGCTTTCATCTTGGTGTACTCCGTCACCAGCAGGCAGTCCATGGAAGATCTCCAGCCCATCTTTGAACAGATCTGTCAGATTAAAGGGGACATCCAAAAAATCCCCATAATGCTGGTGGGGAACAAAAGTGATGAGACCCAGAGGGAGCTGGATGCTAGTGAGGGGCAAGCATTAGCCAGCAAGTGGAAGTGCTCCTTTATGGAGACATCAGCCAAAATGAACTACAACGTACAGGATCTCTTCCAGGAGCTCTTGAATCTGGAGAAGAGGAGAACTATCAGTCTCCAGGTGGATGGAAAGAAGTCCAAGCAGCAGAAGAAGAAAGATAAACTGCAAGGCAAGTGCTCTGTTATGTGACTGACTTTGGCTGGACAAAGCTGGAGCACGGACTCCCACAGAAAATGCATTTCTGCTGGAGGTTTCAGACAAAACGATGCCTTACAGGGCTATTGCTTTTCTCTCGGATCTCCACGGGATTATTTTATGTGTTGGGTTTAAAGGGGATGGCTTTCTGCATGTTTATTTTTTAAAAAACAATAAATGTTCAGTGCTAGCAATTACATGTGACTGGAAGTTTGTAATGCAAGAAGTGTATAGAAGAATGTCAGCCAGAAACAAACATCTTTGTTCCTGTGAGTACGTGCTAGGTTTCAGTGTTTCAGCCTGTTAGCTCAAAAGAAATCATATTTATAATGTGTATACTTCAGAAATTGCTTTCAGGAATCCATCTTTATCAAAGCCAAGCATTTGCACTGCAAATGAATGTGGATGTGGCTCCAGATGCTTGTATTTTTGGCAGACAGACTGGCTTGCCTACCAAAGACTCAGTTTTCCATGTAAGAAGTTCACATTTCCCATGTGCTGTGTGATTCCTGAGCCTGCTGCAGTTCCAAGAGTGATTACAGCTATACTTGCATGTGGGCAGGCTGTTTGCTTTCTTGTCCCCTTGCTCTGACCTCCCTGCTCACTGAGGTAGGGGCTTCCATGTGCTCTGGCTCCAAATCCAGGGATGATTCTTCACATCCTTAGGCAAGAGCTGCCTCCATGAAGGTGATTGGGTTGTTGTGAGTAGCAGCCAGTGTAGTAGCTGCTTATAGTGGCAATTCACCTTTCTCAACTGGCAGTCTGGTTTTGCACATGGCTGAAGCTACTTTTGCAGTCTTCCTGGAGTTCTCTTGGATATATATGTCCCCACCCTCTCTTATTTCATCCAAGTTACCCAGGTTTTAGTTGAGATTTCATACAGAGTCAGGTAACACTGCTCTGGGAAGAAACATCTATACCTGGAAGCCACAGGTTTAAAGCCAACTCCTCTCAGATGGAAACTTTCAGCAGTCACTTCCCACAAATAAAAGGTCTGGAGATACGGGTTTAGTCTCTTGTCTCCCTCCTCCCACTTTTCTTTGTTTTGGCTGTTCTTAACAAGAGACAAGCATGATGAGCCTCATCTGCAGTGCATGGTTGAGAAAGATTTCAAGTGCAAGTACTCACTCTGAACCTGTGCTGTAGATCTACTTTGTGTGTGTATTGCTCTGAGCAGAAGGTTGTAAGGACTTCAGTACTGCAGTGTAGATGTGATTTTTACACAGCAATGTAGTCTTGATGCAAGAGACATGGAAAAGAGGAATTGCTTCTTTTTATAGCACTTTTGTAGTGGAATTGTTTGATTGTTAAACAAAATATGGAGCAGGAGATGCTGAAAAGTACATACCCTTTCTTAGTTTGAACACATTAGTGGCTATTAATAACTAAGTGCTGGGGTTGTGTGTAAGATGCTTGAGAAGGGTCTTTTCAGGCATCATTTGCTCATGTGTTGCAGACTAACCCACAGAGCCATGAAGCTTGTCTCCATGTTGATATCTCACATACTGAACAACTCTTACAATCCATGCTGGCTCCTCGTGCACTGTTGACTCCTATGTCTGTTTGTGAGTGGGTTTTGGTCTCCTCGGTCTGTTCCTACCCAACCATGAGGGCACAATTGGCTCTGTGTGTGCCAGAGGAGTTTGCCCCATGTACAGCTCTCATGCTGTTTGATTCCACAGGACATCTCCCTTTTCATTGTTTCAGAAACTGAAGTTCTGCATGAGTGTTTGGTGCTGAGATGTTATGCTTGCCAAAGTAAAAGTGCCCATTTGCCACACTGATACAAAGACTTTGCACCTGATCTCATTGGAGATGATATCCCACAAGCTTCCTGTGCTGGACCTGTGGTGCTGACTGGTACAGTCCTCTGTGCCACTGCTATGTGTAACCTTCCCTTCTGTTGTGGTCAGGGGTGAGTCAAGCTGAAGGGCAGCTGTAGAAGCATCCATAAGGGCTTTGCTTGAAAAGAGCTCTTGCTTTTTGCTCTCTAACTTTGTGCATGGATCTTGATCTCTTTGTTCTTTCACATCCACACACGCAATGCTTCTCTACGGGTTGTTTTTAGCATCTCACAATTGTTATGGCAAAGACTATTTCAGTTCCAGTGTTTGAAACCCCTATAAGGCATTTTATATTTAAGCCTTTTTGAAATGTCATGAGACCTGCTAATGTCTCTACAACTCCCACTGCCTTCACAGAGATGCCTGTGCAAAGGCAGGGCAGCCTGTATCTGTAATTATTCACACAGACGAGGTGTTCTGTAACATCTCGTCATCACTGCGGTGTTTTCCCTGGGTGTGATGCGGAGATCACTGAGGACTGGGGCTTGTCAGAGTGCAGGGAACAACTACTACAGACAAAACTTAACCTGCCAGAGGGGAGACTGGGCTGAGCTCTTAGGCAGAAGCTCTTCCCTGTGAGGGTGCTGAGGCGCTGGCACAGGGTGCCCAGAGAAGCTGTGGCTGCCCCATCCCTGGCAGTGCTCAAGGCCAGGTTGGACACAGGGGCTTGGAGCAAGCTGCTCTAGTGGAAGGGGTCCCTGCCCATGGCAGGGGTTGGAACCAGATGAGTTTTAAGGTCCTTTCCAACACAAACCAGGCTGGGATTTTATGAAAATGGGCTCAGAGCTGCCTGTGCCCTAGAGAATCACGGGCAGGTGCCCCAGGCTGCTTGTGGTGCCTATGAGAGGAGGTACCACAGGCTCAGCTGCGTGATGGGGATGTTGGGCTGGGGATGCTGGAGGGCTCCTGGTGCAGGATGGTGGGTGTCCCAGCCTGGGAGTAAGCAATGCCTGGTGTGGCTGCCTTTCATGCTGTGTAAATAACCTATATTTGAGTTGTGCTCCATCACTTGTATCATAAATTACATCTGTAGTAAGAAATAAATTGTCTAACTTGTTTCCATATAAGCCGAGCTGTCTGATTTTTGTGTGTGATCTCTCATGCTTATAAGGAGGGAAATTTGGTTTAGTTGAACTGGTGCCTGTCAAGATGTTGGCTCTTAAGAGCTCTACACAAATCTAAATCACAGGGCAGTATCTTCACAGCCTCCCAGGGAGCTATGTGGAGAACAGCTGTAGCTAGAGTGAAGAATGCCGTGTTTTTGGAATGGTTCCTAATCATTACAAAACAGTGGCCACATTCCACTTGGAAATGAATGGCACTTCCTAAACCTGGTACTGGCATCTGCCTCCTCCTCACCTGGGTCTGGTGAGTTTGGAGCAGGCACTGGCATCATTCCTCCTGTGCTCTTACAACCAGCAGTCTTTAATAACATTGTTATTCCAGAGGGGTGCTGTAGCTGTAGAAATACACCCCTTGGACTCACTGGGGAATAGCTGAAGATCCATTGTTTCTGAGGAGTGATGGGTAAGTTTTGGCTAAAACAATAGTGAAGTATGTGCCTGTTGCAGATGGTGTTTGAGGAGTTTATTGCACACATGCTGAAATTTTATTTCTCATGGAGGAGCACTTTGAATTAAAGGAATGATTTTAAGGATTAGTGTTTTGTAGTGTGAGGAGTCTATGCTGCAAGTAAACACTTTAGCCTTGTTCGAGTAAGTGCAGCTTTATAAGAGAATAGATCTATGTGGGGTGGTTTTGAATCAGAAGATACTCCAGTGAAAGACACTCGGGTAAAATCATTCCTCTGCAGTAACAAGCAGCTCTGCAGCCTGGTTGAACTGGCTCTTGTGTTACGTGACAGGTTTGGTCCTTAACTGCAGTTTGCCAACAGCATGCTTCTCCATGAGGCAGCAACAACATGTTTTTTATGGAGCTATTTAGGCATCCTGTAAACTCCTCAGCTTGGAGATGTCCTCAACACCCTGTTCATATGTAGCATGCAGAATGGTAACTCGCTAGTTCGCAACTTAAATATTGTTTGTCTCTTTCTTCCTCCCCTTCATTCAGTCCCAGAACTCGCTGGTTTTCTGCAATGTTCTTCACAGGTTCAGCTGTGATGAGACAGGGTCACTGATACAACTTGTCGAGTTGCTCTTGATGCCTCCAGAGCATCTTCCCAGGTCATGAGATGAACACAGTTGACTACAAATTCTCTGTGCTCATCCTGAGTGAATTGAGAGACGTGTTGGTAGCTGGGTGAGGGCTGAGGCACTTCAGATGCACTTACCCTCTCAGGACTTAGTGAGGACTGGCAGTTCCTAGCTTTGACCAGCTAGGTATGTATTTCCAGCACTAATGTAACCCTGTCATTCAGTTTCTCCACCAAGCAACATGGACCAAGTGGAGCATTAACTCAGGTTTTCCTTAAATCTGTGTTTCAGCATCTCTAGCTTGCTTTAAAACCTCGCTCAAATTTTGCTCTTAAAAAAACAGTTCCTTGCTTCCTGCTATTGTAGAGCTCTTAAATAATGCTCAGAAATGACATTGCAGTGCATTTCCGAGAACTTGATCAGGAGTATTCAGACTAGAAGGTGTCAAATTGTCTTTTAATGGACAAAGATAATGGCGCTGTGGGCCTTCTGTCTCTCTGCTGGAGGAAAAATGCTACAGCACTGTTCATTTAAAGCTGTTCCAAGGTTTCATCTCTGCAGCCCAGAAATTCAAACATTCCTCAATTAGCACTATTTATTATTTCCATGCAGCACTCATCGACTGGCTGGAGGCAGCTTCCTTCCTGGCTCTGGCCAACCAAATCAGTGTCAGGAGAAAACACCAGGGAGGAGAATCACAAACAGCAGTTCTGCCACTTGGAAGAGAGGGATGTGAGCAGTAGCTGCAGTGTCCACCCACAGATGTATTTTAAAAACAAGCAGACAGAATATTGCTATATTCTAATTCCTCTTCCCAGAGCGAAGGAGGCACATGATTAATGTAACAACTCTGAATAATAAGCAATAGCTCTTGATATGCATGGTCTGTAGCTACAAGGTACTCGGCGCACTCTACAAGAGTGAAAGCACATCTTAATCATCAGCTGCCATCATCTACTGTTTCGGTGGCATAAATTAAGTACATCAAAAACATCCAAGAGCTAATGAAAATGCTAAAGGCGGCTCAAAGCTAATGGCAGCAGAGCAGCCTCCCAGTTAATGGATATTGCTGCATGTTAGGCTGCCGCTGCTAACCCTAATTGTTTCCTTTTGCCCTCCCCTTTGAGCAGACATCTAATAATGGGAAAGGACAGGAAGAGCAGAGAAAGGATGGAGAGACCCAGTGCCAGCACTGCCTTGGCTTGGCTGCTTCTGTTCTGCAGGAGGTCACAGTGTCCCATGGTCCTAGGTCCCAGTACAGCCTTGCTGGCACGACTGGGCACAGCAGCAGGCGTGGGGTCTGCCTTGGTCTGCTTCATCTGGTCTGATTTCATAGAACCATAGAATCATAAAGTGGTTTGTGTTGGAAGGGACTTTAAAGCTCATCCAGTTCCAACCCCATCCAACTTCATCTAGTTCTCAGCACAAGCTGCCGAGAAGCAATGGGCCATGGTGGTCTCCCCATGCACATCCTTTCTACCAGCTAACAACTGAGGGGCAACAGGAGGGTTGCAGAGCACTGAGGGATGGTTGAGTTGGAAGGCTCTGGTTCCATGCTAAACCAGGAAAGCACAATCTCCCTCTCATTTTCAGGCTTGCTGGAAACCTGAAAAGAACAAAGAGCAGCAGATCGAGGCCAGGTTGGATGGGGCTTGAAGCAAGCTGCTCTAGTGGAAGGTGTCCCTGCCTGTGGCAGGGGATTGGAACTAGGTGAGATTTAAGGTCCCTTCCAATCCAAACCAGTCTATGATTTACCCAGCCGGTGTCTCCTGGGGCTGAGCCTGCAGCAGAAGCTGTAGGTGTCCCTGATTCCTCATGTGGCCCCTTTGACATGCTAGAGGAGGTAGGATGTGTGCAGGATATGCAGCGTTGTGACACCACACCATGGTGTGATCACATCCTTGACACCAAAAGACAGCACAGCCCAATGGTGAGAGATGGCCAGCAGCAATCAAAGCCTTTCTCTCCCCATGGAGAACAGAAAAAGTTGGTCCTTTTTGCCCAGAACAACAGAATGGGCACAGATGCATCTAGATGAGGAGTCCCCTTATAGAAACCCATCCTGGTTTTCCATTCAGATAATGGTAAGAGGAAATTGGTTCTATCTGACAGAGCTTTTCTTTGTAATGCTAATGTTTTATTCCAAGGATCAGGATCTGAAAAGCTTATCCACATACGCTGCATCGTGCCCGTGTGTAAATGCAAGGTGTCTGTTGCTCTTCCCACAGCATGAGGATTGCCTGCCCCTGAAGAGAGCTGTTCTGGGGTGTCGTGTGGGCAGGCAGGTGAGCACAGACTGTTCCTTTCCTTAATGGGTTCCTTTCCAGCCCCCTGAGAGTCCCTGCTCCCATCCCATTGTAGGGTGAGTGAGTGTCTGACTGGGGTGGGCAGCAGGCAGAGCACCGCACCGAAGTCTCCATCACAGGGAGCAGTGGGAGCTTTCTTTTTATATCTCAGTGATGCATTTGTGCCTTCCAGCTAAAAATATCTCAGGATAGAGATGTGAAGACTTCTCTCCTACGTTGTGGTTTTTGCTTTGTTCCTACATGGTTTTCTCCAACTAAGAGGAGGCCACGGGGGTGCTGCGAGGGCTGGAGCAGCTCTGCTCTGGAGCCAGGCTGAGAGAGCTGGGCTGGGGCAGCCTGGAGAAGAGAAGGCTCCTGAAGGGGAGACCTGAGAGCAGCTCCAGTGCCTGAAGGGGCTGCAGGAAAGCTGGAGAGGGGCTTTGGGCAAGGGCCTGTAGGGACAGGCCAAGGGGAATGGCTTTAAGCTGCCCGAGGGGAGACTGAGCTGAGCTCTTAGGCAGAAGCTCTTCCCTGTGAGGGTGCTGAGGCGCTGGCACAGGGTGCCCAGAGAAGCTGTGGCTGCCCCATCCCTGGCAGTGTTCAAGGCCAGGTTGGACACAGGGGCTTGGAGCAAGCTGCTCTAGTGGAAGGGGTCCCTGCCCATGGCAGGGGTTGGAGCTGGGTGACCCAAACCAGTCTGGGATTCTATGAACGCCTGCATCCCATTATCTGCCTCAAACTGCCTGTGGGCTCCCGGTGCGTGAGGGACAAGCACTGCATACCCAGGCAGTGAAAATCCCTCTTTGGAGGTAAAAAGCCATCTGCCAAGTGGAGTCCCTGGACCAAGACCAAAGTCTTGTCTGAGACGAAAGTGATATAAAGGCTTCTTCAGCTGGTGCTGATTGCCCACATCCTGCTGCTGTGGAGCAGACAGCTCTTGGCTGCATTGCTGCTGCTTCTGTCTTGGTGGATCCCAGGCGGGCAGGAGATGGAGCAGAGCCCATCCAGCAGATAAAACCTCCCTCTGGAAAATGCTCAGGGCCATATCGATCTGCTGGGATTAATGTGGATGTGAAGGAGTAGCTGAATAACTGCAATATCCTCCCTGCACCTCCGAGGAGCAGCACACTGGAGCTGCAAGACACAGGTCTCTCGCTGTGCAGTCCTGATGTGTCATTTCTGTGAAGTAAAGCCCACAAAAAGGAAAGGGGAAGAAAATGAATGAACAAGGGGATGTTTGTGCTCAAATTGTTTCAGCTATTTCTGCTGTCAGATGCTTTACCAGCTGGCCAAGCTGGAATGGGGAGATTGGCTTATGTCTTAATTCTCTGCAAAGATTAGTCAGGATGTGGTTCAAAAATGGGAAATATTTCTATTGATTGTATTGATTGTATTTCTATTGATTGTCTTTCCCACAGGGGCTGGATTTGTTGGGCTCTTTTTTAGGTGATAAAATAGTCTTTACACACAGGAAGGAGGATGCTGAAGCATGGTGGGTGTTTGTCCGTAACGTGAGTCATGCCCAACAGAAGGATATTTGGTGTTTAATGTGTTTTGTTGCATTTATTACTGCTCAAAGCTGCTTTAGCACGGTCCAGGGTGCTGCCTGGCACAGCCCTGCTGGGGGGTGCTCAGCAGGAGCCAGAGCAGGGTTGTGATTCCTCCTGGATTCAGCCCACGGGATGGGGATGGGGCAAGAAGCAGCCAACCCAGAACCACCTCAGCGGTGTACCTGTGTGCAATACACCCTTAAAGGCTGTGCAGTTTGGAATGTATTCAGCTATTCCATCAAACTGTGCATGTCTGGGGAAATCTACAGCCCTGCGTTTTCTTTACACGTGGTGCTGCTGTTTAATCAGAGCATTTCTGTTACATGGAGCATGAGAAGGCTACAGCCCTCTCAGGCAGTTTTAGGCTGCTGCATGTTTTCAGTCTGTGTTGTGGTGCCAGTTGCTCTTGTAACATGTACGATATAAACCAGTGTGGTTTTCTTACAGGACAGGGTCATTTATCACACGTGCTCCTCTTGGACAGCCTTTGCCAGGGAAGGCTGCATCCATCAGCCAGTGATGGGGATTTAAATGAGATACCCTTCACTTGTGAAAGGAATACATGATAAATGGAAGGCAAAATGACCCTATAGGAGGATCAGACTATACTGCTGTGGCTGGCTCCTTGGCACATGGGTGGGCAAGCAGAGGGAGCCAAGCCAGGCAGCCTGGGCTCTGGTTTCCTCTCTGGTGATGGTTGAAGCTGGTAGCTCTCACCCCTTTATCCATTTTCTGCTGCCACAAGGCACTGGGGGACCTTTCTGACCCTTTTCCACCAGCATCAGAGGGGCTGGCGCCCCTCCCCAGGCCATCACTTCCTGGAGATGTCCCCATGGGCTGAACCCCTGGCCAGGGACCAGGGTCATAGTGCTGGTTCCAAGACACGCACGGAGGGATGTCTGCCCTGTAAATGACACCGTGCTGTCTCCTGTACATCCGGTTCTCCTTCCTGGCATCTCTACATGGAATTGGATTACTCCTCTGCTCCAGAGAAAACCCCTCTTGACTGCTGGCTGTTCACATCTGGTTCATTTATAAAGTACCTTTGGCAACTATAAATCTGGCAGTGTTCAAGGCCAGGTTGGACACAGGGGCTGGGAGCAACCTGCTTCTAGGGGAAGGTTTCCCTGCCCATGGCAGGGGGTTGGAATTGTGAGAGCTTTAAGCTCCCTTCCAACCCAGACCATTCCATGATATATGATAGTGTCTCATTCCCTGGCAAGGAAGAGGTGATATCCTCACCCCTGGAACTGGATTATTTGCGAGATACATGCTCATTGCTCATTCAGTGAACAGCACCCCAGTTCACTGGGGCAGGATGCAGGTGATGTCTGGCTGGTGATGCAGTAGTGCTGCAGTATCTCCTCTGCCAGGCCTGGAATGGGCTATCGTGCATCCAAGGCAGAAAGGAGCAGCAGTGTTAAACCCGCTGAAGAAATGTGGCCAAACGCATGCTGAGAGCAGATCTCCTGTCTTCCAGGTTTATATTACTGCAGCGTGTCCCTTGGCTGAACTCTAAACCTCGTTACACAGGAAATAATGAGAGTCCAGCAAAGAGAAATGATGGTGGTGGGTGGGATTACACCATGGGTACTGCTCCAGATCCCACAGGCGTGGGTTGCTACCTCTCATTCAGAGCAATGCTCACACTCTGCTATGGGGTTAAGGGCAGCTAAATCAAAGAATCGAATAGCAAAACTGATTTTGCAATAGCTAAGGTTGACATTCAGGTGGAAGATGTGTGAAAAGCATGCTGTAAAACCAAACAGTTGCTTCCTGTCACCTTCCTCACAGGGGAGAGTGAGGTGAAGACAGCAAGATGGGCTGGGGGACAGCAGGGAAGGTTTGCCATGGTTTTAGTTGAGCCAATTCTTGTCACTGCTTTGTTGTGTCCACAGGAAAGCTGGTTCATCTCCCCATATCTCCACAGATTCCTCTGGATAGTCAGAAGCAAAGTCGTGAAGCAAAGACTTAATAGCCTGGGTGCTCTGCGCTGAGCTTAACACACTCTTCAGATACGTGCTAATAATAATAATACACACACACACATATATATAGATATGTATTTGCATCTAGAGGAGAAAGGAAAATCTGTGCTTGTATCACTGCAGATCTGAAGAACTCATTCTGGAGAGTCCGTCTGACAACGTGCCCCGTGCGTGCTCCAGTGCACCCAGAACACCGTGGTCAATTAATGAAGCTCATGATTAGAAGGGAATTCGTGTGTAGATGCTGCCTTACGCCACGAGAGGGCAGCGCTCCCCGGAGCCCGGCTGGCTGCGGTCCTGGGGGAAAGTGGCAGCTCTTTATTCAAACAGGAATTACGAGGAAGTCGTTCCCTTTTCACAGTTTTCCTAAGGGATTCGGGTTTTTTATCTGGCACCGGGCTGTAACACATGACAATGTCCTGAGCATCCAACGCTTCACAGCACTGAAGTGTCCCCAGCTCTAACACAGAAGAAACACAAGGAAAAGGAGCAAATCATAGAATCATAGAATCCCAGCCTGGTTTGGGTTGAAGGGACCTTAAAGCTCCTCCAGCTCCAACCCCTGCCACGGGCAGGGACACCTTCCACTAGAGCAGCTTGCTCCAAGCCCCTGTGTCCAACCTGGCCTTGAACACTGCCAGGGATGGGGCAGCCACAGCTTCTCTGGGCACCCTGTGCCAGCGCCTCAGCACCCTCACAGGGAAGAGCTTCCTAATGTCTAACCCCGGCTGTTCCTGTGCCCTCCTGGAGTTTAACAGCACGAATCTGGTATAAAACCAAGATTGAAATCAAACCTAACCTGCTCTATGGAGTGCTCCTGCAGGCTCCCAGGCAGCAACCGGTATTTAAGCATTAATCACTGCCCTCCTCTGCTCCAAAGACAGATGTATTCCTAAGCAATTCACAGCATCAAAGCATTCAACCCCACAAGCAGAGGCACGTCAGGCCTGCCTGGGCAGCAGACAAGTCTTTGGAGAGGCCAGGCCTGCTCCTCCCCATGCTCCTGCAAATCCTGTAAAATGTCCAGCTCATTCCTTATGCGGGGGCACAGGGATGCTCCTGGTCCAGCACCCGGGATGCTCTGCCATAACACCCTGTGGTGTGTGTGTGCCCCAGTGCACACACTGCTCCATCGTATTCCGTTTGGAAACAGTGTTGGCAGGGCTGAACCTGGCCTTTAAAGCAGGAGAGACTGGATTTGGTTGTGCAATGCCCTGTGGATCTGGAAGAGGCACTTTGCACATCAGTTACCTGCTGGTCTCTGTACGGCTTGGTGGGTGATGAAGTTTGGGAATCCTAGATTGGTTTGGAAGGGACCTTAAAGCTCCTCCAGCTCCAACCCCTGCCATGGGCAGGGACCCCTTCCACCAGAGCAGCTTGCTCCAAGCCCCTGTGTCCAACCTGGCCTTGAACACTGCCAGGGATGGGGCAGCCACAGCTTCTCTGGGCACCCTGTGCCAGCGCCTCAGCACCCTCCCAGGGAAGAGCTTCTGCCTAAGAGCTCATCTCAGTCTCCCCTCGGGCAGCTTAAAGCCATTCCCCTTGGCCTGTCCCTACATCCCTTGTCCCAAGCCCCTCTCCAGCTTTCCTGCAGCCCCTTCAGGCACTGGAGCTGCTCTCAGGTCTCCCCTTCAGGAGCCTTCTCTTCTCCAGGCTGCCCCAGCCCAGCTCTCTCAGCCTGGCTCCAGAGCAGAGCTGCTCCAGCCCTCGCAGCATCTCCATGGCCTCCTCTGGCCTCGCTCCAACAGCTCCACGTCCCTCTTGTGCTGCTGCCCCAGAGCTGGATCAGGGCTGCAGGGGGGGTCTCCCCAGAGCACAGCAGAGGGGCAGGATCCCCTCCCTGAGCTGCTGCTCACGCTCTGGGGGTGCAGCCCCGCACACGGGGGGGTTCTGGGCTCAAGCTCACACTGAAGCCGGGTCACGGGGAGCTTCCCCTCAAGGACGCTGAGACCCCGCCCGCAGGGAGCAGCGCAGCCCCTCCGACCCCGGCTGGCCCCGCCCATCTCCGCGCAAGCCCCGCCCCGCCTCGGAGGTGGGCGGGGTCAATCCGCAGTCTCCGGTCGCCCGTGGAGACGCGCTGCGGGCGGAGGACCTCGGCGGCGGGGGTGAGTTGGGGCCGGGGCCGGGCGGGAAACGGGCCCCGGGTCGGGGGCTCCGCGGGCGGGGATCGGCTCCGTGCTCCGGGGGGCCCCGCCCTTCGCTGCCCCCTCCTCCGGTTCGGGCCGCGGGCAGAGCTGGGCCCGGCGGGGCGGGCTGGGCCTGGGCAGTTTTGAGGTTGTTTGTGGTGGTTTTTGTTTCATTTCCCGTCTTTCTTGAGGAGAGGTTGAGGGAAGAGGCTCAGTGTGGAGCTTGGAGACGCTTTGCTGTGGTTCAACAAGTTGTTTGTGGCTCCGGAATGGCACAAAACGTGCTTAATTCCGTGAAAAACAACCCTTAAATTAGCCTTTCCCTTGAGGAATGGTCTGTAGGAGCAGACGGCATTCCCGCTCTATCCAATGGGATGGATACACAGGGCCGGGAACACAAAAGTGCGGAGCCCCAGCCTTCGGATAAATCACTTGGAAGTTTGTGTTGTAACGTTCCCAGTGTTCCAACATTCCCACCCTTCCAGGCCACCCCACGGTGGTGGCGGCTCTGGCTGACGGAGGGCACTTTCCCATGTGCGAGGAGCTGTGGGCTGAGTGTGGGAAGCGGTTTAATTAGTGGGGAGCGTCCGTGTGCGGGGAGGTTTCGTGTCGGGCTGGGGTTGCACACGCCGTGCTGTAATAACTTCACTTTCATCACTTTTAAACTGCACTATTGTATTCCCAGCTTAAATCCTTTCCCCCCGCAAAGCGAGTAGGGATTTGGGGTGTATATTGTGTGCTTAGCCTGGTGCTGTCGGGAAGGAGGACCCACGCCAGCCTGCTCCATCCATCTCCATCTCCCCTCACTAGCACTGACCCGCTGCGGGTGTGTGGGGGGCACTGGGGTCTTGTCGCTGCTCGAGGAAGGGCAGTGGGGGACACATTGACGTGTGGCTGCGGCCTGGAGGGGGGACTTGTCACAGCGAACACAATGGAGATGGACGCGGGGGTTATCCCGAGGCCAGGGAGGGTGCAGGAAGCCAGGCTGGGTATGTAGGAAGCTGTGCCTCGTTAGTTCTGACGATCAAGGAAACCATTTGATTAGTACAGCGTATCAAATTGAATTCCCAGGAATTGGGCAGCCCATTAGCTGGTATTTTTATGGACTGGGAGCTAACAGCATCAGTGACGAGTTACTGGTTTGCATTTATCTTGGTTGTAAATTGGTTTAGGAATGAAATTCGGCGAGTGACTAGTGAGCACTGGATAGCAGTTGTGCTATATGCTACTCCAATGCCACTAAATGGGATTGAAAGATTAGGATGCAGTTAATGACTTCTCAATCCTGTATTTCATCCTCGTGTTGAGCCTATTGCAGTCTTGTAGAGTATCTTTAATCAAGCACTAGAGCAGCAAATACACTCTAGAGGAGAGCAGTGGATGGGGTCTAGGGCTGCTTTTGTACTCACTGGGCTGAGGGGGCCAACATCATTTAAACCGAAGCTGTGCTGCTATTTGGAGAAGCTTCTGAGGGCTTCCAAACAGCAGAACCACTGCCACCATCTCTGATCTTGCTGGTATTATACTTAATGCGAATATCGAGTTGTGATGAAGCTTTTAGATACTTCTTTTGCTTCAAGTTGATGTTTTTCTGTATATAGTAACTTTTAAAATGAATACTGTTAAGTTCTTAATTTCATAAACTCTTATTTCTCAAAAGATTCAGTATATTTAAACCAGGCTCATGAGAAGTTCTCTACAGTAAGGTCGGGGATGCAGACAGCCCTGGGGTGACGGCTGCATGATCCCTGCAAGTGCTGGAGAGATGGAGTTCCTGCTGGAACGCTGAGTCTGATGTGGAAGATGCTAAACACGACAGCTCTGCAGTGTGGGAACGTGCTTCCTTCCCAAAGCTTCCCAATCCCCGATGCATCACCCTTTGATGAGGCTCTGTTGCAAGATGCAATTCAAATTACTCCAGAGGTTCATGGCCCAGCCTCATAAATCCTCACCCTTGGCCCTTTCACTTTGTCCCCAGTGCCAGAGCAGAGATTACTGCAGGAGCTGGCTCCGTGGGGATGCAGGGGAGTACTTCCCAAGCAGCATGTAGTTAGCATGGGAAACACCACCGCAGCTTTGGCTGAGCTATGGAGCAGTATTCGCAGGAGGATTGTATTGCTGCAAGTTCATCTGAGCCTACAAAAAGCCATAGAAGTGGGCAGGGCTTGTGGGTCATGTGTTCTAGCCCAGAAAAGCCCTTGTGCAGAGGTAAGAATCGGTAGGGAAACTTTGCTTTAGCTGTAATGAAAGAGGAAAGCAAGTTTCCCAGATCCTGAAAGTAGTTGTGGACTTGCTGTTTCTTGGGAAATGGAAGCTGCAGATGGCTGGGGACCCTGGGGATTTGCTCCACATTAATCACTGCTGGAATCGTGCAGCTATTTTCTGGATTTTGCAATATTACACAACTAGACCTCATTTTTCAGGACTTGAGTGTTCCCCCTGCGTTCAGCATTGTGGCCTCTCCCCAAAGCACGTCTCCTGCTCTGAGCAGTAACCTATCGAGTAAGGCAGAAGGGAGGGAGAAGAGGAAATCCTAATGGCATGAGCAAACGGTTTTCATGCTGTATTTTGCAAGGATTTGCAAGTGACTGCATTAGGATTCTCTATGGGTTTTTTTGGAGGTGGGAGCAATGTGGGAACATGCATCCCCAGAGAAAGAGGCAGCATGGGGGGATCCAGCATTCCCATGAGCCCTGATGTAGAGCTCAATACTGCGGAGCAGCTCACCCCCTTTCAACTGGGTGTCCATGGGGATGAGGAGGTCCTTAAACCTGAGACTTGGGGTACAGTGTACCCCACATCAGCAAGCTCTTTGGTGCCTGGGTTCCCTGCAGTGTTGGAATGGGTTCGTAGCTTTGTGATGCTCAGGGACACCACTGACTGTGTATTTTTAGTCATGTTCCTCTGAGTGTTTGGTCAAACAGGCAATGTGTTTATACTCAGCTTCCTGTATCCGTATCAGCATCTTGGCATGTGATGGGATTTCAGAGTAAAACAAGAAACCAAGTGTGTTAGAAGGGCTATTTGTACTGCAGCAGCTGATGGCTGTGGGATGCAGCCTCTGGGATGCCGTAGATCCTGAGCCCACGCATGAGGGCCAGTGCCATGTTGGCTCCTGCGGGATTGCTGGGACTTGAGCATCGGCGTCGGGTCATCTCCTCTTGTTTAGTCAGCTCAGCTCAAAGCAGGGACCAGGCTTACTGTGCTGATCATAGTGAGGGTATAGGATTAACCATGGGGAGGAGAAAAGGTTTTCTGGTGCTCCAAGTTGAGGAGAGCAAGAAAATCCCCTTCCCAGTTTCCATCATGATAAGATGATGCTGGGGGACCCAGTGCTGCCCTTGTAGCGCGAAGCATAGGAGAAGGTGTGGGATGCTCTCATGAGGGACTGGTGGATACAGAATCATAGAATCACAGAATGTGGTTTTGAATTGGAAGGGACTTTAAGGCTCATCGAGTTCTACCCCCTGCCACAGGCAGGGACCCCTTCCACTAGAGCAGCTTGCTCCAAGCCCCTGTGTCCAACCTGACCTTGAACACGGCCAGGGATGGGGCAGCCACAGCTTCTCTGGGCACCCTGTGCCAGCGCCTCAGCACCCTCCCAGGGAAGAGCTTCTGCCTAAGAGCTCATCTCAGTCTCCCCTCGGGCAGGTTAAAGCCATTCCCCTTGACCTGGCCCTACAGGCCGTTGTCCAAAGGCCCTCTCCAAGTTTCTTGTAGCCCCTTTAGGCACTGGAGCTGCTCTCAGATCTCTCCTGAGCCTGAGCTCCGGTATTATTGGAAAGGGAAAAGCATGGGCTGAGAACTAGGGGAAACTGCTATGGCTATGAAAGCTGTGCTGTGCGTCTGGCTTGCAGAGCAGGAAGGGTTGGGAAGAGCTGCAAGAGGGGACCTGATGGTGACAGAAGTTATAAAGGTGGCCTGGCAGCAGAGATGGCTTATTCAGCAGAAACAGGAATTCTAACCATTTATAGATTTAAGTTTTCATTTATAATTAGTTGTCATGTAGGAAGTCTGTCTCTGGAGGGGCCTTTCCTGAGCTGTCTGTCCCTAATGGATATGTTTAGATTTCTGGCCTCTGTTGTTAAGTATTTGGACTTCAATCTCCTCAGTGACTGGTGCAGTTTGAACTCAGTGTATACCTTTGCAGTTAATAAAGAAGGTTCTTTGCCGTGTCATCAATCATCCTGATGAACAGCCAGAGTATTTCCAGAAGAAAATTGCCTTTCTGTTTATAAAACCAAGCACAAGCAGATACCAAAGGCATTTACACCATTTCTTGCATGCTTCCGCATCACAGTGGCATGGAAGAAATTCAGTCCCAGGGCTGTTCATTAGAGTTTGTGTTAGAAAAACAAAGTTCCTATGAAGGGTCCTGTGCTGTAGTGTGGGGCAGCTTTACGTGTACTTTCAAAATCTTGTATTAATCATCTTCTCTCTTGCTGACATCTCTCATCAGTTGTCCTTATTAAACACCATGACAAGAAGTTGTCCTCTCTGGAAAGCTGTGCTGTTGTAGGAAGTACTCGAGGTGAATGTAAAACAGCATGAATCAGGGATTTGCAGTCGTGTGGCAGTGCTGAAAAAGCCCAGGAGGCTTTTGTGTCTGAAACAGAATAATTCTGAAAGCATCTCCAACTTCATTCACCAGGCAAGGGTCTGTTGGTGCGGAGAAGGAGGATGTTAAGCAACAGAAAGTCTCATTTCTGAGAGATTAAGTGGAAGGGAGTTATTTTTGTTAGCAAAAAGCCTTGATCTTTCAGCCAGTCTTGGTTTCCTTCATCATCATCTTCTTGTAAGAACAATTCGTGCTTCACAAGGTTGTTATGTTCTCCAACCAAGGTTGAGGCTTTGCAGCCGTCTGGAGCGTTAAACCACCAGGGTCACTGCCCTAACAATGTTGGTACTGTTTGTAAGTAAAATCACAGAATCCCAAACTGGTTTGTGTTGGAAGGGAGCTTAAAGCTGATTCAGTTCCAACCCCTGGCACGGGCAGGGACCCCTTCCACCAGAGCAGCTTGCTCCAAGCCCCTGTGTCCAACCTGGCCTTGAACACTGCCAGGGATGGGGCAGCCACAGCTTCTCTGGGCACCCTGTGCCAGCGCCTCAGCACCCTCACAGGGAAGAGCTTCTGCCTAAGAGCTCATCTCAGTCTCCCCTCTGGCAGCTTAAAGCCATTCCCCTTGGCCTGTCCCTACAGGCCCTTGTCCAAAGCTCCTCTCCAGGCTTCTTGTAACCCCTTTAGGTATTGGATACTGTTGTTTTGTTGCTTGTTGCTGTGAATAATTTTGAGTGAAGAAGTTTGAGTAGATCTCAAAACATATTTTTGGCTCCCCAAAAGTCAGGCTTTTTGGTCTAAGCGTGGAGCTGGGATAAGCAGAAAGTGTCACTGACAGTTTTGGGAGATGGACCATCATCTTCCCAGCTGAATCTGGTTTGCCTTACTTTAAAACTTGTAAGGGGTTCATCCTGCAGACAGGGATGCTCCGTCTGGAGCTGGCTGCTGGGGCCCGTTGTGCAGGAGGACCTCGGCTTGGGATGCTGTCTCAGAGACATTTGGCAGTGGTATTCTCTCATCTCTTTCCTCCCATGTGCCCTTCTCGGATTTATTCCTTCCGAAGGATGTGTTGACCTCTGCACGCTTACACCCCAGCTATGCAGCACAGAGGGGGTGCATTACACCAGCCTCAAACTATCCTTGTAACGTTGGGTTTGTGGGTTTTTATGACTAATTTGATAGGAGCTTGGATTAGGCAGGAATATTGAGTCTTCATGGCTCCAGGGTGAAAGTGAGCTCTATGAGCTGTATTTCTTTGTTAGATGCTTTTACAGATGGGGTAGGACTAGATGAGCTTTGAAGATCTCTTCCTAACCCAAACCATTCTGTGTGAATCTGTGTTTTGACTCAATCAGGAAGCAGAAGTCAACAGATTAACATTCTTCTTGCTGTTCCTTAATTTTCAGGGATGTGACTGGAGGGAGAAGCCACATATCAACAGAGCAGAAGTTTTCCCATTAAAACCCCTATTTTGCACAGCACAGTTGTCACATGTGTAAAGAGGGTTCTGGGCTGGATTTATTTGTGTTCCTGTATGTGGAAAGCACAGGTTGGCACTGGGACAAGCCCTGGCTGCAGCGACACAGTCTCTTTTCCAATGCAGTTTATTTCCCTGCTCCACACAATGACTTTAGCTGCTGCTGTGAAAATGGTGACGCTGTTTCCACCCCGAGAAATGGCATGTGATTTATAAAGGGGAAATTTCCACCTCTCTGCCTTGTTAAGGACCATCCCTTGGGAATCTGCTGTGCCAGGAACCAGCTTTGCATTTCGTGCATACCGGGGCTGGTGAATCTCAGGGCTCATTGTGTTACTGGGCCTGTTGCTGAGCAGTGCCAGGGCTCGTAGCCAGATCTCCCGTGGCAAATGATAGTTGGTTTCCCTCCAAGAGGTGTCAGTGGCAATCCTGGATCCTGCTGTGCCCTGGTTAATGAGTTATCTGTGTCCCAGCAGCTTTGCCAGGTTAGTAAATACCCCGTGCAGTTAATCTGTGTTCTGCACTATATTTGACAGTGGGTGTCTCTCCAGGGACACAAAACAATCTAAAGCTGTTATAAATGACAGGAAAGGTTAACACAGCAATTACCAGTCAGCGTTAGGTTATTAATTGCTGGATTTAGAACCTGAAATTTGTGTGTATTGCACTGAATGTACATGTCCTTAAACTTCATGCAGCAGCAAAGCAATGTGAGTGAAAAGAAAGACAACTTCACTTGACAGTGAAGTCCCCCCTAGCTATCACAGGAGCTTATGGTTTTATCACCTTATGTTTTCTATCACCTTCTCTTTTACCCATATTATCAAGGCAGCCAACTTGATCTGTGATTGTAGCATAGATGTTTTTAAGCAAATAAACCCTTGGGATCTCTCAGGTGTTCTTCAGTTGCTGGTTGATGCCCAGTTATACATTTCAGGTGCCCAGTTCCACTGTCATTCATGACCAGCACTCTTGGAAAACTGCTGTCATCATTGGATTGTCTTTGTTGCATAGTTCTAGTTTTAAATATTGTTTTATACAATGAAAACTTAAGAAGGGTGTCAAGTATCGTGTGCTCTGGATTTGCCAGTGCTGCAGCAATGAACAGTACCTGGTACAGGAACTTATGCTTCTTAGGACTGATCAGATTCCAGGGTGTTTTCTGGATGTGTGTCCTCGTTTTGTCTGGGGTAGGCTGAAAGACCTCCATAGGAAACGTGGGCTCTCAGATTTGTGTTTCCTGTGGTTTAAACCCAGCTGCTGGAATCTGTCAGCAGAGGCTCAAGAGATGTCTCCAGGGAGCAGAGTAATACATGTGCTCAGCACCAGCTACGCTGGCACTCAATGGAACTACTACCCCAAGTAGCTGAACTGGTTTTAAAGCCAGTAGCTCTTCTAACGCTGCCTCTGAACCTCACCTGCTGTAGGTCTGGGTGGAACCTCTGCCGCAGAGCGTGGGCTTCAGGAGGAGCCGCGGTGGCAGTGAGGAGGTGCAGAAAGGCTGCACAGACTTGTTGGATTTGTTCACATTTAGGAGGTGCCAGAGGGAATTGGCCACCCATGGCCATATCTGTGGATATCTTCATAGCAGAAATGGGAAGTGGAAGTGTTCAGGGCCCTGGAAGTGATCCAGGCTGGGTTGGATGGGGCTTGGAGCAAGCTGCTCTAGTGGAAGGTGTCCCTGCCCATGGCAGGGGGTTGGAACCAGATGAACTTTAAGGTCCCTTCCAACCCAGACCATTCCATGATATCCTTAGGAAGGGAAATAGGGGAGTTTGCCATAAGAAAGGTTTAAGGTAGAGTTTTCACTGAGGCCACTCTCAAAATACTGTAGTTCTGGGGACCAGGATTAACCCACGAGGGCTGCCCCCTCTTAACTTTGGCTTTCCTGCACCATGAAGTACTCAACTTCTATTTTGCTCTGTTTCAGGATCATTGCACCGATAAAATCAAGGCACGCCGGACAGGTTGCAAGGCTTCTTATGTAGGTGAGTTTCCAGTACACACTTGTTCCTTTCTTTCCTGCAAAACAGAAAGCAGCAGGACCAGTCCCAAACCCCAGTGATTTAATTTCATTCTGGAGCAGAACAAACACAGAATCCTTGGAGGCTTGTCCTGGGTTTAGCAGTAGCAAAAGGCTTTATGGAGGAGAGGCCTCAAGGGCAGCACTGGCTCTATGGCAGGCTCTGTGTTTGTGGCCTGGTGCATTGCTGGCTGTTCCCTGCTCTCCAAGGCATTAGCAGCAGTGGTTGCTGACACTCATCCACCTCCATTTTTAGCTGTCTGACCACTCTCACTTCAAATTTTAGGAGCAGAAACACTACTAATTTTAGGGAACTGATTCTCCCACAGATATTAGGCTTTTCCTTGTTTATTCCACCAGTTAGCAAGGGATAGTGGGTGAGTTTTCATCACTGCTGTATTCGCTGTGTTAATGTTTGACCATCTTAGAATGCAAAGTCTTCCTGTATTCACCTCATTCCTAGAATAGATAATTCCATAAATCCATGTAGCCAGAAGCTGGTGAAGTACTTTGCACCCTCTCAGTGGCTGTGAGCTGAGAAGCAGCTCTTCACAGAGCATCTCCCACCACCGTCCTCTGCTTTATCTCTCTTTCAGAGTAAGGAATTTGCTGAAGGTCACATAACCTGAGGCCAAGCTGGATCTCGTGACTCCCAGTCTGGTGCTTTAATCACGGACGGCTCCTGCTTTACATGCTGTAAGATGAACTGATTTTGATACAGCTAAAAGTCTCCTTGCAAATGGCTCTTTGCACTTTGTGTATGGCTTTTCTGTTGTGAGTTAGCTGGGTAGTGCCCCATAGGGAGAAACGGGTACCTCCTGTGGTTTGTTAGGGACCACGGGCTGTCTTTTCTAATGGCTTCAGGCTGATGTCTCTGAAATAATAACTCTCAGATGTTTTTCAAAGTAACCTTGATCTAAAAGTCAGTTTTCATGGCTGTTACTTGTACTAAAGACACAAAAAGTTAAGTCAGAAGAAACGCAGAGGGAAATAAAAGCAGGTTTTTCCACTACTCATTTCCTACCAAGTGAGTTGGGTTTGACAGAATCCGCTCTATGGAGGCTGACTTCAAAACCCAAATGTAGCCGTAGCCTAGTTTTGATTGGCAGGATGGTACTGGCAGAACCTGTGTTTCTTCATAACCTCTAATCCACAGATGTGTACTGTAATCCAGGCAAGAAGCAGCTGAACAGAGCTGAGGCTTGCAGGGCCCCTGCTTTCAGCTTGCTTTTATACCTCCCATGTGTAAAACCCCGTCTTGGTATTTTCTTGTAGCTCACATCAGATGTAAGATCTGTGTTTGTGCAGACTATATAAAAGACCAGATGACTTTGTGCAAACCAGAAGTTGAGTCTTCTGGGGCGCCTCAGTTTTCTTGATGCCTTCAGCTGGAGTGCTGTGCAGGGTGTGTATCCCAAAGCATCCACGTCCTTCACTGTAACACTGCCTGCAACCACTGCAGCTTTTCTGTGTGCCTGGCAATAGTGGGATACTTGAAAATGCAAAGGAGCTGGTTTTGTCTGGGGAGGATCTTGCTTTCTTTTACCAAACCCAAACTTTCCAGTGCATGTAAAATATTTGTACTGTGACTGTAAATCTTGCCTGATGTCTATTTAAAGATCAGGTCATAGAATCGTAGCATGGTTTGAGTGGGAAGGGACCTTAGAGATCATCTAGTTCCAGCCTCCAGTCCTTCTGGAGCCAGGAGCCAAGTAGCATCACTGTCACCACTGCTACAAACAGTCTGTTTGCAGTAGCTGCAGAGGCAGGAGCAGAAACCCTCCCCTGGCCACTGCAATACTCCATCTGCAGCCACAGCCTCGCTGCTGAAGGCTGCCCAGGAGTTGGCTGGGGTTGTGCAGGGGGAGGGCGAGGGAGCTGCTCGCAGCCCCTAGAGCCAACAGGGAGCTTGTGAGCAATCCTGCTCACTGTTTCTGCTGGGAAGTTTGCATTGTGGATACAGTGTTGGGCACTGCAGAGAGCAGGAGTGTCTTGGAGTCTTTCACTTGCTGGTATCGCACAACCTCGTCTCTCCTTTCATCAAGTGTTGGAACAGGCTGCCCAGGGCAGTGCTGCAGTCACCATCCCTACAAGTGTTCACACGCTGTGGAAATGAGTCCCTCAGTGCCATGGGTTAGTGGTGGCCTTGGCAGTGCCAGGGAACAGTTGGACATGATGAGCTTAAAGGGCTTTTCCAATGTCGCTGATTCTATAAGTATCATAAAGTGAGAAATGACCAGAGAGCATCTCTGATCTCTGTTCCACTTTACGAGGGCAGGGCTTTGGTGTTTTCCTGCTAGCCAGATTTTGTTTTCCATCCTGACGAGCAGCAGAGCAGAAGGAAGTGATTTCAGCTGCAGTTTCTCTCTGCGGGCATCTCGCCGTGGTTTCCACTGGGTGTCAGCACCGCGCTGGGGCCGGGGCTTTCCCTTCAGCTGCACCCACCGCTGGCAGTACTCGGTTGGCTGCATAAGCAGAGCAGGGTGCTGGCTGAGGAGCAGCTTTGCCACGATGGGCTCACCCTGCACAGGCGCAAGGGGAGGGTGAGCTCCAAAAGCGCTGTTGTCCTGGAGGTGCTGCTTTGCTCTGAGCAGAGCAACCGGTTGGAGCAGGAGGAGTGTTGAACATACCCTCCTCATTCCAATGCTCTCTAATTAGGGTTACATCTGGGACAGCAGGTGCCCATTTCTGGAAGATCAGCCTGGATAACTCTCACAGTGTTTGTTTTGAAGGTGTGGATGTGATATGCATGCAGGAATCGGTGTGTGCTGAGCTGTGTCTGGCAGGCGTGACAGATCAGGGCTGCTCACCCTTGTGCTTCCTCCGTGCTGATTCTTCCTCTCCTTTTCCATGCTGGATATGCATACTGGCTTCCCAAGTCCTTTATAAAATCCTTTGTCCTGCCAACCTGAATCCATATGGTTGAGGTTGGGTGAGAGACAGCACGCCCCAGAGCAATTTGGGTACCAGGTGGGCAAAGCATCCCCTGGATGCTCCTTTCTCCCACCTCGTGCTATCAGGCACCTTGTGCTTCTCCCACCCTCCCTGAGGATCACCTCACAGGGCCAACAAGCCTTTGCAGGGAAGAGAAGCTGGTGTTGGAGAAGGGGTCTGGGGATCTCCAACCACCCCAAGCAGCAGCAGCTGGAGCCCTACCCTGGAATGCTTGACCTCGGCACAGGGAAGAGGAGTGCTCCCAGCCAGCTGTGGGAACCTGCATCCCATTCCAGCTATGGAAAGGCACTGCTGCATGCTGGGACATGCAGGATCCGGGGGAGCTTGTGCCAGCACTCACTGAGACTCCGAATGTTGCCTCCCCTCCAGGCCTGCTCCAGCACAGGGGCGAGTGGTTTGGCTGGAGGTAGTGCCAGGTACTTTGAGATTCCTCCGATTCTTCCATCAGGGACTTAAACATTCAAAAACAGAGGCCACGAAATACCACAGTTACAGAGACTTTTGGCCACCTGTTTCTGCACCCTGACATACCTGGTTTTGCAGTGATGCAGCCTCGGAATAGAGTTGCTTATTTCTGCACCCAGCTACAACCTTTAATGCCAACATTAAGCTTCTTGGCTTGGACTGGGAGAGTTTTTGGGTTCTGCAAGCTGGAACAAACCCGCTCCCGAGCAGCCACGTCTGCCCTGTAGGAAAACCCGCAACCAGCATTCAAGTTCCAACCAGCCACCAGCCTTCCCGGCTCCCATAGGAGCCCTGGGAAAGTGGCACGTGCAGAAGCACTCGCAGCATCCAGAGGACCCAGGGAACCTCGCACCAGAACAGTCCTGCTGCACACAGTTGTAGTGGGGCAATAGCCCAGGTGATGGTGAGGGGCTCTGTCATCACCCTCTCCCTGCACGACCCCTCCAGGGGCCATCAGGACTCTTCTTCTTGCTCTCCATAAGGATTGACCTTGACTTGTTTGCAACTGCTCTTCCTCTCGCTGCCTTCTGGCTCATTCCAGCCTCTCCAGCCTGTGCAAGGTGTCCTCTTTACCCAGTCTGCGAGTGAAGGGAGTGCTTGCCTCCTGCAGTGTCTGTTCTCCCTGAAGAAGAGCTTTGAGAGACTGCAGGGTAAGGGCTGAGGTGGCAGGGGAGGTGCTGCTCACCATCAGGAGTGGGACAGAGCCTTTGCATGGGGGCAGAGGAGCTGCAAAGCGCAGCTTGATCAAGGGTTACTCTTCTGAGGAACAGGCAGTGAGCCCTGGGTGGCAGCTCACTGCACTGTGCCAGGGGCAATGGCACAGCTCAGCCTTGGGAGGAGCTTTATAGAGCAAAAGCAACCATAAAAATACCACCTTCCTGCCTAATACACATACACTCTATTTTCAGGAAGAAAAATTGCTGACTTCAGAGCTAGGAGTAAGCTCCTGGGTTTTATTCCTGGGTGGCATCAAAGGATGTGTGAGCAGCAGCACAAGAGGGACGTGGAGCTGTTGGAGCGAGGCCAGAGGAGGCCATGGAGATGCTGCGAGGGCTGGAGCAGCTCTGCTCTGGAGCCAGGCTGAGAGAGCTGGGCTGGGGCAGCCTGGAGAAGAGAAGGCTCCTGAAGGGGAGACCTGAGAGCAGCTCCAGTGCCTGAAGGGGCTGCAGGAAAGCTGGAGAGGGGCTTGGGACAAGGGATGTAGGGACAGGCCAAGGGGAATGGCTTTAAGCTGCCAGAGGGGAGACTTGAGATGAGCTCTTAGGCAGCAGCTCTTCCCTGTGAGGGTGCTGAGGCGCTGGCACAGGGTGCCCAGAGAAGCTGTGGCTGCCCCATCCCTGGCAGTGTTCAAGGCCAGGTTGGACACAGGGGCTTGGAGCAAGCTGCTCTAGTGGAAGGGGTCCCTGCCTGTGGCAGGGGTTGGAACTAAGGTACCTTCCAACACAAAGCAGGCTGGGATTCTGTGATCTACAGATTTGAGTTATTCAACTTAAAGGCTGTTTTACTTCCAAAGAAATAGTGACAAGATACTCTTTTGAGCCTTTATTCCCCTGCATGTTGGATTTCAGAGCTGCTGTTTAAGCTCACTTTACATAACTGGAGTGAACTGGGAGCTCCTCACACGGCAGAGCTGCTGGGCCATTCCTGGTGTACTTTAGCAGTGGGGATTTAATTACATGTTCACTCAACAGGTGGTTCCTAAGTCCTAGATCTTAAAGAGTAAGGAAAGATTAAACTGGTGTTTAATTATCCCTGTTGGAGCTCCAGTTTAGTGCTGCTGCATGGTAACCTCATTCCCCAAAGCCTCTGGGAAGAAATAGGGCAAGGCCTTGAAAAACAGGGATTTTCTAGGGAAAAGGGGCAGCTCCTCCTCTTTGCAGGTGTTGCTGCTGATTATAAGAGGAAAAAAATACAGGTGAATGGCCTGCATGGATTGCACTGGAAGTTTCATGTGCTAGTGAGCATCCTCCTCTTCTGAGCCAAGTCCTCAGTTTTCCATGGAAAAAGGTATTTTTACCTATAGGATGAGCTAAGCCTTCCCACTGGCTTATTTTCTCCTTTTGTTTGTTGCCTACCGTTCATTCCAGAGCCCAGGCTGTGCCTCTCAGAACTGCTGTACCTGTAGAGGACTGGCAGCCTTGCTCCCTCCCCATCCCATAACCACTCTTGTAGCTTCTGATGGCTTTCAGGCAGAGCAGGGTTGGAATGAACAGGGGAAAAAGGGGGAAAAGGTGACCACGAGCACACAGTAGTGTGTGCCCTGGTGCTTTGAGGGCTGGATGTGTGTCCTCTCTGTAGCGAGCCAAGGGATTCTGGTGGGATTAATGGCTGCTGCAATGGAAACCGTTCCTCCAGTTGTCTGTCTCACTGCCCCTTTCTGCTCCTGCAGTCCCCTTGTATTGAGAAGGGGAAAATCAAAGCTGCCTGGGGAAAATCAAAGCAGCAGGGGTTAAGGGAGGGGATTCTCCTCCTCTGCTGTGCTCTGCAGGGGGCTGGAACTGGATGAGCTTTGAGGACCCTTCCAAACCAAACCAGGCTGGGGATCTGTGCTTTCAGAGCCTTTTCTGCAGGAAGGCTTTGCCTTGGGCATGATGGCCAGAGGACGCTGTTGGTGGGACTGGTTGTCTCTTTTTAGGCCATGAGTCAGACCCAGAGAGAGTTGCAGCCATGCCCGCAGCTGCTCTGGGCTAGGGAATCTCTGTCATCACCATCCCTGGGGCTGGCAGCCCTCCTTTATCTCTTGGACAAGGCTGTCACTCACTGTTTCAGCAGCAGCAGGCACAGGGGACCCCCAGGTCAGTTCTTGCCTAGAACAGCCTGAGCTCGCACCAGCCATGTTTTGTCTTTGCTGGTGAACTGGAAAACCTTTTGGAGCTTTGCTTTTGGTGTGTTTAATAGCAAATGAATATCGTGGCTGAGAGTGCTGCAGGACACGAGATCCCGAGGAGGAAAGTGGTGGGAAGAGCTGGGCTCTAAGAGTGCCTTTGGGCAGCCCAGAGCCAAAAGCAGCGAGCACAAAGGCTGGTTTCCCAGAAACTGGAGCTGTGCCCTCCCCAGCTGAGTGCTCTTTTCTTTAGAGGGTGACTTAATTCTCCTGGGAGACATCCCTGGAGAATCCCTATCCCAGAATCCCTGCCCTGGCCTCCGAGAGCACAAAGCCCCAAGTTCTGCAGGGCTGCAGTCACGGCTGATAGAAATCTGCAGAGCTCTCTGCAGGTTCTTGTGCTGCCTGAAACCAGACATACCCTGTGAGAAACCCCAGGGGTTGAGATGGCCACAGAGCTTAGTGAGTGGGGTAGGTTGCCAGGAGCCTAGAGAGAAAACAGTATTAGTGGGTGATGACCTAGTTGTTTGTAAATCTCCCTGCAGAAGAGCTGTAGTAATCTTAGGAGGACTATTAAAAGTCATGCTGCCAGTGTTCGTTTGGAGATGAGGAAACACAGCAATTTAATTTTCAAATGTGATGGTTTGGGTTCTTGGAGGGGTTTTTTAAAACATAGATTTAGTAACAGAGCTGGGAAAATGAGTGCTGCAGCTTTCCTAACCAGATCATCCCTCTCCGATGGGAAGGGACTGTGGAGAAACTGCAACCTGTCCAGTAGCAAAAAGGGTTTAGGGCTGTGGCTTGGAGGTGGGGAAAGGAAGGCAGAGCAGAGTCAGCCTTGGCTTGTCCCAGGGACGTGAGAGGAGAATGGTTTAACCTGTGATTTTACAGTAACTGATTTGTAACCTTATGCCTTTAAAAGGAAAGTACTAAAATTGGAGGACTTGGCAAATGTTGAGCTCTCTTCTTGGAGGTTCATCCATTGCTTTATAGAAATGAATTGCTTTGGGTTGTTTTTTTCCACGCTGTAGTTTTTCAGTATAGTAAGTGAAAAGTGCAGGGTCTGGAATGGGGTTTGAGGCTCGGTTTGTTGTGGATCCATGTTTCTGTGTCCATATGAAACAGCTTGTTACTCCAGAGTGATTACTTCAGAGCACTCACGGTCGGTTTGTGACACACCAGCAGAGTTTGTTATCAAATACAGCAGCTGCGTGTATCGGCTCCAGCAGCGCGTGTTGGAGGCTCTTGGCTGGAGGTCTCGTTTTTCATGAGCCTGTCTGGTATGGGGAAGCTTTGGCAGCTCTGACCCTCTTCTGTGAGTCCTTCGGGGCAATACCTGCACACAGGAAAGCTGTTGGGTTTGGAAAGCCTTTGCCTCAGTCCCAGGGTCTCACAGAGGTTCTGGCCAGGTCCCCCCAGTGCTGATGATGGTAGGCAGGGTGAATGCAGTGCTCTGAACATGTGGTTTTGCTCTGATCAAACCCCTCTGAAGGCTGGGTCTTCTGATTTCTCACTGTGTTCTTTGCACAGTAAATTTCCCAAAGTAGCCACTAGTCTCATCTCTATTATCTTTCCATAAGAGTATGACCTAAACATGAGAAATTCCTTTTAAATTCCTCTCCTACCATTTCAGTTCCACGTAGCCAAGATGCTGGTTTATATTTGCACGTGTCCCACTTGGTGCTTGTGAACTTGGTGTCCATCCAGAGCAGGGTCATTTCCCTCTGCTCCTGCTGGGAGCTGCTGGAGCAACTGCAGAGGAGGCCATGGAGATGCTGCGAGGGCTGGAGCAGCTCTGCTCTGGAGCCAGGCTGAGAGAGCTGGGCTGGGGCAGCCTGGAGAAGAGAAGGCTCCTGAAGGGGAGACCTGAGAGCAGCTCCAGTGCCTGAAGGGGCTGCAGGAAAGCTGGAGAGGGGCTTGGGACAAGGGATGTAGGGACAGGCCAAGGGGAATGGCTTTAAGCTGCCAGAGGGGAGACTGAGATGAGCTCTTAGGCAGCAGCTCTTCCCTGTGAGAGTGGAATGAGTTGCAAACAGGTTAAGCCTCATTTACATGTCCTGGTTGGACTCTGCAGCCAGTTGGCCTTAGTGAACACCAGGATTAAGTGACAAAACCCAGGTCCAGGAAGGCCTTCGATCTGGTACTTTCCCATTGCTTTCAGAGGGAAGGCATCTCAAAACTTAGGTTTGAATGCATTAATACATGTATATATTAATAATTAATATTCTGCTTTGAGCAGAATTGGGCCCAGGTGCTCTTTTGGTGTGCTGGGAGGGGGCAGTGGCAGGAGAGCATCCCCTACCTGCTCTCATGGCATGCCAGAAAAGGCAGGAAGTGCTCAACAAAACCCACAAACCCTGTGTCCTTTTAAACTTCCTTTCTAGGAACTCCAGCTTAACAGTGGGCTTTTCAGTGAGTAAATTCCTCAGATTATCATAGAGTAGTTCGGAAGGGACCTGAAAGCTCGTCCAGCTCCAGTCCCTGCCACGGGCAGGGACACCTTCCACTGGAGCAGCTTGCTCCAAGTCCCATCCAACCTGGCCTTGAGCACTGCCAGGGTTAAATACCCCAAATGCCTGCAAACTCCTGTTAGGTTTCCACGTGCTGTTTTAAAGGAACATGTGGTGCTGCAGAATGCAGCCTTCATGATCCATCAGATCTGTCATTGACTAGAAATGGAAGAAGCTCCTTGTCTGAGTCAGAGCTCTGCAGGGCTTACGTCAGATATGGGTAATGCACCATGGCCTTTGCCTTGAATTCCAGGGAGTTCTTACTTTGTGTTTTCCAAACAATACGACGTGCATTCAACATACACCTCCTATCATCACTTACAAGGAGAACCGTGATCCCGGTAGCCTGCCCTTTCCCAGCAATCAAGCAGGATGTCTGAATATGAAACCTTTGCAATCAGATTTATGACCTTTTCCAGACAAAGGTGTTTCTGCTGCGTCAGTCACCTCCTGCTCTTGAGTCACTTGCAGACTGAATCACTAAATGTGCCTTCAAAATGTGTTTTTAATATTTGGGTGCTGCAGATATTAGTAATTCTTGGTGCATACTCTGCGTACGTGCTGTGGGGTGTCTCAGCTCTGTGATGAGCAATAATCAACTGTAGTGTGTTCCATCTGGGTTACTGAGAGTTTGTGTCGTGATGTTGATGGAGAGGGTATTACAGACCCTGGTGCATCTCAACTCTCCTCCCCACAGCCAGAGCATGCTATGCTGTGTCTCAGCTGCCCTGCACTGGCTCCTGGTTTGGATTTGTGACCTCCTGCCTTATGCATGGATAAAACAAGGGCTGGAAGAGGCTCATGAGGCTGAGGGGGGAGCTTCTTTCCTGAAGACAATCCTGGCTCCTTTCCTTCGTGCTGCTCTTAAGGCAGCACCGTGGAGCAGCAGGGGCATGGGTGCTGAGGGAGGATGAGTGCCTGTGTCTTCGGTTAAGACAGTGCCATAGTGGAAACACTGCTTTGGTGGCTCTTTGAGCTTTGCATTAACTCCCTTCCATGAGGGTGAGCAGTGACCCATGTGCAACTCAGTCCATAAGTGACCCCTCTAGAGGGGACTTGGAGGAAATGTGGGGTCACTGAGGGGCTTGTGGGAGCTGGGGCAGTGGATGATGGCCATGGACCGAGGCCTGGATGAGTGCCCAGCCTGTGGTGGAGGTGAAGCAGCCAGGGTTTACAAGCTGTGTGTGCACAGTCAGGGTGAGTCAGCCGCCCCGGGCAGCTGCTGTGTTCAATGCCCTCTGCTTTGCTGCAGCTTTACTCCTGGTAGCTGTGTGCAGAAACCCTGTGTGTAAGTAACGAGAGGAGTGGAAGGTGCCTGCTTTCAGATGCAGCGTGCTCCTGAAATGGCTGGAGCTGCTCCTGCTGCAGGAGCTGGCACACACTGAAAGGCTCTACAAGTACAAAAGGCCTTTTGTGCTTTCATAGAATCATCATCGAATGGTTTGGGTTGGAAGGGAGCTTAAAGCTCCTCCAGTTCCAAGCCCTGCCAGAGGCAGGGACACCTTCCACTAGAGCAGCTTGCTCCAAGCCCCTGTGTCCAACCTGGCCTTGAACACTGCCAGGGATGGGGCAGCCACAGCTTCTCTGGGCACCCTGTGCCAGTGCCTCAGCACCCTCCCAGGGAAGAGCTTCTGCCTAAGAGCTCATCTCAGTCTCCCTGGATTTATTTGCCCTGGAATCAGTCATTTGGAGCAGCATTTTAAACTGTTTCTGGGTGTTGTGCTTGTCTCCTTCTCCTGGATGCAAAGAGTTACAGGGATGTTGGCCAGTGAGCTGAGCAGGGGCTGTTACACGGCCACTTGGATTCACAGACATCAGAGAGAGTCATCAATATGTTCTTGATATTTGTTTCAGGAGGTAAGCTTATGAATTAATTCAGTTTGATTATGACTGTCCCTCCTACCTGGGTGTGAGCAGGAGGTCTTACCTGCCACTTGGCAATTGCTCTCTGCCCAAGGCTGTTGCAGGGGAGGTCTCCCCACGTCCTGCTGTTCCGCAGCTATAGCTGCATCCCTGTGCTGCTCCCATGGCATCTCGCCACCAGGCTCTGCTGGTGTCCACTGTGCAGAGGGAGAGAAGAGTGCTGAGAACCCAGGCCCTGCTGAGCAGTGTAGAAACAGCAGCATGTGCCAAAGCAGGGCCTGGGTGCAGAATAACGCTGATCCAGCTGGCAGGGCAGGCACCAGCACCGTGGGAGGTGTGAGAAACCTGAGGCATGCCAGGAAACGCTGCACGCAGCACATGAAAAGGTCAGATGGAGCTCCATGGGACTTGGGTGCTGTAATGCAGGGAGTGATTTATGCAGCACCATGGAGCCAGTTATTGCACTGGATCTGTGGAAACAAGCAGCAGGGTTTGTGCATGGTCCTGCTAGAAATTGTGTGCAAGGGCTGGCAGAGAAAGGCAGTTTCACAGGCCAGGGCTGTTCTAAACCAGCTACTCATTGAACTCCTGGGTACCTGAATAGCTTTCTAGAATCACAGAATCCCAGCCTGGTTTGGGTTGGAAGGGACCTTAAGCTAATTCAGTTCCAACCCCCTGCTGTGGGGCTGGAAGCACTAGACCAGGTTGCTCCAAGCCCCGTCCAGCCTGGCCTAGAACACTGCCAGGGATCGTACGGCCACACATGTATGATCCTGGTTCATTTCTTGCACTTTGGGTGGGGTCAAAAGCTTGTCTTCATCCTTGGTCCAACTCTCAGGGAAGCACATGGCATCCTGGCTTGGCTCCTGCCCTTGTGCTGCTTGGGGCTGTGCTCAGATCACTGCTGGACCAATGGAGAGCATCCTCTCTTCTCCCTGGTCACCATCCAAACACTGCCCCTGCTTTGGGATTGATGCTTTGCATTCTTACCCCAAGAAGGAAAGTCCTGGAGCAGCTCAGGATTTTTTCCACCACCCCCCACGTATGTGCACACAGGAGCAGGCAGCAGCTGGAAGCAGCACATTCTGAACTTGGCCTTCTTGTTTTCCTCTCACGTGTTGTAAAGCTGCTGAAGACCTGAAACGCAGCCCAGATGAAGGAGATGGAGAAACTGAGCTGGCACAGCTGGTGTTGCTGTGCTTCTGCCCATCCTCCTCACTGCAACAGCTCAGAGCAGGGACAGGAGCCAGCCATGAAACCTTCCTTTGTGAGTGGGGAGAGGAGGGGATGCTCCTCACTCCCATCGCTCAGGCAGGTAGCAGCTCTCCTCCATCCCAGCCCTACCTGGGGCAACTGGCTCTTCCCATAACAGGATCCATCCCACTGGTGCAGAAACCGACCCTTTTGCATCCAGCCCTGTGCAGGTGGCAGAGGAAGGGGTGGCCGTGCTCCAGCTTGGGAAAAGCACAATCCCCAAACCCATATCACCCATTAGCACAGGGAAGAGCAGGGCAGATGCACAAGACCTAATGCATTTCTCCTGGAGACTGTTTTGGCTCCAGAGCACCATTTGCTGAGCTGCTTCTCTGCTGCTGTGTAAGATAGTCATGAAAAGGAAAAGCACTTTGCCTGCAGTGTGTCACTGTTGCCTCCGTGTAAAAGGAGTTGAACGTGTCCTGCTGCCTTGTGGCACAATAACTTGCTGTCTTTCACAACAGAACTTCACCACTTGCCTGAAAATGTCTGGCAAAACAGCTAGCACGACCAACAACATCGCTCAGGCCCGAAGGACTGTCCAGCAGCTAAGAATAGAAGCCTCCATAGAAAGAATAAAGGTGAGAGCACATCCTCCTTCACCCCTCCTTTTATTCTCTTATGTTTTCCTCCTTCCATCTATAACAGTGTGTTTGTGTGTGTGCCCACAGTTCAGTGTTTCCCCCCCTCTCAAAATACATCTACATTTCAGCCCAGCAAACGTGAATAATCTAAATCCTGTCACTGCTTACAGCAGTGTCCTCAGGGAGCTTGGTGCTCTATAGGCTTGTAAGAGAACCAAAGCAAAATCCAAAGTACAGCTCAGATGGGTGAAGCAGAAGGCACGGATGAGTTTCCAGTTTCATGTGTATTGTGGGATTTTGTTCCATCCTTTGGCTGGCTGACTATGACATCTGCAAGGGAGGGGAAGATGTAGGGACACTAGAAAGATAAGAAGGTAGCAGTAACTGGATTCCTTTAACATAAGGCAGAAAATCACACTTTTTTCTAGCTGGCAGGGATGGGATATTTGTTGTACTAGTCTTTTTGCATCTTTTCATGTTTTGCCATGTTCCTTGCACTGCTGCCCAGCCCTTTTTGAAGGCCAGCAAACCAAATATACAGACCCGTAGAGCAGCAGTGCCCTGCCTTGGTGGCTAGTCATAGAATCCCAGACTGGTTTGGGTTAGAAAGGACCCTGAAGCTCATCTGGTTCCAACACCTGCCACGGACAGGGACACCTTCCACTAGAGCAGCTTGCTCCAAGCCCCTGTGTCCAACCTGGCCTTGAACACTGCCAGGGATGGGGCAGCCACAGCTTCTCTGGGCACCCTGTGCCAGCGCCTCAGCACCCTCACAGGGAAGAGCTTCTGCCTAAGAGCTCAGCTCAGTCTCCCCTCTGGCAGCTTAAAGCCATTCCCCTTGGCCTGTCCCTACATCCCTTGTCCCAAGCCCCTCTCCAGCTTTCCCGCAGCCCCTTCAGGCACTGGAGCTGCTCTCAGGTCTCCCCTTCAGGAGCCTTCTCTTCTCCAGGCTGCCCCAGCCCAGCTCTCTCAGCCTGGCTCCAGAGCAGAGCTGCTCCAGCCCTCGCAGCATCTCCATGGCCTCCTCTGCACTCCCTCCAACAGCTCCACGTCCCTTTTGTGCTCCTGCCCCTGAGCTGGATCAGGGCTGCAGGGGGGGTCTCCCCAGAGCACAGCAGAGGGGCAGGATCCCCTCCCTGAGCTGCTGCTCACACTTTGGGGGTGCAGCTCAGCACACAGGGTGGGGGGGTGTCTGTGCTGCAAGCTCATGCTGCGAGGTCATCTGAGGACACTTGTGTTTACTGTCCCTGCTTTGTTCCTTGTTACAAACCTGCTGTATTATTTTGAACCTCCTCCTGTTTATTTTTAGTGTTCTGTAGAAGCCCTGTTGGGGCAGGCAGTACTGCCTGGGGTCACACACTAACCCCAGAGAGCAGCGGGGTTCATCCTTTCCTCCTCCTGCATTTAAAGCTGGAGCAAACCCAGGTCTCTTTGCAGGAAATGGGGCCCTGGAGAGGGTGTTGATCTCCAAACACCTCTGCCATCCCACACGGAATCCCAGACTGGTTTTGTTGGAAGGGAACTTAAAGCTCATCCAGTTCCAGCCACCTGCCACAGGCAGGAACACCTTCCATTAGAGCAGGCTGCTCCAAGCCCCATCCAGCCTGGCCTTGACCACACACATCACACACAGATCACACACAAGCACTTTGTACCCAGCAGCAGCACATGTGATCCTGTTACCATGGAAAACACCATTTTATGGGCTTTTTTTCCCCCTGTGTTCTGCAGGTGTCAAAAGCATCAGCAGACCTAATGCTCTACTGTGAAGAACACGCCAAGAAAGATCCATTGCTAATGGGCATTCCAGCTTCTGAGAACCCTTTCAAGGACAAGAAGACCTGCATTTTGTTATAGGAGAGTGCCAGCAGCTCTGCTCCCTCCTGGGCAAAGCCAGCCACTGGCAGGCCTATAGGCAAATACTCTGTAAGGTACCGGCTGCTCACTGTGTAAGAGTAGCTGTTCTTTTCCCATGTGTATAAATGATTTCTTAAGCTTTCTAAAGCATTCTGTTGCCTCTCTTTATTAGGAAGTGAGGTTTTAAACTGAATTAACTTCTTTCTTGGCCAGGGGAATGGGGTTTTGGATGCAGTGGGATGGGCAGGGTGAGGCAGGGCTCTCATCCTCTGCAGGAATGGGGTTCACCTCTCCAGTTACACAAACAAAACCAAAGTTGCCTGAGCTTTGCTACCAGAGCAGAGGCAAAGGTGTAGAAACCTGATTGAACATGATTGGGTCTGCACCTTTTTAAGATGATGTCTGTGCTGCCTGTGTTGGTAGCGTGTGTTCAAGCACAGACACATTTAGAAGTGCATTATCTAGCAAAAACTACCTTAAAAATGATTGTAGCAATGAGTGGTGAGCTCCAGGGAGCCATGCCTGCAGCCTTCCTTAATGCTGGCTTCTCTTGACAGGGGTTTCTAAGTGTAAAACCTCAAGAATGGGAGATCTGCAGGTTTATTTGCCTGCTTTTTAAGTTGAAAACGCAGGATTTTCAGCTTTGATCCTGGTTCTCTACATATTCTTCTGCAGTATAAAAACCCTGTCAAGAGAACCAGAGGCTGCGAGGCTGTGCTGCTGAGCTGAAGGCATGGTTCTGGCACACCACATCCCAGTTCCATTCTGTGCAGGGAGTCAGAACTTGACTCTTCTTTTTTTAAACTCATTTTTTAAAGGGGGGGGGGGGGGGAATGCCAAATTCTATCCAGATTGTGGTTCTGCAGCTAGAATGGGAGGGTCTTTCCATCGAGTAAGTGATTTTATATATACACATAATAAAACATTCTTTCTCTGTCTGCGTGTGTATATATATATATATAAACTTTCATAGTATATTTATACGAACCTTGCATCTTAACTGCAAACTTGGAAGGGATTGAAGTTAATGCTGCCTTCAGCTGGCTACAAATGTCTTTCTCAGTAGCTGGTGGTTCAGAGGTTGGACGTGTGATCATGCCATAACTGCATTTCTGTAATTACATTTGCAGAACTTATTAACCACTTGTAATTTACTGTCTTACATTGCGTATTTGTCCTTTCTATATTAAATTATATACACACTATTGAGAGAGATTGAGAAAGTCTCTGTTTGTTTAACAGGCCACTCGAACAAAGAGTTCAAAGATCAACTTACAAGGCTGACAGGAGCTTAGTTCTGATGACTCTGTGCTTCCATGCAGCTTATAAGTAGAGTATTCTTCCAGTGACAGTTCTAAAACAACAGTGTAGATTCACAGTGTTTTGGGGTGGTTTTACTGTTTGTTTCATTTTATAACACTTCTTGTTATAAATAGTGATTAACTCAGTGTGGGTGTGCAAAGCTGTCGAGGGATCTCCAGCTGTGCTCAGGAGTGTGCAGGCAGGTACATGGGGAGGGTGAAGAACCTCATGCTGTTGCCTCGGTATTGTCCTCTCACCATCTGTTGTCCCTGTAGTAATCTACCTTTTTGTTCTGTTAAGCTCCCTGCCCCCAAAGCTCACCTGTGGAGCTGCAGAGATGCTGCTGTGTCTGCCCTTAAAGCCTACAGCAGGGACTGGTGTGTGATCCAGCTGTGGCACTGGTTGATCCAGCTGTGGAGCACTGGTTGCAAATGCAGCTGTGGGGTCCAGGCAGCACTCTGAACTGGAGCATAGCCACCTCCTGTCACCCCGTCACACCATGTCCACAGTGCTGGTAACTCTGCACTCCCTAATAAAGAGCTGCTGGCACGTTCCTCGGGCTCGCTCCCTTTCTCCTCCCCTATAAACTCACTATGTTTGCCAAGCCAACGCTGAGTGTTCCCTGGCTGGGGCTGTGGCTCCGTCCCAGCCCCACAGCTGAGTTTAAGTGTGTTTTTCAACCTTTTTCCATGTCATTTTGACATCCTTGCAGCATGATTTGTGCCAGCAGCTATTTCACGCTTGCTTACACACCCAGAGAACAAAAGGAGTGATTGTAAATGGCCGTGATCGCATGGGTGATCAGAGGAGCAGGATAAAACCACTGCGCCAGGTTCTCTTTTTCAGGTGCTTTCTCAGTTTTAGGCAGAAGACTTGGAATCAGCAGCTCATCACCACCAACTGCCTGCTCCTGATGGTGTTTAACGTACAGACAGTCACTAAATTCCTTATTTTTTAAATGCAATGTATAGGGGCTCGGGTGGCTACATTTGCACTTTGGTTTTTTTGCTATAAATACTCCTATGAAAGAACAGGAATGGTAAAATTCAGAGGAAATACAGACTCTGCCGTAGTAGAATGAAAAGGAGAAGTGAGACCATCTGCACCCGCAGCTGCTGGGAGAAACCCATGGAGGTTGCATGCTCTTTATCTCTCTTTTATATCAAGCTCCAGAAGGGGTATTTATTCTATTTTTCCCCCCATAAATTAAGCAGCCAGCTTGTTATTTGTGATTATTTGCTCTTTATGTTCTAATTTGACTCTTTCATGCTGTGTTCCATTAACAGAAGAAGAGCTGATTGGTGGCTTGGAGACCTGAC
This sequence comes from Pezoporus flaviventris, assembly GCF_033815535.1. NCBI lineage: Eukaryota > Metazoa > Chordata > Aves > Psittaciformes > Psittacidae > Pezoporus > Pezoporus flaviventris. The sequence continues at coordinate 2,210,465 of NW_026892607.1, read as the reverse complement.
TCTTGCTAAAAGAACCCCTTGCTAAAATATTTCTGCTTTTCCTATGCTTCAAGATTATCATCTTCATTTTGTGGTTCTGGAGGTGGTGAGCTGCAAAGGTTGGACTCTGCTGCTGCACTGGTGCATTGCTGGGTGTTCCTCCATGGGAAGGGTGGTGGTGGGCTTGGGATGGGGATAGGGCCTGGTGGACGTGCAACTAGTACCTCCTGCTCCTAATCTGCTGGGGGTCCCTGAAAGAGCCTGGTTGGCCCCGTGGTGACAGCAGGAGGGCAGCCCTGAGGTGGGATGATGGTCAGAGTGTGCGCATCAAGAACCTCAAGTGTGCTTGGAGGTTGTGTTTAAATCTTGGGTGAGAGCTGTTCATGGGGCTGGAAGGTGGAAAAGGGAGATCTCAAAAGATCTGCTCACAGTTTTCTGGGCATTGGGATGGGTTTGTTTGGATGAGGGCTGCAGCAGGAGTGAGAGCTGCAGGACACCAGCCCTGGAGCAGCCACAGGAGCTGGGTGCTCAAGGCCAGGTTGGACACAGGGGCTTGGAGCAAGCTGCTCTAGTGGAAGGGGTCCCTGCCTGTGACAGGGGTTGGAACTGGGTGAGCTTTAAGGACCCTTCCAACCCAAACCAGTCTGGGATTCTGTGATGCTGAGGGTGAGCGCTACCTCTTTGCAGCCCCAGCACAGGGCAGAGCTGGCTGTGGGGTACCTCAGGGTGCTCTCTGAAGCTGAAAATGTTTACAAAACACCTTTTGGCGCAGCTCCTGGGCCAGAACCTGACCTGATCTCTGTGTTTTAAACACTCGGATCTTTCCCTGGGTGCAGGTCCCGGTGGGCAGCGAGGGCGACTCCTTCACAGGGTGTCCATATGCTGATGGTGATGCTGCTCCTGCACCATCCCATGGCCCCGGGGGCTGAGCACGGTGCCTGCCCGGTCCCTAGCTACGTGCCGGACCCGGCGCGAGGCTGACGCGGCCCTGCAGCCCCGCGCCGGACGGGGCCCGGAGCGGGCGGCCTCAAGCCGGAGCACGCCATGGGAGCGGGAGAACTGGTCCAGCACCTGCCGGGGGCAGCGGCGCTGGGGCCGGCGTGCCCAGGGCTGCGGGCAGGGAGCCGCGGGGCAGCGCGCACATGCAATTAGGGGAGCCCTGATGTAGGTCAGCGCAGCGGCGTCCCTGGGGCTGCACAGGCACAAGGAGGCTGTTTTCCAGCTCTGTTTGTTAAAGACTTGGAGAGAGATTCCCGCCCCATGGAGTGCAGGTTTGGCGTGCCAAGAGTATGTGTGCAGTTAAACCCGGAGCTTGGCACAGAAACCTCCTAACCCGGGAGGGGTCTGGTCCCTGCTGGGGGGGGGTACAGGGAATACATCCAGGAGGGTTTGCAGCAGGCTGTGGACGCCTTCCTGGGAAGGGAAACACTGGGTCGAGTTTTCCTTGTCCGAGGAATCAGATTTTCCCCACTTTCCAGGAAGGGTCAGGCTCTGCGGAGCCTCCAAAATAACTCCTCCTCTTGTTGTTCTTGTTCAGACTCTGCTGTGAAGTGGCAGCATTGGACAAAAAGAAACACAATTCCCAACATTTCCTGTTGCACATCAGCTGCTTTTTCCTTTAATGGCTTGGGAGGAGCTAGGAATAAACCCACACAGGAGCAGCACAGCAGGACCTTGCCCAGGGCCAGGACAAGGAAGAAGCTGCTAAATGAACCCTTTTGACTCTACACTAATGAACAGGGGGAAGAAAGCAAACCCCAGGACGCAGGGTTGGAGTTTAAACTTTTATTTCCAAAAGAAGCCAAAGCCAAAAACCCCAAACCCCCCTAAATCCTATCAAATTTCAAACAATTACATTAATGTAGCTGCTTCCAACAGCCAACTGTTGAAGAGTGGGTGCAGATGAACTGCTTAAGGGCATCCTGGTTCTCAAACCTCCCGGTATAAATAATTTTTTCCATCAATAATAGCACAAAATAACTTATTATATATCTTAGCATAAAAACTTGAGAATTAACACCCCAAACAATACATTAAAAGGGGTTGTAAAATGCTGTGATTAATCTTACAGGGTTTCTTTTGCTCTTTCAGGTATTTAATCCAGAAGCTGTAAGTTGCACTTAAAATAGGTGGAGGCTGTCGGGCGTTTTCCATGAGGAATCTGGCCGTGCAGCACCCCCGGGGCTCACTCCTCCAGCCATGCAGGCGCTTCTTGTCCCTTCGCTTCCACGCTCCTCTGTGTCGCTCGGCAGTCCCACACAAGGCGCAGCTCAACTCCAACCTCCCCCCCCCCCCCCCCCCTTCTCCCCCGCGATATCAGTTTTATCTGGGTATTTTTTTGTTGTTGTTTTCCACTTTTTTCCCCTGCCCTCCCTCCCGAGTGATCCTCGTGCCAGGGCAGGGAGTAACTTCCTGAGCAACTGCTTGTAAAGTGATTGCGAAACTCGAGTGCAGTCGGGTTCAGCCGAGCGCTACGGTCACCGCTCGGGGAGGTTAATCACAGGCACCCACTGATCCATGTACCGGCTCTCCCGGCAGAAGCACATCAGCTGACTCAGCGCTGGATCCTTCCACTGTGAGGCGTGGGGGTTCTGGAAAGAGAAAGGGGGGGGGGGGGCTTTAATACAGGAGCAAAACCAACCCCTATAGAGAGGGATTCAAAAGCAGAGCAGGAAACCCAGGAGCATGAATCATCTTAAACTGGCACTAAAGCAAACCAACCAGTCGACTCCAGAATGATGAGTGGAGTTCTGCTGCTTTGGACCACAGGGCAAAGGAGGAAAAGGGGTGGAAAAGGGGAAAATAGAATCACAGAATGATAGAAGTTAGAAAATAGACTCATAGAATGATTAGAATATAAAGGGAAATCGTGGAATCTTAAAACGGATTGGCTCGGGAGGGACCTTAAAGCTCATCCAGCCCATGGGCAGGGACACCTTCCACTAGAGCAGCTTGCTCAAGGAGTTTCCTATGGATCCTATAGGATGTTCTCTGTGCCAGACAGAGGTCTGGGAGTCGAGCTGGCAGCTCTGTGCCCACAGGCACGGTCAGTTCCGGCTTTATGGAATGACATTTTGGAATTGCCTTCAATTCCAGGCTTTGCAGGGCACCTCCATCAACACCCACTGGAAAGACGGGTTATGCCTCATGGCCAAGCCATGGGACGTGACCATGACACACCGGCTGCCCCCAGCAACCAGGATCCATCCGGACTCACCGTGACGAGGACGCAATGAAGGTCGGCGGGTGGCCCGGGGCCAGCGGCGGGCAGCAGGAGCTGAGCCAACCGTGCCGGGTTGTTGACACGGAGGATGTTGATGTCGTTCTCGCAGCAGAAAGCCTGGATCAACGTGAAGTGGATCTGCAGCGCCGCATCTCCCTCCTCTTCCTCATCGGCCGCAAGTAAGCACAGCACCACGTTATCCGGATCCCTGCGGGGATGCACAATGTCACCGGGAAGGGTGGCGGGACACCGGGGTAAGGGGTTGAGCCACCGGGGTTTCACTCACACGTTAAGCAACTTGGCTGCCTCATAGACACCAAGGGTGAGGCTCCGCTGGCTCAGCGCCTTGCTCAGCACCTCCTCCAGCGCGTCCCCCGCCTGCTCCATCCTGCCACCGGGACAAGCACAGACAGGCAGCCACCGGTTACCGGGAGGGGTTGACGCCACTCCGCACCCGCTTCCCTTCCCGCATACCCTGCCCATACCTTACCTCCCGGCGGTGCGGTGGTCCCCGGGCAGCTCCTCCAGGGTCATAGTTCCTCTGCGGGCCGTTCCCGGTGCTGGGACCGCTCCCCGTAGCACCCCGTGCGCCGCCGCCTCTGCAGCACAAAGGCGCCCCGCAGGCGTTATCCGACCCGCGTCCAGCCAATCCGCGCCGGCTATATTTGCATATCGCCCTTCTATTGGTTTATGCAAATGAGACCCCTCCTCCTTCTCGCTGACACCGTGCCTTAGAGCCGCCGGCCACGGGAACCGGCGGGGCGGTGGCTGCTGATTGGCTGCTGGAGGGGTGGGGGCGTGGCCTGTGGAGGCGATGGTGCGGGAGCGGGGAGCAGGGGCCGGGAAACGGGAGCGTTCCTTCCCCTGAACCCTAAGAACGGAGAACGCTGGGGCCGGCTCCCGTCCCGGCAGCGCGCGGCCCTGGGGCGGCCATTTCAAGCCCCTCAGCTTTGCTCCTCCGGGCGCCCACACCGAGCCCGAGGCTCCCGTGCGGGTCGAGGTCTGCCAAGGGGCTCTGCTGCCTGCGCCCGGCTCCCCCGGGATGTCCCCGGGATAACGGTCCTGGATAGCTCACCCCCTCCACGAGCATCCATCCCGCGTGGGTCCAGCCCAGCCGGCCTCACCACACCTCCCAGCACCGGGTCCAGTCTGCGCCTGCACTGGGGTGCTCCCGCTTGCTGCGCCCCAAGGACACGAGTTCCCCGTGACCCCCCGTTGGGATGGAGCTGCCTCCCGCAGGCACAGAGCTCGTGCTCCCCGGCAGGGACCGGGTGCCTGTGCCCGCCACGCTGCCAACCCACGGCGGCGGGAGGCAGGCGCTGCCCCGGCGCCATGGGCACTGCCTGGGCACAAGGTGACGAGCGCCGGTGCGGCTGCGGCGGTGCCAGGCGGCAGCGGGAAGGTGGGAGGGAAACATCGGTCCTGAGCTGCACAACGGGACTGAGCCCACAGGCCTGGAGAGTGTCGTGTGGGGATCCCGGTACCGGGGCTGCAGCCACCCGTGTGCTGCCTGCCACCAGAGCAGCTTGCTCCAAGCCCCTGTGTCCAGCCTGGCCTTGAACACTGCCAGGGATGGGGCAGCCACAGCTTCTCTGGGCACCCTGTGCCAGCGCCTCAGCACCCTCACAGGGAAGAGCTTCTGCCTAAGAGCTCAGCTCAGTCTCCCCTCTGGCAGTGTAAAGGTGCTAACCAGAACGGCCTACCCAGACCTTGCCTTGGAGGACACCACCACCACCTCTTGCATGGCTCAGGACACCAGTGTTTGACCCAGAGGAGGCAAATAAGGCACCAGAGCATTAAAATACATTGTGTAGCAAACAGCGTAGTTTCACTGCCAGCCTTGCTGGCCGGGAGAGGTTAAGTCAGCCTGTCAATAAACCCCACACTTCAGAGGCAGCTTCTGCAGCTCTGGCCTCCAGCCTGCACGTTGGCTGGAGCTGGCACAGCGGATACTTGCCGCTCAGCTGTGTTTGGTGCAGGTGATGCTGCAGGTACCCACATCACTGACCTGCACTGGGGGGTGCAGGATGCAGTGCTGCAGTGAGTGACCAGCACCGTGAGCAGTCAGGAAGGGCAAGCAGCAGCTCTGTAGCACCGTGATGTGTCTGACAGCCACAGCTCCGTGTGCAGCCTCCTGCTGCAAGGAGGGATCTGTTCCCTCTCACCGGTTTGTCTTCTGCCAGGACACATTATAATTTCCTGGTGAGTCACAGGCATTGCACAGACACCTTTCCTGAAGCTGGTAAGAGTCTGAAGTTACAGAAGTTACCCCCATTTACTGCACTGGGAAGAGGGAGCTGTTGGAGCGAGTGCAGAGGAGGCCATGGAGATGCTGTGAGGGCTGGAGAGAGAAGGCTCCTTAAGGGAGACCTTAGAGCAGCTTCAGTGCCTAAAGGGGCTGCAGGAAAGCTGGAGAGGGGCTTGGGACAAGGGCCTGTAGGGACAGGCCAAGGGGAATGGTTTTAACCTGCCCGAGGGGAGATTGAGATGAGCTCTTAGGCAGAAGCTCTTCCCTGTGAGGGTGCTGAGGTTCCTGACAGTGCCTCCCCCTGCAAACACCCTCATGGGGGGACTCCCTTTGACTTCTGCTATGGGGAAGCAAAGCTTCTCGTCCCATAGAGCCATGAGGCCGCTCTACAGCTGGAGCTGAGCTTGCTCCTCAGATGCTGACTCAGCTAAATGTGGGTGTTTGACCCGGTGCGCCCCAGCCCCCCCAGCAGCCCCTCCCCAGCCCCTCCGCAGGGTTTCCAAGAGCTGGGTCCAGCCTCGTGTTTCTCCAGAGCCGGCTTTCCCTGCCATCTGCCCCGTCTCCAGCTGGAGCCTCCGGGGAGGGCTGCTCCCGATGGAGCCGTGTCAAAGATCGCGTTGGCTCAGCTGTTGCACCTAAGAGCCTCCATCCTCCCGTGCTTAGAGCCAACGCGCTTGCCCAACCCGGGCTGGCGCGGTCCCACCGGCCCCAGACGCTGCAGCGGGACCTCGGGTGCTCCCTCAGGCAGCTTTGGGCTTTGAGGGTTTGCTTGTGGTGGCGTTTTCCTTCTCCTCACCCACAGCAGCAGCTGCTTCCCAAGGCGATGTGTGCTGAGCACGGTGCTGGGCACCCTGGGCACAGTGCTGTGCGTGCTGGACACGGTGCTGTGTGCTAGACATGGTGCTGTGTGCTGGGCACAGTGCTGTGTGTGCTGGACACGGTGCTGTGTGCTGGACACGGTGCTGTGCGCAGGACACGGTGCTGTGTGTGCTGGACACGGTGCTGTGCGCAGGACACGGTGCTGTGCATGCTGGACACGGTGCTGTGTGCTAGACATGGTGCTGTGTGCTGGGCACAGTGCTGTGTGTGCTGGACACGGTGCTGTGCGTGCTGGACACGGTGCTGTGTGCTAGACATGGTGCTGTGTGCTGGGCACAGTGCTGTGCATGCTGGACACGGTGCTGTGTGCTAGACATGGTGCTGTGTGCTGGGCACAGTGCTGTGTGTGCTGGGCACGGTGCTGTGTGCTGGACATGGTGCTGTGTGTGCTGGACACGGTGCTGTGCGCAGGACACGGTGCTGTGTGTGCTGGACACGGTGCTGTGTGCTGGGCATGGTGCTGTGTGCTGGACACGGTGCTGTGCGCAGGACACGGTGCTGTGCGCAGGACACGGTGCTGTGCATGCTGGACACGGTGCTGTGTGTGCTGGACACGGTGCTGTGCGTGCTGGACACGGTGCTGTACGCTGGACATGGTGCTGTGTGTGCTGGGGACGGTGCTGTGTGCTGGACAGGGTGCTGTGTGTGCTGGACATGGTGCTGTGTGCTAGACATGGTGCTGTGTGCTGGGCACAGTGCTGTGCATGCTGGACACGGTGCTGTGTGCTAGACATGGTGCTGTGTGCTGGGCACAGTGCTGTGTGTGCTGGACACGGTGCTGTGTGCTGGACACGGTGCTGTGCGCAGGACACGGTGCTGTGTGTGCTGGACACGGTGCTGTGTGCTGGGCATGGTGCTGTGTGCTGGACACGGTGCTGTGCGCAGGACACGGTGCTGTGCGCAGGACACGGTGCTGTACGCTGGACATGGTGCTGTGTGTGCTGGGGACAGTGCTGTGTGCTGGACAGGGTGCTGTGTGTGCTGGACATGGTGCTGTGCGTGCTGGGCATGGTGCTGTGTGCTGGACATGGTGCTGTGTGTGCTGGACATGGTGCTGTGTGTGCTGGGCAGGGTGCTGTGTGTGCTGGACATGGTGCTGTGCGTGCTGGGCATGGTGCTGTGTGCTGGGCACGGTGCTGTGTGTGCTGGACACGGTGCTGTGTGTGCTGGACATGGTGCTGTGTGTGCTGGACACGGTGCTGTGTGTGCTGGGCACGGTGCTGTGTGCTGGACACGGTGCTGTGCGTGCTGGACACGGTGCTGTGTGTGCTGGACACGGTGCTGTGTGTGCTGGACACGGTGCTGTGTGTGCTGGGCACGGTGCTGTGTGCTGGGCACGGTGCTGTGTGTGCTGGGGACAGTGCTGTGTGTGCTGGACAGGGTGCTGTGTGTGCTGGACATGGTGCTGTGCGTGCTGGGCATGGTGCTGTGTGCTGGGCATGGTGCTGTGTGTGCTGGGGACGGTGCTGTGTGCTGGACATGGTGCTGTGTGTGCTGGACATGGTGCTGTGTGTGCTGGACATGGTGCTGTGTGTGCTGGACACGGTGCTGTGTGTGCTGGACATGGTGCTGTGTGTGCTGGACACGGTGCTGTGTGTGCTGGGGACGGTGCTGTGTGCTGGACACGGTGCTGTGTGTGCTGGGCACGGTGCTGTGCGTGCTGGACACGGTGCTGTGTGTGCTGGGCACGGTGCTGTGCGTGCTGGGCACGGTGCTGTGTGCTGGGCACGGTGCTGTGTGCTGGACACGGTGCTGTGTGCTGGGCACGGTGCTGTGTGTGCTGGGCACGGTGCTGTGTGCTGGACACGGTGCTGTGTGCTGGGCACGGTGCTGTGTGTGCTGGGCACGGTGCTGTGTGCTGGACACGGTGCTGTGTGCTGGACACGGTGCTGTGTGTGCTGGGCACGGTGCTGTGTGCTAGGCACGGTGCTGTGTGCTGGACACGGTGCTGTGTGCTGGACACGGTGCTGTGTGTGCTGGGCACGGTGCTGTGTGCTGGACACGGTGCTGTGTGTGCTGGGCACGGTGCTGTGTGCTGGGCACGGTGCTGTGTGCTGGACACGGTGCTGTGTGTGCTGGGCACGGTGCTGTGTGCTGGACATGGTGCTGTGTGCTGGACACGGTGCTGTGTGTGCTGGACACGGTGCTGTGTGTGCTGGACACGGTGCTGTGTGCTGGATGTGGTGCTGTGTGTGCTGGTGAGTGCAGCTGAGCCGTGCAGGGCTGCAGGATCAGTGCAGGAGCCACCTGGAAAACAGCACTGGATGGGGAACCTCTTCATCCGCAGCATGTAGGGAGCGCTAAAGGGAATACAGAGCGTAACCCTCAACAGGGGAGGTTCAGGTTAGACTTCAGGCAGAAGCTCTTCCCTGGGAGGGTGCTGAGGCGCTGGCACAGGGTGCCCAGAGAAGCTGTGGCTGCCCCATCCCTGGCAGTGTTCAAGGCCAGGTTGGACACAGGGGCTTGGAGCAAGCTGCTCTGGTGGAAGGGGTCCCTGCCCGTGGCAGGGGTTGGAGCTGGAGGAGCTTTAAGGTCCCTTCAACCCCAACCATTCCATGTTCCTATGGTTGAAGCAGCCCCTCGGTTGTGTTGTCTCTGGCGAGGAAGCCCCCAGAGTTTGCCTATGCTCAGCTCCCGGTGCCCCTTGCCCTGCTTCTGCAGCCTGATGAGCTCTGACACGAGGAAGCGTCGGGAGGAAGGCAGAGGCTCTCCCGCAGCAGGTGGAGGTGGCAGATGGCAGCACGGCAGCGAGCAGGTGGAGCTTTGTGCGCTCACCCCCAGTTAAGCTCGCTTAATTTGCTCCATCTCTGTTAGCAGCTCGAGTCTGGCCTCCCTGCCAGGGCTCAGATTGTCTCTCGCAGGCGGTCAGGCCACCAGGCCCCATCTGTGCCCGGCTGCGGGGCTAAATCTGGCTCGGAGGCAGCTGAAAAGCAGCTGAAGCCTCTTTTCTCTCCGCTCGGCAGCAGCAGCTCCTGCCCTGCGCTGGGAACGGCAGCAGGCGATGCTCTAAAACTGCGCTGTCCTGCAGGGCTCCCGGCTGGGGGCAGTTTCCTGCCCTCCCTTGCCCTGGGAAGCAGCAAGGATGCTGAGGGGATGTGCGGGTCCCTCCTGCTCGGAGTGGGGCTGTGCTGGGGATGCACCGTGGCTGCAGCGCTGTGGAGCCTCAGTCGGAGCCGCAGTTGTTCCTCCACCAGCTCTCGGCTGGCAGCTGCCTCCGCGCCTCCCTTTCATCGCCTGCCAAGAAGCATCCAGGGCGTTTTGTCCCCCCCCTGCTTGCCCTTTAATCCCCACTTTCATAACTCACCCGCCTGCAATCCCCTCCTCGCTCAGCAGCGCGGACACGGGGGCCTGCGTTGGGCTCAGCCGTGGGGATTCGGCTCTTCCCCCATGCTGGCAAACCCTGAGCTCCAAATGTTGTCTGAGGCCATAGGGCTCAAGGCAGCTTGGAGAGCGCTGGGATAACACACGGGAGATGCCCGCTGGAGCCCTGCCTGTGGTTCATGGGAGCTGCTCCTGCAGGGGATGTTCTCAGGCAGCCAGAGACGCTTCCTGCACGTAAGAGCCCCGTGTTCAGCTGTTGGGAATGAGACCAAACATCAGAGGGTGTCAGTGAGGGGAGATGAGCCCCAGCCCTGCCAAAGGGGCCGGCAGCCAGCCAGGAGCCTTCCTGGGGGGCTGCCCATGGGGTGGTCCTGGCACCGCTGCTGCTCCTGCTCCAGCAGCCCCCATCCCACTTGGCTCCGGCTGTCCCTGTGCTCCTGGGGCCCCGTTCCAGGGATCCAGCCCCTCAGTGCCCTGCATGTGTGGGACCTTTCCCCAGCTCCACTGACCCCTTCCATTGCTGCATAGAACCACACACTCCCAGCCTGGTTTGGGTTGGAAGGGACCTCAAAGCTCCTCCAGCTCCAACCCCTGCCACGGGCAGGGACACCTTCCACTAGAGCAGCTTGCTCCAAGCCCCTGTGTCCAACCTGGCCTTGAACACTGCCAGGGATGGGGCAGCCACAGCTTCTCTGGGCACCCTGTGCCAGCGCCTCAGCACCCTCCCAGGGAAGAGCTTTTCCCTAATATCCCATCTAAACCTCCCCTAGGTCTGTCCCTCTCTCAGCACTGCAGGAGCGCGCTGCCTGCACCCCGAGCAGCACAGGGCCCTGCTCACGTGCTGGGGCCGTGCATTCCGGGGTGGTGTTTTCCCTCCCTTTGAATCTCCTGGATAATGAGGGCAGCGATCCCTTTGCAAAGCAAACGCCAGCTTGCACATTCCTGGGGTGGCCTCTGGTCCAACAGTCACTGTGTTCTCCCAGCGGCACCCGCTCCCGTGTCACTGAGCTGACCCCAGCGTCCGGCCGGCCCCGCTGCTCCCAGCCGGTGCAGGCAGCAGGATCCAGATTCACCTTCCCAGGCTGGGGCATCCCTGCCTGCATCGCCCTGGAATCCTGCGGGAGCAGGGCCTGATGCTCAGCGAACTTGTCCCATCCCTTGTTCCTTGGGAGCAGAGCCCAGCCCCTCCTGGCTCCATCCTCCTCTCAGGCACTTGTAGGGAGCCATCAGGTCCCCCCTGAGCCTTCTCTTCTCCACACTGAACCCCCCAGGTCCCTCAGCCCTTCCCCATCACCCTTGTGCTCCAGGCCCTGCTCCAGCTCCGCTGCCCTTCTCTGGCCCCGCTCCAGTACCTCAATGTCTCTCTTGCAGTGAGGGGCCCAGAGCTGAACACAGGATCCGAGGTGCAGCCTCCCCAGTGCCCAGCACAGGGGCACAATCCCTGCCCTGGCCCTGCTGCCGCACTGGTGCTGGTACAGGCCAGGATGCTGGGGGCCTCTTGCAGTGAGCAGTACCCCGGGTTTGCCCCATTCTGCAGCCCCAGCTTGCCCCCATCAGTGCACGCTCCTTGCTTGGCCTCAGGACACCACGTCAGCACCAGCATCAACACAAGGACAGGGGTGGGGGACACGGGAAGGGGCCATGCACAGAGCCTGCGCCCCACGCTGGGCTGAGCCTGGCCGTGGCAGGGTTGGAGGCTTTGGCAGTGTGGCCCCAGGGCACTAAATCCACCAACAACTCAAACTCAGCCATCGCACTGGGGGCAGGATGGGCAGGAGCATCTCCGGGTGCGGGCACCGGGTGTGGGACCCCTGTGTGCATGGGACAAGAGATCATTTCCCCTCCTTTCTCTGGAGGAGTTTCTCCATCCCCAGCGGATGTCAAAGCAGGGCTCAGCTGATGCAATCCTGCTGGCGTCCAGGGCTGACTTTGACCAGCACCTGGGGCACCTGGGGCAGCCGGGAAGTGCGGCCCTGGTTGGGTTTGGCTCCGGAGCAGGGCCCTGTGCCAGTGGCTTTCCTGACCCCCCTGGTCACAGGAGGCTGGTGCCCGCTGGAGCAGGGATGGGACTTTCCTGGCAGAGGCATTCAGCATTCCCAGTGGGTGTGGGGAGCAGCCCGGCCCAAGCAAGAGCTGAGCCCTATCTCCACGGCCATGGGTTTGAGTTGTGCAGATGTAAGTGGAGCAGGACATTGGTCCCTTGAAGCCCCAAAGCCCTGGAGTGCGTCCCCGTTGCTGCACCACGCTGGAGAGCTGCTCGAGTGTCTTCCTTCCTCAACACAGTTCCACAGCCACAGCAAAGCCGGCCCTGCTGCCGGCTGCCCAGGCAGCTCCTGCATCCTGGTGGTTCCTGAAGCCTGCTGGAGAGGAGCTGCTCTCCTGGCAAGGATGCTCCCTCTGCCTGTGCCTGGCCATGGATGCATCCCTACATCCCTTCTCCCTGGGTGGGGAAGGCCGCCCTTCGCTTGTCCACCTTCATGGATGCTCCCACAACTCACATTGTCTCTCTTGCAGTGAGGGGCCCAGAGCTGAACACAGGATCCGAGGTGCAGCCTCACCAGTGCCCAGTGCAGGGGCACAGTCCCTGTCCTGGCCCTGCTGCCGCACTGGTGCTGATCCAGGCCAGGATGCTGAGCCCCTGGGCACAAGGGGCTCATGTTCAGCTCCATCAACCAGCACCCCCAGGTCCTTTTCCATGAGCAGTTTCCAGCCGCTCTTCCCCAAGCCTGGAGCGTTGCAGGGGGTTGCTGTGGCCCAAGTGCAGCACCCGGCACTGAGCCTTGGTGAATCCATACCTGGAGCGTGGCTGGGGAGCCCTGCAGCCTGGGCACGTGGACCAGCGGTGTGTGCTTGCAGGAGCCATTCCAGAGCCAGGAGCCGGAATCCAGGCAGCAATGGGCAAAGTCCAGGAGCCGGGACCTCCCCTTGGCACCTGCAGCGCTGCTCCCAGGTAAAGCTGCAGTTAAAGGAAGAGCCAAACTTCGTCCCATTTAATAGCTGCGTGGAAGGATAAACCAACACGAGTGGCACTTGCATGAGCAAACGCTCTCCTGCCCTGTGTGCTTCCCCCACAAGGAAATGGGCTTTGTGCAGGATCACTGTGGAATCATTGCAGGGTCACGGAGGGATCACGGCAGGATCACTGCGGGGTCACTGCGGGCAGTGCCCCACTCCCCATCCCACCTCTTCCGGGATGCTTCCCGTTGGCATTCCCGGTTCCTGCCGGACAGCGCCGGTGCGAGCAGCAGAGGGATGAGCACCCCCAGTGTGAAAACAACCCCAGTCACGCATGTGGAAAGCAGAACTGGTTCAGTGGCAGCCGCCTGTGCTGCGGAGCCTGTCAACAGCAGGTAGGTCATGGGGGGCAGGAAAGGAGCTGACACTGATCTGATTTCGTTCTGTCTCCTAGAATGAGACAAAGGGGGAGAGGGGAAGAGGGGAAGGGAGCTTGAAGGCACAGTTTGGTGGTCGTTGCAGTGATGACCACTGCAGTGGATGTACGTGAAACCATGACGATGTTTGAAAGCAGATCTTAAAATGCCTGTAATGGTGAGAAATGCAGAAATGTCGTTTTCAAGGACATTTCCAAATCCTTAAGGTCAATATCCAAAAGGGCTGCAGGAAAGCTGGAGAGGAGCCTTGGACAAGGGCCTGTAGGGACAGGCCAAGGGGAATGGCTTTAAGCTGCCAGAGGGGAGACTGAGCTGAGCTCTTAGGCAGAAGCTCTTCCCTGTGAGGGTGCTGAGGCGCTGGCACAGGGTGCCCAGAGAAGCTGTGGCTGCCCCATCCCTGGCAGTGTTCAAGGCCAGGTTGGACACAGGGGCTTGGAGCAAGCTGCTCTAGTGGAAGGGGTCCCTGCCGGTGGCAGGGGTTGGAGCTGGAGGAGCTTTAAGGTCCCTTCCAACACAAACCAGGCTGGGATTCTGGGATTCTATGGATTTTGACCTCCATGGGCCGTTTTCCCACCCCAGGACATGGCCCCTCCTGCTGCAGCAGTGCCCAGCACCTCTCAGGGCAGCAGAGCCCTCCCACCCCATGCAGAGCTGGCTCAGCAGCTGTAGGGCTGCTTGGGTGATTAATGGTGCCTGTGGCTGCCAAGCAGCTGCTTTGCATCACATCCACATCCCAGCTCCTCCAGCAGCAGTGGGGCAGGATGGCAAAGCCTGGTGCATGCATCACCCCCCCTGCAACCTGCTGCAGCCTGCCTAGGTGCTGGAGAGAAGAGGCAGAGGCAGGAGCTGCACACAGCAGCCCAGCATTGGACCCAGTTCTGGGGCAGCCCACGGAGCCAGGAGCCAGTGCTGCCTTTGCTGTGCAGGACCCTGTGTGAGTCAGTGCATCCCGCCTCCCTGTAGCCCTGCTTCTGCTCCCAACACAGGCACCTATGGGCAGAGGCCGCCTGGCTGTGGGTGTCCCTGCAGTCATAATGAAACCCTGCACTGGGGGAGAAAACTGCTGACTCCTTTGAGGAGAAGAGGGCAGGGTGGCCCCCAGGCCCTGCTGCTCCCGATGGCCCTGTGGGTGCAGGCACGGTCCCTGCATGGGTGCAGATGCGGATTCCTGTGCGGATGCGGATGTGGATGCGGATCCCGATCCCTGTGCGGATGCGGATCCCGATCCCTATGCGGATGAGGTGGCTGCTGGTCCCCCAGCGATCGCCGCCTGCGCAGCGCCACCTGGTGTCCGTGCCGGGAGCAGCCAGAGGGGGTTCCTGCCGCCCGACCCCGGGGAGCAGCAGGATTGGGGTGCTGGCGGCCACAGGCACTGGTGTGAACCTCGTGGTGCGGTTTGGGAGCCACAAACTGCCCGGGGAGCGACGTGGGCCGCACAACAGGGGAAAAGGAACAGTGAGAAACCTTCCTGTAGCAGCAGGAGGATGGAGCAGCCGGAGCGGGAGCCCTCCTGATGGCATCTCCTGTCCCCTGGCACAGGGAGCAGCCACAGCCCCGGGGGGGGGGACACGGGGGCTCTCTGCCCCCCAGCTCAGGAGCTCTTTAGGAGGAATTAGAGGGGATGAAGCAGGCAGGAAAAGGCAGCACCACGTGCTCCAGGGCATCCGCAAGGAGCCGCTTCCTGGCTGGCCTCATCCTGCGGGACATTGGGTCATGGGTGGTGCGCGGTGCCACTGCAGCACCCACATCCCTGCCTGCAACGAGCGGACAAGGGCCTGCCCTTGTGGTTAATTTCCAAGCTTGTGAGCACGGGTAAGGACACAGAGAGCATGGGATGCTTGCTTGGAGGATACATACATTCCTGGCTGGTACAGGGGCATCTCTGCAGAGCGTTTGGAAATGGGGCAGCTGCAAACTGATGGCAAATGAACACTTATTAACTGGGTTGTAGTGTTGCTGGCATGGCAGAACTTGGTAAACTGGGGTAGGAGAAGACCTGGGATTCCTTTATCTTCCACTACTGAGCTCTTAGTGCCTGCCGCAGCGCCGGGAATGCCGATGGTGAGGGCTCAGCCCAGTTGGGTGTTTGGGGAGCAGTGGGGCTCCGCTGTGTGGCTGGGGCAGCCCATCCTTGTTCCATCACCTCAGACTGCGAGCTGTAAGAAAAGCATCAAATAACCCCAGACTCATGACCCAGTCACAGGGAAAGGTGCAGGCAGCCAGCCCTGCAGTGCAGGGCCTGCCGGCTGGAACAGCCAGGGAAGGGATGGGGCAGAGAGCCTGGGGCAGCACCTTTTGGGTCAGTCCTTTAACATAAACTTAACATAAAGTGACAGGCTGGGAGAGCTGGGCTGGGGCAGCCTGGAGAAGAGAAGGCTCCTGAAGGGGAGACCTGAGAGCAGCTCCAGTGCCTGAAGGGGCTGCAGGAAACCTGGAGAGGGGCTTGGGACAAGGGATGTAGGGACAGGCCAAGGGGAATGGCTTTAACCTGCCCGAGGGGAGACTGAGATGAGCTCTTAGGCAGAAGCTCTTCCCTGGGAGGGTGCTGAGGCGCTGAAGAGTTGCTCAGGAGATGGTGAAGGCTCTTGGGTCTAAACCACTTGCAGAGGGGGGGCTGTGACCCAAAGGACTCCTCTGAACCCTGAGCAAAAAGGGACTTCCTTTGGGAAGGGGTTCTGTGACTGCGAGGAGCCTGGGGGAGCGCTCCCTGCCTTGAGCAGGGATCAGAGCTTGCCGAGGTTGGCCTGGCCATGCTGGCAGCGGCTCTGGTGCCATTCCCCACGTTGCAGGCCCTGTGCCAGTACCGCTCTGTTCTTGGTTCTTTCACCAGCGGTGTCAGCGGTTCACAGTCGGTGCGTGCAGCACGGCCACAGCAAGCACACATCCTGCTCCCCTCCTTCCCATGGGCAGCGAGGGGCTGCCCAGGCTGCCAGGGGGATGCAGCAGGGACAGGGATGTCCTCGGTCCAGCCAAGTCCCTGGGGCATGGGACGGGCTGGTGGCTCCGCAGACCTTGGTCACCAAAGGCTGGCTCCTCGCTGCACAAACTGGTTTGGCTCCATTTGTACTGTGCCTTTCCAGCCAGGAGAGCACTGTCTCGGTCCGATTCTTCCTACTGCCCTCCAAAGCCTATCTTTGGTGATTGTGCTTGTACATGGGATATGGTGGCGTGTCCCCACATCTCCCCCTTGTGCTGGGGACCTACAGTCTGTTAGCAGGGTGGGCAGTCCCATGCTGCTGCTTGCTCCCACCATAAATGGGACCTCCACCATGACCAGGACCTCCACCACCAGCCCTGGAAGCATGCTTCCTGCCATGCCTTATCCGAGCAGGCAGCCCTGCAGCTCCCTGCTCATCCCTCACTTTATCTAAAGCAGCAGCCGCAGGGACACTCGATGTGCGACGCATCGCAGGCAGTGAAGCACTCCAGGTCAAACCCACTGCATGGGGAGCTGTTGGAGGTCTTGCTGCAGGTCCTGGGCTGCAGGCTGAGCGTCCTTGGTTCATCTTCTGTGCTGGTAGGTGCCTCCAACCCCGGAGCTGAGCAGGTAAAGGCGGCACTGCCCGAGCAGGAGTTGAGGGTGGCCGGGATCTCTCAGAAACACATCCCGAGCTGTTGCACATCCTCCTTAGGTGTTTTTAATGACCATGAGTGTGATGGAGAACCAGAACCTGGGTGCTCTGCTTATAGAATCAACCAGGTTGGAAAAGACCTTTAAGATCATCAAGTCCAATGCTGCTGGTGAGCAACCTCCTTTGTGCTGCTCTGTGGCCTCAACAGCAGCCCTGGCTGGGGTTCAGCTCCCTTAGGCCCCCTGCACCATCCATGGGAGGTGACTGGCACCTCAATCTCCCTGTCTGTACAGGCCTGATGGGCCGGGGGAGCACCGAACGCTGCTCTGCACCCCAGGGATGCACACCCAGGCTGATGCAGCCACCGGCACTGGGGTGGATGATGGGACCCTTTGCAGCGCAGAGGACTGGGATGAGCCGGAGCAGAGGGAAAACCTCTCTGGCTGCAACTGCAGCTGCGGGGCTGGTTTGGGCAGAGCACAGGGAGCTCCCGGTACCACCCTGAGGAGCAGCGGCAGCAGGGGCAGCTCTGTGACCTGCTTTCGCTGTGCTTGATCTCACTTTGGTTGTGTTTCCTCCCCTGCCACCACAGGTAGGACCGAGTGCATGTGGTGTGAGTGTGCGCAGGACCTGCACCCTCGACTGAAGCCGATGTCCCCGGGGCTCGCTGCATGTGCCCTGCTCACCTCGGGGAGCACAAACCCCATCAGGGACTGACAGCACCAGCACTACTGGCTAATTGCCCAGCCTGACATGGCGCTGGGGAGGAGGTGGTGCCTTCCACGCGCTCACAACACACCAGGTTTGGTGCACGGGAGCTGCTGCTCCGGCACATCCCATCTGCCCAGAGACCCATGGAAACCCTGCGGTTTGCCTGGAGCCCTGTGGGGGGGTTGGAGATTCCCCTCGCTGGTCCCCAGCCTCCCTGGTGCCTCTGCTGAGGTTCTGTTCCTGGCGAGAGGAGCCAGCAGTCATCAGAGGTGGATGTGGGGATGAATCATGGCCACTTTGATCCCTGTGTTGGTGGCTTTGATGTGGGATGATCCCAGAGACGAATGGCTCTGCTTCTCCATACTTGCTATGGGGACTGAATTTCTTTAAAGGGTTTTTCTGCATCCCAAGGAAGAGCTAAAATCAGTGCTGAGTAACACCCCCAGGGCACTGCTGGTGCTTGTTTTGTGTGAGGACTGTGGCTACCTCCAAATCACCACCCCAATGGCAAGCACAGGATCTCTTCCCGGCCATTCCCCCTTGTCCTGTCCCAACAGGCCCTTGTCCCAAGCCCCTCTCCAGCTTTCCTGCAGCCCCTTCAGGCACTGGAGCTGCTCTCAGGTCTCCCCTTCAGGAGCCTTCTCTTCTCCAGGCTGCCCCAGCCCAGCTCTCTCAGCCTGGCTCCAGAGCAGAGCTGCTCCAGCCCTCGCAGCATCTCCATGGCCTCCTCTGGCCTCGCTCCAACAGCTCCACGTCCCTCTTGTGCTGCTGCCCCAGAGCTGGATCAGGACTGCAGGTGATGGAGGATGCACAGGACTTGTTTAACTGAAACACAGCAGAGCAGGTCAGAGCCTCAGTTGACTGCAGTGTGCTGGGGAGGTGGTGATAGAGTCACCCCAGTGTCACACATCCCGAGAAGCTCTCCTCCCTCCCCAGGGGTCCTGCTGAGCTCTGCTCCTCTTGGAACTCAAGCAGGCAGGGAGAGGCAGGCAGGGAGAACAGGCAGGGTGAGGGGAGCTGGGGCACAGATGTGGGGGGAGCTGGGTTTAGGGTACTGGGTCTTTTCAAACCCAGTCAGTTGGTGACTTTTTGGGGCTGGGGTTTGCAGCACTTTCAGCATAGCCGGGAGTGACCCCGCTGTGATATCACTGCAGCCGAAGATGCAGCAAAATGTGGTGTTTCTGATGATGCTTTGATGTGGTACAAATTTCCCTTCCCTTGATCACTGCATTTCTGCACCAGCCCACAAGTACTTGTGCTTACATGAGTGCCTGGAGGCCACGGGACGTGCCTGGGGTTCCTCTGGGTCATGGGAAGGATGGCTCCCTGTTTCGGGACAGATTATCCCAGTGCCACAGGGCCGGGGCTCTGCTGGTGTGGTGGGAGCGTGGCTGGATCATAGGTCCGGCTCCGGCTCCTGCTCTCCCGCAGCTGCCAGGTGGGAAGCACCATCTTCCTTAACTGAGCTCTGCCTTGGCCGTGCCCCAAAGTAAACCTGCGCTCGCTGCCTGCCCTGCACCGTGATCCATAGATGGGGCTTGGAGCAAGCTGCTCTAGTGGGAGGTGTCCCTGCCCGTGGCAGGGGTTGGAGCTGGAGGAGCTTTAGGCTCCCTTGCAGCACAAACCAGGTTGATGCTAAGGTGAGCGCTGTCTCCCCGCAGCCCCACACCGGGCAGGGGTCTGCAGGTGACTCAGAGCTGCTCCTGCTCCCCTGTGCCCCTGCGAAGCTGCGGGCTCAGCAGCTCTCCCCTGGCTGCTCTCCACACCCCGCAGCCCCGCTCCGCGCTGGCTGCACAAACAGGACGGGCTGGTTTTGAGCACGGAGCGGGCTTGGTGCTCGCAGGCAGGGCTGCAGAGCACAGCCTCAGCCCCACGCTGCGTCCCCAGCGGTTCTGGGAGCAGCCAAAGCTCTCCTGGAAGCCCCGGTGGCAATGCCCAGCATAGGGCACATTAACAGCTGTACCAAAGGGCCTTTCCCCACTATGGGTGGTGCTGGTCCAGATTCTGACTGTCCATCCGTTGTGGACAACAAACGGTGGCAAATCAGCTTGCTGCAAAGGCACGTCCCATTTGCACACTGGGGCTCTGGACGTAGATTTGGCCAAATCAGTAACCTCAGGACACTGGAACCCAAAAGCGCAAGCCCGGCCCCTATGCTTACAGGCAGGACACAGACAGCCCCAGGCATTGCTCACTGGGACGGAAAACCATGCTGATGGCAGCAAAGGTGCAGAGGAAACAACTCCCGACATTGTCCTGCTGCTGAAAGCACAGGAACATGCAACCCTGGGCTGCCCCTCACCCGGCTGCAACCGTGGTTTAACGTGTTCCCTTTCCTGCTGGCCACAGGGCTGTGGCGAGACCCAGGCAGCCTCAAATACAGTAACACAGGGGAAACCGGCAGCTTTGGTGTTTTCCAGCCGGATCGTGGCCCTGGTGCAGCTCCAGGTGCAGCCCGTGAGCAGTGCTGGCATGTGAGAGGCAGCAGCAGGCACAAAGTGCCCGTGTCAGCAGCAGCCGGATGGGAACCTGCCCATGGAAGCAGGAGGCAGCTTTAGCTGCAGGGAGGAGACTGCTCTGCCCAGACAGTTACCAGCCGGCCCAGCGGGTTTCCCTTTGGCATGTCCCAGACTTCCCAGATGGCTGCACATGGCCCTTGGATGTTTCATTATGGGACACGTGGTTCCTTCATAGAATCCCAGCCTGGTTTGTGCTGGAAGGGACCTTAAAGCTCCTCCAGCTCCAACCCCTGCCACAGGCAGGGACACCTTCCACTAGAGCAGCTTGCTCCAAGCCCCTGTGTCCAACCTGGCCTTGAACACTGCCAGGGATGGGGCAGCCACAGCTTCTCTGGGCACCCTGTGCCAGCGCCTCAGCACCCTCCCAGGGAAGAGCTTCTGCCTAAGAGCTCATCTCAGTCTCCCCTCGGGCAGGTTAAAGCCATTCCCCTTGGCCTGTCCCTACATCCCTTGTCCCAAGCCCCTCTCCAGCTTTCCTGCAGCCCCTTCAGGCACTGGAGCTGCTCTCAGGTCTCCCCTTCAGGAGCCTTCTCTTCTCCAGGCTGCCCCAGCCCAGCTCTCTCAGCCTGGCTCCAGAGCAGAGCTGCCCCAGCCCTTGCAGCATCTCCATGTCTCTCCTTCTAATCTCCCTCAGTGACAACCCTGAGAGGAGCTGCTGTGGGTGCTGGTGGTGGCAGCTGGAGCGTCTCTGCTCAGGGACACCCGGGCAGGAGGGCCCAGTGCTTATGGGGAGCTGAGCCAGGTGCCTGCTCCATGATCACGGTTGGGATGAGCTTTTCAGCCCAGAGGCTCCTTTCGGTCCTGCAGCTCCTGGCCCCTGGCATCCTCGTGCTCTGCTTTTAGGAAGGGAAAATACTTTTTCCTCCTCTTTTCCTTCTTTTCCAATTCGGAAGGCAGGAAAGCTCCCTCTCCTCCAGGGCTTTTCCCAAGGGACCTCTCTGATCACTGCAGCCAGGGAGGCTCCTGCAAACCCCACTCCCTCCTGCACCCCCTTTCCGCAGCACCAGGGCCTGGGGAGCCCTGGGGATGGGGTGGGTAGAGGAGAGCTTGTAGAGGCGAAATGACGTGTTTGGTGTACCTGACCTTCTGCTTTGTAAAGCTCCAGTGATGCTTTTCTAGGCTAAAAATACCTTTTGCCTTGACTGTTATTAGAGAAGAACACTTGCTTGGCAGGTTTTTAGGATTCAGGGGAAGAAAGTTCAGGCAGGGCTCAATTAGTCTGCCTTCATTTACAAGCAAAGTTCTGCAACTGCATGATTTGCTTCACTTGCCTGTTGCACGTTGAATGCACAGAGCAGGGACTGGGCTTCTTTCTCTTTCCACGCACGTACCAAATGGAGAAGCACTGGTGTTATTCCCGTGTTTACAGCCCTCCTCATAGCAAAACTGCTAGTTAAAAACATCTAGTGTTGTGCTGAAAGGAGCAGAATATGTGGGAGGATAAAGCTGTGTGGTACAGAATGCATCTTCTTGTGTGCTCTACCTGACTCCTGGTCACTCCTTTCTCCTTCTGCCCAGTGCTGCTTAATTCAGGGAGTTCCATGGGCTATGAACGTGCTCAGTATCGAGTGCTCTGTGTTCTTGCTACCTGCAGTGAGCAAGCACCAGCGAGCATTAGGTACCAGTTGGCTAATGCAATGCATTTATTATTATATTAGTAACGCAATAATAATTAGCAATGCAAAAATATTATTAGTATAATGTAAAGTAATTGCAGGAGTTACAGTTTTAGGAAGCCTGCTTGCTATTTCTGCTGTCTGGTCCTTGAGGCTCCCCAGCACAGGTGTGCTTTGCTTATAAAGAGTGCCAGGAGTGGGTCATCTGTCACACTTTGAGCTGTCTCTGCTAAAGCCACGGCGTGGCTGCAGAGCATCTCAGGTTGAATGGTTGTATCTTCATGCAGCAAATTGAAAATCCAGTGAAAACAATTGCCTGAGCAAGCTGAGCAAGATGTTGTGAAGTTTTGACTATGTGGTACGTGATGGTTTTCTTACTGGTCAGAATTTGTGGCCATACTTGATTTTATTTAGAAGCAAATGTCACGTTTTATGTACAAGAAATTGCTGTACTTTTTATGGCCTAGGAAAAAAATCCACCTCAAAAGTCTCAAGCAACCTCCTCCTTGTCCATATATTGTATATTCTGACAGCAGAGTAACACAAGGATAGAGTCCCAGACTGGTTTGTGTTGGAAGGGAGCTTAAAGCTCCTCCAGCTCCAACCCCTGCCATGGGCAGGGACAGCTTCCATTAGAGCAGCTTGCTCCAAGCCCCTATGTCCAACCCCAGATGGGTTCTTCTCCCCCTGCCCTGAACTTGCTGCATTTCCCATCCTTGCTTAATAAGCGGGCAGCCAACAGCTGCTGGCAAAGCTTGGAAATAGCAGGAGAGTGTAGCGTGTCAGAAAGGGCTCCATGCCTCTTTTGGTAAGCAGGAGCAGCTCCTTGGGTACGTTATCTATAGTCTAGCTTCAGCCAAGGAGCGTTGCATGTCCCAGCCATAAATAGCACCAGCAACCCACTTCTTTGGGTGGTGGAAATGTTGGTTTTACTCCAGTGTGAAACGATAACACAAGTGTCTGCTATGCAGGAGAGCTGCACCAGCCTGCCCAGGCCTTGATGCCAGCTCCTGGAAATCCACGTGTGTTCACATTACCCCCCCACTGCTAGTGTCTAATGGCTGCACCAGCAAGGAGGGTTAACAGGCTGACTGCCCTGACACTGAAGTGTGGGGGTTTGGTGATTTGGAAGCTGTAATATAGAAGCATGTCCTTGATTAGGGGCAGAAGCGCCGAGTCAATAGTCCTTGGCTTTTTAATTCCCAGGCAATGGTTGTCTGCTGTTCAGCTCTTCAGGATTAACTGCAGTTGGGCATCACTGAGCACAAATGAATGCTTCTGTGCTAGGAAATTCTGCTGACATTTGGAGAGTGGCACAGCCCCAGAGTTTTCCATCTATCCTGCCCTCAGCTCGCTGCAGCTTGATCCTTACCAGTGTGGGCTGGGACACGAGGAGGTGGGATGTCCCCATGCAGCAGCCGTGGGGACATGTCCCAGTACATGAGGCTTTGTCAGCAAACGGCTCCTGCAGTGTGACAAGCAGTTGGAGCAGTCTGAACCTGCCCTGGTGCAGCTTGAGGCCATTTCCTCTTGTCCCATCCCTCATCCCTTGGGAGCAAAGCCCAGCCCCTCCTGGCTCCATCCTCCTCTCAGGCACTTGTAGGGAGCCATCAGGTCCCCCCTGAGCCTTCTCTTCTCCACACTGAACCCCCCAGCTCCCTCAGCCCTTCCCCATCACCCTTGGGCTCCAGGCCCTGCTCCAGCTCCGCTGCCCTTCTCTGGCCCCGCTCCAGCACCTCAATGTCTCTCTTGCAGTGAGGGGCCCAGAACCGAACACAGGATTTGAGGTGTGGCCTCACCAGTGCCCAGTATGGGGAGACAATCACTGCCCTGGTCCTAACCATGCTGCTGCACTGGTGCTGATAGAGGCCAGGATGCTGGTGGCTTCCTGGCTGCCTGGGCACAAGCTGCTCATGTGCAGCTCCATCAAGCAGCTCCCCAGGTTTAGGAAACAAGCATTTTGGCTCTGCTGCTCATGAAGGCATTGGTTTGACCTGATCATTCCCTCCTCTTTTTCCCAGGAGAGACCAGCAGGCTGCAGTCCTGCCAAGGGATGGGCTGGAGAAAAGAGCTGCCACATCCACGTTCAGGCTGGGATCCCTTCAAGGCTGTGCCTGTCAAGGGAGGCAAAATTATCAGTTTGAATGTGACAGATAATGAGTTTGCTTTTCGGATAAGGCCTTAACCCAGGTAACTTCTGCCCTGATCGTGCCGGTCCTTTGTGTGGCAGTGGGAAGTACAACACTCCCGTGGGTATGACACTCGGCCTCTCCCTTGGGATGAAGGCTCGTGGTTAGTTTGAATATGTTACCTCCCCTTTTTAATGTTCTGAAGTGAAATGTTTCCCTATGGCCTCAAAACTGTGAGTTATATTTGGTGGACAAAGCTGCCATTTGGACTTTTGACCTGTGTGGCTAACTGTTGGTGCTCTTTATTGCAAACACCAAGCTGCAAGCAAGGAATATAAGGAAGAAGGTTGGTCAGGGCCTTGAGTGACATGGTCTAGGGTGAGGTGTCCCTGCCTGTGGCAGGGGGTTGGAACTGGATGAGCTTTAAGGTCCCTTCCAACCCAAACCAGTCTGGGATTCTGTGGTTCTCTGCTTCTGTGAAGTGTGCAATGGTCCTGAGAAGAGCTGGAGCTTTCACCCTGCAACTCCTGTTCCCTGCTACACAGAAAGAGTAAGTGTGGTTATTGGTGTCTGTATTCATGTGGTGATCAATGTCTCCATTTATATTAAAATGCTCTGAAACAGTTTTGGGTGTGTTTAATTCAAGGTGTGACCCAAAACCTATAATGCTATGTCTGCACCTGGAAAATCTGGGTATCTGAATGTATGGTAGCTTACAGAGGAGTTGGACGTGCACAGTCCTTGCAAAAGCAACAAGATAGATGCTCTGAATTCCCTTGGAGTGAAACATCCCAAGCCTGAAGACAGGCAACAAAGTCCATTTCTGTGATAAATGCCTTTCTACAAACAAGAAGTTGCCCGTGGCAAGCAGCGTGTCAGGGCTCCAGGTGAGAAACAACCTTATTTTGTTCATAAAATGTATGTGATACGATGTAGACTGGGGATATAATTTATGGGGATTACTTAACAGTACACGGAGAACAGGGTGAATGTCTGGTGTGATGACGCAGTTCCCCAGTCCCCTCAAACCTCGCAGTGGTACTGCAGGAGGGGCTTCCTCCAGGGCTTCCAAGAGCAGAACAGAGGTGACACTGCAGGGAAAGCTGATGAAGAACAACAAATGCAACCAAGATAATTTTCATTATAGAAGAAATTAAACTGTGGATTTGCTTTTCAAGACCAGGGTGTTTGTGGAGCCCTCAGTTTCTGAGCAAATGCACATTCAAGAGCTGAGCAAACGAACTTAATTTCTAAAGCAATCACTTAAAATGGTCCAACTTCTTGGTGTAGGCAAGGCAAATATTAGCCATACAAGAAAATATTGCTGAGGATAAAGTTAATTATACTAAGAGGCGCCTAAAGGTTCAGATAACTTATTTAAAGTGTGAGCATGGGAAATAGTGGTTTAGAAGGATGTGTCAAATCCACGCCAGTTAAATAGCTTTTAATCTTGATAGGATTCCCACTGGCTGTAACTAGAACTATAAAGATTAATTAATACTGTGAATATTTACATTTTCACTTGATACCGGCTTCTAATTGTGTGTATCTGCTAATTAGGTGAGTATAAATGTTAATGAGAGTTGGAAAATGTTATTGTACATCTAAGACCCATCTGCAGGGTTTTGAAATAGCGACTTTTTATTGGTTATAGCAGCCAGTCTCTTAAAACACTGCTGTTGCTGTTGCCTTCAGTGGCACGTATTTACCTCACTCATGATTTAATGATAGTGAAGGTGTCAGATTTAAAGGGTTTTAATATGAAAACGCTCCTTTTATCTTCAGCCGTGCAATGATGTATCCCGCATCAAGTCTGTCTCTCACCCAGCCTCTGTAGGCGGGTACTTCGCGTACTCATGGCAATGATGTAGGAAGGATGTGCTTTCAGACTGAGCACCGTGGCACTGCATGGCCTTCCCAAACCACAGCACACACCTGACAGGGTGCTGCTCCCCAGCTCTGCACCGGATCTGGTGGCAGGCAGTGACAGGGGACAAACCCTGCCGTGCCTGAGCGGGGCACTGCCGTGCGGCTGGCTGTCCCATGGCTGCGTGGGAAGGCCCCAACACCCAAAATGCCCATCTCCAATTCCGGGCCCTTCAGGCTTTTTTGACCTGTTTTCATAAGGCAACAAGACAGAGGAGAAGGCTGAAGTGAGGGAGCAGCTTCATATATTTGTGTGCTTATCCAGATACACACAACGAGGAAGGGATGAAACTTGTGTCCAGGTCACGCTTTCACTCAGACCGGAGCGTGCTTTTAGTGTCTCCAGTTAACGAAAAACCGAAGTTTCTTGCAGCCAGCCTGCATTATAGGCCAAGGGAAATGGCTTGAACCTGCCAGAGGCTGAGGAGACTGAGCTGAGCTCTTAGGCAGAAGCTCTTCCCTGTGAGGGTGCTGAGGCGCTGGCACAGGGTGCCCAGAGAAGCTGTGGCTGCCCCATCCCTGGCAGTGTTCAAGGCCAGGTTGGACACAGGGGCTTGGAGCAAGCTGCTCTAGTGGAAGGGGTCCCTGCCCGTGGCAGGGGTTGGAGCTGGAGGAACTTTAAAGTCCCTTCGAAACCTAAAACCATTCTATGACTGTTTAATCCTTAGATAAGCTGTACACATATCCTGGTGCTTTGCTCCCTGACAGGAGGTCCTCCACAGGCAAAGCGCCCAGCTCCTGAGGAGGGCGGGATGCGACAGGGGCGAATGGCGCCTGGAGTGCAGAAAGGCGCTTATAAAGCAGCTTAACGGCGTCAGGCCTGATGTCACCGCGGCCGGCAAACCCCTTCCAGAGCCCTCCGTTACCCCCGGGGGCATCGACCACGGCCGGGCTCCGCGAGAGGCCGCTGGGGACCCGCCCGTCCGAGCCCCGCCGTGGGGCGGCAGCGATGGCGCCGGCGGGAGGGCCCGCGCCCCGCCCGCCCCGCACAATGGGGGCGCGGGGCACGCCGGGAGTTGTAGTCCTGCGGGCGGTGCGGGCGGCGGCGGGCGCGGGCCGCCTGCCATTCCCGGCGTGCCCCGCGCGGGGTGAGGTGCCCGGATGTGCCCGGCGCCGGAAGAGAAGCGGGTCTCTTCGGGGCCGGCCATCTTGTGCGGCAGCGAGCAGGGTGCGGGGGGCCCGGCAGCATCGGAGGAGGATCCCGCCGACGGGGGCCCATCATGCCCGGACACCTGCAGGAGGGCTTCGGCTGCGTCGTCACCAACCGCTTCGACCAGCTCTTTGATGACGAGTCCGACCCCTTCGAGGTGCTGCGGGCGGCCGAGACCCGGAGGAAAGAGAGCGGCGGCGGCGGCGGGAGCCAGGGGGGCGGCGGTGCCCGCGGCGGTCCGGCGGGCGCCCAGACCAACTCCTCCGGTGGGGCCGGAGGCGGCGGCCCGGGCCAGGCGGGCGCCGGCGGTGGCGTCGGCAGCGCGGCCAAGCAGCTGCGCAGGGAGTCCCAGAAGGAGCGCAAGAACCCGCTGCCCCCCTTCGCCGCCTCCGCCGGGGGCGCCGCCGACCGCCGGGAGGAGGGCAGCGGCCAGCCCGGCGCGCCGCTGCGGAAGGAGGGTGAGCGGGGCCGCGGGGGGCTGCGGCGGGGGAGGCGGAGGGGGCCGAGCGCCGCGGCGCTGCCGCGAGGCCGCCCCTCGCGTCCCGCGTCCCGCCGCGCACAAAGGAGCCCTCGGCGGCGGGAAGGCGGCGGGGGCGGCCCCGGGCAGGGCCGGGCCTTCGGCTGCAGCGGCAGCCCCGTGCCCGCGGCGGGCGGCGGCCTCGCACCCACGTGGGGGAGCGCATGGCGGGGAGGCCGCCGGGGCACCGCCGCGGAGTGGCCCTTAAGGGCGGCCCCGGGCAGCAGGAGCTCTGGAGCAGCCGTGGCCGTGCAGTCCGGCCGCACGTGGTGCCGGGCGGTGTGTCCCCACGGCCCGGCCAGGCCCGCGCAAAATGGAGGCGTGGGGTGCCCGGGTGCTGCCTCTGCGGCGGGGCACGGGGAAGGAGCGAGGCGAGACATCAAACCCCAGCGACGCATCCCTAACTTAACGTGTTTGGGGTGCCCCGGCGTGTTTGACAGGATATATGGCAGAGAACCTGGGCTTCCCAAAATTCGCCTGGGTCGTTTTTCTGCCGAGCAGTATTGATAGGATTCGCGTATGTATTTTAATAACAGGTTATGTGCGTTCTCCACCGTGTTTATGTAAACCTGTAGGACATCCTACACGGGAAGCTAGGGAAAACAGGAATCGAAGTATAAATAGGGTAAGCTAATAAGATGTGAGCACAGTAGGACACAGCTCTGCGCGAGGAGGGGTAGATTTTGTCTGCACATGTTGTGGACAGGCACTTATATCCCGCACAAACTTCATTGCGTGTCAGAATGTGCAGAACCGATTGAATTTGAATCCTTGAAATGGGTCAGAGTGTGGTGACAGCAGTTGACGGGTGGGTGAAGGAATAACTGGCTCACTGCAGTTTAACTCTATAAATGGGTTTTCCAGAAACGGGGCCAGTTTGGAACAACACGGTGCTATATGAAAGCATCTTAATACTTCATTATTTACTGCAGTGCATGTTGCAGGATAATTCTCTACCATATTTTATGCTTTTTGAGAGAGAAAAAGTTTTAATATACCAGTTGTTTTGGGAAGTGGCCTCCCAAGCGTTATTTGGAAACATTGGTGAGAGCAGGAGTTTAGGAACTGTGTCACAATACTTTCTGCTTATGGTTCGTTTGTGCTTAAGAGTTTTTTTCCATTTGAGGAATGCAGTAATTTGTCCCAAGCCAGTGTCCTCTGGAAGTATTAGTCACGTTCGGAATTACGGTGTTGTTCCTCACAAGGTAAACCTGAAGCATGGGCAGAGGCTTTGGCCAACACAAGGGGTTTTGGCAGGGCTAGCAGTCGGTGTTTACCTCCTGGTTTTCACATTCATTTTCAAGAACGAGAACTACTTCACTATGAAGATCAGTATTTCATGGCTTCTTACAGCTGTGAAACAGAGAAAGTGTGTGGAGCACTGTAGGAAACAAAGCCACTTTCCAGTTTAAAGAAGTCCATGTTTTGTGTGGGGCAATAGTTCTACTGTCGTAAAGGTGTTTGATGCTATAGTATCAATGAGTTTTGATTCTTGTGTTGACTCTTATTTCACTTAAAAACTATTCCACTGCTGTGTAAAGGTGCAGGTTATTTGACTGGTGAATTACCAGTTCAAAGCTTTGTGATACTAAGAAGAAATAACTTCTATTTTTGGTTTGGCTTCAAGCAGGAGCCAGGTTTTTGTGAGCACAGCAGGGTGTTGAACTCGAAATTCAAAAGGCTTATTCCAGTTCTGCAGCATACCTCCTATGTGACACTGGCCTGTTTGCTTTCCTCTCCTTGCTGAGCTTTACCTCTTAAAATGAAATGGTCGTCTTGGTTTGCGAGTCCTTTTCAAAGCAGGTGTTAGTGAGCTTAACCCTTGGGTTTCCTCAGGGAGTGAAGATTACTTAGCCAGCAATGCATGTCATGCAAACTTGATGTTAAGTACAGCTTGTAAGGTAAGAAGACATTGTTCATTTGGGTGTGTTGGCTTGGATATCATTACAACTGTAACTTCTTTAGCCCCACCCAAATATGACATTGCTTGTTAGGCAGGACCTATTTCTTTAAAATATTTAAGAATAGGCAGGTTTAAAATCGAAAGATAATTCACAATTCTTGAGCCAGCTTTGGTTTGTTTAGTGCTTTATTCCTAAGTATTTTGGCAAGAAAATAGCATAACAAAGCAGTAATTACTTGTCCAGATCTTTCTGAAGAAGGCTAAACAGGCCTTGGGGATGGGTAGAAAAGAAAACTGTGTTTAAGATCTTTCAGATGTCTAAGTGAAGAAGATAATAGGAAGTTAGCATTTAAAATAAGCCCCTTTTGGAAGGCATAGAGGGTGGGGGAAGAGCAGTGGCGGGTTCAGTGGCACGCTGTATTCTTAAGCTGGTTTAAGTACGTACCCAAGGAGGTGAGTCTTTGGCAGGAGCTGTATTGCACTGTGAGGATCCGTGTGGATGAGGACGCTGTTAGTCATTGAGCAGTACCTGCTGCACATCAGCACACAGGTGGCACCTGCCTGAGTTTGAGTTGCTGCCCAGAACAGTTTCATAGGAGGACATGGGGTGATGAAGCAGGGTGGCTGTCAGAGGGTCTGGTGTGGTGATGCTGACTTTGTTTTGCTGCGCATCAAAATAAAAACCACTTGTTCTACCTGAAAAGCACCTTTTGGAGAGAAATAAAAATCTTGCTTACCTTGATCCTTCTTGGAAAGTTGACCCTATTGCTTTAACACAGATTCCTCGCGTATTCTGTGCTCTAAAGGTTTTGTTTCTTACAGTATTGTAAGAGTTTGCACTTGCGCAAAATCCAGTTTGATTGAAATGCTGTGTAAAGATGTGAATAAGAAGAATCAGATATCCAGAGTGACTTACAGCTTCTCAGGTTATCCAGTCACAAGGCTAGAAGAAAAGCTTCCGTTCCAGCTTACCTTCAGTACTGTTTTATGGTGTTAAGAGTGGTATCTGTCCCCGAGCAGCTCCACATTCCGTTGATGTGTTTCGCCTCATGTTTCAGGGATAAGACGCATTGGCAGGAGGCCTGATCAGCAGCAGCAGCAGCAGGGTGAAGGCAAACCGATTGACAGGAGACCGGAGAGACGACCTCCTCGTGAGCGCCGCTTCGACAAACCCGCTGATGAGAAAGGAGAAGGAGGAGAATTTTCTGTGGATAAGTAAGAATTCTGCCTTGCATGACAAAAAGCTTTGATAGGAAGGGGCTGTCCTGCCTTCTGCTGCTAAGTTAGAAACCAAAGAGCTGATTGATTCAAAATTAAGTGGTTTGAATTACGTTTTTGTCAGTCACAAGAAGAGCGTGTGTCATCCAGACCATAACACTTTTCCATGATTTTCATACAAACTTAAGTTTTAGACTGGAATGAACGAAGATGGGCAGTTCCATGGCGGTAACTGAAAATAGGTTTTAAATCGTTGATACCCACCATATCTCTCTAAATGTAGCAGATAGCTCTGGAAAGGAACCCAAGTGTAGCGGTTGCCTGCAGCGTGAGATTTGTTTGCTGTTACACTGTTGCTTAAATCCATACGGCTGACTTCAAGCCAATAAAAGTTGTCCATGTAGGTGTGTTCATCTTGGCTGCAGCGGCTTCAGATCTGGAGGTGAGAAGCCATCTTACATCAAGACAAGATTTAAAGTGTCTCAAGTATCATGAGGGATCCAGAATTCAAGTGTCCTGAAAATAATGTT
Source organism: Pezoporus flaviventris (assembly GCF_033815535.1). NCBI lineage: Eukaryota > Metazoa > Chordata > Aves > Psittaciformes > Psittacidae > Pezoporus > Pezoporus flaviventris. The sequence continues at coordinate 2,179,632 of NW_026892607.1, read as the reverse complement.
CAAATACTAAAATTTTAGCAGCCAGAGATAAAATCATTTTAAAAGTAAGTTGGATGAATGTGAGTTAAGTGGAAATTGTTTTGTCAGCTAGTTATATAACACAATATAAACACTAAATTTTGGAGTTTAGTGTCAGGAGATGGAAACAAACAGTAATCCTTCTGAGCGTTTGTTTCCAGATCCTAAAATGCGGGCTTTATTATTTATGTGGGTTTATTCGGTGTAACAGTTTGGCACTGAATCTAGAGCCTGGACAGTTACAAACAGTAATTACCAAAGGAAAAGTAAGGAAATAAAACTCCCAAAAGAGAAAAAGAAAACCTGAAAAAACATGTTGCAGACTTTGGGAGGTGAAATACTCACGTTTGGCTGTTCTATGCTAGACCCATTATTGACCGACCTATGCGTGGACGTGGTGGACTTGGGCGAGGACGTGGCCGCGGCCGTGGCATGGGCAGAGGAGATGGGTTTGACTCTCGTGGCAAGCGTGAATTTGACAGACATAGTGGCAGTGATAGATCGTAAGTCTTTAACTTTTTCCGTTGTTAGTGTGGCTATTCTTTATAATTAATATACATTTTAATAATTGCTTTTGAATTTCTGTCTCTGGAAACTATAATGTTAACTCAGTTTTGTTAGTTCTGTTTCACATTCACATTTCAGCGGCCTAAAGCATGAGGACAAGCGTGGTGGCAGTGGATCACACAACTGGGGAACCGTCAAAGACGAGCTAACGTTAGTAATCTGTCATTGCTCAGACAACTCTTAGCAGAATGTTAATTCTAACTGCTTGCAAAATACAAAGATTGAGCTGCCTTTTTTGCCTTTGATTTTGATAATTTTTGCTATGCTATTAAAGCAGCCTGTGCAGAATGTAGTAAGGGAGCAATTTCTTGTAACACAAGAGATGGCTTTGCTGTTAAAAAATGGATTTTGGGGAAGTTTGGCATGGAGGGTCTTGTGCTGTTTTTTTTTAATAGCTCTTTTACTTAATAGAACCATTTAACAATATAGATCAGGTTATGCATGCTTTTTTTATGAGTATTACATTGAAAACAGAATTTTGAATGCGCAAACCCATGTTGTGCTTGAAAGCAGGAGGCTTTCAGAAGGGGTGTTAGTTAAGTGTTGGGGGAAACCTTTAGGAAGGTGAATGTAAAAAGCACAGAGGGCACCAATCCTTAAATAAATAGTTGTTTTTAAAGAAGAGTGGCTTGTGTAAGTTCACTGTGCAACTTAGTAATTAATCTTATGTAGCTTTAAAGAGGGACGAACTCTTAAAAAGCCTAACTCCAAACATTATGTAATTGCAGTGAATTGGATCAGTCGGCTGCAACTGAGGAAACGCCAGAGGGAGAGGAGCATCCGCCTGCTGATTCTGAAAATAAGTGAGTACCACTCCTCCTAACGCTCTTTGCTTCAGAGACAGCATTACTTTGCCTTTAACCTCTAAGACTCATTCCTGCTTCTCTTTTACCTAAGCCAGATTCTGCTTTCTTTAGCAGATAGGAAATTATGCACAGTGCTGCTGAACAACTGTCTCTTTTAAAGTCTGTGTGTCTAAAAAATGTTATCTTAAAACTGTTCATTAGTGTCATGCAGGCTCTTAGGTCACTTTCAAATTTAATCATTAATAATCGGTTTTAATACGCTTAGGGTCTGGGGATTGCATCTCCTAAATACCAAATCCAGAAGCATCTGTGCTCATTATTAGGTAGAACCACCAAACAAAAGGGACAAGATGTTCCTCTGCCAGCGGAGGGGCAACTTTTTTTGTAAGCTTAGTTCTTCAAACCCACTGTTGAGACAGTGTGACCAGCCTCTGGAAGGAAGGTTGTATCCCACTTGATTGCTTCTCATTCCACTTGGACACCTCATACATCCAGTGATTGGATGAATGAAATAGAGTAACTAGAAAAACAGAATGAGAACGTGACACTTAGAGTTGATGTAAAAGCATGATACAAATTTTGATGGTAGCATAGTACAGTAAAATGTTTTAATGAGGGATGTGCTTTATGATGGATTCAAAAGAGAAGGGCAGAGAAGATGAATTTTGAAACACTTGTTTGCACAAGATTTCTAATTTGCAGTTTGCTGGAGCTTGGTTTCCTCATTAATGACTTTGCTGAGTTTTAAAGAAAGTGCAATTACTCCATAGAGAGTAAGAAATGGATTTAGCTTAACTAAAAGAAGACTAAGTGTTACTCTCCAAGGCTGTGGTGGTCCAAGGTTAAGATCAGCTTGTATACAGAAGTAGTATGAGAATTTGTAAGGAAATACAGCTTGAGCATTGATCAGGAAATGCAAGCTAGCTAGTCCTTGAAAAAGTTACATGTATTGGAAAGCTGGATGTATTAAATTTGCTCTGACTGCAGTATTTCCTGGACCTTTATCAGTAGCAGTGTGCTGGTGCTTCCTCAGATCTGTAGAAAATGCAGACTTCTTAGTTTCAATCATGGCAAGTCTGTTGTAAGCCATCAGTTATCTTTATAGGAAAGTGTCTTTACGTGGGTTAGTTTCAAGTTGGCTGTTTTGGTGTGGATCTAACCCAAATGCTTCAGGAGAACTGTAGGATGTTTTACTGCAGTAAAACGTACAGAATGCTGAGATGTAGTATCTTGGCCTTGAACAGCAAAAAACCTTCTGAATATATACCATGTAAAAAAATATTCTGTAGGACAGAATAGAAAATGATGGAAATAGAGTTGTTTTCATTTAAAACCTCTGCATTATTACATCAGAATTCATGGCTACAAAATGAAGACCTTTCCTCTTAGGTTGAGGCTTTCATGATCTTTTTGCGTTACATACATGGGACTAGTTTTCTATAAATCAGAAATTCAGTTGCATAAACACACAAAAGAGTGACTACAGGATTGACTGCCTCTGTAGCTGGAACATGGTCTGTTATTGAGCATAGTGTGCGTGTGTTTTACATAAAAATAGCTCTTTGGCAGAAGGTAGGGGCCCCAAAAGTTTACAATGAGGTGATACATTCTACAAGTAGTTAAGTTGTATGCTCTTGTTCTTTTCCAGTTAGCTGAAAGTAAAAACAGTTTCAGTTAGATAGGAAATTGCCAATTGTCTTTGGCTCAATAAAGGAAGCAGGATATCCAAAGCTGATTAAATCCTATTACTTAAAAAACTAACGAGCTTGAAAACTGTGGTGAGAACAAGCTGTTTCTCACTGCCTTAACTTGAACCTCTGGGGGACAGGTATCTCAAAGAAGGGGGGGGGAGGAGGAAGCTCCAAACAAGTCCATTGCACAAGTTAGGCCTTCATATTTGTAAAGAAAATTGTCATTTATGTGGAGAATAGACATCATGGGGCTGTGCTCACCATTTAGTTGCTTAGAGGTGTCTGTTTGGCTGTGATATGTTTTTGGCACTGTGGCTAAAGGAGATAAGTTTTCATATATAAACCTCTTAACTGCTAAATACTAGACAGGCTTTTATAATCTACTTACAAATAAAAACTGATTTTGAATTTGTTGTATCTAGAATGTGAGTTCTGTAAGTCATGACCAATAATCCATGAATTTACTGCAGAGAGAATGAGGTTGAAGAAGTTAAGGAAGAAGGCCCTAAGGAAATGACCCTGGATGAGTGGAAAGCAATTCAAAGTAAGGATCGTGCAAAAGTTGAGTTCAACATCCGTAAACCAAATGAGGGTGCTGATGGGCAATGGAAAAAAGGATTTGTTCTTCACAAGTCAAAGAGCGAGGAGGTAAAGTGGTTTTTAATACTTGCTAGTATCCAGATTGTGTAGGTTTTGCCATTGATGTGCACTTCTTGGAGTGGAAGCTTCATTCTTTGAGACGCTGACCTGTAGCTGAAAGCTTGTGAAGTGGCAACAGCATTTATCTCATGTAGACATTCTTACTGTGGTCCGTTTTAGCAGTTAAACAATGCTTAGGTTGGTGTATACTGTGATACAATCTAGGGATAAGGCTGGAATACCGCTGCGTCTGGGCAGGTAACTTTGTAAGGAGAGCTTCTTGGTGAGCATTTTAAAAGGGGGTTGTCAAAATCAAATTTATCTGCATTTTTTCCTTTTTTTTTTTTTTTAAGAAGGCTTGTGTTATTTAGCATCTGTTTGTCTTATGCAGTACACAGGCTTCTGGTGCTTGCTAAACACAGCGTAAGATTGAAGAAATACTGGTCATGTCTTAGACACCTTAGTATCTGAACTGTGTATGTTACCTTTGTAACATGGGTATCTTCTCATTTTGTAATATTACATAGACAGCCCTCCTTGAAGCTTTTGAGGGTCAAGGTGATGTGTTGGTATGCTTCAGTGATGTTCAGCATGGTTGCTGTAGGATTGGAGTTTCTCAGACATACTTCAGTCATTGCAAGATTTTCATTCTTCTGTTCCAAGATAGTGGCAAGGAGAGACAAAACCTTCACTTCAGAAGGAAGGGAGGTGCTGAGAGCTCTGTTTTTTAATGCAGGGCTGCTTTAATCTTTGTTTTTAGCACTGTAATGTATTCAGTGGCCCACTTAAGATATGGGTGGCCTGCAGTTTTGTGTACCAGATGGTTCTGACTGCCTTTGAAGTAGTGTTCTGTTTGGTCTGCTAATATCTATTTCTGCTTTTTCACACCTTGTCAGTGTTTTCTTGTAAGCTGGGGACACAATACTGAGGGGGAGGCATTACTCAGTGCTCTCCAGTGAAAACTCCCATTTCCAGTCTCATTGAACTTAGAATGGGTTTGACTTTGTCAGTCATGCTATTTTCTTGCCTTGCCTTGCTGTGTAAGTTCTTTAGTTCTTTAAATGATTGTGTATCTTTGTGTTTACCTTAAGCTGTTCAGTGAAGTGTTCATTAAATACTGCTTTCTCTGGCTTGTGTAGAAAAGGAAAATGGATTTAGACTTAATGGTGCTGTATGTTAAAAGACTATATTTAAACATAAATTGTTCTGTACTTGACTAAGATTTGCTAAACCTTTTGTCTTTCAAGTTCCCTCAGTCCCTCTAAAAAATGTAAAATCAGCATTTAGTCAGCTGAAGACAGTCTTTTTAACATACAAGCATGTTAAGAACATGGTGATATTCTCGATTTCAAAGCTAGAAGGATCTGTACTGTATTTTCCATTTGAAAACACATTGGTAGTCAATTCCAAAAACCCCACGCAAACCCAGTGAGAATAACTAATCACATTGCTTCCGTGGAAGAACTGAGATGGTTACTAGATTGTTCTGTTTGAGAGGTGTGTTGATTGACTTCTCCTTAAAGAAATGAGTCGCTTATTTCTAACACTATCACTTAAGATGCTAACAGCTTCTTGCTATGTAAGCATAGAATTGAGATATTGCCTTTAAATCTAGGTGCTTTCACCCTGGTTTTGGTGTGTGTCCAGTGGATGTGTTTCCCCATTTCACTTACTCATTGTTCCCTGATCCTGTAGGAAGAAGCATGGGGGGGGTTTGGCTCAACAGCTCTGTAATACAGGTTTTGAGAAAGCCTTTGCTGTGGCTCCTTTGTGAGCAGGTTTAGGTGGAATATTCAGAAGTTACGGACAAAACCTACCAATCACGTGCTGTTCTTTTCCTGTTTGTCCTCTTGGACATACTTATGAGTCATGAAGTTAAGGTTGATGTAAGGCTTCTCTCATTCTTATTTATGAAGGAGTTGATGTGTGGAAGTGTCTTGGTTTATAAGTAAATTCGGGATTTCAGTCCCAGTGTTCTGTACCTTATGGCTGAAAAAGCACAGTGGGACCCTGTGTATTTGAATTGTTGTGATGACCACCCTCATCCCTGTAGCTTGAGAACTACTGGGAGGATGCTCTAGGAGACCTTGGGAAAAGTGAGTCTGAGGATCTGGTACTGTTCATCTGCCCTAATCTTGTGAAAGCCCTGTCTTCTTCATTCTTGTGCTCTTCATTGAGGGGTGAAACACTTTACCCTGTCTGAGGTCTCTTCTCTTTTCCACATTTGCTATACAGTTACTAGAAAGGAATGCTTTATATAAAACGATCTCTTAATACTGTCTCAGATTCTTGCTGTTTTAATATAAAATCCATGTGTCATGACAGCCCTAATCTAATGAGACTCTTTCTAGGAGATTGGGTTATGCCATAAAAGAGGTCCTCTCTTTTCCTTCTCAGCAGCTGATTTAGTGGCTTCGGTCTTGTAAGTTCTCCTGGTGCAGCTGAACAAAACTTGGGAAGGAGTTATATTGTGGAGAGATCTTGAAGCTTGCTCCAAAAGCTGGATGCAAGTCTCCTGGAAAGACTTGATAGTAGATGAGGTCCTACCTGATGTATCTGCTCTGCTGTGCCTCTTTCCTGTGCCTTCATACTTTCTTGCTAATCTAATTGCTTCTCTAGAGGAGGCTGCAATGGGAGGCTGAGAGACATGGTTTGGAAGAGAACAGTTCATCTTCTCCAGATTTGGAGAATGACTCTTGAATCAAGGCTGTGCAGGAATCTTTTTTCATTAGCAGCAGTTTTAAACATCCCACTTTCTTATCTGTCCAGTGCTGTGCCTGATGGTTTGAGGTGCTAGAGATCATCCTGCATGCATGGTTTATACTAAAGCTGTCAGCAGCTCGTGTTGAACTCTTTTGGTATCAGTCTGAGATCTCTCTTTGTCTCTGTGCCTGTGGTCTAGTCCATCTTCCAGTCTCTCTGGATGCTTGCACAGCTATTGATCTCCTTCTCCTTGACATCCTTCAGCTGTTCCACGTGCTCAGTGACATCTGTATCCAGCAAGCTCGTGTGACCTTATTACCTGTTGTTTCTGTATGTAGTTGAGTCTCATTTCTTTTGTTTTCTCCCTTTGTTCCTTTTGTCACTTTGGCGTGGACACGCAACTTTCATCAGACAAAGGCGATGACAGAAATGCAGGGGAGTCTGCTGGAGTCAAATGAGGTACTGATCCTTTATATCTAACCAGTAATACCTGTGTTTTGATAAGACCCCCTTCTGAAACGGAGGTCTGGATATACAAAAGTTACCAAAATAGAGACTACAAGTAGATAAAATACAGAGCTTTTCTGTCCATGCCTGTTGTCTAACTTACACCATATAGGACCCTTCAATATCCCTGCTCCTAACTGAGCTGAATTCAAACCTTATCATGAATGCTTTTGTCATGAGTCTTTATTTTCTGTCATTACTGCTGTTTTTCTGTATCTTGCTGTCTGCTTTGGCCCCCTTTCCTGTAGTAGTTTGTTCCTAACTTTTGACAGCCTTCCCCAAGACCTGTAAGTGCAGCAAAACCTTCAAGAAGCTATCAGTTGTTAGATCAGAGCACTGCTGAGAGTTGCCAATACATAACAATGAAATGCTTCCAGAGATGATTCAGAGTATGCAATTTGTGCAGTGTGTCTGTGGCTGTTGTCACCAGAGCAGTAGAAGTGGATGAGGAGAATATGCCAGGTCTTTTATTGGTGTTTTCAATTAGCCTTAGTTACTTTGGATAAAGAAGTTGTCAGGTTATGTACAGAATTTACTATTTGTAGGTTTGGTGGTTAAAACAAAGTTAAGTTGTGAAAATACAATGGGTTTGGTGGATTTTAGTGTTTCTTTTGTAAGCAGTAAACGTAGGGAAGGGAATGCACAGGATTAATGTACAAGCCCACTGCTACTGTGTCTCACAGAAGAGAATGTCATAACTCCCAGTAAGCTGAAAGTGCAGTCAGTGATCAAAACTGTAGATAAAACACTAAGTAGTAAGAAAAGAATCAAAGCTGTAACAGAAGGTATTGTGTGCTGGTTTACAAATAGTAGTCAGGCTGAGGAGTGGAATGACTTTTCTCTGAGAAATAACTTGCTTAGGCTTACTTCCCCAGTTTGGAAAGGAGATCTGAGGGAGACTCAAGTCTATATAATCAGGAGTGGATGGAATCTGGTTGTCACATGGAATACATCCCAGTGAAACAAGTTTGAAATAAAGGAGCATGGAGGGCTATTTCTCATTGTGCCTGATCCAGCTGCAGGACATTGTGAAGGTCACAAGTACAGCTGTGCACAGAAAGGTGTAATTAGTTTGGTGGGGGAGAAGGGTCTTTATAGCTTTGTCCATCCTTGATGCTTGGGACTGACTCATGGAATCCCTGAAAGCAGCTTTCAGCCTTTTGATGCAGACCTGTGTATCCATTGGCTGCCTCGTGGAGGATCCACAAACAGTAATTAAAGACTGTGGGGCTTAATTGCACAATATGTTGCCTTTGAAAGTCAGCATATTGTGTAATTGCACCACAAGAAGAGTAAGTTAGGAGGCTTCAGCTTGCACGTTGCACTTCTGTAGGAGAAAAACAGGCAAATTGGTAATTGCTGTGCCAGAAGTTGGGGGCTTGTAGGGAAAGAAAGTTAAACCCTTGGTCTCATCCAGTTTTCATCTGTGAAGGTGCCAAAACCTGACCCACCACATGGAAAACCTATTTATACAAAATAGGAAAAATAATTACTTTAAAAACACTTTGTTGTTTGTGTGTTCGGTGTAATTGAAATATTCCAGTGTCCTGACTAACAGCATTTATGGTATTAGATGTACACACCTTGCTCCTCAAGTCTCGAATGCACTGTGAACAACCAGCTGCAAGACAATGTTGTGTCATGGCAGAGGTGATGAGACTCATGTTTTGCAGTGCATTTACTGAGTCTGGTTCTCTGTTCTAGCATTAATGTTTCAGCTGTCTCAATTACATTGTGTTTGAACTGTGTTTGCCTCCTGTGCTGTTTGATAGGGCTGGTGCAAGCCAGTGAGGGGTTCTTGCCATCTCCCTGGTGTTAAGTATCTATATATTCATAAACTGTGGCTGCCCCATCCCTGGCAGTGTTCAAGGCCAGGTTGGACGGGGCTTGGAGCAACCTGCCTTAGTGGAAGGTGTCCCTGCCCGTGGCAGGGGGTTGGAACTGGATGTGCTCTAAGGTTCCTTCCAGCACAAACATTCTGTGTGTGGGATTCTGTGATATGGGGTTGAGGAAAATGAGGAAGTGTAAAGTACTCATTGAGCAAAATAAAGATGGCTTATCAAGTAAGTATTTAAAAAGAATGAAACGAACTTAACAGAACTTGAAGATTTCTGGGAATATGAAGGGAAAAGTGCTAGAAAATGAGGTTCTGTGCTGGCTCGGTGATAGTTTAGTCTCATATAAGCCTATACGTGTTCCCTGAATTATGGAAATGCAAGATACCCGTTTGCTCCGGTGCTTATTTAACTACCTGCCTGTGGTTTTGTTGTTTGCACAAGTGGTATAACATGACTCCTAACGATTCCTGCATTTTTAACTTGAATCAGTCAATCAGTCATCAATTTGAGGGTGCGTTTGGAGGTGAGCACATACGCTGTGGTGGTAAGAGTGCAGCTACAGATGGAAGGGTTCCGTTGGTGATGTTTTTTCCTGACTCATGAAGAAACCCTCATTTCAGGCTCATGCTGAGGACTCTGTAATGGATCATCACTTCCGCAAGCCAGCAAATGATATTACATCCCAGCTGGAGATCAACTTTGGAGACCTTGGCCGCCCCGGACGCGGTGGCAGAGGGGGACGGGGTGGTCGAGGACGTGGTGGCAGGGCCAGCCGTGGAGGCAGAACTGACAAGGTAAGAGGCTGCAGCTTTTAGCTGCAGAGGAGTTTAGTTTCAGTTGTTGTTACAGTTTTCATACATGCAGTTTTAGGTGTCTTATTTCTGGGCAGTTGCTCTGACAACAGACACCACCTTTTAAAACCAAGCGTCTGTTCTTACAAGTTTACCTTAAACTAGGCTGCTGTTAGGACAGAAGGATGAATGGTTTTTATTAAACACAAAAAAGGGAAGGTGAGGAGTAGGTTGGATTTAAAGAAAGTGTCCATCTTTGTATCCAAACCCCAAAAATGACTCTTCAGTATGGACATGGATGTACTGTGAGATAACCTGTGTGTGTGCCAGAGCAGAACTGCAAGTGCTGGAGCTGTTTTCAGACACCATCAGGATGGTATATCTGCACTGTGACCTACTGGGAGGGAAAGACTGCTTTTACACCTGCTTGAATTTGAGTGGTTAAGGAGTTTTTCTGTGGAAATCAGACTCTTCATGCTTTTTTTGTTTTTCTAATCTGCAGTAGGGTTTTTCACTCCTAGTCTGAGAGTCCTAAGGATATACTCAAGAAAAGTACTGAATGCGGTTAGGGAGGGCACACATGAAATTGAAGTGCTGTAGTATAGCTACAGGAAAGATTGGATTTATTATGGATCACTTATTTGGCTTAAATGCATATAACCATGTGGTTACTAAAAAATGAGTTCAGTCTGTGTCGTGTGGCCTTCCTCACATAGACCAGACTTAATCAATTTTGTCTCTTCTGGGACATTCCTCTTTCACACTGGATTACTTCAAGTTTTGGGGTTAGTAGTTGGAAAACTCTTTTTGAGAGTTTTAAGGAGTTGAAGTTAAATGGTGGTGTTTGCTCTGAGTTGTTTCACTGATACATGAAGCATCTTGCTTCAAGAATGCTGTCATAAAGTGGTTAAACAGTTTCCTGCAACTTACTTTAACTTTGCTTATTTCCTTCCAGTTGGTGAAGGAGTTTGACGTGATCCACACACCCAACCAGGTTAGTGATCTTTGATGGTACTTGTGTTAATTGCAAACAAGATTCTCCTCCTCTTCTTGCAGGGACTGTAACTTCTTCTGTGGTAGATTGGCTTTTTTGACTTGCTTTCTGCTTTGGTGGAATGAGCAACTGGCAATACTAAGGCTTTATATCTTAATAGGCTTAAGGCCCTGCTATTCCTTTTTAACTCCAGCTTGTGGGCTGGGTGCTTCTGCAGTGTCTCAGTCTTGCCTCTAGGTGTTGATACAACTTTTTCAGAATGATTTAAATATATCTCTTGAGAAATGAGTATGTTTACAGGAAATGCCACTGTCTTGGCTCTTCCACATCCTTCACGGACAAAGGGAAGAGTATTCTAAGCCGTTTAATTTCTGCAATGCATTGCAGCACTGGTTTCAGGTGTGGTGCAGAGCCTTTATAAAACTCTGGGAAGTGCTGAGTTGATTCTTGGTCAGTGTATGAATTTCTGGGGATAGGTTGGCCCAGAAATACTCTCTATCAACAGCTAGTTTGTGACTGGGGGGAAATACAACATGTGAAATCTAACTTGTGCTACAAACTGGCCTTTTCTGTAACACTTGTGTCCCTTGGTAAGAATTAATGGCTATGTGCTGGTGCTATAGTGTAAGCCCATATGTAGGGGTGTCTAAGAATGGAAAAAGACTTATAACCTTGTATGATAACCATGTGCAAGCATGGTCTGTTTGCCTATAATGCCTGTTCATGTAGCTTTGATTCAGAAAGTAGTACAAAAGACTTTATAGTCCTTGGAATAAAAAAGTTGCTTATGATGGAGGGGGAAAGATTGCTCTTGCAGTAATTTTCCAGTGCTAGACTCTTTGCATCCTGATATTCCCTGCTCTGAATACGATCCGTTCAGCATGATGAGTGCAAGGGCTTGGTGCTGTATGAAGAATCAGAATCATGGTAGAGCTTGATGCTGCTGCAGGTAATAACTTTCTGATGTTTCTCTTTCAGTCAAGTGCTTCTGCTCCTGATGTAGATGACCCAGAGGCTTTCCCAGCTCTGTCCTAAACTGGATGTCATAAGCCACCCCTGCCCTCGTCGGGCCTTCCTCTCCGAGGCTTGCATGCTTAAGGATCCTAAACAACTAAGAAATTTAAAAACAAAACAGAAAAAAAAAAAAAGAAAAAAAAAGAAAAAAAAAAGAGACTGTCATTCATACCATTCACACCTAAAGACTGAATTTTATCTGTTTTGAAAATGAACTTCTCTCGCTACACAGAAGCAACAATATGGTAGTCAGTTTTGTATTTAGAAATGTAATGGTAGCAGGGATGTTTTCATAATTTTTTCAGAGATTATGCATTCTTCATGGATACTTTTTTGTATTGCTGCTTGAAAATATGCGTTTCCAAACTTGAAATATAGGTGTGAACAGTGTGTACCAGTTAAAAGCTTTCACTTCATTTGTGGTTTTTATTTGGTTTATTCAGGATTTTAGACATTTCCCCCCCCAAAAAAAAATTCAAACTGGGTTTTAATTCTTGCACACTATTTCCATTTCCTGAACTCCTGTTGAGCAGATTCTTATCAGCCCCATGGTCTTTTGGAACATGTGGAATTTTAATTTGGCCGACTGTTAGTGCTGTATGGAATTCCAGCTCCTGGAGTACTTTAGGATTAATCCTTGCTTTCAGACTTGGAAAAAAAAGTCATTTTTCACCTACGTTTGGTAGTTTGTTAATGCAGAAAATCTTTATACAAAATTGATAGCAGATACGTGAGGAAAGACTCAAAGCACATTGGTTTATAGTGAAATACCTGTGTATTGATCCAGCAATGACGTGTGGATAATTGGTCTTCAGCCAGTTTTTAACAAGTAATGTATTACACCTTTCACTCGCCCCTTTTACCTTTCTTCTGTTCCCTCCTCCTCCTCCCTTCAACAGAACAAGATGCTTTGTTGGAAAAAAAAAAAAAAAGTTTTTAAATTACTGATGCTTTTTCTTTTGAGGGGATACCCTGGAGATGGAGATCTGCTGTTGCTGGAGCTGGGAGGGGGGGAAGGTGGTAGCTGTTGCTCCGGTTAGTCCATCCGGACTCCGGCTGGGAGCTGGAACCGAGCAGCAGTGTTGACATGGGTACATCAGCCCCTGATGCGTTCACAGCGCTGTTCCAGCAGTGGCAGGTCTTCAGAAGAAGAACCCGCCAGCCATGGCTGGCTCTGGCAGGAGGAAGTTTTGCTTTCCCATTCCAGATGGGAACGTCGCAGTGTGTGCGCGATTGCAACTAAATAGATGCAAACCAAACCCCCAGGGCTTAGCCTCTCCCTCAGAGCTGTGCTTGGCTCTGTGCAGTGTTGGACACCCGATGGCTAGCTGACAAATGAATGTTTTTCAGATTGTAAGAAACCCTTCCTACCCCTGTAGAAATTCACCGTAGGTTTAATTTAATCCCTGTGACAGGAACATCGCCACTTCAGGACGCAAAAAGGAGTTGAGAGACTGACTGATCAAGAGGGTTTCTTAAGGGTTTTTATCTGCAGCATTTGTTAGGAGAGTAGAAACAGGTTTCTCGTTTTATTTAATGTTTTACACTTTGGACAGCTTATAACATATTTGTAGTTTCTTAACTAGGTAGATAGAAAACAAAAGGTAATGCCCTATTTTTTTAAAAGCTGTACAGGACAGGCAAAAAGTATTGGAGACCTTTGAATATGAAATACCAGACTCCTTAATTGTGGTGTTCAGCTGGCTTGCTTTCTCTGAACTGTTTTCTACAGAAGTTTTTGTTGTAAACCGCTGTTAATACCATTGCATTAGAGGTTTTAGTGCACTCACCTCTAGTTTGAAGTACCAGGCTGTGAGAAGGAGGCAAGTTTTCAAACAGTGGATGGTATCAAAATCTCTTGGTTCGTTTCTCTGCTGATACTACCCAGGTGCTCAGCGTGGGAGCTGCTGCAGGTCCAGCACTGAATTGTTCCTCTTCCCTCTCCCTTTGTGGTAAGGTAGAATGTGCTGCAGTTCCAGCACTGGGGACACCTTGGATAACAAACAAATACCTTGATGTGCAGAAACACACTTAAGGAAAAGCTTTCTCTGTGACATAAACCTTCCCCTCCTTAACCCAAGCTGTGTTTTGCTGTTTCCATTGCCATTCAGCTTACATTGCAGATGAGTTCTGGGCTAGCCGGTGCATGGGTTTGGGCCCTGCTAGCTGGGCTTGCTCAGAAGCTTCCCCTTCTCCTGCTGTGGAGCATAGAGCGGTCTCCCAAATGGCACATCTGATTTTCAAGACAGCTTGTACTTAACAATGGGTCCGTCTGCTGTTCTGATAGATGTAAATTTGCCTCTTTCAGTCCATTTGTGTCAAGAACTAAAACTGTGAACATTTATCTTTAATATTGGTGGGTGTGAACTGAAATAAAGGTTTATTTTCATGCTCTTTTAAAAATGTCATGAAAAACACACGGAGATGAAATGAAACCACTGAGGTGAAGAGTGGTTCATCTAGGTTCTCTGCCCCAGAAGGGCCAGTCTGCCCATGGTGATAGTGCCCAGGGGTTTCCATTGCCAGGGATGGACTTTTCCGAGTAGCTTATTTATGATGAATGAGCTTGCTCTTTAGTAACATTTTCAGTCCTCTTGCTTGCTACTTCTGCTGTCACACCAAATCCAGAGGACTAGACCTTTTTACAATCAACAAGCTGAAAAAGCTGGAGAGAAGGAAAAGCACGTGGTGCCGATTGGCTTTTTGAATGGCAAGGCTGGAGCATGAAAGTTCATCTTACAGATTGAATACCACTGATGCTGGGAGGAAATGAGACTGATGAATAAATGTGAGTGTTAGCTGGGTGGGAAAGGACATGAATACTTCTGAACCACCAGAAGTCGGTGTGATTTATGCTGTTTGCAGTTGGAGGAGTTGAGACCACTCTTGACTGTAATGGCTTTTGCCTGTGGAGATTGGTTTTTGCATAGCCACGCTCTTGTTTTAATAAACGCAGGACATATGCCTAAAGCTGACACTTCCAGCATTTGCTAACCTGCTTCTTTCCTAAAGTCCTCACAAGGACCACATTCCCTTTGGATTGTATGCTCCTGTGCTCTGCCTTGGCCAGGTAACAGCTTCCAGGCCAGGCTTAGGTGCATTGGAGCAAGCGCTGAGTGTCCCAGTGCTGTGGTGTCCTGTGCCAAGTGCACGTCCCTGCTGCACTGGGTCCTGCACTTGAAAACCCAAATGCAATACTCATTCTGGGGATGTAACCTGAGTGAGGGGAAAACAGTAATTTGTCCTTACTTGGAGACTTAGGTTTGGTTGTTGTCTTACTAACAGTGTTACTTGTTTTTTGGAGTTGGAGTAGGACTTGCATGAAGTCCTATGGGGTGATTTATCTGGAGACATGAAGAGCAAGGAGAAAATGTGCTCTAGTGTTACGTCTGCGTGTTGAAGGCCTGTGCAAAGATGGGTGAATGACAAAGGAGTGCTTTCTTTGGCCTTCTGTGTGTTTTAATACCTTTCTTTGGCAGTAAGTCTCTAATTTGGTTGTGTGCAGCTGACTTGAGGTCCTGAGTTGTCCGTGCTGCCCAGCTGGAAGCCTCTTGCCAGGTTGGGTATGGAGAGCACAGAAATGGAGTTCTGTTGTCTGGGATCCCCGAACCAAGTCCAAGTGAAGTGTTTGCATTTGAGTGCCACTGAGCCAATGTTCCCAGGTGGGAGATGTCTGTTACCAGGCTGGAGACCAAACCTTGGAACCAGCTGAAATGACAGAGCTGGGACCTGGCAAAATCTCCTGTGGATGGTGTGAGTGGCCTTGGGTGGATGTGAGGAATTGTGCTTCACTTTGCCAGAGACTGCTCTGGGGTAGTTTCATCTCCTTCCATACACTGTTATCACAGGTGAAACACCTGACATTCAGAACAGGGTGAGGATGTAGACTAATGGAGCTGTTGTGTTCTGAGCTCACGCTAAGAGCAGTGTGGGGTTTGCTCCTAGCAGTGCTGTGTGGGGCTCCATGTGGCTGGAGCCTGATGGCTGCTGCTTCTGCTCAGGGACTGAGGTTTGCAGGGCTGCAGAGGATAATGCACCTTGGATTGAACTGGAAGAGAGAGCAGGTAGGAGCTCAAGGGTATTTCCTCTTCCCGTATTTCAGCAGGATTACAGCTTGGTGTGCTGTGGGGCTGTGACGTGTGTGTGGTGTCTCAGTGCTGGTGGTCGTATGGCTGTTGATGTCTTCCTCTTGGCCAGGAGCAGCAAACCTGCATGCTGGGGTGCACTGCAGGACAGGGGATGAGCTGGGCTGTTGCTGATGCCCTCTGCGGACGGTACAGCGTGAGCTGAGGTTTCAGTTCACTGCCCCAGGGTGTAGCTTGGCTGTAGTTACTGATAAGGGCTCTTGAGCTGCTTGATCTTCACCCCAGCCGTTGATACAAAGGTCATTGTGACACCAAGAGGTGAGGGAGCTTTGTTTTGTTGGCACATTCTTTAGTGGGTGAAGGTAAATAGGGTATGGGATCAGTTTTACTGCTTTCAGTTCAGCAGTTGGAGATAGCCCATGTCTGATTGTGCTCGGGATTTGTACTTGACAAACTGCAGGATCCCTGTTACCGTGTATGGAGGACAAGGAAGATTCCCTTCTGTCCATTCTTTAAGGAAGTGCCTGAAGGTTGTGCAGCACTTGCAGGGCCATGATGTGGAGCGGGAGGGAAGCGTGTGGGGACAACATGACCATTGCTGCTTAATGTGCCTTTTCATGGGCAGTCCTGCTGGGCCGTGTCAGACCAGGATGAACATCATAGGATATGGATGGGTTTGGGTTGGAAGGGACCTGAAAGCTCCTCCAGCTCCAACCCCTGCCACGGGCAGGGACCCCTTCCACTAGAGCAGCTTGCTCCAAGCCCCTGTGTCCAACCTGGCCTTGAGCACTGCCAGGGATGGGGCAGCCACAGCTTCTCTGGGCACCCTGTGCCAGCGCCTCAGCACCCTCACAGGGAAGAGCTTCTGCCTAAGAGCTCAGCTCAGTCTCCCCTCTGGCAGCTTAAAGCCATTCCCCTTGGCCTGTCCCTACAGGCCCTTCTCAAAGGCTGCTCTGCAGATCAGTTGTGGGCTGCTTCTAAAAGCTGTTTCCATGTGGACGTGCATGTTCCTGCGGTCCTGTCTGAGCGGTGACCTTGAGCGTGGTCCAGTTTGGCTGTGGCAGTGAGGATGCAGCCCCCAGTGAGTGGGGCTGTGTTGCAGAGCTGCTGCAAAGCCTCCTCACATGTGGTTTCATTGGGAGCCTGGAGATCACGGCTTTTACATCTGTGTTAGGGATGGGGGTGGGAGGGAGGAGGATACATTGCTGGCAGTGGTACTGTGGGTGCTGTGTTATGAATACCTGCCCCTCTCAAGATACTGTCATGTGCATTTACTGGCACACTGGGAGTTGTTTCCCTTCAGTGCACGATTCCTGCTGTCTGAGGTGAGCTCATGCCAAGTGCTCCTGCAGCTGGGTAAATGTTCTCCTCCTGCAGTACCAGTCATGAAGGAGCTTTGCTGCATCTATGGTACGAGCAGGATCCTTTGGTGCATGTGGGAGAGTCCCAGGCAGCATCTGCTGCAGATGAGCTGAAGGTAGGTGCAGGGACCACGCTGGATTGATGGGGAATGGCTGTTGTGTTGCCCAGGGCAGGTGGGACATGCAAGAACAGGCGTCTGGGATGGTCTCTGCTGCAGAGGAGCCCTCAAGTGCACAGCATGATGGCCAGCGCTGGTACCTGGAATGCTGCTGCTCCTACTCTTCATGCTTCTCATAGGAACTTTACTCGGCCTTGGGGAAGCAGGATCCTGGGCAGCTGCCTTCAGTCTCTGTTCTTCAGTTCCTAAATCCATACAGGGCACCGGAGCTGGAGCCCAAGTGTGATGGGGAAGGGCTGAGGGACCTGTGGGGTTCAGTGTGGAGAAGAGAAGGCTCAGGGGGGACCTGATGGCTGCCTACAAGTGCTTGACAGGAGGATGGAGCCAGGAGGGGCTGGGCTCTGCTCCCAAGGAACAGGGGATGGGACAAGAGGAAACGGCCTCAAGCTGCCCCAGGGCAGGTTTAGATGGAGCTGAGGAACAATTCCTGCCCCAAAGCATGAGTTTCACCTTCCTATGAAGCATTAACGCTCCCACCCACTGCAGAGGTGTTGAAAGCTGAATGGAGGTGCAGAGCTTGGCAAACCACTGGGGTACCCCAGCCTGCCTAGCCCTGGCTCAGGAGGCAACGTGCCTGGATATGGATAGGAGCAGCCTTGTCCTGCAGTGCCTTTGAGCCTGGCAGTGCTGGAGCCTCCTGGAGAAGGTGACATAGCCACAGCTGGGATGAGAACGGGAAACGAGCCAACAGAGAGCTCCCTTTTGGTTTTGCTTTTCAAGCTGTGGCTGCCCCATCCCTGGCAGTGTTCAAGGCCAGGTTGGACACAGGGGCTTGGAGCAAGCTGCTCTAGTGGAAGGGGTCCCTGCCCGTGGCAGGGGTTGGAGCTGGAGGAGCTTTAAGGTCCCTTCCAACACAAACCAGGCTGGGGTTCTGTGATTGAAGTGGAGGAAGTCATGGCCTCAAGGTAGCAGCCTCGTGATGCAGGTGGCTCTGTCCCTGCCCTGTGAGGAGCCCTTTGCAGGGCTCCTGATGACTCTTCCTTCACCAAGCCAGGTGAACAGTGCTGACAGTGGATGTGCTCCAAGGCAGTGGTGTCACAGGAGGGTTTCCTGGCATTACTCAGCAGCTTGTGGAGCCAGCTGTGGATGGAGAACAGCTGCCTGATCCCCAGCAGGACGGGGATGCTCCAGGTAAGTGCAGATCTGGTCTGTCTCATCTAGCAGCAACGCTTCAGCTAAATCTTTAAAGCCACCTTATTCTGTGTGTATCTGTAGCTTAGCACTTGAGCTCGACCAGGGAAACCAGCAGGAAACCAGTTTCAGGAGTTCTATATTTTATGTACATATATACATCTCTAGTAAACAAAGTCATTAAATGGGTCCCACGCACTTCAGGCCTGTGATTAGAATACTTCAATAAATGGTTTAAATTCCCCTTAACAGTCCCTTTGGTTGCTCTTCTTTCTGGTGAGGATTTCTCCTCCCCTGAACTGAGCCCCATGGCCAGGCTGGCCTGGGCAGAGCTGTGGCCACGGCTCCTGGTAGTCCCAGGGGCTGCAGCACCAGTGTAGCTGGGGATGAGGGGATGTGGTGAGGGAGAATGCGTGAAGTTCAACCAGGGCAAGGTCCTGTGCATGGGTCAGGGCAATCCCCAGCACAAGCAGAGGCTGGGGGAGACTGGATGGAGCATCCCTGAGGAGAAGGACTTGGGGGTTGTATCCCCGCCCCGTGTGCAGGGCTGCACCCCCAGAGCGTGAGCAGCAGCTCAGGGAGGGGATCCTGCTCCTCTGCTGTGCTCTGGGGAGACCCCCCTGCAGCCCTGATCCAGCTCGGGGGCAGCAGCACAAGAGGGACGTGGAGCTGTTGGAGCGAGGCCAGAGGAGGCCATGGAGATGCTGCGAGGGCTGGAGCAGCTCTGCTCTGGAGCCAGGCTGAGAGAGCTGGGCTGGGGCAGCCTGGAGAAGAGAAGGCTCCTGAAGGGGAGACCTGAGAGCAGCTCCAGTGCCTGAAGGGGCTGCAGGAAAGCTGGAGAGGGGCTTGGGACAAGGGATGTAGGGACAGGCCAAGGGGAATGGCTTTAAGCTGCCCGAGGGGAGACTGAGCTGAGCTCTTAGGCAGAAGCTCTTCCCTGTGAGGGTGCTGAGGCGCTGGCACAGGGTGCCCAGAGAAGCTGTGGCTGCCCCATCCCTGGCAGTGCTCGAGGTCAGTGATGCCCGAGGCAGCCCAGGCTGCACAAAGTCAACCGGAGCAACCAACGACCCTCCCCGGCAGCCCGGACACGCAGCCCTGGCATTCCCCATGGAATTCCCACTCTTTGATCTGCCTGAACGCGCTGTGCGGCTGAGAGCTGCTCCCGTGCGCAGTGAGGGGTGACCGGCAGTGCTGGGGGTGTGAGTTGGGCTTTCATCCCTTACAGGTGCCCCGTGCAAGGCCCTGGGCTGTCTGTGCCCCCAGTGAAGCGCAGGAGCTGTTCAGCCGGGCTCCCGTCACCCCGAGCTCCTACCTGGTGAGCGAGCTGCAGTTTATCTTCACCGCATCCAAGGTGAGGTTCCCTCCATAGGGAAACACGGGCGTCAAGCAGGTTGTCGGGAACACGGAGAGCGCATGGCACTCGAGTTCGGGGAGATCTTCAGCAGTGCCCGCACCCAGGGGCAGGTACGGGGGGGCTGTGCTGGTGCTGGGGTTGGCGATGTACTCGGGGACGTTCTGCGTGTGCCCCGAGGGCTCCTCCTCCACCATCCTCCTGTAGAGGTCTGGCAGCTGCTGCTCGCAGACCTCCTCATCTGCTGTGCTGGGGACAGGCTCCTCGTGCCCCCGGCTGCTCTGCAGCGCCCAGTCCCCACGGCCCTGCCTGCCACTGCTGCTGAGGAGGGCCTTGTCCTTCACAAGGGCTTCTTCGACTTGTGTTGGTTCAGGCTCTTCGAAGGTGCTGGTGCTGGGCAGGAAGAGGCTGGAGGGCCAGCGCAGCTCTGCCTGCAGTGGGAACACGCGGCAGTGATAGGTCACCATGGGATTGACGTGCTGTGGCCTCCCACCCTCCCACTGCAAGCATCCTTCTGCACAGCACCTAATACTGCTTAAAGTCATGGAGTACCGGGTTGGAAGGGATCTCGAGGATCATCTGGTCCAACCTTTCTAAAGCATGACCTAGACTGGATGTCCCGGCACCCTGCCCAGCCAGTTCTTGATAGTGTCCAGTACTGGGGAGTCACTGCTTCCCTGGGGAGATTATTCCAGTGGCGGAAAGGTCTCGGCGTTGTTTTTGCATTTAATTTGCCTGAGAAGGGGGAATGGCTTTAACCTGCCCGAGGGGAGACTGAGATGAGCTCTTAGGCAGAAGCTCTTCCCTGTGAGGGTGCTGAGGCGCTGGCACAGGGTGCCCAGAGAAGCTGTGGCTGCCCCATCCCTGGCAGTGTTCAAGGCCAGGTTGGACACAGGGGCTTGGAGCAAGCTGCTCTAGTGGAAGGGGTCCCTGCCCGTGGCAGGGGTTGGAGCTGGATTTAAGGTCCTTCCAACACAAACCAGTTTGGGATTCTACGATGCATCCTCCAGTCTAACCTAGTATGAAGACAGAGCTTATCCCCTGTCAGGGACTGCTGGATGTGCTGCACGAGGAGATGACCGACTTGCATGGCTCCAATCGCTTTTCCTTCTGAAGGGGATGGGATTAGAAGGAAAAGAGAGTACAATTCACCTTCACAGATGAGTAGTTCTTGGCCCACGTAGCGTTGGCTGGGTCTGGAATGGCTTTGCTCTGCCACTGCGGTACGAGTATGGTGAGGAGTGAGTGTAATCTGCAGATGGAATTAAGTGCAATTAGAACCAGGAGTGCTGCTACCCACAGCGCTGAGCTGGGATGTGCACTTTGTGCATGTGACGACCAAAGAGCTCAGTGTAACAGAACCTGCCTTGGCAGGGACCTGCGGGGAGCAGGTTGGTGCTGCCTGATGGGGTAGAGCAGCTCTTGAGCAGGTGCTGCCCAGCATCACCCTCCTGCCTGAGGTTTACCCGTGGTAACCAACAGCAGCCCAGTGGGCAGAGCTTGCTGGATACAGCCATGAGCTCTGGTCCTGGCCACTGGCTGGGAGCATCTGTGTGTTCCTCTAAAGGAAACCAGTTCTTGATCTTTAACTTTGCTCCCGTATTGATTGCCAAGGATGTACCTCTCCAGGTTTGTTTCTGTGGAGGCACACAGGCTCTAGGTTAAAATACACCAGCTACATGAAATGAGGCTGTACTTTAACCTCAGTGGGTGTTGTTATCATATGTGAAGCCCTTATTCAGAACAACCCTTACTGCTCCCCAAGATGTCCTGAAAGGACACGACCATCCCTTCTTATAACAATTCCATGTTTTACTGGAAATGATGGATCCACTCACGCTTTTCTTGCTGGAGGCATGGAGCACATGCAGGCTGAGAAGAGGAAGAGGCTGCAGGTAAGCACAACAGCCATCCATTCCCCAGCATCTGGAATGCAGAACGTCTCTGTCAGAAACATAAAGATCTAACTATACTGCTTCAAGTGGGAGGACAACCGAGGCCTGATCAGTGTTTGAGCCCATAAAACACAGCCGTGTTTTGGGGGTTTGAAATCCAGGAATCTGCATCTACTGTTGGGGACAGCAGCGCTTTAACACAGCGATGTCTACCAGTGTCTATTGAGATCTGTGGTCCACAGCCCAGAACATGCAGTTCATAGAAGCACAGAATCACAGCCCAGAGAAGCTGTGGCTGCCCCATCCCTGGCAGTGTTCAAGGCCAGGTTGGACACAGGGGCTTGGAGCAAGCTGCTCTAGTGGAAGGGGTCCCTGCCCGTGGCAGGGGTTGGAGCTGGAGGAGCTTTAAGGTCCCTTCAACACAAACCAGCCTGGATTGCTTTAATGTCCTCTCCCTCTCGCCTCCCTGGATTCCTCCTGCCTCCAGGGGAGCCCTGCTCCCACGCTGTGGAGATGAAACCCCAAACGTCCACAACTCAGGGGCTTAAAACTGTTGTGTTGGCACGTTGCTGGGGAGGAAATGCAGCAAAACACCTTCCTGACAGTGCTTCAACACACATTTTACCAGCTCCCTTCTCTCAGTGCCGTGACCACTTCGTCTTGACCTGGCCCAAAGTGAATTTAATGCAAACAATGTGGTTTGCAGGATGGAAACCCTGCTTATTGACACTAGCTGTGGCCAGAAGGCTCTGGGAGAACATCTTGAGTCTGCATCCTTTGTGGGGCTCAGGAATAGGGACCACTTGAGACACAGATGTGTGCTCCAGGAGCATGGGGTGCTGTGCTCCTCGGGAAGGCTTTGAGATGCCAGCTCCTGTAATGCCCATGGAATGCCACTAACACATGGAGGTCAGCAGGACTTCCTGCATGGATACCTGGGCCGGAGACTGAAGCACACAGGGCCAGCAAGGCAAAGGACCAAACCCACCCTTCCCTGTCCACAGCAAACCATCCTGCTGGTGTTTAAGTACTATGAAGCCATACAGCCAACATCTTGGCACAGAACTGGGAGCTTGAAGACAGAGATGCTACCCCTTGAAACCAGCTGAAAGTAGAACTCTTGAGCAATTAAAGGACAACAAGAGATCTTCAGTAACTAAAGAGGAGCAGGAAAAGCATTTCCAGAGCGTGGAAAACCAGGAGCCCGGGGCTGGGATACCTCCTGGCCCCACAGCCCTGCAGAGGCTCATTACTTTCCAAGCAGATGAGCTCGCTGTTGCCCCAGGGCCCCTCTGCTGCAGGCGTCGATGCCGTCATCCACAGGACGTAGTGCTCCCCGGGCTGCAGGTCAGTGATGTGCAGTGAGCGCTGGGCTGTCGCACTGGAAACGGCTGCGAGGAAGAGGAGGAGAAGCACATGAAGCACCTCACACGTGTCTTTGCTGCGGTTAACTCCAGTGAGCCGGGCAGCCGGAGCATGGAGGGTTATCTGCTGCTTTAATTTCCTTTCCTACGTTACTGAATCATTGGAAGGGGTGTAAAGGGTCTTGGACCTGTGCCATTGTATAGACTGGCCACCTAGGATTATGTATCCTGACCCCCAAATACTGTTGTTTGGTAAGCTAATATTTCAGCCTAAAGTGAGGTGTCTATGGTGGAGCCATGCAACATCCATTAACAACATCCAGTACCTAAGAGGGTAACAAGACGCCTGGAGAGGGGCTTGGGACAAGGGCCTGTAGGGACAGGCCAAGGGGAATGGCTTTAAGCTGCCAGAGGGGAGACTGAGATGAGCTCTTAGGCAGAAGCTCTTCCCTGTGAGGGTGCTGAGGCGCTGGCACAGGGTGCCCAGAGAAGCTGTGGCTGCCCCATCCCTGGCAGTGTTCAAGGCCAGGTTGGACACAGGGGCTTGGAGCAAGCTGCTCTAGTGGAAGGTGTCCCTGCCTGTGGCAGGGGTTGGAGCTGAAGGAGCTTTAAGCTCCCTTCAACACAAGTATTCTGTGGTGATGATGATGACGACGATGATGTTAATAATAGCAGAGAGAAATCTGTTGGTTCTACTCTCAAAATAGCTTAGGATGATGCAGCTAAAAGCTGAAAGCCCTGGATATGCAGCATCTGTATCAGAGCAAGACAACTGAACCTTGCTGCTCTAATCCCCATGGCAGGTGAGCTGCCTGACTCCTTGACTATACAGACCCTTCCTGATGGCATCTCCCTCCCGCCTGTCCCCGCCCGCAGTGTGTGCACATCACCTTGGCCTTCCCCAGGTACCTACCGTAGACACGTGGGTCAGCCTGCCTGTCCCTTTTCTGCAGGTATATGTGGTACCCTGTGATGCAGCCCCTTTGCTGCTGGGCCGGGATTGCTTCCCATGAAACCAAGATGCCGTTTGCATGCGGGGTTGTGTGCATCTGGGGCCCAGCTGATGGAGCTGCAGGACACAAGACTGACTTTAAAGCAGAGCTTAAGCTAGCTTAAAAATATCCGGAAGGGCAGTGCTGTGATTTACCTTTTGCACTTGAGTATCCCTTAACTGATGCAGCCCGTCCAGCTCTGTCCTGATAGAGGGCGAATACACTGATCTGATAGCACACCTCATCTTTTACGTGTTCTAAGTGAGGAAAGCAGAAGGGGATGGTTACTGGTTAAAGTATTTACCGTCATGGCTGAAGTATTTACATCAGCTGCTTAAATCGGAGATGGATCTTCTGATTATTAATGTTTCTTTCCTAAATAATCTTCTGATTATTAATGTTTCTGTCCTAAAGAAAGGGTGGGGGGTGACACTGGCACAGGGTGCCCAGAGAAGCTGTGGCTGCCCCATAGAATCATAGAATAGTTTGGGTTGGAAAGGGCCTTAAGATCATCCAGTTCCAACCCCCTGCCATGGGCAGGGACACCTCACACTAAACCAGGTCACCCAAGGCTCTGTCCAACCTGGCCTTGAACACTGCCAGGGATGGAGCATTCACAACCTCCCTGGGCAACCCATTCCAGTGCCTCACCACCCTCACAGGAAAGAACTTCTTCCTTAGATCCAATCTAAACTTCCCCTGTTGCAGTTTGAACCCGTTACCCCTTGTCCTGTCACTACAGTCCCTAATGAAGAGTCCCTCCCCAGCATCCCTATAGGCCCCCCTTCAGATACTGGAAGCTGCTCTGAGGTCTCCATGCAGCTTCTCTTCTCCAGGCTGAACAGCCCCAACTTCCTCAGCCTGTCTTCATACAGGAGGTGCTCCAGTCCCTGAGCATCCTCGTGCCATCCCTGGCAGTGTTCAAGGCCAGGTTGGACACAGAGGCTTGGAGCAAGCTGCTCTGGTGGAAGGGGTCCCTGCCCATGGCAGGGGTTGGAGCTGGAGGAGCTTTAAGGTCCTTTCAATACAAAACATTCTGGGATAATATGACAGGAATCGCTAATTAGGGTAACACTTTTTGTCACCTGCATAGCTATCTGGTGTGCAGGACACTGACATGTCCCTGCCTATGGCAGGGGCATTGGAACTGGATGATCTTAAGGTCCTTTCCGACCCTAACTATTCTATGATTCTATGTAGTACCAGGTGGGATTAGTAACCAGCAATCAGGAGAAAGGAAATAGTCTTAAGCTTTGTTCTCTAGTACCTTTGGCTGGCTTCTTTAATTTGGGAAGGAAAGGGGTTTTTCAGAGACATCTTGCTTATCAGCTCTACATCTGACCTGAGGGTGATTGCAGAGCTGAGTCCAGAGTGATTCCCTTTTTCTCCTATACTGAAAGCTTTGTGTGCCATCAGTACTTATGCTGAATGAGGAACAATTAGAACCTTCCTTAATCACCTGTCTAAATAACACAATACCTCGGTCATATCTCACCTCAGGTGGCAGTTACCTGCTATCACTGTGGACAGGTTGGATGCTGGCAGCTTTACCCAGGCTGGATGGGGCTCCAGGCTGCTGTGTGTGTCTGCCCACTCCACTACGTAGCCACTGATGGATGCAGTGGTGCTGATGGGTGGTTTCCAGCTGATGAGGATGCTGCTGTTTCCCATGGCTATGGCAGAGACTTCCTGAGGAGGAGGTAGATCTTACAGGGAGAAAGAGCAACCAGACAAAGAAGACACCATCAGCACAGACTTAACCACAGGAGGACTCGGTGAGTTTCATACGTGTTTTACTGTGCCTCATCCAGTTTGGCATCATGTGAAGTATAAAAATGAGCTGCAATTGATAGAAAAGGTCTTTATATAAGGGTGATCTCTATGCTGATAGGAGTAGAGCCGTGCTCTTGTCTTTTCCCATAGTGCAGCAGTTTGAACTTAGCACTGCTTGTTCCACCATCCCCAAACCTGAAGAGATGCTGTCACAGCATGTACTAGCACCCTGTTCTGTGAAGAGCCACAAACACACATGGTCTCCACAAGACAAAAGCTGCTTTAAAGATGCTGGACAGGGTGCTGGGACATCTAGTCTAGGTCTTGCTTTCATAGAATCATAGTATCCTAACCTGGTTTGGGTTGGAAGGGAGCTTAAAGCTCCTCCAGCTCCAACCCCTGCCACGGGCAGCGACACCTTCCACTAGAGCAGCTTGCTCCAAGCCCCCTCCAAGCATCTTCTCTAACTTTTTTCCTAACAAATACAATTGATCTGAGCCCACAAAGCAGTTCTTTTCCTACTGCCTCCACGTAATCAGATACCAGTGTTGTTTCTGCCCCAGTCCTGTCTCCACTCAGTGAAGGGCTCATGCAATCAATGCAGCCTGTGAGCTGAGGAGCCGTGCATCCGCTCCCAAAGGAAAGCATCCCGTGCAGCACTGGGGAAAGGTGAAAGAGTAATGGCTTGGTCACTGTTTGACTGATGTTGCACCAGGACAAGGTCAAATAAAGATCTGCTTCTTTGGAGCAATTCACCCGACACGATGAGGCTCTGTTGTGTCCGGTACCAGCACAGGGAATTCGGGGCTGGGGGAGTTCAGGGAGCACTCATTCATTCATTTTGCTGCCCTCGGGTTTTGACCACACTGAAAACTAGACCTACAGATCCCTGAAGAGTCACTGAGATGGACCTTGATGAGCACGAGGCGCCGGGACCTAAGCATGTAGCACAAAGCAGAGTGCTGATGTGATTCCCACCCTCCAGACCCAGCCGAAGCCCTTACCCTGGATGCCCAGGTCTGTCGTGATGGATGCAGGGGGGGATCTGCCCCTTGAGTTCTCGGCAGTGACTGTTATCTTGTAGTTTACCCTTGGCATGACCCTGGCATAGCTGGTTTGGGTGGTAAGGTGTGCTTCTGCCACGGGGCTCTGCTGGTCCAGGGCTTTGAAGGTCACCGTGTACTGCAGGATTCTTCCTCTTGCCTCCGATTTGCTCAAAGCCTGTGAGGGAAGTGCATGGAATCATGGAAATATCATGGAATCATGGACTGGTTTGGGTTGGAAGGGAGCTTAAATCTCCTCCAGCTCCAACCCCTGCCACGGGCAGGGACCCCTTCCACCAGAGCAGCTTGCTCCAAGCCCCTGTGTCCAACCTGGCCTTGAGCACTGCCAGGGATGGGGCAGCCACAGCTTCTCTGGGCACCCTGTGCCAGCGCCTCAGCACCCTCACAGGGAAGAGCTTCTGCCTTAGATCTAATCAGTTATTCTAGATTAATAATTATTATTATTCCATGACAAGGAATTATTATCCACGATAAAGGATCATTTAAATTCAGCCACGTGCAATACCCATCTCTGCAGATCTGTGCTGTCCCATGTAACGCCTCTTGCTGGTCTCTCCACCCCAGCGTCTGCAGTTGCACTATCACTTTCAGTTTCCTGCAGTGACTTCATTTTGTTTTGGCTGGGTTTTGCCAGAACAAAACAAGGAAAGGAAGGGGGGGGAAACGCTTTTAAAAATAGGAAAATGTGTCTGCTGAGGCCCTTGGTGCCATGGGTCAGTGGTGGCCTTGGCAGCGCTGGGGATGGTTGGGCTGGGTGAGCTTAAAGGGCTTTTCCAGCCTGGTTGATTCCGTGATTCCAAATTGGCAATCCTTCCTTTGGGATCGGTGTGGTACAAGGAGGACATGTATTGGTAGTGCCTTGTGCTGAGCCTTCTGCTTCGCAGGCTGAAATGAAAGCTCTAAGCGCAGTGTATCGCACCCCTTCTATGGGCGATGCAGCAGGAAGTCTGCTGTGATACAGAAAGTGTCGCCAGAGCCTTATCACAACATAAAGGTCTTTAAGTTCACTATTGTCAAGCCGCAGTGGTTGGGTCATGCAATGCTGTGAGAATTTGTGCTTTCACTCACAGCGTGGTGCTTGTTGCTGGGGGAGAAGAGGTGTGGGGAAGGGGAAGGGCGCCTGGAGACTGCAGACTGGAAGCTGAAGATAATTTAGGCTTTAAAAACAAGAATAATCCGACTCGTTTTGAAAGGAAGTGCCCCACAGTCCAGAAATTCCCCTTGGACCTGGCTTTAGGATTGGGCTGGTAATGATGGAGAAACTCACGCCCGTAACGGGGCTTGGGTTTAGTGGGAGTGCTGGTACAGCAGACCTGGAGTAACCCTTTCCTCCTGAGCTGGATGGTGATGTGCAGTGATGAGGAATTTTCACCCTACAGCTGGGCTTGAATCTGAATCCTTTGTGAGCTTTAATGTCCCTTCCAACCCCAGCCCGTCTGGGATTCTGGGATTCTATATCCCTGTGTTCTCCTTGGGTTCAGTCCTTGTGCGCACGTAAACCAGAGTTCCTCCTCTAACCTCGCTGGTTATTGCTGCCTCTGCTTAGGTTTCCCTGAACTCACCTTCCAAAACAGAGAGATGTTCTGCTGCTGGGAGCCCACGTCCTGCTGTCGGTACCAGACGCCCAGGACCCCTGTTGGCACTGGTATGGAAGGAAAAGGCACACAGCATTAACAGCTCTGTTTGGAAGCAGACAAAGAAGACATCGAGCAGGTGAAGAGGTAAAAATGCTGAGGCAATTGAAACTTAAGATTTAAAATGTCCCCGAAATGATGCAATATGCAATAACCCATATTGGCTGTTGTAGCTGGGGTTCAGCTGCACTGAGGATGGTAGTCATGGAGAGAACAAACCGTAAGCCCAAGAGAAGGTTTTGATCTGCTGGTGACTTTACCCTGCACTTGGGAATCAGAATGGCTCCCAAGGAAGCCTACACTTCGAAGCTGAGGTCCTTGGGTTTGGTTACATCAATCCTAAGCCAATGATAGGGTTTGTAAGGTCTGTAGGACTCTGCTATCTGGCTCTAGGCAGTAAATGTCTTTAACAGGTAGCTGGGAGGACCTCATCGGAGGTAGCTTAAACCCCTTGTTCTTTCCATGCCACTCCTTATAGTCAGAGTGTGACTGCAAACCCCAGGTGCTTTGCATGAACCTTCTGAAACAGCACTGCAGCAAGGTTCTGGCTGCAGAAACTGGTGACTGTGCTCCAGCAGCTCAGAACCAGGCGCACGCATAAAGAAAGCCAGTGTGGCAGAAGGCAGCAAAGCTTGGCTCCTCAAGGGCCCTGAGCAGCAGAAACTCATCGCATTCGGATAATAATTGTTGCTAATAACCTCAGCAAACACTGTTGCACAACCCCAGCTCGAATGGGGCTGCCTCTGCTCTTCGCTGCGCTCAAAGGTGGAAAAAGCGCTTGGTGCCAGCAATGTTATGAGCTATTTGTTTGGTAGCAACTGCACACGGTGACTGGAATAGAAACAAGAAGCAGGGCTGGCAGAAGGAATAAAACCAGAGCACGCTCACTGTGAGCAAGGGAGGAAGGGGCAAGCTCAGAGCAGGAAAAAGTAAAATGTGGGATAGCATCTGCTGGGCTCCAGCCTGGATTTGAAACTTCATTTCCCTGTGAACCACCATGAAGAACCTGCAGGGAGCAAACATTCTCTCTTACGAACAGCGACTGCGTAAAGCAAGTTTTGTGCAGGGCATGCTTGGAAAAAGAGGAGCAAAGTTCTCACTGGAATGGTGCACTCCTGAGTTTGCAAAAGGCCAAGCTCATGTGCAGAGCTTCGGAGAAGGGCAACCCAGACGGACCCAGAGCTCCTCAGCTGCAGCCTCCCCTTCTGTCACCGCGGGCAGAAAACGCTCCTTGGTTAGCTATAAAGGTTCTCATTCACAGCACCCATTGGCAGAGGGGTGATGACTACAGATGCTGCAGCAAGCCAGGGTACATCGAGGAGGTTGAGAGGACTGTTGAGAGGAAGGTGGGGGAGAGAAGGAAAAGTTTACACCTTTTGCATCAATCAATGCTGCTTGCAGAAACTGATGCCGTCAGTAGTGGTAAATAGGATGAGTAATAACGGCACCAGCCTCAAGAGCTTATAGTAATTTACAAAAGAAAGAGCAACGAAAGCAAAGTAGAGATGAAGGGAAGGGCTGCCCAAGAGCTGACACATCTTTGCTGAGGCACAGACTTCTGAGAAGCTGTCTTCTCCCCTAAGAACTGAAAGTATTGCAGCATGTGAGTCTGTGCAGCTCCGGGTGAAGGCAGGCCCTGGCCAGCTCAGGGGTTAGAGTTGGCAGAAACCAGTAGAATCACCCTTGGTTTGGTGCAGTGTGAGCTGGAGGCTGCTCTGGCATCCTTTGGGGCAGAAATGCTCTTTCCTCATCTAATTCCTGGTAGGATCTACCCAAACGCCTGGCCAGGTTCTGCTCTGCCAAAGCTATAGAGGTGTCCAGTGACACCACCACGCTATGGAGGGGTCATGTGGGGAGGCTCCAAGTGAATTAACTCCTTGGGAAGAGATGACTTGGCAAAACTGAACTGTTCTGTTCAAACCTGCCAGCACCAGCAGGACTGGGAGAGCACGGTTTCCAGCCAATCCATTCAGCTCCTCTGCAAATCACACAATCCCAGCCTGGTTTGGGTTGGAAAGGACCTTAAAGCTCCTCCAGTTCCAACCCCTGCCACGGGCAGGGACCCCTTCCACTAGAGCAGCTTGCTCCAAGCCCCTGTGTCCAACCTGGCCTTGAGCACTGCTGGGGATGCAGCATTCACCTCTTCTTTGAGCCACCTCTTCCCAAATGGCTGAGGAAACTCAAGATCCCAGGATGTGCTGCCCAAGCTGTGTGTCATTGGGGTGACACCGCAGCTGCCCTGACTTGGGTTAGGGACTTGCTGCAGGGATTCATTAAAACCATTAGATATGAACCAGTGTGAAAAATATTTCTTTCCTCACCTAACTCTGCCTTTTCCTGATGTGTTGTGATGCCTTGCTCAAGGCCAGGTTGGACACAGGGGCTTGGAGCAAGCTGCTCTAGTGGAAGGGGTCCCTGCCCGTGGCAGGGGTTGGAGCTGGAGGAGCTTTAAGGGCCCTTCCAGCCCAAACCATTCTAGGGTTCTATGATGTAGGAGGCCACTACAACTCCACCCTTCACCAACATCACATAAATGTATCCTCAGACCTTCTTGGTGAACTCTCGAACTCCTGTTTTGTGAGAAACTGGAGCAGCTTCACTTTTTGTTTGCTCAAAAAGCAGTTCTCTTACAGAAGTTACTTCCCTGTTAGCTCCAAGTCTGCATCGACAAAGGCTCTGCAAAGCAACCTGCAAAAACCCAGCTGCATTTTGACTTCATTGGCTGAAGGCTCCTCTTGTACGTGAACGTTAGACACTGGGTTAGTGCAGGAGATGCTGACTTGTGTTACCTGCCTCTGGAGTCCGGTTCTGGTACGTGCTCCAGTTACTCCACAGTCCATGCTTGGGGTGGATTTTACAGCTGAGCTGGAACTCGTAGGTTGTATAAGGCTCCAGACCATAAAGACTGCATTTTTCACCTTGAACGTTTTCAACCTTTAATGAAGACAAAGGATGTTTAACGTTAAACTCCCAAGGAAATAAATAAAGTTTGAGATCAGTGACAGGCTGAATTACTGATGTCCAAAGGAAGCCCAGCAATGAAAACACATCTTCAAACAGCAGTGGGGAAAACCCGATTCTGGGGTGAATTTAACAACTTGAAGACCGATGCAGTGAATCATCAGGCTTCCAGTTCTTCATCTGAAAAATCCCTCAGCTAATGATGTGGAGGTAACAAACTTCCTGTTACTCTGCTTCGAGCAATACAGCTTTTACCACTTAAAAGCAAAGACTTCCAATGAGGCTAGGGAAGGTCCAAACCCTTGGAAATGTTTGCACATCTGTAGCTATGAGCTACGATGAGCAGATATCATAGAATAGTTTTATAGTATCTATAGGGTTTGGGTTGGAAGGGACCTTCAAAGGACATAGAATCGTAGAATAGTAAGTATTGGAAAGGACCTTAAGATCATCTAGTTCCAACCCTCAATATGACCATATTGCAACAAAGTGGTGGGTCAAACATAACCTCAGATTCTTCAGTGCATCACACAGATGTTTGACATAAAGGGAAATACTTACACACATGGTTTTTTTAGAGGATCAGTGTTTTACCTTCATTCAGGTTTAGACCAATGAATGTTTTTGACTGGCAGGCAAAAGCTTTTCTTAAACATGGTACGAAAGGGCAAAGAAAGGAAAATTTGGGCAAAAGGATTCAGCAAGAAATAACAATATTAAAGCATCCTCAAGTTTCATAACCTCCTGTTTCAGGAGAGGATTACCATGCTCCAGGTGTGCCTGGTAAGTGGACGGTATCTCAGCCTGCAGTGCTGCGCTTGTGCTTCGTCGTGCCAAGAAAGGGTGCAGTTGGTGGCAGAAGAATGCTCAAATTCCACTGAAAACTTGGGAGGATGTGGTTTCACTAGCAGCAAGAACAGAGAGAAGCAAACAGCGGTCAGGTACGCGGCGCCGCTCGGAACAGCGGCTGCGTGGAAATAGAATTGCTGGTTTAGAGATGGAGGCTTTTACTGAGAGGTGTAAACAAGGTGCTCAGAATGGTTTTGTGTCTTTCCAAAGGGCTGTACCTAACTGAGAAGTGCTAACTAAGGCTTTTACCTATGTCTATTAACATGAACACGAGAGGCTGTGAAAAGGCACTTCCTAGCTCGTTGGAGGCGGCAACCACGATGGTGTAAGTAGAGTCAAAGTTCAGCTTGCTCAGAGCCAGTGAGCCAAACCTCGTGTCCAGGCTTTCTTCTGAGATGTATAAGACATCTGTCCCATTTGATAGCCTGGGAGAGAAGGAAAAAGCTTGGTTAATGCTGTCCTGTATGCCAAGAAAGCTGAACCATGAGTGTGTTGGGGCCTGGCCTTGACTCTATGTCCCCAGGTCCCCTAGGGCTCATTCAGCATCTCCCCTGCACACTGGCTTTCGAAGGAGGACCACTGCACTAAAGTCCAGGTAGGTCACCTGCCCCATGGGACATCCATCTATATGCAGGGTTACAGTAGATACTCCTTTAGCTAACTCAGCAGTAAAGGTGTTAAAGTGCTCTTTGGGTTCGGTTGCAGACAGAGGAAATGCTGCTGGTTTCCCACTAAGCTGCACAAGTATGCGAGTAGGTTCCTTATGATGATTACCTCATATTGGTTGCTTAATATTTCTCTTAATATGATGAGCACAGATAGGTTTTGGTACAAAGAGTTTGGGGTGATGATTGATTTGGGAGGTTTCTGTTGTTGTTGCTTTTACCTAAGTCAGTGATTAAAAGCATAACTTATCTGTAGCGTAACGGTCAGACCCCATGACTTCAAACACAACCTCTCATTCTCAACCTGCCATTCAACCCATTGCCTTGGTGAGCTCGTTTAGCTTCTCTGTGTATTATCTTCCACCTGAACCAGAGATGTTTCTATCATGTTGCTTCAGGTGGACCTTTTGTATTTTGTGATGTATTTAATAACTTACTAGCAAGCACTGCTACATCTCTATATTACAACAGTTATAGGTCTCATTACCCACACTTCCTTACTGTCTTCCATGCTACCTAATCCTTCTTCTGCTTAAAGAGCAGCACCAGGTTTCTGCACACTACTAAGAAAGTTGCTGCTACTTTGGCCAACAGAAGGTGGTGAAGAATGAGCCTCGCAAAGCAAGGTCAACGGGCAGCACCAGAAACTACTGTGGCCTATTTCATCTTACACAGCCATTTTAAAGGGCAAAATCAATTCATTCTACTCAGATATTTGCTTGAATCAAGGTTTGTAATAAGGTTCCTCCTAGGCACAATGGATTCCTGAAATCTAAACGTCTCCTAACATGCCTTGGCAGGCTCTAGGTTGCTCCTTCCCCACAGTTTGCTGTAGGAGAAGTTGCCAAAATCGTTTTCAGCAAAGGCTCAGCAAAAAACAGAGAGAGCAAAAATACAGGTTGGGTCTAAATCGGGAAGCAAAAATAACACATTTCCAAGCAAAGTCCCTCGCTGTCCCCTCAGGCAACCTCTGAGACCGTGAGCAGCTCTGATTGCAGGTTTTCTGGTGCAGGCACTGCTCTGACCACAGGGTTACTAAATAGAGGAGATCCACCTTGGGAAAACAGCAGGTTTGAGCAGCTGGTTTAAGACCACTTCCCTTGCCGACCTTCCCTTTCCAAAAGAGAGCTGTCTTGGCATACCCTCTGCCTGCTGAGCCCAGAAAGAGTCAACATACTGCAGTGCCTGCACACAGATGGGAGCAGAAAAGGGGCTTTAAAACCCTCTGCTCCAGTTGGCTCCTATGATCACGGCAGCTTTGGACTGACTTATTCATAAACCAGCTCTTCCATGTGCTTTGATAAGGGTAAATCTTCCTAGAATCAGAGTGGTTTGGGTTGGGAGGGACCCTAAAGCTCCTCCAGCTCCAACCCCTGCCACGGGCAGGGACCCCTTCCACTAGAGCAGCTTGCTCCAAGCCCCTGTGTCCAACCTGGCCTTGAGCACTGCCAGGGATGGGGCAGCCACAGCTTCTCTGGGCACCCTGTGCCAGCGCCTCAGCACCCTCCCAGGGAAGAGCTTCTGCCTAAGAGCTCATCTCAGTCTCCCCTCTGGCAGCTTAAAGCCATCTGTGTTAAAGAACCCTCTGTTACTTACTGTACTACATATGTAGTGTTGATGTACGTGAGCCTGCCTTTATCCCAGGTGCAGATGGGGTGACCATCAGTTCCATGCTGGACACACGACACGTTTCTTGGCTCATCTGGAGGATCTTAAACAGATATTCTTGTCAGACCCTTCCTTAAAGATGTTGTTGGGAGATGTTTTAAGAAATGCTGGGTTTGTGCTGATTCTTTTTAAAGTGTTTATGGGCAAATAAGTGTAAAATACTCAGGGTGATGATTTTTCTAAGTGACAAGAGCTGACTCTGATCTCTGCAGCTTGCTGAAACACTTGAGTGAAACCCAAGTGACTTTACAGGGGTGCCAGATGAATACAAGGCTTTACCAGCTCCCTGGACCAGGCACCATAAGCTTTGCTTGAAGCAACCAATTATTCTTATGTAAAAGACAAAAGCAGCACTAGCAGAGCTGCAGCAGCAGCAGCTCATCAGGGTAGAAGAAAATCAAAGATCTCCCTTAGAGTTTTTCTTCCAGGTAAGTCCCCTGTGTCCTGGGGGGTGCCAGGGGCAGAGCAGAACGGATGCTCTTTGCTCTGAGCAGGCAGTTTTCTGTAGCAGCTCTCTGTTTATGAATAAAGGAGTTGCACAGTTCCAGCCAGGAATCTTTTCAATACAAAAAGCCACCAAAACCCAGCATCTTTTCTGGGAAAGGCCACCCGCTGCTGGTTTCCAGTGCATGTCTCAGAGGTACCACTGGGAGTCACAAGAATCATGGGGGGGGGGGGGGGGGTAAGAACAAGGAATAATGAAAGCCTCCTTACTTCCAGACTCAATATCGATTCCACAAATGAGTTTTTTCCCATATTCACAAAGTATTTTGCACGTAAACATGTGTTTGCCATAGGTATGGACTAGAAACCTGGTGCTTACTGAACTGCTGTAACTGCTATTGCGTTCAGAGCTGTTAAAGAAAATAGCTATCCTGCACTGCTTGCTGTGCTGCTGGGGTTTCAGCTGGCAGGAGAGGGTGATGCTGCTCCCAGGCTGGACATGGGAAGAGGTGTTAGCAGTCATATTCCCTTTGTCACACAGTTCTGCGGCGCCATGGGGAAGTCTGCCAGCAGTCACATCCCCTTTACTGCTCGCTTCTGCAACAGAATGGGAAAACAAAGGTTCAAGGTGGATACAGCACTTGTACAACGTGTTGTGCTTCAGGAAGAGGGTATCTCTGCTAATAATGCAGGAGCTCCTCCCTGTGCGTGGTATCTTCTGGGATACTGCTGTGCCCAGTCTTCACCAACCTATTAACTGGGTAAGAAACCACGGGCTCGCTACCAGTCACTGTACAACTAGCACAGCCCCAGGCAAAATCTATCAGAACTGTTTCACTGCAGTTTAAGGCAATATCTGTGTTTCAGCAAAGCAGTGGTGTGTTGTTATTGAAGAGACCAGTAAGGTTTCCACTGACATGGTGAGACCTCCCTTTGCATGTTGCTGTCTTTTCCAGGTAACACGGGATGCAGATGGGGACAAGTGATGCTGTGCTCCGCTATGGGAGCAGGCACTTGCTGGCAGGCCCCAGGACACACGTGCTCTGCTCAAACCAGATTAGAAGCAGCAGAAGATATGGGAAAACACTTTGGGAGCCCCATTTCTCCTCACCTGTGAGTTCTGAAGCCTCTGTGGTAGCTAAGTATGGAGATGCTCCTCACCTAACCAACAGCTCTGCCTTGAACTAAACCAAATAACCCCCCTGCAGAACTCCCTGTAACTATTTTCTCTACTGCAAGTATTTGCTATGCTATTTGCTGCTGCTGCTGCTGTGAGGCTGTACCCCTGCCCAGGTTACTCCCAGTGTGTGGGGTGCTGCCAGACCAGGCACTGCTGCCCACAGCCTCTCTGGATGGTCAGGGTAAGTGGCATTGCCATGGAGAATGAGGGATGCTCGGTGGTAGCAATGGATCAGGGAGTTCTCACAGAAATTACAGCATACCCTAATCAAGCATCATATTTTGCTCTCTTCTATACAAAGATGTTTACCAGCACACAGCACAGAGGCTGAAACCCCCCAATTAACCTGAGTGCTTCTTTAAAATGATAATTGCTACATAGGATAAAACCACACATCTTACCTTCTGCGAGGCGCGCCAAGAACCAAATGACAGCGGGCACGGCAGCAAACAGCATTGTGCTCCCTGTAGAGAAATGAATGAGTTTTACCAGCTCCTAAAAGGTGGGAAAATAATGTACAGGTATTTGTGTGTTACTGTTTTACAGCTTCAGAAGAGCCAAAGCTCTTGCTTCACAAGACTTCCCTATTGAGCATTCTCTGCTAACATTGCTGAGTTGTGACTCCCGAGACCCCATCCCAAGCAGCAGCCAGTTTTTAGATGGTTTTCCCTAGAGACAGGCACAAGATCGAGGGGAATGGCAGAGTTATGGGTACTTCAAAATGCTGTACTTAAAAACCAGACAGCTCTATGGGTAAAGAACTGAATCCTTGCTCCCTTCCCTCCCAAAGCCCCCCTGCAAGCCCAGAACCAGAAGTCTTTCTGTGAAGGACAAACCATCAGTACCCATCGTGCTATTGCTCCCCAAAACATGGTTTGCAGGCCCTGCTCCTTCACAGCTCCCTCTCTCCCAAATTCCTGCATCCTCTTTCGGAGGAGCAACCGTGTTTATGCACCCCACAGGGGACCTCATGAGCTCTTCAGCTGGTCTGGGCTCAGACTTTGTACTGATGACCCCAAATCCCGAAGAACTGATCTCATCCCAGATGACTAATGCAGTCTTGAGATTCCCAGGCCTGAGTAGTACACATGAAATTTTGGATAATCCCTTGGGAACCATCAATCTTATGATTTCTTTAGGCTTCTTCCCAAAAGGAAAGCCCTCACATGCAGCTTATTTCATAGAATCATAGAGCCATGGAATGGTTTGGGTTGGAAGGGACCCTAAAGCCCATCCAGCTCCAACCCCTGCCACGGGCAGGGACACCTTCCACTAGAGCAGCTTGCTCCAAGCCCCTGTGTCCAACCTGGCCTTGAACACTGCCAGGGATGGGGCAGCCACAGCTTCTCTGGGCACCCTGTGCATTGATGACTGTTTGACCCTGGATGGATGGATGGATGGATGGATGGATGGATGGATGGAGCTGAGGACATGCACTCAGCACACTGCCAGCAACGCAGCCCAACAAAGCAGCTCTTGAAACATTCTGAACTCCACGGGCTTGCTCAACAACTCGGTTCAAATGCAAACCTATGCTGCGTCCAGACTTCCTAGATCAGACCCACATCAAGCCCACGCTCCACGGTGGTGGAAGTCATGAACACAAACATTCTGTACAAATTACTCAGGGTCAGCATGAACTAAGCTCAGGATTTCCCCATGTATTTTGCAACCACCTTTAACTGTTTCCTTTTTGACCCTGCAGGCCTACGGGAGCAGTGTGAATACACCAGATGCTTCAGAAGTGAATACACCAACAAACACTTTCTGTAACTCCTGACCTATGACAGGGATGCAGCTACTTCAATAACTTGATGCCACATTGGAAACAAACTGATGTAAAGGGAATCTTTAAATCCTGGCTGTTTTACATGCCATCTTGGATGGAGGGGCACTTCCATGGAGATGCATTGAACAATATAGCCTTTGCCAGGTGCATATTGATATAAAACCACCAAAGTTATTTCAGGTTGGTTTAGGATGCCCAAATGCTCCCAGACAGGAGCCACTCCATGTCTTTTAAGCTGATACCTGAGGTGAATGTGAAATACTTAAGTTTTGCCAAAATAAGGTCCTTTCCAACCCTATCCTATGATTCTAAAGTGCATATTAACACCTTGTTTTATCTAAACCCAGATGTTCTTTAGACAGAAACACTGAGCCTGGCCACAGTGCCTCAGCTTTACACAAAGACTCTTCGTGGTGCCTTCCATGGGTGATTAGTAACTGCAATGATGAGCAATCACCACC
This sequence comes from Pezoporus flaviventris, assembly GCF_033815535.1. Lineage (NCBI taxonomy): Eukaryota > Metazoa > Chordata > Aves > Psittaciformes > Psittacidae > Pezoporus > Pezoporus flaviventris. Next base: position 2,141,218 of record NW_026892607.1, on the reverse strand, counting down.
CCGAGGTTCTTCAAGTAAATGCCCTGCCTTCCACTAAGCTGAAATTGCCTGGTACTGTGTAAACATCCTTCAGACAGCAAAATGTGCCCACGGTGCTTGAGTCAACTGACAGAAATAGTCTCACTTCAAATGATGTTCATCGGTGGTTGCCTTAGGTAAGTGCTAGACAGTTTATGCAGCACCCTGTGAGTGCAGCAGAGCATTTAAACTGTGATCAGGGTGACATATGAAAGAAGAATGAGAAATTACCCTCAAAGAGCAAAGATATAAGGGGGTGGGGGGGGAGAGCTTTAAGAAGAAAAACGTCTCCAGACTGCACATCAATGAGGGAAAATAGCATTGATGTGCTTCACTTAAAGAAAGTATAAAGGACAATGTCCTGGTAAGTGCAAGGTAAAGGAAGTACGCAAGGGGTTCAGAGTATGAGTTTGTGCCTCTTCAAGCAGACTTATCTCTATGAAATCTCACTTGAAAGCACAAAGGCTACACAGCCTTATGTACTGAGGGGTTGCCCATCGCTGTGTCGGCTCTTTGCAGCAGTCAGGCTCTGCAATGAAATCCCCTGTAAAGCACAGAAGCTCTGCAACTTCAGCACAGAATCCCAGCCTGGTTTGGGTTGGAAGGGACCTTAAAGCTCCTCCAGCTCCAACCCCTGCCACGGGCAGGGACCCCTTCCACTAGAGCAGCTTGCTCCAAGCCCCTGTGTCCAACCTGGCCTTGAACACTGCCAGGGATGGGGCAGCCACAGCTTCTCTGGTCACCCTGTGCCAGCGCCTCAGCACCCTCACAGGGAAGAGCTTCTGCCTAAGAGCTCATCTCAGTCTCCCCTTGGGCAGCTTAAAGCCATTCCCCTTGGCCTGTCCTTATAGGTCCTTGTAGTTTGCTTTTAAGTGATCTTTTATTCCCTTTCCCCCACTTTGCCCTTTGCTGCCCACAGAGCAAGTGTCCATTCTAAGGCTCTCTCAGGAACCTGCAGGAGAAACTCACCGACTGTCAGCAGAAAGAGGAGCATTTCTCACTGTTACGTTTACCCAGAATAAAACCACTGTTAGTGCCCAAACTTGCTGCTTCTCATGTACCACTGACAGCACTGTGGGACACATCCCACCACTGGCAGGCACATGGGGAGCAATCCGGCTGCCACAGACCCAGTGAGGACAGCAGCACCCAGCCCAGGGTGGGGAATGGCAGCCTTGGTGCCATCTGCCCAAGGTCAAGGTCAGTGACTCTTCACCAGAGCTACTGAGCGAGGGGTATTTGGTAAGACCTCACTGCAGGAAGGAAAGGGACATTCTGAAGGATGTCCTCCCTTAGGTGACTGTCCCAGGGTGCAGAGAGCATCCCAGTGCTCTCAGTATCCCAGGACAGGGCGCATCCCTAGGCAGGCAGCATCCCGAGGTAGCTGCCACCCCAGGGGAGGGAGTATTCCTAGGCAGAGAGCATCTCAAAGCACGCAGCATCCCAAGGAGTAAAGCATTCTGAGGCAGCGAGTATCCCAGAGTAAGGAGCACCCGGAACAGGCAGCATCCCTGGACAGGAAGCATCCCGAAGGCGGCAGCATCCCGGGACAAGGAGCACGTCGGAACAAGCCGCGTGTCGGAACAAGCCGCATCCCGATGCAGACAGCATCCCGCAGGTCCCACCGGGGAGGTGCCGCGCCTCCCTGAGCCCCGGGAACCGCCGCTGAGGACCGAAAAGCCGCGCTTGGAGGAGCCGGGGGGAACGTCCGTCCCCGCTCACCTTCCGGAGCCCCGCAGCGGGTGCGGCGGAGAGGGGGGGTGGATGCGGGGCACGGCGGCAGCTCCCCCGTAACGGCAGCGGCACCGGGCCTGGGGATGAGGGAAAGGAGGGGGGGAATTACCTGGAAAAGGTCCGGTAAGCTCCGGGGACAAACCAGTCACTGACGGCGCTTCTGGGACTGGGAAACAGCAGCAGGTTCCCGTGCAGGGCTGAGGGGCTTGTCCTGGGATGTGCCACTGCGGATTTTACCTTCTCTTTAACACAGTCCTTGCTTTCTGTCGTGGGTTTTTTTTTCAGCTCTCCCACGAGCTATCGCCACATTTAGAAGCGCTTCTAATGACAAAGCATCGTGTTGCCATCATTCCTTCTCCTTTCTGGACATCAGCAACGTTTCTCCTGGCAGCATCTCTCTGATGTGGCTCCTTTTCTACCTTGACAAGCGTCGCACAGCTACGCTGGGGGCTGGCATTGGAAGGAAGAGGTGGAGGAAGCACAAAGTGTGCAGCCTGCAGGAGCCTGGAGTTCTGCGCTTGAACCTGCAGCCCAGCTGCCCTCTCCTCCCGGCTCCATCCCGCATCTGGGCTTCTCTCCGGAGATCCCCATTCAAACACCACGCATGAATGGAACAAGGCTGTGCCCTACAGAACTCCAGACCCCACCAGTTTCTCTTCACTCTGTATCTTGCTTCCCCTGGGGCTGCCTTTACTTCAATCTCCATTTTCACTTTTCAAAGAGCACTTCCCAGCCCTGAGCCAAAACCAGGATTCCTGCAGGATGCCATCAGGAACTTGGATGGGATCTCACCTTGTGTTCGCAAGGCTCATGTTCTTACCTGGTTCAGTGCTACCCCTCGCTGCATGAGTTCACTTCTCCTCTTTGGAAAAGCCTGGGAAGCAGCTGTGGCACGTTGGGCTCGGCTGGCAGGAGCAGAGCTGAGGGTGCTTTGCTCATTGATGAAGAGAAGATGCCCATCGGGTGGCCCAAGTGACACAAGTTTTGTGTCATGGGGACAGGAAGCTAAACTGGCAACCACCAACACATCAGCTGCAGTGGCTTGCTTTTGTTTCTTTCGCCTTTTGTTCTTTTTTCTTTTTCTTTTTTTTTTTTTAATTTTTACTTCTTTTTTCTTTCTCTTTATTTTCTCTTTTCTTCTATTTACTTCTTTTCTTCTTTTTTTCTTGTTCCTTTCTTTTTTCCCTTTTCCTTTTCTCCTTTCTTTTTTGCTTAATTCTCAGCACCAAAGCCTGCTTTTTCAGCCAACTCTTTGTTCACTGTCTTGCATGGAGCACAAAGCTCCAGGAGCACACATGTGTTGCTTTTGAGTCCTATAGCAAAGAGTGTGCTCACTGCAGCCCTGCTGCCCCGGGCTTGGCTGCAGCACAGGAGCCCAAGCATAAGGTGCCGGTGCTAAGGCTGCTGTGCCAGCATCCCGCCCTATGGGCAGGGGTGATGTCAAGGCAAGAACGGAGTCATCAGCTCTCTGGGGAGGGGGGGTGACCCTGGAACACAGCTTGGGAAAGCACCAGCAGCAGCTGATGTGAGAAGCTGCCATGTCTGTGGTGGCAGCGGCCAGATCCTGACACCAGCACTGGTGCTGTCCGGGATCCACGGTGCAAGTGAGCCATGCCCGTGTACACCTGGAAATGCAAGACCGAAGGAAGCTTGTTCAGTGAGCTCTTCAGGGAATACCAGATACCTTGCCTGGAGACTGCTTGCAGGAGGAGGGTGACAAACGGTGTCCCTGCAGACCTTTGCTGCCAACAGCATGTGATGGTGGTTACGGCAAGCCCCTGGGACAAGATGTAGGGGTGCCTGCCCTTACTTCACCTCCTTAGTTCTGCAGAGCTTGCTGCGGTATGAATCTGGAAGGCCTTTTCATTGGTAGCTCCTCCAGTGTTAAGATGCTCTCTGCTTCAGCCCACCCTCATAACACAATGAGCGCTGGAACACAGAAAAAGGGTGTGTAAAGAATATAGACTTTCCCTATAGATGGTGAAAATAAAGTGGCTGTAAATGATGTAATACCATTTGAATGTATATTATTGCAGCAGCTCATGCCCACTTTCTGGGAGCGAATGACAAAGTCATTTATCTGGGACCAAAAGTGCACCTAAAAGCCCATCAATCCGGTCCCGAGGAGCAGGAATGGCTCATTCAGCCATGGTGCTCGCTGGCTTTGTGAGTTAAAAATCTGCTGTCTAAAAACACAGGCGCAGAGCTGCCTCCTGTCCCACTGCTGTAATGCAACTCAGAGAAAGTTAAAGCTGAAGACTGAAGGAGGCTGGAGGCCGGTCAGGAAGCAGGCGAGTGCTTGGGTTGAAATTGTGACTGAAGGAAGGAGAGGTCAGAGTCAGGAGCGAAATCTGCAGGTGCAGCCCTTGCACTCTCTGGTTGTGTCAGGTTGTAGGTCTGGAAATAACCTTGAGGCTGAAGAATCGTGGGGGAATGGCGGTGAGTCACCAGCGCTGAGATGGGGAGAGTGACAGAGTTAATCATTGCGTGCTTAAAGAGGACATGAGTATATCTGAAACGCCGCTGTGGTTGCCATCGGTGCTCAGTCAGGAGCAGGGCTGTTTATCCAGTGTATTTCCTCCATAAGATTCTCTGGAGTACTTTGATTAGATCTTAAGTAAAACCTCTTCCCCGTGAGGGTGCTGAGGCACTGTGGGCACTGAGAAGCTGTGGCTGCCCCATCCCTGGCAGTGCTCAAGGCCAGGTTGGACACAGGGGCTTGGAGCAAGCTGCTCTAGTGGAAGGGGTCCCTGCCTGTGGCAGGGGTTGGAGCTGGAGGAGCTTTGAGGGCCCTTCCAACACAAACCAGGCTGGGATTTTGCCACCTTGTCCAGTCCAGCTGAGGCAGAGCTGCAATGGGGTTTGCATCCTGCTCTTTCCAGGGTAAGCCACAATCTTTTGCCTTCAGTTTGTCTTCCACATAATTCCATTGCCTTTTGTCAGCAAGATAATCATTAAAAACCCCTAAGCTGTTTACTCTGCCTGCTTGAAGGCCTCAGAGGTTCACAGGCTGCTCTCAGACTGGTATCTCACACCCTGTGGCTCCATCCAGCCTGCTCTTTCTGTGTGATCTCTAGGAGTATCTGTTGGTTTCTTGCTCTGGTTTTGGTGATGCGGTTCCAGAAAGGAGAACAGTTTCTAGAGCTGATTGTACCAGGGACCACACAGGGAAATCTGTACAGCACTGAATGAGAGGTCTCTGGACACACCATGAGCACTGCATTGATCTTACTGTGGTTGCTTGCTGTTGCAGTGTCATAGTCTGTGGTTTTATTGTGATGCTGCCAACCCTCTATCATCAGCCACTGTCCCTATGGACAAGATGTTCTCTGGCTCTTCGGTGCTGAGCTTTCAACAGCCGATAGCCAGGGTACTCAGGAAGAGCCTTCTGAATAGCAGGGCCACCATGGGCAGCTGAGGACAGGGACTTCTGGAGCAGATGGAGCCAGCAACACCAACACTTGGCACATCAGCCCTCTGTGGTCACCAACCCGGCATACAGCACCAACACCAAAGCCTTTGTAACGCTTGAGAAGCTGAAAGAAGGTACCATTAATTCAGTGTTGAACATGGAATAAACAAAACCAAATCACAGATGTTGTTACTTGGAATTGTGATCAGCTGGGTATAACTTAGACTTGTAATAGAGTCATAGAATCCCAGAGTGATTGGGGTTGGAAGGGACCTCATAGCTCACCCAGTTCCAGCCCCTGCCACGGGCAGGGACACCTTCCGCTAGAGCAGCTTGCTCCAAGCCCCTGTGTCCAACCTGGCCTTGAGCACTGCCAGGGATGGGGCAGCCACAGCTTCTCTGGGCACCCTGTGCCAGCGCCTCAGCACCCTCACAGGGAAGAGCTTCTGCCTAAGAGCTCATCTCAGTCTCCCCTCTGGCAGCTTAAAGCCATTCCCCTTGGCCTGTCCCTACAGGCCCTTGTCCCAAGCCCCTCTCCAGGCTTTCCTGCAGCCCCTTCAGGCACTGGAGCTGCTCTAAGGTCTCCCCTTCAGGAGCCTTCTCTTCTCCAGAGCAGGGCTGCTCCAGCCCTCACAGCATCTTCATTCTCTGATGCAGTTTGCTGCTCTGAACAATGACTCACATCAGCACCGTGGAAGAGGTGGAACCACTGCACATGTGATCGATGGGACAGGAATTCTCAGTCTGCTGAATGTCAAACCACAGCCCAGGCTCACACCATTCTGGTCATTCCTGCTGCCGTTCTTGCAGCCATGCAGTCACTTCAGCTGCTTTAGTGACTTCTAGCTGCTCAGATGCTGGGTTCCCTGCAGCATGGAGTGGAGTTTTGGTCCATAGCTCTGCAGTGGTACTACTAAAGCAACAGAATAGGGACTAACTCACTGCAGTAAGTTACTGCGTGTTTGTACATCTTCAGTATTCAGACAGTCTGTGTGCTGGCTCTGTTAGTTTTGCATCTGCTGTGCAGATTGTGATTGTGCATCATACAGGTGATGTGTGAGACACAGCACCACCCTGCATCCTTTAAGAGGTGAAGAACTGTGGTTTTTCCTACTATTCTTGTGGCAAGAATCATTCCTTTCTGTTAAGGAAAGTCTTGGCTGGTTTGGTAAGCAGCAGTCCTGAAATCTCCTTTAATAGATCTCTTCCACAGCTTGTTTTCTGTTCATTGTGTTCAATGCTTCTATCGTCCACCTGAATCCTGCTCCCAGGGCTTTACAAGTGCTATTTCCATCGATGTGGCTCTGTGCAGCCGACATTCAGTGAAGCCAGCCGAGACACAAGCCACAGCCTCACTTCTCGCACCCTCTTCTATGAAATGCGAGTTTGGTTTCAGTCCCCACCGTCGTGCTCAGCTCCTGTACCCATGAATAATCCCTCTTAAAGGATTAACCCTCCCGAAGGCGAAGGGATGGGAGAGGCTGTACCAAATAGCATCATTTATATTGGATGTTCCCGCTTTCATTCCGTGGCCATTTCTCCTGCTGTCACTTTCCCATCGCTGCGTTTTCAAGCGGCTCTTGCTGACCCAAGCATTTCTCTGCAGCTTTGCCCACGTGTTGGTCACAACCTGGGCTTTGATCTTTTGTCGATGCCTTCAGAACCCCCCGGGTTATGCCGCTGTGATTTGGGCTGTGTGAAACGTTGAAGCTTTCACTCCCTGTTTAGGCTCGGCAGTGTATTTATCTGCCAGTAAATCCCGTCCCCCACTTACTGACAGCCCAACGCTGCAGACCTTTCGGCATGGAGCAGTCGGGAGATGATGCAGAACAGAAAGGAGCAGCACAAGATGACTCAGAAAATGTTTCTGTTTTCTTCCTATTCTTGTACCTTCACCAAATGCCGCACGGTGCTTTAGAGCCCGAGGCTTTGCTGCAGGGAGTCATTGTTACTGTCCTGGCTCTGTGGTAGAGAAACAGAGGCAAAATGACTTGGTGAAGGTCACGCAGCCAGCTGGTGACTGAGCTGAGACTAAAACCCATCTCTCCTGTGCTTCACACACTAAAGCAGAATGAGTGCTGTGTCCTCCGGCAGGAAGCAAGGTAATGGTGGCAGAGCAGCAGCAGCAATGATTTAAAATTGTAGCTATTGATGCACAGTTTTGCATGCTGATTGCATGTAATTGCAGCTCTCGATGGATATTGAGGCCTGGGAGCAAGCTGCTCTAGTGGAAGGTGTCCCTGCCCATGGCAGGGTTTGGAGCTGGAGGAGCTTCAAGGTCCGGTCCAACACAAACCAGGCTGGGATTCCATGATTCCATACATTTAATGCCTACATTACTCTGCACAAAGTTTATTTGTTGTTTCTTCATTATGCATTTAATTTAACTAATTTTCAAGCATGCTGTTTGAAGAAGGGCGATGAACAAGTGCCAAAGGGAGTGTCTCTGGCTGATCTGCACCAGTGCTGTTGGTAACTCCTAGTGCCGAGCTCAGGGCTTGTGCCCCAACAAGTTCACAAGCTCACACTTGATACACCCTTTAGTGTGATGGGATGGAGATAAGAGCAGGCAGTGGATGGCTCTGCTGCTCTGAGCCTGCTGAAGCTCTGAAGAGACTACACCCATCTCTTACTCATTTGTTCTCTCCTTCCATTTATATAAAAAGGTCCATCTACAGCTTGACAGCAGCTGCTTTCTCTGTGTTACTCATTCAGCACAGAAAGAAAATGTCCTGTCATAAAATAATGCCATGCAGATAACACAGATGACTTTGCAATCTCGTGCAGGTTGGGTGAAGGTTGCATCAGAGATCAACACTTGTTGGTGCTCTCTGTGGGTAGAGACATTACTCAGCATATACTTCCTTTATGTGCCTCCAACGTGCATAACCCCACGTTGCAATGAAGCTGAACAACCCACAAAATTCATTGCAAAGTGATAAATAATCTGTGGAAATCACCTAGCACGAGATACGGCCACCAACAAGACAACCAAACCTAGGAAAAGGTTCACATCAAGGCTGAGTATGTAATATTTGAGGGAGGGAGGGAATAAACCCTGCGGTGTTAAAATGGATGTACTGAGAGCAATATCTTGATTTGACTCGAAGCACCAGGCCATCCATACATCCATGGGTTGCTCACTATGAGGATCTCGCTGTTGGACTTGCTCACCAATAGTTCAATCCCTGCCACTCAGGATGCTGGTTTTGCACCCCTAAATACTGCACTTGGTGGAAAGAAGACACAAGAGGGATACAAAATGCTTTCCAAAGGCAAAGAAGGTGAGGACAAACAGCAGAGCAAACAAATAGGTCTGACAAGTAAGAATCTGGAAGTGAAGACATGAAGGGATGTTGGATTGTTACCAAAATTCCTGCTGTCAGTTTACTCACCAATGCATTCATGGCCAGAGGTGAGCATCACGGGTATCATAGAATCATTGGGTGGTTCAGGTTAGAAGGGACCTTAAAGCCCATTAAGTTCCAACCACCCTGTCAGATCATTTAGCCCACTGTCAGATGGGTTTGAAAGATGCAACCAGATACAAGCACTGTCCAAACGGGTTAGAATGGAGGGAGAGGGGGAGATGTATTGTATGTTAGAATTTGCAAGGGCCTGTAGGGCCAGGCCAAGGGGAATGGCTTTAACCTGCTAGAGGGGAGACTGAGATGAGCTCTTAGGCAGAAGCTCTTCCCTGTGAGGGTGCTGAGGCGCTGGCACAGGGCGTCCAGAGAAGCTGTGGCTGCCCCATCCCTGGCAGTGTTCAAGGCCAGGTTGGACACAGGGGCTTGGAGCAAGCTGCTCTAGTGCCCAGAGGAGCATTTTCACCCGCAGGGTTTGGCAGTTGAGATGACAGAGGCAGCGTGAGCCTCAGGATGTGGACATAGAAAAAATACCTTCCCCACCTCACGTCTGAGCTGCCGCCAGCCCGCGGCTGTTCTCTTACGATTTCCTTCCGGCACAGGCAGCACTCACTAATTTTAGACCCAGTTACATGTAAAAGTCACATCTCGGGCTCGGAAACGGCTTGCTGCTTCTAAAGAAGCCTTGCCAGGTAGCTACTACCCTGTAAATGCGAGCACCAGGTCTCTTGGGTTGTTAGGAGGAAACAAGGGCCGCGCTCAACAACGCGGTTTGAAGGTATCCAGGGGCAGACAACACAATAAGTCCATTTGGGCAACAGCAGTTAGAGAAACACATAGAGTGCTTAACAAAAATTGAAGGGAAGATTCTAATACCCAGATATAGCTGTTCCACTGCAAAAAGTGATTTCATATTAATAAAGTGGGTAACTCTAGATAGGTTATAGGTATACAGGTTAAGAAGACCCCTGTATTTCATTTTCAGGGTGTCAGCAGATCCAAAGCCATGTGCCTAATAAATGCTGTTCCACTGTGTCACGTCATGCTTTACACAGCAAGGTTGGAGTGCTGACAAGCTGCTGTGCGATGCTAAATCGCTGGCCCATACTGGAGAATCTGTCCAGTGACTAATCCCAAGGGATTTAAAATCAGCCTGGCAGATGATGGAGGCTTGTTCTTACCTGATGTGTTCTTTATTAGTTAACGGGAAGGAAAATGAAATTGAGTTAAGAAAAGATTTCATGTTCTTGGTACCCGTGTGTGCTGTATGGTATATAAATCATGCTCGGTGTAGTGTCGCTTCATTAGGAGTGATCCCAAGATATTCCACACGTTTCCATCAGGATGTCTAAGGGATGGTTTTATCCATCTGAGCTGCAATCAGTTCCAGGGATGAAATGCTCCAAATATTCCAACCCAAACCTATTCTATGATTTAACAAGAGAATGATTTTGAATAGTAATCGAAGCATTTTGCACCCTGCAGCAATCACCCGGTTTGTATTTCCATTCCCATGGGAATGCAGGTTTTATGGGGTTTATGCTTGTGACAAAGTGAGGTAAGTTTAAGGTTGTGATGTAGTGGCCAAAACATTCCAGCAGCCACAAGACTTTCAGATTTGGAGGTTTTGGCCCATCCCTGGCAGTGTTCAAGGCCAGGTTGGACACAGGGGCTTGGAGCAAGCTGCTCTAGTGGAAGGGGTCCCTGCCCGTGGCAGGGGTTGGAGCTGGAGGAGCTTTATGCTCCCTTCCAACCCAAACCTTTCTATGACTGCTGTTTGGGGTCTCCGAGGCTGACATGTGCCATGATCATCACTCTGGGGGTTTTTAAACAGAGCTGCACCATCCCTCAAAGTAATCTTCCGATGTTCTGTGGAAAGCAGGGGTTTATATCCACCGACTGCCCATTCGTGGCTCGCAGGCAGGAGAGCAGCTCATCGGGGACCAGCATTTGCTCTTGAACCTCACCGGCCGCAGCGTGTCCCCACTGGTTGTCCAGGATGGAGCCACATCCCGCCTGCGTTGAGCTGAACGTGTGGCTTTGCCCGCTCTGGCTGTTGCTCAGGACGAGGTTGATGTGCTCCAGCAGGCAGACGTGGTGTCCCCCTCCCTCCCCGTCCCACGTGTGGGGAAAGGGGCTCGTGTAGTCTCTGAAGAAGAGGTTTGTCTCCGGTTCTGGGAGGGATGCTGGGGGCTGTGTTTGGTAAATATTGGCTGCTACGTATCCCAGCGCGTTCCCATCGGACACCTGAGGTTTGTAGTCACTGATGTGCTCGAAGGGCATGGCGGTAGCAGGCACCGTGCTCTCCTTGAGCTCCCCGTCCTTGGGGATCTCTCTGCTGGGATTCCTTCTGGTGACTATGTTCTTGTACTCCTCGTGTGCTGGCATCTCCTCTACTTCCATAACTGCGGGGTCCCTGGTGTCCACGAACGGCTCATGGAGGCTGGTCCTCAGGAAATCACTGTTTTCCTGCAGGGAAAATGATTGGGGTAGCAACAAACTGGCAGATTTTTACCAACGGGAGAGCTATCATTGGAGCATCCCAAGGAAGAAATGGGGCAATGACTTGGTGTCTGCATCCTGTCTTCCAACCTCCCTCATCCAGTCCCCTCTGTGAATGAGACTGCAGTGAGGTGGATGAGAGAAGACAGGGAGCAGCTGTGCCTGTCTCTATGCTTCTGCATGCCCTTCAAGGCAGCTTGCATCCACTGTGGTCAATATAATATATGCAATAAAAAGCACATTGAGGCAAGGTTTAAAGACCTCAGCTAAGCTGGGCTCCCATGCGCTTTGCAACTGCCTGGGTAAGAGATTCCTGATCAGTTCCTGGTCCATTAGAGCTCAGTTCTTTTCCCACCCTTGTTTCTCACAGCTCTGGAGCAAGCTTTAAACTAAGGGGAGGCAAGTGAAGCAAAGCTGGGAGCTCACGGTGCAGTTACCTGGAGCAACTTCACCATGCTGCTGTTTTCCATGTGGGGGATGTCTTCAAACAGCCATTTTGGCAGGATTGACACAACCAGGGCATGAATTCTGTGCCAAAAAAAACAAATAAACCCCAAGGTGTTAGTCCGTGCTATTAGTCACTTATTCTTCATGCGGGATGAAATGTCGCTCAGTAGGAGGGCACACAAAATGCATCCATCCTTTAAGGATGGCCTGGAAGCTCCATTTGGACTCCAGCTCTTCATCTTTCAACCTTTTACCCCCCCACCCTGATTTGATTCGTGGTGGTGCAAGCCTGGAAGCTAAATGCTCTCCTCTCCCCTCTTTCATGGTTGGTTGGGAAGGTCTGACCAGCACCACGTGCCATAGAGGTCTCCCATTCCCATGGGTCTGCATCAGGGACAGCAGTGCCTGGACACCTGGACATCCCCATTCCAGTTAAAGGGCAACCTGGGATAGATGAGCACCAGTTTGTGAGGGTGCCTAGGGAACAGCAGGTAAAAAACAGTGTTAAGATGCTCTCTGTTGAGTTTTCCAGGTGCTCCAGTCTTCAATCTCTGCCTTCAGCATCCCCTCCTTTGCCAAGACTGGGATGTGTTTTTACCCTAGGATAAAACTTACCAATGGAGATTATGGTTTTCCTCTCTTTTTCTACCCCTGCCTTCATATCTCTATAATAATATCACATGGCCCTCAGGCCGGCCTTTACAGAGGAATGACTTTTTACCCTATGTTGGTCCCTGACTCGCTACAGAGCACACAGATGTCTTTTCATACAGCAATCCAGCTAATGGGTGGACTTGCCCTCAGAAAGAGCAGGCTGCAGTGAAAAGGACTGGTTTCTGCAGGCAGCTTTCAAACACTCTGGAACAAAAGCATGAGTTGGAGATGAGGAGCAGAAACTGGAGGTCAAAGTCATACCTTTTTCTGGCTGATTTTTTAAACATCAGAATTACGACAACAACCGATAATACGACCACGCTGATGCCCAGTCCCAGGAAAAGTCCAATGTCATCATCTGAAACAGGACAGAGAGGAATCAGGTCAGCCCGTTGCCCCATTGCCATGATGTCTGGTGATGTAAAGGGCAGATCTTTGCTAAGACAGCCTCCAGCATCTCACTTGCCCCTTTGCTCCTCAGTTAAGGAAGCAAAGGCAAAACTGTGACCAGAGCATCCCTGTGCCCAGGGCAGGAGGTCACTCAACTGATACTAAGAAGTGTGGTCACTGTGTTTAACCATTTCCTACCCAGCCTGACCTTCCAGAAACGTGGAAGTGAATTCTTCAGCTTTCATTGGTTTTGCTTTGGTTTAAGTGATGCAGCAGATCATAACAGCAGAAGATGTGCGCACCAGAGCATAACCAAAGTTGGAGAAGTGGATGGGAAATGCTTAAATGAGTCTCTGGTTCAAAGTGCAAGATTGAAACAGCCTGCTGCCATTGTGCTACATTACATTAGCTTCTATTTCCTTGCTCTCTTACCTCCTACTTGTAACATACAACGTAGTGTAAGTCTCATTAGGAAGCGAAACTGAAGGCACGCACTATGTGGATGCAATCCATCCCTGAGAGCACTGCGTGTGTCTCATGTCCCCATTGAGTAAAAAGCTGCTTTGGTGGCCCTGACCTCTCCAAAGCACAAAGGAGCTTTCGCTTCCCCATCACCAGGTGCTGCAGGTGCTGCTCAGGCTCCAATTTCCACTTCTGGTCAAGGAGAAAGGTCCGGCTTACCCAGCCTCAGCTCCTGTGTTCTTACCATGGGAGAGCTCGCTGTAGGTGCTGCTGTAGGTGCTCTCCAGGAGCTGGTCTTCTGCAGGGACTTAGGGAGAGAAAGAAAATGCCCATAACTTCATCTATGGGATGACAGAGAAGCTGTGCCTTACCTTGGTTTTGGTAAATCTTATTCAGAAAAACTAATAATGAGAAAAAGTAAAGCCCCCTAAAGACATTAATAACTCCAGCTCTGGCTGGACTCTACATGATCTCCTACTTCTCATGGATCCAATTAAACAAGATGCTGATGAATACATAACACCAACTATTGAACACCTTCCATGCACATCGCTCCCCTCAGCACCTGAAACAAGAATTCCATCTTCCTGAGGAACTGTACATCATTCTTCATGAGCACCTGCAGATGCTTTCCCAAAGTGCCTGAATACCATGGGATTGAATCTGCTGATAGTATCTGGTTGTGTGATGGGCTGTGCAGGGAGGGAAGATCTGCAGCTAAAGAGCAAGAAGTGTCTCTTTGCTAAAATAAGCTTTCTTCATGGCTAAATTCAGCAATTCCCTTGGGATCTGAGAACCTGGCACAGGGTGCCCAGAGAAGCTGTGGCTGCCCCATCCCTGGCAGTGTTCAAGGCCAGGTTGGACACAGGGGCTTGGAGCAAGCTGCTCTAGTGGAAGGGGTCCCTGCCCGTGGCAGGGGATGGAGCTGGAGGAGCTTTAAGGTCCCTTCCAACCCAAACCATGCTGGGATTCCATGATCTCTTCTCCTTAACAAACACCAACACAAACCCAAGGCCAAATGCAATTTTTTCCTCTCTAAGGGAAAGAAAAATCCCAGGAAAGGTGTTGCCTCTGATTCTGTGCGTCTGAAGCACACGCATCTCCTAGCAGAGCTCCTGGAGTTCAGTATTTCACTCCCCTAAGCGGTGTCTCCATTACAAGCCCACTCAGCTGAAGTTGCTGCAGATGCTTCAAAACATCTTTCAGGTATATGGGATTGTGGAAGGAAAGTGAAGGAATACGTGTTGTGCAGCCTGGAATTCAGCAGTTCTGTGTCAGTGGCACACTGAACATGTATACATGAACAGTAATGCCTTCCTGGTGATTGACAGGCTCATCTGAATGGGATGAGGAGCGAGTTTCAGCCTGTGGGGTCAAGCTGGAGGACTCCACTGTGTGTGCTTTGAAGGCAAACCTGGCCACAGACACGAGCTTCACTGCTGCCCCTTATTGGTACTTTCCCACCTGAGCCCCCAAGCTTTGTTAAAGGAGTCTGTGCTAAGGATGAAGTCTCTATTTTATTAAGCATTTAACACATACCTAAGCCATTGCTAGTGATAAGGCTAGAGCATCCTGCTTCTGACACCCTGCTCTTTCCCGTTCTCTGGGCAGGCACCTAATAGGCAACACCTAATAGCCAGGGCTAACAGCCATGAGCAGCCTGGGATGAACTGGCCAGGAATATTTGCTCCTATTTGGGGTGAAAAATGGCATACGTGCCCTTCCCAAAGCCACGAGGGGTGCTGACCACAGACACGGAGCTGGTTTGGCCCAGGGAAAGCATCTGAGCAGCTTCAAAGAGCCTATTTAAATAGCACGGCAGCAGGGATGGGGAGCTGATGACCTCCGCAGGTGCTACCGGTGCCTGCAGCTACTGCTGCCTCTGTCAGGGGATGCGGGGTGCTAACAGGGCTGAACGGCCCTGAACTGCCTCACCTGGAACCTCTACCCACACCCGTGCCCGGGGCTCTATTTAAGCTCATCCCTGGGTCTCCCTTCCCTTCCTAGGCTGTGCTGGAAGAGCTGGATCTGACTTCATGGCTTCCTTATCTCTATGGACCTGCCCAACCACCACTGAACACTGCAGCATCCATGAAGGTTTTGCCTGTGCTGTGGCATCCATGGAGCAGGTACAGTGGTGCTGGGAGGTGTCCTCGGTGCTCAGATGTTGAGCTGTGCATGGGTTATCCTGGGTGAGGACCAGCAGCAGGATGGAACAGCTCAGGGACCTGGTATGCCCAGCTCTTGAGGACGCCCAAAGCCAACCCATGCAGTGCTGGAGGTGAAGATGGTCCTCGCTTTCCTTTGTGAACTGGTCCATGCTCTTCTCTAAAAGAGTTTCCAGAATGGAAGGCCACTTTCTTCGCACCCAAGATAAGGAAGAGCAACCTGCGGCGTGGCCATTTGGTCTCTGTAAACGTTGTTTTGTGTATGTTGGTTTATCTGTAATGTTTCCCTGTCAATGTGCAAAGCAGCAACCTCATCCCTTCTATCACGGAAAGGGAGAATGGTGTATCTTGTGAAATGAGGGTGGCTCTCCTGTGTTAGGTCTGTGCACAGGAGCAAAGATCAGCTAGGGAAGGCTTTCATACAGCTGCATTGATAAAAAGATGCTATTTTCATGTCCTGCAGCCAAGAGGCTCCCACCCAGAGTCCTGCTTTCCTCTGGTCAGTGGTGGGGGGGTTATGGTTTGTTTCTAAAGCCTAATTCCACAAAGCTGGCAGACTGTGGGAGCACCAGGAATGAAGCAGCAGGCTGAGCTCTGCAGCCCCATTGCAGCAAGCAGCAGCTTCTCCACCCAGCCAGGCTTACCTCGGCTGGAGCTGGGTTTGCTGGCTCCATCGGGGTAGACTGCATATACTGACACATTGATGTGACCTCCAGCTCCTGCCTCTGCTGGAAAGAAGCAAGGTTTGCCTTTAAAATGTGGTTGTGAGCTGCTGTGGAAGCTCTAGGCTTGCCCAAGTGCTTGTTATTGCATGGTGAAAGTAGATGGAGGTGTGGGGGGATGCCCAGCTCTGGGTCTTTCGTCTCCTTGGAATAGCCATTGCGTGAGTTGTCCCCCAAAACACACGTGGGAGAGCAAAACCTTCATCATGTAACTGGCTAGGAAGGACTCCAAAGCCCAATAAACATCAGGATTAACGTGGGATGCAGGAATGGAGTGGGATGGGTCCTGAGATGCTTGTGCTGTTGGGCTCAAGCTGGGGTGGTAAGGACCTGCAGGCTTGTCCCCCTGGGCATGGTGGGGAGGAGAGGTGCTAAAGCAAGTCTTGGTGCATCTCCTGTGCTTGGAGAGGCCTCCACGGGTCTGGTGTGCCTTCCCTGCCTGCCAGCTCACTTGTCACTTCATTCTCTGTCCCTGTAACCTTCATCTGGAGGTCCAAATCCTCCTGACTGTCCTCATGTCTCCTACTGCTTCATTCCCCCTTGCTCCCTAAGGGCTCTTTATGGTCCCACTCCCCAAAACCAGTGGACAGGGGCTCAACTGCAAATGAAGCTCTGCCTTTAACGTAGTTTGGCTTTATAATAACACCGTGATGAACTGCACCAAGCAGCAACAAGACTCTTGGAACATACCTTGGATGTCTGTGTATGTTGCCTGGTACGGGACTTTCTTCCAGAAGTACTGCTCCTTTGGGCTGTATGGGGTGGTGGAAACCCATTCCACGATGAACCACAGAGGGGGCCTCCTGCTGGGGCTGGGGGGCTGCCAGGCCACCAGGACCTTGCTCTGGTTCTCAGGCTTGACCTCCACAGCCACTGGTGCTGGGAACTCTGTGGAGAGAGATGGAAAGGGGTCTGTATGCCAACCTCATCTTGGAAGAGCAAGGGAATGGAAGGGTCAGCTAAGCACAAGCAAAATGAGTCTTTCAGGGTAATGTTTAAGGACTGAAGAGGGAGCCTCTAACACTTTGTGGTTGTTCTGCCCACCACAGCCTCCAACCATCACCTCGCCCACAAGTCCTTCTCTGTTCACAAATGGGTCCAGCGGGTGCCTTCCCAAGCCGGTTCCCTCACCGTTTGTGTTGGGCAGTTCTCCTCCACAGTGCTCCATGAACCTCCCAACCTGTCTCCTCTCTGCTGTATTGCATTTCCAACAGACGTCTGCTAAGTTAAGTCCCCCACAAGAATAAGAACTAGAGACTGTGCTTATAGGCTGTTTCATCTGCCTCTTCACCCAGATTGGGTGGTCTAGAACAGACTCCCACCATGATATCTGCTCTGTTGTCCTTCCCCCCTGGTTTGTACCCATAAACACCCAATCCTGTTGACACCAGCATTAAGCTCTAGACAGTCCCTTACCCCACTGCCTCTTCTTTTGTCTGTCCCTTCTGAAGAGTTTAGAGCCATCCACTGCAGCACTCCAGTTGTGCCGGGCATCCCACCATGTTTCCATGCTGGCCACTATGTCATCACTGTTCTCCTTCTGCACAATGGCTTCCAGCTCCTCCTTTTCTTGTTTGTTACCCATGCTGTGTCCATCAGTGCAGATCATGGAATGGTTTGGGTTGGAAAGGACCTTAAAGCTCACCCAGCTCCAACCCCTGCCATGGGCAGGGATACCTTCCACTAGAGCAGCTTGCTCAAGGCCTGTCCAACCTGGCCTTCAGTGGGGCTGTTGGTCCCACCACGCTTTTGGAGGGAGAAGCCCTAATTCCTACATGACTGTTCTTAGACCCTTTCGTGTTTTCTAACACATCAGGAGCCCTTGCATCTTTGCTGGCATATGCATCTCCACCCTCTGCCTTCACTGAGATGGCAGACTGAAGGACCTGATGGCCACAGTCCCTCCAACATTAGTGTGCTGCCCCAGGCTTACCTCTAGTGAGGCTGGTTTTATCCCTTTCCCCCTTCAAATCTAGCTTAAAGCTCTTTAAACAAGCCCTGCTAGCTCTTGTTTACTATGTCTATATGTGCTCACATATAGGTATCACAAAAACACACCTTCAGCTTTGTCATGCCTCTTCTGAAATGCTTTACTTGTCATTTCTTGCAAGAAGGGCTATGATTCTGATAAGTAGGAGAGATTAGAGTGGTTTTTCCACCTTCTTTCTCTCTGGTCTCTTTTTAGTAACAGATTTGTCCTCAGTTTGAATGGGGCTTTCCCCCCTGTTGCTCATTAAGAGTCAGCTTTCACAAATGAGAAAGTGATGGTTGTGGGGAAAACCACAGCCTGTGGTGCAGGGAAGCGGCCTGGGAGGGTTGGTTTTGTCCCCTCCCTTTGTGCTTGCAAGGACCCAGCTCACAGCAGGGGCTGTGTCCCTGGCACCGAGCTGTTTTGCACCGAGCCCATGGCACAGCCCATCCCTGCCAGGCAACACAGGCAGGATTAACTCATGTTTAAGCTTGTTGCTGCAGCCTTCAGAGGCCAAGGGCTGAGGTACGTGACTGTGGAGCATCTCCATCTCCGGGGAATGCCGGCCTTGCCTGAAGGATGCTGTGTTCCCTCAGCAGAGCAGGCAGAGCTCTGCTGGCCCTTTTCCCCTTGCTTTCATAGAACCCCAGCCTGGTTTGTGTTGGAAGGGACCTTAAAGCTCCTCCAGCTCCAACCCCTGCCACGGGCAGGGACCCCTTCCACTAGAGCAGCTTGCTCCAAGCCCCTGTGTCCAACCTGGCCTTGAACACTGCCAGGGATGGGGCAGCCACAGCTTCTCTGGGCACCCTGTGCCAGCACCTCAGCACCCTCCCAGGGAAGAGCTTCTGCCTAAGAGCTCATCTCAGTCTCCCCTCTGGCAGGTTAAAGCCATTCCCCTTGGCCTGGCCCTGCAGCCCCTGCTGAAGAGGGCAGCTCCCAAGCCGTGATGCACAAGCTGCCCTCCCCTGCCGACAAAAGCCCATCTCAGTTAAAGCTGCATTCGGCGTGCGTTGGATCCTACCTTCGAGGCTGTTGCTGCCCTGGGTGAGGGTGATGTTGGCGGGGCTGGAGCCCCCCTTGGAGTTGTGAGCGGTGACACGGAGGGTGCGGGCCCCCGGGGGCACCAGGACACTGCACCCGGCGCTGGAGGCGTTGCAGAGCAGCACCCTTCCCACGGGGATCTCGGCGGTCACGGAGTAGCCCAGGATCCTCCCGCGGGCATCCTGGGGTGCCAGGGGCTGTGGAAGGTGAGACACAGACCCTCCATGGGGATGGGTGCGTGGTCCAGCACTGAGACACCCCCGTGCAGGACAGACACACACCCCCCCCTTGGCTGTGCAACACGGATGGGTTTTGCAAGGAGGGAGAGGTTTTGCCCCAAAGGCCACTTTGGGGTCTCTTGTTCTCCTCATCTCTTTGGTCACAGGGCTCTTTAGGAAGGGCATTGCCTTCCGATGCCTCTTGGCGCTGTTCTCCCAAGGGGAGGAGCGAAGCACACGGAAACTGCGCTGCAGCTGCCGAGCCCAGAGCTTACCTTGATCAAGACCGTCACCTCGCGGCTGCCGTTCGGGAACGCCGGGCCCAGGCGCCGCCAGACATCGGGAGCTGCCGCGGGGGCTGCAGGAGGGAGCGTGGGATGAGCAACCCCGAGTGGAATCGGCTGGGGCTTCCCACCCGTCCCTGCCATGGGGCTCCCATCCACGCACAGCCTTTGCAGAAAGCCCCACTTGGCTGATGCCTCCATGCACGGCTGGTTCCCATGGGGCTGGTGATGGTGATGGAGCCCAGCAGCAGCAGGGATGCAGGTTGGGAGCCCAGCAGCAATGTCGTTGTGCACAGCTCTGCCACCGTGGGGAGGAAGTGACCCAGACTACAAACAGCAGTGAGCGATGCTTTTTTAGGGCAAGCTTGTCTCCAGCTTCCTCGCTGTAACCAGGACGTGAGGGCATTGCTCGCTGGGTGTCTCCGTTGCTGCAGTCTGAGGTATCTGAGTGTCTAAGCTCATCCTGGTGTTAGTAACCAGGATGCAATGGTGGAGGTTGACCCAAGACAACGGGTGTTTGGGGCTGGTGGGACACCTTGGATGATGTGGGTTTTCCAGCTAGGGCAAGAGGTGCTCCCTGCTGCTGGGGAGCAAAAAAGCTGCCAAAGATGGATAAGCAGATCCCATCCCTCTTTCTGTATGGAAAACCCTGTGCTTGCAAAGCCAGTCTGGTTTCGCTTCTGTTCCTCCCATACTGCAGCAGCCTCAGGAATCTGCCTAAATCACCACGACCTGCAGCACGCCACAGGGCCAGGAGTGCTTGGAGGGCATGAGATGAGCTGCCAGCTTGTGCCAGTGCTCATCCCTCAGCGGCAGTGTGGGGATGGTGATGTGGCGGCAGTCCTGGACCACAGCATCATGCCTGATACCTGCCAGCAGTGTCTTCAGGGATGTGCCAGCTCCCATTCCGTGGCCAGGCTCCCACAGAGCATCCCGAGGAGCTGCTGGCTGCTTGGGTAACGCAGCGCTGAGGCTGAGCTTACCTGCCTCGGGGGTGGTGTAGAGGAAGGGGGAGCTCCAGGCGCTCCAGGGGCTGTCGGCAGCGCTGAGCCGGCACCGGACCTGGAACACGTACTGGGTGTCACTGTGCAGGCTGTGCTGTGAGCGGGAGCCGTGCTGGGCCGTACTGTCCCACACCTCCACCTGCAAGGGAAGCAGGGTGCCCGTGGCTGGCGGTGCTGAAGCGAAGGGGTGGGTTTTGAATGACCCCAGGTGCTCCCATGGCCTGTGGGTGCCCAGGGGTCTCCAGCAGCCCCGGCAGCTGTGCCCATGGCAGGCTGGGGCTGCAGGCTCTCACTTGCCACGCCGCGCTGCCCGTGGCTTTGTGCCGCTCCTCACAGCGCACGCTCCCCAGCAGCGTCTGCCTCTTCCAGTGGATGGTGGTGATGGGAGCTGAGGTCTCTGTTGTCTCTGCACCGGTGACCAGGGGCAGAGCGGGGATCACTGCGGGGAGAGAAGAGAAAGCATGGGTTTGGGGGCTGGCACACATAGCAGGCTGTCCTCCCTCACGTGAGCTGCAGTGCTCATGCAGGTCATGCAACCATGGAATGGTTCGTGTTGGAAGGGAGCTTAGAGCTCATCCAGTTCCAACCTTCCCTTGGTGTCCCTAAAGTGATGTCTCGGGGCAGTGCCTGTGGTCACGCAGAGCCCCAGCACACAGAGCAGCTCAGGATGGAGGGACAGACGGATGGGGATGGACATACCGAGCTGCTGCAGGTTGAGGTGCTGAGGGGCTGAGCGGGCAGCACCCAGCACGTTGCTGGCCTGCACCCATGCTGAGTAGTGGTTCCCACCATGCAGGGTGCTCACTGGTACCAGTGAGCCCGCAGGGAAGACCTTCTCCTCCTCTTCATCATCATCGTCATCCTCCTTAGCATCCTCTGTCACTGCTGTCCGCACTCTGGGAAGAAGACAACATGGTCAGAACCCCTCAGGCATCATGCACCCGTTGGAAAAGCAGCTGCAGCTCTCTGTAGGTTGCAGCTTGTGACTGGGGCACAGTCATCTCCAAAGCCAGTGTCTGTCATTCCTAAAGCGAACTAGAAAGTGGTGCCCTCAGTTCTTGTCCTGCCTGTGGAGCACCTGTGTTGGAAGCATCACTGTTGGCAGAGAACATTCTCAGCCCTCTCTGCCCAGCTCCGTTTGAGCCCAAGCAGGCTTAGGCAGGTGGTTAATCACCTCCCTTCACAAAGCCTCCGTATGATGGGATTTAGTGCATTTGCTTTAACAACTGAGTCAGGCTGGCTTTGAAAGGCTGCCAGTCTTGTGTCACCTGGGCTTCGGTGGCAGGGAGCATCCCCGGCTGGGTAGGAAGGGCTGCGGCACGGAGCGCGGCTGCTTCGGGTTCAGTCTTTGCACCCGGCTGGAGTTTCAGTTTCGGGGTTTGGGCGGTGCAAGGTGCACGCACGGCTGCACCCTCAGCACTCCCTGCAGCTCAGAAAGACCAAGACCAGCGCAGGTGCATTGCTGTGCTGTGCTCCGACACGATGCAGCGCTCACGGCACTGAGCGCAGAGTCCACCCCACCGGTTCAAAGCCACGGTTTAACGTGTGGTTTGCAAGCAGGGGACCGGGAGCTTTGGGAAGTGTAAGTAGGGCACGGGTGCCAGCAGCAGAGCAGCCCTGGTGTCACCCACGTCTGTGGGCGACCGCAGCGCCATGTGCCGGCTCTGCCGGTTACCGCGCTCCCTCCTCGCCCTGTCTCCATCCCATGGGCTTCCTCTCGGCTCCATCCCGGTGCTTCCATCCCGAGGGAATTACCTGCGCAGGTGGAGGGTGTACTGGGTGGGCAGGTGGGTTGTCTGCCCTGTATCCCATGTGCATGCCATGTGTCCCGAGCGCTCCTGGATGGCGCAGGTCAGGTTGCTGGGGGGGTCCGGAGGGTCTGTGGAGGCAAAGTCAGGTAAAGAGTGTGGAAAGCCCCGACCAGTGCTGCAGCTTCCTCGGTGCTGGCGGCTTCACAAAGGCCTGCAGAGCTGTGACCAGCTCTGGGGCAGCAGCACAAGAGGGACGTGGAGCTGCTGGAGCGAGTGCAGAGGAGGCCATGGAGATGCTGCGAGGGCTGGAGCAGCTCTGCTCTGGAGCCAGGCTGAGAGAGCTGGGCTGGGGCAGCCTGGAGAAGAGAAGGCTCCTGAAGGGGAGACCTGAGAGCAGCTCCAGTGCCTGAAGGGGCTGCAGGAAAGCTGGAGAGGGGCTTGGGACAAGGGATGTAGGGACAGGCCAAGGGGAATGGCTTTAACCTGCCAGAGGGGAGACTGAGATGAGCTCTTAGGCAGAAGCTCTTCCCTGTGAGGGTGCTGAGGCGCTGGCACAGGGTGCCCAGAGAAGCTGTGGCTGCCCCATCCCTGGCAGTGTTCAAGGCCAGGTTGGACACAGGGGCTTGGAGCAAGCTGCTCTAGTGGAAGGGGTCCCTGCCCGTGGCAGGGGCTGGAAATGGAGGAGCTTTAAGGTCCCTTCCAAGCCAAACCAAAGCCCTTGCTTCCATGGATCCCTGCAGCCAGGGGGTACTCACAGCCGGCCAGGACGGTGGTGCCGCACACGAGCTGGTACATGTTGGTGTTGGGGCAGCGGGCGAAGCAGGTCACGCTCCCAAAGGGCATCCGGAACTCCCGCAGCCGGAGCTGGACGCTGCTGCTGTTGAGGGGGGCTGGGGTCCCCTCAGCGTGGCTGTAGTTGAAGAAGATGCGGAACTTGGCCCAGGGGCAGCCGAGGGTGGAGATGCAGTTGATGGAGATGTTGGTGCCCATCCGCACCACCGGAGCGGGCTCGATCCAGACGTGTCCCGAGCACCTGATGTTGGCAACCCCTGCACCAGCATCCGCTGAGTCAGGGCAGCTCCGGGTGGGAGCAGGGGATGCTCATGGGCTGCTCTGCTGGGATGCAGGCAGCAGCCCGCCAGGACCCACAGTGGGGGCCGTCCCTTTGCTCCCCTCTGGGATGGGGATAAACCCCTTTGCCTTCAGCACAACCCAGCACCCCCTGACTCCTCCCCTCTGCTCACAACCCCTCCTTTCACCAGCGCTGGTTCTGCTCTAACGTTCAAGGGAAATAACCTGTTGTCTCGAGATCTCTGATCCCCTGAGATTAGGGCAGCAGCCCCTGCGCCGCTCCTCGCTATCAGATGAGAGCTCTGCACTGTATCCGGCTCCTTTTGCCTTCCTGGAACCAGTGTGCTCTGGCTCTATCTGTGCAAAGGCAGGACCACGTTGCAGCTGGATGTGACCCCACTCCAAGGATGTGAGTGGGAAGAAAAGGGTGCAATGGGAGCTCCCTGCAGCGCTAACGAAGCATTCCCCCTAAACCCGTGGCTGTAGCTGCATCCTTTTCCTTCTCCCGCTCCAGTTCCCTGTAGGTCCACGGTGTTTGATCAGTGGTCGGTGGCGGTGATGCCCCTTACCTGCACACAGGCAGCAGAGCAGGATGTGCAGTGCCAAAGCCTTGCTGGACCCCGCCATGGCCTGGGCTGTGCTCACTGCCCGCACGTGGCATAGTCTGGAGGGAGGAAAGGTGGGAGCTGTCACACCGGGAACACCGCTGCCCCGTGCAGCCGCGTCCGCCCTCAGCCTGGGATGCGCAGGGACCATCCCGGAGGCGGCAATGGGGATGCGTGGCAAGGATTTCCCTGGGGCTCTGGGGTCAGGCAAGGCTGTGCTCACAGGAGGAGGGGGGGGGAATGAGCCCGTGGGCAGTCGGGGATTGAGAACCCCAGTGTCTGCCCCCGGGAGCAGCCCCGAGGCCACTTTCCCCATCTCCAGTGGTATTCCTCTTGGTTCTCCTATCTGTGGAATTTCCCCAGTCCTTCACTCCTGCTCACACAGAAGCACATTCCTGCAGCCTTTGGTAACCCAGGGCACGGAGAAAGATGAAGGGAAGTATCCTAGAACCAACCAGGCGGGAAAAGCCCTTCAAGCTCACCCAGTCCAACCGTTCCCCAGCCCTGCCACGGCCACCACTGCCCCATGGCACTGAGGCCTCCCCTCCACGCTGTGTGAACACTCGCAGGGACGGTGCCTGCAGCCCTGCCCTGGGCAGCCTGTTCCAATGCCTGAGCACCCTCTGGGGCAGGAATTGTTCCTCAGCTCCATCTAAACCTGCCCTGGGGCAGCTTGAGGCCGGTTCCTCTTGTCCCATCCCTTGTTCCTTGGGAGCAGAGCCCAGCCCCTCCTGGCTCCATCCTCCTCTCAGGCACTTGTAGGGAGCCATCAGGTCCCCCCTGAGCCTTCTCTTCTCCACACTGAACCCCCCAGGTCCCTCAGCCCTTCCCCATCACACTTACACAGGTGTCTGATGGTGGAGTAGAGCTACGGGAGCCAGGCTCCTGCCAGTGGAGCCCAGGGACAGGACAGGAGGCAATGGGCTCACCCTGAAGATGTGGAATTCCCCATTTCCACAGTTAAACACAAGAAAAGGCACTTTAAGGGTGGCCACACAAGGGGCTGGCCGCCCTGAGGGCTTTCCCTGCAGTCTGCACCCCTGGAGATGCTCAGACCTCACCAGACATGGTTTTGTGGAACAGAAGCTTTCCCCATCCTCACATCATCCTTCCCACCCCTTTGCTGTGGCAGCTCCTGCCCCAGACAAGCCGTTTCCAGACCCCCAGGCAAGGAATTCCCCTCTTTCCCAAGAAGCCACACTTCCATCCCACATCCCGCCTGAATTTTAACCTGCTCCCTTCGCCTCCCTCCCCAGCCTCTTTGGATTCACCCAACAAGGCGAAACCCCCTCAAAGGGGAAGCCCAGCCCCATGGGGCTCAATGGCTTTGGAGCAGCACAAGGACACAGCTCCTGGAGCTGAAATCAGAGCCAAGCCTTCCATAGGGCTCCCATAGTTTTCTTTTTAAGGCAGCAATAACTAAAATCATAGAAGCAGATTGGGTTGGGTTGGAAAGGCCCCGAAGATGCTCCAGCTCCAGCCCTCCGGGTCGGATGGCAGGGATGCCTCAAACTAGAGACAGAGACTAGAAATGACTGGAGCCATAGACTAGAACTAGAGACACACACCAGCAATAGCCCCCGGCACAATCTGATGTTACAGACGAGTTTCCCCTTGAGGAAGACACTGACCCAGAGTCACACCAGCTGCAACGCCTTCAAAATGCTCTTGTTCAACCCAAACCGGGCTCCGAACGCCAGCGAGGGCTGCTGTGTTTCCCTGCTCCGTGAGCTGACCCCATTTGGTTTAAGGGCTGTTGAAGTATTCATGAATGAGTCAAATTTCAAGCGCTTTCCTATTACCTGACCCACTAAAAGAGCTTGAAGGGCCTCCCAGTCGCCTGCAAACGTGCAAGTTAAAACAAATGGGGGGGGGAAGCATCAACCCCAACCTTGTGCTGTATGAAAAGAGTTGAAAATGCAGCAAATCTGCCCCACTGCCAGCCCTGGGACGGGATTGCAGCGCTGCCTCCCCTGGGATTGCTCACATGTGGTTGTATTCCAGTTTATAGGCATGTGCAAGCTCCGAAGCCAGGTGGAACGGGACCGTTCCCCTTGTTGGAGAGGTGACAGTCTGCTCTCGTCCCTGTTAAAGGCTCCTTGTACATCAGTGCTGAAGAAATGCAAACTGCAGGAGGAAAGAGCTGTCCCGCTTGTGCAACCCGCACCATGCGAAGCCTTCGCTGGCAGCGGGTCTCGGACCCAAGTAAGACACTGAAGCAGCAGCTGACACACACAAAGAGGGGTTTTGGGTTCGGGATCCAGGTGGGAGCAGGCAGGAAGCTGGGAAGAGCAGGGAGGGGGGGTTCTTACCTTGCCAGCGCTCAGGACGTGCTGCCGGGCCCCTGTGCCTGGGGCTGGGGCTGCCGAGCGCTGTGAGAAGCATGAGCAAGTGCGAGCCTGACCTAGATAGAGAAGCTGAGAGTTTCCAGTGTGAGTCAGTCCATGGGGAAACCCAGCATCCCCTAAAGAGGAGCCCCGGGGGGAAGGGCTTCCTTTGCTCCTTCAGTGTTCAGAGAATCTGGAGCCACCCCGGCAAAGTGAAGCCCATCCCAAGTGGATTTAGGATGGAGTCAAGGAGCACAAGGTGGCAGGAGCTCAGTGAAGGAGCCCCACCAGTAAAAGAACGTGGTTTTGCTAATACCAGGAGCACACAATGAAAACCTCCTTAAGGGCTGAGGTTGTTGTCACCCCCTCTGCTCGTGCTGGTCCTAAGGGGATGCTGATGGACCACAGAGCCCCTGCTCCCAAACCAGCCCCACTGCAGAGCCCGGGGCTTCCTCTTTCATGTCGGTTGAAGAGTTAACCTCAGTAACAGTGTTAACCTCATTAGAGTGCTGCAACCACAGGAAATACCACACTGCTCGCCCGCCTCTGCCCTCAGAGGAGGAAACACTGGGGACCTGAATTCCCCCCTCTCTCTGCCACAGACCTGAGCTGCTCCGGGTCTGGAATGGTCCATGGGGGTTTTTTCCACAGTGTGGAAGCAAAGGATGGGTGAAAGCAAGAGCATCCATCTGCTACCACCATGGCATTGGAGCCTCACCGTACGCTGGAACCATAATGTGGAGTTAGGGTAACCTATATAACCCTGCTGTGCATGGAGCTGTACGCACCCCGAGCAAGATGGGGAGGGGGGATTCTTTGCGTTATGGAAGTGTTTAATGCCTGTTGTAAGGAAAGGATTTGTATGGATCTCTCAAAACCAGTTTTGGGAGGCAGAGGGGTTGGCCTTTGCTGTGGCTCGGGGGTGCTGGCACGGAGGGCACTGAGCCAAGGAGGACCCCAGGGGAATCCCAGCCCGTCTGCAGAGCTGCTGGGGCTGGGGAGGACACCCTGTGGGGCACACATCTGGGGACAGGGCTGCACATCCGGGCCTGGAACAAGCACGTGTGAACCAGGTTATAACATCTGGATCCGGGGCGGCACTGCGGGGCTGCACATCTGGAGATGGGACAGCGCCAAGGGTGAGCACATCTGGCTCAGATAGCGCACTAGGAGCCAGGCAATGTGGGTGCTGGCATCTGGAGCCAGGGTGGCACATCTGGAGCTGGCAGGGCCCATTTAGTGCCGGCACAGCACATCTGGGTGTGCTGCCGTGTGTCTCCAGCCACGGAGCATTGCAGCTGCTCCCCAGCACCCATCCAGCCTCAGCCCTTTCCCAGAAGGGGTGTCGCAACCCCCCCATGCTGCTGGTTCCTCTATGTCCCAGCCCATCACCGGTCTGTCTGGTGCCGGTTAAACTCATGTCTCCTCATGGTTTCCTGAGCAGCCACTGGGAGCTGCGGCTCCGAGCCCCGATGCAGCCAGGCCTTGGGCAGGAGGGGAGCAGCAGGAATGCTCCTGCAGGGCCCTTTCCCATGGCTTTCTCTTTCCCACCCTCAGAAATTCCAGCTTTCCAAAGCCCACCGTGCACGTGGCTCCCCTTGGGGCTCTTGGTGATTTGCTCAGATCCCCTTCATACCTGGAGCCAGGCTGAGAGAGCTGGGCTGGGGCAGCCTGGAGAAGAGAAGGCTCCTGAAGGGGAGACCTGAGAGCAGCTCCAGTGCCTGAAGGGGCTGCAGGAAAGCTGGAGAGGGGCTTGGGACAAGGGATGTAGGGACAGGCCAAGGGGAATGGCTTTAACCTGCCCGAGGGGAGACTGAGCTGAGCTCTTAGGCAGAAGCTCTTCCCCGGGAGGGTGCTGAGGCGCTGGCACAGTGATTCCATGGTTCTGCATCCAAAGATGGGAATACCTCACCAGCATTTCGCTGCCACAGAGCGTCCCTCCAGAGGCTGGCACGGCACAACATGGCACAGCACAGCAGGGCAGGCTTCTCCCAGCACGCCCCAGGATGGTGCCTTCACTCCTCGATGCCTGTTTCCATCGGGATCATCAGGATGTTCCCAGCCTGTTTCCAGCTTTCCATGCGCTGGGGTGCACCCACAGGCAGGGCGATGTGGGGCCTCTGCTCTGAGCGGCTGCACAGCCTCTGCAGCCGATTGCATCTCAGACACTTCCTCACTGCCGGCACAGACCTGCCTGCTCCTGGCCCCGCACCAGCACCGGATCCAAATCCTGCCATGGCCTCTAGACCTTCCCTCTGCCTCACCCCGGGCTATGGAACCCCTTTTATCCCTCCTCACCCGGGGGTGTGCACAGCACCCCGGGCTCACAGCCAGTTTGGCACCGGGGAAGCCCTCTGCCTGCGCCGGTGGCCAAATGGGATTAAGTGGGATTAATGGAACGTTTGTGATCCGTGGTGGGCTCGTCGCTGGCTGGGAACGCTGCAATCACTGCACTGAGTCACAGGCTTGGTTTAGCAGGAAGGAAAGGTCAAGCCAGGGCGGGATTTGCTGCCAAAGTGAACACTTGTGTCATACCCAGAGTTGTGCTTGGCACTGGGGACACTGGACATGGGTACGGCCATCACGAGCACCGAACACCCTTCTCCCCACGTCTGCATCTCTACAGCTGCATCTTCTGCTGCCAACAGAGCCCATCCATTCAAAGGGTCCAAATGTTTGACCCTAAACCCACCATCGTGACGTCTGTGCTGTGGATGCTGCTGGGGGATGAGGGTGCTGCACCCATAGGGGTTTCCTGAACCCTGATGGGGTTCCCCATGTGCCAGCAGCTCTGTCAATCACTGCGGGGTCAATGGGGATGGATGTGCTGGCGGGAGGGCAGGCTTGGGAATAGGGGCCGCTTGCGTCAATCCCTTGGCTCTGGGGCCAGGGCAGGATTAGGTTCCTCTGTGCTGCTGGAGGAGTAAATATTTCCAGGTCCAAGCCCGTGCTGCAGCTTGATAAGGATGGACAGGACCTAGGGCAGGAATGAGGAAGGTGGTGCCAAGGAGAGAGCCTTTGAGTGTGGTTCTTGGCCGGGCTCAAAGGGCATCCTCAGTATGGGAAAGGTGCTCCTGGGGCTTAAAGTCGCCCTTGTTCTTGCTGCAGCTCAGTGTGAGCCGTGCTCCTCCTGCTCCCCTTCGCAGGGAGTGGGGTGGCAGCAGGGATGTGGAATAAGAAAGGAGTTTGCCAGGAAAAGGAAAGGGAAGTTTGGGCAGAGGTTTTGCTTTCAGCCCGCAATGGCAGGGAGGGGAGCGTGCCGGGGCGAGCAGCAGCTCGTGCCGTGGGGTGATGTTGCTCCATTTGATGCTGGAGGGTTGGTTGTGCCGGGGCAGGTCTGGATGAGCAGGGAGATAATTGGGAATAGAAAGCTTTCCAAAAGGGGATGTTTCCTCTGCCAACAGTGCCATGGCCAAGGGCAACAAATACCCGCAGCCACTTTACCTCCAAAGCGCTGCGGCCGCTGGGCTGGGCCCATCCCACTTTAGTTCGTAGAATCACGGAACGGTTTGGGTTGAAGGGACCTCAAAGTTCCTCCAGCTCCAACCCCTGCCACAGGCAGGGACCCCTTCCACTAGAGCAGCTTGCTCCAAGCCCCTGTGTCCAACCTGGCCTTGAACACTGCCAGGGATGGGGCAGCCACAGCTTCTCTGGGCACCCTGTGCCAGCGCCTCAGCACCCTCCCAGGGAAGAGCTTCTGCCTAAGAGCTCAGCTCAGTCTCCCCTCGGGCAGGTTCAAGCCATTCCCTCCAGCAGTACCCCCCCCCCCCCCCCCCAGGCCCCTGTGCAACGCCTTCCCCTCCACCCTGGCTGCTGTGTGATGACCCCCTATGCCAAGCCCCCCATGCAATGCCCCCCATGCCATGCCTCCCATGCCAAAGCCCCAATGCAATGCCCACATGCAATGCTCCCCATGCCATTCCCCCATGCCATGCCCCACATGCCAAGCCCCCCATGCAATGCCCCCATGCAATGCCCCCCATGCCATGCCTCCCATGCCAAACCCCCAATGCAATGCCCCCCATGCAATGCCCCCCATGCAATGCCGTGCCCCCCATGCCATGTCCCCCATGCAATGCCCCCCATGCAATGCCGTGCCCCCCATGCCAAACCCCCAATGCAATGCTCACATGCAATGTCCCCCATGCCAAGCCCCCCATGCCATGCCCCTCATGCCGTGCCCCCCATGCAATGCCCCCATGCAACACCATGCCCCCCAAGCCAGACCCCCGTGCAATGTCCCCCATGCCGTGCCCCCCAAGCCAAGCCCCCTATGCCAACCCCCCCGTGCAATGCCCCCATGCAATGCTGTGCCCCCCATGCCAAACCCCCAATGCAATGCCCCCCATGCCATGCCCCCCGTGCCATGCCTCCCATGCCAAACCCCCAATGCAGTGCCCACATGCAATGCCCCCCATGCCGTGCCCCCCATGCAATGCCCCATACAACACCATGCCCCCCAAGCCAGACCCCCGTGCAACGTCCCCTGTGTGACCCCCCTTTACCAGACTCCAGTGTGACATCCCCCATACCCCCCAGACCCCTGCGCAGTGACTCCCTGCGCGGTCCCCCCCAGCAGACCCCGGTGCC
The DNA here is from genome assembly GCF_033815535.1 of Pezoporus flaviventris. Lineage (NCBI taxonomy): Eukaryota > Metazoa > Chordata > Aves > Psittaciformes > Psittacidae > Pezoporus > Pezoporus flaviventris. The sequence continues at coordinate 2,110,484 of NW_026892607.1, read as the reverse complement.
GCACTCCCTGCTCCAGAGGGGGCACAATTCCCGGTGCAATTCCTTCCTCCCCCCACCAAAGATCCCCACGGAACGCTCCTCCCGTGCCGTGCCCCCCCCATGCGGTAACCTCGACCCCAGCCCCCAGCTCCCCGTGCACTGCCCTCCCCCACCGCCCCCCAAGCCCCGCCCCTCCCCCTCAAGCCCCGCCCCCTCCCTCCCCAAGCCCCGCCCCCCGCCGCCATGCCGCCGCGCAGACGCCCGGTGTCCGGTGCCGAGGGGGGCGCCCCCGCGGGAGCCCCCGCGCGCGGCGATGCGGAGCGGCGCATGGCGGGGTGCGCGCGGCCGCTGTCCGCGGCCTTCTACGGGCTCAGCTCCTGCCTCATCGTGGTGCTCAACAAGAGCGTGCTCAGCACCTACCGGTAACGCCCGCACCGGGCCTGCCCCCCCCCCCCCCCCCCCCCCGGCTCCTCTCCCCGGGTACCGCTCCGAGCCCCCCCCCCCCCCCCCATCCCAGTAGGGGTGACCCCTTCCTTCCCTTCCCCCCCGTGTAGGTGCCCCCCGTTCCTTCCTTCCCTGCTCAGTGGCCGTGTCCCTGTTTCCCTGTTCCTCCCCCCCCCCATCGCTGCTTCTCCCTTCCTTTTATCCCCCGTGATGTAGGTGCCCCCCTTCTTCCCTTTCACCCCCAATGCTGGGGCCCCTCTTCCTTCCTTACCCCCCACCTTGTGTAAGGCCCCCTCTTCCTTCCTTCCCCCCTAATGTAGGTGCCCCCGTTACTTTCACACCCAAATGTAGGTGCCCCCTTCCCCACCCTCATACGGGTGTCTGCCCCCTCCCGATGTGGGGTTCCCCCCCGATGTGAGTTCCCCATTTCTTCCCCTCCTAATGTAGATGCCCTTCTTGCTTCCCCTCCCCTTATATAGGTGCCCCCTTTCCCCCCCCCCCCGATGTGGGTGCCCCCCTGACATTTGCTCTCTGCCCGCAGGTTCCCCTCCTCTTTGTGTGTGGGGCTGGGCCAGGTGAGTGGGGTCCCCCTGCATCCCCCCTACCCCAATCCCCCCCCATGCAGGGGTTGCCATGGGGCTGACCCCCCCTTCCCCCGGCTCTGTTGCAGATGCTGGCCACCGTGGCGGTGCTCTGGGCGGGCAAGGCGCTGCGGGTGGTCAAGTTCCCCGACCTGGACAGGCACATCCCCCGGCGGGTAAGGCCCTGCCGTGCCCCGAGGCCACGGTGATGGTCTCAGCCCCTCGGCCTTGCCCTGGGCTCCACCGGGGTGTTTGGCAGTGGGATGCTCGGTCTCCTTGTCCTGGGAGCTGGGGGGAATAATATATGTTGCTAAGACAGGGGTGCTGCTGGCTTCTTTCCATTGCTCACCCGTGTGTTATCCCTCTTACGATATTCTAGACGTTTCCTCTACCTCTCCTGTATTTTGGGAACCAGATCACAGGACTGTTCAGCACAAAGAAGCTCAAGTACGGATGGTTTTTCTCTGGGGGGGGTATAAACTGGGGTGTTTTGGGGGGCCTGGTGTTTGTGAGGAGCTCCTGCCAGCCCTGAGGCTTTGCAGGGGTGAGGGTGACCTGAGCAGGAGCCGCTCGGGGCGATGCGGTTCCTTCTCTGTCCACACTAAAAGGAGCCATGGGTGCGTTTCCGTGTGCTTTACCCCAGCCAGAGGCACTGGGTCACCCCTGGGTGAGGGTTTGGGGCTGTCCCTGGGGTCCCCCATGCTGATATAGGGGATATCTTTTGGGGTGTGGGGGTGACACCGTTTCCATAAGGAAGCTGCAGGGTTTCCAGTGGCTCCGTGCTCCGGAGGTGCGTTTTGCTGACCCTCGTTCCTCCTGCAGCCTGCCCATGTTCACTGTCCTGCGACGCTTTTCCATCCTCTTCACGATGTTTGCCGAAGGATTCTTACTCAAGTGAGTGTTCCCAGCCCCATTCCTTGGTGCCGGGTAGAGTTAGAGGATAGGGATGGAGCTCCCAAAGCCTGAAGGCGTTGGGGTGACGTGCGGCATGTGAGTGAGCTCTTGTGTGTTTGGATATCCATGTGGTCAAGGGGTTTGGCGCTGAGCCGGGGTTTGGGAATGACGGCGGGAGGAGGAAGCGGATGCAGGGAGCTGCAGTGTGTTACGTGCTGTGTTACTTGCCTTGATCTGCTCAGCCCTTCTCTGGTGTGCCTGGAGGGAGCGGGGTGAGACGAGGTGCTGTGCAGGGAGGGATGGATGCACTCTGGCTGTGCGGGGTGTGCGCGGAAGCGGAGGGTGCTGTGTCCATCCACCCCATCTCATGGCTCGCCCCTGCCCCATGCCCAGCTGAGCCCTTCTCTGCAGCAGGCAGAGTCATGGTGCTCTGGAAGTGCTACTTTACTGGACACGTAAGTGCTCAAGTTGGTGGAGTGGGGCCAGAGAAGGGCACCGGAGCTGGAGCAGGGCCTGGAGCCCAAGGGTGATGGGGAAGGGCTGAGGGAGCTGGGGGGTTCAGTGTGGAGAAGAGAAGGCTCAGGGGGGACCTGATGGCTCCCTACAAGTGCCTGAGAGGAGGATGGAGCCAGGAGGGGCTGGGCTCTGCTCCCAAGGAACAAGGGATGGGACAAGAGGAACCGGCCTCAAGCTGCCCCAGGGCAGGTTTAGATGGAGCTGAGGAACAATTCCTGCCCCAGAGGGTGCTCAGGCATTGGAACAGGCTGCCCAGGGCAGGGCTGCAGTCACCGTCCCTGCAAGTGTTCACACAGCGTGGAGGGGAGGCCTCAGTGCCATGGGGCAGCGGTGGCCTTGGCAGGGCTGGGGAATGGTTGGACCTGATCTTACTGTTCCTTTCCAGCCGAGCTGACTGCATAAACTTGCACCTCACCGATGCCAAGTTGTGTTTGTTTTTAAATCACGGAGATAATTGTCTAAAACCGTCTTGTTTTTACTTGCTGCAACGCTTTGCTTGGGGTGTTCTCCCCTCTGTACGTGCTGGGAGGAAAAACTTCTCCCTGTGTTCTCACAAGAACTCAGTGCAGGTTTGTGCTGCCTCTGCCTTTAGGAAGAAGTTCTCTTGGGGTATTCAGATGACGGTATTTGCCATGATCATCGGTGCCTTCGTAGCTGCCAGGTGAGCTCCCCGTTTGCTGTCCCCTCTCCTGGGGCTCTGAAGGGTGCCACACAGCAACGCCAAAGGGAATCCGGCACCACGGTGTGCTCCCAGAACAGACAGAGGGAATGCTGCCTCCTTCTCTCCCCCCCAGACATGCTCTCTAGTAGGAAAGAATGTTTCACCGACCCAAACCCCAGCCCTTCCTCCCATGATTAACTTTCTCTGACAACTTGCTGGCTAAACAGGAGGTGGAAGGAATCTTGCAAGTGCAGCTTCAAACTTTAACTTTGGTTTTTTCCCCTCTCCTTTCCCAGTGCTGACTTGGCATTTGATCTGGAGGGATATATTTTTATCCTGATTAATGATGCCTTAACAGCTGCAAACGGGGCCTTTGTGAAACAGAAGCTGGATTCAAAGGTAGGCTGACCGCTGGTGCTGGGCACTGCAGTGTCGCTGCTTGGTTCGGAGAGCGTCACCCCATCCCTCTCCCAAAATCTCCTGTCCAGAAGGTTTGGCAATAGCTCTCGGTGCCAGTGCTGCCAAACAGCATCAGTCAGAGCCACGTCCCTGTGCTGGTTATGACCGCAGCCACTTGTGACAGCAAAGAAATGGCACTTTGATTGATGCGGACCATAAAGGCTGTTGAAGACTTGCTACCCGAGTCTGTTATTTGTATTGATACATATATGTGTGTGTGTGTGTGTATACACATACAGAGCTATATTAATATGTATATATTAAAATATGTAAAATTATAAATATCTGCATTTACATAGAGAATTATGGAATGAATGGGAATGGTTGGGGTTGGAAGGGACCTTAAAGCTCATGTAGTTCCCACCTCCCTGCCTCGAGCATGTGTATGTGTATATGTGTGTGTATATATCTCTATCTATAGAAATCTCTATATATGTGTGTATATAAACATTATCTATATGTGTATCTAGTCAGAAAAACATAGTATCTATATATAGCTATTTATCTATACAGATATGTACATATCTGTGTAGCTATATATATAGTTATATAGCTATATATTTAGACAGATCCATATAAAACCACCCTCCAACTCTTCTGTCTCTGAGAATCCCCCATGGATTCAGCTCACAAACCCAGTCTTCAGCAGCACTACGAATAAGGTTTTATGTTTCTGTTTGGAACCAGCTTAAACACACAGATGTTTCTTGTTTCTAGGAGCTGGGGAAATACGGTCTGCTCTACTACAATGCACTGTTTATGATCCTGCCCACCTTGATCATTGCCTACTTCACTGGAGATGCGCAGAAGGTAGGATTCCTGCCCCAAAAGACTATCATCTTTATTGGCACAAGAATTTAGAGGCAAAAGGGGTTGCTGAGAAGAATGTTTTACTGTTCCTTATAATGTGCTTTGCTGTAATGTAGCCTTCTTAGGAAAAAATGGGAAATACTCAAAATGAGAAACTATAAAGTTGTTTATTAGCCCCAGTTTGCTCACAGGAACCACTTAGTGCCTGAGGGAGGAAGTCAGGGCAAAGGATGGGAGAGTAACGACCCCAAAACCACATAAGCAGAAAGGAACTCAGCCTTACGCTGGAGTTACTTTAATTCCACAAAGTTGCTCCATTCAAGCATTTTTGTAACGTTTGAATGGGGAAGTGGGAGAGCAATAGGTGAAACAATATTATTCAGAACAAAGAAGTTGAGTGTTTTCAGGATATGAGTTTCTTCAAACTCCCTTGTGCCCTTCTTTCTTGCTGAGAGTTGAGATGCTCTAGGGGTCAGTTTGCTGGTGCTGCCTCATCAGGGCATGATCTGATTTACATGTGCTTACATATATGTGACATTTATAATATGAATGATTTCACATTCATTATTAATAATAGTAATAATTATTATTATGAATAATTATTATGAATAATTATTGCCTTGGCTTATGTGCAGCCATACTCGGTGGCCTCTCCTGAATAAGAGCACTCCTTTTTCACTCCTGCACGGGTGAGCATCCCTCTCCATGGCAAATTTTGAAGGCTGGAGGTGTTGCTGGTGCCCCATAGACACCTCTGTCTGTCCTCCCCAGGCTGTACCCAGAGGGCTTTTCTCTCATTAGGAGCTTAAAGCTCTAATGAGGGCCCTCCCTAAGCAGCCACTAAGATAAGGAGCTGTGATTAGTGAGGAGAGGTGATTGGAGAGGGTGAAGGGAGCTCAGACCCTGCCCTAGATAACGTTGACTTTGCCAGAGGGGAGACTGAGCTGAGCTCTTAGGCAGAAGCTCTTCCCTGGGAGGGTGCTGAGGCGCTGGCACAGGGTGCCCAGAGAAGCTGTGGCTGCCCCATCCCTGGCAGTGCTCAAGGCCAGGTTGGACACAGGGGCTTGGAGCAAGCTGCTCTAGTGGAAGGGGTCCCTGCCCGTGGCAGGGGGCTGGAACTGAATGATCTTAGGGTCCTTCCCACCCAAAGCAGGCTGTGATTCTATGATAAAGTGCTCATTTATAGGCAGGAGGTGGCGGGCAGGGAGCAGGACGTTGCTCTGGGCTGCACTGTGCAGCCTCTGTTCAGCCCGTGGAGAAATCTCCTTTATTTCTAGGTTTTTTCCTCCTCTGAACAAACTCCTCTCTCCCTGCCCGAGCTCCTGGCAGCCACAGGCAGACAAAGATGCGTTTGTGGGTGCTGCTGCCAGGAAACCACGTTTGCAGGCTCATGAAAACCCCCCTTGTGCAGGGCGTGCAGCCGGACGTGTCCCAGGGCAGAGCTGGGCTGGGGGCTGCATCGTGGGGGGCCACGCTGGGGAGAGGGGGGTTTGCATGGGGAAACTGCCCCCATCCACGTGTTAACTCTTGTAGTTCATTAACAAGGATCAAAGACAATGATTGTTATGTGAGAGGCAGAAATGGGGGTGCCGATGGTGGCAAGCAAAGCCCTGCATATAAAAGATAACTCCTGGGGGTTCCATCCCCCTGAGTCTGCTCTGCTCCAGGCTGAGCAGCCCCATCTTGATGAGCTTTATGGTCCCTTCCAACCCAAACCAGTGTGTGATTCTATGGTACTGTGGTTTATAATGTATGTGTGAAATCTGCCTTCATGGGGAGGTGCAAAAGAGCTCCTTGATTTGGAGGTGATGCTGACGTGGACAGCCCGAGGACATCACCCTGAGCCATGTTAGGGTTTGTTTTTTCCTGCTGTGATGTGAAAACCAACATCAGGGGCTTGTTTCGTGTCTTGCTGTGAATGACTGCATTTCCTTTTCCTCCTCTAAGGCTTGGGGTGTGTTTCTTGCAGGCAATGGAGTACCAAGGCTGGGCAGACATGTTCTTCATTGTGCAGTTTATGCTGTCATGTGTGATGGGGTAAGGTCACCCCCTGCTGTGGTGGTGGGTGCTGCCATTTGGTGGTCTGAGTCATTCTGGGTTAAAGAAATAATAAATCCTTAGTCCTGATGGGGACAACATTGCTGAGAGCTGTGGCAGATGGAAATCATTTCCTACCCTGCTTCAGTGCAGGTTTAGCCCAAAAAAGCAGTGGTATAAATACCACTGTAGAAAAGAGGGGGTGAGATGGGCGGTGATGCACAAAGCGTGTCCTGAAAGCTGATGTTGGCTCTTCCTCCTGCAGGTTTATTTTGATGTACTCCACGGTTCTTTGCACTCAGTATAATTCTGCTCTTACAACTACAATAGTTGGCTGCATTAAGGTAAGTGGCTTTCCCTGCTCCTTGCCCAGCCAGCAAGAGCCCTGAACACCCTTGGGCCATCCACAGCATCCCTGCAACCGCTTCCACTAGGCATCCTCATGGTGCATCCACACTGTGCATCCCCTGGCTCTGCCTACACAAGCACAGGGGCTCTGGGGTGCTGCACAGGGGGCAGGACAGCTCCAGTGGGATTCAGTTTTTAATGCATTCATTTCTTTGCTGCTGTCTGGAGTACAGGAATACTCTGTGCATGGTTGCGTGGCAAGAGGCTGTGTGTGGCGCTGAATGGGGTTGGTGCATTCAGCTTCCCCAGGGTTAATGATGTGGAAGACACCCAGAAACAGCCACAGTGCCTGTGATCTGCTGGGTCACTGTGGCCCAACAAGCCCACTGCACGAATAGATGGGTGCTCCTGGGTGTTCTGTTGGGTTTCAGTGCCCAGCAGTGGGTGCTGAGGCTGCTCTGGAGTGGAGCCTCTGTTCAGCAGCTCTAAACCTGCCCATCGCCCATCCCTGGCAGTGTTCAAGGCCAATTTGGACACAGGGGCTTGGAGCAAGCTGCTCTAGTGGAAGGTGTCCCTGCCCTGGATGAGCTTTAAGCTCCCTTCAGCCCAAACCATTCCGTGATTCTTTGAATCCAGCCTTGCCAGCACTTGCCTATTCCATGCTTCCTGCACCAGAGGTTTCCTGTTTCCATAGTGGTTAATGCATTGAGCACAGGCTTGTCTGGGGCTGTACAGAAACTTGTGCTCTTGCTCCTCAAATCTTGTTCCTTTGCAGAATATTTTAGTAACCTATATTGGGATGTTTTTTGGAGGAGACTATATTTTTACATGGATGAACTTCATTGGTCTAAATATCAGGTAAGAACAACTTTGTTCATAGTTTTTAGTTACGATTTTAAGTGAGAACTGCTGTCAAACTGGAATGGTTTGACAGGCTCCAGGCTTCTTTCAAAGGAATCCCTGTGGTATTATCTATCTGTGCTGCAGCAGAGGAGCCAGCATGGTGTCGACCCATGTCCTGGAGCCTGAGATGAGCCCAGCACCACTCTGCCCCTGCTCCCAGCTCAGGCTGGAGGAGCTCCTGGATGGACTTGGGTTTTTTTAAAGCCTGGAGAACACATGAGCATATTTTAGCAGCAAACTGAAGCTGTTCTCAGTGTTGCAGTTGGGAATCCTATCATTAAGGCAGCAAAGGAAGCACTCTTTAGTTTATTTCAGCTGTGTTTTAGGACAGCCTTTGGGATTGTTGCCTTTCTGTGTTGTGAAAACTCCCCTTTGTCCTTCAGCAGGATCCCTTCAGCGGGTCCAGCACCAGGTTAGGGACTCGGGGTAGCAATGTTTGGGCAGGAATTAGACCAAATACCTTGTCTTAGGAGGCAAATGGAGAATTTATTTGCCAGTTGATGCTTGCAGCAGATCCTTGACCATGGTTTCTATCTCATGATGTCTCCACTCGTTTTGCAGTATTGCTGGAAGCCTGGTGTATTCCTACATCACTTTCACAGAGGAGCAAAAGAGCAAGGAGTCCGAAGCTGGCAGCAAGATGGATATTAAAGGAAAAAGCTCTGTGTGACCAAGCAGAGGCTTTTTTTGGGAAGCAATCTATTTCTGTTCAGCTGATCACGGGCAGAATGTGGGAAGGAATCCAGGCATCTGCCATGGAGTAACAGTGATGCTCTTAATTTGCACAATCTCGAAGGCTGCCTTTACAAATCATTGGGAAGATAACTGCACGGTGAAGAAGACATCTAATTCAGACTGATCATGAGGAATTAATGGGGTTTTAATCACGCTGAGATTTGGCAGAAGTGATTGGCACAAGCAGCATGTGTTTGAATCATGGAGGACTGTGTTGGCTCCGAGGGCTGTACCTGAGCATCCTCGACCACATCCCATCTTGGTGCAGCCACCAGGGTGGATGCTGGGTCTCCTGATGGTGCTTTTAGGAGGCTTAGGGACATCCCCAACAAGAAGGTTTTATCTCCCACCAGTGCATTTGGCAGGGCCACAGCCTCACTCAACCCACCCCTTTGGATTTGGGAATGCTGCTGGCTGTGCTGGGGCAGGGAACCTCACAGGGTACATTGGATCAGTGGGGAGCAGATCTGAAAAATCCAGTGCTCCTGCCATCCTCTTCCCATGCAGAATAATCTAGAAGAGCCCCAGGGACTTGAATCCTAGAATCCCAGCCTGGTTTGGGCTGGAAGGACCTTAAAGCTCCTCCAGCTCCAACCCCTGCCACAGGCAGGGACCCCTTCCACTAGAGCAGCTTGCTCCAAGCCCCTGTGTCCAACCTGGCCTTGAGCACTGCCAGGGATGGGGCAGCCACAGCTTCTCTGGGCACCCTGTGCCAGCGCCTCAGCACCCTCACAGGGAAGAGCTTCTGCCTAAGAGCTCATCTCAGTCTCCCCTCTGGCAGCTTAAAGCCATTCCCCTTGGCCTGTCCCTACAGGCCCTTGTCCCAAGCCCCTCTCCAGCTTTCCTGCAGCCCCTTCAGGCACTGGAGCTGCTCTCAGGTCTCCCCTTCAGGAGCCTTCTCTTCTCCAGGCTGCCCCAGCCCAGCTCTCTCAGCCTGGCTCCAGAGCAGAGCTGCTCCAGCCCTCGCAGCAGCTCCGTGGCCTCCTCTGGACTTGCCTTGTTTTAACAAGTCAATGGGAGCTGCCTGGGGTTTTGAGGTGTGGGGTTGGTCCCTGCAGCACTGAGCACCAGCACTTCTGCTTTGGCCAAGCCCCGTCCTGCAGGTCGCAGGGTTTTTGATATTAAGTTGTTTTTGGTTTGCGACCCATCAGAAGAATGGGGTTTTTAATATGTTGGCAGTGTTAGCTGATTTTTAAAGGTTGTTTTACACAGCACTTCTTTCTAGGTCTCTTCTTAGATTGTCTTTTGGTTTAAAAAGGACTGTTTATAACTTTGGTTAAAAAACACAATTTTGGTAAAACTCCGTATTTATGAATTATTTTGTATACGCTGCTTTGGTAACCAGGAAAACAGCTTCTACACACACTAGAATTTGTTTCTGGAAGATACTTGCTAAAAACTTAACTGCTGTTGGGCAAAGCTGCATCTGTGGGGGTGCTTAACACTGAAATCCTTACATGCGATGTGGATTGCTGTAGCAGTGCTGCAAAAGCCTCATGTGCTGGTATGAGGCTGCTGCTGCCTGCTCCAGAATCCCCCTTCACCTGCAAATTCCTTCTGGTTTTGCCACATTTGCTTGTCATTTGGCCGTGCTGAGGCCGTTGCAGTCAGGATGTCCATTCTGTCTAAAGCCCTGATGGGGTTTGGGGTTATTTTTTGAATCTGCTGGTTAGATTTGTTGGTCCAAATGATATTTTTTAAAGCTTATTTTGTCTGTAACCAGGCACCCTTCGGTGCCAGGCTCTGGATGGTATTGCATACACTGGGAAAGCAAACAGAGTTCCTACCACGCTATTTTCTATGCTATTAGTCAACTAAAATTGTTTTCTACATAGAATCTATTTACAGAATGACCATTTTAGTGATTAAAAGGGTGACCTTTTGATTTGAATGTATGGCAGGCTTTGGATGTCAGTCAGTAACGAGAGCAAAAAGAAGTTTATGTGCCTATGTATTTTTGTACTGGCTTCAAATAAAGCAGTGTCTTTCATTCCTCCTACCCTGCTCCTCCTGCCTTCTGCCACGGCCTGGCCTGTGCTTCCCTGGAGCAGCAAGAAAAGGCTGGAGATGCTGACAATAACAGGGATGCAGCAGGTTTGTTGTCCCTTGTGTGTATGGGTGGAGGGAGTGGGGGGTGAGGGAGGCCTCTTGGGTTTTCAGCTTTGACTCAGAAGTTAAAATTAACTAAGTTAACAACCCACAAAGAACTAAAAGTCATAACCCACAGCTCACCCATTGCTGCCTCTCCTTGATGTCAGCACCAGCCTTCCTCTCTTCGCTGCCTTCCTTTATATGATGCTGCCTTTACATTAAAGCCCACAGGTCTCTGGGCTGCCTCTTCAGCTGCTCAGCTACCACCAGTCCTGGGCTGCTGCTGCCCTGGCCCAGTGTTGGGGAAGATGGATTCAGGAGCAACCTTGAAAGAAAGAAACAGTGCAAAGTTTAACCAGAAAAGGGTGGTTTGTTTCTGTGGTTTCCACCACGCTGCTACAATGGGGTGAGTTCTTCACCTCCTCCCTAAGCAGAAATCCTCTATCCCATGCTTTGAGCAAAAAAACTCAGGAATTCTTTCTGCAGACAAGTTATGTTTAAAAAATAGTTTAATAAGGTTTTTCAGAATTGCAGACAGAGGGGGATCAGAGAAGAGAATTACTAACAGTGCAAAATTACTATGTGTGGAAAATGTATAAAACTAACTCGTAAGTTTTGTGTGTGTGGTTGGTTGGCTTTATAATATCCCATTTACTCCTTTAGGAAGCCCAGCAATGAGGTTGACTCTGAACTGGGCTCTCCATGCAGGCTGCAGTCTTAAAGCACTTCATCATGACAGCACTTTCAAAACACACCCAACTCGTGATGTGAGGCTTCAGTGCCGTTTGGAAACAAGGCTCTGGGCTCCAAACTGCACCAAAGGCTTTGCAAATGAAATCAGAGTTACTTTAGTTCTAGGCTTTTAAATAGCTTTAGTAGTGCAATGACTTATCAAGTTATAGTGGCTGCGGGTTGAAGAACAGGAACAAAGTCTTGTATAAAACACCAGCATAAACAAAACCTAAATCAGAATGAAATATTCTTAAAGTCTAGCTGAGCCTTGCGGAGCTGCTGATTATGGAATGTCAGGTGTCTCCTATGCGTCACCAAAAGGAAGTAAGATAAACCAAAGCAACGGTCCTGAAGATACGCACGGTGCTGTATTTCACACACGAGCCTGAGACAATCGACTTAGAAACGTTTCTATCAGGTTGTGGAAGCAAACAAAACTGTATCAGAATAAAACTGAAAATGGGACTCTAGTTGCAAAAGAAGCACTGCACCACCGTCAGTCTGAAATGGTCTCAAGCCCGTCTTTGATCCAAGGCTCTGATGCTTTGGGTTTGATGAACCAGACTGGGAAGTTAACAGCAACCTCTCACCAAAGCAATCACTTCATTACTTGATTAACGCAGGCTGTAGTTAGCAAACCTCTCTGCTGTGCCTCTCCATGTGAACTGCTGGCTAATTCTAGGCAGATGTCACCTTCCACACGTCAGCTGGACCAGTCAGAATGGATCACTCACAGCACTTCTGGGAACAGCAGGTTTACAGCTCCTGTAACCCATCATGGTGACAGAGCCAGGCCGGATCCAGAGGATTTGGCTCATTAATGACCATGAAGTCCAAGTTCACGTAGTTGAAGAAGAAACGACACCAAACAAAACCTTCAGCAGTTGGGGTTTAGGGTGATAAATCAGTTTCAAACCATAGGAGCATACACTTAAAACCGGAATCATAAAGACTCATAAATGTGAAAATAACCCATTAAAAACGGCCAGCACGCCTGTAAGCCACAGGAGGAGGAGGACACGAGGTGATAAATTATACAAATGAACAATTTTCCTATTTTTTTAACTACAGTAGATGTGGCTTTAAAAATAACAATAAACCAAAACACTGGTATTAAAAACTTTTCCTATTTCATGGATGTGAACCCTACCTGAAATACTAGCACATTCTGCTAGTGGGATGGTGAGCATCACGCTCTCCACATATGCTAGAAAGAATCCTCCTTTCTCCCACCTTGTACCTACTCTCACTTGTTACACATGAAGCTCTATACACTGAGTGTATCTGCTGTGCCAAACATGTGTATATGATGTTCCTGCTCCCACTGAAACACCCATCCAGACAAGGCCCACTGCTTGTCAGACATTCCAGCCCAGGTTCCTGGCTGCATGTCCATTTCCAAGCTGTACAGCCAGAATCCCTTCCCACTTCCCTACCCTTCCTGTGCTTGGTGAAATGTGGAAGATGACAGCCTGCAAATAAAGCAGAGGATGAGCTAACACCTGATCCTGGTGAAGCATTTAGCTGAGGTGAAATTTAGCTGAGTTCAGAAAGAAAAGAGACCATGGTTAAGGGAAGCGAGGGACTTTGTGCAATGCAAGCATCATGCTTAACACATCCTTAGCATTACTATTTGCCATAAAAAGTAAGAAAAATCATAGTTTTCAAAATCAAATGACTTGTAACCATTCTTGATGTCAAGTGTTGACAGTTCTCTGAGAAGAAAATAACATGATGGTGGCTAAAAAGCATCTTTTAAGTTGATTGGTTTGCTTTAGGGGTATTTTTTTGTCTTTTTTTTTTTCCTAGAAAAGACTTCAGCAAAACAAAAGGAAGCTGACATAAGACTCAGGATATCAATTCTCTCATAAAAGTTTACCAACTGTACAAGTTAAGAAAATTATACAAGCTTTTGTTTTAAGAAAGGACAGTTCAATCAAGACATAAGTACTGTAAAAATCTTTCAAAGGCTACAAAGGAATCTGGAAAAATACAGAACGTATTTCTTTAGCCCAGATAAAGAATATGGAAAGACATCATTGATGTCAACAATTTTACATAGACAAACCTGACCTGGTTTATTTATTTACCTTTTAAAACTTCTATATATAAAAATAGTTGTGCTCATAACTTTCAGGATTCATACGGGTTCCTTAACAACGGGATGGTGCTTTCCTCTCGCTCTCGGTGCCTGCTCTGATGCGTGTCTTCTATTTCATTTGAACCTCCTGCAAGGTTTGAACCAGCCCCTTGCTTCAAATAGGATGCTTTGTTCACTTGTACAATGCTTACATGGTGTATTACACACAGAAGTTTCTTTAAATGGATTAGGCTGGGAGTATTTTTGTACAAACCCACTGATCTGTTTCACTGATGTTTTTAAGAGCCTTACTGTTGCTCCCAGAACTGCAGTTGCCAGCGCTGAGAAACAGAATAGTCTCCTACTGCTCTTCAGCACTGAATAAATCCCCAAAACTCATCAGATCTTAAGAGCCACCTAGAAGGTAATAGGAAAAAAAAAAAATCTCAGCAGATTGCTTTAGGGAACTGGATTTTGCAAGGTAACCCATCAACCCTGAAAATTTTAGACACCCCAAATTTACTCCAAGGAATAAAATCAGGTCCTAGCACTCAGTCATCCAAACTTTCTAGTTCTTCAAGCTTCCCGTGTGAATTTGATTCTTGGAAGAACTCTGAAGAACCTGGGCTCTCTTTGCCATTGCTGTTAATTCTTCTTCTTTTTAGAGGTCTTTCGTTTTTTTCTTCAAAATCATTCTCATTTCTTGAAGCTGAATGAGCAAGTTTTGGGTCGATGGAAAGGTTCTCAGTCTCATACCCATTTGTATCCAGATCCGTGTGAGGTGTTTTCTTCCCACTGGTAGGTCCATTTACATGCAATCCTTCAGTTTTTGCTTCATCTTTGTTTGGTATCTCACCTGGGCCATTAGCAGACACCCCTGTGTTCCAGAGACACAGTGTAAGGCACACAATAGAAGCATCACCAGTAACAGTACAATCTGAGACAGGTCAACAAAGCAGAAGTGTAACTAGCCCCATTCAACTAAAAAGCCAGTATTGCTCTCCATACCCTTGCTGTGTGAGGGACAAGTGATTTATTTGCATACAAATGACAGACATCACATCAGAGTTTCTGGAAGCCTTTACAAGCAATACAGCCAAGAAAATGTCCTAGAATCTCCTAACTGCACAAGCTGCAGGTGGACTGTCCTCACCTGGGCACTTTCCATAGCTTCCTCTTGGCTTTCACAACCTGAGCCACCTCCAAGCTCCTTCCTCCTCCTCTTACTGCTCTCACCAGCTCCTTCGGAAAGGCTGCCCCTTGCTTTTGAGGTTTTCTTCCCACATGAGTTATCCTGTCCTGGCTCTTTTCCCATTCCTAACTGGCCTTCAATGCCCCACGCCTGGTAAGAACAGCCAGTGGTGTTCCTGAGACAGGGAATGGAGTAGCACTAGCCCATTCCCATCTTGGTCCCTGCACTGGCTAAATGCAGACGTGTAGCTGGTTTAGAAACATTTTGAACTTGAAGGTTCTAGCACCTTGGAAAACATTCAAACTAAACTAGGTTTGTTTCTCCCACTTGGCTTGTCATCTGTGATCATCTGGCAGCTGTTTCGGAGGGACAGGGCAGGCACTCACCATTCTGATTGCTGCTGCTGGCTGTGCTGTCTTCCCGCTCAGACTGGCTGGTGCTGCTGTTGGAAGTTGTAGGAGGAGGGGACGGAGCTCTACTGGATGCAGCACTTTCACTTTCATCCAGGAGACGGTCCATGTAATCCCTACACAACAGAAACAGCACATTCAGCTTCGCTTTTGCAGTGTAAAGTACTGGTGTTATTTGCACATAAATATTCCCTGCACATACTGCAAGTGTGACCAAGTCCCATTTTAGATCTGTTGAAATGCACAGGCTTACCTTGCAAAGTTGACAACTTCAGTATCTCCTGGGTTAACTTCCCCAGGTATGGTTTGTCCACAGTAAGCATGTGTTTACTGACCAACCTCACAGCCAGCTTCTATAAATTCAGCCTGTGCTTATGCTAAGTCCCATAAGATCATGCACAAGCAGGAACTTCAATCTGCTGTGACGCTGTGGACTCTGCTTTCAAGGAGATGCTCTCAGGCAGCTTTGTACTAAGTTCTTGCAATCTGCTGCAGCAGCAGTAACGTACCATTAAGGTATAAAGCAATACCATACCATTAAGTAAGTTTTGTGCATGTACAGCCTCAAGAAAGCCAAAGTTAAAAGGGAATTAAAAGCTTCAGAGTAAAAGATGATTTCCGTATCTGAAATCTATTACAGTCCTACAATTTAGGTCACTAATAGTAAATCTCTTATGAAAGATTTAAACAAACAAAGCTGGCTGGTAAAGCCCTTACAGTAGCCTGGATTAGCTCCAGGAACAGCACAGCCTCACACATAACTATTCTGGAACTGATACTGCACCCTAAATTCCCACATCTATCTGCAAAAGCAGTCAAGAATAGGCAAGTACAATCCTTACTGGCACTTCGGATCACCACATGCAGGTAACTGCAAAAGGATCAGAGAATGTTTGAAGTGATTAACAACCCAAAATGTCCATTTGGAAAAAAATAAGATGGAAGAAAAGGGGGAGACAGACAGTCCCTGACAACCGGTTAAGAAATTAGCAGCTTCCCTGTAACAGTCTGCTTTACAAAGCCACAGATGGCAACTCTTAATGTCATACTACAAGTTCACTTCAGTGGTCCAACAGAGTTCAAAACATTTAAAGAAACACTGATATTACATAGAAGGATCAACAGAAGCCAGGAGCAAACAAGGAATAAAAAAAAAAAATAGTAGAAAGACTTGGGAAAAGTCAGTGAAAGGAGTGGGATAGTAAAATCACTGCACTGGAATGAAGGGCAGAAGAATACGTTGGCTCACTTGCTCAGATCTGAGAGAATACTCAGTTACACACATCCCCTCTCTGCCTATCTGAGATGTGAATGGGGAAAGGAGCTCTGTACACCCAAAAAAACTCCAATATGGAGCACTGTGTTGGCCAATTCTTGCCAAACAACACATTCCAAGACTATAGTACAGCACAAATCCCCCCGAAACCTGTGACTAATGCCTCTGTATAAAACATGTCTTAAAGTAAACCAAGCATTTAAAAATAAACCCACATATTTGCAGAAATGTTACATTTGTGAAACACTTCAGCAGCAAAGAAGCTAAATTAAATAGCTGCTCAATGCAAATCGTTGGCCTTACTCCAAATAAATCTACTTTAGAAGCCAGATTATACTTTTCTTACACCTTGTCTGGTTTCCTGCTGCAAACTGGGACTGTGGAATCCCCCTGTGGTGATGCCATTTCAGATTAGAGCAGTACAAGATGAAAGATTTAGATGCAACATGTAAAAGCACATAGAAATAATGCACATCTTACGTTACACCAGGGTGAAGATTGTATTTCTTCTTTCCAAATCGCGTCTGCTGCGCAAAGAAATCATAACGCTCTGATTTCTTCCACATGTAATAAAATGCTACACACTCACCAACTGATCGTGTTCGTACCTAGGAAATAGGTGCCATGCAAGTTTGGGTGAATGTCAAGATCTTTTTTTTGCCAAAAAGCTACCATTTAAATCAAAAGGTGTGAAATTCAAAGTCAATGCTTCTTCAGACAACAGAGGAAATAGTGGAAACTATTGACTCAAAATTCCAGAGGCCCAGAAATGGAAGTGTAAAGTTTAATAGTGTTTTGGAGGATAATGAAGATATCCTGAGGGGCTGCAAGCAACAGCTTCAGGAGCAATATTCAAGTTGTTTTCAGCAGTCCACTCAAGATCCAAGTTAAAGATCCTGGGGATGATGTATGCACAGCAGGATTTTTGCACTTCCCTGAACTTTGGGTTCACAGGCACAGTTATAAAGGATTCTGGACTTTGAGAAACCAATTTGGACATATATATAGGAAAAACAGAAGAAGTAAATAATTTGTGAAGGAAATTGAGGATAAGATTTCATTTATTATTACATTGCTTTAAATAAAACGTGAGAACTATGCTTAAAATCAGTTTTACCTTATTTGCCTGAATCACATGAAAATCCTTGCCATAGACTTTCAGCCCTTGTTCAAAGTTCCTGCATTCTTCTTCTGTCCAAACAGATAATTCTTCTACAGGAAGAAAATGCAATAAATAAAACACTTAACCAAAAAGCATACGGTCAATAGAAGAAAATTTCAGTGACAGTTTCTTACACCATCTGCTGACTCAATGAGATCCACCTCCAGAAACTTCACTTACTGCTACCAAAATGAATCTCTCCCTTCTAGTGAGTAGGTGGGCAATTTGGCTGCCTTCAGTAGCTTGTCAGCAGGGACTGTTATAAACTTCAGCCCTGCCACATGGGGAAAATAATGAGGCAGCAGAAAAGAAGAAGGGGGTTGAAACCTGCTCTCACCATTCTGCCCCTACAGCCATAGGAAGCAGGTATCCTTCAAGCCAGGACACAGCACAAAGGAGTTCATGCTGTGGACTCAGACTGATTGCTGGTAGTTGGAAGAAGCAGGGGAAAAGGAATGAGGAATGAGATCTTCTTTACTGCTGGCAAGAGCCAGCACTGACAGGCTGTTAAATCCAGGCAGGTAGTATAGGAAACTGTGTTGTTCACACTATTGGATGGGAAAACTTGGTCCCACTGAAGCCAGAATAAACCCCTAATAACTTTCAGCTACACTTCTAAGAACTTAATATAATTTGGCCTTATTGATTGCTAAGGTCAAGAATAAATAAGGTTTAAAATAGTGGGAGAACGAACTAATCTTCTCTATTTGATCATTCTTGTCTTGTGATTTGCACAGGTTTGAAAGCAGAACCAACAGATCAATGTGCAAGGAAAATAACTTGTGTCTTCTCTTAGTTTCTTGTTCCTTTGAGTGTAAGGATCAATACCAAACCAGGAAATGCTGAAGGCTCCCAAAGCATCTTCAAGACCAGGGTCTTTTTAGTGTTACACTTTTGTTAAACAAAAGGTTTAGATGCTCATCCTTCTTTATTTAGAATTGTGCATTACTTCATTTTCTATTTCATGGTTGTTCCATTAACTCTGATGACTGAAAAGGTCTAGAAGAACAAAGAAGAAATGTGCCCAAGGAATGCACAATTCAGTTCCTAAGAAGTCATTTTAAATTTTAGCCTGTTATTAAAGTCACAGATCTAAGCCCAAGCTCTATTGGCAGGAAGTGAATTTACAAACCCACTTTGAGCAGGTACCTGCTCATACTACATCTGCTGATTTCATTCTCCCAGAGAGTAATAAGAGGTTCACTGAAGATGGCATTTAAATGGGCACTGGTATATATGGCTTACAAGCAGTCAAGCTCTAATAAAACTTCTCAGCCTGCTGACAGCAACACCTATGCAACAAATAAAACCAGAGTCTAACAATATAAGCTTAACTTTCAGTGTACACCCACCTCTGGCTGCTTTGACATTAAATCTCAGCCTTCGTAATGATTCTTCGGTATCAAAATTGCACTTAACCAGTTCATACAATGCCTGGAAAGATGAAAAGACACACATTTAACATTCCAGATACCACTCCATTTACACTGTGCCACAGAAGCATACTTAGTAAATCACTAATACTTATTAAGAATAAACTCTTTGAATGAATGAAATATAAATCAAAACAGCACAAAAACGTATTTTGCCTGTTTCAATTCCCAAATCTCTCATTACTTAACCAAGAATACATCCAGGCAAAGGATTTTAACATTTTTATCCACTGCATACACTTGGAAAATTGATGGTGTTTTTGTATGAAGAAAACAGTAAGTATGCATTCATATAGCTTTAAAAAGATTTATAACTGAAAGAAGCCATCCATACACAATTATTTATAGCTAAAATAATGCACTGATGCATAAAGCAACATTAAGCCAAAGTTAACAGTTTAATATTTATAGAGAGGTAAAAAACCCATCATATTTCCATTTCCACAAGGAATAATAAAGCTGTTTCAAACACAGTTTTAGTTCTTGGGAATGAAATAAAAAAAAAGGGATAATTCATTCTGTGATATTAAACTACAAATCCTCATTATTCTTATATACCTGCTCATTGTCTTTAATATGTGATCCTTCAGGAATTGCATCCAGGCCTTTCTCATCACCCGTACGCCTCGATGCTTCATTTAAGAACTCGATCACTTTATCTTCTGGCAAGAAGTCAGGATTCCAGAGCAGCTGGTCATCATTTTCATACACTGAATTAACCACAGGAGAAACACAAGCAAGTTAAAACAGTATGGAAGTTTATTCTCTTATAATGCTAGTGATTATGAAGCCTTGGAAGACCATTAGAGCACCAACACTGATCCAGAACATACATAAGGACAAGCAAAAGGGAGTCTCAGGAATGCTGTGATCCAAATGACTAGGATACTATACCCTAAACTGTCTTCAAGTCTTGGGCATAATCCATGTTCTAGATTCTAGGACCTATTCATGATATTCCAACTCCACCCTCCCTGTCCTCCTCTTACAACCAGGAGGTTGCAGCACTATCTGACACAGTCCTGAATTATCCATCCATCCATCCAACCATCCATCCATCCATCCATCCATCCATCCATCCATCCATCCATCCATCCATCCATCCATCCATCCATCCATCCACCCACCCACCCATCCATCCACCCACCCACCCATCCATCCACCCACCCACCCACCCATCTATCCATCATGCCTTTTCCCTAGGCAGCACAGTTTTGCTGCTGGCAGCCAACAGGCATGGAAAACTGTTTCAGAAACTAATCATATCTGTTTTCTTGCAAGACAATTGGGATCAGTCACATAGAACCAAAAAGCACGATACCGAAAATGATGCTAAAGAGAGTGCCAGGTGCCTGGACCACTAAATATCAAAGTCTCAGCTAACATGGCTGGCAAAGCCAGCAACAAGGTCCACTGCTTCTCCAGGGAAAATGACTCCATCCAGGTTCCAGACATTCTGAAGTCAAGCAGCTCCTGAAAGGAAACTTTGCCAAGACCTTCCTACTACTTCCAAAAGATACTTTCTAAAACAGAATCAGATCGCTGAGTTTTAATACTACCAAATCTCTGCTGTTCTTTCAGACCAGGGAAGCCACAATAAACAGAAATTAACTGGAGAAACACAGCCAAATGATGGATCCTTCCAATTCCCTCCCATTTTTAGTTTTGAAGAGCAGGATTAAAATACAAGTACAGCTGAATCAAAGCAAATTCAGGTTATTAAAAAACCTAGAATCAGGAACCTTGCTTGTGGCCCAGTCTTCAGTGAAATATAACCTTACAAAAAACAGCAAGTAACTTTCACATAGATTCTGTCAGCTTGGTAAGCACCTCTGACAAAAGGAAGGTGGGAAAAGCATGGTCACCATGGAAAGGGAAGACACAGTAGCATTCCGTGCAGGTGGAAAGGTCAGAGTGGTGGCTAGACACATCTCTGCTTGAAAAGAAGTATTTTTAACAGGAAAACAGACTACAAATAAAAACCCAAAGCGAGTAAGGAGAATTATGAAGCGTCTTGCAAAGAAAGACAGTTTCATTTCATGAACAACCCACTCTTTGGCACCAGCTCCCAACAATTTTCTGGGAGCTTTTTGCTTCAAAGGCATCAGTCCTCCTCTGGTGTTTGGTTGCTCATTCAAGAGAAAGATTCCAGGTATCTCAGGATTCAAACTCCAGGAGAAACAACAATTCTTTTCAGGAGGTAACTGATCATCAGTTCTAAGTCTCCCTTAATGACGAAGCTACATGCACGGTGATGCTCATGAATGACAGCGGTCGGTAAGTCTCAAAGCAACTTTGAGACTTGCAGTCTTCAGAGCTATCCTTTGATTTTTCAAGCCCAAGCCTTCTGAAAACTTACATTTTAACTCCATAATAACCTGAATTTGTTTAGTAGCAGCTAATTTGGTCTCCAGACATACTTCTCAGAGAGCCAGTTGACTGTACTTAGCCCAGTGCAGATCCCATGGCCGTGCTTTCCTCGCACCAGCATGCCAGAACACAGTCTGAAAAGCAGTGTGGTTATTCTTCAGAGTTCCAGCATTTTTGTGCTGTTGCTTACAGGACTGGTTATGAAAGGACTAACCACCTTGGGAATTTTACAGTCTGAATTTCCCCTTCATTAGCAAACAACTAAGATGTACATGAAAAACATACTCTCAGACATTTATTTTCCAACTTTTTAAGCTCCATTATTAATGGACTCCAGCTGGAGTCCTGTCAAAGATTACATCCAAAGCACAGCAGAAAGGAAAGAAGTGTCTGAAGATATAAATATATATATATATATGTGGTAGATAAAACTGGAAGAGCCCTAGTATGATTAGTGAATATATAACTTTTCCCCTCAGTGGTTTTGCCCATGACGTAGGTTCTTTGTTCTGCAAAGAGCAGTGTGCAAGCCTATGAAAACTGGTTTTATATGGGTTACTGCAATGCTCAAAGCAGCTATATTTTTTTTATTGTTGGAGGCCAGAAGCCATTTAGAGCTGAGTAAGTACCAGGAAAAGCAGGTGACCAGTAAAGCATAATTTACTGCATTTAGGCAAACAACATAGTTTGAGCTCTATTTTCAGACAAAAGCAGGAAAGCTTGTAAAGAGCAACTTCTTCACAGCTAAAAAGCAGATGCTTGCTAATCTGTATAATCGATGGAAGCTCCTGACTTCTTGCATAGCTTTAAATTCCATTCTCTTCAACCTCTCTGGCTCTCCAGAGCTGACAGAATCCTGCTCTAAATCAACAGCAGGACTGATGCTCTTCCTACTCAGTTTTTAGCTGAATCAGTCTATAGCATAGCTACTGCAATCTGGCACCTGGAGCAAGACAACTGCTACTACCTGAGTATATACTCACATACTAGGAAGGCACTGAGTTGGTTAAAGAACTAACATATAAACCTACAAAAGAGGCAGTCTCAAACTGACCTGTGTAAAGGAATTCTTACTAATGGGCTGAATAAGGAGGGAAATTTGCTTCTCTTATGCTCACAGCTGGGTTTAAACTGGGTCTGCCCTTCCTGACTTGATTATATTGACAGCATACGGCCAAACACTCTGGTTGTGAGGGGGGAAATGTTGGAAAAAAATCCCCAAAGTAGAACAAAAGGTTCTTTAATACTGATTGAAGAGTTATAAAATGTGAAGATCAAAGCTGCTGGTACCATTTTGCCTCTTTTAATCCAATTCCAGCAATGCAATTTCTTTACTATCTATTTTGTTTTCCATAAACTAGGTGAAGTGGTTAACTATAAGCTATATAAGAAAGCTTGTGTACATTACCAGATTAGAATATAAGGGTTCAATAGGCAACAGGCCAACAATATAATCTTTCCTTTCCCCATCCATGACTCAAGCTTTGATGGCAAAGTACAGGATGAACTATAGCTTGAGATGATGGCTCTATTTTCCACCTGAATGCGCCCTTTCATTTTGCAAGACACATAACATCAATCAAGTCTTTTATTTCCTCCCATTAGGAAATTATCTTAAACAATGGTAATAATGCTCTCACCTTTCTCATTCTCTTTGTATTTGCATGTGCCAGCTGGAATTTCAGCTTGAAACATCGAGCCCACCATGATTTCCTGTTTGGAAACAACAGAAACAAGCAGTTAAGCACCATAGCTGTGATATTTTGTTAGCAAACGAGGGAATCATCACATCTTTTTTTACCCCTTCAAACTTTCATTGTTCAAAATCTAAAAACACAGTTAACAGGCACTATGTGGAAATAGAATTTTTGACTTTTTGGGAGGTCTCTAACACTTCTTACTGTCAAAACTCTGATATTTATGGGGAAAAAACTGGAGAGGATTTGGGTGATCTATAGAGCTCAGAGTTACTAGGTAACCGATCAAATTATTATTCATGAAATACAGACATTTTTTCACAGCCCATAGTATTTACCTTTTTCCAGTCTTCCGAGGGAATATAATCTTCGTCTTCTTCAGATTCCTCTTCTATTTCACTGTCTACAAGAAATTGCTCAACCATTAACACAAAACCAACTGTGATAGAGCCCGTGCACACCAACAGCAGCCTCCCCCCATGTGGGCTAAGAGAGGGGCCTGGAAGGTCAGAGTCAGGTCTTAGGGGCACCCCGGCAACGGTGACAGGAGAACACATCCCAGCCCCTCAACCCACAGCCTCCAGTCACACGCAGCCATGCTCAGCTTCACTCCCACCTCACCTAACACCATGCAAGTGCAATTGGCAGCTTTAGTGACAATGATGATGCTTCAGTATTGATAACTTTGAAGAATGACCCACAGTAAGCTCACAATTAGAATGGATTAAGATACAAAATGGGTGCTGAAAAGTTAAGGCACAAATGAACCTATCAATAAATTTTACTACTAAATAAGTAGTAGTAAAACACAAAGAAGAATGCGGAGCTGTTGGAGTGAGTCCAGAGGAGGCCATGGAGATGCTGCGAGGGCTGGAGCAGCTCTGCTCTGGAGCCAGGCTGAGAGAGCTGGGCTGGGGCAGCCTGGAGAAGAGAAGGCTCCTGAAGGGGAGACCTCAGAGCAGCTCCGGTGCCTGAAGGGGCTGCAGGAAAGCTGGAGAGGGGCTTGGGACAAGGGCCTGGAGGGACAGGCCAAGGGGAATGGCTTTAACCTGCCAGAGGTTGAGGAGACTGAGATGAGCTCTTAGGCAGAAGCTCTTCCCTGTGAGGGTGCTGAGGCGCTGGCACAGGGTGCCCAGAGAAGCTGTGGCTGCCCCATCCCTGGCAGTGTTCAAGGCCAGGTTGGACACAGGGGCTTGGAGCAAGCTGCTCCAGTGGAAGGGGTCCCTGCCCGTGGCAGGGGGTTGGAACTGGATGTCACTTCAACACAAACCATTATACGTTTCTATGAACCACCATTTACTGCGCTTGGACCCCATGTTTGCAGGATGATAAACTGCACTGTTACAACAATCAGAGCAGTGCAGTGGAAGGATTCACACTGTCTGAGAACCTGCTTTTTTCAAACCTGTAGAAATTTAAAATTTTCCATAGATTTAGTCTTTTAAGAAGAGACTCTCCTTTCACAGAGTCCCACATCTGCAGAGATTTAGCATTCAGCAACAAATAGAGCCTTTTTTTGCCTGCTATTTTGAGTATAATAACAATAAAGAGCAGTGTTATGAAGGAGATTAAACACAGGTTTATGGGTACCAACACGTGTGTTTCCGAACGAGAATCCCACATTAACTAGAGCTGTTCCTAAGCCAAGGTCAATCCCAGTGAGATGACTGTGCTTAGAGCTGAACTTTACATACTTGTATCAAAATATTTACATCGACGAGGGCGAATTATCTCCTGTGGATCTTGAGAAGCAACAGATGGTGCTGGGTCGTCATTAGATGACTGTGTCTCATCCTCCTGCCCTGATGAATCTTTTATGGTCTCCTCCTTAAGTACAGAAAAACAAACAGGAGATCAGTTATTCCTTGTGACAGACACTGTTTTGGCAGTATTTTCTCCAAAATGGCCTATATATCAACCCCAAATATCTTTCAGGTGACTTGAAGGGACTGCGTAGATTGTGGTCTGTCCAGACTGAGCCACAACAGAAGTGTAAACACATCGTATTATTTATGGACCAGGATTTTAAGCAGATCCATTTAAACCACTCAGACTCCAACCTCCGTATCAGAAATGTGAACCACCATTAAATATCACCCCTAGCTTTTTAAATCAGGCAAGCAAACCCTTGTGGGTTTCATTTAATTTCATTTAACTTGAAATTCTACTTTGGCCTTTAAACCTTTCCTTATGAATCTGCAGTAAAAAGAGGAGGAATTGTTAACTGGCCCTATTTTTATCAATCAAATGGAAATGTTACCTTCAAGAAATATTAATGGCAATCGTGTAGTTCAGCCCCACAGGAACAACATTTCAGTAGACTCAAGTAAGTATATGGAGTCATTAAAAGAGGAAAAATCAGAATCAGGTTCTTTATTGGAAGATAAATCACAACAACTACGGGAATTATTACAACTAAGGAAAATTAAAACGATAAAGGTTAAAAAATGTATTGTTTTCTATTTCAATGCATGTTGTCAGTATCTTTTCTGTGGTTTATGTCTATGCTGTAAGCACTCACACTTGCTAGTTCTAACACAGAAGCACTGGGCACAGCATGCGTTTATGTCTACCTTTACCAGCAGCCAGAGTATTATCACATGTACAGCTTAAAGCAGATTAAAAATAGAAAACAGCTAAGTGCAGTAGCCAAATAAGCTGTAGAAAGATGAGCACTTGCAGAGAAAGCCTGAATGATTTATAAAACCATTCCACCCCCACAGATGTATTTTACTGCCTCTCTGCTAGGAGCACAGAAGCGTTTCAGAGCTCTCATTCTCCTACCCTGAGGCAAACAACCACCACAGGTTAGGGGCTCTCTTTGTGCCCACTCCTCCCCACCACCTTCACTCCAACCCTATCCAAACTGGGGCAGAACTGGTGAACAAACACTGACAACCCCCGTGCCAGGTCTGCAACTGGGCTAAACCAGTGGCTGTGCTTGCTGGGCCACATTTTGAACTGCTCCTGCTGATGAGAGGCACGTGCTTGCTTCTGCAGCACGACACAAAGGGTTAGTGCCTGATAGAGGGAGGAAGATGACTCTTTTTGCTGCTAACAAGACACTTGAGATTTTATCTATTGAAGAGCAGATAGGCAGTACCTTAAATTAACTGGTAACAGAACTGGAGAACTACAGAGGAGGTCATAAGAACAAAGAAGCTGGAAGTTGTGTCAGGAAGTGATTAAGAAGCAAGGACATAAGAAGAGAGTGAGACTTCAGGAACACCACCATGCACAACAGCGTGCCCAGAGAACCTGGCTGCCCCATCCCTGGCAGTGTTCAAGGCCAGGTTGGACACAGGGGCTTGGAGCAAGCTGCTCTAGTGGAAGGGGTCCCTGCCTGTGGCAGGGGTTGGAGGAGCTTTAAGGTCCCTTCCAACCCAAACCATTCCATGATTCCACGGTTTTCATTTTGCATACTTCATGTTATGTACGTTTCTCTCCCTCTCCGTCCCCTTGAAACTTTCCTGATGTAACAGAACTAAGAATCTTCCTACTTTTTGAACTACTCAACCCACACAAACGGCAATCTTTTACAGCATCTGTCAAGGGAGTTTGCAAATCCTAAGAACCTCATTTTCTGAATCAGATGTATCATCCCTCATCTCTGTGTCACATTCCAGAGATTCTGTAATGGGTAACATATAAAAAAAACCACCTCAAAACAGCCTTTTAAAAGCCAGCTTAGATAATGTAACTTCCATTAGTGCCTGAGCTTTTTTGTTGCTGACAATACAAAGGGGTTTGTATTTTAATGGAACTCAGGAGGCAGCTCTGAATGCCACCAGTAATGGAGAAGTTACAGCTGTGCCCATGACAGGATTGTTGCAAATACATACAACAGGAGGAAGGTCTAAAATCAGAGCATTTCTTTTCAGAGCACACAGAAAAGGGTTTTAAAGATGCCAAGTTCAAACCTATACATTTGGCAAAGATACTTGAAGCAGTATCCTCCGTTAACAATTGAAGTACAACTAAGGCTGCCAGGCTGAAAAAACACGATTTCAAATGCTAACGAGAGGAAACTTGCAGCAACCTCCAGTGCTCTGAGACACATTTAATTCAGTTCCACATTGCTCAGGTTTAGTAGAACAGCTTTTCATCTTTAAACAAGTATTCAGCCGTATCTACTAAGGTGTCTTCAGGCACTTAAACCTTCAGGTTTGAAGTCTTACTGTTTCTGAAGGACAATTACAATCTCCTCTTACATGATGCTGCAGGTACACATGTACTTTAATTTGCCTTTGCAACACTTTGGAACAATACAGATGAAATTAGTGCAGCCTTTCAATGTCTTAAGGGACCTGTAAGAAAGCTGGAGAGGGGCTTTGGACAAGGGCCTGTAGGGACAGGCCAAGGGGAATGGCTTTAAGCTGCCAGAGGGGAGACTGAGATGAGCTCTTAGGCAGAAGCTCTTCCCTGGGAGGGTGCTGAGGCGCTGGCACAGGGTGCCCAGAGAAGCTGTGGCTGCCCCATCCCTGGCAGTGTTCAAGGCCAGGTTGGACACAGGGGCTTGGAGCAAGCTGCTCCAGTGGAAGGGGTCCCTGCCCGTGGCAGGGGTTGGAGCTGGAGGAGCTTTAAGGTCCCTTCCAGCCCAAACCAGGCTGGGATTCTAGGATTCAAGTCCCTGGGCCTCTTCTAGATTATTCTGCATGGGAAGAGGATGGCAGGAGCACTGGATTTTCTGGATCTGCTCCCCACTGATCCAAAGCACCCTGTGAGGTTCCCTGCCCCAGCACAGCCAGCAGCTTTCCCAAATCCAAAGTGTTTTGACCCTGGGGTGGGTTGAGTGAGGCTGTGGCCCTACCAAGTGCACTGGCGGGAGATAAAACCTTCTTGTTGGGAATTCTATGATTCCATGAAGTTAAGAGCAATGAAGAGAGATACAGACAGTTGATCAAGAATGAACATTAGAATTCAGCACACAAAGCATCTGACATCAACTGTATTACAGATTACTTCTGCCATGATCTGGCATCATGAGGTGTTGTCCAGTACAGAATGGTTGTATAAAATCAGGTGCGAATTAATATAAACCCTTACTTTGTTTTCACCACTACAGCCACTGTTGTCATCATTATCAACATCATCATCATCTTCTCCCTCCTCCTCTTCCTCTTCCTCATCTTCATCATCATCGTCTTCTTGGAGTGGAATGGTACCGTCATAGCCGTAACGGCTAAGTAACTCCTGGATCGGCATGTCACTTTCCTGGTAAACAGCCAAACAAAGTTTGAGGTTTTAAGAGGAATATTTCAGAGCCCACATCACCTCTACAGCTTCAAGGGGCGCACTTTGATCATGACACAGCAAAACAGCTAGATGGTGATCGCTTACACCAGGAATGGCCACTCCAAAGGGACTGGACAGGGAAAACTTGCAGTTTGGGCTCCTAAGAAAAATGTGTGTTTTCTTATGCAGGGTTTTTCTTTCCCAATCCTTTATAAATTCACTGCAGACCTCACATACCAGCAAGCTCTGCACGGGGCCATAAACCTCACTAAAAGGGCACCAAATGGCTGTATGCCCCATCCTTCCCTTGGTACTTGTCTACTACTATTCTACAAAAGCACAAGCACTGCAATGTGGCAGGTTACAACTGGTTACACCATACCCCCTTCAGCACCTGGAGCAAACACACTCTTTCTTGGGATATATATTGCTTTCCCTTAAACTACCTGAAGTAGTATTCAGTACATATTTGTAGGAGAAACAGGTAAAAATGTGTGTCAGCAGCAACTGTTTCACAGAGACAAGATACTGACAGTTTTGGCAGGCAGGACCTTGTTCTAGGGCATGGCAGTGATTTTTGCAGTGTCTCCAAGAATTCAGCAAAATAAGGAGCAGAACTTGCAGTACCTGGCTTGAACATGGAATTAAATCTTTGGGGAGTTTTGCTATAGCGGCAATTCCACAGAGTTCTTCAACTCTGGCTTTGAAAAGAAAACTGCACCTCTTTACCCTGTACCTCTCCTCATTCTGGGCAAAACTAGAAACTGAGGGGCTGGATGGGGGCGAGGGTTCACTTTATACTTAGGATCACCTGATAACCAGGTAAAGACAGTAGTAATGTTTACAGATTCCTACACATTTTAAGCCAGCTGTCTACAAAACCATCCACAGATGAAGCAAATCTGCTAAAATAGGTACACAATTAAAAGTCTTTATCCTTCGAATGCTGGTCCTCTCCGCAGAGCCACTGCAAATGATACAGCTGGTTCTCAAATTTGAGTGGCTCCCAAACTGTTATCAATCGCATTCGCTTTATTAATATAAATCATTTATTGCCATGTCTGCAAATTACTTAATCCCTTTTAATACCTTCATGCCCAGCCCTCAGGGGCAGTATGTGGCATCCCTAAGGAGACCTTTCAGAGGGCATTTTAACATGATCTCTCTCACACGATCAAATCCTCTGTTACTTAGAGCTGTCTGCTTGCTCTAAATACTTCCTCTTAGCATGCAATGTGCATCTTGGCTGATAATCAGATTTTGTTAGTTACTGCCTGGCCTCAGGGAATTCCTGTCCTAAGGCCTTCACTCAACAACACAGCTCTAGTTTCTGGAAATGCAGGAACAATACCAATGACAAAAGGCACTTATAGTTAGTTCGGCTGTGCAAGAGTAGGAGTAACATGGGTTAGGAGTACTCATTGTCAGTGTATTTTATTTTACTTCAAAGAACTAAGCCATTCTGCTACTCACTGGTTTACTCTTTGGTTAAGCTTTATACACAGTAGATGTAGACCATGTGGACCTAAATGTCCTCATGTTTCTTCTTGAATTATTGGTCCCTATCATATCTAACTGTTAGAAATGGGGAACTATGTAACAGGCTTATTACTCACTATATGTCACCTAGGAAAGTGGTCTTGCACTAACATTTTTCTTAGGTAGAGCCTCCTAACTTCAAATAGACCATTACAACACAAAAAGCTCCAAGGGCCAGAAACTCTCCAAGATAAATACAAATTGTGATTTCTGCATTGCTTCAGGAGACTGCAAAATGAGAAAAGGCTGAATAAGGAACAAGAATTATCAAAGACACAGGAATTTCTTTTGTGGAAGGTGCTTAATAACAAGAAATAGATTATAACGGATGTGTCTGGAGTAGAGGTGAGGGGAGTGATATAATGGAGAAGTGTGTCATAAGCAGCACAGAGAAAATAAATATAAATGACTCTTCTAATGGAAGAACAGCCACTGAAATGGACATAGAACAGGCTGAAAACCCAAACATGTTTCTCACTAAATGAACTGTGCAACACTGCACATCCCTCGTGGACACTATGGTTACAGAGCCTAAAAACTGAATGGACAAATCCACAGGAAGAGGAAAAATAAGACTAATGGGCATTACAGACATAGAGACAACATCTTTTTCATATGTGCCTGAAACTACTTCCTGCTAGAGGCTGGAAGAATGAAACAGTGGGTTCCCATGTATGGTTCTCTCATTTAAAGACACGAGATGCTGGTACATAATCCTAAGAAAGCTAAAACCACTCCCTGAAAAGGGGGACCCCAAAAGGGGAAACCAAATGATTACATGGAACAAATGGGAAAAGGGAGGGAAAAAAAAGCTTACAAATCTGTAAGGAATAGAGGGAGGCTCCACGCACAGCACCCTGGCAATGTTCACCCTATCCTAGAGGTACCCAGGGAGCCACACAGCACCCTGTAGTGCTCTGCCCATAGACAGGGCAACACAAAGGTGAAGAGCTTGGCCTCACACTCATCAAATCCTTCATGTTATGCTACCTCCAGCTTAGCTGAGAGCAGCAGGAAATCAAGTCTGCAACTTGCTGGGGCCTGGTCATTTATTATGTCCAAGACTTACTGTGAATGCAGTTTCCTACTACCAAAATCATGCTGCCAAGTTTCCATGTGCTTTGGGAAACTGCACCATAGGCATATGCCCAGGACACTGAGAGATGTGCCTTGTCCCAGCACACATTCTCTGGGGCTGCTGAAAGAACAGTGGTTAGCCACGATGCTGGTCACATCTGGTGTAGCTGCTACTACTTACAAAACCAGTACTACTTGAATACATGTCTGGATATAGAACCCCAGCCTGGTTTGTGTTGGAAGGGACCTAAGTTCACCCAGTTCCAACCCCTGCCACCTTCCACTAGAGCAGCTTGCTCCAAGCCCCTGTGTCCAACCTGCCCTTGAACACTGCCAGGGATGGGGCAGCCACAGCTTCTCTGGGCACCTTGTGCCAGCGCCTCAGCACCCTCACAGGGAAGAGCTTCTGCCTAAGAGCTCAGCTCAGTCTCCCCTCTGGCAGGTTAAAGCCATACGATCAAGGTTAGCTGCTGCACCACCTCACAGACAGCTTTCCTGCCCATGAGAAATTCCATTCAAGAACTATCACTGGAAACCACAAATTCCAATAGTTCTGATTCACCAGAGCTCACCCAATAAGCAGAAAAGATCTTTACCCTCAGAGGAAGGTGTAATTCTTATGAGAGTCAGGAGTGAAATCACCAAGGTTCAAAAATGCTTTTGCAAAACCTGACTGTCACCTCACCTCTGAAGGAGCTGAACTAATAAATCAGGCACATTCACAGCCTGGGGGGAATCTGAAATAATACATGTAAATGTTGGAGGGGGGGGAAGAAAAAGACAGGATAGCACTTGTCTTAACAATAGGCTGAGATTTAGATTGCCTACCATCCATGACAAAAAATTCCCATACAAAAGTGAGCACTGATGTGCAGCCTGCCACCTATGCCACAGGCAGAGGAAACCACAGGTCTCTAGCAAGATTCTTCACTAGAAAAACTCTTCCCTGTGAGGGTGCTGAGGTGCTGGCACAGGGTGCCCAGAGGAGCTGTGGCTGCCCCATCCCTGGCAGTGTTCAAGGCCAGGTTGGACACAGGGGCTTGGAGCAAGCTGCTCTAGTGGAAGGGGTCCCTGCCAGTGGCAGGGGATGAGCTTTAAGGGCCTTTCCAACTCAAAGTGGTCTTGGATTCTAGGATTCTGTGAGATCCTATGGGCATGGAAACATCCGAACCTCAGTGAAAGCCCTATCTGCAACACACATACAAAGTGACCGCAAGATTCTCTGCTAGTCCGTAAGAGCATCCTGCAGGGAAGGGCAACACAGGAGCAATGTGAATCTGTTGTACCACTGCTCACTATCCTGATCTCATAAGAACTGACACATGAAGGAATAATACACTTGAACAAGGATATGAGGGAATAAACTGATGGCTGAAATACAGTTATAAATGATGCACTGTAATGTGGTGACAGAATTACATAACAGATGTTGACTCTTCACAAAATATGAGGGGAAAAACATGTCACAGGCGTGGAGCTCCATTCCTCAACCGAAACGAAGCACATTTAGATCCACAAGCTATTTATTTATCTTTATGTTTACCATTTAATATCAAACCTCAAGTTACCAGAAAGAAATTATTGTTTACATGTGAAATGTAGATTAAATGCACTAAATTAAAGTCATACTGACATAATCATTTATACTGAACAGGATTTATACATCAAATACGCATCTAAAAATCATTGATGATCCTAGGTTCAGGAAGTCTTTTCAGCCAAGGAGGCCACAGACAGTATCTAAATTACTTTGTACTTATAATGAGCCTAGTTTGTAATTTAAGTATATTATTTCTGCCTGAGAAGTGATTTAAGACAATACATAAGTCACTCTAAAATGCCAAAGAAATCTTATATGCAATTATTTCAGGAGACACATGTTTTAAGATTTATTTCTCACCACTGACAATAGTTAATAGTGAGAAACAGATCAGGAGTTCTGATCCTAGGTCTTATGACAACTTTTTGCTCTAAGCCAACCATTTCATCTGTATCTCCATTTCCTCCACCTTAAAAACGAAGATACTCCTTTATGCTCCACTAAAGTACTATACAAATGTTTGCATAAATATGCAAAAGAAATGTAAGATTAGGAGAATTTTTTCTAAATCAACATCTATCTGCACTAATCAAGTGCTTTAGAAAATAACACTGGAATATAGTTTAGTGAGAGCATGCTTTAACCTATATTATTAGCTCTAAAATGCAACTCCTATAGCAGCACATATATGCAAAAAGAAACCAAACAAGCACAGCGTTATACATTATTAAGTATTTAGGTACCAGTTTCCTTTTCCCACCTTTTGAGAACCTCACATTTAGTTCAGCTGCTTTCCCCCATCAGTATTATTTACCTATTAGTGATTTTGGGGTGTTTTGTTCTTTTTTTTTAAATCCCAACTATAAGGGGGAAAAACCTGCGTATGTTTTGTGTGAGGCTGTGGGCTGTGGTTATGTTTTATGACTACTTAAGGCTACCTACCCTGTTAAGATCCTCTATTTCAGAACTGAAGTTTGTTTCTCCTTCCATCATTTCCTCCTCTTCTAATGTCCGTTCATCATCAAAGTCATGCACCAGCATATCAGCTGATGGATCAAATTCATGGTCATCAGATGTTGCTGAACCTCCTGATAGAAAACATTTTAAAGAATGCTTTTCGTTAGATCATGGCCTCACAGAGTTTATTTTTTTATTTTGGTGACATTTTAATACTCAAATTATACTCAGAAATTAAAATATCCTCAAAATCCCTCCATCGTTTAACTCGGGGAAAGCCAATCTTGTTATTCAGAGGACAGTAAAAGCTGCCCTTTGAGTGGTAGATCATGAGAAAGAGAAGCAGGAGATGCTGTTTAACAGCCAGATCTCAAAGCCCTACGTATCTGGACATCAGGCCCCTAGTTAAATGCTTGTAAAACATTCAAGTTCTGCAGACTTAATGCCTAAATCATCATAAACCTGCCTGAATCAAGAGTTCTACTGGGAGCAGAAACACTCATAAAATATAAACTCAGGGCAGTTGTTTCCTTTATACTTTGGAAGCTTTCTTGTTTTGCAGCTACAGTCTAATGACTTTTCCAGACTTTAAGCTTCAAGTAAGCTCCAGAGTTATGCAGATTTTATTTATGATGCAGAATCCTTAGTTATTTCCCCCCCATGCCTTGTTATTTTCACGGTTCTTTGTAAAGAAGTCTGGTTAGATTTTGTGACAATGAAAACTAAATGGATGGATGAATGGTTTGGCAGATGTAATTCAGCAATACCTGACTTCTAATTCCAACCCTGCTAACATTTTTCCACTCGTCTCCATGGACAACTTCAATTCCATTTTCCAAAGCCTGTAGAGCTTGCATGTGAAGGGTGCAAGAGGGAGGGCTTGCCTATAAGGGTTAATAATACTTCGAAGTGTTTAAAGCAATTGATTGCTTCTCTGCAAGAAGAAGAGCTCAAGGGACAAGGGCAGTCCAGCTAAAGTAACTACGGGAAAGCTTTTCCACAGTAGGATGCCAAAAAGCTTGGAAATAAATAACACTAAGTACAGTGGGACCAAAGTGGACAGAAAAAAGCCTCCAGTTAGTCATAATTTACACTTAGGCTGACTACTAGATAGCGACTACTGCAACCAGTACTACCACCAACCTATCCATCAAGTGATATCCTTAGATTACTAACAGCAAGAGACCAGTGAAACTCATTTTTAAAGGGTGCTTAGAAGTTCAGGAACCATTAAAGGTATTTACCTGGGCTTGAAGACTCAACAGAAGGCTAAAAAAGAAAACACAGGAAATGATTAGTTCTAGGTTGAACCTGTAAAAGCGCAATCCAATAATTCATCTGATACAACACAAGTCACAGCAAGTGATGTATCCACAAATAAAGCACCACAAACAGGCGGAAGCAATCTGAGGTAAAGAGTAGCCATTTCATCCTGTCTGTATCAATACTGCTGCATGATTTCAGCAACAATAACTGGAAGAAATGCCCTTTTTGTGATGCAATAATTGAGTTGAAGGTATAAACTAAAGCAAACCAATTCATTCTGAAAGTAGTGTTACAGTTCCACAGTCAGCTTTAGTATGGCATAAATCAGTGCTGGGGCCAGAGGGGGCAATGCTACTTTCTCTCCATCTCTGCTCATTTTCAGTTCTCCCTTTATGCCAGCACAAAACTGGAGGCTAATAGTAGGGATAGTTTAGTTTTTAACAGATCCAGCTTTGATCTAACTCCATGTATTAAACCCCCTTTTCCACAGCCAAGGTATATGCCAGATTATATTGACTGGAAGCACGGTTTAAGAGAAATCATTCTTCCTATTTGAAACTGCACACTATAGGATACACAAATCCCCTGTCCTATTTAAATGAAGGTGCACACTTAACAGGTAATTACAAATTACAATGAGAATTCCTCATAGAACAAAAGGAAAAAGCCATTTAATCTTGTGCTTAAAAACCCAGCTGTGAGAAAAGCAGAATGACATGACTTTGTAAGCAACACTTTCTTCCCAAGAACATTTTAACACAAATTAATATGATCACAGACCACAAAACAAACATGTATCTCCTAAATACAGGGGAAAAAAGAGACTTCTACAACAATTTCTATGTAACAGAGACACCCTTCGGCCCACCACACTGGGTAACTTCACGTTTCTAATCAGAACAAACGTCATCTTCCATGGAATTCTGCTTTCCTTGGCTTCTAACTTTGCCAGTCTGCAGCCTCCCGGGCTGAGATTTGCATGTCAGACATGCAACCCTCATTTGTTTTGAAAATCCAAGCAAATGGCGCAGCTATTTTCAGGAACAGCCCCAGTGAAGTGGGTTTGTCAAAGCTGGAAGACGGATTTTGGCTTCGGAGAGCTGCAGTAGCCCTTTTCCCTGCCACCTCCTGCAAACTGAGATATCGTTTGGTATCGCAGTTAAACCCTAAGCAATAATACATAATATGTGATGCTGTCTTCATGGAAAAATGCCTGGGTTTAGCCAGGGAATAATTGGGAAAGCTTCAATTTGCAGATTCATGATAAGTGCTTTTGTGCATGTATAATACTCTGCCTTGATTGTACTCCTACTAGAACTGCAGGAGCTGTACACCCTGAAGTATATGCAAAATTAAAACAAGATACTATGTCAGAAACTGGGAAATGTATACTCAAGTAAAACCTTGTGCTATTATTCCAAGATTTTCCTTCTCCTTGACTTCATCTCACGAGGCACAAGCTGCTTCCACCCACAACAGCCAGCCTAGATGTGTAATGAAGCAAAAACTACAAGTTAAAAAACTCTCTGTAATTATAAGTTCTTTTCTATTAGCATCTCTACAAGGTGAGAAAAAATACACCTCCTTAGGAATCAATAACCAAAAGTCACTTACATGTCTGCCTATATTGAGTAAGAGTCTACAACACACAAGTCCCTCTTCATCAGCGACTGTAGTGATAGGACAAGAGGGAATGGGTTCAAACTGAAACAAGGGAGGGTCAGGTTAGATACTGGGAAGAAGCTCTTCCCTGTGAGGGTGCTGAGGCGCTGGCACAGGGTGCCCAGAGAAGCTGTGGCTGCCCCATCCCTGGCAGTGTTCAAGGCCAGGTTGGACACAGGGGCTTGGAGCAAGCTGCTCTGGTGGAAGGGGTCCCTGCCCGTGGCAGGGGTTGGAATTAGGTGAGCTTTAAGGTCCCTTCCAACGAAAACCAGGCTGGGATTCTATGATGAGACAGTATTTGGATGCAAACTATGCTGAGGACACTGTACTAGGTCAGTTCCTTGTTAAAAGGGGACCCTGGGATTCCAGGAATACCGGATAGGGTAGGGCTTCTGAGGAAAAGGGAGCGCTCACTCCACTGTGAATTAAGGACAGCAGGAGTTCAAGTAGACAGAGTCTAGCATGGTGTAACAGCAGCAGCTCTGCTCTCATGGGGGAAAAGCCAAACCCAACCCCAAAGGCACATCTTGGCTTCCAGACACTGTTCAGGATCTGCCAACAGCCAGAAAGACTTGGAGGAGGCCTCCTGGACCATGAGCTTTGTGTAAAGGGGAACAAGTAACTTCCCCATCTCGATTAAGAAAAGCAGGTTTTGGAGTCCTCAACAAGCAGAACACGGTCTGCTCTTAACTCTGCCCTGCAGCAGTGCAGCCCCCTTTGGATTCAGATACATCTTGTATGGGTTTAGGTGCATGGATTTTTACGTGATCTGTGTAGAAATATATAAATATTGGAGCCTGTTGTTTCAGTCCCACTTGAGGCTTCCATCACCCTTTACAAGTTTTCACGATGGCAAAGCCATCATTCCCATCTCCAAAGACAAGGATACAGAGACAGCCTCAGCCCAGTGATGGAGCAAACATGAATGAGGACAAGGAGGTGATGGGAGCAGTCAGCATGGATTTACAAAAGGGAATTCACACCTGTCCAGCCCAAAAGCCTGCCCTGATAAGAAGACTGGCATGGTGGGTGAAGGGAGCACAGATGATGTGCTTGTCTTCTCTTCAGCAAGGCTTTCCATGCCATCTCCCATCCCACCCTCACAAACTGATGAAGTAAGCCTGGACAAGCAGGGATGTGGATGGAAAACTGGCTGAAAGGCCCAGCTCCAAGGGCTGAGGGACGGGATCCTCTGACAAAGGAGATGCTCAGAGATCCAGGGCTCTTCCTGGAGAAGAGATGCCTCAGGAGCATCTGACCCCATGTCCAGTATCTGATGGAGGGCTGTACAGGAGACTGAGCCCATCTCTTCCCAATGGCATCCAGCGACAAGAGTCAATGGGCACAAATTGGAATACATTTACACATAAGGAAAAGCCTTTCTCTAAGAGAGATGAAACATGGGAACACGTTGCCCCAGGATGTTGTGGTCTCTGCACGGGAGGCATTCAAAACCAGACTGGCAATGGTCCTGAGCAACCTACTTGAGCTGTCCCAGCTCTGAGCAATGGACTGGTCTTGATTATCGCCAGATATCTCCACCTTCAACAACTCTGTATGTAAACCTTCCAGTATACACTGCAATGGAGCCTACTGCAGTGAAGCACTTTCCTGTTGAGAGTAGACACTAAACCACAGCGAGGCAAAAACCAATCTCATACAAGTCACTTTAAGAAACAAAGTTCAGCTTTCAGTACTCTGGAATAGTATGGAGAAGGCATGGGAGCTCAGGCAAGCACACAGCCTGACCTATAGGCTGAAGTACCGCAGAAGCAATCTCCTTTCCAGCTTCAACAGCGTTGCTAAAACACTGCAGTGCCAATGGAGCTCAGCATGACCCCCAGGACTTTTGAACAAGTCCAAGTACCAGTACAATGTCAGTCTACAGAAGGGACAAATACAACCCCCAAGCAGATAATGTTCAAAACCCAGTCACCTCCAGAAACATTAAGTCCATTTCAAGCTACCTCACAGAATTCTTCTATCTTTTGGGAAGTTCGAGCTCATTCTTAGCCACAGAATCCATGCCCAGCTTTTAGAACAGCCTCTAGGTCTATTATTTTCTCCTAAGCTTTGCCTACTATAAGTACCTAGTCTGTGGATTACCATCTCTGCCTTTCATGTTTCTAGTCTAAGTGATGCTATGCCCATCATCCTCTGCCTTCTATTCCTAGCTAGATGCAGTGTTACATTACATCTCATCTGTATTAATGGCCAGCTGCTGCCAAAAGTAGTATGTGACCTCTCCCCACCACTCCATGTGCTTCTGCTGCTTGTGCCAGGTCCAGCAACGAGGAAGCTGCAGCATGTGCTGGTTCAGCAAACCAGTCTCAGAGAAAACTAACCCTAGTTTCTCATCCCAGGAGTGAGCCAAAGAGCTTCAGCCTGGGGCTCTGCAGCCCCCAGTCCTGCTGCAAAGAGCCCAGAGCACAAGCCTGGAGCTGTGGCAGGAGACCAGGAGTAACCCTTTCAGTGACAATCTGCTAGCACTGCACGAGGTGAAAGAGCATCCTATGATTAAAGAGTTGAGACAATTCCTGCAACAGCCCATTATTCAGCCCTATTTCCTTGCTCCAGATCATGACTCTGGACAGGGCAGGACAGATGGCTTTGAGGGCATTTGCTTGAGAATTCCCTGGCAGTCACTAAAGATCATATGGCTACGTTGGTGCCATCAGGTCTTAAGTCCTAAGCTTATATCAGGTATATCAGGATAACAGGAATTCCAGTGAAAAGGATACCCCTTGTACTTCAATGGCTTTTCATTTGCCACTGCAGCAATTCATAGAGAAGTACAAAGCACTTTTTTTTTTCCCCTCAAGGACACACATGGGAACAAATTGCTGCTACCTACAAAATGGTATCCAAGGCCCAGGACAGAAAAACTATGGGACACTTACAATACACGGGCTGACACAATCCAATTGTTCTATGCATTTGATTCTATTCTCAGAAAAGATAACAATGGCCATTTGTTGTGGGTTTAAAAGAATGAAAAATCATTCATTAACTCCTAATTCATGGAAAAACTCAAGGGACTGATGGAATCCTGCTGCACGGACACACCACTGAGCACATTGTTAATGCTCCAGGTGAACAACAGGAAGGAAATGCCAGTTCTGAGATAGGAAGAATATAAACCTGATGGTAAAGAGAAAAAGACAAGACACTGAGCAGAAACACAGCAGGCTTGGGTGACACTAAAAGCATGTCACTGGTTTTATTCCATGTGTATTTTGAGGAGTCTCACAAAAGACATGCAGAGTAGGTGTTTTCAAAAGGTCAGTGACCAAGATCATATCCGACACATTCTCCAGTGTGTGGATACAGGAATAGATGGGACCGAAGTCTGTCAGTCTTCTTCAGACACCTTTGGACTGTCAAGGGATGAACCCAGCAGACACCTGCAGTGTTACTCCAACAACAAAAACTCACTGGGCTTTTGGATGCCTTTATTACTGTATTCTGTGATGGAAGCTACATGGTAAAAGTAAAGCTGGGCTGGCATCCTGACAGGCTTATTTAATGCAAACAGTTCCGGAGACATCACTTTTGCACAGTGTATTTTTGAACCCACTGCTTCAGAACAGGGGTGGGCTTCCAGGCAATGCCATTTCCATATGCTGGCAGGAGATATTCCTGTTTATTCATAGCTTCATAGCTGCTGGGACTGGAATGGGATAATCCAAAATATGAAGGCTGTGGAAGCAATGCACTGAGTTTTCTCTCTTTACATTTCACCTACAGCACGCAAAGAAACACCTGAACTGTCAGGACATGATACAGCTTCACTCCTACCCACAAAACTACTCCTGTATTTGCCAACATTGCTTATGCTGTTTAATATAATCAATTCATAATGAAGCATCTTTAACAGTATCTGCAGCCTCTACAAGACAAATATAACTGAGTAAATTTGAACAGGATGTATCTTTAATAGCTCTTTAAGTGTTACAGAGAACAGTTTAAAACTAAAATTGAATACTGCCTACACTGAAAGCAATAAACCTGCCAAATTCATCAAGTAGACGCTCAGGTCTTTTGAACTCTGCTACAGGAACATCTCAAAGTTTACTTCTGGGTTGCAGTGCCTTGTTTTAGCCACAGAAAACTCGCAATAACCTCACAAGTATTCATGTATGTGGTGTCAGCATCACTAAAGCTACATCTCACTAAGCAGACTAAATGTAAATCACTGATCTGCAAGTAGTAGCATGCATTCTGCTCTTAACAACTCACATTTATCCCCAAAAACGCAGACATCCAGTTACATGCATACCATTCAAAGAGTGAAGTTTTGAATACAGATGGTTCAGGCACTAACCCTGCACTTCAAACTCATAACAGGAGTCCTCAGCTAAAAGAATGGTGTCTAAAATCCCCACCTGAGTAAGTGGCAGCCATTTAACAGCCTCTCCAGTGAGCAAAACTAAATGTTGTTCTGGAGAAAATGTCAAGTTAAAATGGGGGGAAAACACCCTCCTCTCAAGAGGGCACATGTCTCTCCTCATAAAGAGGGACTGCAGCACAAAGCTCACAGCTCCAGCTATCCCTCTCTCCCCGTGCTGCGCATCCAAACCACCCATCAGCAGCATATTGAAGCAAGGAAAAACACTGATGCCCCTCATTTAACAGTTTCATATGTGAACACTTCTACAGCCAAAACCTAAAGGGACATCTAAGCCCTCTGCTCATGAAACGGAAGCCTTGCTATACATGGAATTTTTACTTGATTTTAGTTTGGTTGCTGAAGGAGGAAATTCTTGCAGAAGACAAAGATCAAGTGCAATGTTTCAACTCAAACATGTCCATCTCAGCCTTGAAACTACCACAGCACAGGCGCCCTGGCTTGGCCATTCCCTTCCTAGACTTGATTCCACTTAAGAGTTTATAGAAACAACTCTGAGCCCCATGAGTGTCTTTGTTTGGAGGTTTAAGACCAGACTAGAGACAGCCCAAAGCGGGGTGGTCAGACCTCAGAGCAGACCCTGCTGTGAGCAAAGGTTGGACCACAGACCCCTTGAGGTCCCTTCCAACACAATTTATTGCATAATCCCAAGGTCTGAGATTTGCAGGTAGCCCTGAAAAGCTACTTACTTGCTCACTTCCCTTTCCCTGCCTGCTGCTTCCGAGAACAACACTGGGTAAAGGTTTGGTTTCTTCTGGAGAAGCTGCCCATCAAAGTGCCTGACTGTAAGAGCCACAGGCTGGGTTTTAATGCAGCTGAGTCAGTCCTGTATCACTCTACCTGTATCTCTGCACCAGGAAATGACTGGAAAAGGGAAGCAGAAGATGCACAGTGCTGCACAGGGAATAGTGTTCATGTGGATCTTTCAGACATTTGGCTTGCAACATGGCTCCGTACATCTGCAGTGGGAAGGGAAGCAAACTGCAGTCTTTCTAAGTCACTGTACCACCTGAGGGCATTTTTCATATGGCAAATACTAGTGAAAAGCCCTAAACAGAAAGGGATTTCAACTGCAACTCTAACAAGAGCAGCAGCTGGTACTTTAAAGGACTAAAACCAAGCTGTGATTCAGGGGAACACAGAAGGATGTCAGGTGATGACTCTACCTGGGGGGATTTACCTGCTATCTGCTTCACACTCCTGTCAGAGGTTATCACACCACAGCAGGAGCAACAAAGTGAGGGTGCAACCAAAGAGAATCTGCATGAACTTACAGGTTTCTAAAGGGTGATGCTGTCATGCTTTGCTTTCTGCCACACTTGCTGTAGAAGTAGCTTCCAGCAAGAGGAAATAGCACCTTGGAAGTCCAGGAGGGAAAACACAGCAGGACAGACAGATGGCAATGACATAAAACTGTCAGGGAAGCTTCCAATCATCCTTTTGATCTCTGAACTAAAGGGATTCATTACCTCACAGCACAACCTCTGCAAGAGGTACTGAAGGGAAGTCTTAAAATCATCCCAGCCTGGTCAGGGTTGAAGGGAGCTTAAAGCTCATCCAGTTCCAACCTCTGCCAGAGGCAGGAACCCCTTCCACCAGAGCAGCTTGCTCCAAGCCCCTGTGTCCAACCTGGCCTTGAACACTGCCAGGGATGGGGCAGCCACAGCTTCTCTGGGCACCCTGTGCCAGCGCCTCAGCACCCTCACAGGGAAGAGCTTCTGCCTAAGAGCTCATCTCAGTCTCCCCTCTGGCAGATGTAGCCACATTTTTCAGGGTCCTAAGTCGAGATAGCACATTTTAGGGTGTTAAAAGCAGCTTCTGTCAAATGTCACGACCATGCTGCTGCTGAATCATCTGCTGAAATCCCATGCTAATATAACGTATTTACAATAAGGTGGAACTGATTCTCATTCTCCTTTGAGCAAATGACTAGAACCAGGTACCATCAACTATACCCCAAGGAAGTCCTCCCGGCCCCAAAAACAAAATATATATTACCTGAGGGACTGAGGACTTGCAGTGGAGCTGAGAGAGCTGGGCTTGTTCAGCCTGGAGAAGAGAAGGCTCCTGAAGGGAAGACCTGAGAGCAGCTCCAGTGACTAAAGGGGCTGCAGGAAAGCTGGAGAGGGGCTTGGGACAAGGGCCTGGAGGGACAGGCCAAGGGGAATGGCTTGAACCTGCCAGAGGGGAGACTGAGCTGAGCTCTTAGGCAGAAGCTCTTCCCTGTGAGGGTGCTGAGGTGCTGGCACAGGGTGCCCAGAGAAGCTGTGGCTGCCTCATCCCTGGCAGTGTTCAAGGCCAGGTTGGACACAGGGGCTTGGAGCAAGCTGCTCTAGTGGAAGGGGTCCCTGCCCGTGGCAGAGGGGTGGAACAAGATGATCTCTAAGGTCCCTTCAACCCAAACCAGTCTGGGATGCTATGATGATCAGCAAAACCGGACAGAGGAAGCTGCAGCCCAAGGGGGATGCCTTGGCTGACAGGACATTTTGCTCACTACAACTTCAGCAAGAGAACTTCCATTTTCTAGGAGTATTATGAAACACAACCACAACAGTTACTCAGAATGTCATCTCTGTCTTTTCTGAAGCGCACACTTCAACTGGACATTTTCTAACTCTTTATTGTTCATTTCCATCACAAAATACAGCATCAGCCTCGAATTCTTACAATAATCTGAAATTCCTCCCTAGAAAGTTTGGAAGTCTATGGAGTGATCACATCCCGCTGTAAGATTTCAGATGAAACCAGATACACTCATATGCCAAGCAGCGCAAGAACACATCCTTATACACAATTTATGACATGACTGGATTAGCAGTGAAATATTAATACAGACTGAGGCCTCTGGCCAGGAACAAGCTCCAAAAGAAACTGAACTTCGCAACAATTCCACTGCCTACCTTAAATCCCTCTGCTGTGTTTGAAGGAACTCTACACCCCAAGCAGTAAGCTCACAAGCATCAATATTCTATCGCACACCACGAGAGTCCACAAAACTCTTCTATTATAACAGAAAAAAACAACTCTTACTTCTCCAAGATCAGAAATGCAGAATGCTAAATGCTGTTGTTTTCCCTTCAAAAGCTTGCCAGGAAACCTGAGGGAACACAATCAATAGAATATAACCAACCACTCTGGAGTTTATACTCTTACCAAGGAAGTGAGAAAACTGGATTCCCCACTTTGCATTAGATTCACAGATACCTCTGTGAAGTATTGAACAAAAACTGCCCCAAAATGAAACAAAGCAAAGTTAAAGCTAAGATCAAATGAGGAAAAAATACTTGTGCTCAACAGGGTGGACTGATGTGAATCGCCAATTTCAGTCAGGGTTTAGAGCACTCAGAAGGAATCCTTGATTTCATCTATTTTGACCTTATTTTGTACCCAGGTGTTACTCAAAAACTGTCCTCCCTCGCTACTAAAACATATCAGTTTGCAACCCATTAGTGATGGTGTTAACTTTACTACTGCTTTGAGCCTATTCCATAGATATGCATATTGCTTTAAAGTAACAGCATAGTTTAAGAAAAATACTGAGACTAAGAATGTAGAGGAGGTCATTAGGAATGGTTATTAGAGAACGTATTTCTTAAACACTATGTCCTGAAGTTGTTTCAAGCTGCATGACAAAATGAGAATTTAGCTACATTCATAACGTTTAAAACTCTTCAGCCGAAAGAAGCTTCAGGGAGAAGGAAAGTTTTACCAGACATTATGAATTTATAGGTGACTTATTAAAGCACTGACAAACAGTATTAATAAACTGCTTTTCTGGTCAAGAGCAACAAAACTTTGAGAAATCCAAACAGCAATAAAATACACTCAAAGACATCAGGCCGAGTCAGTCTAACTGTCCATGGACATGAGAAGTGGTCCTGCTCCTCTCAAAGACACAGAATCCCAGACTGCTTCAGTTGGAAGGGAGCTCAAAGCTCCTCCAGCTCCAACCCCTGCCACGGGCAGGGACCCCTTCCACTAGAGCAGCTTGCTCCAAGCCCCTGTGTCCAACCTGGCCTTGAACACTGCCAGGGATGGGGCAGCCACAGCTTCTCTGGGCACCCTGTGCCAGCGCCTCAGCACCCTCCCAGGGAAGAGCTTCTGCCTAAGAGCTCATCTCAGTCTCCCCTCGGGCAGGTTCAAGCCATTCCCCTTGGCCTGTCCCTACAGGCCCTAATGAAGAGTCCCTCTCCAGCGTCTTTGTAGGCCCTGTTCAGATATTGGAAGGCTGTCCTGCTTCTTCCATATCTGACACCTTAGGATGCCAATTCCACTTTTTAGCTGCACAGAAATTCACTTTGCAGAAGAGAAAACTGAAGTTCTCACTCCAGAAAGATGAATAACCTCATTGAGT
Organism: Pezoporus flaviventris; assembly: GCF_033815535.1. Classification (NCBI taxonomy): domain Eukaryota; kingdom Metazoa; phylum Chordata; class Aves; order Psittaciformes; family Psittacidae; genus Pezoporus; species Pezoporus flaviventris. The sequence goes on along the minus strand of NW_026892607.1, from coordinate 2,065,636 downwards.
GGTGAGAAACACTAGGAGCTGCCATGAAGGTGGTTGATTGCCTGCTCAAGGGATGGGAGAAACGAGACTGTATTTATCCACAACAGCAATGGTGAACAGCTTCCTGCCATCAGGTCAGAGCTGCACAAGACAGGGACACAGGCTCAGGAGAAGCTTATTCAATGCCATAGCTTGATGGTTTTGGAAGGAGGAATATAGCATCCTCCTGCTGATCCCCACAACTGGCTCTGCTCCCTCACGCCACCCCTCATACCTGCTTGAGTCTGCTGGATCTTTCCATGAGCTGATACAACTGGTTACCCCACAAGAAGCTTTTCACTTCTGAACCAGTGAGCTGGATCAACCCACGGCAGAAGCTCTGGGAGCACCTACACAAACGCAGCAGGAGGAGCAGGGTCTCCCCTCTCAGGCAGCTAGGAGCTGCTAGACCACCTTGACTGTTTCCATACCCCCTCAAGCTATAATTAACATCTGCTTGAAATTTAAATCAACCTATGCCAATTAAAGGCAACAACAAAATTCGGCTGACAAGAAGCAACCCGTGAACCAGCTTCAGTGTGTGCTTGAGCCCAGAAGCCCTCCGCGTGCTGAGCTGCACCCCTAGAGCGTGAGCAGCAGCTCAGGGAGGGGATCCTGCTCCTCTCCTGAGCTCTGCGGAGACTTTAGCGCAGCTCCAGTGCCCAAAGGGGCTCCAGGAAACCTGGAGAGGGGCTTTGGACAAGGGCCTGTAGGGACAGGCCAAGGGGAATGGCTTGAACCTGCCAGAGGGGAGACTGAGATGAGCTCTTAGGCAGAAGCTCTTCCCTGGGAGGGTGCTGAGGCGCTGGCACAGGGTGCCAGAGAAGCTGTGGCTGCCCCATCCCTGGCAGTGTTCAAGGCCAGGTTGGACACAGGGGCTTGGAGCAAGCTGCTCTAGTGGAAGGGGTCCCTGCCCATGGCAGGGGTTGGAGCTGGATGAGCTTTAAGGTCCCTTCCAACACAAACCAGGCTGGGATTCTATGATACTACATCCCTAACTCTCCCACCCCACCTCTGACCAAACAAAACCACCCTCCTTCCCATGCAGCAGCCCTGGTACTCTTCAGAGTTAGTAAAAACCAGCCAACACAAACCCTCACCATTTTCCCATGACTTTTGCCTCTTCAGTATCCTGGCAAGTGCCTGTAGCAACCTGACCGACGCATCTTACCATGGCACAAAATAAAGTAACAGCAGGAATTCAGCATGTCTGGAAATTACAGGCATTATTTAGCTGCCCATCCCTCCAACACAAAAGTCTGACCCGGGCTCTGCAAGTTCTTTGAATCAGAAGATCTCATTCTGACAATTTATTCAGACATTATAATGGCTGAACAAACAAAAAAGCCCATTCGCTTTCACCTACCAAGCTTTTCAGTCCAAAAATCTTTTCTTCTCAATAGGCATTAAAACACTCGTGCTTGGGAAAAATATGTATCAGCATTCACTCCTCCACAAAAGACTAAATAAGCAGCTGAATGCATGATACAGTGATATTCACAAAGCCTGAGCTGGTCTTAAGTTCAACATGCTTTCTTTCTGATTTAAAACTCGAACAATCTTCTAACGTGGTGGAATACCAGGACTCAAACCAGTCATGTGAGCATGCTTTGAAGGAAAATGAAGCTCTAGCACAGGCAATTAACCCCAAAGCTAAAACCAGTTTAATATATAATCAAAATCTTTTGGGTTTGGTCTGTCCTTTACTCAAACTGGTGCTTCTGTGAAAGTGAAATGCAGTTTTTGTTAATTTAGTTTCAGTTTCTGGCCTCATTTACTCATTACCCATTCAGAGCTCCTGTCTGAAGAGCCTTCCTGTCAAAGGCAAAAAGGTTCATATTGATATCATTTAATTGTTGAGGTTTCTATCTCCAGCATTAAATCCTGGCTGATTCTTTACACCTAAAATCATTTTCCTAAGGGGCGAGTTCCTGTGCATCCCTTCAGAAGAGCTGGAGCGATACTTTCCACTGGGGAGCGATGGGAAGAGGGCAGGAGACACAACAGCAGCATTATTTTTCCACCCACATTTTCAACCCAGGCTGATCCCAGGCCCCTTGTGTGCTGTGACAGCCAAGTCCCAGGGCTGCCTGAAGAATCAGTTTTCCCTCATTCCCAATCAACATAGCATTATCCCAACACCCCCTCCTTCAGCACACCACCACATAGCAGCAGTTGCCTTCAGTTCCTCCAGGCAGATGGCTGACACCATTCAGTGAGACTTCCCATCCTATCCCCGATATTTCCTAAATTGTGCTAGGAACCATACTGAGGACGTTGCTCCAAGCTTAAATCACTGACAGAAAGTCTTATTATCTTTCAAATTCTGCCTATTCCCAATGCAGAAGGCAGAGCAGCCATGCAAACAGTTGTGTGAAGGACTCAGCGGCTGTGAAGGAACATCAGCTGAGCTGCTGCTGCCACCCCTGTGCTACTGAACTCATCCCACAGGTGGATCAAAGCTCTCACAGCCCCTTGATGCTGCTCCTGCCTCTTAACCTCAAATCAAGAAGCCAAAATAGGACAAAGAATTTGCCTTTGCTTTTCTTCACAAAAACCAAATGCTGAGGGGGAGGGGAGAAAACCACAAAACTCTTAGTTTCTTAGTAAAATATCAAGACCAACACATAATAGAAGCCTGACCTGTTGGAACACCATCCACAAGGTGAAACCCAGAACCTGCCTGACCTCCGTAACCCACGGACCTTTCGCTGCTCTCTGCAGCACGAGTCCCCTCCAACTCTCAATGCTATCACTGCTGCAACGTCAGTGCAAGTACGTGACAACAGAGAATAGGAAGTACTGCAGCGTCCTGCCCATGCCTCTTCAGCAACATGGTGACTTGAGCTCCCCCCAGAAAAGAGCTAAGCAGGAGGATTTCACAATAACGCTGCGTTTAATTAACTAAACTTACAAGCAATTGGTGAAACTTGAGACACAAGCCCTGAATACTGCGATGCCTACACCAGCACGGGCCCCAGCGCGCCTCTGCCACTTCACAGAGCACAGGGATTTAATAGCCATGGGTTTTTGGCCAAGGAATAGCTCAGAGATCAGACCTATGATTCTCTGCCCCTTGAGATACAGTAAAAAAAAGCCCAGGCAGATCCTTTAAACTTCTAAGATTAGATTAGTACATGCCGTACCAATAACAGGAAGAATGCTTCATTATGGTTTTCATTTCGGGGGGAAAGATAAAATAAATCTCCGTAAAAAGCCACACGTATTCAGGAATTTCAAAGGAAGAAGGAAGAAACCTCATCTGTAAAATATTCTGATCCCAGTACCTTGAACACCCCCCCAGCCTGGCTGGAAGAAACTGCTGTCCCACACAAGCAAGGTGCTGGTTGTTGCTGCTTTAACAGCATACCTTTCAAACAAGCATTTCCAATTCATTTGTCAACACTGCTCAAGCAGCAAATTACCTTCAGATTGGAATCTTGGGATCATTTGAAGAAAACTTAATGAAACATTTATTCATCTGTCCTAACTTGCCTCCTAAGAAGCAGGAGAGCTGTTCACCCAGATCCTATCGGGATGGACAAATCCACACCTCAATAATCAAACACGTATCTCGCTCTGCCTCCCACATAAGAAAAGAGGTCAACAAGCCTTTTCCCACTTCCTGCAACCCCTCTGAATAGCCCTTCTGCCTTCTTCAGGAGAAAGGTCTCCCTCCCAGGAGACACCGTTCTACCTGTAAAGGCAATCCCCCTTTGTTCTAACGACTACAAGAAGGTATTTAAATATACATTTTAACCTCAAGCAACGGTGCTCTCATCAAAGCCCGGGAGAAGCGATTCTTTCGCGCTGGGACAGACGGCCAGAGCTGGCAAGCGGCGCATCCCTCTCCACCCCGAAGGGCTCGCACTCCCCCCGCCACAGCACGTAAAGCTGCCCCACTTCCCACCCCAGCAAAGCTCAGCCCCGTCCCGCGGGGGGCACAGGCCCCGCTCCCCTCCTCCCGGGCGGGGGACCCTCTCCAGCATCGCCCCTCGGCCGCTGCCGCCGATAGAGCCCGGCTCGCGGACGAGGCGCAGACCCCAGCCCGGAGCCACCGCCTCCAGGCCCCCGGCCCGCCCGCCCGGGCCGCTCTCAGGTCCCGCCCGCGCCCCGCCGCCGAGGCGGGCCCGGATCCCCCCCGGGGCTCGTCTCCCCGTCCCGGGGCAGCAGGCCCCGGAGAGGAGGGGGGCGGGCGGCCCGGTGCCCGGCGCGGCCTCCCCGGCCCCACAACTAACTTATGGGACGCTCCGCCCGGCCGCGGCCCCGCGCAACAAGTTCCCGGGCGGGCCCCCGCCCCGCCGCGCTCTCACCTCCGCCATGTTGGCTGCGCGGGCGGGCGGGCGGCGGCGGCGCGGGGGGGGGGCAGGCCCGGGGAGGGGTCACATCGCCGCCGCGGCGGAGGTAGCGGCGCCGGCGGGTCACGGTCTGCGCGGCGGCGGAACGGAGCGGCGGGAGGGAGGGAGGGGGCACGCCACGCACGACGTCACGGCGCACGGGCGCGCGCCGCCAGCGGCTGTCACTCAAGGCGCAAGGCCCCGCCCCCGGGCTGTCAGCGCCGAGGCGGCGGCGCCGGGCGGGACCCACGGAGGGCTCGGTTCCACAAGCGGGGTTCTCCCGCACCCGGTGCCGCTGCCTCCCGCCTGGCTGCTGTCCCCCGGCAGCCGTACTCACGCGGTGAGGTGGGGGAAGCTGTCCCGGCGCGCTGCGAGGTCCTCAGGGAGCGTGGTGGGGGGCTCCCGGCGGGGTGACCCCGGCAGCGTTATGTTGGTCCTATGTGAAGGAAAACACTAAAAACAAACCCCAAAACAAGCGCCCAGACCTAATTCTGCTGCTTTTCTCCCTAAATCCTCCCCCGGCTGCCTCACCCGCCCAGGCTCGGTTCTGTCCCAGCGCTGGCGCAAGGACAAGCACGGTCCTGCGGGCAAAGGGGAAGAGAGCTCCTGATGCAGCAGTCCGGCATCGCAGCGCCGGTAACGGCGAGGAGCGCCTCGGGGAGCCCTGCCGGGCCTGCGGCGGCTCCATCCCGCTCTGCCCGCGCACAGGTCACTGACGACCGCGGCTCTCCCGGCAGTTTTCCCAACCAAACGCGTTTCACACCCTCAAAACGCGCCCGCGGCACATCAACTGGGCCACCTCATCCCCCCCCAATCCTCCCCCCTCCGAAAGCCCAGACCTGCTCCGATCCCCGCCACCGGGGCAGAGCTTTACGGAGGGAGCTCCAGTCTCCCCCGGGCCGACGAGGACCTTTGTGCTTCAGTGACAAAGGGGGCGCAGGGGAGGAGCCCCGGGCTGGGCGGGGGGCGGCGGAGACCTGAGCCGAGGCCGAGGCGGGCGCGGAGAGGGGCCCAGGCACGGGCAGGCCGCGGCCCCGCGGGGTCCCTCCTCAGGCGGGCGGGCGGGCGGGGGGGCGGCCGCGGGGTGGGTAGGAGGGAGCACAGCGCAGCCCGCGCTGCCGCACGGCCTATCGGCGGCGCCGTCCTTGGCAGCCAATCCCCGCGCCGCGTCTTGGGGGCGCGTTGCCGTGGTTACCGCGCGACGCGGTGGCGCGGCCCTGGCTGCCGCCATGCAGGGCCCCGGAGGCGGCCGGCGGGGTCCTACGTGAGTGCGGGGGCAGCGGCTCCAGGCGTGCCGGGAGGTGGGGGGGGGAAGGAGGGACCGGGGCACCCCGCCACAGCAGCCCCACTCGCTGCACCCCTCGCCCCTTCATTGCCACATCAGTGCCCGTCAATAAGCTCATCCAGCCCCCTGCCAGGGGCAGGGACACCTTCCACTAGAGCAGGTTGCTCCGAGCTCCGACCAACCTGGCCTAATTTCAAGATTCACGTCCTTTAAACCATTCCTGAAAGTTCAGGGATAAGTAGTTCAGTGCTTGTATTTCCCTGTTCGCATTTTACTGATCGAAACAAAACTTCTGTGGCCAATTCCAGGCTCAGGCAACCCTCGAGAACAAGTTTTTACAGTTACAGACAGGGGAGCATCGCAAGCAGCATCTACAGGCACAGAGCGGGGAGCTGCAGAAGCCAGTCCACCACGTCCGAGAGAACTGCAGACAAGTACATCATACGGGTGAGGAGACAGTTACGCTGCTGCCAACAGTTCGGAATATTTAGTTATGGTGGGTGTTAAAAGCTGTCAGGAAGTGGGAGAGGGAAGAGGAAAGGAAAGGCTTGTCTGAACCTGAGCTGTGGAGGAAGAAAACGATCACAGAGCTTAATCTGTTCTGAAATGGCAATGATGAGTCTCCAAACCCAATCTCCAATAGTAAAAATTTAAGAATAACAGCTCTCCTCCTAATCTGACAACTACTGGCTTTCAAATCCATGTGAGACATTGCCTGTACCACTTCTGCGTCTTCACCTAAAACTGTGATCTGCTGTTTAAAGACCTTCCTGAATACTTCCTTACAAGTAAATAATCTGAGCAGTACAATAAAAATGATGCACAACTGTTCCTTTGTTGCTTTTGCTGCACTGTTAATTTGAGTTGAGGAGACACGGCCCATAAACCACTGTTGGCAGTCATTACAGACTAATACTATAGTGATTATAGAATAATAGTCATTTCATCGTCATCATCATCATCATCATTTGAAAGAGACACTAGGACTGACCAAGGAGAGGAAGTGGGTCTGACATCCAGACAGATATATTTTTTCCAGTCATTTGCAGCCATTTCTATCGGGAGAGTTCCAGGGGGCTTTCCCATCCTTTCTGCCAGCTTCCTGCCTGGATCCAGGTCATCTTCCTGTTCCAGATGAGATAAAATGTTGCAAGTGTCATCACTGTCACTTGTTGTGGGGAAACAGTGGAACTATTGTAACTATTTAAGTATTTCTCCAGGTTTTTGATGAAGGAAAGGACGTGACACCCCATCCACTCTTCCAACCAGACCCAAGTGCTGCTGCACTCAGGCAAGACAAGCTCTCTGGAGCCACAGGATCCATTTTGCTTGCTCTTTTTCCCACGCAGCAGCTATCAAGAACTAGTTTAGCCTCCCTCCCATGGTAAGTCAATGCACTGGTTCTTAAATCTGACCTCAAACCTAAAGCAGCCACACTCCTGCTCTTCAGAGAGCTTTGGAGCTGGAGTTACTGTGCAGGGCTGTCCAAGTACAGAAACACGCTTGTCAGTCTTCACTTAAAATTTGGGGACTAGCACAAGTACAATGAACGGAATCTGTCTGTATTCATGGCTATGTTGGAATTCCTGCTGAAACACTCACGAAGGTGGACTGGGGCACACACTCCTGTGATATCTCTAATTTCACTCAGATTCTTCTTACTTTGATTCTCCCCCTCTACTGCTGAGACACCCTCCCCCCAGTCCCGATCCAGCTCTGGGGCAACAGCACAAGAGGGACGTGGAGCTGTTGGAGCAAGTCCAGAGGAGGCCACGGAGATGCTGTGAGGGCTGGAGCAGCTCTGCTCTGGAGCCAGGCTGAGAGAGCTGGGCTGGGGCAGCCTGGAGAAGAGAAGGCTCCTGAAGGGGAGACCTGAGAGCAGCTCCAGTGCCTGAAGGGGCTGCAGGAAAGCTGGAGAGGGGCTTGGGACAAGGGCCTGTAGGAACAGGCCAAGGGGAATGGCTTGAACCTGCCAGCTGAGACGAGCTCTTAGGCAGAAGCTCTTCCCTGTGAGGGTGCTGAGGCGCTGGCACAGGGTGCCCAGAGGAGCTGTGGCTGCCCCATCCCTGGCAGTGTTCAAGGCCAGGTTGGACACAGGGGCTTGGAGCAAGCTGTTCTAGTGGAAGGGGTCCCTGCCCGTGGCAGGGGATTGGAACTGGATGAGCTTTAAGGTCCCTTCCAACACTAAACCAGTCTGGGATTCTTTGATTCCTAAACCACATATGTTTAGGTAACATACCAGAATGGACCAGTTTTAGAGATCACAATGAGCACCTCATGGTTCAAACCGACAGCACATGAGCAGCAGCCTTTGTACTGGTGAGGGCTGCACACAAAGTTACAACAGAACCTACACAGGCACACCACAAAACACTGTTTAGACATTGAGGAGGCAGTGCTCTGGTTGTGTTCTGGCTGCCCGAACAAGGCTGTGCAGTGGAGGTGGGGCACTTGTAGCTTGTTAATAACACTTCCTTTAGCTACTACAGATCCTTTCTGCCTTTCCTAATCTTGGGTTGTTTTTCTTTTCAAAACTGGAATATATCAACACCCTCCCATCTATGGGATGGGAAACATGAGGCCTGGTTTCACTGAAGAGCTACAAATTTATTGTATTTTGTCTGTTTCAATGTCACTTCTTAAGTAGAGAAAGTCCTTGAATGTCTCAGTTCAAATACCTACACACTGTTAACACAGTAAGAATCCTCTATTTGTAACCAATTTAAGCAATTTAACACTCTGTGATTATGTGCATCCATTTCAAAAGATGCTCTTACACAAAAACATTTGAGTTAGAGCTGCTGAATTACATGTTTCACTACTTAGGAGCTTTATTTACAAACCTTCAGTACAGAGGGAATAAATGAAGTCAATGGACTTGAGCCATTTTCTCTTGGGGTGAGAGATTCAATTAAGTAATGCAAATGAAGGTAAAGGACTATTTGTGTTTCAAATGAAACATAATGAAGCACATCACTGTATCAAACGGTGTGTGCTCACTCAGACTGCACAAGAGAAGATGTTATGTATTTAGTCCAAAGGGACTAAAAGACTGGTGAAGTCAGCCCTAGGGATAAAACACAAAGAAAAGCTTTATTTACTGTTTTCTTTGGCAAAGTTAATGCCATGGTGATGTCTGAGAAAGAGGGATTGCAATTTGGGAACTCTCTCCTTGTCATGTTTTCTAGGCTGGCTGTTAGAAAGGATAATCCCAGAGGAAGGGATATTAAACAGGAGCGAACAGACACAAAAAAAACCGACTGAAGAATAAAAAGTGTCTCCTGAAAACTAAACACATCATTTTTGGAGACAAGAGGGCTTTATTTAACAGACAAAATGAAATTATTTCACTTAGTTTTAAATACAAACCTTAAAAACTGTCTTTTTCAACTGCTTTTGCTCAGCTGTTGAGGCAGAGAAAATCTGCTGACAAACCTCCCAACTGTACCAAGTTTTGAGTTTTACCTCTCATTCTCACACCTATCCCTTCTGTGAACATCACCAATGGTTTTTAACAAGCTGGTCCCTTCAAAAGAGTTTCTGGTGCATTTCAAAGACTCTTCAGTGCACGCAAAGCACCAAAGGATGTGAATCCTGGTGGAGATAGGTGCTGTCTATGGGTGAGCCTTATCACACAGTGGGCAGCCAACACTTCACGTTCGTATATGATAGGGCTGAATCCAAGAGCTCAGTAGCTTCTTTTCCAGCAGCTCTTTAATTCCTCAGGACTTGCTGCCAGAGGAATTCTTCCTTTTTAAGTCTTCTTCAAACCATTTATTTTCTTTCCTAAGCCTTCTGCAACTCCTTTCACAACACAACCATCACCGTATGTGCTTACAGTCTTCGTAGTTTATCCTGGTAACAACACTGCTATTTTTGTGGCATTTTGCTAAATGACATCTGGACCCTCACATACTATTTCTGCTTATTTCTTTGTTACTGAAGGACATATGGAAGCAGCACCACTTCTATATCAAATGCCTCAATGGCTGAGTCCGTACTGGATGAAACGGCAGAGCCTGGCTCTCGAGGGGACACAACCATTAGTTGCCCTGGTAAAGAACATAAGCTATATAATTAAAGGCTTAATTCTTCTTTGGAGCACTAGTTACCTGGTAAAGAACATGTGCTGTATAATTAAAGAATTCATTTTTCTTTGGGGCACTGTGATTTGTGAGACTCTGCAGTCTGTGGGTGTGAGATGCCTGGCACTTCACTCAGTGCCTCACAACTGATCATTCAATACTATCAGAATTAATCTGTCTTCTTCGACATTTAGAGCAGAAAAGGTCTCACTTATGGATCTCATCTAATTTTTCAGATGTGCAGGTGAGACAAGAGGAGATAAAAGAAGAACTGACAGAAGCAGACTTAGATAGGAGAGTGGATATTTACCTCACAGAGACAGAAACTATCTGGATACTGGATCTGCCAGCTGTTGTGATGTCTACAGAGTCAGAAGATGCTGAAAGAGTTCTGTATGTATCTCCGTAGTTGTGTACACACACATATGCTCGGCACACTCAATTTCTGCTGGTGGCAAAGTCTTGAACAGGCTGCCTACACACAGGTTCAGTACTCTGACTACCACAACCAGTCATTCCACTTTTGTTTAAAGCCATATTGGGCTCGAGTCTCTCTTTTGACACAACAGCTTAAAATTCTTACAGCTCCATCTTATTGAATAAATTAATTCTCTCTTTCACTGGTAAAAGAAGGCAGATTAGCAAAGGCAGGGGATGGTAACCAGAGAACACACAGGTGATAGGGGAAAGAGGAGATGGAGAAGTGTGGAATACGGGAATTACAGGATTTAATTTTGGTGAAAACAGTATGAAATTGTAAACATTTGCACTGATTCTTGTGTGTAGCTTTACAGCTATACATGAATTAGTAACAAAAATACAAACTCTTCAGGCTTCCTCTGAAGCTCTTCCAGTGCTCCTACCTAGAAGAAACCTCACCCCACCATGAGTGACCTCGCCTGTTAAAATACTGTATCCCGTCCTTAGTTGCATCTGGTGCATTTCTACTCCAGTCTCCTCCCTGGACTGCCATGACCTTTGGTAGGGAGTAAACACAGAGCACACAGGGGTTTGGCTTACTCCCAGGAGCTGGCTGGGACAGAGTGCAGCAAAGTTCTCTCCATGATGGATGTCAGACTGCTAGACTTGTCACATGGCTTTTGTAAATGGCAGCCCTAAAGCCTGGGATGCACTGGTCTGCAGCTGGCAAGTCAAACAACTGACCTACGGGAGGCTTTTCTGCTAGTACAGAACCCCAGACTGGTTTGTGTTGGAATGGAGCTTAAAGGTCACCCAGTTCCAACCCCTGCCTCGGGCAGGGACACCATCCACTAGAGCAGCTTGCTCCAAGCCCCTGTGTCCAACCTGGCTTTGAACACTGCCAGGGATGGGGCAGCCACAGCTTCTCTGGGCACCCTGTGCCAGCGCCTCAGCACCCTCACAGGGAAGAACTTTTGCCTAAAATGCTTTTTTATTTATGTATATATATCCATATATATACACACACACACACAAAATGTTCATGGTAGGACTCCAACCCCCACTGCCTGTGAATCGAACTGGTGTGATTTGGGGGAAAAGGGAAGAGGAAGAGCACCCTATGAATCAGACTTAGCCAGTGTACGCAGCACACAGTGCCAAGTATAGGAACAGGCAGTGACTGCTCCTGAGCACAGCAGCCTGTTTGTGATCTAAGGTGGGGTATCACCTCTATCTGCTGTTAGAATATTTAAACCAGAACAGTAGAAAAAGCTTCACAATCCCTACTGACCATTCCAAAGAACCTGAGGGCTGGATGAAACAGAAATACTCTAGTTTCATTTCTGTCTCCCAGATGCACTGCCCTTCACTCCCAAGCGATGAGAACTACACACTTCTGAACCCTCTGAAACCCACCAAAAGTAGCTGATGTCTACCTTTGCAGGCCATTTCTGGTTTAGAACAGCATCACAAGGTCACAAATAGCTGCTGAAAGCCAGTACATAGACTGAAATAAAATCCAGCAATCAGAAAAAAAACCAAGCAGTAAATTTATGCCATGGAGTATCCTTTCCTGTCCAACATGTGAAGTTGGATGCAAATGGTTTTCAGACTGTCAATGTACACTTTTTTCCCTTCTTTCTGAGGGAGCGGAACAAGGTTTACACTGACATATGCAAGAGCAAGGCTGACAACGATCGCTTTGTGGAAAAAACAATGCAAACCCTCAACGGAGCCACCAAGAACAAGGAGGTGCAATGTGACAGAATCATCATGGAAGACAAAGGTAAAGTTCCCAAGGCCCATATAGAAAGGGTATTTAATAAGAACAGGCTCTCACTGATTGTACCCTCGGCAGTTTATTATTAGAATCATACAATCACAGAATGGTTTGGGTTGGAAAGGACCTGAAGATCATCCAGTTCCAACCCCTTGCCACAGGCAGGGATGCCTCACACTAGATTATGTCACCCAAGGCTCTCTCCAGCCTGGCCTTGAACACTGCCAGGGATGGCACATTTACCACTTCTTTGGGTAACCTGCTCTTTACCACCCCCACGGGGAAGATCTTCCTTGTATCTAACCTGAACTTCCCCTGCATAAGTTTTAACCCATTACCCCTTGTCCTATCATTACAGTCCCTGATGGAGAATCCCCCTCCAGCATTCAGTTTACTTACTGAACATTTATTTGGGCAAACTCCAGCCTTACAGCTGTACTGTGGGACCTCAGCAGACTCTCTGTGCACAGTTTGGATACTGAGGAAAGGGTTTTCTTTTCATCTTCCATCCCTAAGCAGAAGACGTCTCCTCAACTTCAAGAGCCACTTTGATTTGGGGTGGCCTTTTCTGTCCTTCCCAAAACTCAAGCACTGGTTTTGGTGCACTGTGTCTGTTGCAATAAAACAGGCATTACATTAGCAGAGAGCTGCTGTGTCCTTCCTGCCTCAGCACCCTGCAAGCAGAGTTTGGTGCTCAGGAGGCAGAACTTGCCCCTACTACTCAACTATGCTCCTGAAATATGAAAGGACAGTTCCCTTTTTTCCCCTTTGCTTCTCAGTGATGCTGATTTCTATTTCTATTTGTCGTAATGCAAAGAGAACCTCTGGTATGAGATTGAATTTCTTGGGGAAAGCAGAAAATCTTGGCAGTCCCACAAGATAGATGCGATTTTACACAATGTTCAGCCTCAATGCTCTAAAAAAAGGTTATACCGGAATATCAAAGTTTTAGATGCATGTGCTGAGCTTTGCTTCACTAAGGGCATTTTTTTTGGTGTAGGAGGCCAAAGAAAACCATGGGAATTGTCATTGCAAACTTTTTCCTTTGTTTTCATTAAATGTATGTAAAATGGGGGGGGGGGGGGGGGAAGAAGTAAAACAGATATTGATCTGATTTGAATAACATATCTTCCCCCTTTCTGCGTGCCTTGAGCATCAACAGAGCTCATTCCAACCCATACCTGAAAAGCTGAACACGCAAAGGGAAGGCTATAGAGCATTGTTTGACCCTGCTGAAGGGAAGCCACATACCCAGCAGACCCCACTGGAGTTGTTGCAGTCACACAGCAGCTGCTGCTACAGCCTTGTCTGACCCACAGTTGGGTTTAAATCTCCTCAGCCAAACAGTTGGGAGCACAGTATGGGAAGTAAATCTGTAATCTGAAGCTGTACATAGTCTTTACCATAAGGAATCACAGAGTGGTTTGGGCTGGAAGAGACCTTAAAGCTCACCCAGTTCTAACCCCCTGCCACGGGCAGGGACACCTTCCACTAGAGCAGCTTGCTCCAAGCCCCTGTGTCCAACCTGGCCTTGAACACTGCCAGGGATGGGGCAGCCACAGCTTCTGCATTCGATCCATTTCAGTGTTCCATCACCCTCACAGGGAAGAACTTCTGCCTAAGATCTCATCTAAATCTACCTTTACAGTAACATACTGAAACAAGAGACTTGCATAACACAGTGTAATTCATTCCTAGGGGAGATGGTCACTTCCTGGGACTTTTATGATACATTTAATGCATTGGAAATAGAACCAATATTCAAAACAGAAGGCAGCACAGATAGCAAGACAGAGACCGCAACCGAAACAAGCAGCAAACCTCACACCACTAAAAAGCAGGATCAGACTACCCCTGTCTCGTCTACCAAAGGTAAGCTTCTTCCAGTTTGACGTTCCTGCCATGTTTTCATCCTTCTAAACCATGCACATTCCTACGGTGTGTGAAGAAAGTGCTTGAGCTGCCTGCCTGGCACTTGGAAGAGAGTTTGCCAAAGAGTCTTGGATAGGTCTGCACCGAGACCGTCTGTGAACTGCCATCATATCTTAAATCTATTTATCTTAAATACAGATAAATAGCCAGTGACAAAGTTTGCTGGTCTTTACTTAGGACAGTAGAAGCAAAACACCAATTGTGAATAACTCCACTAGTGTCTCATCATAGTACTTGAGCATGAAAATAATTAACAAAATTAAAGCCAGAAAAAATTAAGAGTGGAAGTATTTTTTGATGATGACAGATTCTTCTATGCTTTTTTGCAGGTGGAGGAAGAGGAGATTTCTTATCCCCTTGATTTTTATGTGCTGAGTATTTTCATGTTCAAACTGGCTTTTCCTGTGTTATCTGTTGTCAGGCAGCACAACTTCTATGACTTCGGGAAGTGCTGCTGTTGCCAAGAACCAAGAGGAAGAGGAGAAGGAGCAGGAGGAGTACCAGTCAGAAGCTCTTCCAATACCAGAAAACCTTCAGAAGGGTTTATTTTTCATGGAGAGGATTCTAATGGAGAATATTTTCCAACCCAAACTTGCAGCTTATCGGCAGTTTCCCATCCTTATAGGTTTGATTATTATTGACTACCCTGTTTTCAGCACAAGGTTTTGCACGCTATTGAGTCAGAGTCCTGTCCCTCATCCAATATCTCTACAGACAAGTCATTTAAGAAGTAGACAAAGGAAAGGAGACTTTAGGAGACGGCAACATGTACTTTGTAGTTTGAAACTCACTTTAACACGCATCCCTACCATACTTGGTACAAAAACTGAATACATGAGTCCTCCTCTCATCACCACAAACTGACTTACTCAAAATATCAGTCAAACTTGTTTCCTGACAGTTAAGATACAGATTAATTCTGCTACTTCTCCAGCTACCTGTTTTCATTGGAATGTCTTTTACAGTTTGTTTTGTGGGGATTTTGGGGGATTTATTTTATGAGGACACTGACGGTAAACAGAAGTTTTAGCCCGATGGATGCTCAGTGTCTAACAATATACATTCATTGCAGACTGTAAGAGGTATACCCTGGGCCAATGTTCTAAGTAATATTTTACCTTGTACAGGAATTCCAAGTTAACATAGGGATTAAAACAAAAATCAAAGGCAGAGCTACACTGCTGATATTGTATGGTACCTCCATGTCCTAGAGTTACAGTTTCTCAAGCAATGAAAGTGTTATATCCTGTTGCTCTTCAGGAACTAACTACAGTGAGAGCACAACAAAGGCGAGGAAGACTATGGCAGTTTACCATGTTCTTACTCTGTTAACAGTGATCTGAGATCAATTTATGATTTATACATTATATAAAGGGGTGACTAAACAAAAATACTTGGCAAACATAGTCTAAAAACATGCCCTACACTTGATTTTCCCAAGTAATGAGCAACTTACTACAGCACCACGTAACTTAGCTCGGATGTGCTAATTCTTCAAATCTTTACTTCATTTTGGGTATTTTGCTACTCAATATTTGCTGAAAGGGTAAATATCTTCTGATATGAATGACTGGAGTTGGATGAGTGAAATGTTACTACCCAGACTCTACCATATTGGTATGTTATAGATCCTGGAGTTACATCAGACAGTAATGGTACAGACGAAGACAAAAAAGAAGCTAAACAGGAAAAGGTTGACAGGCAAAAGGATGAGCAAGAGGCAGCATTCACTGATCCATCAGTTCTGTCAGCTCTAAAAGAAGAAACTGCACCAGTTCCCACACTGGAATGGCTGTGGTCTTATGCATGTGGTTTAACTAATGGTCACAGCGTGAGCAGTATGGCCTGGAGCAAAGTAAACCCCGTGAGTTCACAAATCATCTTCTAAGCTGTTTCAAAATGGTCTAAGCCATTGTTGGTATAAAAATAACACCCTGATTTTGATGTACTTTGTTGGGAGGGGATATCAGAGAAATGGATTCGTCTTTATAGTCAGGTGGGCTGTCTTTGCATCTCACCCTCTGCATTTTGTCCTTTCATATAACAATACTGCTACATTATCCTACAGGTTGCACCACTGCAATAGGCTTTTCCTACAAAATCTGTCACAACAGCTTTAACTGGTTCAGAATTGAAGTTAATTGGTCCAGTTTACCAGGGGCAGTCACCTGAACAACAACAACATTAAGATAATAGACTTGGGCTGTTATAGAATTGGAAGACTGAGTTTAACAACCTACTGCTAAACTTTTTTCATCACAGTTTATCACAGAACAATATAATCCCAGCCTGGTTTGTGTTGGAAGTGACCATAAAGCTCATCCAGTTCCAACCCCCTGCCATGGGCAGGGACACCTTCCACTAGAGCAGCTTGCTCCAAGCCCCTGTGTCCAACCTGGCCTTGAACACTGCCAGGGATGGGGCAGCCACAGCTTCTCTGGGCACCCTGTGCCAGCGCCTCAGCACCCTCACAGGGAAGAGCTTCTGCCTAAGAGCTCAGCTCAATCTCCCCTCTGGCACGTTAAAGCCATTCCCCTTGTCCTGTTCCTACAGCCCCTTGTGCAAAGCCCCTGTCCAGGCTTCTTGTAGCCCCTTCAGGTACTGGAAGGCTTTTATAAGGTCTCTCCTGCGCCTTCTCAGGATACCACATCTTTGTTTCTAACTACAATCTCCCAGGAAAGCAGCATTCATCTAACTTTAAGGACAAGACGCAACACAACAGGCACAGATTTCTGAGCACCTGGACCAGGTTTATTCAGTTTGGTTTCAGTGGAGGTGAGAATGACTCAGTCATCTCCTCTTTCACTGCAACCTAAGGCTCAGTTTTTCCAACAGAGCTCTCTTATGGCCACAACAAAAATAATGAATGGAAGGAAAGTAAAAAGCAGGTGAGGATGAGAAACATAAAACCAGGAAGATTGCCCCAAGGGAAAATGGAAGAACATAAAGACCATTTCACACTGTTAGCACACCAGATGCCCAGATATGATTAAGTTGGACACGTTTATAGACTTAAAACTTAGAATTAGAGGGCAAACAAATACCTTTTAAAGTGTTAGTTTCTCTGGAAAGGAACATATTTTTATGCTGGCAGGAGCGGGGATTGCAAACACAACTGACAGTGACTATAAATACACTTTTAGTTGAAAGAGCTTCCAGTACTCTAGAAATTCTGTTGTTCTTGTGTGTTATTCCACTTGCACATGAGCCTTATTTTTCCAGACTTTGCACTGTTAACAGAATGTTGCCTTTTAGAAATACAGAACTGAACTTCCAATTAAATTGAGGTTGTTTATGTTCATCTGTGCTTTCAGGATCTTTTAGCTGTTGGTTATGGAGCATTTGATTTTAAAGGCCAGAAGAAAGGCTTGGCTTGCTGCTGGTCACTGAAGAACCCCATGGTAATGAGCAACCACTTTGCTTTCTTTCTTTTTCCTCAATGCATTTTACTGCTATACTATTTCTGCTTTATATATTTCCCTCTTACTGTTTCTAAAAGCAAGACCTAGCAATGAGGTCGAATTTGCTATCACAAATCACACGTCTCTGGAAAACTGACTGATGACAGTACCTAGCAATGTGCTTAAATCTTGACCCCAGGAAAGCCCCTGTAGGAAACAGTTCAGTTCTATGTCTGTGTGTCCTCTCAACTGACATTTCCAGCAAGAGGTGATGACTGTATTGGTGGTTTGGTAACATGGACATCTGTTCACAGGAACTAAACTCATTACAGGCCGCCAAGCGACTAGCAGATGGTCACTACTCACAGGTAGTACCAGTCTATGCCAGGCAACATAGCAATGCAGGTCTCCGTGCCCCATTTCCAATCCCTAGAGCCACCTACCCAAGACTGTAAACCTGTTTTGTTACTATTGTGGGTAGGCCCAGGTATGTAGAAATCATTATTTAGACTGGAAGAAAGTCCTGAGCACAGCAAATGTGAAAATAAATCCACTTATCTTTTGTTTTTTCAAAATTCATAGGCCGTTTGTTCAGTAATTCCAAACGCTCATCACAGAGAAAAGGCGAATTTTAAATTCAAGGATTATCCTTTCCAATCCAAGAAAAGAAACCAAATCAAACAAACAAGATTCACACTGCACTCACACAGCTCAATCTTAGGGAACTTGATTTTTAGGTGGTTGGTTTGGAGTAGACCCATCTAACTTATTTTACAGTGTAATATTTTGCATAGTCTTTATTTTCCCCTAATTACATCAGCTGCAGCAAGAAATCAGAGAATCCCAGCCTGGTTTGTGTTGGAAGGGCCCTCAAAGCTCATCCAGCTCCAACCCCTGCCACAGGCAGGGACACCTTCCACTAGAGCAGCTTGCTCCAAACCCCTGTGTCCAACCTGGCCTTGAACACTGCCAGGAATGGGGCAGCCACAGCTTCTCTGGGCACCCTGTGCCAGCGCTTCAGCATCCTCACAGAGGAGAGCTTCTGCCTAAGAGCTCATCTCAGTCTCCCCTCTGGCAGGTTAAAGCCACTCCCCTTGGCCTGTCCCTACAGGCTCTTGTCCAAAGCCCCTCTCCAGACTTCTTGTAGCCCCTTTAGGTATTGGAAGACCTCTATGAGGTCTCCACAGAGCCTCTCTTTTCTAGGCTGAAATAAACCAAACCCTTTAGAATATAGTAGCTGATTTCTGTCTGTGTTTCTATAGTCACTATGGTCATCAGCGCTTGAATTCTTCAGCAGAGCCTGGCAATTCAGTATCCAATGTTGAGAAGACAGAAGTAAATTAAGAAACTAATTTAAAACATCCTTGTGTTTTTCTCCTGGTCAGTGGCCAGAGCGCATTTTCCAGTGTGAGTATGGTGTTACTGCTCTGGATTTTTCCATGGCAAGCCCAAATCTCTTGGCAGTTGGAATGTACGATGGATCTGTCACAATCTATGATGTACAGAGCTGTAATGACACTGTGCTCTTGGACAGCAGGTAAGGCAATGACTGCACATCTCCTCTCACCTTCATCACCTCTTAAAAAGTAAAGGAATAGCCACAACTGAGGAGCTGAGGGAATAGTAACAGCTTAATCCTCAGCCACCAGCATTCTCCTTCTGTACTGCCATCGTTCTCTACTCTTACTCAGGGTGATAAATGCTTATATTGCTTTAACATCACTGGTCCTTATCTGAGGTATGACACTCTCTCTGCCTGTTACTGTGCATACAAAGCGAGTTCCCCATGTTGGAGAGGTGAAACAAATGAGCACCACACTGTAAGAAAATGTTACAAGTTACCACCACATACCATTTCATACTCCATGTACTTACTAAGACAACCCTGACCCACATAATAAACCCTTATGGGAAACCAGTTGCAGATGTTGGTGTTTTCTCACTGATTCCACTTGTCAAACAAGGAAAGAACATCTGAACAGGGGAGGGATAAGCAGGAGTTAAGAAGAAAATGAGAGAGGGGGGGAATTAGGGAGACATGCATCTTTAAGGGCACTCTCCTACAAGTCTCCTACAGGCTGATTTCATGATTCAGGTGTCAATGAAAGGTGTGTCAGCACATTAACAGTGCCCTGAACCTGGGGCACTGTTAATACCAAACATGCATGACAAAAGAAAAAGTTTCCTGGAGAAAAGAACCAATGTTCAGATTTCTTTCGTTTTGTTTTTAAGAAAAGCTAATAATATCTTTGTCATAAGACTTAACGTTCATAACAAAGTGGAAGGTTAATTATTTCTTGGTTTTGTTCATCTATGATTTATCACGTGCCTCTTTTGTCCCAGTGAATCCCCAAACAAACATAGAGGCCCTGTGTGGCAACTGAGGTGGGTGGAACAGGACAGAGGTGAGGCAGGAGGTGGCAAAAGAGAGAGACTGTTCTGTATCTCAGCAGACGGCCGAATAACCGAGTGGTATATACAGAAAAGACTTGACTGCACTGGTAAGCACCATCCTCTCCAGCATTCCTGCAGAGGCATAACACTCGAATTGCTCCATTTCATTTCAGGT
The DNA here is from genome assembly GCF_033815535.1 of Pezoporus flaviventris. Lineage (NCBI taxonomy): Eukaryota > Metazoa > Chordata > Aves > Psittaciformes > Psittacidae > Pezoporus > Pezoporus flaviventris. Next base: position 2,045,809 of record NW_026892607.1, on the reverse strand, counting down.
GACATTTATACCAGTTATCATACATAAAGCATCTGAGAGCATTCCAAAGAAGCACGAGTTACTCACAGCACTGTCACATTCTTGTTTGACAAAAACTCTTGCTATTTGCACAGATCTGATGAAAATAAAGCGAAAAGGAAGTGAGAAGAAAAGATTACCAGGTAAGAAAGAGAGGAAAAGCGAAGCACTGACATCTCTACAGGCAGCTGGGATGTGCTTTGACTTCCACCCAAAGGTAGGCTCAGAATGTCCATCCTGGCTAAAGCAGTACCTGGGAAAGCCACACAGGAGGGGCAAGATCCTTAGCTGGAGCTACTTCAATATGCGCTAGGCTGGGACTTGGCACTGGTACTTGAAGCATATTTAGTTCTGACACAAATTGCTTCTTAGCTAGTAACAATTTTACCCAAGATGGATGAAATGTTAAACAAACATAACCCCTGTATGAGAACAACGCCATCATTTCAGCCATGTTACTCACATTCACCTTGGGCCAGATCCTAGGGCAGATCTCTGTGTGTTGGTCACATCAGTGAGAACTTGACTGTTCAGCAGCTCCCGAGCCCAGGCCCTACATGGCTCTTTAGCCAGCTAAATATTGTCCACAGAGTGCGTGAGGAATTCATGTGTTTGCCATGTGGACTGCATAAAGTCTGTGATTTTCAGGAGTCAGAACTCACAGTGTATGTTCTGCACAGAGAACACACATCACAAATCCCACACATTCTGGCACCACGGCATCTACTGCACATACACCTTAACAACTCAGTGCACAACAGCCTGGCAGCTCCATCCTTCTTCCTCAGTTTTGTCACTGCCAAACTCATGTAGTCCTTTCACAGACTTTCAGATGAGTGAGAAATAGGTTAATCCAATTTAGGCTACTTTTACCTTTCTTTCAGGATACAAACTTTTATCTGGCTGGAACAGAAGAGGGTTGTATCTACCAGTGCTCCTGTTCAAGCAACGGGCAGTTTCTAAAGACATACAGAGGCCACAAGGTAAGTGATAGTAGAAAAAGCAATGCCAGCAGAAACTGCTCAATTAAGTTCACAAATGTATTAGTTCCTTTGCTTATTTTTACTAAAGAAAACATCTGCAACAAAAGAAACCTAAACTACTTCTATCAGGAACACATTTCCATAGCATAAAGCATCACAGTCTTATCAGATCACTATTAGGATTTTTAAGTAAGCTATTAAATCTTGTATTATAAACTGGTTTAAAACTCTAGTTCTGGCTTTACATAAAGAAAACAACCAGTAATGTGACTGGCCTGCAAACCACAGTTAAACAGTCTCACCTCTGAGGAAAAGGTGGCAGAACATTAACAGCACCTCTTTTGCAGTTAAGTCTCTGCCTCATCCAAGAAGCTGCCCTCTCACCATCAGTCTAACAACTGGTGAAGGGGCAGAATCAGCTGAATGGTTTTTATTCCCAAGATCCCTCCTGCCTTATCACATCAGCTCCATCCTAATTTCCAATGGGTGACACATGATGCTGGTTTTGCTCTTAGGCTCAAAGGATAGCCAGAGTATCCATGAAAGCTCCCTATTAAAAACCATCCTGGGAAGTTGTAGCTCTAGAATAACACAAAGTTCTTTGTTTCTTCCCAAACACCAAGGGTCCTGTGTACAAAGTCACCTGGAACCCTCTCAGCACTGACATGTTCCTCAGCTGCTCTGCAGACTGGAGCATTATCCTGTGGCACCGTGATTCACAGACACCCGTTTTAACCTTCAGTTCTGCCAGCGCTTTTGTTCATGACATTATGTGGTCTTCAAAATCAGCCTTCATGTTCGCAGCAGTGAATGAAAGCAGAGTAGAAATTTGGGATCTTAGGGTCAGCATGTAAGTAAACACTTTTCTCAAGGAAGTTTCTGAAACTTAATGGCACAAAGGCTGCACACTATTGCCTCATCACTGTTGTTACTCATCAGTGAGCATTTGCTTGCTCAGCTATTGAAAGTATTGCATTTTAAAATACTCATTTTGTAACAGCACATGGTAGTTACCAGAGAACTGTGATTACAAGAGAAGGAGCTGGATGTTTTATGGAACTGATAACGGGCAAACTGAGCTTTGCTCCTGCAGAAATAATAGATTTCTGCCACAGTTAAAAGGAAAAAGAACTGAAACACTTTGATCTTTCATAAAGACAGGATGGTCAGAAGTTGAGGCAGCTCTCACATTTCCCCTCTACTGTAAAGCAGGTGCACATCTCACCTCAATTAACCTGTGGCCTTGCACTGCTGGGCTGTTCCATTCAGTATTAACCACAGCATGAAGCCCACATGGAGAAGGAGCCTGTCATATCTGGTGGTAGCAAAAAGCAAATTCTCTATATAATAAAGATATCACCCCCCAGCCCATATCAGGCAATAGAACAGATTTTAGGTAGCCAGGATATCTTAGTTAATAGCAGCTGGGATTTTTGTTATGGTAGAGGCCTAAACAAAACACTGTTTCACTTCTTAAGTTTTTGAGTGCATCTAGAACGTAGAAAGTAAACCATGCAACACCTATCAGGCTCAGTCAACACAATGTGACCTGTTAATTCTGGCCTTCACTGCAGCTTAGAGCCCGTGCTGTCTCGCTTTGCCAACCCAACAGTCAAATTCACATCTGTCCTCTTTGCTAAGAACACCGACTGCCTTCTTGTAGGAGACAGTCAAGGAGAAGTTGGTGTGTTTTTGCTGCACAACCTGGCTGCTCTCAGCAACAGTAAGGTATGATCTACATGGGAATGGTGGTAGCTCGTGGAGGCCTGTGTGCTTGTCTAGCATGTCATTCATGTGCAAGGAGGTTTCTGCTAAACACTAGCTAATAAATATTGAAACAGGTGGAATCAGATACAATCCCATGAGCAGATTAAACCCCGAGACGGTTCCTGCTCTTCTGCATACCACATCACTAGAGACCTCAGGAACAATGAAGTCAACATTTAACTTTAGGTTTCACTTGATCACAAATCCAGAGGTTGGCTACAGCTGGATTTGGGAGGGACATCTGGGTCAAGGACAGGAAGGTGGAGCTCCTCTAAATGCAGTCCGCAGGTGACTGTACTTGGCAGAATGCCTCTACCTGCTGACAATGCAGGACCTGCGCTCTCCTGGCCACCCCCAAGACAGTCTCACTGTGCTGGCGGCAGCAAACCCATCAGCCCTTTGGCTCTGCATTGCCCTCACTCTTCCAGAAGCCACCCTGGGTGCTCCAGCACCAGATGGATCTCTCCTCTGATCCATCCAGCCGATATCCATCTAAGCTTCATTCTTAGGGTAACACAGATTAATAATTTACAAATGTCAGCTTTGCATTTATAAATTCTGGTAATTACCAGCTTCATTTGCCAAGTGCTGTGAAACACAGAGCAAAAAGATAGTTGCCTTAAAAAATAAGAGCGAGGCCATTGTCATCTCAGTCTCCCCTCTGGCAGGTTAAAGCCATTTCCCCTCAGCCTTTCCCTACCAGCCCTTGTCCAAAGCCCTTCTCCAGTTTTCTTGTAGCCCCTTTAGGCACTGGAAGCAGCTTTATGGTCTCCGTGGACCCTTCTCTTGTCCAGGCCAAACAACCCACATCCCTCAGCCTGTCTTCATACCATACATGTATCATCTTGAAAATTAATTTGCTTTCTAAACAAGATGTATGTTTGTTGCTGACACTACAAACACAATCCAAGCAGGCCTGCCAAAAAGTGCTGTTTTCAAGGAGCATTGTTAGAAGTAAGCAGTGTATTACCAGAGTTCCAAAGAAGAATCAGCTGACACAACACAAACTACCTCAGCCTGTTTGCTGGATGCTCGCCACGCAAGCAGCTCTGCTCTCAGTTTGTAAACAGGAATTGTGAATCACTGCACGTCTTACACTGCTCTTTTTTTATCTCTTATTTTACAGGTTTAAAGCTTTACCATATATAGGATATAATGGGTCCTGCTGTAGGTGTTTAACAATAGTTAAACAATACCCCTTCTCGGCTGGTAGAGAGTGAGAAAGACCTATTATAGTATTAACAGAAACCATTTTAATGACTGAAAAAGAATAAACTTCTCCATGAAACTATATTGGCTAGAAACTGCCTTCAAATGCTCTACATTTTCCCCTGGAAGTCCCTCCCCGTCTCCCCCCCCCCGCATTAGACAAACAGCATTAATACACAGGGGGAACAGAAGGGTCTCCCGGATCTTTTCTCCTTGGAGTTTTCTCCTTCATTTTTCCACCAAGGTGTTTTCTCCTTGGGCTACTCAAAACCAAAAAAAGCCAAAATCACCTCCTGCATAGGTCACTCCAAAACACAGCCTAAACCCCTACCAGACTATCCTGCATCTGCCCTGTGAGATCATACAGTAAATGAATGGAATTCCCATGAGATCACAGAATCACAGAATCCCAGCCTGGTTTGTGCTCGAAAGGACCTTAAAGCTCATCCAGTTCCAACCCCCTGCCACGGGCAGGAACCCCTTCCACTAGAGCAGCTTGCTCCAAGCCCCTGTGTCCAACCTGGCCTTGAACACTGCCAGGGATGGGGCAGCCACAGCTCCTCTGGGCATCCTGTGCCAGTGCCTCAGCACCCTCACAGGGAAGAGCTTCTGCCTAAGAGCTCATCTCAGTCTCCCCTCTGGCAGCTTAAAGCCATTCCCCTTGGCCTGTCCCTACAGGCCCGTGTCCAAAGCCCCTCCCCAGGTTTCTTATAGCCCCTTTAGCCAGTGGAGCTGCTCTAAGGTCTCCCTGGTGCTTTCTTATCTCCAGGCAGAACAAGCATCTTGTCTTTCATCCCATAAACCACCACTGAGATGGAAGCTGAGCTCTGAGAGGCACTGGGTGGTCTGCGAGCTGCAGACCAGCCCACACTAAGCACAAGGAAAGACCAACCTTGTTCACCCTCTGACGAATTAGAGTAATATCAAATTGCCATTTAAACTCACCGTGTTCCACACTGACACTTTCAGAAAGCTCTTTACATGACATAAGTGTCCAGGCTGCTGGACCATGGTGTCTTAGAGGACTTCCAGAGCCTTGACTGCTCAAAGAAAATACAGAGCATTTCTACAGATGAGCCACTAAGATCAAGGATCTCTGTCACAGGAGCGGGGTGACACAAAGCTTGGCTGTAAAGCTCCCTGCCCACCTGCTGACGGGGACCATAGCTGCCTGCTCCCTCAAGCATTACATCTTGAGACATGTATTTCATAGATAAAAAACATTCAGACCCTCTCATTAGCCTGACAATAAACATCCAACATTTAAACACATCACTGAAGTTAAAGACCATTTGTAAAGCATTAACGTTTACTTCCTCCTGCATTCTGCACATTTTACAAGGACTGTGCAAGCTCACCCTGGACATAAAATTAATCTTTGTGCATTTCAAAGAAGGACACCCATTAAAGTGAATCATGTGTTAATCATTATTACAGATCTGAACAAAATACACCACATATTTTCCATTGGTGGTTCTAACTGTTTACTTACTGATGCTACTGGTAAAAAAACGAGCTTTCTGTCAAGGCTGTAACACATTGTAATTCTCCCTGTACACAGTGTAAACTCGTCATCTGGAACATTATGGTGCTGGAAAACACTGGTGCTAGGAAGTGCTGGAGATCTCCTAAGATCCTCCTGCATTTTGTTCTTATCACAGAATTTCTGACCTCGTAATTGCCAAGTTTTCTCCTTAAGGCATTTTATTGCAATATGTTTTTATAGAAGCTGATGGCAACTACAGCCAATGACATCCAAAACACCAGGAAGGGACCACTCTCATAATCTACTAACCTCTGGTCCTGGAGCACAGTAACACTGCTCCACCCTGCGCCAGTGAACCCACTTGTGTCTTTCAGCTACCACCAAAAAGACATTCTGATCTGTAGCTGTTCCTGCTCTGTTTAGAGCCATCTCCTCTTTTCCTTGCCTTTTTGGAGATGGGCCATATCCACAGGCCTCCCTGCAGAGACATTTGAGCCCTGCAGCTGCACTGTTGCTACTTCCAGGCAAATACCTATGGATGCAAACTCACAACCAACTCCATCACTCTGTACAGTTTGTCACAGCCAGTTCACAGCCAGCTCCATGTGCTGCAGGATCGCATCCTACCACTCGGCACACCAGGAATCAGAGCAGGGCACATGCAGGCTCTGGTCCCTCGGTACCCCATTTTTGTTGTGAGTGACTGCCCAGCACTGACAGGATACTTCAAAGCATCCACAGTTACCAGCCTGACAAAGAACAAGGCAGAGGTAATGCAAAAGCACACAACTGTGGACATCCCAAGAGTTAAATCCCTCTTGGTTTGTGATCACCAACAGAAAAAGACTGATGCCACTCAAACTGTAGTAACAGGCATGACTGGGAAGAGGCTGCATGCTGTGTGGGAAATACACAGGGATGACACTCGTTATCTACAAACCATGTAACAAACACCCTCTCGCTTCTGCAGAACATACACATCAATGGTATCAAACTGAGCCTGCACCCTTGAAGCATGTTGTATATACCATATATGTTCATATAGCAAAGCAGTTCCATAAGGAACTCCTTAAGGAGACTTTAATACCTGAACAAAATCCCAGCACAAATCCTGACACACATAAAACACCACATCACTGGAAGGAAACAAGTCATCAGCTTTTTTTTAGCAAACATTAAGTCATCCTCAGAATGAGCCGGTACTCAGTGGAGCGGACAGGCCCTTGGTATAAAGGTAAGGGTGGCAGCAGAACTCCCCACCTTGGCCTCACAGGTCCCTCCTGCCCCACCAACAAGCACTCCATCTGCAGCATGAGGAGCACAGTGCTAGCACTGGCCTCACTTGCACTCCTGATCACAGCACAGGAAGGCAAAGGTGAAGGGAACAGCATGAGGCTCTGTGGGAGAGACTTTGTCAGAGCCATAGTCTTCACCTGCGGCGGCTCTCGGTGGAAAAGGCACTTGACTGATTATCAGTACCTGTTTGGTAAGTACTCATTAACACATTACATTCTTATTGCCCCCTGGAAGGTGTGCCCAGCTCCAAGGGGATTCAGAAGAACCATGTCACCTGCAGACTGTGCCCAAGGGCAGAGCTGTGCCCAAGGGCAGAGCTGTGCCCTCGGCTCTTGCTGCTCCCCTGAACAGGCACATCTCAGATGCCAACAGCACAGGCTCTGCCTGGAGACAGCAAGTTTCCTTGCAGCTTGCTTGGCATAGCTTAAATAAAACGCATTTAGAATGAGACTTTCCAAATCAACCTGAGAAACCGCAAGTTAAGGCCAAGGCTACCACTAGGAATCTCTATAGCCCTGACATTTTAAATGTCAGGGACAGCTTTGCACAGTCCATGCAAGTTCTTTACCGTTATCTTCAGTAGGACACACTGCTTTCCCCGCTAGAAACTATATTACAACCTAATAATATTATAATTAAAGTATGTTAAATACATACTCTGCAATTTAAGTACCTTCATGTGGTGGTGTATATACTTGTATTTATTAGCACAGTTTTAGATAGAGTCAGAAAATTTGTCCATTACTGCTAGTAATTTCTAACTCTGATAGATTAAAATAACTAGAAAAAGGAAACTAAATGAGGCAGATGAGAGAAGCTGAGACTTTCTACACCTTCTATTCAAGTAACTTCAGACTTTTATGAAAACTCTATCATAGCAGCAGCTTTAAACAAACATAAAAAGTGATGCTACCTGCAACACCCTACCTGAGTCTGTTACAGAAGAAACCCCTGCTGCTAAACTAAGCCAGAGAACTACTACACCTTTACAAACTCCACAAGGCAGTGCCCACTTGTACCATGGTATTTAAAATGAACCCAAATTGCAAGTGTAACTTCAGTAGGAACATCCAGAACTTTGGAACTGTGGGGTATTTGATGCCTTAACACCTGCTTTTCAGGAAACCCACACCCAGCTCCAGGCTAACAGGCTGGTCAGGTGCCACTGACACATCAAATCACAGTTTTACCCTTCAAAACAAATATATCAGTGTGAGACTGATAAGGAAACTGTTCCTACAAAGAACACTCTTTAATATAAATCCATGAATTACTGTTTTTTTTTACATGCTAATCACAGAATGGGTATTCAGATGTCTATTTTAATACTGCCCTGGTAAAAAGTCAGTGCTCTGGTCCATCTTGGTTTTTCACAGTGGAAACACAGAGGATAGGTAATACCTTCAGCTCCTTGGCCATAGGCTGGTCTGTCTTTCTAGTAAAGATAACTATTACAAATTACTCATGATTCCGTGACTTCGAATTTTTATGTGCCAGAGAGTGAAAATCCCCTGCCTCTCTCACAAGAGAACAACGGCTATGCTGACCCCTCAACGTACGCAGACCAGAGTCTGGAGACCGACAGCGAAGAAATCCACAATGTCAAGCATGAGGCAGAGCAGGACTTGCAGCACTCCAGGAAAACATTTATCCTGCAAAAGCGTGAGGCAGCTAAGCTGCTCACCACATCCTGCTGCAGCATCGGCTGCAGTGAGAGGGATATCAGCACCCTGTGCTGAAAGACAGCAGATGCTGATGAGGTTTGATGTAACGTCTTTCACGTAATAAATAATCATGACATAAACCACTATTATTTCAGTTGTATTCTTGAACTGTAGCTTTATTTTCTGGAGCACACTAGGGAGTAAAGGCTGAATGTTCAATGTAGTGCAAGCTAGTAAATGCTGCAAGGACAGTTCAGGCTGGAATGCCTGGATGCCACAAAGTCTTCACAGTGGTTTAGAATTAAACTTCTAGACATCAGTACAAATATCTGTTTCCATCTAACTACTGTTCTAGTTCCACATAAAATCCAACAAACCACACAATTTATTATATGCTCATTCTCTTATGAAAGCCCAGCAGCAGGTTTCAGCTGTGAAATATGGGTAGCAAGAAGTCCTTTTTCAGAACCAGAACCAAACCCAGGCCATGCAGACAGCTCTGGTGGAGTACCACACAGTGCAGCAAGTCAGCCAGACCCCACTACTGCAGCAGAAAAGGGCTGCAGCAGGCAGGAGCTGCCACCAGCCATTACCAGCCCCAAACTGGGCAGGCAATAGCTAGGATTTATTTCCTATTCCAGCTGCTTCCAGTAATGACTATACAAGGCCCTACCAAGTGAACAGTTAATGTGCATCCAGAGAGACTGGAAACACACTTCTGAGCTCACAGGGCTGTACTTCCTCTCTTAGCTATAGGTATCTATCAGATGAGAACCCCAATTCAATTTTTCTTTGCTGGATTCAAGCACCTTCAACAGAAGGGCCCAGATATGTTAGATCTATATACTTTAAACATAATTTGAAGATGTTTTTCACTTGATTTCAAACCCTATGGGACTGAGCTAGTCTCCTCAAAGCAGAACCAGACACCTTTTCCTGGCCACCTTTTCTGTACTCAGGGTGCAAGGGGAGGCAGGCCAGAATGACTCATTCTCCTTTCCTCTCTTCAGCAGGAAGGTTTGAAGGTACCCCCCTGTCCCCCAGGCAGGGCAGGGTAACTCGCAGCACCGAGTTATCACAGCTTGATGGGACACAGCACCTGCAACACAGTATGTGCATGGAGCCAGGGCCACAGGCCCAGCATGTGTTTCCCTGCCTGCAGTTGCCATTTAACAGGGACGGTTTTAAAATGCTTTTGGTTTACTTTCCCCAAATCCCTCTGTGTTTTCTACTTGGGGTTACTCAGTAAGAACAAATTCAGGGCAAAAGAAAGTATTTCAGGGACACCCAGTTCTGAAAGCAGCTAGAATCAGGTGCAAATCATATGTCACAGCAAATCACGGCCCAGAGGAAACTCTGGGAAGTACAGTTATTACATTCACCACCGGAAGGCTCATGGTAACCACATTTCAAACAGGTGAAAGTTGCCTTGGTCCTTCACAACCCTTTTCCGCAACAGAAACAGGGAGAGTTAGGCTGGATATTCATTTCTCCTGCGGTTAAACTCTACCTTATTCCAAATAAACAGCGTAGACATTTGCAAGAGCAAACAGTGACGCGTTCTTGAACACGTACGATGAAAACGTATCGCTCACAGGATCCCACAGGCACCTGCTTCCGATCTGGATGCTCGGCTCCTTCAGCTGCCCAATGTGTGTCACCACAACGATCTTGTACCTGGGTATCATCAGGTCTTTTACCCGCGCTTTAATAAGCTGCAAGAGAAAACCAAGTTTAGACCCCAGTGAATAGCATGTTCTCCTCTGTACAGATACACAGTTACCTGATTACAGGGGGAAAGGAAGAGCAAACAGTACCCCTTTTTTAATGCCGATTCTGAGCCAAATCAGCTGAGACTGAAGGGGCAGGACAGTCTCCCCCCAACAAGAAGCCTGGGTTTAACTGAGGAGGAGTCTGCACACCTAGCACTGCTCAGAATTCAGTCACTACGATAACTATCCTGTTTTTAAGAGGTCTGACACGTACCTGGATTTAGTTACGATATTCCTGGGCAGAGCAACCACAGCGTGGAGTTTTTACTACACCGTGTGCTTCGCCAGAGCCACTGCTGCTCAAATAAACCTCACAATCAACTCGTGTAAACCCACACCCGCCTCAGAGCAACCTCTGGTGCACCCCGACTTCCCCCCAGCACTACTTTTACACTTCATATCTGCATTCCGGACCTCCCCGCCCCGAGGGCCTCCTCCCTGACACCCCGTCGAGGCGTGCGGACAAAATGGCCGCAGCCGTACCTCAGCGATGTCCTTCACCATCTCCCTGCACCGCACGGGCTCGTAGGGCTGCTCCCTCAGGCAGCTCCCCAGCACATCCCTCAGGATAGCATCCACCGCCGCCACCGGGAAGCGCTTGGAAGGACCTGGGGGCAGGCGGGGAGGTTAAGCTGGGTTTCCTGAGGGAAAACACCGCGCTGAAGCCAGAGGCAGCCGCGTCCCGCCCCGAAGCACCCGGCCCCGGGACCTACCGAAGGACGGGGGCTCGCTGCCGGCCGCTCCGCCCTGCATCCCGCTCCGCTGCTGAGGGCAGGCGGAATGGCGGGAGCGGGGCGGCCGGTGGCGGAGCACGGCTCCCGGCTCCCTGCGGCCGCGGGGCGGCGCTGCCGGCAGCGAGCCCGCACAGCCCGGCCGCAGCCATGTTGGCTCCCTCCCCGCAGGCTCCGTGTGCTCGCCGCCTCCACGGACCTTCTGTGTCTGCAGCCGGTGCCGGGCCCCGCAGCCTCTGTGGGCCTTGGGTGTCCCCATGGCCCCCAGGGGTTAACACAGCCCCCATGTCCCTATGGCCCCTGTGGGACCTCAGGACCCCCATGCCCCCCACAGGTCTCCATGTGTACCTACAGCCCCCAAGGGTACCCACGGCCTCCACAGGACCCCCACATACACTTATAGCCCCCATGGGCATCCATGGCCTCTCATGTCCTCACATGTGCCTACAGCCCCAGTGTGTCCCTACAGCCCTGACTTGTCCCCATGCCATCCACAGTCCCCTCAATCCTCACAAGCCCTCAGAGCCATGATGCTTCGTGTCCCTACAACCTCCATGTATCCTGTCAGGCTCCACTCATCCCCATGGTCTCTGGGAATCACAGAACAATATAATCCCAGCCTGGTTTGTGTTGGAAGGGACCTTAAAGCTCCTCCAGTTCCAACCCCTGCCACAGGCAGGGACCCCTTCCCCTAGAGCAGCTTGCTCCAAGCCCCTGTGTCCAACCTGGCCTTGAACACTGCCAGGGATGGGGCAGCCACAGCTTCTCTGGGCACCCTGTGCCAGCGCCTCAGCACCCTCACAGGGAAGAGCTTCTTCCAGTATCTAACCTGACCCTCCCTTGTTTCGGTTTGAACCTGTTACCCCTTGTCCTATCACTGCAGTCCCTGATGAAGAGTCCCTCTCCAGCATCCTCAGAGCCCCCTTCAGACACTGGAAGCTGCTCTGAGGTCTCTTCTCCAGGCTGAACAGTCCCAATGTTCTCAGCCTATGTGGCTCCCATCTCCCCACATTTGCCCCCACACCAACCGCGATGTGTCCCCAAGCCAGGATGCTACACATAGCTCCAGCAGCGGTGATGATTTGGGCCAGGGACATGGTAGCCCCTGATACCTCTGCTCCGCTCCTCCGGGTACTCCCGCACCTGCAAGCAAAGCTCACTCAGAAAAGGTCGTGTTTTACAGATTTTCGTTTATTTTCAAGGAAAAAAAATAATAATCACATTTAAATTGCAGCTCAGTTGGGGATTTAACGTGGTTCTGATGTACAGAATTCATAAACTTTGTTCTGACGCGGGGGTCCGTCGGTTGCAACGTTATGCATGGTAAATAATTGCATATTCAAGATTTTGTGAAATGGGCGACGGGGGGAATGGAGGGGAGACATTTATAAAAAACATTATTTACAAAAAAAATGATATCCACGTCGTCGTCTTCTACCCTATAAGGCAAGTAAACATTTAAAATATGTTGGTTCATGATTATCTTCAACGAGTCAATACAACACATTCATATTACCAGTGGTCAAATACAAAGCTTTGCTGCGAGAGTCCGTGTGCAACAAACCCAGACGGCTTTTACAGTGTTGTTTCTTTTTTTCTCTGAGAACAGTAGGTAAGCAGCAAAGTTTTCATCACAGACTAAGCAGTACCTAGGCCATCGTCCACTAAAGGTATAATATATCTCATTGCACGTTTAGGCAAAAAAGGCCAGCCATTAATTAACTTATTTAACTTAAATCTTAAAAATAGACCTGTGTATCTTAATCCACAAATATTTATAAACATTTTATACACGAGGGAGTTCATAAAATGATACAGGGCGATACCTAGGGAAATCCGATTCGATTCCGGGGCATCCTCTGGGTTCAGAGGTGTCACAGTGAGGTTCTCCTGCGCCCTGTGCCCTTCACCCACCAACCCAGAGCTGCAAACCAGAGCCCGCCCCAATCCCTCTCTCAGACCACAACTAACATCTCCGGATGTTTTATGCCATCCAAGCAACCAGGTGATTTCATCAACCTGGGAGCACTCTGGAGTGGAAAACCCCTCCTATGTGAATTACAATCCCAACAGCCGGGCTGCATGTCTGCAACCATTCACCCCATGTCCAGAAAGGGGGATTTCTAACAAAGAATAAGATATTCTGGTATGTTTTACCACATACTGCTTGGCCTGAAGTCCTGCTCAAGGGCAAACCTTTGAATGCTTGTGATTTTAAGAGCAACTGGCAGCAGCATTATCTGCAGTCCCTCCTAAAGGGATAGGGTTATGCAGGGTGGAGGGGGGGGGTGGTATTTCTTGCAATGAAATATGAATTGAAATACTGATAATCATAAGATCTTCCTAACTCTGCAAGAATGATTTTCCTTGGGAAATTGTGAGAAAAGAAAAAATTCTGGTTATGAAATTAAATCCTTGAGACTATCATTTTTTACGGAGAAAGTTATTATATAGTGATGGTACAGATTTGGTCACACTAAGCTCCCAAAATTAAGTATTTTAACCAAGATATTTTCAAGTAAAACCAAGAAAAGGGTAGGGGAAAATCACTCCATATTCAGTGTATTGAAGTGGTTTTCTCAAGTAGATATTGGGTTCTTGGGTAACAGACCCATGGGCTGTATTTCCAAAGTAATAAGATGAAGTGGAGCAGAATTCCTCCGTGATGCACTGTGCCACGTGCCTGGCAAAACAAAACTGCTTTCCTTCCCTATCCCTCCCTGCCTGCCAAAACTGGATGGCATTTTAACATAAAACTTCTCTTTGCCATCTATGTTTTAAAATCCTCCTATAGATAAATCCTGAAAGGGCACGCTGAAGACAAAATTAACTGAAATACCAAATAACAGCACTAACATCACCGAGTCCAACCTGCATCCAGAGTTGTGTAACTTACTCAGTATGAGATCGTGCCCACGTGACAAAGCTTTTGGCAGTGAATCCACACACATATGCATTAAGAACTCATATCTGCTGGGCAGGAATAGGAGTTTAATGGACAGTGGCCTCGCAGCAAAATAATAGAAGAAGCTTTATAACAGGGGAGTGAAACAAAAATCAAATTAAAAGCTTCTTATTTGGTAGTATTTCATAGTACTGAGCAATTTCATAGTTACTAAGAAATACTGTTAAAGGACGTTGGTCTGAAACAGGGGGGAGACTGAGATGAGCTCTTAGGCAAAAGCTCTTCCCTGTGAGGGTGCTGAGGCGCTGGCACAGGGTGCCCAGAGAAGCTGTGGCTGCCCCATCCCTGGCAGTGTTCAAGGCCAGGTTGGACACAGGGGCTTGGAGCAAGCTGCTCTAGTGGAAGGGGTCCCTGCCCGTGGCAGGGGTTGGGGCTGGAGGAGCTTTAAGGTCCCTTCCAACACAAACCAGGCTGGGGCTGTATGAAGCAGCTGACAAAACAACCATCCCTGGGGCACTTTGCCACTCTGCTCAGACACCAGCAAGGCAGCAAAACCAAACCATCAACATGGAGCAGCATCTCCTCATGAAGGTCATGCTGGGAGGGAAAGGGGAGACACATGATCCAAAGGTCCTGAGCAAACACCTACTGAACTACACCACCATGCAAAAACCTTGCAAAAGCAGTACACAAAAACATCCCAAACTGTCCCAAACTGCTGGCTTTGATCCCAGTGTAATGGGCTAGGAATAGCTGTTTGGTGTTTCCTGCTGGTGGCTGGAAGGGGACCCTATAGAATGAGTACGGGACGTTCTCATCTCTCTACCCAAGCTGCATCCCAGCACCGCCACACACCCGTAGAAGCTACCTCTGTTTTGTGGGACAGCACAAATGGACAGGCTGGGAAGCTTTGGGTTATGGGCTTTTTCATTTAAAAAGCATTTAAAACCCCAATGCTAATGTAAACACTTTGTCTTTCAAATGAAATATAAAGTAAAATAGCTATGTTCTGGTAATATTTACATTACAAAATCCTGATTTTCTGGATTAAGACAGATCTCTTTTGGAAGCATGAGTTTATAACAATTGTACACAGCATCTACTGACTATGCAAAACCTGATTCTTATAGTTTGCCCTATATCCCTGTGTCGCAAAAGGGGAGGTTACACAGTTTATATGGATTCCTATTTCAGGGGCAAAACTATTAGCAGAAATTAACACCCCATCCAGGAGTACCAGCAAGGGTACTTTCAAAAACTGCAAAGGGAAATGAAGCTGCATAACTGAATTGTGCTTAATCTTCTCTTTAACCTGATGGAGAGACTGAGATGAGCTCTTAGGCAGAAGCTCTTCCCTGTGAGGGTGCTGAAGCGCTGGCACAGGGTGCCCAGAGAAGCTGTGGCTGCCCCATCCCTGGCAGTGTTCAAGGCCAGGTTGGACACAGGGGCTTGGAGCAAGCTGCTCTAGTGGAAGGGGTCCGTGCCTGTGGCAGGGAGATGGGAAGAGATAAGCTTTAAGGCTCCTTCCAACCCAAACCAGTCTGGGATCTATGATTCTGTGTTGATCCTTTTGGGAGCAAGCACACAACTCAACCACCCTAACGTACATAGGAGTCACCTTAGAACTGAAATATCTCAGATTTTCTTATTTTCTTTTCAGACAGCATTGATTTCTGTTTTCTTACACCCCTCCAAACTGCTCTGTGAGCAAGCACTTCTCAACATGCACAGTCTGAAGTTTTCCAACGCAAATGCACAAGCCTAATCCTGGCAACATTTGTGCCTGTAAAATTAGCACTATTTGTCATGTATGCATTTCTGAAGTCCCAGCATCCTGTTCAGCAGACGCTCCCATGTTTCTCTGTGCACCTGAACAGCAAGTGCATTTCATTCTGGAAGGATCACTACTTCCCCCCCCCCATATCACCACATTCTCCCAGGGCATGCACAGGGATGAGCAGCGCAAGGTGCAGGAGCCCACATCGGCTCAGGGAAAACGCAGAGGGGCAATTTCCACCCCACAACCTCCAGTTTAGGGTTATCTAAACCCATGGGGCTTTCAAAAATGGGGGAAAAAATAACCAAACCAGGAAAAGCAAGCAAAGGAACATAGAAATGCAACCAAAGAACTGGGAGCTGCTCAGGAAACACATCCGTAAAAACAGCAATTGCATTTCCAGGCAGTGCTGTAAGCTCAGATTTACTACCCAGCCTCTTAGCCTGCTCATTTCCTTATCTGCATCCCTGCAAAAGGGAAGGACACCAAGCAGAGAGAGGTGCTTATCACCCATGCATTCCCTGCTGGCACTCCTGAGGGTTAATCTGTGGCTGCAGGAGAACGCTTGAAGGAGGTTTTTTGTAATGGAAATGTGAAGGAAATGCTCTTTGAAGTGACTTTTTCCCTTGCGTTTTTCTGGGAGACTGAATTAGGAACCTCACATTTACATCAATACCCATCTGGAGTTAAACCAGCTAAACCTGAACGTAGAGCTTTTTATTCATCACCGTGAGACGTACCAAGGACTGAAGTAAAAAGAAATCAGCATGTCAGTTGTACTTAACTCTCTTTTGATGAGGCACCCCCTTCATAACAGCTATCAGTATTGTATTTAAATCGTATATATTGACAAAATGTAATCTACCTCTGTAAGCATTGTGCCATTCAACAGTACTACTATTAAATTTATATACCACAGTTTAAATTACATCCATTTCATGAATGGTAAAATGCTAAAACTCAAGTGTCTAACTGCCAAAATACAGCCTTACTGGAATGAGTACAATTTACAAATACAATAATTACATTTTAAAACCATTAACAATGTTACATCTAGAAGTAAATACTGTAGGACTGGTCAAGACGGTGTTTTCCAAGGAAAAAAAAATGCTGAAAGTTGTCGACACTTCCAACAGAAATGTCCCGAGTGCAGGATTTAGTTCATTTTCCTTAAACTGTAATTAAAACCCGTTCCACGCACAGCAGTCCTTGGGTATTTTTCCATATTATTTTCCATAGACTTGCATAAGCTTCCTTCAGTTATCGGCCAAGTATTTACCTAGAAATGGGATCAGAAATCAGCTGTGGCGACAGAGCAGCCCTGAGTCCTGGGGGATGGTCACCCACCTCCGCCAGACCCTGCGCCCAGGGCAACGCATGAGCAGCACATGGAAAAGTACTTGTATTTCTACGCAACAATGGGGCAAAAGCTCTTCCTGGAGATCCCCAGCCCTTGCTTTCCATGCAGGACCCATGAGTGGAAAAGAGCCCATGAAATTCAAGGCTCTCATAGGCAGCAGCAGGATTTATTTCATACAAAGGAGCTTTTGCCCTTCTGCCACTGAGCAGCCCCTGTCATGCCCTGATGTAGCAGGACCTCTGGGCTTGAATGCTGAACACAAACACCGCAAGGGCAGTCCCAGGCATGCCAGCAGAGCGGAGGGGACCATCATGGACACGGATCCCAAGAGGAGCCACCGATGAGGCACCTACCTGCCGCAAACCTCTTCTTGATGAGGGAGAAGCGGTAGCCGGCGCCGACGAGCTCGATGTCGCAGCTGGACAGCGTGCTCCCCTCGCTGGTGAACTGCACAGCCAGGGGGGCCGGGGTGCTGGGCCCCTCCGAGAGCTGGAATCGGGCCAGCAGAGACCCCACGCCTGCAATTTAAAATCCCATGAGATCATTAGAAGGCCGGAGGGGAATTCTGTGCATCCCGGAGCCGCGTTTGCCAGCCCAGGCGATGAGATGCCCAAAGCGCTGCAAGTGAAGCACACTGCTGTGGTGGTACCCAGCTCCTCAGTATCCCCTGGATGGGGCAGAGCAAACCCCCTCATCCTCCCAGCAGATCTTATCTTTTCAGACACTGCAGTGACATGATGCAGGGGAGCTGCATCAGTTACATGCGGAGAAGCACTGTGGTCCCTCAACCAGGATGCAACATGGGGCATCAGACTTCAATGCAGACGGTCAAAGAAGCATAAGACATGGCAAACAACCATTTCTAAACCAGGTGCGTTAATACCCATCTGTGATGCCAAAGCTGTTGGCAAAACAGTACAAGCAGTACATACCACTGCTTTGCTCCTAGCTTTGAACAGCTTCAGCCCTGGCAAGTGCCAGCAGGCATCTGTGTGTCTGTATTTGTGTGCAGGCGTGATAAACAGGTTACTGTCTGATCTAATTAATCAAAGTTAATAACATGCACATTTATAGGATTACCTCCATTTTCTGACTTCTGAGAGATATCAGGGATCTTCCACAATATCCTTTGCTGTTCAGCATTCCTAAAAACATATGAAGAGGAGAATTGATTCAGCCTGGAGAAGAGAAGGCTCTGGGGAGACCTTTTAACAGTCTTCCAATATATAAAGGGGCCAACAAGAAACCTGGAGAGGGGCTTTGGACAAGGGCCCATAGGGACAGGCCAAGGGGAATGGCTTTAAGCTGCCAGAGGGGAGACTGAGATGAGCTCTTAGGCAGAAGCTCTTCCCTGTGAGGGTGCTGAGGCGCTGGCACAGGGTGCCCAGAGGAGCTGTGGCTGCCCCATCCCTGGCAGTGCTCAAGGCCAGGTTGGACACAGGGGCTTGGAGCAAGCTGCTCTACTGGAAGGTGTTGGAACTGGGTGAGCTTTAAGCTCCCTTCCAACACAAACGAGTCTGGAGTTCTTGCCAGGGATGGGGCAGCCACAGCTTCTCCACGTGTTCAGCCCTGACCCTTTGCTTGTGGGAATGGCAAGATAAAACCACCAGAGTGGGGTTGCATGCTTCCTGCGCAAGAGGAGGACAGGTTTGGGTCCCCAGCGTTCCCCCACCCACAGCCACTTCCCCAGGGTGATCCCAATCCTGCAGCCAGGACAGCTGGGTTAGGCAGGGGCATGGCAGAAACAGCAAGCAAGCTCTTCCCCAGGGGAGCAGTCCTTACCACACAGCAGGAGGAAGCACAGCTTGAAGTTTGGTTACTCCTCCATCGACGGGGACGAGGAACTGGACGTTGTTTAGAGCTACCGGTGTGGTCATTGCCTCTGTATTGTATTTGTAGTCGATGCGGAGGTCAGTGCTTGCAGGGTCACACCGCCAGCTCACTGCAAGGTTTAATGGAGTAGACTGAATACCCTGGGCAGATACCTTCCAAAATGACAGAAAAAACATTTAGTTTCCATAGGGGTGAAGGGAGAAAGCCCATTTTACAGACGCAGTAATTGCATTTGGTTTCAGAGGAGACAACACCCTGTGTTCCCATGGGAAAGTTTGAACTGGGCTCAAAACCAGGCAATCTAGTGACATACAGAAGGGTTACATGCCCCCACCTCATGTTACCTCCTCTCTGCACTAGGGAAATACCATCTTTTTCATCTATAAGTTAAGCACACATTTTTTTGGCATAGTTTTATCTCGCAATAAAGCTCCTACCTGGTATTTGAGCATATCCACATTGTAATAGGTGGCTTGTGGTTTCTGTTCCGATACCTTCTTTAGGTGAGTCATCAGATTTGGCATGTTGACCCAGAACTCCTTCGTGTTGGTGTCACTCTGGATATTGTCACTGCACAGAGGGAGAGTTAACACTGCATAAGCCACCTCAGCAGAAGAAAGCTTTTCTACCAAGCATGCAGGGCAGCAGCGCCAGCCACCAGCTGGGACCACAATAACCCCACATTAAGGGAAATAATCCCTTCCTCACACACATCTCTGGCTTGTCCTCCATCACATCCAGGGAGGAACAGCAGATGCAACCTGTAGGTCATCTCGGTTTGCAAACAGGAGGTCTAATGAGCAGAGTGAGGCACAAAAGAAGCAAACCCTGTCAAAGCACTTGCTCCTCTCTGCTGATGCTCTTCTGCCTGGCAAAGGGGCTGATCTCAAAAGGGGTATTCAGCAAATAAGAAGCTCATGAAGTTCAACTGGGCCAAGTGCAAGGGCCTGCCCCTGGGTCAGGGCAATCGCCAGCACAAACAGAGGCTGGGGGATACTGGATGGAGCATCCCTGAGGAGAAGGACTTGGGGTGTTGGGTGAAGAGAAGCCTCCCATGAGCCAGCTTCAATGTGCACTCGAACCCCCCGTATGCTGGGCTGCACTCCCAGAGTGTGAGCAGCAGCTCAGGGAGGGGAATCCTGTCCTTCTGCTGCTTCCCCAACTCAGGGCAGGCCTCCAGGGAAGATACTCCAGGCCATGTGGTTTTGCACAGCACCCTACTTTCCTGGATCCCCGCATTCCTTCGGGATGCCGGTGGGGTGGGTGCTCACCAGCAGAGGAGCTGGGGGTTTGGCAGGACGTGCTCCAGCCTGTTGTAGTTCAGCACGCGGAAGGTGAGCACCGCTGGAGCGGGGTTGTTGGCAAAGTGTCGGGTGATGCCTGCGGGAAACGACAGCACCATCTCCCCCGTGATCTTCACAATACACCTGCAGCGCCGAACAGACACCAAGGGGGGAGGAAATGAGGGGCTCAAAATGCAGCAGGAGGGGACAGTGCAGTGACTGCCCCCTGCTTCCCTCCCACCACACTGGGGGAACAACCTCCTGTGGTCCTGAACCAGAGCAAGCAAAGTCTGGCCACTTGCTAGGGATGGGGACTGATGCTCATGGGGATGCCCCATGAGCATCCTGAGCCTGGACCTCTGCTTGGTGAACTGATACCAGAAGACCAAAGCACCTCCTTCCCTCCCTCCCTCCCTACACTCACCAAAGCCTCAATAGCACCCTAAGCCTATCCTGACCCCAGGACCACCCATACCAACACCCAGACCCCATCGGTTGGCACCTACTTGCTCGGGTCAGCCCCTTTGAAGTACGCGTTGACCGTTTCCGTGAAGGCAGCAGCGACGGGCAGGGTGTCCTGTGCCCCCATGGTCAGGGGGCTGGGGCCCCGCGATGAGCCTGCAACAGAGCAGAAACCTCCACTTCTTACCTGCAAAGAGAACCCACACTGCTCTCCCCCAGCACCAGGGCAACGGGGTGCTCTCCATGAGCCCCAGCCTAGCTTTGTGGGCAAATAATAGCAACAAGTCCCCCAGGCTTTGGATGAGGCTTTAAAAACACTCTGAAATGATTTTTCGCCCTCCCAACCCACTCAAGCAAGCAAAGAAATAATAGAGGCGCCCAGGCAGGAGCAGCATGCAGGGCAGCAAACCCCCAGCACGGCTCCGAGGGGCTGCCACACAACAGGCTTTGCATGACAGTTTTTGCAGTAGGTTTCTGGGTTCCAGCAGGAGGGATTGTGGAGGTTCCTTATCCCTTGGCTGGAGAGCTCAGGTTGCCTGTGGGAAAGTGGGATGTGGGCAGGTTTCCTGCCCTCATCCTGCCTACAGGAACCCCAACCATAGGGAGACCCTGCAATCCCTGGCATGCTCCCCTTTCCTGCCTGGCAAACCCCCTGCTCACCCCACCAAGCCCATGGCACTCTACAGCACGTCTGCAAATCATCCGAAATCTGGAATTGCAAAGGACAACATGGGACTCTGGGTGCGAAAGCCAGAGCTGTCAATCCACAATAACAATAGAAGGGGAAAAGTTTGCTTTGGTCATGCTGCATATCCATGGATGCTAGCCAGGCTCTAAATAATTCATCCCTGCACAATCACACACAGGTTTACCTTTGCTGGCCAGGAATGGCGGTCACTGAACAACAACTGAAGATGAAAACATCACTGCAAGAGGATGCCAGAAGCTCTGGGCATGGTGGGGACCCTGCGTGGGGAGCAATGTCCTGCTCCCTGTGCCCACCACCAAGAGGAGAGCAATGTGGACTGCTGGCACAGCAAAGCTTTCCTCTTTCGCCCAAGGAAACTGCTGGAATATCAGCTTGGGGTTGATTTTTGGTCACTCACCCACCCAATGTACAAGGTGCTGATCCCCTGGGCACCCAAAAAAGCCCTCAGAAGGTCACCAGCCCTGTGCTAGCATCACCAGTTCGTATTTGTCTGCAATGTACCATTTTGGAACCCTTTCTAGTATCACAGTCTGTGTATCAGGTTAAGCACAAGGATTGTTTTGCCCAAAACCAGCTAAAAAGGAATGGCGAAGGTCTCTGGAGGGGCAACTTCCCCAGGGACCCTGACACCCCCTTTACTGTTACCTTCATTTACAGTGCCTGAATCAGGCAGGTGGAAGGGGCTATTAAGTGAGCCCAGGGTTTTGTTTAGAGCATGCAAGCGTGGGCCAGCTTCAGCCCAAGCCATACAACATTAAATGCTGGCCCGGGGAAGGGCAGCACCACCCCGGGCAGTGAAGCAAAGCAACCGAGTGAAATGCAGCGTGTTTCTGGTGAGCTCCTGCTCAGCCTGTCCTCAAAAATACCCCCCTCCCTTCTTTATCTGCTGCTTCCCACCGCTGCCCTGCTGTCTGTTGCTTTTTTCTTTGCATCTAAGCAATCTGCCGGGGGTTTTGTGTGATGTACAGTGAGGTCCTGGCTCACCGCTGCATGTTTTGTGCGAGCAGATAATAGGGTTTGGCTGCAGGGAATCAGGGTTCGTAATGTTTCCTGAGGAAAGTGCTTCTGTCACCTAAATTACACTTTGAGTTGTGATATATTAATTGTGACAGAACGTGGCATTCGTAGGATTCCTCCTGCCTTACAAACCCATCCATGCAGGCAGTGAGTTAATGCATAAAACCACAGCCACTCCCTCACAGAGGCACACGTGAGCTTCTCCAGTGCTGGGATTTTCCCTTCCAATGTCTAATGGAACCTAAAAGGGTGTAAAAAATTAATGTAGCCACACATCTCCTCTTGGACATACATTTTAAAAGAGCCAGGGGAGTGATTTCAGCCATGGCCTGGAATAGTGATGCTCAGTAAGAGCAGTGCATCCGGCTGTCCCAGCACCCACGTCACGCACAGAGGACAGACCCATCACCACACACACATTAATTATCCTAATGACCCCAGGGAGGCAGCCTGGGCTCCCCAAGCCTTCTGCTTCTGAGGCCCCAGCCCCGAGCTATGCATCCATCAGGAACGCGGCCAGCATCCCGTTGAAGAGCTGACACTTCCCATCAGCGCCAGCCACGCAAAGGCAACATGTTTTGTATAAACCCTTTCCACAACACAACTAATGGGTTATCAGAGAGCACAGCCTCGCTCCACACACACGGCAGCCACCCCACAGCATGCAGAATCCAGCTGAACATAGTGGGATATTCTCATCACGGCCACCCAGAAATACAGACAGGGTTCAAAGTCATCAATACAGACTGGCTATAGAGGGGAGAAAACTGGAGGCGTCACTCAGCAGGGGAACACCGGATTAACCTCAGCAGGGAAGGTGAGGGGAAGGTCTTTAGCCATCCAGCAGCAGCAAACCCCGTGATCCTTGGCAATGCAATCATTGTTATTTGGGAGAGGAAAAAAGCCACCTCCTGAATATACGTGCGCTGGCACCAGCCGGGTTTAGCCTACCCCCTGCACTGGGACATCGAATGAGGGGCTGGCATCTCTTATACCAATGTGCCTTACCCCCGATTTTCAGTCTCATTTCTTCCACTCATTTCTCTGCATGTACATGAGATTTCTTCATTCTCCAGAAAGAAAATCCTATGTGCAAGAATAAACCAGCTCATCTCACATGGCTCTATCCTCAGGCTCAGGTGGCCTTTGGAAATCTGAGTCCATATGAACAGCAACCAAACATCCTCCACATTTCCAATCTGGCTTTGCATAAAGATCATGAGGATATAACTGGCATTCCTGGCTCTCAGTTCCCTCCACACTTCCCTCATGAACCTCATATTCTTCTCTTAATGGCTTCAGACACTAAACAACTCTTTCAATTAAAACTTTAATGTGAAAAGAAAAGTATACTCTATTTTAAACCCAAGAATTCTCTTCCAGAAACCCGAGAGACAAGTCTGGTTCCTCTGGAACGCCTCCACCAAAAATCCGGCTTTTCAATGACTGCTTCAGAAGTCATTTATAGAAACTTCTCCTTTTGGCAAAATGACCTCATAATCCTGGAGGGGAAAAAACCCCAACACTTGATGAAGCTTTGGACACAGCCAAATGCAGCTCACCAGGCTCATTTGCCTTATTTTCCCTACATGAAGGTGGAAAAAACAGACATGGAGTAAGGACAGCTGAGTACCAGTGATCCTGGTAGCCAGCTCTGCCCGTGTATACAGGAGAGCATCACCAAACTTCACTGTGTCTCATCACCCATGAGCACACTGCCCCGCGTTCTGCAAATGCACAGATCCTAGCACAGAAAAACCCAAGCCCAGAAACGTAAGATATCCAAAAGACCTGCTGGAGTCCAGAGGAGGCCATGGAGATACTGGCTCTGCTCTGGAGCCAGGCTGAGAGAGCTGGGCTGGGGCAGCCTGGAGAAGAGAAGGCTCCTGAAGGGGAGACCTGAAAGCAGCTCCAGTGCCTGAAGGGGCTGCAGGAAAGCTGGAGAGGGGCTTGGGACAAGAGATGTAGGGCCAGGCCAAGGGGAATGGCTTTAAGCTGCCAGAGGGGAGACTGAGCTGAGCTCTTAGGCAGAAGCTCTTCCCTGTGAGGGTGCTGAGGCTCTGGCACAGGGTGCCCACAGAAGCTGTGGCTGCCCCATCCCTGGCAGTGTTCAAGGCCAGGTTGGACACGGGCTTGGAGCAAGCTGTTTCACAAGCAGCCAGCATTCCCTGGACAAGCTCACCTCCTGCTCCAGACCATCCACACTGCCAGTACAAAGTATAAGATTTCCAATACACCATTCCAAAACATCAATATACAAAACCACAGGAAATCCCCCAAATACTAAATGTTCTCACAGTGCTGGTGCTAAGCAGAGTGAGGAGGAGAAGAAAACACAGAGGAAACACGGTGCCAGGATATAAATACTGAGGGATACAAATGTGGCTGCTGTGACCCAGCATCAGCTGTTCCTCCATGGCCCCCTCCCAAGTCTATTCCAGGGGCTGACATTGGAATGGGGAACATCAAGTGGGGACCTTGGGACCCAGCCACTGTGGCTGATGAAAAGGCAAGAAGGAAGGAAAAAAGAAACCGCTCTCCTGGTTACCACCACCTGCATCCCTGCCTTCTGCTGCTCCTACAGTTTCACACTCACCAGAATGGGGTTTGCTCTATAAATACAAGCCCATGCTCAACAGCTAGGCAGTGCAATCCCGAATCCCAGCCATTTGGCTGCTTACTGGAAGGAACACACTTAGGATCACATATGGGATCCGTCCTCCGGTATATCGCATGCCATCAGCATCTCCAGTTAGCCCCAGCACAGCTCTGCCTGCAAGCACTACAGCAGCTCCAAAGCTGGTTTTAAAGCACCAATTCCTGCTGCTAGCAAACCTCCCTGCTCTGCTGTTTTATAAGGAAACATGTTGGCATGTTGTCTGTGGGATGAGGCTTCTTCCAAAGCCTCAGGGCTCTGAGGCGGGGCTGGCTGCCCAGCACTGGTGCCTCTGCCCTGTCCAAGATGTGATGCTGCTCAGAGAAGCTGCCATCCACCCCAAAACAAGCTCTTCTCCCCCTGCATCCTCCCCAGAGAGGCTTCTCATCGACTAGGGACCCCAAAACTCACACCACCTCTGACCAGCCACGCCGGCAGCATAACCTATTGGCATTTCAGTGATGCTTGCTGGCAATGCGGCATGCCTCCGACCCCTCACCATGGAAAAATCCAATGGGAAGAGGGCCGTGGCTCGACAAAGAACCCATCACCCTTTGGTGTGTAATTAACCACACTGTGCCACAGCCTGCTCAGGGTGACGAGCAGCTCGCAAGGGAGAGTAGAAAGAAGCCCTGGTTGACAGAGTCAAGTTCCTCGGCAGTGCAAGCGGTTTGGCTCTCTGGTTTCCACCGCAGTCTCGGTATGAGAAGAGTCTTTTGGGTTTTGGTTTGTTTGGGTTGGTTTTGAATGAATAAACAGGGAAACAGATCATCGGGACAAATAGCACAAATCAGAATGATTCCGGATCGAACTTGCGATGTCATCTAAGTAGCATTTTGCATGGAAAGCCGGACTGGAGCCTTGGAAGGAAACCCCGGGAGTCAGAGAGCAAGAGCAAGGGGAGCAAGTGGTTACCGGGTATGCTATGCACTACTTACCTTCGAAAGTCAAATAAAACTTTCCTCTGTCAAACCAAACGAGGGAAGGCTGTTCATTCTCTGTATGGCCAGGAGTTGAAGCGGGATGGGAAAGGTCAAGGAGAGGGAGAGAGAAGGACACAGTGTGAGTCACAGAGCAGGTCATTTATCTTGCTACGGGGAGGGGACGAGGCGCTGCAAGCCGTTCACGTGCAAGGAAAGGAGGGGCTTGAAACTCTGGTTTTGGCTTAGCAAAAAGCAGAAAGCAAAGCTATGGAAGCCCAGATGGAAGAGTGTTTTTGCCTGCTTGGTAAGGATTTCAGAGGGGTTTCTCTTTCTTTGTCTAGAGTAGAAGCAGCTTCTTGGCTCATGCACTCCAATAGCATATTCTAACTGCACTGATTGTAGGAACCATGCCCTTATCCTCTTCACTTCCAGCGATGTCTCAGACAACAGCGTTTTCCCGGTGGGATGCTGAGCCGCATGCCACACCGGTGTGCAGAATAGGTGACAGTGAAACATAGGTGCTTTGTGTTGCATTTCAGGACATAAAACTCGCAGATAAACAGACACACTCACACAGAGCAGGAGATGCCTAGCTGGAAGTTTCCCTTTCCTATCACAGCCACCAGCTCCCTGCACTCAAACTGCTTCAAGAGCCACATTGGATAACAAGTCCTGTCAAAATAACTAAGGGCAGGGGGGGGAAACGACGTTTTGAGCTGTTAAATTAACCTTTTTGAACTCAGGAGGTGATGGTGTTTCACCTCAAAGTCCTTTTTGTCACTCAGAAACTGTCATGCAAGGTGCTGTGAGCGATGGGTGCTGGGGCGCAGGGTGCCCGCAGCCTCCCCACTCCAAAGCCAAGATGTCTTGAGGGTGCCCTGCTAATACAGTACCTGCAGGCGTCTCACAGCGCCTTTCAAACGTGGGCAGTTTGTCAATAAAAGCATCATCTTCTGATAACACAAGCAGAAGAAACGTAAAAGAAAGGAAACAAAACAAGAATGAAAAAGCGAATCCCAAATGAAACCGAGCAGCGCGTTTAACAACGGGAAGAGACAGAGCAGGATCTGAACGAGAAAAGGAACAGGCGCTGACACAGGAAGAACAGCTTCTTTCCCTGCAATGAATTATTCAGACCGCACATGCAACCACAATGAAAGCAAACCAGACCAGCACAGAGGACAAGTAAAGGAAAAGGCACTGGAACAGAACGCCCAAGGAAGTTGTGAATGCCCCATCCCTGGCAGTCTTCAGGTTGGACACAGTGGCTTGGAGCAAGCTCTAGTGGAAGGTGTCCCTGCCCATAGCAGGGGGTTGGAGCTGGATGGGCTGTAAGGTCTCTTCCAACCCAACCCATTCCATTATTCTATGATTCTGTGAAATAACTCTTCCACATGCTCTCTGGACTAATTTCATCAGACTTTGCCATGGAAAACGAGAGATGCAGAGCGTAGTGGAGATGGACCCAGCAGCAAGTGCTCTCATGGGATCTCCAGAGATCCCTGACCCGCTGTTGTGCCCATACATCCCTGCTCCCTGCCCTGTACATCTTTTACCTTATCTTCTCAGTATTCTAAGTGATAAACCCATGATGGGTTCACAGCCAGCACAGAGAGGTGAGTGCTGAATTGATGCTCACCCAGCACCACTGCCCACCCTCACCCTGGCCACCTTGGTGGGGAGAATGGGGAGGTGCTTGGTCTTTCCCAGAGTGGCTCCCAAACCCCATCTGCCCTTGTCTGCCCCCCATCCAGCTTATCCCAGGCCAAATCCTGGCAGTAAGGCACCCATCACTTTGTCTGCATGGAGCCGGAAAGGCAAAACACGGAGATGCTGCTCCTGGCTGCCATGTTCAGTGTCCCTCTGCCATGGGGTGACCCCGGAGCCCTGATTTCATCTCTCTGCCAAGGAAAGCCCCAGTGAAAGTCATAGGAGCCAGGGGACTGGAACACCTCCCGTAGGAAGATAGGCTGAGAAAGTTGGGGCTGTTCAGCCTGGAGAAGCTGCATGGAGACCTCCTAGCAGCCTTCCAGTATCTGAAGGGGAGCCATAGGGATGCTGGGAAGGGACTCTTCATTGGGGACTGTAGTGACAGGACAAGGGACAATGGGTTAAAACTTAAACAAGGGATGTTTAGACTGGATATAAGGAGGAAATTCGTTCCTGTTAGGGCGGTGAGGCACTGGAATGGGTTGCCCAGGGAGGTTGTGAATGCTCCATCCCTGGCAGTGTTCAAGGCCAGGTTGGACAGAGCCTTGGGTGACCTGGTTTAGTGTGAGGTGTCCTTGCCTATGGCAGGGAGGTTGGAACTGGATGATCTTAAGGTCCTTTCCAACCCAAACTATTCTGTGATTCTATGAGGCCAGTGGACACAGCTTCTTACCCGCTCTGAATGCATCAGCCCCCACTGCTCAGGGTGGGTACATCATTAAAAACATCAAGCAGTAATTTTTGTTCACAAAAATATGTGTGTTGGAGATAAAAGCAATAACTTTTAATCCAAGAGCAGGACCTGTTGCCTGCTCAGCCTACAGAACCAGCACACAACCCCCATTGCCTCTTGAAGACCCCACAGTGATCCCTGTCCTCAGCCTGGCTGCTCCTCTCCACCAAAATCATGTTCACCACCATGCCAAGGCCACCAACAGCCCCACCAACAGCAGCCAAAGCTGCAGGACAATGGGCACAGACAAGACCAACACACCAGGGATGCTCGGGGCTGGCCAGCCCCTTGCTTGAGATGCTTCCTTTTCCCCACAGCACGCTGTGACGGTGACCAACAGCCAGCAAACAGGTACAAGCATCTACAACACCTCGAGAGCAAAGCAAACAACAGGACGGAGACGCAGGTCGGACACTCCAGTAAACCTACAGGGAGGGTTTGGATGGACACCGTGGGGATGGTACCCAGTGCACGGCACATGGAGCTGGGTGGTGATGCCACCGCTCCCCGTGGCTCATAAGGTGACAGTAACAGGACATGCTGCAGCCAGGACCATGGCTGAGCACACACAGCCACCAGCCTGGTTCGGCTTCTCAGAGGGTTGGGGTTCCAGCTCCCCATTTGGAGCCCATCAGCCAGCCCTCACCAGTGATGGACTGCAGAGCTCCTTCCCCACCACGCGAACCAGGAGCACTCATCACAGAAGACATGGAAAGGAAAGGAAAAGGAGGAAGGTGTTCCTGGAAGATGGAACTGCGGGAAGCAAGGGGCAGCAGGGCTGGCAGCCGGGTGGGATGGCAGGGATGGAGGAGGAGGAGGGAGCGCCAGCAGCCAGGACAGAGGGGATGGAAGGGATAGAAGGATTGGAAAGGATGGAGGGGAAGCACAGGGCGGAGCCTGGCATATGGAGCCTGGGAGCTGCCAGCCAGACTTCATTCACACTTCTTGTTTCATGCCCCAGCGAGGGGCCTAAAGGGGTTTGGCAAAAGCCATGTTTTTTTTTTTTCTCCAAAAGAAAACTACAGCACTTGTGTCTGTGTCCAGGTAAGGGTTAGGAAGGGCCTCTTCCAGGACCCATTTCCCACTGCCGCTTTAAGGGGAGGTTTGAATTTAGGTCATTCAAAGAGATACAGTATTAGGTGTCTCCTGGATCCCAAGGTCTGGCTTCCAGCCCCGCTCCCCTCCAGGCACAAGCATCTCCCGCCATAAAAAGCTTATTTTGACCAAAGGTACAGACCATAATCACCATGTATATTATATTCACTTGGTGACAACCTCTACCTTCACCAAACAGTCATCTTTCCCAACATCTGGGGCTGCCACAGAGCAAGCTTCCCTAGCAGCATCACACTCGTGACACATCGCACCCCCCCCCCCCCAAATCCCTCTTTGCGTTTAAAAGCCCGATGGAAGCTAATGAATGTCAACCCAAAGAACCATACTGAAGGACGCTCAGAGGTAGGAAAGGGGAGAGAACAGCAGTGCTGTATGTGTTTACCAACGGTGGGAGTGGTGGCTGCACTCAGGGAATTGGTGGAAGATATGGAAGAAGTACTTTCAGCCCGGGCTAAAGGTGCTATCGGAGGAGGGCTGGAGGAGTGAATAGGAGGGCTGAAAGGCCTGGACTGTAGAGAAACATAAAATAACAGCAGGTTAAAGGAAATATGCACAGCAACATTTGCATCAAACAAACAGAAGCCTTCGCATCAAGCCATAACCCTCTGCGTACCTCCAGGCCCACTGGTGCCACTGGCATCCCAGGGCAGCCCCGCTGGGTTACTGCAAGCCTGAACAACTTTAGTTCTTTTAGTGCCAACGGCATTTTAGTCTGGACCTTGAAAACTGCCGGATGATTCCCAGCGTCTTGAGGGTCTGGGTGTTTGAAGTCCCCATCCCCACCAAGGATGGCAATTCCATGGCCATTAGACGGATTGAACGCACTTAGCGTTGAGAAGGGAGCAGTGCCCATCACGTGCCAGCTCACCAGGGGTCAGCTCTTTGGGTCCTTAAGGATCCTTTTTGGGTTCCAGGCCAGTTGGACACAGGGGCTTGGAGCAAGCTGCTCCAGTGGAAGGTGTCCCTGCCCATGGCAGGGGTTGGAGCTGGAGGAGCTTTAAGGTCCCTTCCAACCCAAACCATTCTGGGTTTCTGCAATAACTTTATATCTATAAACACTCTCTATAACTTACCTGAAGCAGCTTGGACAGAACCCAACAGCCCAGCCAGCACATTATGGTGATGGTCACCCCCTCCCCTAGCCAGGCACCCTTCCCAGCACAGCCACAGCTGGCCTGCTCTGCTCCATTAACCAGGCTGGGAATGGAGACCCACCACCCCTCCCGGTGCTCAGCACACTCCTGACCATGAACATACCACATCGGCCACAGCAGGCTTGCCGGGGGGCAGCTTGGGCCGGGAGGGGGGCCGGGGTGGTGGTGGTGGCGGGGTGCTGCAGGTAGCCAGCGGCGTGCCGGGGCGAGCCGGGGATGAGGAACCTGCAACAGAGGAGAGCTGTGAGTGCACTGCAGGCTGGACCCAGAGCTGCCCACCCCGTGCCCGTCTGGGTGCATGAACCTCTCCCCCAGGAGCTGGTGTGGGTGCTCACACATGCGCTGCACACGCTTCCATGGATCATTGCTCCGCACCAGCAGCACGGAGGATTGCTTTTTGGCATCGCCGATGCGAGTGGATTTCTCACAGTGAATGCCTATCTGTGCTGGGTACTCGACTCCCTCAGCCAGGGTCCCTGTGCTGGAGGAATCTTATGGCTTTCCTGAAAACCACTCATGGGCAGGAGGAAAACGATGCCTCACCCCTGCAGCAACTGATGCTGATGCCCCAGCTCCTGGGGTGGCAGAGCCAGTGAGCAGGGTCAGTCCCCCACCATGGCAATGAGGGGTCCTGGTCAGAGGGGTAAAGCTTTGCCTGAACAAAGAAGAGTGGAAGAGCAAGGTTACCAGATTTTCTGGAAGCTTAATGTGTTTTCCAGCCCTCTGGAAGTGTTTCTGCTGTTGGGATTCCTGTGCTTCCCAGCAGCCGCTGCCTTGCTGCAAAGGGGAACTTCCTGCAGTCAAATAGAAGCGCTATCCGATGCTGAAGAGGATGCTCAGCAGATTGTTTTGCTCCAGGTACAGCAGTTCCCCCCAGGTAAGCTCAGACAGTAAATCCTGGCTGTTCACTTGCACAAGTCCAAAATTCAAACCTTATTTATTTAGAATCCTAACCTGGAAACCAGAGTGTTGATTTTTCCTTCCTTATCCCAGTGAAAGTCTGACAAAACAGGAATTATTCAGTGAAAGCAGCTACCAGCACCGTACGAGTGTCAGAAGGTGGAGGCTTTAAAGGTGCCCTTTGCTCCAGCTCAGAAGCAGACACCAGCCAGCCAAAGCCCTGCTAGACCTCAGCTTTCATGCAAGGAGGTTTAGACTTCAAGTACTGAAGGTCCCTGGGAGACCCATGTACCTACCTCTAGACAGTCTCTACAAGAAACCGTGGCACCAGGTTGTAAACCAGCATGAATCAGAAGCCTTCTTAGATGCTGGGCTTGGAGCAAGCTGCTCTAGTGGAAAGTGACCCTGCCCGTGGCAGGGGGTTGGAACTGGATGAGCTCTAAGCTGCCTTCTAACCCAAAGCATTTTATGATGATTCCATGCTAGTCCCAGCCCTTGGTGACACCCAGGAACCCAGGCAACCACGGGACATGAAGGCAGGAAGGTGCCCTAGGATGGTTCTGCTCCATGGCATGTGAAAGCCCAGGGAAGGGTGCAGCAACAGTGGTCATGGAAAGGTGCAGAGGGCAGGAGCAGGATGGTGCTGGATCCACACCGTGCATCCAGACCGGCTGCCACAGGATGCAGCTTTCCAAAGATTTCCATGATTTTGATAGGGGATTTCAATACTGCATTTTTAGAGCCCGCTGTCCTGGGTAAGGCTGAGGTGTGAGTGGGCTGCAAAGCACACCAGACAGGAGATGATTCCTGGGGAGGACACGTGGATCCTCCCAGGCAGGCAGTGCTGCCTCACCAAGTGGGTTTTCTCCATCCATCCGGAGCCACCGGCACATCTGCATCCTGCAGATCTCTGCTCACACATGGCACTGGCTCACTTGGCATGGAGGTGGGGAGCAGTGTGGGAAGAAGCTTGCTCTTTCCTGCTGCCAGTCTCCTGGAGAAGTCTCAGCTCCAACCAGTGCCCCAGCAGACAGTCCCTGTCCCGCTCACCCACCCCACCAACCCAGCACAGAAAAGACATCACCACTGAAGCAAAGCCACACTTGCAGCAACAGCCACGCTCAGGGGGATGGCCCCAGCACCCTACATACACCTGTGGAGGTGGCAAGCCCCCAAAGCAACAGCATGGCCTTCACGCTCACATGAGGCTGGTGACAGCGGTTGGACACCCAACACACCCATCATCTCCCACCACTGCCTGCGTGGACCTGCAGGGGTAACCCTCCAGAAAACAACTTTTCATGGATGCGGGATTGCTGGTGCGGATGGGATTTGCGCATCACACTTCACTGGCACAGAAAGTGCCCTGGGGTCAGCCTCTAAAGTGGCATGATCAGGTTGCACCTCCTCAAGCACCGTGGGCACTGTGTAAGCTGACCCCTGTGAGCTCCTTCGCCCTGATGGGACACAGACATTCATAATTCAGCAGGCGAAGCCAGGCAGCCAGCACCATGCTGCATGAACCGCTCGGGTTCTGCCCTGGTGAGAGGTTCACCCTGGAAGCTGTCCCTCCAGAGCTGGCTGGGCACCCAAGCTCTCATGGTTGAGTGACTAAGCACCATTCAGACCTGTGCCACCTCTGAGTCATTTGGTATCTGCCACCCTGGGGTGATGATATGCAGTGATCTGTCCATCTGCAACAGATTTATACCCCCCTTGGTCTGAGGCTTGCTCAGATCATTCACCTGACATGTTTCCACCTATGTTCACTCTGAAGCCTGCTGAGGATGGAGCTGCGGCAACGGCCGAATTTTGCATGGTGGGGGTTATGTGGTGTAGCAGAAGTGGGAAGGACAGCTCGGGGAAGCTTTGGGAAAAGGCTGTCAGAGCCATCCGACCATCAGACACGCAGCAAGGAGCAGGGGAGAGGAGGACACGGGAGGCAGAGTGCAGACGCTGGACGCGGAAGCACGAGACGGCTGGGTGGGAGCACGGCGCCGGGCACAGGCACAACCAGGCGGGAAGGGGAGGACGGATGCGGTCACGGCCACCCCGAAGCACAGCCAAGGCCGCGGGACGTACCGCTGGTGCTGCCCGTGCCGCTGCTGCCGCCCGGTCCGGGTGAGGAGACCACCGTGCGGTAGGTGGGAGGCGGAGGGGGAGGCGGGGTCGCTCTTTGTCCCAGACCAAAATCTTTGGGAGAGGCGACCGGCTCCAAGTTATCCTCCTTAAGGTGCTCCGAGACCTTCTTGGGAACCTCTTCCAGGTGGAGCGGTGAGGGCAGCGGGCGCGAGGGCTCGGCTGCCGGGGCACCGGCCGGGCTGCCCGCTGCTGCCGGGGACCCCGCTTTGTCCCGGGGCGTCCGCTCCGGAGTCGCGCTTTCCGGGGATTGATCGGAAAAATTGACCCACTTGTCTCCTGCGTTAACAGCAGCAGACCTGGGGGAGAGCACGGGGCCAAAGATGCTGTCCAAGTCATTGATGGACGGGAGTTTGTCACCTTTGAGCTCTGCTGCTGTCTGGTCCCCTCCTGTGGTCAAAGTAGTTGATTTGACAACTTAGCATGAACCCAGAGCACCGTGGTCGCGCTATTCTCTACGGGGCTCTACATCAGCTACTTCCTACAGGAGATGCTTTAAACCCACCTTTTCTTATAAGCTGCCACGGAATATAATTCATGTGCAAGAAAGTTTCTGCATCACATCATGTGCCATGCAGAATGGACCACACTGGACTGAAATACATACACTGTATGAGAGAGCATGCACCCTGAGCCAAGACTTCCTCAGCGTCATCGCTTCCCACACAGCAGTCCCATATCCTCCCAAAGCCTGGAGCTGGCTCTCGGCCTTTGCTGTCTGCCATCCAAATGGTATTGCTACATCATTATCATCACTCTGAATTATCAGCAGATATTAAACTTATGCACTCAGCTCTTGCACAGTCCACTAAATATACCTATTTATAAACACATACATCTAAATATATCTGTTTAAACATGCTGGCTTGACACTCTCAAGAACTAGGACTGGGCATGCAGTGCAGGGAAGCAGACAAGGTGTATGTATTTCAGTTGCAAGCAGCAGCAGATAAGGGTATTTTAGGGCTCTGCTCACTGAGCTACCACGCGTTGTTCCTATCCAACTTCCTAACCAACACAGAGACAAGGCTCATCAGCAAAGTGTTACACATCCAGAGGAGGGAGATCCTCCTTCCTTTCTTTGGTGCCCTGTTTTCTTGCATTCATCTTCTTTGGGGAAGAGCTGGCAGCTCTCTAACACCAGGAAAGCTGCCCACTGCTTTGTGTTGCACAGATTAAATGGAAGGATGGAGTGCGGACCATGGCCCTGCTACAGCCATGTGCATATGGATAACACTAACATGCCCTCTGGGCTCCTTGTGTTGGCATCCCACCCCTGTTCCTGCATTTGTGGGGAGCCATCTGCTGTTCTGCGTTTAAGGGATAAAATACAGTCTTGCTAAGACAAGGGGAAAGAGACTTCTGCTGCTTGCTCTGCTTGATGCACAGGCTGACGTGTGCAGCACGCCGGACCCCAGCAAATAAACCACAGCACGTGGCTGGGCATCACGTTTGCTCTGGTTGATGTCTGTAGGAGAACGCTCTGCCAGCCTGGCTGCTCACATGGACGAATCAAGCTATGGAGCATGAATGAAATCCTGACAGAAAGAGCAGTCAGCTCAGGCCAGGGGATTTCTTCATGGTGATGACCCCCCAAGGTGCTCAGTACAATGTGGGTGCAATGAGATGGTCTGTACCCATACAGTGCCCTACACAAAGATTGAGAACACACTTTCCTTCCCCAAACCAGCCCCCCCAGCACACAGCACCCTGCCAGCAACATGAATTATATGCTTATAAGCACTTTATGTCCTATTGCAGCATTCAACATCATCTTTCAAACCCTTCTTTCAGGCTGTCCTTGGTTCCAGGTACCATTTCATTCTTTCTCCCAGCCCCAGGGAGCTTTTCCCGCTGTCCTTGAGAGCACTAGGAGTTTGGGAAGGCAGGACCAGCTATCCCCCAGCACAGGCAGGCACTGCAGACCCTGTTATTTCATAAGCGGACTGTGCAGTGCTGCTCCAAGCAGTAACAGTGCTCTGTTTATTCCCAATTTTGAGCAGGACTTTAAGGCTAATGTTGCATTTCATTTCTAGAAAGGAAATTGATCTAGAAATGAGACCCATTCCAAAGGCACTGGGGAAAAGAGAACATTAATTTTACCAGTATGACACCAAATTGGGTGTTAAAGGCATCTCTGCAACGATCCTAAAGCATCACCCCGACTGCAGCATCCGCTGAAGCACCACGGATGCAGAGGAAGGAGGATGCACCAGGACTAAATCTGCATCCAAAACTCAGCCACAGGGACGCTACACCCCCCCCCCCCCCCCCCCCCCGCCCCAGAGCAACCCTTGGATCAGGCTTCCAGGGCTGTGGAATGGCACAGAGTGTGGTGCTGGGCTTTTACCTATTCCCACTGTCAGAGGGGAGCCGGTGCGTGGCGGCGTGGCCGGGATGTTTTTCGGTGGGAGTGGTGGAGGTGCTGCAAAAAGAACAGAGAGAGGGAAAGATTCAGTGGGGGTGCATTAGGAATCATGGAATCCTATATTGGACTGGGCTGGAAGGGACCTTAAAGCTCCTCCAGCTCCAACCCCTGCCACGGGCAGGGACACCTTCCACTAGAGCAGCTTGCTCCAAGCCCCTGTGTCCAACCTGGCCTTGAACACTGCCAGGGATGGGGCAGCCACAGCTTCTCTGGGCACCCTGTGCCAGCGCCTCAGCACCCTCCCAGGGAAGAGCTTCTGCCTAAGAGCTCATCTCAGTCTCCCCTCTGGCAGGTTAAAGCCATTCCCCTTGGCCTGTCCCTACAGGCCCTTGTCCCAAGCCCCTCTCCAGCTTTCCTGTCAGCAGGTTTGCTGGGAAAGGAGGATCTGGCAGCACGGAGCAACAAACAATCACTGGTGGCTTTTCTGTTGGGTTTTCATTGTTGGTGGTTTTCATTTTTAAGCCTTTGATTGGACTGATGATTTAAAACCCTGAATTACCATTTTAATTAAAACCCATAGCCTCTGAGGCACATACCTGCCTCCGCGTTCCTCACGTGCTCATCCCGCATGAATCCGGGATGCTCATGTGGGAGGAGGAACATCATGGCTAATTAACCCAGTGCTGCTTTACAGGGGTACTTTGGCAAAGCAGATGCAGATTCAAATAGGTTGAAAAGGACCTTTAAGATCATAAAGTCTAAGGATGCTATGTAAACAGCATCCAAGTCCTAAACACCTGGAGGCTTGGTTTCCTCCTCTAGATGCAGGTCAGCACCATTAACCATGGGGTCCCTGTCTGGCTTGGAACAAGATTATCCTTAAGGTCCCTTCCAGCCCAAACCATTCCATGATTCCATGATGAAGCAACCATTCCAATCACGAGCATCACCTTCCCCTGGCAAGCTCATGGTGTGAGCAGGCATTGCCTTGACCTTGCCACATCAGCACCGGGGCTGGGGATGGGTTTGGCATGAAATGGGTTGTGTTAATTGCTAGTAAGGGGGAAAGGAGCAGGGGAGCAAGGAAGGAATAACTTTGCAGCTAGGGAGGAGGATTCCCCTGGCTGCACCAGGCAGAGGGAAAAGTTCCAATGAAAACCAGGGATTTAGGGCTGTTTGCCTGGAGAAACCGGTGCTTCCAACCTAAATAACCAGATCATCAGCATGAGGGATCAGGTGCTCCTTGCTCTGAGGGCAGGGTGGGTTTAACCCTGGCTCCATGCAGGCCACTTGCCTTGGCTGGAGATGTTCCACCTAGCACATTTCCCCAGGGAGGCTGTGCATCATCCCCCCTGCCTTGGGTACCATCCATCCCGTCCTTATCCAACCTGTGTCCTTCCTCCACCATCATCACTGAAGCCAGGGGAAGTGAAACCCTCTAACCTGCTACGTGATTAAAACCTGCACAATTCCAGGAGTTTGGATGAGGGGAAGTTAAAGCTTTGATTCGATTTCTGTATATATTGAGTAATTTCTGGTTGATACTTGCACGGTCACTTACTTCCAGTTGGAAAAGGTCTCGGTAGCTTTGGGGACTCTATGCTTGTGTTGACGGGCTGGACCGAACCCCATATCTCAGGCTGATCTATAGTGGCTGGAAAACAAACAGATACACATGTAAAGGTGATGATAAACCCAACAGTCCAACAAATACCAACAGACAGAGACGAGACACACTCACGTGACGAGAGGAAGCCAAACAGTGACAGCAGCTCCTCATTAGATAAAGACAGAGAGGGTTCTGTAATGTTAGATAATTACAGGCTTGCCTGATTGTTAAACGTGCAATTAGTTTGACACTCACGCTGCTTGACAAACAAAACGGTGCCATTTATGTGTTTGGAGGCTTATTGCATTAAGTGAGACACTGCATTAATTGCAAAACTCATGAGGAATTCTAGGATATGCTGAAAAACACTCCGGGTCTCAAAAGGAAAAGATCCAGTTGTATTCACAGGGATTGTAGGAGGAAAACCCTTGGTTTATATCTCATTTAAACTGCTGAGAGGGGAGCTATGTGGAGAGAAGCGCGCACAAGCACAGTTTGATTCAGAGAATGAACTGGAATCACTGATGACAAGACAGAGAAGGGGCAGTGGCCACTTCATGACAGCTGAGCAGAGCCAGGAGGAGGAGAACCCTCCGGGGACAAACCACTCCAGTGGGTGAATGGGTTTTTTCTTTGGGGAGAACAAGCCCTGCAGCTCCCTGTGCCTTGGGAAAGCAGTGGGAAAAGAAAGGCAGGGAAGGGAGCAAGGTGTCATCCTGCTCCGGTGCAGGGGAATGCTGTTTCTGGGGGGAAATGGCACTACCGAGATAGCATCTTCATGGGCATGGGGAGCTGCAATGCAGAGAGCTCCATTCTTATCCTGCTTCAATTAAATCAGTGCGATGCTGTGGTGTGCAGAACAGCTTTGATGTACATCAGCAGAGCCTGGAGAACAGGCATAGTCAGAGCTTCATTTGAAAATCAGTGTTTTGATATCTGTCAGCTGCTCTCATCCAGGATGTGTCCCAAGACCACACAATTAAAGAATTGATTTAAATACTCTGTTTCTATATACCCTGTATATGCTCCATCCCTGGAAGTGCTGGACGGAGCTTGGAGCAACCTGCCCTAGTGGAAGGTGTCTCTGCCCGTGGCAGGGGTTGGAACTGGATGGGCTTTAAGGTCCCCTCCCAACACAAACCATTATAGGAGTAGATGATAAACCCAACCCCGCACTGCCTGTAACACAGTCATCCACCCTTTGTGTTCTGCTTTAGTTTTGCCTTTCTCCTCTTTTAAGGGGAGCTCCAGGGGGTTACTGACCAGGGCTGCCCGCTGGCTGGCAGAGCAGGGTGCTGTGAGCCAGCCCCAGGGCACGGCAGAGCCATGGGGCACTGCCAGGAGATGCCCCCCGTGTCCCTGACCCACCGTCCAGCTTCTGCTCCTCAAACGCCGACTCCAGCGGGGGCCCGAAGAGCGGTGCCAGCGCAGCCGGGTCCTCCACGGGTTTCTTGCTGTGGGATGAGGAGACAAGGGCAGAGGAACCTTGAGGTTCAGGTATGGGTACCTTGAGGTTTGGGTTTAGGAACCTTGAGGTTCAGGTACAGGAACCCTGAGGTTCAGGAATAGGAACCTTGAGGTTCAGGAATAGGAACCTTGAGGTTCAGGAATAGGAACCTTGAGGTTCAGGAATAGGAACCTTGAGGTTCAGGTACAGGAACCCTGAGGTTCAGGAATAGGAACCTTGAGGTTCAGGTACAGGAACCCTGAGGTTCAGGAATAGGAACCTTGAGGTTCAGGTACAGGAACCCTGAGGTTCAGGAATAGGAACCTTGAGGTTCAGGTACAGGAACCCTGAGGTTCAGGTACAGGAACCTTGAGGTTCAGGTATAGGAACCCTGAGGTTCAGGTACAGGAACCTTGAGGTTCAGGTACAGGAACCTTGAGGTTCAGGTACGGGTACCTTGAGGTTCGGGTTTAGGAACCATGAGGTTCAGGAATAGGAACCTTGAGGTTCAGGTACGGGAACCCTGAGGTTCAGGTACAGGAACCCTGAGGTTCAGGTACAGGAACCCTGAGGTTCAGGTACAGGAACCCTGAGGTTCAGGTACAGGAACCCTGAGGTTCAGGTACAGGAACCCTGAGGTTCAGGTACAGGAACCCTGAGGTTCAGGTACAGGAACCTTGAGGTTCAGGTATAGGAACCCTGAGGTTCAGGTACAGGAACCTTGAGGTTCAGGTACAGGAACCTTGAGGTTCAGGTATGGGTACCTTGAGGTTCGGGTTTAGGAACCATGAGGTTCAGGAATAGGAACCTTGAGGTTCAGGTACGGGAACCCTGAGGTTCAGGTACAGGAACCCTGAGGTTCAGGTACAGGAACCCTGAGGTTCAGGTACAGGAACCCTGAGGTTCAGGTACAGGAACCATGAGGCTCAGGCTTGCACTCAGACCTGGTGCTTGACTGCAGACCTGGAGGCTTTCAGGGAGTATTTATGCTCCAGACTCAGAGGCACCAGGCAAAACCCAGGGGTTTGGGCAGAGAGAAAGGAGTTCAGAGTGGTAACATCGGCTGCAGCACTGCAGTGCGGACCCAGTAATGCCCCAGCAGCCACTGAGGCACTGGGCATTGAGGGTTGCTCACAGCTACTCCAGACCACATGGAAAAGGGAGAAAACAAGTCAAGGTCTGGACCGTGCTTAGCTCCAGCACAGCTTGAGTCAAGCTCTGGGGCTGCATAGGGCACTCTCCTCCTGAGATTTGGCTTCTAAATCAATCTATACCCACAGCACACACATGGCAGCTCTCCCCAGGAGCAGGCTCAAGGTGGGTTCTAACAAAGGATGTCCTTGCTGGTCCTGTGGAGAGCCAAAGCTGTGCCTCTGGTACGAGGATGCCACGGCCATCAGTGCCTCAATTCTGCATGGATTTATTTGGCTGTGTTCTGGGGCATCCACCCCTCTTCAGTCCTCATTTACACAGCATCCAAGCAGAGAGCCCATGGACCCAAAGCTCCTGTGCCTCTCGCATCCTGCAACCCGGAGCTTATTTAACAACTAAACACGGACATGTGGCTGTCTCATGAGCCTAAGAAGTCACCAAAGTGATGTTTCTGCTGTGCTGTCCTTGATGAGGCAAACTGGGGCAGCTCAGCTGGCCGATGGGTGGGCAGTGTTTGCACAGCAGTAAATACCCAGTGAATTTAGCATCCAGAGGGTGCTGAGGCGCTGGCACAGGGTGCCCAGAGAAGCTGTGGCTGCCCCATCCCTGGCAGTGTTCAAGGCCAGGTTGGACACAGGGGCTTGGAGCAAGCTGCTCTAGTGGAAGGGGTCCCTGCCCGTGGCAGGGGTTGGAGCTGGAGGAGCTTTAAATTCCCTTCCAACCCAAACCAGGCTGGGATTCTGGATTTGGGCTATTCTTCCCACTGAGCAATGGTGCAAACACGCAGCTGCCCACTGAAGTGTTTAAAGACCACATCAGGGCGATGTGCCTGTGCTGGATGATGATCCCAATGGACTCTGCACTGACCTGGCAGGGTCTGGCGTTGGTGTGGAGCGCCGGGGCCGCGTGATCTCCTCATCTGCAGCACAGGATGGACAGTGCAGGGTTAGAGCCATTCCACCACCTGGCCCCAAACATCACCCCCAGCCCACCCGGACCCCATGTTGGTGTGAGGCTCACACCATGCACAGCACGTGTCCCATCCCATGCCTGCTATGGGGATCCTGGCAGGAAAAGGTCTGGTTTTTAAGTTGGATTTTGTTTCTGTAGAAAACTAGACCAGGTAGCTGCTTCTATAGGATGTCCCCTATGGCCTTCTTCAAGGAAGGCATTTGGGTGCCATCATTTCTGCCAGAACCACTGTAAAGCAGCCCTAACCCACTCCCTTATATTCCCCCTCCCCACAATACCACCACCACACGTATAACAACTGTTTCTGAAGGCTGCAGAGCATACTTACTGGATAAATTCCTTTTAATCGTCCCCTGGAATTAGAAACACACGAGGTAAGAGGGATGCACAGGGACACGGGTGCATGGCAGCTGTCACCCAAGGAGGGACACAGCTGGAGCAAAGTAGCCCAGCAGATGCAGCAGGAATTGCCTGTCTTGGGTGATATTTACTGTACATGGCTGAGATATGCCCGGCTGCACATGTGCGTTGTGAAATCCCATCTGCTTCCAGCACACAGGGAGCAGAAAAAACCCTTTGAAAAGGATTTTTAGCCATGAAAATCCATCACCTGGCAGCGCTGCATTCACAGCCATCCCGACTGCCAGGGGCTTACAGGGGTCACTTACAGCATCACCCCATGCTGATGGCATAAACCCCAAATCCTATGTTTCATGGCTGCAGATGGATCTAAATAATGCATTTTTTAGCAATCTAAATCCTCCCTTTTTCCATACAACACACACGGGCTTGTGCACAGCAATAACCACCCCCACCTGGACCATGGGAGCTGGGGCTTCATGGCAGAGGGGAGGAGCAGGATGGGCAGTGAGGCTACCCCAGGACCACAAGCAGCATCCCCAGGAGGGTTGCAAGGATGCAGGTCAAGCCACAGAGGATGCCCATCACTGGGGACCACTTTGCAGTGACAAGGTCCTTCCATCACCTGGGTCACACGACAGCATCTAACGGGACCAGCACCTGCTCCCCTTCCCCTGCGCTCACCACGTAACCCCAGCACAGACTCAGCCCCCCCAGCACCCCCATGCTGGAGCAGCAGGGGCAGGAGCAGCGAGCACGGGCGCTTACCGGGCTGCGCCGCTGCGGTCAGCGAGAAGGAAGAGAGAAGAGACACCTGGTCAGAGAGCAACAGGTCAGCACCCCGAGTCCCCAGCACCCATCACACCCTCATCACGGCTTCACAGAGCACAGTGCAGGGGGGTTCCTCCTCCACGCAGCCCCCAGCACCCACCAGTGGGAGCAAACCCCTTGCCCGGGGGGGCCACTGTAGCCATGGGCATAAGGCAGGGGGAGAGCAGCATCCAGAGAGACCCATGAGGAACCCAAACCCTATGAAACAAATGAACCTCCCCGTTCTGGGCTTAGAATCACGGGAAGCCCAATCCTCTCAGGGAAGCCATCACCACCACGTACAGCAGCACTGCAGAGGTCATGGACCACTGATGGGGCTTTCTGCCTTCTCGTATCTTTTGATGTGCAAGGATGCACGTAAAACATGCCCAGGTAAAGCTGTGCCCTCAG
This sequence comes from Pezoporus flaviventris, assembly GCF_033815535.1. Lineage (NCBI taxonomy): Eukaryota > Metazoa > Chordata > Aves > Psittaciformes > Psittacidae > Pezoporus > Pezoporus flaviventris. The sequence continues at coordinate 2,003,077 of NW_026892607.1, read as the reverse complement.
GCACCTTGCCCAACATGTGCCTCACCCACTACAGGGTGAAACCACACGGGGTTTGACGTGTGGGTTGGCACTTTGACATGGTTTAGTGATGGCCTTGGCAGTGCTGGGGAACGGTTGGACTTGGTGATCTTAAAGGTCTTTTCCAACCTGGTTGATTCCCTGGTTCTGTACACCCCCAGACTGTGCACAACCAAAGCCAGCCTAGCTCCATAGTAAAGTGCTCCAAGTTAAATCAAGGGAGAAGGAAAACAAACATCACGCCTTCCAAACCAGTAGGATTTGTTATTTGCATTTCACAGTTCATTCTAGAGACATGCAAAACAGGGAGCGCGCAAACCAGAGAAGATCGTGTTAAGAAGCTATGAGAGACAAAAAACTGTATTTCTTACCGGACTTCTCCTCTAAAAGAATGCAGAAAAGGAAGAAAACAAATGAAAAATGAGAATATAAGAGATTTTCTGTAAAGGGATAACAGAGAAGTAAAAGATTTGTGTTATGAAGGGTATTTGAAGGATTCACATGCCTTGTCATTAACAGGCCCCATTAGCTATAGACTGGAAGGGCCATGTACGAGCAAAGACAAAAGGAGCAGGAAAGAGGCCTGAAGATGCTGGGACGTTGCTGGTATGGTACATGGCAAGGTGCAGGTTGTCCCATCACTTGCACGTGCAAGGAGTGAGACCCAAGCTACTGGGCTTCAGATGGAAAATGCATCCGAGACCAGTTTGCAAGAGCATCTCCGGTTTCCTGCTTGTCTTCAAGTTGAGGCACCATAGCTTACACCCCAAAGGGATGGGGAGGACAGTGCCCATGGACACAGCATCCCACTGCTCTCGTCCAGGAGAGGCCGATGCACAGGAGGGATATGGTGCTGGAGCATGGCTTTGCAGCTGGTTTTGGAGAGGAGCAAGGGCATGGACTCAGACAGGAAAGCAAGGAACTCCCTTGGATGCAAAAGTCCTTCAGCCAGCTCCTGCCTAGGACACAGGTGCTTTCCCAGGGCAGCGGGGCCAGTGCCGCTTGCCGGGATCCGGTGTACTGGGGAGCAGCACCGCTCACGTCTCCATCTGCGCCCTTTGGCTCTGTGCGATGGGACTTGGATCCCAACGCAGGGAAGCAGCTTCTGTTCCTTCTGTCCAGCCTGGCACAGGGCTTTTCCCTGAGCCCTTCAGGCTGAGCAGAGTCTGCACTGTTTTACAGGGAGGCACCGGCTCCAGCCCCAGGCTGTGTTTACTGCTAGAGACAGCATCACTTTATATGCACAGATTGGTTTGGGTTGGAAGGGACCTTAAAGCTCATCCAGCTCCAACCCCTGCCACGGGCAGGGACCCCTTCCACTAGAGCAGCTTGCTCCAAGCCCCTGTGTCCAACCTGGCCTTGAGCACTGCCAGGGATGGGGCAGCCACAGCTTCTCTGGGCACCCTGTGCCAGCGCCTCAGCACCCTCACAGGGAAGAGCTTCTGCCTAAGAGCTCATCTCAGTCTCCCCTCTGGCAGCTTAAAGCCATTCCCCTTGGCCTGTCCCTACATCCCTTGTCCCAAGCCCCTCTCCAGCTTTCCTGCAGCCCCTTCAGGCACTGGAGCTGCTCTCAGGTCTCCCCTTCAGGAGCCTTCTCTTCTCCAGGCTGCCCCAGCCCAGCTCTCTCAGCCTGGCTCCAGAGCAGAGCTGCTCCAGCCCTCGCAGCATCTCCATGGCCTCCTCTGGCCTCGCTCCAATGCTCCACATCCATATTTTTGGCTGGGTTCTCCAGAACCCCTACACCCAGGGCTGCAGCCCAGCATCAAGGAGCAGCTACTCCCACCTCTGCAGCGGCTGCAACAGAGCCGCCAGCTACCCCCGGGGGCCAGCGAGTGCCCTGTGGTGACTGGAGCACCAAACCCCACAGCCAGGGGCCTGAAATAGCAGCAACGAGGGGAGGAGAATGCACCAAGAGTTGAGCCCTTTGGAAAGTTTTGCACAGTACTTTCCCTATCCCATTTCTGACGTGTTGCGCTATTTCCTCTCTCCTCACAAAATCACACTGTTTCATACATTATTTACACATACATGTGTGTACCAGGCTGCTGGGGCCATCACTTTGCAAAACCAAAATCAGCTCGGTTTCACAATAAGAAATTCTGTGGGGTTTTTCCCCTCTCAATCGAAATTATCCACCTTTTAGGCACATAACTGCAGCCTCCAAAACTCCCCCCATCCTTTCTGCTGCATTTTGAGCTTGGGTTTTTGACTCCTTTTTCCTTTTTGTGCTTCCCAAAGCAGCCAACTGCAGTTTCTAACCCCTAAACCTCCCTGGTCGCAGCACCAAAAGCATCCAGAAGTGCACACTGCTAAAAGGGACAAACATGAGGGGAAGCAGAGATGTGCCAGGGGCACTCAGAAGCTCTCATGGAACTCGGCCACGTCACATTGGTTTGGAAAGGAGAAATAAAACACATCCATTCGATTTCATCTTTGCTTCGGGTTTGAGATTCATTCACACTTCAGATCCAGGCTATTTATAAAGCACAGAAAGCTTCATCTGAAAAGACACTAAAGCCCACACTGAAGCCCACTGAAAGGGAAAAATCAAGTCTTTTCACAGCTGAACAGATTGGGACGAGATGACAGAAATCTTGACAAGTCTTAGGGAAACCAGAAGGTGATGGTGTTTATACCATGTATATACAAGGAGAGGTGACCTCTCCTTCCAGGAGCCCCACATTCACCCCTGGGGTGAGAAATTTCCCTCTAACACCCATAGCGGTGGTGTGGAAAGCCTTGGGAATGAGGGCAAGGCCAATCCAATTTGTGTCCTGGATGATGGTCGCATTGAAAGATAAGGGGAAAAATAAGGGAATAGTGTATTCCAATCTCGGTTGCTCTGTTTTATGAGCGGGAAAAGGGATTTTTAAGACATTTGAACTGGAAACATCACTGCGATACATCTGAGCTCTACCTGCAGTCACATTATTAGTTCCGTATAGACTAGACCTTATAAATAAGGACATAAAGAGAAACCCATCCATCCTAAGGGAGAGCTTCCTGATCACTTGGGATGAGCCCTGAGGAGCACAACTGCTTTTGTAACCCAGGGAAGAGACAGAAACACGGGGACTCACCACGGGGGATGGAGAAAGTGCAATGTTGCCTATTGATGCCTTCAGCTCGTCCACCGTGGCCGCGCTCTTCAGGATGTCTTTAGCCTGCAAAGGCTTGATCTTGATGTTGAACTTCTTGTGCGCCTCCTCTTCCTCTTCAGATTCACTCGAGGAGTAGAAGTGCTTTCCTTTGGTAGGTAGAGCACAGTTAAAGAAGGTTTCGTCCTGCTGTGAGGGCAGAGCCTTGGCATTCAAAGGCTCCAGCATCCCTGAAGAGTGGGAATGAGGGGTTCCCAAAATGCTTATCCAAAACTCCCGTGGATGGGATTTGTGTGCAGGGGCAAATCCTCCTGCAGTGCCTGCCACTGCTGTGATGTTTCAGTGCTTTATCCATATGCAGGCACTGATGCTCACAGGGATAAAGCCAACCCTGGTTTAGCCCGGCGGTGATGCGCATCAGTGCCTGCATACCTGGACCATGCACGGGCTCTGGCCTTGAACATCGCATGTGCACCCAGCACAGATGGGATAGGACATCATCTTCCCCATGGGACACCCTGCTGGGATGCTCCTGGCACCGCTCATCACACCTCCTCATTTCATGGCAGTGGATCAAAGGCAATTAAAATCACCCTCTGCTCTACTGCCTCAGGTAATTCCCTGTGGGAGCCAGTTAGAGCTGTGGAGTGACAGCTCAAAAGGGAAGTAAAAAGGGGGAAAGAAATAAGCATAGAATCACAGATTGGCTGCTTTCTTCTTGGCCCCATTAGGCACTGCTCTAAGGTCTCCCAGAGCCTTCTCTTCTTTAGGCATGATAATAATAATAACAACAATAATAATAACAACTATGTCAGTGGCCTGCCTGTGAATCCCAGCTCATCTTACAGTTGGTAACCCAAGAGGCAAAGCCAGCCATAAAGGATATAGCCTGGTTCCTCCGGTCGGATGCTGTATCCTTCCTCATCAAGCTCAGGTGAGTTCTGAATAGGGCACAAAAACAAAACCAAAAGAAAGAATTGGGAACGCTAATTCCATCCCTGGAAAGCTGGAGCAGCTCCTTCCTCCTGCAGGAAGAGATGCCCATCACAGCTCTCCGCAGCCTAACCCCACCCAAGAGCCACAAGGCAGCATGTGGGTACAGCCCAGGTCCCATTGGGAGCTGCATGGGTGCTGGGTGGAGGGCTGGTTCCCTGGGGCACTTACATATCTGTCCCAGTCAATCTCTGCATAGAATCCATTCGGGGCTCCATTCGCTTTCTTCTGCAAGACATTGAAAAGGAAAATGTCCATGTTCTAAGTTAAGGAAGCAAGAGCAGAGCATCTCTTATAGGTGTGCATTGACACAGCTGGGATGGCAGTGGGTACTGCAGCAGCTGCCCCTGCAGGCACTACAGCGAGCTGCTCTGCACGTGCACGTCAGCCATACACAACAGCACTTCCCACTTCTGGAATGTCTTCCACACCAGAGGGGTAAAAAGGCTTTTGTTGAATATTCATTAAGTGAATTTAAGAGGGGAGAACTTAAGCAAGAGGTGAAATGACCATTTCTATATGTGATGGGATGTTCAACCCATGGGGAGAGCTGGCAGCAGGGGCTTTCCCCTTGCCCATCAAGCACAGATAGCACCACCGTTTATAGGGAGATAATCACCTTCCCCGGGACACACTGAAAGCAGAATCCAGTTTGTGTTATTCAGCAGCCCAGCCACCCATGGCATGAGCTGGGTTGCAGCAGTGAGCGGTGTCGGGGCTAACCCAGCTGTGATCATGGAATCCCAGACTAGGTTTGATTGGAATGGAGCTTAAAGCTCATCCAGGTCCAACCCCTGCTTCTCCATCCTAGAGAAGCTGTGGCTGCCCCATCCCTGGCAGTGCTCAAGGCCAGGTTGGACACAGGGGCTTGGAGCAAGCTGCTCTGGTGGAATGGGTCCCTGCCCGTGGCTGGAGCTGGAGGAGCTTTAAGGTCCCTTCCAACACAAACCAGGCTGGGGTTCTATGACTGATTCTATGAATTGCTCTTGGCCACTCCAGTGGCTGCAGATATTACATGCTGTAGGAAGAGAAGTTACATTAAGCGTCTCTGTCCTCCAATTCCCCTGCCCCAAATACATTCAGTGGCTTCCTTATACCCCCCAAAATTGCATTTCTCCATCTTTCAGCTTGCTGGAACACTGGAGACTTTCCCTGCCCTGAGCTCAGACAGCAAACCTCATGGAACAACAAGAACATGAGCCTGACTGAGAGGGCACCTGAGCTCACCCGAGGTCCCTGCACCCAATCCTGCTAGGACAGGCTGCCCACAGCACTTCTGCTGGTGGAGGAGACAGCTCAGGGCTGCCCCTTGAATGTTATTTGCGTGTTACTGTGAACAGAGCCTTGGTTCCAGCCCTGCCTGAGCTGCAGGCTCCTTTTTATCCCTATTTCTTAACCAGCTCTCGTGGACACAGGGCAAGCCCAAAGCCATGGATTTGGGGTCAGATGTGGAAGAAAACCCAAACCAGAGAAGTGATACCCCAGTTTTTGTTTGGCTTTGTCACCCCAGCATCGCTCTCCTTGCTGAGCCTCCCGAGGGTCTCATTATTTTAAGGTGAGTCTCTAACATCTAAATTTGCTCAAGAAACAACAACCAACGCAGTCACAGTGTGAACCCAACACTTAAACTGATATTGAATGGCAAAAGGAGATGTGGTCCTTCCACTACCCAGGTCTAGCAGGGCCATTTCTAACACCATAAATCAAAGCAGCAATAATCAAAATAACAAACCCAAGTCTCTCCTTGTTTTCAATGTAGAAAATAAAAGCAGGCACTGGAAACAGCTGTTCTGGCAACATCCCCTTAACCCATCCCACAGCAAATCTGACCCAAGCCAATTAGCAGGAGTGGAAATGGGGATATGGAGCCAGGGGGGTTTAGCCGGACACGTGGTCCCTCTGCCCGAGGCTCTCTCCGGTGTTTGGTGTTATTTTCTCTCTGTTAAACCTGCAGGAATCCTGGGATGTGCCATTAAACAGCTCCTTACCCAGATGTATTTCCTATATGAAACAGAAATGAAGAGACGGTTCGCAAAGTGCTGATGGGGGAATTAACACTTAAGGAGCCATATGAGGAGGGGAAAGCAGGATAAGGTCCATGCAATACTTACAATGCCATCCCTGTCTGGTGACCCTCTGTAAAGAACAGAAAGAAGCAGAGTGTTACTCCCAAACTGCACTAGTGCCCAATCCATACCGTGGCGATGTGGATTACACAATTAGTACGATTACTAGCTTGGAGATGGTTTTAATTATGAAGCTATCAGCAAATCTGAATTACCTGCCATGTGCTCTCTCTGAAACCCACACAGAGGTCTCAGTGCTGCTGATCTCATGTTATCAGGTGACAAATGCTATATTTATCCCTAAAGTGCTCCTGCTGATGATCCCATTCTAGTGCTGAGGAGCTGGGCTGGCTCCTCCTTGCACCCCTACCATGGCCATAGCCCGATGCTGGGTGCACATCCTATTGCAGAAGGCACTAAAACTGACAGAGTGAGTGAGTCGGAGGTTTTATTCCGGCAGCAGCACAGTCACTTCTCTTGAATGGATTTGCAAACTGAGGAGATCCTCAGGGATCCTAATCCCCAACCACTCACGGGATTTAGACCCTGATCACGGCCAGCAGCGTGTCCGGCTCAGCAGCCACATTCAGACACTGCCCAAGGATGCTAAGTTGGTTAGTGAAAACACAGATATGCTCATGAAAACCAGGCGGCTGCTCCACCTCTCCCGTGCTCCCCAGTCAGATCCCAGCTAGAATGGCTACGGAGACCCTTGACCGCTGGAGGGAAGGGGTGGAAAGTCCTTTCCCCTCACACAGCAAACCCAGCCCATTCCAGACCCCAGACAGCAGCTCTGCACATCCCACACCACGGTGCCCACCCCCAGGTCCATGGCAGGGGGGGACCAGAGGGGCTGTCCCAGCCTCTCAGTGCACCTCCCAGCCCCACACCGGCCACTGACGTGGGATTTGGAGAGCACTCAAAGCCCCTTGGGGTGATGATGGCGAGGTGACCCTGTGCTCTGCTAATCACTGCTGCCTGCTGATTGCAAGTGTCTCCTCCGCAGCGGCCTTTCTGCAATCTCGTTGCCATCACGAAAGCCCCAGGATTCGTTTGCCATCTCCATAGGCTGCCACCTTCCCCAGCCTCTAGGAAGAGCCGGCTGCTGCGAGCGACTGGTTAAAGGCAGGACCTAGCCCTGGCTCCATTGATTTTCCCTGGGCAGATGAGGATGCAGAGCAGCCTGACTCCTGCCCAGCATCCTGATACATTATAAATGAAGCCATTCATGGAGCTCCCGGCTGTCCCACAGCCTGCTTGGGGATGGACAGCCACCCTTCCTGGTGACAAGCCAGCAGGACAACGGCCTGGTGCTGCACAGCCCTCTTTGGGGATGTTCTCCATAGAGCTGAATCAACGAGGTTGGAAAAGACCTTTAAGGTCGTCAAGCTGTACCCCATATTTTCAGGCCCCGTTTTGCAGTGGGCAGAGCCCTGCAGGTGCAACCAAGGCTCACCGTGGTCCCAGGAGCATGGCTAGGGCTGTGGTGGCTGCCCCTTTGCAGAGGAAACCTCAGCAACCACCAGTGACATAGAAAATAGCTGAGGAAAGCAAATCTGAACAAAACCAAACCAAAACCCCACAGGGATTTTGTTGTGCAAGGCATTAAATACCTGTATGATGGTGAGGGAGAGGGAGCGGGGCTCCTCACTGCCTTTCCCCCTCTCCTTTGCCAGACTGCTTTCTGATATATACCCCAAAATACCTCAGTGGCAGCCAAGAGCTGGGCCCAGTGCCCCACCAGCGGCTCTGCACCCAGCTGTGAGGAGACCCCTGCCAGATGTTCTTCCAGGGAGCAAAAGCACCTTCCACATCAAAGCCAAAGGCGCCCCACGCACCCTCATCATCCCGAGCCTGCCCCAACCACGGCTCTGGCTCTTCACCACCCTGTGCAGGCATCTGCTTAAATGGAATTTGCATCTAAAAAGACCTCGGCAGACGGCAGATGAGGAGCTTGGGCAGGGATTAATCTGCTGAAACTCCCAGAGGAGCAATTTCCTCCTGATCAGCGCTAACTGTCACCATCAATTGCGAACACGTGGAGAGCCGGCTGCGTGGAGCAGAGGAAACACCTTGATTTGCTGTGCACTGCGTGTCCAAGGGGAAACAGCTTCAATGTATTTGTTCTTCCAAGACTTGATCCGAGGCTGATGAATGCCTGTGGTGCTCCGACTTCCTTCCTGGCCTGGCACCCCGGCATCAGCTTCTCCCCGGTATCAGCGTGCATTAAAGTGGTTTATAGCTCACTGACTTACGTGGAATCGGTATCCTTCTCTTTCTTCCGTATACCAAAGGCCTTCCTTGTACGTTTTTTCAATCCTGTGGATAGAAGGGGTATAAACAAGAATGCAACATTGCCATCAGCCTTGACAGAAATCCTCCAGAAGGCTCCTTATTCCTTTGTTATTTATAAGGAAGGTTAAAATAGAAAGGCCCAAACCCAAGAACCACCCGCAGCACTTTGCAGGTGGTTTCTACAGTTGCTTGTGCCTCGTATTTGCCCACTTAACTCTCATTAACCTGCTCTCAGCATGTGTGACTACGTATTTCACAGCTAATATTTCTAAGCTTACTGTCTTATGGGGACTGATGCACAGTGGGGAAACCTCTTTTTGGTGCAAAACCCACACAGCTGAAACCATGAGGCTGGTTGTCCTGCACTGATTCTTGATCTGCATAGTGCTTAAAATGATGCCTGGTGCCAATGATGCTGGAACCAGTTTGGAGCCCATCACGGCCATCACCACACTACTTAAAGAATGAATGGAGGAGAGAGAGTTTCTGAGATTTTCTCTCTCTTTTGCATCCTCAGAGCTACCCAGGAGAGGGATTTGAATGGCTGCTTGCAGCAAGGACTCCAAGGAAAGGATTGGGAGCATTTTTTGCACATTTCACTTGGCTGCTTTTCACACAGATGATGTTTCAGCTGTGGCTGGAAGCTGCTCTTGTGCTGGACACTGCTGGACACGCTCGTCATGAATCTCTGCCAGGAGCATGACAGCAATTAATGTAGGTCACAGCTTAATTTAGGGATTCTGGTAGCCACAGGAGCCAATATAAACCACAGTTCTTGAGACTAGAACAGCTATTTCTGGCCTCTTTCCCTTTCACAGCTCCTGGGAGTTGTGCCTTGGTCTGGAAGCCACCCAAATGTGCTGTGACGTGGGTCAGACGCTGCTGCAAGGGTGCAGCAGTGCTGTCGGGAGGTAAATGCAGTGCTCGCACTGATCCAATGAGCTGGCCTGTGTCAAATGGCCAGAGCAAAGGTGCAGGGACCACAGCAGGTCCCTTCCCTGAAACCTCCTGGAAAGCACAGTCAAGCATCACAAGGCAAAGAGGGACCATGGCTAACCAGAGCCCACAGGGATGGAAGGCAGGAGGAGCGGGGTTGGCAGCACGCACCCCGTCCTGCTGCCTCCTCGCTGGGTACCCAACCAGCTCTGCAGGGACTCAGCCATGGGTGCCTGCACACAGCAAGGAAACAGCTACAGGGTGAGTCTGCAGGGAAGATGAACACGCTGCCATTGGGAGTCCTGTTGGATGCACACATGCCTGCACAGCCCTGCACGCCTTCCTCTCCCCAGTGTGATATGCAACAGCTTTCGAAGGTGAAGGCAAGGGTCAGTGGCACCAACAGGCGTTGCCAGGACTGAGGCATAGCTAACAACCAGTACACCGCTGTGCTCTGTTACACCAGAAGCACACAGCTGTACCAGTGCTAAAACCTGCTTTGTTATAAAACACTAACTAGGTTTCGATGAGAAAACCTCAACCTCAAGCAACGTATTGAAAGAGCCAAATCTCCTGTAGCTCCCCTGAAACAGGCTCTGGATACCCCAGGAACATGGGAGCACTTATCCTAGGAGCTGTGTCCCCTGGCATAGCTCATTTATAGAATCCCAGCCTGGTTTGTGTTGGAAGGGACCTTAAAGCTCCTCCAGCTCCAACCCCTGCCACAGGCAGGGACCCCTTCCACTAGAGCAGCTTGCTCCAAGCCCCTGTGTCCAACCTGGCCTTGAACACTGCCAGGGATGGGGCAGCCACAGCTTCTCTGGGCACCCTGTGCCAGCGCCTCAGCACCCTCACAGGGAAGAGCTTCTGCCTAAGAGCTCATCTCAGTCTCCCCTCGGGCAGGTTCAAGCCATTCCCCTTGGCCTGTCCCTGCTTCCTCTTATGATGCTGCTGGCGGACACTGGGTTTCTTTGGTCTGGCTCCTGCTTTGAACCTGCCATTGAATTGAAATTATTTCTCGTTTTCCCAGGAACATCCTACTCTTCTGGGCACTGGCACAAGCAACAAGCACTACAAACATGAGCTTACTGCAGCACATCATTAAACACTGGGTTTAAATATCACCATAACACAGTGGGATGCTCCATGCTTTCAGTAGCCCATGGCTGGGTGGTCTGTGGGCCAACATTAGGACCAAACAAGCCAGGGCAGGACAAGGAGATGTCCCCTTGGTGCTGCTCATGGAGCTTTGCGTTGGACACTATCCCCTGTGAAACGGGAAACTAAGAGGCTGCTCCTGAAAAAGCACACGCAGTGCACTTCCTTTCTCTCCCCAAGGCATTACATGGTCGGGGCAAAGGAATCCCTTATGGGATCCCACACAGCCCATCCTATGGGATCCCACACAGCCCATCCTATGGGATCCCACACAGCCCATCCTATGGGATCCCACACAGCCCATCCTATGGGATCCCACACAGCCCATCCTATGGGATCCCACACAGCCCATCCTATGGGATCCCACACAGCCCATCCTATGGGATCCCACACAGCCCATCCTATGGGATCCCACACAGCCCATCCTATGGGATCCCACACAGCCCATCCTATGGGATCCCACACAGCCCATCCTATGGGATCCCACACAGCCCATCCTATGGGATCCCACACAGCCCATCCTATGGGATCCCACACAGCCCATCCTATGGGATCAATATGCCTTCATGCGCCGAACCCGTGGGCTCATCCTGCAACCTTACATGGACTCTGTTTTTACTACATAGTGCTGCTCAGCATTCCTTGTGTTTCTTCAAGACTCAAGCGAGTTATTAATAACCAAGGAAGGTTTCCATTCATCTCACCCCCTGGAATAACTTCATCCTCCAAACTCAAAGTAGAACAGGGAGGGCCGAAACCCCCAGAAATGAGTTCTTGTTCAGTCTTACGTGAGGCAGCACCCGATTTGGCTGAGTCTTGTAACAAAGCCGTCTGCTCAGTTACACAACAGGCCCACCATCTGCTTTAAATGGGAGATGACTGAGCAAAACATGGGCAAAGTGGCTGCCCCTTCCAAGGTACAACAGCTTCACACGCTGCAATTGGTCCTCATCGAGCCGAACGGCTTCACGTGCTCTCCCTCAAAGCCTCAGAGTAGCCACAAGCCAAAGCTGAACTCATCACTGTGTGCCAGGGATCTCATTTCAAACACCAATGGCTCTCCAAATTTGGGAGCATTATTCATCTTTTATTTACTATTACTCTTTCTTTTCCTGGTATACCTGATAAGTGGCATCTGAGAAATAGGAATCACTATGAAGCTCTCTGTATCTTACTCTCAAGAACAACCAGCACCTTTTTTTTCCTACACCAAAGACTTTACACCTATAGAAATAACCCCAGTATCCCAAATTCAGCCTCTTGCCCTCCATTCCCAGGCAGCTGAAGCAGCTGCTGCTGCTTCTGGACCTCCAAATACTGAAGGGGGTCCCTAAAGGAAGAGCTATTCACTCAGCAGGATGGGCCTCATGAAAGCAACACACCTCTCCAACAGGAGAGACATCAGGGAGAATATCTTTGCCTTAAACGCTCTTTTGTGATGACTAAAGGAAAAAGAAATGATTGAAATTAGTTCTACTTAGTCTGTGCATGAAGATAAACGTTATCTATTGCCATGCCAGAGGCTCAAGACCAAAGTAGCAGCAGGGAGGGGAGAGAATAAGGAAGAAGGGGGAGAAATAGGGGAGGCAATAAGAACTAATCACTCTTAGCTTTGTGTATTCTTTGTTTTGGTGTGTGGAATTGTTTTGCACGCAACTTGGAGCTGGATTTGAGCATCCTGCTTCCCCACCACACACAAACCTGTGTCTTACTGAATATACTGAGTCCAAAGACCTGGAAACCTGCTGCCGTTTCATAGCCAAAAGCTCTTTGTATTTGGGTTTGGCTTGCTTTACTAAAGAAATAATAATCCTCCCTTTGCTCAGTAAGACAAAGCAAAGGCAAGATAGAACTCCTGAAAACCTGAGTCATATCCAGAGGAAAAAGTCAAAGGGTGAATTAAAGCCCCAAATAAATAACCCAAAGAACAGTGTCTCGAATGCTCTCTGCAAGTCAGCCCAGAAGCTTCCCCTGCTTTGACACAGCGCCTTGGGCCCAGCTGCTGCACCAACCTTTTACATGAAAATCAGCAGGTTTGGGCCATTGCAAACCCAGGGATTCTCAACTCCTTCACCCTCAGCAGCAGAAGAGTCAAGCCTCAGTGGCCACACTGCTTCAGTCCACGCTATTTTGTCCTTTCCCCACTGTATATGATCGATTTAATTCTATTATCTACAATTAAATTAGTATACATCACGAGAACATTTTAAATGCTTTTTACCTAACCCAGTCTTTGCATTCCAGCTCATTACCAGCCTCTCAGCAGGCTTAATAACGCAGTGAGGAGCCGAGCCCTCCGCACACTGCCTTGGTACAGCCATTAATATTTTAACCCCCTTCATTTACAAGTCTAATTGCTCCACAGAGGAGAGGATGGACCATCAGCGAGCAGCAGTGGGGCAGCAATGGCACCACTTCTGTTGGCAGCCCAAAGGGGCTCGTCCTGCAGCAGCCTGGTCCCGCAGAGCATGGATGAAGCCTTCAGGAGACAAGGTCATCTGCTGCTGTGGTGTCATGGTAGGCACCAGGCTCCAGCCACAAACCCATCACCAGTAAGAGTCAACACAGGCAATAAATAACATGCTGATGTTATTTACTGCCACTGTTCCTGGGTTTCCTTCCCAGTACAAAATGGTGCATCTCAACTACTGCAGTCTTAGGAAAAAAAATCACTTTTTAACCAGCAGCACTTGTATTTATCACTGACTTAACATTCCGTCCCGGTACACCAATAGTTTCCAGTGCAAACTGGCACTAAAATACTACATTTAGCTTTGCCACGGTGGGCTAACAAAGCTGTCTGTGGTAATGAGCTTGCCAGGTGTTAAAGGGCCTTTCTTCACCCTGTTGGGCTTCCAGGGCACTGAAAACAATATAAGCTAGATAGCGAAGTCCCACACATGTGTATCACAATCTTCCACTTGCTTACTGCAGTCCCTACCTATCGGGAAATGGAATGGTGACTTCACCACTGCATCTCTCACTCTCTGCCAGAGCAGAACATGGTTGGGGTCTTGCCTGTGGCTTTCAGGAAAGGAAATACTTGAAAAGAAAAGTGAACAACAATAGCTGTGGGCTTCTTTTGAAAGGACACATGAATTAATGCTGAGAAGTTTGCTCCATTTCAGATGGAAGACACTGAAGGACTAAAAAGTTCTTCATTTTGAGTGACCCCAGAGCAGAGCCTCAGCTCACGGGGGAGTGATGAGGGCAGCCAAAAGTCTGGAGGAGATGGTGGTGGGCAGCTATAAGAGCTTCAGCTATTCGGCACAGCACCAAAACCTTGTCAGGAGCAGCTGCATCGGGATCCAAACTTAACCTCGGGAATGGAAACGGGATGATGGAGGGACACCCATTGCAGTGGGCAGAGGTGATAAAAGACCCTGTGGCTGATTCAGAAATACAGTCACATTTTCAGCCATGAGGGTAACTGAGTCTCTGAACAGGTTGTGGTGAACTGCCTGAGGAGGTTTTGAACTCAACACCTCCCTAAAATTACAAATCTCATTCCAGCCACTAAATGCAAAGAGCTCGGATGAAGTCCTGTGGCCACCACCACGTGTCCTGCCTGCCCCGCAGCAGCAGCCCCCATACTGGCTCAGCTCCGAGCATCCATCCCCATGTATCAGGAGGAGTTTGGGCTCCTAGCGCCTTTACATCTTTCCCATTCCCTTAGGTCTGCACCTTTCTCCCTCTGCAAACCACCCAAATACTCCTTGCAGCAGAGTCAGGAATTCAAAGGGCTGAGCATGCAAGGACTGCTGAACACCGGATCGTTGCTCACAGGTTATTCACCAACCTCAGTAAAGAAGCTGCAGGAACACCTTGCTGCCTGCTGACCCCAGGCATTGTTAGCACCACCTTTCAGAGCCCCCAGGTGTGTGACAGGCAGGGACATGGCACACAGGCATCTCCACCGATCCTGTCAGTGAATTCAATGTGGGTACAGTTGTGGCTTTCATTCCCGCCTGGCACACACACAAGAACACCAGATGCATTTCTAAAGGTTGCTGTGCTGTGTAAGAAGTTGTCCAGGACAGGCTCTCCCTCCCACATGATGCTCAGGCTTCTATTTTGAGGAGGTTTCAGGTTTTTGGTGTATCAGGAAGGGAAGACAACGGTGCTCCCAGATGCCTCCCTTGGCTCCAAGCTGCAAGGAGGCCATTGGGCTTGTTCAGGGGAAACCCACCCAGGAAACATCACCCATGCTGGTATTTCCTTCTCACTCCCCCACAGCAAAGCCCACTGCAAACCTCTCCTCCTCTTTGCAAGGCTTTGCCATCACCTCTGCTCCTCAGCCAGCAGCAGCTCCCATCTCACAGCCCTGTTGTCAAAGGCATCTCCTTAAAACCCATTGCTCCACGCACACCACAGGTTCCCAGCAACTCCTTTGACAATTTTCCATGAAGAACACACCAGTTTTCCTGCTCTGCTGTTCACACAGAGCATAAGGACTTACTAAACCCCACCAAAACCCTTCCCACTAAGAAACAGCCTTCCATCCACCCATGACTTATGGACTAAGGCAACCCCACTGCAGCCAACATCCACGAGCTCCCATTCCCGATTTCCCGGGTGAAGAGAACACCCAGGTTAGCAGGAAGATGCTTCCTTGGGGATAAGGGACAAATCCAGGCGACTTGCCAGGGAAAAGCATCATTTGCTCTCAGTTTGGTCATCCCATAAAAAATAATTGGCAATATTCGCATTTGCATACGATGAGGATTTAAACCCAAAATAAAGCCTGACGAGACACTTCTTCCCAGTTCCTCTCCCCATCCTCTTCCTCCCACAGTCTGCTGTCAAACCATTATCCTGATTTTAAAGCAGTGATTAACTGTGGCAATAGTGTAACTAAAAATAAGAGCAGGAGACCTGACCCGAAGAAAAGCTTCATTTCCAGGCAGTGTTTGACTAAACTGATGGAGCTTCTCCCACCCATCTGTCTCCCTGCAAAGGAGCTGTGCAAGGGGAACGAGCTCAAGACCCCTATGGGAAAGGAACCAGGTAACCATGAGGCATAAACGACCTTATAATAAATAACTTGGACAATATAAATGGTCTTATTATTAATAACTCTTACAGGCTTCTTTTGCATCTTCTGTACTAACATCAGAACCATGCCAAACCCCTGCAAAAACCTGAACAAGGGGAAATGGGTTTAAACTTAAACAGAGGAAGTTCAGGGCATGGATTAGGCAGAAGCTCTTCCCTGTGAGGGTGCTGAGGCGCTGGCACGGGGTGCCCAGAGAAGCTGTGGCTGCCCCATCTAGGCTGATGTTTGAGACACGAGATGCTCTTAAAGCTGATGCTGCCTGTAACCAGAGCAGGGCACAGGATCCAGCCTGTCTGACCCGCACCCACTGGGTGATAAGCGTGATGCTGGGTGATGTTTTAAGAGAAGCACAAAACAACCAAACGCCCACTGAAATGCACACATGCATCTAAGAGCCTGACACCCATTTATTATTAATTATTAGCTCTAACAAGAGGGTCCACCTTTAGTGATTTCTATAGGCCCAGCTTTAGAAAGCCAACATATTTGTGTGGCTGTATGAAATTCTGCAGGCATCCAAACTGGGGACTGCAATGGTGCTGATTACAGAATCCCAGCCTGGTTTGGGTTGGAAGGGACCTTAAAGCTCCTCCAGCTCCAACCCCTGCCACGGGCAGGGACCCCTTCCACTAGAGCAGCTTGCTCCAAGCCCCTGTGTCCAACCTGGCCTTGAACACTGCCAGGGATGGGGCAGCCACAGCTTCTCTGGGCACCCTGTGCCAGCGCCTCAGCACCCTCACAGGGAAGAGCTGCTGCCTAAGAGCTCAGCTCAGTCTCCCCTCGGGCAGGTTCAAGCCATTCCCCTTGGCCTGTCACTAAGGGACGAGGGCAGGCTGTGAAACCTGCCCCCAGCACCACCACAGCTCCTATCCTCCTCAACCAACCCATCCCAAGCCCTCCGCGAGATCCCACACATCCCACACATGATGACACTAATCTCAAGTTGATGTTTTAAATTCCCTGAAACACGTAGGTGGAGACTTGGAGATTTTTATTCCTCAATAACTCCCTCAAAAAAGGGTCATAATTTAAATGAATTTAAATGCAAAGGAAGATGTGCCAAAGTCAGGGGTGCTTTTCCAAGGCTGGGATGGGTAAGGATCAACTCCCAGATAATACAGGCTGCAAAGTACAACTTTCCCAGTCCTGATACCTTACTGCTTTCAAATAATATAACCATTGTCAGCACTAATCCAGTGTAAATGGGGACATGGTAGGGAACTTCCCCTTTCCACCTCTGCAGTGAAGCCCACTGGTGTGGAGGGGAGGAGATGGGGTTTGTTGGACACTGTATGAAATCAAACCACACTTAAAACTAACTCGAAGACTGAAGTGAAGAGTTCTGTGAGGCTGTAAGTGCAAAAACCCCGCTTTCAGTCACACAGATAAAGCAAAAAACCTTCAAAAGCCCCCCAAAACATCAGCTTGCAACTGAACTTCTATTAAAAACAAAGAGCCGAGGGTAGTCAATAGCTGGCAAGGCAAACAGGGCTACTCTTGTACTACTGCACTGCATGTGAGCATCCCACACTGCTGACAAACACACTGTGTGGCGGCCAGGTGTTTGCCTTTTTCCTACCGAACCTGTAGGAACTCAAGCATAGTGTCTTAAGAACAGAGACTATATTGGGCCAGCAAAGGAAAGGGGAAGGCCACCACATGTGAGACAGCCAGCATCACACGCCATCGGCTTCTCAAAGGCAGATAGGTTTTTAGTGATGGTCTCCAAATACAGCAGGGTTTGGGCATCCAAATAGTTTAAGGTTGTTGCTTTAGGAAGGAGCTCTGCCCTTGCCCCCCTTCCAATTTTCCCTCTGAAATGCTCCCTTTCAGACCCCAGCCATGGGTCATGATCCCTGGAGCAAGTGCTGGGCAAATCACATTTTATACCACCTACAGCTTCACAGCCCCAACACGAGCATTTAGGGAAGGTGCTTCCACTCAGAACCGTGTTTTGCACAGAACCCCAGCCTGGTTTGGGTTGGAAGGGAGCTCAAAGCTCCTCCAGCTCCAACCCCTGCCATGGGCAGGGACCCCTTCCACTAGAGCAGCTTGCTCCAAGCCCCTGTGTCCAACCTGGCCTTGAGCACTGCCAGGGATGGGGCAGCCACAGCTTCTCTGGGCACCCTGTGCCAGCGCCTCAGCACCCTCACAGGAAAGAGCTTCTGCCTAAGAGCTCAGCTCAGTCTCCCCTCGGGCAGGTTAAAGCCATTCCCCTTGGCCTGTCCCTACAGGCCCTTGCCCAAAGCCCCTCTCCAGCCTTCTTGCAAGTCCCCTCTAGGCACTGGAAGGCTGTTTTCCACCTCTGCTTCAGACCCTGTGATGGAGGTGCAAGAGGAACAGACACATGGTTTAACCTGTAATTTTGTTTTCTAAAGTCTCTTTAAAATTTGAATAAGACCCATGAATCATGCAGAAAGTCTCTGCCTTGGCAAAGGAGCCCAAATTGCTGCGCTTGGGCACCAGCTCGAGACGCCCAAGGGCACGCTTTAAACCGAGGTTCAGTCCAAGGAGGCATTTTGCAGACCCATCACGTTTTGCCCCATTTTCTATCTTTTATACCCCCCAAATTAAACCCTCTTTGGGTTTGCTTCAGCTTCCACGTCTCACTGGTTATTTTAGTTGCAAGGCAAACATCGAGCTTTGCTGCCTCACACGTACTTTGGTTTAAATCTTCCACATCATCATGGTGGCACCACACGGGTTTTAAGTGGCAGGTACCACCAGCCCCAATCCAAAGCATTCCCCAGCCTCACAAGGGTTGGGGGGGACATTTTGCTTCATAACTGGTAGTTTTCAGCTAGAGTCTTCTTATCCCTTCCCTCCCTTTGCAGGGAGAGACATGCTGCCAGTGGACTACAGCTGGAAAAACCCAGCCCAGCGGGGACGGTTTGAATGCCTGCAAAAAGGGATGTTCCCATTTTTTGCCCTTCCATAAACTAGAAGGTGCTACTGCAACCTGCTCAGCTCATGGAGACATTTAGTATAACTGTAACATAGACTTTAGTATAACTTTTCTTCCTACATGTTCTCACCATAGCATTTGCCTCCACCAGAGTGACCAAGGGCAAATCAGAATCAATCATAGAATGGTTTGGGTTGGAAGGGAGCTTAAAGCTCCTCCAACTCCAACCCCTGCCACGGGCAGGGACCCCTTCCACTGGAGCAGCTTGCTCCAAGCCCCTGTGTCCAACCTGGCCTTGAGCACTGCCAGGGATGGGGCAGCCACAGCTCCCCTGGGCACCCTGTGCCAGCGCCTCAGCATCCTTGTGTTGAACAATCAAACCATCTCCCCTTGCACTCATGGAAGAACAGTTTCCACACCAATGCCAAGGCCTGTCAGTTATGCAGCAGGGTCCAGCAGGTCTGTGAAAATCCCCCTTGCATCCCAGAGGACACAGATGGAGATGCTCCTGCAAGACAAAGCCTCTTTGCAAGCCCAAGCTTGGTCATGGTCTACTGCTCAAACAATGCATTGGAAAACACAGGTCCTGGTTTAGTGTTATGGTCCTAATGGATCTCTTTTGCCATCCATGCCTAGATTTAGGTTAATTGTATCAAACCTGCTATTAGCTTTCTCAAATAAACCCCAAACTTTTCTAGTAGGCCATTTCCTTGCTGAATCCCACACTGAGCACGTTTAAACACACCATTCACTGAAACCATACCACCAAAACAGAATAAAGCCACGTTTTTGCCCTAATCAAGAAAAAGACTTTTTAATGTGCTCTTAAATACTCTGCTCCCAGCACTGCCTGTTCAGCACAATGAAAACGTAAGACCTGGAGACAACCATTGCCAAAAGATGACTCAAGAAAGTCTTGGCCATTTTGGATGTGCCCAGTTATCCATGCAAGTTCCCAGAGGACCCCGCTTCCAGAAACATGTGCAAAAAGCCAGATATTTCCACTCTGAGAGAGCTTCCCTCCAGCAAACATGAGATTTGGGCTCACACAGGTACTGTTTCCTACAGAAGAAGAAATGACCTTCTCCCATGGCTGCTCCCATTAGCCACAGTGCTGTCTTATCTTTCTGAACATCACAGAGCTTCTGGCTGGAGTGATACATTGCAGCAGTGATTTCAAAACTTAATTAGGCTGCATAAAATACCTTCAGTACATTGGAGATGCAACAGATGGATTAAAAAAGGAGATAAACTTGTTCCTGTGCACGGATGTTTACCTTAACAACGCATCCAATGTTTTTCTGAGTACTGCAGAGTAATTTTACAATCCAAGAGAACATCTAATTACCTCATATCAACAGACACACATGCAGAGAGCTTTCCAGCATGTTGTGGGACCTTTCCCACAGAGGCTTGGGTCCTAGATCTAGTGCTGACACGCAATACAGTTCTGCTTCAGGTTATATGCCCCATCCCTGGCAGTGTTCAAGGCCAGGTTGGACACAGGGGCTTGGAGCAAGCTGCTCTAGTGGAAGGGGTCCCTGCCCGTGGCAGGGGTTGGAGCTGGATGGGCTTTAAGGTCCCTTCCAGCACAAACCAGGCTGGGATTCTATGTTTACTGCAGGGAATCACAGATATACTGTGCAGGTTTGCAAGTTTCAGATGAAACCTAAGCGCATTCAAAAGCGTGCTTATCTTAAAACAAAGACATATAAATGAACACCTCATCAAGTTGCCAGTGTTCCAGTTGGACGTTGCTCACAAAAGTCTCACTCTCCCACAAATAGAACCAGTTTCCAACCGGTTAAAAACTCACCAAAAGCAGTAATTATTTCTTCTCATTTTCTTGCTATCATTCTAGGTTCCTGCACCATTGGCTAGCTGGGGAACAACGTGTTAACGCAGCTTCAGAAGTTGCAGATAATGGGGAAATTTTGGAAATAATAAGTAAAAGCTACCCATAAGATTTTTCTTTCTTAATGCCTGGATCACAAAAGGTGATTCCACGTTCACCATAGACCAATGAACCCGCTGCCCCAGACCTGGCCAACATCCCCAGCGCCTTGGCCACGGTGGCCACGGCTCCTACACAGAGGCAACCCTTGGGCATGTCCCAAGCAAGGCAAAAATCCTCCAGGAAAAACAATCCACACCAAAAAACCTCCAAAACACACAACCCCCCCAAGCACCCACCCATCTTCCCCCCATCCAGCCTCTAAACTACTTAAATAACACAAACTGCAGGAGGCCAACTTCAATTTAGCCACATTCATTCCTCCACAGACGTAGGCACTTTTGAGAGAAACCACGTTCTGAATGATATCTTCTCTAAAATGACCTGTTCCTGCACGGCCTGGGTGCTGGTTCCCAGTCATGTATGTCAGCACGGTGTAATGGGCTCGATGTCATGGCTTAAAATGAAAGTCTCTTTTGATGGTGACTATCGTCGGTATTAAAGGAGACGTTGACATGAGGCATTTCCTGCCATCAAAGAGCACCACCACTCATTTTCTTAATGCCAAGACACAGAAAAAATAGCAGGAAGCAATTCCCGTGTGCTTACACATGGCCATTACAGCACCCGAATTCCCAAGGTTAGGCAAATAATTCAAGTCAATAGGAGAAGTCTCGATTGCACAGATCTTGATGCCTCCCTAGGTTAATGTGGAGCGGGTGGCAGAGCACGATTTGCAGGGACACACCAAGAGGAAGCCCAATTTCTGCCTGTCATCTCGGGAAGGCCGGGAATGCCGGTTAGCATGAAGGCAGCGCCGCGAGCACAGTGCTGGATGCGGCTCCATGCAGCCCTCCCCAGGCTGGGCCCTGCTGCCTCGGCCAATGGGCCAGGAAATACAAATCCAAGGGAATATTTTGACATCCTCAGGTCTCTCCAATAGATCATTTTTACTTAGCAGAAATAAAGGAGAAATATATTCCCTCCAGTACCCATTCTGCTCAGAATACAAATTAATGTCTTCCTTTCCCTGCTTCTGACTTCAGCAGGCATTAAAAAATTAAATAGAATTAAAAAGAGCTTTACATACAGTCGAGACAAATGACATAGGTTAAAATCTCTTTAATGCCCAAAGGCTTTTCCCACACAGCATCAGACACAGTCTCACAACACTCTCCTGCTCGGAGCCCATATTTCCTTCTCATTTATTCCGGTAAGCCACAATCCAACACCCCCCCACCAGAGCCTGCGCCTTCAAACCAGTGACACAACATGGCAAAAAAATGACCCTAAGTTTAAATATCCTTGTTTCCTGCTGGAAAGATGCTCCTCCATGCAGTGTAAACCCACTGAATCCCATCCAGCATCGCCAGGCTTCACAGCCCCGGTCTGTGCACGCAGCTAACGCTTAAATTCACCCTCTGTGCATCACAGCAAGTGGAAAAAAGTGGGTTTCCAAGCAGAGGATAAAATAATGCCTAAAGGATCCTAATTCCAACCAACCCACCCGGGTTGGGGTTCATCTCTCTGCCCAGGCTGCTGCCTGGAACTGGCAGCTCCGATGGACAGCCGGGTGTTTGCCTACCCCGAGCTGCCTACACAGGGCTGGGGAGGGAACTGCAAATAATCTGATGGGCTTGATATTATATCACCATCCGCCAGCTTGCCGGCAGTGGGCAGGGAGCTTCGGTTCGACCGGGATTAGGGGGAGGGGAGGATTTAATTTTATTATCATTATTATTATTATCATCATTATTTTGGGGGGTCTTTAATAGGAAAAGGATTCACACGCGCAGGTTCAGAGCATCCTCCTTCCCCCACGGCTTTGAAAACTCCAGCGATCCCAAAAGACATGCTCAGATCATCACCTACCTTCCATCATGGTGGCAGAATTGCATTCCTCAATTTCCAAGGAGCCTGAAAAAAAAAAAAAAAAAAAATACAGGAGAATACGATCCCAGTTACCAGATGCTGAACGGGAGCCCCTCCACCAAACGCCTCCGACCCCGCTCAGCTGCCGGAATAACGAGGAGGGGTAAAACCCGTGCGCTGAGGCTAAGGGCAGGCCATGGATGCTGCTGTGCCTGTATCACCTCCAGGAGCACCGGAGGATGCTGAGAGAAAGGGAGGACGAGCCGGGCTCCGGCGCAGCCAGTCCCTCCCGCCCCGCACCTCCTCACATGCGCGCTCGCTCCCGACACCCCCCCCCCCCCGCCCCGGGAACACACCAACCTATTTCCCATCTTTTCCCCCTTTCCTTTCCACTTTCACCAAAAGCATAACCCCTCTCCGTACCTCGTGACGCACTTCCCCTCCCTCTAATCCTATTGCAGCGGCTGGGGGAGCCGGATTAATGCCCGGCCGCTGTCAGATTAGGGAGACGGGCTGGCGACGAGGGAGGGGGGGAAGAGATGAACCCAGGCTGGATGAGGCAGCGGAGCTCGCTCCGGGCCCGGCTCCCGCAGCCATTCAAGAGGGAAACGCATCGGGCTGACGTCACACCGCCTGCAATTAGCCCCGAAAGGATGATGCGGGAGAAATTTCTGCCGGGATTGCCTGCCGACAGCGCCTGGGAAGCGGCTCCATGGGAAGAGCGGCGCCGGCACCCCCGGAGCGGGGAACAAAAGAGGCTGGGGAGGGAGGGAGGGAGAGTGCAAGAGCCGAGCCCCGGCTCTGCCTGGGGACCCCCCGTTTCCCATCACCAGCCGGAGCCACCCTCCAGGAGATGCCATCAGAGCCTGCCCCGGCCAACTGACACATCCCGTTTCTCTGTCAGCCCCGGCTTCCAGCTCCCCTCAGCACAGCGCTGAGCCTCAGCCGGCCCCGAATGCACTGTGGGACCCCCCCTGGCTTGGGAAGCACCTCTCAGAGCTGCTTACAAGGGCTGGGGGTGACGGGGAGTTCCAACACAGGGGTTATGCGGGACACCACCGGGATTACCCCAGTAAATACGTGAGGCACAAATCCGGTCCTGCAAAATGGGGTCTAAACAGCTCAGAAAGTTCAGACACCCCTGGAGAAGAGAAGGCTCCTGAAGGGGAGACCTGAGAGCAGCTCCAGTGCCTGAAGGGGCTGCAGGAAAGCTGGAGAGGGGCTTGGGACAAGGGATGTAGGGACAGGCCAAGGGGAATGGCTTTAAGCTGCCAGAGGGGAGACTGAGATGAGCTCTTAGGCAGAAGCTCTTCCCTGTGAGGGTGCTGAGGCGCTGGCACAGGGTGCCCAGAGAAGCTGTGGCTGCCCCATCCCTGGCAGTGCTCAAGGCCAGGTTGGACACAGGGGCTTGGAGCAAGCTGCTCTAGGGGAAGGGGTCCCTGCCCGTGGCAGGGGTTGGAGCTGGAGGAGCTGAAACCAGCCTGTTTCAGCATTTGCCAATGCAGCTTTTCTGTGTGACCTTGTGTCTGATGGAACCTCAACCTCCACCTCTCACCCTGCATCACTGTCTTTAGGACCACTGAAGGCAGCCACACATGTTTCTCAGGACCTCACTCTGCGCACATGCAGGGAAAGCAAAACCCACATTGTTTTCCTATTAAAAAAAATAAATAAACCTTTTTCCCCCCCCCATTTAAAAGTCTACCATTTTTCCCATTAAAAAAAAAAAAATCTTTCCCCATTAAAAATTCCTATCTTTCTTCTATTAAAAAAAAAAAAAGCAAAATAAACAAATCTACTCATTTCCCCCCATTAAACAAATAATTCTCATTTCCCCCATTAAAACCCTCCCAAAGCCGAGCACCTCTGAGGGTCTGGATGCACCACTGGCAAAACAAGACTCAACCCCACATCGGAGCCTCCAGCCTTGAGTATCCCAAGCCAAAGCGTCCCCAGCCGCAGCCCTCACCCATCACAGCACCGAGATGCCCCCAAGGGCTGGGATTATTTAACAGATGGTGGGTTAATCCCTGCAGGAGCCCCTGTGACCTGTCCCAACTCCCAGCACCTTCTGCACGGGCACAGGGAAGTGGGATGGGGATGGTGCCTGTGGAAAATCCCTTTGTAATCCCAGGGTGAGCACAATGAGATGAATGTGGCTCCATTGTGTCCCCCCCCCAGAACACCCCAAGGAGAGAGGCTGGCACAGTGACAGGATGTCCGGGTGATGGGCATGCACACACCATGTCCAGATCCCTCTGGACACACCAAAATAACACCTATCTTTATCACGGCGCTGCTGTAGCCATCCCGCATCCCAGTGATGCTGCTTCCCATGACACTCCTCAGCCAGGTTTATCCTTCTTAACCAAGCAGGAAGAGCTGTAACTTCCCTGCAAACACCTTCCCAAGCTGGCAACGGGTAAATAAGTTGTTGTCACCAAGCTCCTCCATTTCACAGCATCCCCCACACTCTGCCCCCATAACCCACGGTAGCACAGGTGGGGACCCCTGCATTACTGCTAATCCCAGCACGGCTCCGGCTTGCTCAGCTCTGTGGGATGTCTCGACCTTATGAAATAATTCCTGCCATGGGGCAAGAGCGAAACTCAGCTTCCCGAGGGTAAAATTAACCCTGAGCTAACCTGGGACAGCAGCACAAGAGGGACGTGGAGCTGTTGGAGCGAGTGTAGAGGAGGCCATGGAGATGCTGCGAGGGCTGGAGCAGCTCTGCTCTGGAGCCAGGCTGAGAGAGCTGGGCTGGGGCAGCCTGGAGAAGAGAAGGCTCCTGAAGGGGAGACCTGAGAGCAGCTCCAGTGCCTGAAGGGGCTGCAGGAAAGCTGGAGAGGGGCTTGGGACAAGGGCCTGTAGGAGTTAAACACATCCTTGGCAGTGTTCGAGGCCAGGTTGGACACAGGGGCTTGGAGCAAGCTGCTCTAGTGGAAGGGGTCCCTGCCCGTGGCAGGGGTTGGAGCTGGAGGAGCTTTCAGGTCCTTTCCAACCCAAACCAGGCTGGGATTCTGTGACACCATGAACCTGCTCCCTGCACTGGCTCTTCCCATACCCGGGAGGCACAGGGAAAGCCTTGTTACTGGTACCCCAGCAGGGCAGCGTGCCAACGAGCCCATTCATTCCAAGGCAAAAATTGCTACTTGTGGATTTCTATACGATTCCCAACCGCAGCAGCTGACACAAGGCCATTTCCCAGCTAAAGCACGGGCAATCTCAGGCAGCTCCTGAAGGATACGCGCTCCGGGGCTGCGGCAAACACCAACAGACGAGTCAATGGCATTAACAAAATGAAAGGCAGAAAGTGAGTCACTGAGCACATTACTCACATCCCAGCAGAGTCATGCTTGAGGTGCATGTGACAGGCGCCGGGAGGAGCCCGGCTCGGCCCCGGCCAGGACAGGGTGCCCCCGGGATGCAGCACGGACAGGGATTTGCTATATAAAGCTCCAATCCTTGTCCCCACGCAGGATCCGGCCCTGGCAAATCCCCCAGCATTAGCAGCAGTAACGGGCAGCCGGTGCCTTGTTTACATCCACGTCTGAGGCTTCACAGCCCCTTTGCTAAACCATAGTTAAACCTTCAGTAAAATAAGCTCATCCTTCATCTGGTGCTGGTGGGAACGCGGTGGAGGAGGCCAGACCCTCAGCATCCCCATTACTGATCGCTCCCGTCACCACGCAGCACTGGCGTTTCCTCCCCATCACTGCAAACTAGACTTTCCAACAGAGTTCAGCTATTTGCCTCTAGAAAATCAGGTTTTTCCATGCAGGACACTGGAGGATTTAAATCCTGGGATGCAGGACTCACTGTGAACATTGATGGTGGTGTTCTGCCATAGGACAGCTGGGGACAAACCCAAAGCCTTGCACAGGCTGCCATCTGGGCTCTGATAAAGTGATGTATTTACAAGATACCTTGCTCAAAAGGCTTCTCCCGACCAGGGAAGGGGGATGCGGGATGCAGGGCTCAACCAGGAGCATCTCACCCAGGTCTCCTGCATGGAGCCAGAGCAGCCCATCAGCCACATCCTCAGCACCAAATACCCTCACACAACCTTCTCAGGAATGCTGCAGACTGTGGAGCTGAACCTCAACATGCCGCACCTTGGGATGCTATCGGGCTGGACCATAGAATCATAGAACATTTAGGGTTGGAAAGAACCTTAAGATCACTCCACACCATGCTTTGCACAGCCATCATACGTGCACTGAGTCCCATGGCAGGAGCAGGGCTGGACCAGCCCCCGGCCATCACAGGAACGACCCCCAGCTCATCCCTTGACCCTGAGCACAGGAGCCCATCACCACCCTTCAGGGTGGGAGCAGCAGGGACTAAAGCAGAGGAGCATCTCCCACCCGCATCCCAGCGCATCCCGGGCACAGGGCCCCTTTCAGGCTGCAGCTGCTCCTCGCTCCACAATACAGCCCGTTACCTTCTGCTCTATTAGTTTCCTGCTCTATTCATCCCCGGTTTTCCCACGCACAAAGAGCCACCGAGCCCTTTCCATCTCACTGAGCTGCTCCGAGGACTGACACAAGGGATGCGGGACGAGCCAGGTCCCTGGGAGAGAGCCCTCTCCCATGGGACATGGGCTTGGAGAGGGCGGAGAGCTGGATGGGTGCCTGCTTTCCCAACAGCGCCAGGGAAAACGTGCTTATCCCGCATTTAAAGGGAGACTCAGTGCACTGGGCTGTCCTCTGGATGGAGGGGAGGGCACAACCTCAGCATGGAAGCAGCTCCCTGGGGAAGCACCAGGAGCAGAGCACAGGCACACGCCGCACCCTAAGCCCCTTCCTGCCCTTCAGCTGCCTCTTGCCTTCACTCACTGGCACATAAGGAAACAGCCCTAGGGAGACACAACCCCGCTAGCCCCAACATGCCCCTGCCAAGCGCTTTGCACCCTGTCAAACACCCCCCACAGGACCCCGAACCAGCCCGGCAGCATCCCACAGGACCCCAAACCGTCCTTGGTGGGAGCAGCCCCTGTAATCCCAGCCCAAGTCACAACCGGGCTGGAAACAGGCAGTGTGAAACCCCCTCACGGGACCGACCACCTCCATCCCCAGGCCTGAGCTGGATGTGGGGCACGGAGGGGCCCAAGCACCCATGGACCAGCACCAGGGAGCTCACTCAGTGACCCCCCAACACTCACATTTTGGCGAGCAGGGCCCCTCCGCCGTGGCAGGGAGGTGCTGGCGGAGCAGAGCCGCGACGCGCGCACTCACGGGGTGGTTTAGCGCTGCCGTGTTTAATCACTACCAGGTAAGCGGAGGTAATGAGGCTACACCCTGGGGCGTAAAAGCACGGTGGGAGCCCCACGCACACCCTGCTCCCGCCGGGAATCCTGCTCCGTGCCTCCGCACAGGGGCAACCAAAACCCACCTCCGCCGCGCCGGGAGGGTCACCATGGGGCAGCACCGCGCCACAATGGACCTTCCTCTGCTCTGCCCTCCTCTTCCTCCTCCGAGCAGCCTCCTCCCAGCACCAGGAGCTCCTCCTGGCTCCCACCCACAGCCGGGTAATCAGGGCGAGCACCTGCCCCAGCGCCTCAGCTCACTCCCAATGGGATGAGGAGCAGCTGGATGGGGCCCAGGGATGCTCTGAGCTCCAAACCCAGCACCTCTGCAGCCCCCCCCCTACACCCAGGTGGTCACTGCTGCTGGGTATCAAAGGGGACAACCACCCACATGTCCAGTAAAGAGATGGAAGAGGGAACACTGTTTTGGTTTGTTTTTTTTTCCTGGGGAGAGGGGCTTTGGCCAAGGGCCTGTAGGGACAGGCCAAGGGGAATGACTTTAACCTGCCAGAGGTTGAGGAGACTGAGCTGAGCTCTTAGGCAGAAGCTCTTCCCTGTGAGGGTGCTGAGGCGCTGGCACAGGGTGCCCAGAGAAGCTGTGGCTGCCCCATCCCTGGCAGTGTTCAAGGCCAGGTTGGGCACAGGGGCTTGGAGCAAGCTGCTCTAGTGGAAGGGGTCCCTGCCCGTGGCAGGCGTTGGAGCTGGAGGAGCTTTGAGGTCCCTTCAACCCAAACCAGGCTGGGATTCTGTGAAGAAGGCATATGGGAACACTGAAGAAGACCTCATGCACCCCCCAGTTGGGGGTTTGCAGCCTGCAGCCCCACTTCACACCCCACATCTCAGCATTGCTAAGCCCATTTTGGATGTGATCACTGAGGGCATCAGCATTTCAGAACGGGAACAGCCCTGTCCATGTGCCCCCTTGCACGGGTCAGGGGTCAGCTCTGTGCCCCGGCCCCCAGCAGCCCCACACGGCATCCAGCATCCCCATCAGGCACAGGGAAGGGGGACCCCAGCTCCAGCCTTTGGGCATTCACGGGGAAGCCCCAGAAGTGCCATTTCATCCAGTTCCACCCAAAGAGACATCGATTTGATTTGAACCGCTGCACCCTGAGGGTGGGAAGGAGCTCAGCACCCCATGGGGAGGCGGGGAGCAGCATCAGCTTTCAAATGGAAGATGAAGTGTGCAAACCAGTGCCAGCTGTGGGCATTGCAAAGAAGCTCCTTCTGTTTTGGACACCGCTCCCTCCTTAGACATGAGAGACATTAAAACAGCTCCAAGCTCCTGTGTTGTTCCCCTCTTCCCCATAGTTTAAGCATTAAGGAGGGTATTAATGAGCAAGGGGAAAGATGTCAAAGAAAGAGGCTGGGATTACCAATGATCCACAGCAAACCACACTGAAGTGAGCCTGAGATGCACTGAGTGCTCCTGCTCCAGGCAGCTCCCACCTCAGGCAGGTTTTTGGGGGTGAGGTGGAGGTTTCAGCCCAAATAACTCAGCTGAGAATAAGGAAAATAAAAACTGTGGTGTTTTAATGGTGAAACTGTTCTTACCACCGTTCTGCTGCAAAACCCCCCAACTTCTGCTCCCCCAGCCCTGAGAGCGCGCTCTGGGGATGCTGCAAGGGTTTACGTGGATTCTCAGAGAACTAAGGAATGGTTTGGGTTGGAAGGGACCTGAAAGCTCCTCCAGCTCCAACCCCTGCCACGGGCAGGGACCCCTTCCACTAGAGCAGCTTGCTCCAAGCCCCTGTGTCCAACCTGGCCTTGAACACTGCCAGGGATGGGGCAGCCACAGCTTCTCTGGGCACCCTGTGCCAGCGCCTCAGCACCCTCCCAGGGAAGAGCTTCTGCCTAAGAGCTCATCTCAGTCTCCCCTCGGGCAGCTTAAAGCCATTCCCCTTGGCCTGTCCCTACATCCCTTGTCCCAAGCCCCTCTCCAGCTTTCCTGCAGCCCCTTCAGGCACTGGAGCTGCTCTCAGGTCTCCCCTTCAGGAGCCTTCTCTTCTCCAGGCTGCCCCAGCCCAGCTCTCTCAGCCTGGCTCCAGAGCAGAGCTGCTCCAGCCCTCACAGCATCTCCATGGTCTTCTCCACCCAGCCTGTGTTTGGTGGAGGAGCTGCTCCTCGGGTGTCAGGGTGCTCCTGTGGGTGCTCCACAGGGAGATGCCCATCGTGGGGTCTGCAGTGCCCGGGTATCCCTGGGTCAGGGGGTGCTGTTAAAGATCCGCGGTGCCCTGCACAGGCGGGGAGGGGGAAGTTTTGCCCTCACCAGTTTCCAAAGCCCCAAGGAGATGTTCTTCAACCCCTGCAATCGGCACGGTCCTGTTGTCTCCTGCACCTTCTGAGGGTGTTCCCAGAGCTCTGCTGCAGGCTGGGTGGTGGCAGTGCTGTGTGCAGAGGTGGTGGCCAGCCTGGGTCAAGGCTAATGCGCGTCAAACACAGTGTTACTGCTGCTGCTGTGCGTGACCTCAAGCCTTGTGGCTCCCCACCTTTGATGTGGTGGCAATGTCACGTTTGGCTGAGCACCCATAAACACCTTTATGTGTTTGCGTCCTCCAGCCACCAGCAGCGTGGCCCACATGGCCAGGGAGGAAACATTTATCTCTCCCTTATAATAAGAGTTTTCTGCAAGACCTATATATTAAGAGCTGAAGGGGTTTCTTAGAGGGGAGGGACAGAAGGTGAGAGGCAAACATGTGTGGCCCTGGCTGGGCACTGGGTCAGGCAGCTGGGTTTGGATCCCACCAGCTGCATTTGCACATCAGCACAGGGGATGTGGAGCTGTGAGCTCCTGCGGGACAGCAAGGAGCAATGCAGGAGTAGGATGGAGGAGAGGGAAGGAAGAGGGAGTTGTGCGGGGAAATAGCTGTGTGATGGGGCAGGAAAGGTAGAGAGAGCCCCAAAGGTGGGGGTAACCCAAAGCAGGCCTGGAGTTACTGCCTCCAGATGTGTGGGAATCCAGATGTGCGAGAACCCAGCTGTGCTCCGCCTCCAGCTGTGTTCAGTGTCCAGCTGTGAACTGCTCCAACTACACAGGCACCCCAGCCATGAGCCACTCCATCAGTACCTGGCTCCAGCTGTGCACCGCCCTGGCTGTCGGACCGCATCTGGACATGTATCCAGCTGTTTAAGGTGACCCGCTCCAGCTGTGCCCGGCTCCAGCTGCGCCGGACCCGCGGTGTGTGGCCGTGCAGCGCCCCGCAGTGCGCGCTGCGATGTGCAATGGTGCAGGGCCTCGGCAGATGGAGCTCTGCAGCTGTGCAGGCGCCGTGAGCGAGCAGGATGGGAGCTGTGCAGATGTGCTGCAGCCGCGCACAGCAGGGGACAGGGACAAGGGGGGGACCCACAGCAGGACCCGCTGCCAGCAGTGACCCTCTCCTGCAGGTAAAATACCTTCTGCAGTATACAGATGTTCATATGCATATATATATATATATTTCATTGCAGCAATCTCTCTGTGGTGAGCAGCCTGCCGTGGGGATGAGGATGTCCCTAGGTTGGTCCTGTTGGGGACTGGGAGTCCTCAGAGACAGGGAGCCCTTAGGCACCCTGTGTCACATCTGGAAGAGCTAAAACACTTAAAGGCATCTTAAACTGCATCAGCTGCACCCCATTCCCTGTCCCTCCCGGGATCCAGCCGGATTCCCTGCTGCCAGACCCACCTCCCCTTCGCACCGAGGCCACCGGAGCCGTGAGCCCTCGGGCTGGGTTCCAGCGCCGCAGCGTCGATAACATCAGTGCTTCGGGCGCCAGCCCCCAGCTCCTTCCTGTTTTTGACTCCGAAGCTGTCAGCGACTGATTCTCATGTCTCTCTTTTCATCTGTAGGACTTTGAAGTGAACTCTAAACCAGTGGCACCTACACCTCCTTGGCTGGCAAATCCTTAGGGCTGCGTTATCAACCTCAATGCAGCCTCTGCCAAGCGCAGCTAAAGGCTGGGGGAGACTGGATGGAGCAGCCCTGAGGAGAAGGACTTGGGGTGTTGGGTGAGGAGAAGCTCCCCATGACCCGGCTTCAGTGTGTGCTTGAGCCCAGAACCCCCCCGTGTGCTGGGCTGCACCCCCAGAGCGTGAGCAGCAGCTCAGGGAGGGGATCCTGCTCCTCTGCTGTGCTCTGGGGAGACCCCCCTGCAGCCCTGATCCAGCTCGGGGGCAGCAGCACAAGAGGGACGTGGAGCTGTTGGAGCGAGGCCAGAGGAGGCCATGGAGATGCTGCGAGGGCTGGAGCAGCTCTGCTCTGGAGCCAGGCTGAGAGAGCTGGGCTGGGGCAGCCTGGAGAAGAGAAGGCTCCTGAAGGGGAGACCTGAGAGCAGCTCCAGTGCCTGAAGGGGCTGCAGGAAAGCTGGAGAGGGGCTTGGGACAAGGGATGTAGGGACAGGCCAAGGGGAATGGCTTTAAGCTGCCCGAGAGGAGACTGAGATGAGCTCTTAGGCAGAAGCTCTTCCCTGTGAGGGTGCTGAGGCGCTGGCACAGGGTGCCCAGAGAAGCTGTGGCTGCCCCATCCCTGGCAGTGTTCAAGGCCAGGTTGGACACAGGGGCTTGGAGCAAGCTGCTCTAGTGGAAGGGGTCCCTGCCCGTGGCAGGGGTTGGAACTGGGTGAGCTTTAAGGTCCCTTCAACCTAAACCAGGCTGGGATTCTATGATTATACCTTGGGAAACACAAAACACTCCATCCTGCTGGCTGGCATACTGAGGGAAACAGCACTGTGCATCATGGTGTGCTCAAGCACATGGGGCACCCCCATGCCAGCATGATGGACACAGCGCCAGCCTTGGTGGGGCCAAAACACGAGCAGAAGCTGCGGCAGGGACCAGCACCGCTTGCAGCTGCTGGCATGCATCTCTGCAGTAGACGGCAGGTTGCAATGCCTGAGCTCCTCCCTCACTCCTATGGACCAGGAGTTAAAAAGCACATGGCAAAGCATCCCCCCAGCCAGGAGAGCCCCATGGGAAGCCAGCAGAGAGGGTTTGTTCTTTCATTTCTTTGCACCATGGTTTCCATGAACAACACCGACCTCCGGGGCAGGAGTTTCCTGGCAGCGCTGGGGGCTCTGTGGGACCCTTGTCCCCCGTGCAGCTGGGAAGGGCCGGCCCCGCTCCAGCACAGCGAGCAGCGGCTCATCCCAGCCCTGATGCCATGGGGGGTTATGGCTGGTGGAAACTCCCTCTGAAACCCCAGTGGGAAGTTAAATCCTTGAGGACCCGGCCGCTTAGAGCACTGCTGCAGTAGGGGTGTTGGGGGCACCCATCATTAACACTGGCAGCGAGAAGGGGAGAGCTTGTGGGTCCTTATCCTGCGTCCCCGAGGCTGGGTCCTGCACCATCCACCCTGCACACAGCGCTGCCCCTGCTGCACACCTGCACTGCACAGCCCTGTGCACTCCCCAGTGGCATGCTGCAGTTGCCCAGCTGGATGCACACAGCGGTTGCACCGCTGGATGCACACCTCGCTGGTACCTGGGAGCCACCCCTTCTCTGGAAGGACGTGCTTTCTGCACCCTGTTTTCCTGCAGGTTTTCTTTTTCATCCTGTTTTCCCCTCCAGGATCTGAGCCGAGGCCATTCCAACCCGTCTGGGTGCAGCCAGAGCTGCTGGGAACGGGGAGAGCACTGGGAAAGGGGAGCAGGACCCATCATCTCGCTGCATCAAGCAAGGAGGACGCATCACACTGCATTGCTGCCTCTATGTGGAGCCGCTTCTGATGATGAAGGAAACCATGCAAACCCCATGGGGCCCTCAGGGCCAGTCAGTTTCGGATGGGAGGATGATAAAGCAGACCCAAGAGGCGTCCTCGTTCCCTGAGAAAAGGACAAAAAGCACCAGTAAGCTGCCCTGCTCCCCAGCTGGGATTTCCCACCCCCAAAATGGGAGGAAAACAGGAGGGATTCGGGTTAGCTTCGCAGCATTGCTGCCACCAGGGTGTTTCTCTGCTGCTGCAAGAAGGAGAAGTGAAAGGAGCTGTTATTTCGGTGCCAGAGCAAGAGCACAGTGTTTGCATGCGCTTGTGATGAACCGGTGTGGCAGAACGAGGTCACTGGAAGGGAAAGAAAGAAAGCAAGAGAAGGCTGGTGGAGGGATGGGGGTGGGACCGGGGCACCCTGTGCTGTCAGCCCCACACCGGGGGGCCCCACGTCCCAGTGCCATCCCTGCTGCTCTGGGGCTGGTTGTTCACCTGCAGCTCCAGCTCTCTGCTGCCTTCTCCACCCGGAGCTGCCAATGCTCTTCCACTCCAATAACCCCGTGCCCCAGCTCTGCACATCCCCGGGAGCCACGAGCGCAGCGCTGGCTGCAGCAAAGGCGAATGGAAACGATGCTCAGGGGGGGAATTCATGGAGAACAATTTGGGATCGGCATCATCATGAAGTCTGCACCTTACACCCATGCCAAGGTGCTGGGAGAAGCACCCGGGAGGCTGCAGCCCCACTCCCAGGGTTACCATCGGCTGCTTGAGGCTGCAGCCCCCTTCCAGCCAGATGAGAGGTGTTGGCATGAAAGTGTCCCCCAAGAAGTGCTGGGTGAGAAGATGGGTACGGGATGGGGGATCTGCACTTCCACATAGCTTCTATGGAGCTAGGGAGTGCTGGGTCTCCTTCAGGTACCGCCAGCTCCCCAGCATCACCCGCAGCAAGAGCAGCCGAGGGGCAGTCCCTGGTCCCACCCCCATCCCCTCATTTCCCCCCCCCCCCCCACCAGCAGGATGTTTTTGACTGGAAATCCCGTTGTTTTGGGTCAGGCCGGGACATGAAAGCATCCCTGAGCCCCGGAGCCGCCCTGCACCGGGCGCAGGCTGCGCTGCGGCCATCGCCTTCCTGTCTGCATCCGCCTTCCTGTCGCCGCTGCCACCGGCACGGCCCTGCTCAGGAAGGAGAAGGTCTCCACATGGAGAGGGTGGCCGTGCCCTCTGCCTGCGTCTCTTCCCCTTTGTCTCTGCTGGGGTTTGGCCATGGGAGGGTTTGGTGTTACCGGTGCCAGCAGCCAGGTTGCAGCCGCTGTCGCTTGCCCACAGCGACCTGTTAAAGAAAGCAGCAGCCACAGGGCAGGGTCATGCTTTCGTTTATTCACTTCATATAAAAATCTCTTTTAAGAATGCATCTGAACACAATATATAATACTATAACATACATTGTGTGAAACTTGGAGGGGTGGGGGGGACAATAAAATAACCACCTGGAACAATGCAGTGTTCAACAGACATACAAACCCATTGATCATGCACAACTGTGCTATTTTCATTAACTAGTTAGTCACAAGTTGGACCAAAAGCTTGAAACATTATTTTACAAACTGAGATTTGACACGGCTCACGACTGCCGGACAAGCTTTGTCAGAAGAAGTTTCACAGCACAATTATTACATCAGTTCACATTGGGTTTTGTGGCATAGAAATTCACATTGGGTTGTTCAGAAGGCGGAAGGGGACGTTTAAAAGCCAGCCCCGTTGCGGGGGGTTCTTTGCTAGGGTTCCTTTCTCCAGGTTTTTTTCCAGCGTTTCCATTCATTGCCATGGGGTCTGGGTCTGTGAAGACGAACCCCCCCGCAGGCAGCTGCCACCCGAATGCCCTCCCTGGGTTGCGTCTGTCTCTTCAGCTATGTTCAGGTTCGTGTATTTTATGCAATATAAAAGGTTAGAAGGAAGGGGGGGGGGGAAGGCAACTCTTGTTCGAGTTTTCTACCCCTTGAACATCGCCGCCGAGAGGCGATGCCGGTTCATATATAAATTAATAACTTACAAAACATTACAGTATGTACATTACGTAATAAATACACTGTTATAAACAGTAATGGAGGTGTTAGAGCTCAAGGCAGTGCAGGAGGACGGCGGCGGACCTAAACCTAGGAGACGTGGAGGGGAGGAAACACAAAGATCCGAGCGTGCAAATTCCACGGAGCCCAGGCGCTGCCATCCCATCGCGCCGCGCTGCCTCATCACTGCTTACAGGGGTACGGCAACAACCTACCCTCTATCCTGCTCCCGACAGAGAAGAACGCCCCGCGGAGGAAAACCCACTGCTATTCCTAGCAAGCGAACGGAGGTGGTGCATGAAGTGACTGTAAATGGGTCGCCTGGGGTAGCGAGAGGACGATTAAAGGTGCAGCAATGCAAAACAGAGAGGGTTTCCCCTTCCGTTTAGTCTGTAAAAGTGATGAACTGCAATAAAGTGACAGGTATTGCCATGGAAAAAAGGAAGACTGCTTCTTGTAACAGGAAGAATCAAAAAGGAATCCGTCAATTCTGAAACACTTCTGTGTCGCTTTTGATACTAAACTCCGTGTATTTCGTTAAGAGACTCTTGAAAAGACATGAAAGTGTTTACAAAGAAGGCACACAGGTCTGCAGACAGGTGGTCAGGTGGACAGCTTTTATATGGAGAGTTATTAATCAGTAGTTTCTATCAGTCTAACTGGTATAAATTCCAAAGCTAACAGTATAAAATCTCTCAGTTGTGTGTCATTTACTCTTCAGTCACGACCCGAGCCAGCTCCAGGACAGCAGGATGCTGGGAGCTGACAAGGATTCAAACCACAACGTCAATCACCTGTTAATTTCCTGAGCAATCATTCACTACACGATCTTTAACCCTGACTCCAATCTCAAGTAGCTGGGGAGATCTGTCAGCCCGTGTTAGGCACAGGCCTCA
This sequence comes from Pezoporus flaviventris, assembly GCF_033815535.1. NCBI lineage: Eukaryota > Metazoa > Chordata > Aves > Psittaciformes > Psittacidae > Pezoporus > Pezoporus flaviventris. The sequence continues at coordinate 1,966,781 of NW_026892607.1, read as the reverse complement.
GACCCAGGCTGCAGGCAAGTCCGTGAGACTGCTGCATGCTCCTCAAGTGTTTGAAATCCACTCACACGGGCGCAGGACATTATGTGTCCACAGGAGATGTGTCTTCTGTCACAATCTCTATGTTGGCCTCCCTCTGTGAATCCTCTTCCCCTGGCTCGGCCACGCTGAGTGTCTTTGTATTGCTGAAGTAGCCGATGCTCTCGCCGTCCTTCTCCGGTCCATCCGAGTCCTCCTCCTCCAGCGTCAGTTCAAACTGGAACTTCTCCATCAGGCCCTGGCAGTCCCTGCCCCGCTCCTCCAGCGGAGGAGATGGGCTCTGAGGTATCATGCTCTGGTACCAGTTCCTGTTGTCCTCCAGCGTGTCCAGGATGTCCTGGGCATCGGGCTGCACCAGGTCAGCCCACGTCTCCCAGAGCGGATGGACGATGTAGTCAATGAATCCCACCTAAGAAACACAGCAATAAGCATGCTTAAGGAAAGGGAATGGCCAAGATGGATCTAAAAGGTTCAAATGATGTTAACAGATGAATTTTACAAGCAAAACACCCCACCCCACCCAGAGCAAGTCCCCAAACCAGCACAGTCTAATTGCAGATATAATGAAGATGCTGCGAGGGCTGGAGCAGCTCTGCTCTGGAGCCAGGCTGAGAGAGCTGGGCTGGGGCAGCCTGGAGAAGAGAAGGCTCCTGAAGGGGAGACCTGAGAGCAGCTCCAGTGCCTGAAGGGGCTGCAGGAAAGCTGGAGAGGGGCTTGGGACAAGGGATGTAGGGACAGGCCAAGGGGAATGGCTTTAACCTGCCCGAGGGGAGACCGAGCTGAGCTCTTAGGCAGAAGCTCTTCCCTGTGAGGGTGCTGAGGCGCTGGCACAGGGTGCCCAGAGAAGCTGTGGCTGCCCCATCCCTGGCAGTGTTCAAGGCCAGGTTGGACACAGGGGCTTGGAGCAAGCTGCTCTAGTGGAAGGGGTCCCTGCCTGTGGCAGGGGTTGGAGCTGGAGGAGCTTTAAGGTCCCTTCCAACCCGAACCAGGCTGGGATTCTATCCTCTGACACCCAAAGCCACACCTACAACATTGGGTCAGGTCAATGTCTTGTCCAAAATCAAATCCTGGATGAAAGTTTAAAGGCAGGAGCCACTGGGAAACTCAGTGATGGAGCTGCCAATCCCATCCCTGGCTGCCTGCATGATTCTAAATATCCCTGGAGATGTCTGCTCCTGACCAGGGGCTCAACCCCTGCTCTGGGAAAGTCAGGGCAAGCCATCACTTTGAAGACAGACCATGCCACTGAGGGGTGCCTCTCACCAGCTGTTAATGCAGAGGGGCAGTTTAGATGGTTATTGCCTCTACCCTAAGCATCAAGAAAGTTTCCATGTCTCCAACAGGATCCCCTGGTGGCTGTGGACAAGGCTGGTGTATTTATGGCAACGCTGCCATTACCCCAGATGTGTATGGATGTGGCTGGCAGCTGTGAAAACACCAGTGCTCCCAAGGCGAGCCACCGAATGTCACTGCTTTTAGGGACTAAAGGTTGACCTTTCAGTGCATTTTACAACAGTGTGTGGTTTGTACCTATTCTGAGCTGCTTCATGCCCTGCATCTTTAAACACTTCAACACTTCTGCTCTACTTTGCCAAGGCAGCCACCGTGGTTCTCTGTGGAGCTGGTAGAGGTTTCCTTTCCCTTCACTTCGGTTTGGAACGAGTGCTGAAAGCAGGTCAGAAGTGCTCCTCCTGCATGAAGGAGCACAGAGCACTGCTGCCTGAGTCCCATGGAATGACATCCAGAGGTGGAAACGATGAGGGCTGTGGCCGAGCCCGTCAGCCCTTCCGCTGGCTGGAGCGTAAGCTCTGAGCTAAATCACTTTTCAATTGTCTGAGTAAGAGGACGTACGTCCAGGATGGAGAAAACTCAATGGCCATAAAGAGGATTGAAATTCTTCCGTCTTGGCAGAATGTGTCACTTCTTGCTCTGCTGGACAACATTTCTGTGCAGCAGGAAAATGGCTCTCAGAGGGGCCAGGCTCAACGTGCAGATGTTTGCTTTGGAAATCGCACATGCCTCCTTCAGACACAACAGGATGTCAATAGAACCATTAACATTCAATTGTAACGTACTGGGGAGGCAGCTTAAACAAAAAGGTGATGAAAATTTCCTGCAGCACATGTTCCAGAGCACTTTTAAAGTGAAGAAAGAAAACCCTTCTCTATGCTTAGCTGATGGCTTCACCACCACCCAAAACGCTGCAGGGCTACCCAGCACCCATGGTGAGAGACCAGTCCCTTTGGAACCAGGCCACTGTTTCCTCAAACAAACATCCCTAATCATGGAATAGCTGGCCAACTGGCTGAGCACTGATCTTAAAGATTTTGATGTGAAGAGGTAATATATGAAGGCAGGTTGAGAAAGTTGGGGCTGTTCAGCCTAGAGAAGAGAAGCTGCGTGGAGACCTCAGGGCAGCTTCCAGTGTCTGAAGGGGTCTACAAGGATGCTGGAGAGGAACTCTTCATAAAAGACTGTAGTGATAGGACAAGGGGTGGTGGGTTCAGCGTTAAACACAGGAAGTTCAGGTTAGGACCAAGTAAGAAGTTCTTTACTATGAGGGTGGAGAGGTGCTGGAATGGGCTACCCAAAGAAGTTGTAAATGCCCCATCCCTGGCAGTGTTCAAGGCCAGGTTGGACACAGGGGCTTGGAGCAAGCTGCTCTAGTGTGAGGTGTCCCTGCCCATGGCAGGGGGTTGGAACTGGATGATCTTAAGGTCCTTTCCAACCCAACCCATTCTATGATTCTCTGATCTAGAGCTTTGCAATACTTGCATACTATATTCTAACCAATTCCTTATTTCACCCCAGAACAGACATGCCACCTCCCTTTCCCCTCTGCCACTAGCTGGGATTTCAACAGTAGCCATTTTGTGCAACTCCTGTTCTCTCTTGCATGGCAAAAATGCCATTTTGAACCTCTATGAAGTGCACATGTGAAGCAAGAAATTAACTGGGGCTCACATGAGGAGCACATGGGCCTTTTCCGGCCAAGCCTTGCTGAAGGATTCATTTCTCATTAGGTTAACAAATAAGACAGATTTTTCCAACAAAATCACCATGTGGTTGAGTGAATAATTTTGAAACCACTTGGCTTAGCCCAAGAGGACATTTGGAAACAATTATCATCAATTTTGTTACTTATTCAAGCTGAAAACCCTGGACGATGACTTGCCGGAGTCATTTAGAAACAACAACCAAGACACCATTATGTAAAGGTTGGAAGATGTTGAGGCAAACATCAAATTACCAGCTTCATTACAGACTAACCGGGTGAAATTTTATGGCCTGTGCTACACGGGTCAGGACAAAAGCTGACCTTGAAACCATTTAATCTATGAATCAGAACGAGGGATGAGCCGGTTCATCTCAGAAAAAGAGACGTATCCAGCTCCTTTTGAGGTTTATATTGACAGAAACAGGTATTTCTTTGATATATATTTCTTTGATATACCTAGCACACAGCAGCTCCATCAACCTCGAACTTAACTGGACAGATTGTGCAGTGCACAACTGTTCTGCACAAGGCTGAATAAACACCTTTTCAGTGTCCTCAAGCTGATCTTGGGGGTGGGAGAAGCTCCTAACCCTATGGTTCAATGCAGCTGGCATTGCTATGAATGCCTAACATGAGATGCAATGGCAGTAGGTTTAGGAGGTGCTAATTAAGGAGGCTGGGGGCTTTGAAGGCAGAAGGAGGGGGAGATCAGAACTGCACTTTTTTCAGCCTGGGGAACAAAAGGAAACCAACTCGCTCTGGAAACTGGGACACAAACAGCGCAAGATGAAGAGGCACTGGAAATGATTTGATGCCAAGGGGGTAGATAAAGGAGCCTGAACAGCCTTGTGGGTCTAGATGGGCTTCAGGCACAGCTGGATGTCAGGGTCAATCAGAACCAACCCTCTGAACAGCTGGCTCTTTGCCTGATTGTGCTAGAGAAAGCAGATGAATTTGGTCTGTGCTTTAGAAACACAAGCCTGGGCAGTACAGACAGGCAGCTCCCAGCCAATTACCTGGGATTTTTCCACTGACGCTGTGTGTTTGTCGCACATTGGGCTGATTTCCATCCCTCTCTCTCGCTCTTTGTCTCCCTGCTGGAAGAACTCCTCCATGATCCTGTCCGTCCATTGCCGGTACAGCTCCAGAGACTTTGTGGGATTACTCAAGTCTGCACAATGTACCATATTTCGGAGAACCTGCAATTACATTAATCAGAAAAGTCATAAAATCAAATGGAAAAAAGAGGATGGTTTCAAGCTGTATCTGCTTGCTTAGTTCAGAACATTCAACCACAAGGCTCTTTGATTATGCAACAGCCTCCAAAAGTATTAACATCCCAACAGCTCCATATATGAGACTGACTGCTATGGCCCACTTCAGGAGTGAAATATGCCCTATGTTTTTCAGGCATCTTACACAGGGTGTAGTTGTAGCCATGTGAATTACATCATATGGGTTTGGTTTTGAATGCAGGTGCTTCCCACCATTCTGACTTTATTTCCATGCTCTCAGGTGGTTAAATGCTCCTGCTTCATTAAATGAGTAATATCCCTTCCACACACACACACACACACAAAAACCGTGGCTGCAAGGACCTGGACAGCAATGGAGTGACCCGTTTGAACATCAGCAGTCTTAAATAAATGTAAGGAGAGGTTTCCCTGCTCTTAAGTTGTCCATCAAAAGCGGAGAGAAGAGCAGGGTATATCTTGTCCCACTAACTATGAAACCCTGCTCCAGTTTTAATAACTGCTTCGTTATTTCTGCAAATAAAGGATTAGATGACACAGGGACACTAACTTCAGCTCACTGTGAGAGCTGCTTTAGATAAGGGGTTACAAATTAAGTTCACAATGCTACGGCAATCTTTTTGACAGGAGAAACAAATGGGAATAAGCAGCAAGGAAATTCAGGAGCCCTCAAAAACTCAGCCTTGTAAGGCTGATCAGCTTCAGAAGAACATGCATGTTTGCAGCTCCATGCTGTAAGCGCTCAAACATAACCCCATTTATCTAAAAAACATGGGACTATCTTGTGCCTCTTTGTGGTGCACAACAGAAGAAAAATTAGGTCAGTAGCTTCTATATTTAAAAGCCCCAGTAAAAACCGGAGCATGGTTTCATAGAATCAAGGAATGGTTTGGATTGGAAAGGACCCTAAAGCTCCTCCAGCTCCAACCCCTGCCACAGGCAGGGACCCCTTCCACTAGAGCAGCTTGCTCCAAGCCCCTGTGTCCAACCTGGCCTTGAACACTGCCAGGGATGGGGCAGCCACAGCTTCTCTGGGCACCCTGTGCCAGCGCCTCAGCATCCTCACAGGGAAGAGCTTCTGCCTAAGATCTAATCCAACAAAACACATAAAATCCAGGAACCCCGGCTGACCCACCTGTATTCTGTCTGTGTAGTTGTCCAGGAGGAGGACCCCTGAACTGGTCACTTTCTTGGTTTCCACCATAGTCTTCAGATCAGCTAACAGACTCATATGCTTGGACATATCCGTGGCCAACACCTTTGCAGAAGTGAAAACAGGATCTCAGTACAGGCAACCATAGAAAGCAGCCACTCTTTTGTTTAAGAAGAGGAGCAATGTGTGCATAGCTCATACCATGTCAATGACCATCTTCCTGAGTGTCTGACGCTGCTTCTTGGTCAGGTTCTGGAAGATGTCACAGTGCTCCTCTTGAAGCAGTTTGAAACCCACGGCAAGATGGTGGTTTTCCAAGACAGATTCATCGTTGTACATCAGGGCGAGCTCAGAATCTAGCAAAAGCAACACAAATATGTGAGTCCTGCCCGTGAAAGGTGTGATTTCAGACAGCAAACCCTTGTCCTGAGTAATGAAATGTTGATTTCTATGCGATAAATTGGGAACAGTTTTCTTCTTTGGCCTCATGTGGGCCAACAGCGTGCAGTTTTCCAATCTGAGCACATACGGATATAACATAAACAGCCCTTTGCTCAGTTCTAATGAACAAAATAATACTTGGTTGACTTAGTTACAGGCTTCAGAATCACTGACAACAGAGAGCATGAATCCTACGAACACACTTTCCATAAAAGAACAATACCCATCTCTTGGAATCAAGATACATGCTTAGGCTGTTGCAGAGCACAATGTGAACCACAATATTTTGCCTCATTGTTGTCAATAGCAATAGCGTTATTTCTCTTTTATTAACAATAAAATTTGCACTCAGGCCTGGAAGAATTATTATGCATTAGCAAGTAGTAATACTCATAAGCTTCAAGGGCACTTTGCAAATTGTTCTACAATAGCTTCTTTTGTTAGGAATTTCATTGTAATTACTGCTTATTTCATAATGTCTGAGTAGTTTACTGCACAATAGTTTGAGAAAGTCGTAATGGGTGACCCCACTGTTAGGGAAAATGCAGTTCCATTAGATTCCAAGTTTGAGGATGAAGTTATGACTGTATCTGAAACAAAACTCACTTGTGTTAATGAGAAATTGATTGGAGACCCCGGGGTGATCCACATCATGAATTGCAGCTGCAAAGATTGCAGCGAGGATTTCCAAATCAGTGAAGACAGCCTAGGAAAGAGAAAAGGAATTTATCAGAGAAGTCCTCGTGTTTTATCTCTCAGCAGTTTGGGAGGCTGATGTAGAGAAAGAACTTGTGCTTTTTAAATGAGTTTTCTGAGGGCAAGACATTTAGGCAGAAGAAAGGTCGACAAAGCAGCATGTGCCCTTTTCAGGTGAAACAGAGATTACAGGTAAAGCTGCTGCTGAAATTTCTCACTGGTGATTTCCCTGGCAGTAAACTGAGCCCTCAGAAGAGCAGAGAGCACACAGCCTCTTGCAAGTCTCGGTGCTACTGGCCACTGACTCAGCTTGAGTTTTCCCTTCTCTATTCACATAGGCAATGCAGTGCTTGTAAGCCTCCATCCCACCTTTAAAGCCGACAAACAGCTGCCCAACACAAAGCACTGAGCTCAAACTGGGAAACTCACATCCAGTGCTGGGGTAGAGAGCAGAACGTGTGTGGACTGGGCAACGTCAGCAGCGTGGAGGCTGTTGTGGTAAGCCACATCAGAGTGGTAGTGGTCTTCTAGTGTCATCATGTACGTCACGAAAGTGTCTGATGAGATCTTGAATGTTTTCAGTAGATCTCGCTCCTGTGTAATAAATGGTACAAGGATAGATGCAGGTATCAGATGAGGGTCTCATACAGTAGAAGGCAACAAGACAGGAAGCGATTAGGAGCTCAAAGAGTGTTGTAAAAGAGCAGCAGATTTGATCAGAAAACCACCCACCTGAAATATCGCGTACATAATGCAGGTGAGCGGCCGGTTGTGGGAATACCTGGCCACATTGAAGATGTTGAGACCCCACTTATTCAGATCCTCCAGTTCCTTTGGAAAGGACAAAAAGAGAATGGTTACAATCTTTTCCAAGGCAATCCTGCCTTTAGCACTTGCTCTGCATCTTTAGCATTTTCCAAATGTTTAAAGAGATGCAAATTCAATGCTCATTGTGGGAATTAGGTGAGTGATGAACACATGGACTTAAAGCACACCAAGACAGAGGAACTGGAAAGGGCTGATGCCAAAGCACTTGTGCAAAGAAATGCCATTTGTGTGGCAGGGGAATTATGTGTGATGTGAATTTCCAGGCTGAAAGAAGAAATGCCCTGACAAAGGCCCCACAGCCAGACTGCTGGACATGGCGGACATGGTGTTGTTATAGTTTCCTATGTCTGATAACTGCTCTCCTCAGCTTCCATCATATTTTTATTATTATTTTAGGGATATTTCCAAGGAATTTACTAACACAGAATATGTTGTTAGGGCCTGGAGCCATTAATTACAGTATTTGTAATGGCCACATCACTTCAGGGATGCCAATTCCAGTTTTACGAGGGGATACGGTCCAGCCAGCCAGTCCATCCCCAGCTTCCAGATAACTCCCAGTTCCCACAGAACTGTCATACCTTGGCCAGATGGTCTTCCTTTTCTGTCTTCACACCAAATCTTGAGATGCTGGTGTTATTTAAGCTTGAACTATGCATTAATTTTTTCACTCCACTGATCTGTGTCATGAGCTGCTGTTTTTTCTTCTTCTCTCTGTCTTTCTGGGTGGGAGAAGGAATCTCCACATCATTCTGCTTGTCTGTAACCAAGAAAGGTGGAATGAGTCAACGCTGTTTGCAGTGTGAGCACCATCACACCCCGCAAAACGAACCCTTAGCTCTGCTGACTAAGTTCAAGCCCACATGTTTCTGCTGGGGCCTTCTCTATTTTGGGGACTGAACTGAACCAAAAGCAAAGCAAAACAGTCACATAACCTCTGTTTGCCCTTGGCAAGCCTGACCCTTCCCACTGAGCCCTGCTGGGCTGCCTTCAGCACAGCCATTGTCAAGCTGCATCACTTGGGGACACGGCACATGTCCAGGACACAGCTCTCCATGTCTGAAGGGCACCAGGCTCTGCTTATGGATAGAGCTCAATCAATTTTTCTTTCCTATTTTCAGGAAAATAAAATGTATATTCAAAATAACACATTTTTCCTCAACAGATTAGGATGAAGAATAGATATCAGATTGTATTTTCATATCCCTTTTGTTGTTACTTATTAGGGCCAAACTCATCTCCATATCCCCTGCTCTTAAAACACCAACCCAGTAACAAATTGGTGTCACTGATTTATTAAAGGCTTGCCCTTTACTTATGTATAGAGTATCTATAACATGTATAACATATATAGATGAATATATTATATATAAAATGTATATATATGTATAACATGTATAACAATAACAAGTATAGGCCATATTTCTGTTGTCAGGCTCAGAGACAATGACAATATTAATGCACATTAAGTAGGCATCTATCTAGGAGGGCACAGACTTGGCTGTGGAGATGGGTTGAACAGATAAATCTATCCACATATGCTACTGACTGCCTTTCCCACTGATTTATCTGCTGCATTAGAATGGAGATAGAGCGGCTCATTACTTTCAGGCTAACCATGAACTCTTAGGAGAGGATGCTATAATCTGTTCGCACCTTTGCATCTCTGAGGACCTCTGGAGGACTAAACATCGAGGCATTAGTTACCTTTGCCTTGGCTTAATTAAAAACCTCTCAAGTAAGAACTACCAGTGTGTCTGCAACACTGCAATTAAGAGGGAAGCCATTATTCACAGCCACAGTGAGCTGACATCAGTGGGTGTTTCCCTTGTGTCTTTCTGCTGAACAACAGAAGGACTTTCCTCTATATAATCTCTTTAGCAATGACTAACACCAGGGCAGTGTAAAATGGACACTCTTGAACAGAAAGGTCCAGTTTGTTAAACCAAGTCCCCATGGTGGTGGTGGCAGCAGCAACACCCTTTACCCCTCAGGAAAGGGCAGGTGCTGAAAGGCCATTGTGATCTTCCTCATTCATGTGGTGTGGCCAATGAAAAATGGCCTGTAGGGCCAGGCCAAGGGGAATGGCTTTAACCTGCCCGAGGGGAGACTGAGCTGAGCTCTTAGGCAGAAGCTCTTCCCTGTGAGGGTGCTGAGGCGCTGGCACAGGGTGCCCAGAGAAGCTGTGGCTGCCCCATCCCTGGCAGTGTTCAAGGCCAGGTTGGACACAGGGGCTTGGAGCAAGCTGCTCTAGTGGAAGGGGTCCCTGCCCGTGGCAGGGGTTGGAGCTGGAGGAGCTTTAAGCTCCCTTCCAACACAAACCATTCCAGGGTTCTATTCTATGAACACCACCAGTGTTCATCTTTGTCCTTCGCAGGGATTTAAAGCTGGAGCCCTTGCTCTCACTGACCAAACTGACAGCAGGGCTGGCCCCTCTGGTGCCTTGGCTCTTGGTGCCTTTCTTAGCTCGTTTAATGAAGTCTAGACACTGAATGAAAGTGGAGGGTTTAATATCTATGTTAGCCCCTCTAAGTACTGGTTGAAGATAAATTAATAGATAAATCCTATTCACTTGTGTCTTTCTGATTGCTTGCTCAGCTTCCCCAGTCGTAGACTCCTGTTATTTTGGGCATTACATTTTCAATCAAAAGGCAGAAAAAAGTTATTTATAAAGGTGTGACAGCATGACTTCCTAAAAAAAGCTTGAAGATCCTTTTAAAAGCTTTACTCATTTCTCTTTAATATGCGCAATTAAGCTGCAATCTGCCCCAATCTGGTGAGCCTGCGCCACTTGGCAACACAGCCCAAAGAGGCTGAGTGGCTCTCAAACTGTCACAAACCAGGGAGGACGTCACCGTTACAAGACTATGTGAGAAGAAGCAGAATAGGGATGAATAAGACCCATTGTCAAGACCTGCAAAGGGAAATGCAGTTACCTGACCCAGCCCGAGTGCAGGGAATAATAGAGCCCCATTAGCACCAACAGTGGCTTCAGCTAATTAGTCCCTGGTGCAATAGAGACTCCTCTAAGTTCACTGGAGGTGTGGTTTATGGGTTTTATATTAGGTCCACAGTCTCAAGCCACACTGGGTATCTCTCTGTCCCATAGATATATGCCTATTGGCAAGAGCTGTCTCAAAATGCAACGGTGGTCACGCTCCCCAGCATGCTGTGTATGCCCCAGGCTCTTCAGCTGAAGCAGCAAGGCAGCCTTGCTTCTACTCCCTGCATTAAGTCATGTTCTGGATGTCACAATGAAGCTAAAGACTGGGCAAATGGATTCCCACAAAGCAGCTCCAGACTTACATGGATTATTAGTGATGTGTCCTAAATGCACGCAGTAGTTCCAGTTCCAACTGGCTACTGAAATCACTTTAAAATCCCTTAATGGGAATAATTGTGTGTCATACAGTGAATGCATTCTGAGACATCTTAACCGCAGGGCACGAGTCCCCACGAGCTCCAGCATCCCATACACTCAGCACTTGAAGCTGTTGGACTCAGCAGTATAGAATCCCAGCCTGGTTTGGGTTGAAGGGACCTTAAAGCTCATCCAGCTCCAACCCCTGCCACGGGCAGGGACCCCTTCCACTAGAGCAGCTTGCTCCAAGCCCCTGTGTCCAACCTGGCCTTGAACACTGCCAGGGATGGGGCAGCCACAGCTTCTCTGGGCACCCTGTGCCAGCGCCTCAGCACCCTCACAGGGAAGAGCTTCTGCCTAAGAGCTCAGCTCAGTCTCCCCTCTGGCAGGTTAAAGCCATTCCCCTTGGCCTGTCCCTATAGGCCCTTGGCCCAAGCCCCTCTCCACGTTTCCTGCAGCTCCTTTAGGTGCAGTGCAAAGCTTCATTTTATATACAAATGGTCACAAATTCTAAAGCTGCTGGAGAACACAGAAGATTCAGGGGTTTATAAAAATCTGTTTTGTAAACCAAATGCATTCACTCCTGTCAGTTAGTCCTACGAGATCCAACAAATCTAATGACATTCAAAATACTGTTCCTACTCTTTATTCTGACTTCCAGTGCAAAATGAGCAAATACACACAGAGTAACATAGAAGATAAAATGGCAGGGCTGAACCTGCTTCTCTGACCCCTGTCTCTGAAGGGGGAAGATGCAGCTGCATGAGGCAGCAGTTGCAAGGATGAGAGGATGCAGTTGGGCTTGTGTGACTTTGTCCTTTACTTAAGGTCAAGACAAAACCAAATCCTGCACAAGACAGCTACCAGCAGCTTAATACAATCTGAGCAGAAACCTCTTTTCATTTGGAGAAGGCATTCCCCCGTGGATAGACTTATCCAAACCCTGTATTATTCCCCTCCCTTGATCCATTTTGAAAGTGAAAAAGCAAAACTAATGCTCTGCCCTGAAGGCAAACTGGGCACAAGTGCTGACTGGTGGCTGTGAGGCTTCCATTCATCATGAGCTTTGAGTCACCCGAAAGCTTGGGATGTGATTCCTTACCTAGGAAAGTGTTGGAAATGTACTCGGACACCTGGTTACCGGAGCGGCTCATCTCGGAAAGGTGTGTCAGCTCCCGGTTCAGCATCCTCTTGAACTGGGAGGGAAAGAGCACAGACAAAAGATGGTTTTTTTCTGGATGCTTTTCCCAATTAACACAGCTTTATCAGAAGCGAGTTCACAAATGAGATGTTAAAAACAAAATCCTGGAGGTATTTGGAATGGAGATAGCTGCATATGGTTTCATTTAGATACTGCTCAGCAGCATCATGATGAGAGATTTCCTTTCAGTACACTAAACTGCAAAATTCATTTCCTCCACACAAACATACTAGTTTTTACTGCAAGAAATGAGCAGATAACGTTTCAGGTAATCTCTCTGAACGATCAGATTCTTGCACTGGTTTTAAATCCCACATCCTATAACCTTCTTTTGTTCTCCGTTTCCTAAGTTTGCTCCATTTTGTATTATGCAAGTAAAAGACAACTGCATAGAAGAGCATAGCAGAGGGGAAACATGCCATAAATCTGAACATCTGCTTGGGTCATTGCAGTAAAATGCAGGATCCAAGCATTGATTCCCTCAGAGATACATGCTGCGATCCTCCCAGTTTTACAATCACATCTTTTCATTGCTGCATCATGTTATCCTGCACCACTGAATTCCCAAAGGGGGGGAAAATTACATACATGTCAGCTGCATGCACAGTACAAACGTACGTACATCTCCTGCCCTGCAGTACACACAAATAACCATTTAAAAGCATGTTTTCCTTATAGAGGTTCCATCCAAGCAATACAGCACAAACCCCAGTCACTTACAAGCCTCGAGGATTTAAACCCACCTTAATATAACCCCAAGACACAGACAATAAATAGTTGGCTTCAGGCATTTTGGAAAACTCCTCAGCACCGTCCCCAAATCCTCACGGAGAAGCCGCCGGTCGGATGGGAATGCTCCTCGGGCACACACGGACACCCCCTGCCCCGGTCAATCACAGAAGGCAGCATCCATCAGAGCCGGAGATCCCCCCGAACCCGGCGGCTGCTAATCCCAGACACAGCCGAGCCCGGCAGAGCATCTTTGCAGAGGGCTGAACGTGGGTGTATTTGCTCGCAGGAGAGAAGAATGAAATCAGGAGCTGCACGGAGGAAGGAGAACCGATCCAAACGCATTCAGCTGGAAGCACTTAGGGATTACGAATGCTCCTGGTTGCTTAATTGGCTGAAGGGGGTCCCCACTCCACCTCAGCCTTGCCCAGCTGCTCTCTCTGACACGAAAATGATGCTGGTTTCCGAGGGGCTGCCAGCTCTAGTCACACAGCCATCTTTGGATGAGGGAGATTAAAATGGAGGAAGCTCCGTGCATATTTAAATAAGTCAAAAGTAGGCAGTAGCTCTTCTCCGTTTCTGCTTTGGTTTAATCCTCTTCGTTACAGAGGCTGAGGATTTCCAAAGCAAGGATTCTCATAGGGGTTTTGAAAAGCATCGTTTTCACTTTCTCAGTGAGATGACAGAGATTTCTCCCCTACGTGGTGAAGGGCAAAATGCAGCAATGTAACAAAGTGCACCTTCATGACACAGAATTATTTTTCAGTGATAAACTAATACCAACTTTAAATCTGTAATGCCACTGTACGCTTCATAAATCCTTCCTTACAAGTATATATTCACAACCCTGATGTCAAGGTTCAATCCTTTCTGAGTTTTTTACTTGAGACTGACATGCAATGACTTCATTAGGAAGTTGTAGCTGTCCCTTTTAGCATCAGATCAAAAGCAAAGCCCATTGCACTGCGTATGTGATAGAGATCACAGTGAGGAATCGCCGCTGATGCGCAGCACTCGCTGCTTTAGGACGTCCTTGGTGATTGTTGGCTGCAATACACTGCATGACAGCAGCCAGCATTCCTAAAATAAGAGTGCAATCTGTGGTTTAAATCATTTCCTTTCTCCATTAAACGTTATCAGCCTCGCCTGGAACGGCATCACGGGGCTTCCTCACGTGCTGCAGGACATGCAGGGATGGGGGAGCTGGTGCTGCATCGCATCCCCTTGTCCCTGCTGCAGCAGCTGATGCAAGCAGGGAGATGCGGAGCCTGCAGACAGCCCATGCGGAGCCTGCAGCTCCCTGAAAATCACCCCTTGCTGGCCAAGCATGGCTCCACCTGCGGCTCAGCACCATCCAGATGGGACTCCCCCTCAAGCCTTTTGGCCACAAGAATCACATAGAGCAAAATGAAGCTGTGAAGGCACCGTCTTCTCTCCTTAAATTCATGATTATCAGAGGTGGAAAGCTGATGCCATCTCCCTTTTGCCATGTGAGCAGACCAAAGATGGGTGCCATCTGCTCAGATTCTGCCTCCACCACCTCTGCTGTCTTCTCTTACAGCAACCTGCCTTGCCCTGCCAGTGTGAATGCCCACTTTCCAGGTTACTCAACCAGTTTAAATACTGTCTCATGGGATCTGGGCAAGAGCAGGATGTGAAGGATGCCATCTCATGGGATACAGGCAGGAGCAGGATGTGATGGATGCCACCTCATGGGATACAGGCAAGCGCAGGATGAGAAGGATGCCATCTCATGGGATACAGGCAGGAGTGGGCAGTGAAAGATGCCATCTGATGGGATATGGGCAGGAGTAAAACATGAAAGATGCCATCTTATGAGATATGGGTGGGAGTAAAACATGACAGATGCCATCTCACGGGATATGGGCAGGAGTGGGATGTGAAAGATGCCATCTCATGGGATCCAGGCATGAGTGGGATATGAAGGATGACATCCCACAGTGCTGGGTCATGGGCTTCAGCTCACAAGGTCCCCAGTAAACTTCACGTCAACCAAGAGGGACAAAAGCCTTTTGAAACTCCTAAGAGAGACCTTAGTGATGGAGAGTGAGTGGCAGGAAGATAAGAACCAAGCAAAGAAAGCCCGTGGGAGGAGGAGAGCTCTGACCCCGTCATTCCTCACGCTGACGTACTTTGGCTGGTCACAAGCCCTGGCCACCAACACGTGGATGCTCCCATAGGCTCCCAGTGAAGCATGTGCTGAAACGCTGCCCTGGACCGAGGCCTTTATCTTCACAAGGAAAACACCACAATCAGATGATGACACAGACGCTTTCGGCAATGTTGAACCAGGCAGGTTTGCTATACAATCACCCCTTTCAGGCAAATAATCACAAGGGGTGGGCAAACAGCTGAAAAAATGCCTTTACCTCACAACTGCCTTCCTCCAGGACAAAGGGTGGCCGCTGCCTTCTCACACAGGCACAGAGCCATTACTTGGGTTCCACAAGGTCACCCAAGCCATCCGCAGCGGAGATGAGGCCAGATACAAGACTCTGGGGTTCTCCTATCTGATCTTTAAGCAGAAACCTGTCCCCTTCATCTCCTCCAGCAGCCTCGCTCCTGCTCTCTTTTCCAGGCTTTTCATTAGCAGCCTCTTATGAAGGCGAACAGCAGGATCCCAGTGCTGCTAAAAGCACTGCGGGGGCCAGACCCAGCCGAGACACCCACAGTGCTGTGAGAAAACACACATGCTTTGCAAAGCTCGCTGTGGTTTAACATCCGAGTGATGCTGGCACCTAAGGAGGGTTGCATAGAATCATAGAACCAACAAGGCTGGAAAAGCCCTTCAAGCTCACCCAGTCCAACCGTTCCCAGCCCTGCCACGGCCACCACTGCCCCATGGCACTGAGGCCTCCCCTCCATGCTGTGTGAACACTCGATGGGACGGTGCCTGCAGCCCTGCCCTGGGCAGCCTGTTCCAATGCCTGAGCACCCTCTGGGGCAGGAATTGTTCCTCAGCTCCATCTAAACCTGCCCTGGGGCAGCTTGAGGCCGGTTCCTCTTGTCCCATCCCTTGTTCCTTGGGAGCAGAGCCCAGCCCCTCCTGGCTCCATCCTCCTGTCAGGCACTTGTAGGCAGCCATCAGGTCCCCCCTGAGCCTTCTCTTCTCCACACTGAACCCCCCAGCTCCCTCAGCCCTTCCCCATCACCCTTGTGCTCCAGGCCCTGCTCCAGCTCCACTGCCCTTCTCTGGCCCCGCTCCAGCACCTCAATGTCTCTCCTGTAGCGAGGGGCCCAGAGCTGAACACAGGATCCGAGGTGCAGCCTCACCAGGGGACAATCACTGCCCTGGCTCTGCTGCCACACTGGTGCTGGTACCTCAGGCCAGGATACCCTTTACTTAATAACACTGTGCCTTTAAAAACCAACCCAGTTCAGCCATGGTGCACATGGAAACCATGATGTCTTCACTGCTCCCAGGGGGTATCTGGGACTATTCCTGAGCTTCCCTTGATGTGAGGATGCTCGGAGTGACACTGCTTGCTCTGAACTGCATTGCCATTTCCCTGCAGGCAGAGAAAGCAGGTCGCTGCCTCTGTCCAGATCGATGCCTGATGTCATGTGCAAAGCTCTGTAACGATCCCTTCGTTGAATTGATGTGACAGCAAAGGGTAAAACAAACAGATTGCAAGCTAGCGATGAGAAAATACCAACTGCTCTGCCACTGAGCAAACAGAAGTGTTGCTGCTTCAGAGAGCTCCTGCGTGGCCCTCAGCTTGGCAATTAGGATCGTGCCCATCAGCAACATAGGGAAACGTGCTCTTATTTTCATAATTAATAATAATCGCAGGGCCTTTTCCAAAGGAAATCAGCACTGCTAACTCCATGTGCAGATGGGAACTGAAAAATGCATGTGGCTGCAATAGGATGTACATGGGAGGGGATGGCCACCCCAGTCCAAGGGGGTCTTCATTGAATCACAGACTGGTTTGGGTTGGAAAGGGCCTTAAGATCATCCACTTCCAACCTGTTGCCACGGGCAGGGACACCTTCCACTAGATCATGTAACCCAAGGCTCTGGCCTTGAACACTGCCAGGGATGGGGCAGCCACAGCTTCTCTGGGCACCCTGTGCCAGCGCCTCAGCACCCTCACAGGGAAGAGCTTCTGCCTGAGATCTAACCTGAATTTTCCCTGTTTAAGTGTGAACCCATCACCCCTTGTCCTGTCACTCCAGTGCCTGACAGAGTCCCTCTGCAGCATCCATCCTTAAAAAGAAGCAAAACCAAGAGGCAGGCTTAGTGCTCCCGTCTCTGTACCCCAATTTGACCACGGGACCGTGCAATGAACTGATGAAAAGAGTGCCGATAACATGCGTAAGACGAAGCCCCAGCTGAGGTCTGTATTAACCAACCAGCCGTGGTGCTCCAGCTGACCTTCCCGGCAAGTCACAGAGGTCTAAAACCATCTGGAGGCTTGTGCGAGAAAACGCCATCGCATCGCGTGGAGCCTTCCTGGTTTGCATGCTCTGCAGTAACTGCACAAGGCATCTGAAGCAAATTAAGTCTCCCAGAAATTGAATCACTCTTTGATTACCAGCAGTGACCCTTTTTCGTGCGTGCTCTGCTAGAGGGAATCACAGTTTCTTTCCAGCATCCCAGTCATGTGTGTGTGTGGCAATTTCCTTGATTACTGTTGGGAAAGTTCCCTCGCAGTTCCCCTCCTGGCTGCCCACGCTGCTGCTCCTGCCTTCCCTGCACTGCCACTTGCAATGCTGGCTTGGGGCTGAGCGCTGGCCCCAGCACAAGGCTCGGCAAGGGCACGACCATGGGGACCTCTGTGGTGGCATCGGCACCGAGCGCATGGCAGCTCCTTCAGCCCATCCTAACCAAACGCTCTGCAGGTGAAGCTCACCTGCCCTCTTTTTGGGCTGAGGAAGAAGATTTGGCCTGGTTTATGGTAGGATTTACCAGATTTAGGAGGCCAAGCAAGCCTGGAGTGCACTGGCTCCAGGGCTACCACGTGCGATATGGGGTGGAGCCCAGGGCAGCATCCAGCCCCAGTGTTTCAGTGTGGAAAATCCCACCTTCGTGGCTCCTTATGGAAGAAACAGATCTCCTCCTTTCCCAGGAAGGTCAGGGAGAGCCACACAGAGGCACACACAGTTCTTGGCCTTTCCAGCCCCATGCTGTTACTCCTGTTCCTATTCCCCCTTGGAGTAGGGCATGAGAGGTGTTGCTGGTGCTTTACAGGGAAAAGAAAGACAGGAGGATGGATCTGCTGCTGATGTAAAGCCTTTGAAGTCAATTTATACCAGCTGGGGTTCCCTGAGGCCAAGAGTCCTTATGCAAAGAGGCTGCTTAAAAAAGCTGTAGTCCTCTGCAGGAGCTGAGGGCAATTTCAAGATAAAAGAGCTGCTGAGATGCTGTGGGCTCCAGCCTGGAGAACCTGAGGAGAGTGGGGTCCCACCCCACACTTTGATGAGGAATCTCGGTGCAGATCTCCAGTGTGTAAAGATGTTTATAAACTGTGTTCCCGGCGACCCACCCTTCTGACGCAAACATCACGTCCCTCGCTCCTCGAGACCTCAGAACAAAGGGGTTTGTGGTACCAGGGCTCCTCTCGCCTTTGATTTCCACCCAAAGGCAGCTGGGCTGAAGCCTCCTCGGAGTAATTGCCCTGGTAAATTAGTACAGGTCCAGAGGCACAATTAAACTATGGTGGATCTGTTTTAACAGCTTTTCTCCTGGGAGTAAGTGGATGGCCAGCCCTGGGAGCTGGGAAGAGTTGACACTCACCTGCCTGTGTGACGGAGCAGGAACGGGAGTCCAGCCGGAAATCATTTACACACAGGAGGGAAATTACTCATCCGTGGATACAGCAACCAGGTCCAGGAGTGAATGCGTAATGCTTTTGTCTGGAGCCCTGGTTACTCAAGGGGAATGGATGTGACACTCGTGTGCTACTAGAGATTTGAAACTGAGATTCAGCTCATTGTCTGTATTTGAGAGCTAGAAGATGGGTTTGTTAATCCCTAGCCCTCTCTTCCCAACGTGAATACCTCATTCCTGTATTGCACACAGGCACCTAACCCTTAGGCAGACAAAACTCCAGGAGCTAAGACTTTGCGTGGGCACAGGCAGAGTGATGCTAACTGGGTGCGATGCCGGGTACCCCTGGGCAGAACCAGACCTGGTAATTGTGCTCCTAAGAGGTCCAGGAAGCACATCTCTGGCACACCAACACCGTGTAACTTGCAGAAGGCAGTTCTTCATTCCTCTGGGGTTTATCCCAAACTACATTTGGAAAACATGGGGTGGTGCTGGCACACGGTGCCCAGAGGAGCTGTGGCTGCCCCATCCCTGGCAGTGTTCAAGGCCTGGCTGGACACAGGGGCTTGGAGCAAGCTGCTCGTGGCAGGGGTTGGAACTGGGTGAGCTTTAAGGTCCCTTCCACCCAAAGCACTCTGGCATCCTACGAAAACCTGCGGATTCTGGAGTGCTGGAGCATTTCTTTTGTTGTTTCTTCCAAGGTTTGCAAGTCAAAAGAGTTAAAAATCTCTGCTTTACAGGAACAGTAACTGGATCACAATCTGCCTTTTCCTGACATTACCTCACTTACAGAAACTGTGTCAAACGCATTCTCGGCTGTCCTTGCTCCTTCGTAATTCCCATTGATTTTCCTTTTTAAGCACTCCCACGAAGGACAGTGGGATGGGGCATTTCAATGTTTAAAGAAATAACGAGCCCGTTTCACACAAGAGAACACTTTCAGGCACATTGCAGTGCCTGCAGAAAAGCGGGATGGTTGCAGTCAACTATCAGTCATTAAAGAAATCAAATGCTTTTTCAGCTCTTTCTTAGTTGTTGTTTCCTAAAACAATATAGTTTTTAATGTGCTAGAAACTATTTTTAATGAGATACAAAGTACTATTTGTTTTTTGGGGTTTTCTTGTTTTCCCTTCAGCTTATTTTTTAAACCAAAAAGTAAACAGAGGGTTATGAAATCTCCAATTTCACATCAAAGGCGAGTTGATTTATATATGTGTTCAAAGGCAGACTTGAAAGGAGTAACATCATGACCAACTTGTTGGCCTGATGTTATTAGAATAATTTAAAAATCCACAATGTAAATGTTGATAAATAAATAGCACGTTGCCATAAATCAGCATGTGGCTGCTCATGAAAGCACTGAGCTCTATCTGATGTAGACAGAGCAATATTCAGATTTTACCAGTGAAGTTTAGCGTTTCTGAAAGCAGCAGAACCTCCCTGGGGTGGGACGGATTGATGCAACACAGGGCTTCAGAAGTGATGGAGTGGAACCTGAAGCAGGAGCTTTAGCACCGGTACCAGTTCCAGCTCATTTCCAGACAAATGAGACTTGAAACATGCAAATTGCATTCAAATGCCGGAAAGGAACAACTCCCCATAGGATCCTGCCCAAGGAGAGTGTTGTGAATTAGCACTGCCTAGAAATGATACTGGATTTCCTTATTGAAAAGCAGGTTCGGGGCATGTTACTCACTTACTGGGAACAGGTAGGGCAGAGGAAAAACCCCCTCCACCCGCTGCTGAGGAATGGGTAAGGTCATGGAGAAACTACCCTGTTTGCTTTCCTGAAAGTGGATGTGTCATGTGTTTGTAAGGTGTGCCCTGCCCGCTGGAGCTGTGGTTGGCACAGGGAGAAAACGCCTGCCATGCCCTGCAGGGACAAATCTGCTCAGCACCTCCTGGATGCGGGCAGTCCTGCAGCGCCTGGTGCCGAGGAATTCAAGTCTTGGTGTATCCAGCACCGTCATGTTTGGTACCCAACAGCCCTCGGTTTGGATTTATGTCTGTTGGGATTGATATGGGGTAGCAGGGCTGAGAGAGTTGAAGATTTCATGCTGCACGGTGTGACGAAGCACATGGTGTGTATCTTCTTGGGTGGAAAAGACATTACTAATCCTCGGCTGGATTAGACATTCAGAAGCTCTTCCCTGTGAGGGCGGTGAGGCACAGGGTGCCCAGAGAAGCTGTGGCTGCCCCATCCCTGGCAGTGTTCAAGGCCAGGTTGGACACAGGGGCTTAGAGCAAGCTGCTCTGGTGGAAGGGGTCCCTGCCCGTGGCAGGGGTTGGAAATGGATGAGCTTTAAGGTCCCTTCCAATATAAACCATTCTGTGAAGACCCGTAGCAGCAGGGTATGGCCCAGGCTGCAGCTTGAACTGAAGCTTTGGCTTCCTTTGGAAGCAGCTCAGATTGGTTTCTGCTTTATCCAAAATGCTCTTCCTGTACTTAAATAAGTCTCTTCTAGTCAATTAATACACACAGCTAGACCTGGAGTCTACAGATCAGCTTATTCGATTTGGTATGGGTTTCCTCACCAGTAAGTACCAAACTGCACACAGCAGGAGCTCTCAACTGGACACAAGCTCAGCAGTGATCCCCTGGGAACCACACTCTCTCTCCATCATTAGAAGGTGCATTTTGTAACATAAACCAAATTGTAAGGAGGAAAGAGCCCACAAATGGCACGTTAGAGGGAAGAGGTAACCCCCACATTAGCACCACTTCTTCCCGCGTGGCTGAGCACAGCGCGATGAGCGCTCATAGAGGTTTTTCACCCCAGCCCTGCTTTGATTCTTCACTCCAACAAGAGGCGAGAAAGTAAAGCCAGAAATAAGCAAATAAACCACGTTTGTGCTGCAAAATCACTTTTACAGAGTGGTGGAAAACTGTTTGTCATGTTAGCTGCAAGAGGAAAATCAGGAGGAAGAGATGCCGAGTGCCAGCCTGGGCTGAAGGCTTGGAAGCACCAGCAGAATGGAAACCTACAGCAGCTCGTTTGTTGGTCTGAAGTTGATTAAAGAAAGACCTGATGCAGCTGACAACATCTGTGGCCTGGAGAGCAGCGAGTGCTCCAGGAGGCTACAGATCTCAGACCAAAATCTGCTGTCAGTCACACCCATGCAAACCACACTGCTGAAGCCTCGAGTGCTAAAGGAAGCCAAAGGACTACGTCAAGAGCCCACAAATGAAAGCAGCTCCTCAGCCTCTCGCCCTGCTGGGGAGCAGCAGAGGGACCCCTGCTCCCCCTGCCATAGGCGATGCTGGACCCTCGGATGAAATATACCTGGATTATATTCTCAACCTTCAGGACAAAAACAACTGAGAGGGAAGAGCATTTGTCATTTAACAAGAGAGCAATGCAATTAAAGAGGGGATTTTGTTAATCGTATGAAGCAGCAATTTAAAATTCATTTAAATTTGAGTCAGGCTCTGCAGTCATCATTTAGGCAAATCCAATGGGGTTTTACCTGAGTAGGAGAACAGGCTTTGGAAAATTCAAACAGCTTTGTGCCCTCAGATGACTTTTCCAAGGTGCCCATGATGAGAAAAAACTCTGGTAGCTTCTAATTGACGGAGGTCTGGTTTGCTTCAGAAAACACAGGCTAAAGAGCAAGACATCAGTATGGCTCCACTACAGCAGTATCTCCCCCAAAACCTGTGGCAGTTGGTCCTGCCAAAATGAAAATGAGCCTAATGCAAGCACCAAAACCCTCCAGAAAGCACTAATTCATGTAAATAGATTTAAATGAAAACTCCTCCTCGCACAGAGATAGGCAAATGATTTGCAGAGTAACTTTTCCGCAGCGTTTGCCCAGCTGGGCTAAACCAGCAGCAAGGTGAGGCACTACTTGTTTGTTTGCTTTAAACACGGAGCAAAGGCTTTAATCAGAGGAATCTCTCCCTCTAAGAGCTCTGACGGATGAGCCTTGAAACCAGTACATCTCCACAACATGTCCTGGCTTTGATAACACCACATCTTTCAATTAGGTTTCACTTAGCGCAAACGTTTTGCTCACCAGCTGCCTCACCGAAAGCAATTGCTTTGCAGCTGGCTGAAAAATGAGGAGTTTGGAGCCAGGCTGTAGGATCCTGGTGCACAAAATCAGCGTCAGGATGAGGACTACTCCAAGGGTTAAATCTGCCTCTGAAACCCAACTCACCCTCATCCTAAGAGATGCTTCTCCTCTGAGGTTTCGTGCGTCTCCAATATCCCCACTTCACTTGCGGAGAGGTCACTGCTCTGAACAGTTACTCACTCTCCAGTCCTGCCCTCAAATCATGATTCATTTTGAACCTGCCTTTGAGCTACTATTTATTTAAGCCCCACCCTAATGTGTTGTAACGTCAAAGTCTGAGAATGCAGAACTTTCAAACCCAGCGCATCCTACAAGCAGAGATGTTTAAAGGACACCCTAGAAGGTCCTGGGCACCGGCATGTCCCTGTGGATCATAGAATCTGGGAATGGTTTGTGTTGAAGGGACCTCATCTGGGTCCAGCCCCTGCCATGGACAGGGACACCTTCCACTAGAGCAGCTTGCTCCAAGCCCCTGTGTCCAACCTGGCCTTGAACGCTGCCAGGGATGGGGCAGCCACAGCTTCTCTGGGCATCTCGAAAGGTGGTGCTGGCTCCTGACACTGTCCTGATGCTTTTCATAAGGGTGCAGCTATCCAATATTTAATATCTGAATCAGTTATCCAAGATACCTGGCAACTGACAGCCCAGAGGGCTCGCAAGACCAACAGATGAGACTGCTAAATAAGCCCACGTATGGCTCCACTATCCCACCCCACTCAAGACATATTTGATCTAATCAGAATGATTTAGAGGCCAAAGAGCAAGGGAGGAGCAATAGGATGGATACAGAGACAGCTACCCTAAAAGTCCATTTATGATAGCGATAAGAACTGATTGATGCACAGGAGGTGACTCAAAGCCAGGTCCCCAAGCCTCGAGGGGTTTCAGTCAGAGCCCCGGTGCAGAGCTGCCTCCTCACCCAGGACTTCACTGGAACCTCATGTTCACCACTGCCAAACGCCTCTGTCAAAAACCTCAGCTCTCACATCCCGCATAGCTTTGCCTTAAGAAATACAGCGCCGTGTCCCCCCAGAACAAGGACATCCTCAGGACAGATGAAAAAGCAACCAGATAAAACAAAAGCTAGAGCGAATATTCCCAGCCTCAGACAGAAGCAGCTCCCACCTACCGCAGTTCTCAAGGAGCATCCCGATCGCCGAGGTCCTGCTCTGCAGCCAGCAGCTGTATGGCTCAGAAACAGTTAAACCACCGCCGACGTCAAACCGACACGGGCAACTGCGTTAGGGCTCTGCAGGGACCAGCTCTGCAGGGACCACGTGGAGCAATGCCAGGGGCTGCTCCGACCGTCGCAGATCCCCGTTTCCATAACGTGAGTCCCCGGGCGAGGGGAATACCGGCTCCGGAGCTCAGTGATTCATCCCGGCTTGTAAAAACAGGAGACGTGGAAGTCTCTTTGTTTCGCTGGCTGCTGCACAGGCGAACAAGCCTCTCTTTGTGCGGCGCTCCGGCTATTTTAAAGCACGTTAAACAAAGGAAGTTCCAGCGAAAGACTAAACAGCTCGGCACCGCTTAAGGGAAACATCACGTACAAAGAGGGCAAGATTTGGGGCTGATGGCCGGGCAGGAGATGGGAGAGCAGCGTGGAGGCTGTGCAGCGCGGCACATACGCCGCTGGCACTCGGCCCCGCACCGCACTCGACCTCTACCACTCCACCGCGGAGTTTACATTAGTGTCCAGATGTTTATTTAGCCGCTGGCTCCTGAACGCTAGGTGCGGCCTCGCTCCTCTTTCTGACCAAAATGCCCTTGGAAAAAACAAGCAAAATGACATCAGTTGTGTTTATCTTAACAGCTTCTGGCCCACAAGCGACCAAGATAGGAGTGTGGAGCCCCAGCGTGCCCTCAGCCGCTGCCCCAAAACGGCCTTGGGTGGCAAGGTTTGGGTTGGGTTATCCCGCACTTGGGAGTAACGGAGACGTCTCTAAGAGCTGAGAGAAGAGAGCTTAAGGATTTAGTCTGCAGTGGTGGCAGGGAACAGGCTGGGTGTTGAAAGTTCTGAGGGCACAAGGCAGGCACCCTGACGACAACACCTCTGCCTACTCAGAATCAAAACATCCCCACAGACCACAAATTACGTTATCTGCCCATTTGCTTACTCAATGGACTGAAAAGCTCTGAATAAGACTGAATTTAAGGGGGTGGAAAGGTGCTGCTTAGGTCTGTTCAATATATCTGTTTTACCTGTGATCTGGGCTCTATTCTGCACGGACTAGCAGGCGGATGTTGAGATAAACCACATTTTCTCCATCCTTCATTTCTACAGTAAGTTCTAAAAACTTGGAGCTGGCCAGAGCAGCTTCAGCTGGGAAAAATGCTTGCTCCTTTTTATGACCCCGGGGATGGATGATCCTGTCCTCCCCAGATCCCAAATTAGGTAATAGAGCCGAGGGGTCCTGCAGGACAAGTGGGGCTGTGGACAGCTGCCTATGTCAAATGCAGCATTACAGGGTGGCCACCAAGAGAGAAAATCCCCTGTCTTTTATCAGCAGGCTCATGACTCACAAATCCTTCAGAGCCCCAGCAGTTGCCTGAGCTGGAAGCTGGAGAGGGAGATAAATGCAGGGGAAAAAGCCTGTATGTGTTATAATGAGGTAAAGATGTGCTGCCTGCTTCTACAGGCAGCGCTGAGCACCTCTGAGCTTTCTGCAGGTCATTCTGTTGCACTGCAAACTGCAGTACCATACTCTGCTCACAGCAAAAGATAGTGTTAGGAAATCAATTCCCTTCACGTCGGTGGCATTCCCTGCAAGCAGGGAGTTTTCCAGGCAGTTAGTTGGGAAGTTGAGGCATTGTGCATGGGCAGCGGTTCTGTAGCAGAGGCTGGCAGCTGGAGCACGGACTCTGCTCTGGTAAATGCATCAGGACTCGTGGATGCTGCCAACACACCCAGGGCACAGAGCTCCCCTCTCTGCCAGTTTATGTCTGATCCCTGCTCTGGCCCTGCAGGGTCCCACTGTGGAAGCAGCGGCGCTCCCCTGGCTCACGCTGATGTCAGTGCAACCAGGCTGTTAGCTCACAGCAAGATCAGCTCCTCATTTCCTCACTCCTCCGGTAATTAACTCACACCTTCCAAAAAGCACACGCACATGTTTGAACCCATGCTTTCCAAACCCCATCAGCTTAGAGCCAGGATGCATCCCACATGGCATCATCCATCCATCCCCCCCCCCCCCCCCCCTTTCAGCGATTCCTTTCTGGAGCAGGACTTCCGAGAATCCCCTTGCAAACACGTATGCCGCCATCCTCCCCCTCTGCCTCGCTGTTGTTGCAACTCTGGGTTTTCTAAACTACGTCTGTCAGGAAGGAGACAGGAAATTCGAGTCACACTTGCAACAGCTGTGCCATGCCTACTATCAGTCGCAAATGACGTAGTTTGGCTTGGGTGGCGTGGGGCCAGGAACTCGGCGGAGCGGAGGTCAGGGAGATAGGTCACTGTTTATACTGCTCTGCGCTTGGGAGCATGCCGAGCCCATTTGCTTTCTTCCTATCTCTACTGTTTCTCTTTCCGTTTTTCTTTAATAACGTGGAGCCCAAGCATCCTGTTTTCAAAACATCGGACTCGTTTGCTGTTTACCGGTGACAAATTCAAATGCCTCTGAGCGGAGCTGGCACTTGAATGGGTCACTTGGCTCCGGGACAGACAAGGACCGCTGCAGCCTCCTCCTCAAGATGCACATTTCAAACCCAACAGCTTCTCACACTGCAAGATCGCCCTGCAGATAGCATCTGCCACCAAAACCACAAACTCCCAAATGAATGTGTGTCCCTGTTCATCACTGATGAGGAAAGGAACCGAGCTGTGAGGCCATTTTAGGCTTCTCATTTGCTGATGAAAATGATACTGGAAGTTGACCAAAAAGCGCAGACATGTCAGAAACTGGTTGTGAAAGAACAGTTTGGGGAACCTTTTGCTCGGCTCTGCTCTAAATCATTTGCACACGGAGGAATCACAACTTTTAGTCACTACAATAAGCAATTTAGTGAGTCTTTCACCTTCACAAGTCCAGCTTTGGCACTCAGCAGGAAGAAAATCAACTCCAAATGAAGGGCTTTAGTGTCCACACTGGAGGTGCAGCCTCCTCTGCAGCCTGAACCTGTTCCAGCTTTCACCCTGGCTTCCCTCAACACAAACTCAGGAAAAAAACTATATTCCTTTCTTGAAAGCTGGGTCTATAAAACTTTTATTGCTTCCTTTGCCCCTGCACATCGCGGCAATCGCAAACAGAGGAGGAAGCTGAAATAACACGGGATTCCTTAGCACAACTTTTTCCATAAAATCAAGTTGGTGATTCAGCATTTCATTAATTCCCAATTAATGGAAAAAAAAAACAGTAATATCGGGTTCCTGCAGCACAACTCAGAACTGGGTTTGACCACGGCCACTGGTCAAAGGCATGGCTGCAGCAGGCACAGCCCCTGTCCCAAAGGCGGGGGAGCCACCCTGGGGCTCTGACCCTCTCCATGGGACAAGGCACGGCTGTAAACGCTGCCTTAAAGCCTGGGTGCAAACCAGGGCTCGCCAAACCAAGGCAGAGATGGGGGGAGCCGCCAAGCGCTGCCCCAGGGGAGGGAGCGACTCCTTCCAGCAGCATCACCCGGGCGACTTACGGTCTGCCCTGGGGAGATGCTGCAGAGAAGGAGCTTGGCTGATGCTCTGGCTCGGAGGGACGGAGCTGGGGAGCCCGGCTCCAGCACCGGGGGGAAGGGGGGGGGGGGGGGGGATGCGGGGGTGTGGAGGAGGAACACCAACTTCCAGCACTTCACCAGGGCGTTCAGACCTCGCACTTCGCTTTCCTTCCCCTCTGCTGCTCCTCAGTGTACTCCTGGGACTCTCCTCTCCCTCCTGCTCCTGACTCGCAGCACAAGGCACTGCTCTTTATGTTAGCACCTCACTCCTCGCAGCGAACTCAATTTCCCTTTTCGCTCACGGCTCATTAAACCCCCCCTAAAAGACGAAAATAAGGTGGCGGGAGGCGGGGGAGCAGCTCATTCCCGCTCCACAGTCCTTGACTTCGCACCCTCCTCATGTGCTGGCAAGCGGTGCGGAGCCAGCCCACCACATTAACCCCCAAATCAAAAGCTTACCGAAAGGACATAACAGCAATAAAATAACGCACCACGATGTTTAGAGTTTGCCGTTATTACGGCCAGGCAACAATGAAGACGATTGAAATCTGATGTGATAATTTGTTAAAAGCGGCGGTTTTTACAGTGTTCCTGGTTAAATCGGTTCCGAAGGGACCGGCGCTCACTGAAAGCTCTCTGACTTCTCAGGAGCGAGCCTGGCTCGTTACGGGGGAGTCAGAGAGGTGCGGGTCGCACCCGCCGCCAGTTTTATCTGCGGGGGAAACCCGCATCTCTTTCCCGGGGGTAACCTGGAGTTACTCTCCCGCACACCTCGCTGCCGCGCACCGCATCCCCGCCGCTCCGCTCACCTTGTTGGATGCCATCTCACTGACGGAGCGGTAGGTCTGGATGGTCTCCAGCTGATCCAGGCACCAGTCGAGCTCCTCCAGCGTCTCCATGGCCAGCTTCTGGTAGGGCTCCTCTGCGAAGAGGCACACGGACATGTACTCGGGCTGGCGCGGCTGCAGGCTCTCCATGCCGGGGCCACCGCCAGCGCCGCCGGAGGTGCCGCACCGCTCCCTCATCATGCGGCCGCCGCTGCGCTCCCCTCGCCGCCGGCGAGCAAATCCCCGCCCGCCGCTGGCACCCGGCACGGCCCCGGCCCCGGCCGCCCGCCCCGGCCCGCCCCGGCCCCGCCCTACCCCCGCGGGACGGGGAACCGGGCGCCCCCGGGCAGGGCCAGGCCGGGCTGCGGGAGCGAAGGGTGCCCCCACCCCGGCTGCTGCGGGACCCGGGACAAGCGCGCTGCGCCCGCCCGCGACGCGGGTCCTGCGCCAGCCCCGCTCCCCAACCTCACCGGGTCCTGCTCCCCATCAGCCCCGCACCTCAACCCTGTCTGGTCCTGCTCTCCCCATCAGCCCCGCTCCCAACCACTCCTGGTCCTGCTCTCCCCATCAGCCCCGCTCCCAACCACTCCTGGTCCTGCTCTCCCCATCAGCCCCGCTCCCAACCACTCCTGGTCCTGCTCTCCCCATCAGCCCTGCTCCCAACCACTCCTGGTCCTGCTCTCCCCATCAGCCCCGCACCCCAACCCTGCCTGGTCCTGCTCTCCCCATCAGCCCCGCTCCCAACCACTCCTGATCCTGCTCTCCCCATCAGCCCCGCTCCCAACCACTCCTGGTCCTGCTCTCCCCATCAGCCCCGCTCCCAACCTCTCCTGGTCCTGCTCCTCACCAGCCCCGCACCTCAACCCTGCCTGGTCCTGCAACCTAACCCCAGAAGCCCTGTACCCCAGCTGTGCCTGGCCCCGCTCCCCTCCAGCCCTCCTCCCTAACCTGAACAGCCCTGCTCCCCAGCCCTGCTTGGTCGTGGCTTTCCAGCCCCACCAGTCCTGCTCCCCAACCCTGCTAGCCCTTCTCCCTAATCCTGCCTGGTCCTGCTCCCCGCCAATCCCTGCTCCCCAGTCCCACCAACCATCAACCCTGCTCCTGTCAGTCCTGGCTCTCCAGCTCTGCTGCTGTTGCTCCAACCAGCCTTGACCATGCATCCCACCAGCCCCACACCTGATGGTACCACTGCAGTGCTATTCTACTGTGCTCCCCCCAGGCCCTGCACCCCAACCCTGCC